>NC_047116.1:45933753-47186253 GCF_902500255.1 Thalassophryne amazonica
ATATTATGTATGTGTATATATATGTATGTGTATATATATGTATGTATATATATACAGTGGGCATGCCAGAGTTTTTTCACGCCTGTCGGTGATGTCATTCGCCTGTGAGCACGCCTTGTGGGAGGAGTGGTCCAGCCCCCTCGTCGGAATTCCTTTGTCTGAGAAGTTGCTGAGAGACTGGCACTGTGCTTCATCAAAATTTTTTCCAAAACTGTGAGGCACATCCGAGTGGATACCATTCGACAAATTAAGCTGGCTTTCGGTGAAAATTTTAACGGCTGATGAGAGATTTTGGATTGTTTCTATCGCTGTAAGGACTTCCCACGGAGCGGGACGTCGCACAGCGCTCCGAGGCGACGTCGTCATCCTGTTTCAAGCTGAAAACCTCCAAATTTAAGCCTCTGTTGACCCCGGACGTCGTGAGAGAACAGAACTTTCAGAAAAAGTCGCGAACAGCAGTTTATCCGGACATTCCACTGTTAAAGGAGATTTTTTAATGAAAGACGTGCGTACGGATTGGCGTGTCGGCTCGCAGCCGGCGCAGCGTGCCCACCACAGGAAAAACACCTCCGTTGGAAGCCTTAAGGACAAGTTGGAACATGCCCTGCTGTTAAACAATTTCTCAGATAGTCACTCAACTGAAAGCCACCAAAAGCCGCCTGGATTTTACAAATGGTTATCAACACGGAGGTGTTTTTCCTGTGGTGGGCGCGTTGCGCCGGCTGCGAGCTGACGCGCCAATCCGTCAGCACGTCTTTCATTAATAAAATCTCCTTTAACAGTGGAATGTCCAGATAAACTGCTGATCCCGACTTCTTCTGAAACTTCTGTTCTCTCACGACGTCCGGGGTCAACAGAGGCTTAAATTTGGAGGTTTTCAGCTTGAAACAGGATGACGACGTCGCCTCGGAGCGCTGTGCGACGTTCCACTCCGTGGGAAGTCCTTACAGCGATAGAAACAGTCCAAAATCTCTCATCGGCCGTTAAAATTTTCACTGAAAACCATCTTAATTTGTTGAATGGTATCCACTCGGATGTGCCTCACAGTTTTGGAAAAAAATTTGATGAAGCACAGCACCAGTCTCTCAGCAACTTGTCAGACAAAGGAATTCCAACGAGGGGGCTGGACCACTCCTCCCACAAGGCGTGCTCACAGGTGAATGACGTCACCGTCAGGCGTGGAAAAACTCACGCATGCGCACCAAGGTTCAAGCTTGGTTGACGTAAAAACATATGAATCAAATCCATATAGTTTTTTAAAAAAATAAAAAGGTAGGATACTTTTCTAATAGACCGTGTGCGTGTGTGTGTGTGTGTGTGTGTGTGTGTGTATATGTATATATATATATATATATATATATATATATATATATATACACACACACACACACACACACACACACACACACACACACACACTCAATTAAGCAAAATTTCCATTTTGATGGTGCACTGTTAAATGTTCATCTTTATTTTTTCTTTCCTTTCTCAAAACTAGAATTTGTATTTTTAACAACACATGCTACTTGGCCATGTTTTGGATTGGTTTCAATAGTTTAAAAGTTTTTAATGTCATTACATTTGATGCATGCCAAAAGACTGCACATTAAAGGTAAAATTTGACTAATCTCCTCCCCGGCCCATGTGTTGTAATTAGGAACGTTTGCTAAGTCGTCAGGGTCAGCGGGGTTGGAACCAGCTGTATGACCTCCTCCAGGCTGAGCTAGCAGCACGGCCGGCAGACGCCTATGTCAACGTGAAACTAGTTCAGCTGTATTGTCAGGATGGTCGTCTGGAAGAGGCTGTTAAACACTGCCTAGCTGCAGAAAGGAAAGGCATGTTGCGCCACAGTCTGGATTGGTACAACGTGGTGGTGCACATTCTGCAGGTTAGTACAAAGTAAAACTTTTCTCACTCAAAATCAGCTTAAACTTACTTTGGAATTATTTTACTATTTATTTTTCATGACCATTGGGTACATGTACCCACAGTTATCACAAGGAGTGGGAATGCTGATGCAATATGGTCTTGATGACCTTGACTGATATTTGGGCCCGATCTGGAGTTCAGATTGTCAGATTTGATGTGATCTTTGAACACAACACTTATTGTCTAATGGTGTCCACTAATTACTGGAAAACGTTTTTATGTCAGGACTACTTGGCACAACCCTCCATCACTAGCAATGAGAAAATGTGTCGGCGTCTGCAGAGAGAGTTACTGTTGGCTCACTGCAGCCAACTGAGGATCGCCTTGTCCGAGACCAGTGTGCAGCATGGCCTTAATGCACTCAGGAGGTATGTGTTTTCTAATATGTACATTTATGCAGTTTGACATGGACCATGAGCTTGAAAGTTAACATTGGTTAATATCTCTGTAGTAAAAAAAAAAACCCTGCAATTCAAAACACCAAATATTAGGTATGTATCTTGCAAACATTTGAAGTTAAAGCCTTTGGAAGTTTTCGTGAATTTTTCACATCATGAAAACTTTTCTACCAACTTTGCACATTAATAATGAGCTCCCTATATGCCTCACAGCTTTGAAATTGCTCATGCCAGGCTAACATTTGGTGTAGAGTTGGGGAAATTGTGGCAGTTTGGTGTATCTAGTGTGATCTGCCTTCCATAAAGGCCTCAAAATGGTAGAAAACCCAAAATTTTACATGTTCGCATGCATCTTTGATTAGTTCAAAATCAAAGAAATATACCAGCTGTTATTATAGAACTTTTTGTATGATGGTTTGTGATATAATGGAACATATCTACACATTTAAATGATACACCAGGTTGTTTTAACAAAATTTATAGTTGAAAAAAAAATGCAAATTTTAAAGTCAAAATATACCGATTTTCGTCACCCCAGATGCCAATGTGGACAGTTGATTATCATATTCATATTTTAATCATATGTTCTTACATGTTTCAAAATGATGTGCTGCAAATATGGTGGTGTTATTGAGCTGTAGGAAGTATTTTAGCCATAAGACCAAGTGAGAGGTGGAAGTGTTGGCTTTTAAATACTTGAAAGACACTGGACTTGAGGATTTAGTGCTGCTATAATGGACTGATGCACCAGGTGGCAGCAATGCAACAATAAGGATGCTGGCTGCCACTAAACGCCAAACTAGGTCATGTCTTGAGAAGCGCATTGTGTCAAAATAAAGCCATAAAATACTTTTTTTTTTTTTTTTTTTTTTTGATGTTAGCGGTTTTATTTGACCACATAAACGGAACTTGGAAACAAATTTTGCTGAAAGTACGTATACAAACGCTGGTTTTGCAGCCTTGAATTTCACTTCAGTACGTGTGCAGTATAAATAACTGCACCACACTTAAAAATTTCAGTGATTGTAAACACATTTTAATTGCATGAACAAAATTATTGGACACGCACCTGAGCACTGGCTGTATGGTCGCTGACCGGTATGAGTGCTGTGGGCTTTGGGGGCTGGCTGTGCCTCTTCTGCACCCGGGCATATTAGTCCATTTAATATTAACTTTGGTGACATGTTTCTTCGTTTTGCAGTGTTCTTGCAAGGTTTTGTTGATAAAATCCGAACATGGCGTGCAGAGAGCTTTACCGGGGAGCTCAACCTTGCGACACCTGTGATGGACGCATCCTGGTCTCCTGAGGGAGGTCTTCATGCACGTCCAACTGGGAGGGGGCCCCGGGGAACAGCCGGGACACGCTCGAGAGATTATATTTTCCAGCTGCTTTGGGAACGCTTTGGGATTCCCCCGGAAAGGGTATAGAACTTGGCTGAGGATAGGAAAGTGTGGGAGGAACTGCTTGCTCTGCTGACAGTGTGGCCCAGACCTGGATAAACAGCTGAAAATGATTGAATTAATGGGGGAATGAATATATATATATATATATTTTTTTTTTTTTTAAACCATCAGATGGGGGCAGTATATTTAGGCAATGACTACTACCACAGTACTTTGCCATGAATGTAACCTTTTGTCTGTTGACACAACATCATTCAGATGCTGGCATTTCTTCTGTGGTAAGCAGCCACCGGGATCGCACTTAAGCTGACATGCGCCGGCCCTCGCTGTCACTGTGCCACAGGGGTTCGCACCACCCCTCAACTTGTGTGCGCGTTAGACTCCTTGGTCTGTGTTTCAAGATGGGTTGCATGGGTGGTTGACACCCTTTGAATGTGACATGGGACCAGTGGTGGGCACAATTCCGCTAATCTGCTAACCGCTAATTATCGAAGATAATGTTTAGCTTTTCAGATAACTTTGAAAACTATCATTGGACCAATTATCTTACGATAAGTTTTGGTCCGATAATTTTTAGACCGCTAACATATTTTTGCAGATGTGGTAAATAAAGCTTAACAGTTACACACATTTATTAATTCTAAAATCAGTTGAGTACTTACATATTAAATGTTTTGTAGTAGATGCACAGTTCTATCCTCTGCAGGCAAAGGAGAACTGGTCACAGAAAAGAAAAAAAACTGATTTCTTTTGACCCCCATACTGATACGCTGGCAATATCACCCAAGTCATCCAGAGGCATACCGTTTTAACTTATGGTTAGAATTTTAACCAAATGAGTTTCGGACAAGTTATTTAAATTAACGTCACGTCTGAAGTTTTATAAAGTGAAAATATCAGACGTATGTTTTAATTTTAAAGTAATGCACTAATTTTGAAGGGTGCATTATGGGTACCCTCAGTACATTCACGACAGAAGAAATGCATTTGAGACGCTCTGATCAGGCTCCACACGGACAACAGCATTAAACTCTTTGTATATTGTGCCTAAAACTCTCGTGAATATAATTCTCTGGGTTTATAGACGTTATTGTGTTTGTACAGATCTTAAACGTAGCAGACACAGATTATCTGGAATTTTGTTTTGGCAAGTTTTCACGGTCTCTACTGCTATCTACTGGCCAGTAGTGTTCATGGCAGTATGAGCATCTGGACGCCAGGAGATGGAAGTGTTCTATTTATTTTGACACCGGTTATATCAGATGGTTATTTAATTACAACTTGACTTTTTTTTTTTTTTGCAAATGTACAGAGCCTGCCTGGGACATGGTGGTTAATTTTTTTTATTATTTTTTTGGCCCAGATTATTGCGTTCCCTCGCAATAACCTAAAGCTCATCCCTATCGGAGCACACAGTGAGTGAAATCAGGTGCGGGGGGAGACTGAACACATATGCGCGCATGAGCACACACAGCAGACAGCAACAGGATTCACGAGAGGACGGTACAAAAGAAAAGAAAAAGTTCATAAGGCACACTAACAGGTGTTTTTACTTAGTACCACTGTACTATTGTACAGTGGTACTTTACCATTGTATAAAACTATATTTCATACGGAGTGTTACAGCTGTGCAAGGTGTAGCAACTTACTGCCTCATCTGTTGTGAATCCTGTTGCTGTCTGCTGTGTGTGTATGTGTGCGTGCATATGCGTTTAGTCTCCCCCCACCTGATTCCACTCACTGCTCCTTTTTTTTTTTTTTTTTTTTTTTTTTTTACACAAATAAAAAATGGCATATTTTACAAAAGCACATTTATATATGTAAACACCCAACACACACCTCACATTAACGTGTTGGTTTTTACATAGAATGAATGAGTCAACCAATCAGTGTTTAGTGGAGGCACATTTGACCCATAATCCCTTTCGTATCTGCCTGTGTTTGTTACAAAACTTCAGAATTAGTGCATTATTTTACATTAAAAGATATGTTATATTTTAACTTTGTACAAATGACAGAATTGACATTAATGGAGTTATTTTATCAGCATTGATTTTATTTTTAAATCCAAACCATAAGTCAGCACTGCTTTATTTTCCAAGACCTCCGCCTCTCGGCGACACTGTTGAGTAGAGAGTTGAGGTTCACTGCTCCTCTCAACTGCGTCTCTGCTGCAAGCTACGTAGTAAACAAGAGCGTCCAGCAGAGGGCAGGGCACTCAAAGACAGAAGTGCTGACTCATTGTTTGGGTCTGTGGTCGCCTTTGATGCTACCAGAAGCAATCGTGGTGTTAAAACTCTAAATCAGCTTGTTAGTAGTTGCAAGTGTACCGGAGACAATACTGGAAGTTATCGGTTAGCTGTAGCTTCCGATAAATTTTTGGGTGGTTTATCGGTTTAGCTTTATAAAAGATAACTTTTCAGCTAGCTGATTATCTGTTATCGAGCTAACTTTTTGGTTAGCTGTGCCCACCACTGCACGGACACACCCTGCCTTGGCCGTCGTGATGCTGTCGGGCACACTGGGGACAGATAGACATGTTCGTGAAAGTGCATTGCAGCGGAAAGATGGCAAATGTTTTCAGCCTTCTGGTATCTTTCCGGTAATTCCATTTTAGGATTTGTCACAGTGTGGAACGTGCTACTTATTGACACAGTCCTGTGGCAGTGGAGTAAGCTGAGTGAGATAGGTTACAATCTATGCCACAATGTAATGTGGAATATGATTGACTCTGTGTCAGTAGACAAATGGAGCTCCTATTGACACACTACTGTGGAGGTTGACACTCCGGTATATTTATGACGGCTTCAGATATTTTGATAAATTTGTTCTCTCTAATCATTCCAGTGAAGAAACCTGACCTTTGGCTGATCTTTTACACTGTGCATTTTTTTTGTGTGTGTACAGTTTTGACCATGCTATGCAGGCACTTAGCAGCATTGCAGGTCACTGCACAGATGACCTTTTTGAGGTCTTTGTAGAGATGAGAGGTCACCTCTATCTGCATGCTGGCACGCTGCTGTTGAAACTGGCTCAGGAACGGCAGAACACCTGGAGGGCTGTTGTTGACCTAGCAGCTTTGTGCTATCTGCTAGCTTACCAGGTATTGACCCAACTGGTGCATTAAAAAATTAATGTTGTCTAGAGTAATGTATTGTAATGCCTGCATGCATAACTTATTCCTTCTCTGTGGAAATTACTTTTCACTAGGTCCCCAGGCCAAAAGCTAAAGTGATCAAAAGAGACCAGTCAGCTATTCAACTTCTGGAACTGCTGGCTAACGATCGGCAAAGTCAGGCCGGCCACATGCTGTTCAATCTCAGCACCAACACATCCATCTTAATCAGCGAGGTCAGTCCGATTTCATCTTCATTCCCTACAATTGTAGAATGAAAGCTTTCATTGGCACTTTAAATGTTGAGTAGATTTTGTTAATGATTTTTTTCACAACGCATGAAAATAAGATTCGAATTTAAAGTACAGGTGACACAATACTTTTAGTATTTGAGACTAAAATTAAACAGTAGTTTGAAGTTTATCCTTTCCTGATGCACAGTTACTAAAGAGACAGATACTCAGATTTTGAACTGCATGCCACTAAAAACCAGGAACTTCCCGGAGACTCCCGACATTGGAGAAGGGGGCAGTGCCATCAGCGCCGGAACCATTATTTTAATAGTCCCATTTAATGTATGGATTAATTTATGGATTTCTACAGGCTACTGACAACCGTTTCCACCGAGTGGCTCGGTTCGGTGATCCACGTTTTTTTTCTATGTGTCAGAAAAGTTAAGTCTCACCGATAGTCCTTTTGATTGGCAGGTGGAGCACTTTTATTGACGAGCGCGCTCACTCTGTGTCTGCGGCTTCTCCACAGTCTTTTAACTTGCAGCGCAAACAGGAGAGACTTGATCCATCAGACGCAGTGAACGGATTACAACTGTCACTGACCGTGCTGGTTGCGGATCAGTACAGCAGCGACTCAAACATCATAGACTTTTCTTCAGCCAGGACAATGACGTCGTTTTGTAAAGGTGGAAGTTTTCAGATGATCTCACTGAAATGGACAGATAAGACTATTATTTACTCGTGTGAATGGTTTTAATATTTAATAATGTGTTGCGCTACTAACATACAGTACACTAACTATTCAAGAAGGAAACAATTTTTATTTTAAAAATAGCTGATATTTCAGTCCCTTGTGACATTTTTCAGATATGAATGTACCCGTTTCCTAGGGGAAAAAAGAATCATAAATAAAAAATCCACACTGTCACTTTTTTCTAATGTCACAGATAGTAAAACTTTTTTTTAAATCAGTTGATTAGACCAAAGAGCTGGCAAAAAAGTATTGCCTCCACTGGTATGCTGAAATCGCCTGCAGTATTTATTTATTTATTTTTTATAATCACCATTCTGTGTTCTGAACTCTGCCAATATTGTCACTATTGTCAGACTGAAGGTTTTCCTCCAAGGTTTAGTCTCCCTCATTGTCATCTAAATAAATAAGGCTAAAAACCATAAGGCTGTGCCCCCCACAGCTTATTCAGACACACTTTCAGACTGGACTAAAAAAAAAAAAAAAAAAGCTCCACACTAGGAAAAAAAAAATTGTCCAAAAGCAGCTCGTCCTCCGCTGTGATTACAATTGGTTTGAGCTTGAATCAGCCGGTGCCATTCCAGTGATGACGTAGCAATGATATTGCCGCAGCTGAGGGCTGAAATAGAGCGCAGGCTTCAGACAGCTGTTGTTTATCTTTCAGCTGTGCACTAATTGACTTTTATTGTTCAGGATTAAAATAGCAACATTTCATAATTTTCAGTGATTAAAACAAACAACTAGCATCAGGAATAACTTGCAAACTGGTCTATGGTTGACCGTATCTTTATCATTATTGCCCAGAATTTTTAGTAGCTGCCATAAATGAACATACGAGGTAGGTGTGTGATTTTATTGTTTTGAACTAGGTAACATACTTGATTTTGTTTTCCATTTGTACAGGTAGTGGAAGCATTTGGGAATCGTAGTGGGCAGGACTCTCTGTTCGAACTCCTTTTTGGATCACTGGCCACTGCTGGATCTTCTTTCATTGCCCAAGATGACATTCGTTTTGTGAACACAGTGGTTCCAGAACTCTCACAGCTGATGATGTTTGACACCGGTACTAATCCCTAAATGTGATTTAGTTACAATGTTTAAAATCCTAAAAGATACACTTAATAAAATATATAATATTTTTGAGCATTTAGTTAACCACGCAGAAGCTGAATGGTTTGAACAATCATTTGGTGAATGTGGCAGTGGTGCTTGGTCTGACAGCACAAGTAATGTAGTGTTTTTGGACAACTGCATAATATGAGCAAAAAAATTAAAACATTTCGTATTTTCAAACTTGCATGTAATCTCTCTGTACACCCACAACTAACATAGTTATCTTTTAATATGATTTATAAGTAAGTTACTTATACTGAAATATTTGACTTAAAGCTGTTTTGTCATCATTCTGTGTACTGTAAATTAAATTGTATTATAAAGTTTTAAAATGTGTTTTTAAAATCATAAAATGCATAGTATTCCTAGTAAACAGTTGCATTATAATATTTTCATCTTTTGGAAAGCAGTAGTTTAAAGTAGTACTGGACTGTAGAATTATGTGTCTTTTTATAGCATGTAGAGCTGCTATAAAAAGACACATAATTCTACAGCGCAATGTTGTGCACTTTGAGTTTAATTTTTAGTAATAATTTGGTCGACCGTGTTAGATTAATTTTATTTGGGTTTTTTTTTTTGTTGTGTTGCTTTGTGCAGCATCATGCCCACATAAATGCTCTTCTTGTGCTTGGCTTGACACCTCGAAGAACAGTGTTTAAGTCAAAATGCAGATGGCAGGTTTTTTTGCTAGTCACATGAGGAAAAAAACTGCCAAGGTTCCAAAAACAGTTACTGAGTGCTTAACTACCTCGATGTAATGAATAAAGAATGTTCAGTTAAATTACAATATTCTGTAGTTCTGTGCTTGTTTATTGAATTAATTAATATACTAAGAAATGTTTGTGCATCTCTGCAGGTTCTATCCTCCTGCATGATGGTGACCTGCAGCATCTGAGCTGGTTGGGGCTACAATGGGCCCTTCTGGATCAACGACCAAACCTGCGGGACTGGCTAAAGCAACTCTTTCCCAGACTTACTCTGGAAACCTCCAAACTGGACACCAATGCTCCAGAGTCCATTTGTTTGCTAGATTTGGAGGTACATAGTTTGTCGTGGACCCATGTATAATCATGAACCTTTGCAGGGAAATTTAATATCTATATATTAAAAGCCAAGTGGCCTCTGTGTACGTGTGTGCATGTGTATAACCTCAATCACGGAGAAACTGGGGCGAGCTGACATTTGCTGTTTGGTATGCTTAATGTATTTTGGGTCAAGGTTAAATGCTGTAAAAGCCGAAAGTTCATAGTACTAATGTTTTTGGAGAAATTGGGAGTATTAGGTAATAACAGTGAACAATGGATGTTGATATCACCATTAATCAGGCCCTGCTAACTATACAAGCTCTGAACAAAGGAAATATATCAACCTTGCCAGTTATAAAACATGACAGCAACTAAATGTGCTAAATAATACATACAATTTTTCCCAGACTTTCTGATTTTAATTTCCTGTACTTTCAGTTAAAATCATTATAGAAACTTTGCTTAATTTATTACCACCCTTGAAAAATATCAGCTACCTATTAAACACTGCCCAGTCTAGAACACGTGGATCTCCACAGGCAATGCGTGACTAAACTTTTTATTCTATTTGTTTGGCATTTTTTTGGATAGGGGTTCACATTACAAGTGACTTCTGTGTTTCTATACCATGGTCAACTATGGACTGGAGGACATAGTGTCGTGTTTTTTTTTGTTTTGTTTTTTTCTCTTCAATGCTACACTCAGATTGCTTGTTGCAGTTTTGTGCATCATTTTAAATTGTCAACTAATACATAGGAAAGAATATTTTGCAAAAACTTTAAAATTATATTGAAACATCCTGCAGTTTTTTATATGAAGACACTGAACCTTTTGTCTTAAAATTTAACATAATGCAAGACTCGGGCAACCATGTCTCCATGGCTATTAACTCCAGTTCTAATTTGTTGTAAGCATTTTGAGCAGTATTGTTCAGATTAAATTGATACACTAATCTGTTTTTCCACATCGCAATGTTTATTTGGGGGGCCTAAAGCCCCTGTCACACAGAAGGTGTGTGCATGGTGTTAGTGCCAGCCATTGGTGCGCTATACGTGCTTGCTGTCACTGTGTTCAGTTTGTGCACAGTGTGTGACCACTGCAAGTGTGTTGTGTTGAATGTAGCATGTAAAATCTGGGCGTTGTCTACTGCTTCTTGGCCAGTGTTTTATTTCTGAGCAATCTAGTGCTTTCCAGCCTCTCAGACAGACTGCGTGTGCATGGCATACGGTGCATCCAGAAAGTATTCACAGCGCTTCACTATTTCCACATTTTGTTATAGCCTTATTCCAAAATGGATGAAATTGATTGTTTCCTCAAAATTCTACACACAATATCCCATAGAGATGATGCAAAAAAGTTTATTTTGACATTTTTTAAAATTTACATATAACCCCCCCCCCCCCCCCCCCCCCCCCCCAGAAATCACGTGTACATAAGTATTCGTGGCCTTTTCGCAGCAAATTTTCCTCGGTTTTCACAATTTTCATTTCACAGCCCTGGGACAAGAACATTCACATTAATAACAAATCAAGGAGTTGAGTTCCTCTTCCTTCAACTGACTGAATAAAAATGACTAACTGTATTTTAAAACTTATCTTGTTGCTTATGGCTAACCTTGTTTTTTTTCAGGTTAAAAGGTCACATTGTTTCCTATTTTTATGCTCATACGGCCAAGGGTATTTTAGCATTGTTTGGTTAGTTGTGGTAAGCTTAAATTGAGCCTAGTTTAAAAAATTTTTTTGAGAAAATGTTTGTGGTTTTCCAACTTTTATGGGGTGTACACCCATCTTTTGTTGTTTGATTCTTCTAGGTGTTTGTACATGGCGTGGTATTCTGTAGCCACTGTCAGCTCCAGGAGACGGCGAAACTCAGCATTGGCACGCAACATCAACAACAACTTTATGAGCCTCGCTGTCTCCCACTTCCACTCATTCGACTGCTGTCTACAGACAGACAGAGGGAATGGTGGAGTGCCATCTATAGCCTCATTCACAAACGAACGGCGTAAGTCAGAATCCACTCAAAATACACATGTATAAGAATCCACTCAAAATACACATGTATAAGAATCCACTCAAAATACACATGTATAAGACCACAAGGAATTCTGTTGTAAACCTAATTTAAAACAGAATATTTATGTGCTAAAATGTAAACCTGTAATAGTAAGTAGTTTGCCACATATCTGATAGTGTAGATGTAATGCAATTTATTGGTTGATGGAAACTGTTTGTACCTTAGTTTTGTTTGGGTATCTGCAGCAAATCTCAAAATGCTGTATACAGTATAAGTGACTTACTTAAAGAAGTTTAATGTGCTGCATGTGTCTGGTGGTGGTCCTGGATTTACTGTATGTCAGCAGTCTTTTTTTTCTCTCTGTATATCAATAGTATGCAAATAATCTGAAATGTGTGTGTGTGTGTAGTATCGGACCTTATTTTTTTTAATTTTTCAAAAACCTGAAGTATTTGAATCAAGCCTGCTTGCGTGAGCCAACCTTGAACCTTCGTGCGAATGCGTGAATTTTTTTCACGCCCGTCGATTGCATCATTTGCTGGCAAGCAGCATTTGTGTGAGGTCATGTGTAGTGCACTCGGCGGATTTCATTGCAAGGAAAACGACGGCACGACTGGAGCAGCACTGCATCAAATTTTGCAAAAAACTAAGCGACAGCCAGGTGGAAACCATTCAGAAGATTCAGACGGCTTTCAGTGGCTTTTCAGTCGTGTGACTAAGAAATTGCGGAAGAGGTGGGCATCATTTTTCGGAGTCCAGCATGTCCTGTGAGGCTTCAACACAAAGGCGCTTTTGCTCCCTTGTCAGCAGCGGCACGAATTTCGCCGCAACTCTTTTCATGGCCAAATCTTCGCAATGGAATGTGCTGAAAAAGTGCTGATGTCCACCTCTTCTGCAATTTTTTGGATATTCACACCACGGTCCCGCATCACCACAGCGTTCACTTTGGCAATGAGCTGGTCATTTCGGCATGTTGATGGCCGCCCAGAGCGCGGCTCGCTCTCCACCATTGTGCGGCATCTTTAAACCAGTTGTACCACTCCTTAATCTGTGTGACGCCCAGAGCATTGTCACCGAAAGCCGTCTGAATCTTCCAAATGGTTTCCACCTGGCAAAATTTGATGCAGTGCTGCTCCAGTCGTGCCGTCATTTTCCTTGCAATAAAATCCGCCGAGCGCACTACACACGACCTCACACAAACGCTGCTTGCCAGCAACTGACGCAATCGACAGGCATGAAAAAATTCACGCATGTGCACGAAGGTTCAAGGTTGGCTCACACAAGCAGGCTTCATTCAGATACATCAGGTTTTTGAAAAAAAAAAAAAAAAAAGGTCCAATACTTTTCTAACAGACCTCGTGTGTGTGTGTGTTAATCCAGATTTGCTCAGTAAATGCTGTAAGTTTGGGACAGAGTTACATTTCTCGTCTTGCTGCAGAGACTTAAGGGCCTTTCGCACAGAGTGCCCAAACGCGGTGCGCATCACTGTAAAACCCATTATTTTTAATGAGAAGCATTGTGCAAACGCCGTGTCGCAGTGCAATGCGCAAAAATCGAGCTTGACAACAAGTGAAGAATTTCGGACTGGGTGTGTCTGCTCGATCATGTTGGCTCCCATTTCTCTCTTTGACCGAGCTGTGTTTCAGCTCTGCCCGGCCTCGCTCCAAACAGTCGTTGAAAAAAGCTCCTCCCAGCAGGATGGGCTGTCACTTGTGTTTTTGCTTTGTGGTTAGAACCTGCAGACTGTTTCGCTTTTTCTGTAATTGTTTCAGGAACACAGGAGTCTTCATAAATATGGCGACTGCGAGGCTTGTTCAGACTACTGAACACAAACAGAACTCCGCCCATATTGTGCTAGCCGCATTCACAGTGCATCTTGCACAATCTGAAAGCCCCTTTAGCCTTTCATTTCTATTTGTTATATTTTCATTGTACAGTTGAAACAATGTAGCAATCATGGGAAGCTGATGGAGATTGCCATCCTTGTCAACTTCATTTGCAACTTGTAGTCATCGGGTGATGCATCCAGTTTTGAAGGGGGGCAGAGGATTGTTTGATCTCTCCCATCATTAAATTACATGAACAATTAAAATGCTATAACACACACTTCGTTAAATATCAGGTGTTTATTTGAATGTACTTTTGACTGCTTCCAATTTCTCTGAGTCACCACAGGAAGTCCAATACAGATCTGCATTGGGATTTTTGCCCAAGTTTTACAACTAATGCCCTTCCTGATGCAACTTCACATTACATGGAGAATGGGCACGGGTGGTCTTGAACCGGCAACCTTCCGTTTTGAATGCAAATACATTAACTATTTGGCCAAGTGTTTTTTTTTTTGTTTGTTTGTTTGTGGTTTTGTTTTTTTGTTGTTGTTGTTGTTTTTAACAATCTGTATATTTTGTGTTTACTTACTTTTAGTCCTGGCATGTCAGCGAAACTCCGAATGATTGTCCAGCATGGCTTGAACACGCTAAGAACCGGAGAGAAACATGGACTCCAGCCAGCACTGGTCATTCGCTGGGCTCAGTGTCTCGGCCAGACGGTAAACAGACACGTTTTACACCTCAGTACTGAAATATAAGTTTGGGACAAGGGGGAGAGGACTTTAAAATTTTGTTTTTGTACTTGTAAATGTGCTCCATTATAATAATTTACTAGACTAATGAATGTAGTTGAGTGAAATATTTATAAATTAGTGTTCATGTTAGGACATTACATAGTTATTTTGCACATGAAGTACTGTGGTTAACAGAGGTTACAAAAGGCATATATTCATGAGCATAACTCTTGACAGTATTGGGTTTTCAGTGATGTCTTTCAATTGTTCTTTTTGTGCAAAAAGTATAATTGATTGTGCTTATTGAAATGCATTATACAAACACCCACTTATTAATTCAGTGGTGCTGAAAACTTCAAAATGTCTCATCTTGCAAAGACTTCGTAACATCCTGTTTGTGACCATGTTTGACTGAAGCTGGTGGTCTTCTCTTTGCCAACATAAAAAGGATTTCTTCAGTAACACTCACTGGATTCACCAACACAGTGCAGTGGGAAAGTTCAAGGGACGTGGTGCAGATTTGGATGAGGATCATGGATTTACACCAGTCACAGATGTCTCTCGGACCATTTTCAAAACAACTGTGAATTCTAAGATCATTTCTAACAACCATACATAAACAGTTCAAACAACTATAGCCTGACCGTTCTGTTGGTTGACTGATAATATTGACCAATATGAGCTTTTCACAGATATATCTGTATCAGCATTATATTTGCCCATATGAAAATTTAAGCTCTGCAAAGAACCACGTTCTCTGTTGGAAATGGTGCCTTTTTATCGTTTATCCAGCTGACAGCATTCTTACGTTCTTAGCTGACATTCATCTTCAATCAGTGTGGGTGTTTTACAGGGACACTAGACAAGTGGTTGCCATATAGACAGACAGCTGGATGGGGCCAAAATAAACAGTCTGTTTTCTCCAAATGCTGAGCAATGCAGCACAGTGACTGCCAATTTAAATGAAGGTATGACATACTTTGGTTGTAGTGGTGGTCACAGCTAACCAAAAAGTTAGCTTCAATAACAGCTAATCAGCTAATTGAAAAGTTATCTTTTATAAAGCTAAACCGGTAAACAACCCAAAAAATTATCGGAAGCTACAGCTAGCCGATAACCTTCAGTATTGTCTCCGGTACACTTGCAACAACTACTAACAAGCTGATTTAGAGTTTTAACACCACGATCGCCTCTGGTAGCATTAAAGGTGACTACAGACCCAAACAATGAGTCAGCACTTCTGTCTTTGTGCGCTCTGCCCACTGCTGGAAGCTCCTGTTTACTACATATTTTGCAGCAGTGAAGCAGCTGAGAGAAGCTCAGCTCAACTCTGCGCACACACACACACGCAAAACACATCATTATTCCTTAACAGAATATAGCCGTGTCGCTGTGAGGCAGAGATCTTGGAAAATAAAGCAGTTTTGACTTATGGTTTTGATATAAAAAAAAATTTAATCCGAATAGAATAACTCAGTATGTCAATTCTGTCATTTGTACAAAGCTAAAATATGACACATATCTTTACATTTTTGAAGTTTTGTAATAAATACAGACAAATGCCAAAGGGATTAGGGTAAATGAGCCTCCACTAACACTGATTGGTTGTCTCATTCATTCTATGTAAAAACCAACACAATGTGACGTGTGTTTGTGTTGGTATTTACATATAAATGTGCTTTTGTAAAATATGCCATTTATTAAACATGCCATTCATTCATGTAAAAAAAAAAAGCCATTTCCAAGCCAAAAGTCAAGTTGTGATTAAACAATCGTCTGATATAACCGGGGTCAAAATGCATAGGACACTGCCATCTACTGGCTCTCAGACGCTCAGACCCATAATCCTTTGCATACCAGTTTAGGTTTTTTTTTTTCTTTGTGTGACAGAGTTGCTGCGGTTTAAACGACGGAATCCAAAACGACTATTGTAAATGAACATTATACAACAAAAATGTACATTTTTATTTCTTTAGCTGCTGCAAGAGGCTGCAACAGCTCAGGTGTGCAAAGGATTATGGGATATCTCAATGCTTAGGGCGAATGCTGCCATGAACACTACTGGCCAGTAGATGGCAGTAGAGACTGTGAAAATTTGCCAGAACAAATATTCCAAATGCATGTGCTACGTTTAATCTGTGTGGAATTGAATAAATTCAAACTGAATTTCAGACATCTTATATATATTACTCTGGAACAAAGATGACAAACAGTGTTGGAGGACAATAAGCAGGATGTTATAAAGCAAGCAGGAATCGATTGCAACTCAGTGATTTCAATTGAAAATAATGGAGAAGCAACCCGAGCTTCTTTTGGCATTTTTACATAAAACAAACACAATAGCTACGTTTATAAACCCAGAAAATATATTCACGAGAGTTTTAGGCACAATATACAAAGATTTAATACTGTTGTCCGTGTGGAGTCTGATCAGAGCGTTTCAAATGCATTTCTCCTGTCGTGACTGTGCTGAGATTGCCCATAATGCACTGGACACAGCATGTCTACACTAAAACCTTCAAAATTAGTGCAATACTTTAAAACATATAGCTGATGTTTTCACTTGATAAAACTTCAGAAGTGACATTAATTTAAATAACATGTCAGAAATTAGTTTGGTTAAAATTTTAACCATAAAACTGTATGCCTCTGGATGACTTGGGTGATATTGTCGGTGAGTTAGTATGGTGTCAAGAGAAATTATCTTGTGACCAGCTCTTATCTGACATAGTGGTTTCTCCTGAAACCAGCTTTTCTCTGTTTACAGAGAATAGAGCTGTTTATCTGCTACAAAACATTCAACAGGTAAGTGCTAAAATCTTTGATACCCTACTTAACAAAGGTTTTTAACTGTTTCAGATTTATTCACTTCACCTCCAAAAACATGTTAGCTATCTAAAAATTATTGGACCAAAGCTTATCGGAAGACAATTGGTCCAATGACGGTTTTCAAAGTTATCTGAAAAGCTAATCCAAGCTAAAACATTATCTTGGATAATTAGTGGATTAGCGGAACTGTGCCCACCGCTGGTTGGTGGTTTGTTAGTTCTAGTTATTTACAAACGTGCTCATGTTTAAAATGAGAAATGTCAAGCCTCAGTTACATTTCATTGTCATAAGGGTTTGTAAACATGTTAGTAATCATTGCCATTTTTAATGTATATTGGCATTGTAAATTTTTTATTTCCTAATGTCTATCATATTACTCCCCAAAATATTCATATCGGTCGGGCTCTACAAACAACCATAACATACGTTATTGGGAGGTGGAGCCACTTTGCCAAGGTTTGGAAGACCATCTAAGCTGTCACTGCTAAGAGGAATTGATTTGGAAGATCAGGAACCACCAAGACACATGGCTGTCATAAATGGGGAAACTACTGGAGCACCACTGTCATGGTCTTACTTCACTGCGGACTGAGGGGCTGCATTCTAAAGAAAAGAAACCATTGTTCAAAAATCGACACTTTCAAGCATGTCTCAAGTTTGCAGCTGGACCGGACAAAGAAAAAAAACATGTGGAGTAATGTTTTTGGTTAGATAAAATAAAGATTGAATTGTTTGGCCTTGGTGACCAGAGGTGTGTTTAGAGGTGTAAAGATGAGGCATTCGACTGTAACAGCACTGTACCAGCTTTTACGACCAGTGGTGGTAATGTAGGGATATTTTTCTGCCAGTGGAATTGGTGTGTGACACAATGTGGATGGTATAAGGAAGGAGGTCTAATGGCCCAATTAATATGGCGCCTGTGTTGGCAAGCCAGCTCCCTCGCTTTCTCACTGATCTGTTTGCTGCTGCCCTGCTTCTGCTGTTTTACGCCTACTGAGATGTCTGCTCTACTGGCATATGATCGCCTGGCTCTCTTCAAAATTAAAGTGCCCCATGAGGCTTTATTGCTGTCTGGGGAGTTGATGGTCTGGTGGTTAAAGGACTGGGCTTGAGACCAGAGGATCCTTGTATGGCAGCACCCTCACATCTGGGTGAATGTGAGTCATATTTGTAAAGTGCTTTGAGCGTCTGATGCAGATGGAAAAGCGCTATATAAATGCAGTCCATTTGTCTGATCGCTGATTGTTTGGTAGGTGGATAGTCCCGATCACCTGTGCTGACTGCCCAAAATAGTACCACCTCTAATAATGAAAGTTCAATACTGCAGTGACCTTCATATGAGTGTATGTCAATCTCTGACCATAAGGTGTATGTGCACAATGACAAGATAAAAGCAAAGCACAACTCAGTGTGCATTTGTGACCTAAACAATGTGAACATCAGTGTTGGCATCCTACATTCAAAACAGTAAAACAGTCAGTGAAAAAGACGTCTTTATTTGCTCGATACATGGGAGTAGTCATGCACTAAAATCGATGTAGAGCCACATAAAAGACACTCAGATGATTTGGTACCCAGCCAGATTCTGCAGCTGCAAAGTCCACCACACCTGCTCTTTTCTATCACTCACTTGCTGCCACTTAATGTTTCTCAATAGATATTTAGTAACTTCAGTATGTGTAACAACTGAAGAAGCTATGTGTCTTCAAAGACATGTACACAATAAACTGTCATCCATGCATTAAGCTTATGTAACATTTTCATCAACTGTTTCTTTGTCAAATAACAGGGTGTTGGAGCAAACTCATACTATGACCAGAAGGAATACATTGGTCGCAGTGTCCACTACTGGAAAGTTGTCCTTCCACTGCTGAGCAGGATCAAAAACAGACGCAGTATCCCAGAGCCTCTTGATCCTCTCTTCAAACATTTTTCTTCCAAGGATATTCAGGTTAATGCTGTTTTAATTACCCATTATTATATAAATTTTAGAATATTAGGTGGTTATATCTTCTATTATTATGGTAGTATTCTCTGATCTGAAAATTCCTAAATTATTATCTATGAAACTTGCTCATTTTTGTTTCATATTTGTGTTTTAAATAATTAGATTCTGTTTTGTTTTTTTTTGTCATTGTATCATTATCCTGGTGGTGTTTGGGTGGGTAACTGTATTTCATCCAGCAGGTGTAGACATTATTGCTGCTCTGAAGGTACACACAGGCTTTTTTATCCTCTTTCCACCTTGGCTGGAGATGCTTAACAAATTGAAATCCATCATGGAGTCAAACAAGGCAGAGAAAATGAATTCTGTAGGATTTGCACACTCCAGTATATCCATACATGTCATCTTTTGCACATCAGGCTTATTTCCAACTCTATGGACACCTGATCATGTCAGATGACAGAAGGGAAGTAGAGTAGGTCCTGATTAGTACTTGGTTGGTAGACTGTTTGGGAAGACCAGGGGCTGTGTGTGTTACTCCATGTAGAATTGGCCTTGTGTCAGGAAGGGCATCTGGCGTAATAGTTGTGCCATATCCCAGTTGTGCTGTGATGACCACGGGCAGCCGAAAGGCAAACTGCATACAGTCATACTAGATTGGATTGTCTGAAATTATGCATGTTGTGTTCAACATCAAGGGGAAAACATTTCTCCACACTTTTCAAAGCCTTGGGATGGAGTGTGATTTTTTTTTTTTTTTTTTTTTTTTTTTTTTTTTTTTTTTTTTTTTTAACGTTCCTTACAGGGGTCACATGAAAGTTTTTGATTGCATTGTGTAATTCTTTTGTCATGATTGATGCACTGAACTGAAAGCTATTGCCCAAGCTTAGAACAGATTTCCACTGTGGCTTCCTTGGAAGTCACATATATGGCTATGGAACTGTAAAAAAAAAAAAAATCAAAAAAATATTTCTAATGACAGATGTAAGTTGCCCATTGACTTATAATTTTTTTTTATGCGACCTTCCTCAGTTTTCATCTGTAAGAGGCTATGAAGAAGATGCAACAATAGCATTTGCTACTCTTCTTGACATTGAAGGCAAGACAGAAGAGGCCATTGCTACTTTTGAAACCATCAATAACTTGTCATCTGTCTGGCATTTGGCCCGGGTAAGGAAATTGGACCTTTATACAATGTAATTGGGAATTTATTATTTTTTGGTCAGAGTTGTTTTGTCTACTAACTGATGAGTTACTGACATCATGAGCATGTTTGTGGATAACATCCCAAATGTTATACCAATGTTATCCCAAATGTAGACCAGATTTGAACAAAATCCTTTGTGATGCTTCTTGAATCAGGACCGAACTCATTCAAATTTTGGTGATCTGCCACCTCCTTATGCAGCCCTTGGATGTGGCTCCTACAAATATTAGCCATGAGAGATCAGCTTAGTCAACCTTGCCACGTGATGTGCGCTGTACAAACATTTCCACTATGTTAAGATGTTGTGTTTGCAGTAACTTTGTTAAAGTCTTCACAGATGGACATAATCTCTCAGTAACACTCCTATTCCACACAGTGGCGTTCTATTATGTTCACTCATAATCCAAAAAAAGGTACAAAAAAACAGGATGAATCGTCTTACCCTGGCTTGGCTGGCTTATAAAGTGGCACCTGCCCAGAAATGAAAGCAAGGAGCTGTGCTTGACTGCGCCTTCGGCCAGAACCGCAACAAACATTGCTTCAAATTTTTACCTTGATGGAGCGCAATCAAACAAGTTTCAAGCTGTACTTGCTAGGAATACCCCATTTAAAGATGTTTGAACATGATTGATAGCTGTTAAGACTATGAATAACCAGAAGTTACCACACACTGGTGATGAGTTGGTGAGTTGGTTAATCGGGATAAAATTTTAACAGCTCGAAAATTTCACCCTGATTTCAAAACTGGCACCAATGATGGCTGTAACTACTATGTATATCAAGATTGACAAAGATGTATCAAGAAGTTACAATGATGCATCAAAGAGTGTGCCCTAATTTGCTATTCTGGGTGAAATGGAAAGGAACTGTGGAAGGAAGTCTGTTGCATAGTCCCATAAGTCGTCATTCTGGCTGCCATCCTTTGTTGGCTGTCAGAGGAATTCACTCTTGGCTGCTCTTGTAGTTGCTCTTTGTTGCTATAATGGACTTTGATTCCTTGATAGATCTACCAGCGGTTGTCAGAGGAGGCCAGCAGTGGGATTGAGGAGACCCAGGACAGATGCATCACATTCCTAAGGAAACTGAGAACGTACCTGTTGAAGATCTACCATGCAAATGCAGATGACGTAGAGAAAGTAGGGCACTGTTTTGTTTTTCTTTTTTCTTTTTAACTACAATTAATGCTCAAGATGTCATGGTGAACAGTTTACATTTACGCCTTTACATGAAGAAGAAGAAATGAGTACTATATAGGTTTTAAGGCCCATCAGACCAGTGCTTATCCCCAGACACCATAGTATAAAGTAGCTGAGAAGCCATAGCGGTGCATATGAAGTCCTTGTCCAAAGATGCACACAGCTGGAAATGAACACTGTTCTATATGTTGCTAGTCCAACTCCTATCCCACATAGCCACCTGTTATGTTTGCTTGTAAATGGAACTAATTTTATCACTGTCGGATCATTCACTGCATTTCCTGTTCCAGTTGCCTGTTTCTATGGAGGAAGTTGTAGATCTTCTGAATGATGTTAAACAACAGCTGGGGGAAAGTGGGGAAGCAATGGATGAAGAGGAAGAAGAGGCTCGAGGTGGGCCAGCCCACTCCAGTCCTGTGCATCTCACAGAAACCAATGCCACTGTATCCCGGGTTAAGTTTAGTACCCCCTCCCCTAACAAAAGCATCGCCTCTCCTTCCAAGCTACACCTGGTATGTTGGATATTAAGAAGACCAGTTGACTGCCTACATTTATAAATGTTTATTATACATTTTTGTTCACATAAATTTATTTCATCCTTTGGTTGTTAAGATTTCTCCAAAGACACCACCACATTGGGTGGAGGACCAGAAGAGCCTTCTCCAGATGCTATGTCAGCAAGTTGAAGCATTAAAGGTCAGGAGTGTAGCCAAACTGGTCTGGTCATCTTGTCAATACTTAGGTTTATTGCTGGGGTTATGTTGGGGAAAAAACACCTTCCTACAAAAATAACCTTTACTCAAAACATAGAAATCTCAGGTTTCCCCTCGTGAGTCCGTGGGCAGTGCAAGAGAACACAGAACAACAATAATTTAAATTCAAGTTAATCCTACCAGATCAGTCATCAAAAATCATTCATCTTTGCGCAAAAATGGGTTCAGAATGCATACACGTCTTTAATGCCACAAAAACTGATACCCACAGCATGTGCAGCAAAAAGAACACACTTCTTTCAAAAACAGAGTTTTTTAAGCTTGCAGTTCAGAAATCTGTCTGGGCGGGACTCCCAGTCCCGCACGTCAATCTGTCCGGGCAGGGCGCTCAGTCCCACACGTCCTCAGTCTCAGCACAAAACATGTAAGTCCATGGAATAAAGCAGGCATTGTTGTTAATCCTTAATGTCCAACGTTGTGATGGGAACTGATTTGATAAGTGCCCTGGGTGCAGAGATTGCCAGTACATACACCCCCAGTTTCTGCCTTTTACGGCAAAGTGTAACTACTTAATTAATCTCTGTTTTCTTTTCAGCTCCGTATGAGAACAGGTCCATGTGTTTAGTTTTAGTGGCGTTAATGTCTCTACAGACACTTTCAAGGTTGCCTCCCCGATAACACATAATCTAGTCATTGTTCTTCCCTGTGGAAACAAAGTTCTTTCACAGTCAAAATATCAAATCACTTACATTTTACAGAATGCAGAAGCAGCAATTAATTTTGAACAATACAGTCATTCAACTGTTCATTATTGATCAGCATAGTTCAAACATAAATGTACAAACCATTAGATTATGAACAGAGGCATTATTATTTGCAGTATGTATCTTGACCTCATGACCTTTGAACATATCATGAAACATCATGTCAGGCATTAGTCATGACTTTATTAAAATGGTCAATGTCTGACATGTTTTAAACCAACATGTTACACCCTACTTAAGCATATATTTATGAAAACCTTAACCCAAAACACTTGACTGATTTGAGAGTCAACACACCTGTCAGCAGTTCAATATATTCAATACAATTAATCATAAGCACATATTTCAATCATTAATCAAACCGTATAATATTGTATCATTTCAAAACCATCATAAATCAGTTGAACACCTATCAACGCATAGTCATACACATTTTCATTCATTTGACATCATGATAAAACCCTTAAAACACATTATGGCACAAGTATACACTCTATTCAACTTCATTCATTCAATACAGTATCTAGTTCATTTAAACCTGCATGGTGTACATACTTCTAAACATTTGTTACTTTTTGAAAATGAACACAAAACCTTTTATTCAGTTTGGTAACTTTTAGCATTGTTAGCATGCAAAGCTAATTATAAGTAAAATAACATATATTTTCATTTATTCTTAACAGTTTCCAACCCTGCTTTTTAAGATTACCTGCTTGCACTTTACTAATAAACTGTGGTATGCAGTACGTACGTACGGACACATGGAAAACATGCAGGGCAGGGTGGGTGATCCCTGTTTTATGGGGTTTGGGTTTTCTTGTTGATCATGAAAATACTGCAGTATTAACTGTAACGTCACACTAAAAGCATTATGGACCATGTGTCCCTGTGCCCATCAACAAGAAGCGTCATGTTGCATTAGCAAAAGGCAGATTGTGGCATTTGCTTCATTTTATACCCCTTAATACCATCAGTCTCACCATGTGCTTTGTTTTGCAGAATGAAGTTCATGATATGAGATGCAGCTCCTTAGGCGCTGCAGGTTCTCCTCATCACAAGATGTATGGAGAGAGCTATGGGGCTGAGGGGCTGCCAGACCATTATACCTCCTACTATGGGGCACCTCTAACAGGTCAGCACATAGAACTAGGCTGTTTCATTGTTTAGTCTCATATTTTTGTGGGAGTTTTGTTGTGAAGAAAATATGCTTAAGAAAGAGTATCTAATTCTTAATGTGCTATATGTATCTGCTTAAGTCTCCACCTCAGGTCCCTCTGTTTACTACAATCAGTCTCCTGCTTACAATTCTCAGTATCTTTTGGGCACGGCAACAAGTGTAACTCCCACCAAGGTAACTATTAATTTTAGGAGTTATTTTAAGTAATTGTATGCTTTTATTTAGACACACTACCTTCAAACTCTTAAACATGCAAGAGCGGATAAAAAGTACAGTGACGTGAAAAAGTTTGTACCCCCTTGAGCTTTTTCATGTTTTAATTTTTTTCATTATGGCAAAAGAAAAAAATCAGGGTTTTTACATTAAAAGTTCTAAAAATATATCCTTTAAACTCACATAGAAATGTAATTTCTAAATCATGAATGAAAAATAAAAATCAAAAAGCCAAAATGATGGTGTGATGGTGTTGCACTAAAGGGTGCGCACACAGGTATGCGTGCACACCCTTTAGTGTAATACATGTAAACCATCACCTTTACATCCATATTTCTTCAAACAAGTCAAGGGATGGATAATGAATATTTCCAAGACACTGATTTATGTCTTCATTATTAAAAAGTACAAACAGTATGGTAAATGTGTCCAGAGACTGAAGTTCCCAAAAACTGATCGACTGTTCAAGAAGGTGACTATCGAGGAAAGCTACAGCGTTAGACTTGGCACTGTACTGTAACTAAGGCTTGACACAGAGTGGAGGGGATAGCGGTGGTAGCATGACTAGAGGAAAAACATCTTTCTGTATTATTCCCCCTGTTTCTTTGCCTTATGTTTCGTGGGGGAAGAGCTAATTACTCATTTTCATGAGTGAAAATCATGATTCTATAATCATGTTGGCAATATTCTTGTGTAAACAGCCGCACATAAACATAACTGCCAGTGTCGAGGTCACAAAAGTTTAGGTCATGGATATATTATACAGTATGTTGAAGTAGTCATTATTGTGGAATCCCTAATCAGATGGACAGTTTGGTGCATTTATCTTATTTTACACTACACTTATCCAATAAGGTGATACTTCATTTGGATTAAAATAACAGTAATTGTAACTGCAGTGATGTATAGGGCTGAAATGATTAGTTGAGTAACTCGAATAATTTGATTACAAAAAATATTTGAGGCAAATTCTGTGCCTTGAAGCTTCGTTTAATGTTGTAGTACATATGCCAGGCCTGTGTATGGTGCTGTAAAGTCCCCAGATAAACAAACAGAAGAAGACTAGAACATGCATAAGCTGTGTAAGCGCTTATTAAATTAGCCCAATAGCTACAGCTTTCAAACAGCGTTTAAAAAAAACAGCGTTTCGTCTACTGCCTGCTCTCCGCTCTATGTGGGTAGTGGCTATTCACGCGGCGGCCAGTGGCTGCCTCTCTCTCGCCGTTGAGCGGCTCAGCACTGCCCTCACAGCTCCGTCCCCGGACACACTGACAGTCTCTGGAAGAAGTCCACTCTTCCTTCTGTGTTTTGCTCAGATTTTCACTGAGTGTATGTTCAACCTCCAGCTGAAATGCATTGGCTGAATAGCAGAGAAAGAGGTATTAAAAAAAAAATCACGCAGGGACCCAGTTCACAACCTTAAAAAATAAATAAATAAATTTAAAAAAAAAATGGTTAAATTTTACAAGTTGGGGAAAACAAAAAACAGAAAGCCACATCATCGCTATTTCAGCAAAATGTCAAGACTTTGGCTGAGCTCCTGACACCAGGAAAGATCCAAAACTTGTAAAGATGTGAAAAAGATAAATGATTACCCAAGAAAACAGGGATACACTAAATTTGACAATCTCCGTGATGACGCAGCGACATTGTGCCATTGTTTAGGGAGAGCCCTGGACTGTTGATGTTGTTAAAAATGCAAAAGTACTTTTTATCCAATTACTCGATTAATCGCCAGAATAATCGATAGCTGCAGCCCTAGTGATGTAGTATTTGGTATATGTTTATATGATGGAGCATATTTGTCTTTTTTGTTATGTAATAATTTTTTTCTCTCCATTTTAACAGGGCCCAATGTACAGTGTGAACCGTATGCCATCTCAGCAGAATATGTATGCCTACCAGCAGCCCACTCATACACCCCCATTACAGTCTGCTCCAGCCTGCATTTACCCTCCTCAAGACCAAGTCTTTGCCCCTCATCGTTTTGAATCACCAGTCACTGGCCTCCTTTCTCCATACACTGAAGACTTTTTTAGCCAGAATGCAACTCCGCAAACCACTAACCCCTCTCTACCTGAACCTGGGTACTTCACCAAACCATCCATAGTTCCTGTTCAGCCTGCAACAAACACTGAGGGGAAGCCAGTGGACTTTGGAAAGCTCTCCATCAGCCAGGAAACTCCTGCCGAAATCTCCACAGTGCCTAGCTTTGGAGGAGGCACAGCTGTCAAGTCTGCACCTTCAGCTGCTTTTAAATTCAATACCAGTTTTAAATCCAATGATGGACGTTTCCCTTTCTCAACTTCTCCAGCCAAGCATAGTGAAAGTCTTCTTGGACTTCTTACTTCAGACATTCCTACAAAAGTGGATGGGGTTCCAGAGAATCCTCCAGTTCAGAGTACAGGAGGGTCATGTCTGTTTGGACAGGTGGAGAAACCATTTAAATTTGGGGAGGACATTAAGCCAGTGTTTGGTATGGGCAATACTGCAGAAGAGCAAAAGACAGTGGAGCGTGACAATGACAGTAGTGAAGTTGATGAAGATGAGGATGGCCCTCATTTTGAACCCATTGTGTCTCTTCCTGATAAAGTTGATGTGAAAACTGGTGAAGAAGAGGAAGAAGAAATGTTTTGCAATCGGGCAAAGCTATATCGTTTTGACACAGAGACAAAGGAGTGGAAGGAACGTGGCATTGGCAATGTTAAAATCCTAAAACACACTACTAAGGGAAAAGTCCGCCTTTTAATGAGAAGAGAGCAAGTCCTTAAGATCTGTGCAAATCACTATATCACTGCTGATATGCTACTTAAACCGAATGCTGGTTCAGACAAATCCTGGGTTTGGAATGCCATTGATTATGCAGATGAGGAACCAAAGCCTGAGCAGCTGGCTATCCGCTTCAAAACAGTAGATGAGGCGTCTCTATTCAGAGCCAAATTTGAGGAAGCACAAAAAATTGTGTCAGAAGACAAACTTGATCAACAGGAGAAGAAAGAGGCAAGCTTGAATGCCTTTGAAACTCAGGACACACTTGCTGCTCGATTTGCTCTTAAAGAAGGGGAATGGGATTGCACTGTGTGTTGTGTAAGAAATAAGCCCACTGCTATGAGTTGTGTTGCTTGTCAAAGTGCCAATCCCAGTTGTTCATCAAAGTCAGATACTGAAGCTGTTGGTGAAACGAAAGTCCCCAAGTTTACTTTCAAATTTGGGACGGATTCAACAAAAGCTAGTACTTGTGGCTCTCCCTTTTCTGGCTTTGGGTCTTTTGCAGCGTCTATACCCTCTTCATTTACATTTGGAACTAGCACCACAAAAGCTCCTGATGCAGCAGCCATTTCATTTGGCTCTGGATTTAGCACACAAGTTGGAAAAAAGCCAGACCAGTGGGAGTGTACAGATCCCAACGCTCCTGCTAAATCTACATCAGAGGTTCCAACAGCATCGGACTTTCCATCAGTACCATTCAGGTCAGGATTTGGTGATTTTGTAAAGAAGGACGGACAGGGGGATTTCAGCACTTCTCTGGTCAGAGATGATGCATCAGCCTCTTGTGTTTCCAGCAGTACCCAGTGTGATACCTCTCTAGGGGCTATGTTTTCTAAAAAGGAAGGGCAATGGGACTGTGGCACTTGTCTGGTGAGAAATGAGGCCTCTGCCCATCAATGCATGGCCTGTCAGACTAGCAATCCCAATGCAAAACCCAGCACTGCTCCCTCAGGCTCTGCCTTCAGTTTTAACTTTGGAACCAAGACTTCAAGTGAAAGTCCAGGAACTGGTTTTATAACAGACTTTGGAATTGCCAGCAATTTTCAGTTTGGTCAAAACAAAGACAAAGGCTCTGCTGCTTCTTTCAAATTTGAGGCTCCTCAGTCTGGATCAATTAAAACTCCTTCAGGCTTCTCCTTCTCAATGCCCATCACAAGTAGCTTCAAGTTTGGAAGTCAAGACACTGCTCAAGAAACTCCCTCAACTGAAAATCAAACAGTTCCATCAGGGTCAGCCTCCATGTTTCTGAAAAGTATAGCTGAACAACACAAGGAGAAAGAAAGTGTATTGGCAACACCACTGGATACAACAGATCATGATCAAAATCCATTATTTGTTGGAAAACCAAATGCACTGTCTTTTGCAGATTTGGCTGCTGGAAGTGATTTCAAGTTTGGGAAGAAAGACCCCAATTTCAAAGGTTTTGTAGGGGCTGGTGACAAGTTATTCTCATCATTCCAAGCAACTCTTAAAAAGGCAGATGGCTCAAATGGGCCAGAGGAAGAGGACATGTACAAGACAGAAGAACATGATGATATCCAGTTTGAACCAGTGGTCCAGATGCCTGAAAAGGTGGAGCTGGTAACAGGGGAAGAGGATGAGCAAGAACTTTATTCGCAGCGTGTCAAACTATTCAGATTTGATTCCAGCAGCAGTCAGTGGAAAGAGCGTGGTGTAGGAACTCTAAAATTTCTTAAAAACACCACTAATGGCAGGTTAAGGGTGCTAATGAGAAGAGAGCAAGTTCTGAAGGTATGTGCCAACCACTGGATTACCACCACCATGAATCTTAAGCCCCTCGCTGGCTCTGACAAGGCATGGATGTGGCTTGCCAATGATTTCTCTGATGGTGATGCTAAGCTAGAACAGCTGGCTGCCAAGTTTAAAACACCAGAGCTGGCTGAGGAGTTTAAGCAGAAATTTGAAGAATGTCAGAGACTGCTGTTAGATATTCCATTGCAAACACCCCATAAGCTTGTTGATACAGGCAGGACAGCACATCTCATTCAGAAAGCAGAGGAAATGAAATCTGGATTGAAAGACCTGAAGTCCTTTCTGACAGATGAAAAAACAAAGATCAAAGATGGTGAAACAGAGAGTCAGGAAGAGGTGCCATCTTCCAGCAATGTTTCAAGTCTTGCAATTAAGCCTCACAGTGAAAGTACTGGTGCCACTTTGGAGTGGGACAACTATGACCTAAGAGAAGATGCTTTAAATGATACTGCTGAAACATCAGTTTATGCCTCACCCATTGCCAGCAGCCCTGTGCAAAAAAACCTTTTTCGCTTTGGAGAATCTTCTGGTGGGTTCAGCTTCAGCTTTCAACCAGGCATCAGTCCTTCTAAGTCTCCAACTAAACCTAATCAAAGCAAAGCCTCAGTTGGTACGGATGATGAACAGGAGGCTAACCAGGATGAGGAGAAGGATAGTCATTACTTTGAGCCTGTGGTTCCTTTGCCTGACCTGGTGGAGATTTCAACTGGTGAGGAAAATGAACAGGTGGTCTTTAGTCACAGAGCTAAGCTGTATCGATATGATAAAGACCTTAGTCAGTGGAAGGAGAGGGGCATTGGCGACCTCAAGATCTTACAGAATTATGACACAAAGCGGGTGAGGTTGATAATGAGGCGAGACCAAGTTCTTAAAATTTGTGCCAACCACTGGATTACATTGACCATGAAACTGGAACCTATGAAGGGTGCCGAGAAGGCCTGGGTTTGGAGTGCCTTGGACTTTGCTGAAGGAAGTGAGGGTAAAATCGAACAACTGGCTGTGAGATTCAAACTTCAGGAGACTGCAAACATATTCAAACAGGTCTTTGAAGAGGCCAAGAATGCCCATGAAAAAGAGGATCTGTTGACTCCAGTAACATCAAGGGTTTTCACTCCTCAAAACACCGGACTCACGGGATCTGTAAAGACGGTCCCACCTGTATGTGGTAAGGCTGCAATCACTGTTTTAGAGGAGACCACCAGAGAACATACAGAGGACTTATCTGACAATAGTCAAAGTGCATCTGGGTCTCAGACTTCGGTTACCCCTTCTAAGATGGTGATGTTGCCGCCCAAGTTTGTTTTTGGTTCTGATAGCCTGCAGAAGATTTTTGGAACTCCCAAATCTCACTCTGAGACTGAGGATTCGCCATCAAGCTTCAAAGCTAAAGATTATGGACAGACTTCATCTACAACACCTGTTTTTAAAATCCCAGAAAAAGGTAAAAAAGAAAAAAGCATTTACCCATGTCATTTTTATTTTTGAATAACATGACTGTTTGGGTGCTTTTTCATTATTTTTACTCCACTGTGCCATCTGCATCTCACTACCCCGTCTTCCTAGTGGACCCATTCTAACACTTGGTACAGGGTTTACACATATCCTTAAAAAGTCTTAAAGGCCACTAAAGTTGTTCATCTAAAAATAAGGCCTTAAATCTCTTAAAGCAGGTCAGAATTTTTAAAATTGCCAAGAGATGGAAAGTAGGACTCTGTTAATGTTTTCTTCATACATTAGAAATTCATATATATATATATATATATATATATATATATATATAGTGCATCCAAAAAGTAGTCACAGCACTTTACTTTTCCACATTTTATGTTACATCCTTATTCCAAAATGGATTAAATTAATTTTTTTCCTCAAAATTCTACATTAAAAACTAAGAAATCATGTACATCTTGGAATATGGCTGTAACAAAATGTGGAAAAAGTGAAGTGCTGTGAATACTTTCCAGATGCACTGTATATAACTTAGTGAAAGGCTTTTGTATGCAAAGCAAGGTAGTGTAAATAATAAATCTGTTTTGATGCTGGAGCACTCAGAGCAGACACACTTGGAAGAATAAATTGAATGAAAATTGGCTTTTCATGGAAGATTTTGCTGCATGGGTTAAACCAATAATCATGTTCTTTTACAATAAATATTTGGGCAAGTTTGTCCCGGACACTCGGCTATTTGTGTCATATCCCCCCTTCAAATATTTGTTATAGCATGTCATTCTGAGTAAACAGTCTTAAATCTCTCTCTTGAAGCTGTTGGAACCTTGTTTGTAAAACAGAAATGATTGTAAAATTTCAGATTTCTACAGATATCAAATGCTTTTACCAGGCAGCAACTTACTGCTTTTATACATCATTTCCTCACACTTTCATATAGTTTACCTTCTGCCAGAATGTTTAAAATCTATTATGTAGATGCTACTGAATATGTTGCAGATATTTCATACTTTAAGACTTCTTCATAATGTCTCGTGGCCACAGTATCACTACTGGCACACACACACACGTACACTTTTTTAATTTTTAGTTATTTTTATTATTTTTTATTATTATTTCTGACAATGATGCCGGCCTGACAATTAGTTTCTCTTCACCCAATAATTCATGATTCCTTAGGGCTGGATTTTAGACTTTTCAAAGATAACCCAATGGCTTTTTGGACCAGTACATCAACCTCCCAATTTCAAATTACAGGTACTCTAATCGCTGCAGTGTGTGTTATCACCTTCTTTTGTCACCTGGCTGGCCGTTATCACTAGAAGAAATAACCTGAATGCAGTGTGTGTTAATGTGTTGCATGTCTAGTGTGTGGAAGCACAGTTTTGTTCATAAGAAGAATTAATTGAATTAATTATTGTGACACACTGTGATCAAGTGTTTTTAATAACCTCTAATTTTAATCGAGTTTGGCTTAAATGGAGCTAAAGGCAGATAAAATGTTGCATATTTCCAACACTATGTATTAGCAAATATTCAATAATAATTTTATTTTGTTCATGTACCCCAAAATCAAAGAGTCTCATTTTGTTTTATATTCCTCACAGTATACCACACTCTGTCCTTGGGAGAGTTCAATGGCTAGACATGCAGTTCTGCATTTACCAAGATGCATATTCATACAAATATACCAAATGTAAAAATGAAACCGGGACTTAACAGAGGTTCACAGTGCATCCACAAAGTATTCACAGGGCTTCACTTTTTTCCACATTTTATGCTACAGCATTATTCCAAAATGTATGAAATGTATTTTTTTTTTCCCCTCAAAATGCGACACAACACCCCATGATAATGTGATTCTTTTTTTGCAAATTTATTAAAAAAAACAAAACAAAAAACTAGGAAATCACATGTACATACATATTCACAGGATTTGACATGAAGCTCAGAATTGAGCTCAGGTGCCAACCAATCAAAATCACCAACCCCACGTGGGTTGATCGCCAAACCATGTGGGGTTCTTGCTGAGGATGTTACGGCCATAAAACAAAAAGCCACCAAAGGCATACTCAAATGCCATCACTGCCTCCAGGTGGATAACAGGATGAGTGACACTCCTTTTGTGGATCAGGACTATGTTCACTCTGTCTTGTGTTGGAAAGGAATTGTTTTTTTGAGTGGCACAGTTAATTTGTGTGGCATCTTAATGTTTGGTAAATAGTTGCACAAAAAACACCTGAAGCGTTTCCTGCATGTTAATGTAAATAGTTGTATATAACTGTTGTTTGCTACATTTGTAGACATTTTTTTTTTTTTACAATTTATATTTGCATTCTAAGTTATAAAAATGGTTTGGTAAACATGTTTGTGGTTTAGTAAGAAAAAATAACTTTTCTATTTGGATTTTATTTTTTTTCTGTGAATTTAGGTTCATTGTGTTAATGCAGTATATCAGAATGAAAAAAAACTGTAAAGTCACACAGGTGAGGTTGTGCTTCAAAAACAAGGCAAAGTAAACAGTTAAGCTAAATTATGAATTAAAAAAAAAACAGACAATTATACCCTGGACCCCAAAGGGTTGAGATGTTTGTACAGCTTATTTGGAGTTCAGTTGATTAGACATGATTTGGAAAGGCACACACCTGTCTTCATATAAGGTCCCCACAGTTAACAGTGCATGCCAGAGCACAAACAAAGCATGAAGTCAATGGAATTGTCTGTAGACCTCCGAGACAGGATTGTCTCAAGGCACGAATGTGGGGAAGGGTGCTTTGAAAGTCTCAGTGAGCACAGTGGCTTCCATCATTCATAAATGGTAGAGGTTCTGATCTACTAGCACTCTTCCTAGCTCTGGCCACCTGTTTACACTGAGCAATCTGGGAGAAAGGCCTTTGTCAGGTAGGTGACCAAGAACCTAATGGTCACTGTCAGAGCTCCAGCATTTCTCTGTGGAGAGAGGAGATCCTTCCAGAAGGACAACCATCTGTGCAGCAATCCACCAATCAGACCTGCATGGTAGAGTGGCCAGACAGAAGCCACTCCTTAGTAAAAGGCACATAGCAGCCTGCCCGGAGTTTGCCAAAAGGCACCTCAAGGACTCTCAGACCATGAGAAACAAAATTCTCTGATCTGATGAGAGAGATTGAATTCTTTGAACATCTTTAGAGAGATCTGAAAGTGCACTGATGCTCCCCATCCAGTCTGCTTGAGTTTGAGAGGTGCTCCAAAGAGGAATGGGCAAAACTGCCCAAAGACAGATGCACTAAGATTGTGGCATCATATTCAAGAAGACCTGAGGCTGTAATTCGGCAGCTCAGTCTCGTTTGAGGGCAGGTGCTAAGGGGTTAAAATATGACGCAGTAATCCTACTACATCCAGAGACAGCTCTCTTGGAAAAAGTGATATTGCGGTGGGAAAGTGGACATGTGTTGTGGTTTGTTTGTGACCCTGAGCTCAAACATGTCCAGGCAGTTGTGCAGGCGAGAGAATTCAGCTACTCTGACTAGCTGTGTAGGCTAACACTTGCCTTGTCTTCCCTTCTACACTGGGAACTGAAAAAAAGCCCTGCACTTTTGCACTTTTTGTGACTGCATGGTGATTGCAGTCGATTTAAAAAAAAAAAAAAAAATTACACCACTTAATATTTGGAAAAACTAAAAAAAAAAAAATTTGTGTTGTCATTGTGGGGTGTCGTGAGTCGAAGTATGAGGGGGAAAAAAATGAATTTACTTCATTTTTGAATAACGCTAACATAAAATGTAGAAAATTGAAGCGCTGTAAATGCTTTCTGGATGCACGGTACCTGCAAGTGTCACTGGGGGTGGAGTACTTGGGTCATACTTGATGCCCATCAAAGTATCTGTGAGCTTGCACTAGACAGATCTGAAAGTCAGAGGAAGATTGTGTAAAAATGGAATGTTGAAGGAATAAGGATTGGGATAACATACAGCTTGGTAGAAGAGAAAAGGTGGTGTGAAAGCTTTTTCCCATTTTAAGGCCCTGTTTGGTAGGAGGGTCCTATGTCCTGCACAAACCCATTTGTTGAAACATCCAAATATACTTTGACATTTCTACATTCCTCAAAGTCGGCAATGCACTGCTGGATGCACATGAAAATATTTCTCAAATATGTTTCAGTCTCATTTATTTGTAAATGCGTTAGTGAAGCTAAACAAGCAACACTGAACCAAGATTAATCTTTCATTAAGATAATTATATTTTTCCAAAAAGTCTTAGACTAATCAAATTCAGAGGAATGCAGTATGCAGACATGAAATGTGTTTTTGTTTGTCAAAGAGGTGACATTTGAAGTGGTAAAGACCAGATAAATCTCGTTATGCAATGGTGGTGCTTTTGCAAAAGGGGATATTGTTGTTGGGCTGTTGAAAATTGACCTTGCTGATCCCTCAGAGGAATGCACCAAGGAAACGTCACACATGCCATTTTTAGTGCAGTATGCGTAGCAACAGCATGAAATGCAATTCCCCTCTGTAGTATCCTTTTCTGCCCCCCCAACATCACAGACAGCATAGGACTAAAATTATTTTACCAAATAGGTGACCTTAAGCGCAGTTCATCAAATCGGATGAAAAATGCTGTGACATGCATACAGAGCGTCGTGTTTGTTGACTGAAAATAATTAATAGAATATATGTGAATCAAATGCATGCAATGCATTATTGCTGTGCATGACTCTTGTGTGTATAACTAACACGTGGATATCTAGTAAAAGCTACTTCATCTGTGGTTTTCTGCTTCTTTTTTTAGTTTTTCTTTTTCTTTTTTTTTTGGGCAAAGCTAAACATTTTCTGCTGTATCTCTTTACTGTAGTGCCCCAAGAGGCTGAAGAAGGAAGTGCGGGGTCTTCTGAGGACTCGGAGGTGGAGATTGTGTATGTCAGAGAGCCAACTGCTGAACAGGCTGCTTTAGCGCGGAAACTCCTACTGCCTCTCACCTTTTTCTGCTACCAGAATGAACCTGGCTACATCAGTGATGATCAGTCTGATGGTGAGGCCCAAACTATGAGCACTTGAATAGATGTGAATTTTTGTCCAGTATTACTGGTGTTTATTCAACTCGATATGAGTTTGTTTTTTTATATATATGAACAGGAATACATATCAACATTTTTACTAGGCATTCCTCTTGGCAAAGTCATAAGCATTAATATAACTTGAACAGCGCACATGTCCTGCTTATGGTACAAAATTTCAAATTTGTAAGCTTTAGATCTTCAAAAATTGTGTAGTGAGTTTTCTTCATTTTAGGCCTTTTTTTTTTTTTTTTTTTTTTTTTTTGAGCTGTGTATTGCAGCGTTGTTTCATTTAAATATGCCTGAAATGCACGCGTACTCAGCCTTTTTCCATGTTTGTTTCATACTTGCAGCTGTGTGTGTTCGCTTTTTTAATGTGTGCGCAGTCGTGTGTACCTTGCCGCTATTTAAACCCAGTTCACTCCTGCTGGCTGTGCAGAACACATCACTGCACTTGGAAAACAGCGGACTGTATCATGAGGTTTTTACAGTTGCAGTACTGCCACAGTCAGGGCGTTTGATGAGCTCACGACATGCAGCGAGTGCACTTTTATTTTAAAGTTACAGGTTTGATCAGACCTGATAGATCAGGGCGTTTGATGATCGCACGACATGCGGCGAGTGCGCTTTTATTTTAAAGTCACAGGGTTTGTCAGACACAGACAGACAGACCCAGAGAGAATGACTTGCTGTTTCTGTTGTGTTTCTGGATTTCTGAGTTGAGGTTTGATTCCCTGTTCTGAGCACACAGGTGCTGTGAGCTGTGTGATCATGTTCTCAGCTGTATCCTCTGGATGCAGCACTCAGTTTTTGGTTGTGTACAGAAGCGCAGTGTTGCACAGACTTGCTTGCAGTAACGCTGTGCTCTGCAGACCTTCTTAAAACTGTGCCCAGCGCTCTACGCCGAAGAAAATTAAACATGTTTAATTTCTTCCGTCCTACGTGCGTAGCCCTCAACATACTGCTGCGTAGAGAGAAAAAACACAATGTAGAGCTGCTAAAAATGAGTGTGGAGCTGCTCAACTCGGTGTAGACGTTACGCTACAATGGGCAGCTCTACAAATACGCCAGTTTGAAAGGGGCTTACCATATGAAGTCATTTCCATTATGTCTCACTTTCTTAAAAACCCCGATCAGATGTTATCAAGTGATTAATGCACATTTTCAGATATTTACCTATGGTAAATTCTAAAATTGTTAATGCTCACATCTTTTTGGGGACACACTGTATGGACTACAGCCACAGAACTTTAAGGATCACGGGGGTGAAATATGTAGTAAATGGATTTCAATTCTGTAGCATTTTTCCATGTGATGCAGACACTCAAAGTCCTTTATAATGATGGTTCACAAACTCTCTCACACACACACTAGTGGCAATGCACTGCCATGCAAGGCACCCAGCTGCATACCAGGAGTAATTTAGGCATAAAGAACCTTGCTCAAGGGCATCTTAGTAATTTCTCCGGTCTGATAGAGTAACTGAATCGAGGCCCCTCTCGTCACAAACCAGCTTCTCTGACCTCCAGGGCATCATTTCCCCTCATTATTAAAGCCAGAATTCTGAGCTGCTAATAGTTTGGTCTGAAATTTCAATGAGGTATCGTCCTGATATGAGATGAATTCATTTTGCATTTTCAGATGAGGACTATGAGTCAGCAGTGAAAGCTTTGAATGGCAAGCTCTACTCTGACCCTCCTCAGAAAACAGCTGCAGCGTGTGGTTATGGTATATTGCTTTCACACACACACCCCAGTATAGCATACACCTCAGTGTATTTGCAGACAAATGTTTTTCTTGGTAAATGCATGTCTTTGAAGCTGTGTGTGTCCATGGTTTAGACTCAGATTGTGTGGTGGTGTGGGAAAAGAAGCCCACACCAGAGGAGGAGGAAAAGGCGAAAAGTCTCCAGCTGCCCCCGACCTTCTTCTGTGGCCTGAGCACCTCAGACACCAGCCTAGATCAAGAAAAGTCTGAAGACTTTGAGACTGAGGTCCGCAAAGCACAGCAGGACTTGGTACGCAGGTTTTCTTCTTAAACATGGTGTTGATGTAGGTTTCAATTAAGACTTGGCTGTTAGCATCTTTAGTACTAATATTTTGGATTAAGGAAAGTGAGAGTACCAGCAAATCAGTAAACCACATGCTCTGCTAATCAGTGATGAGTCTTCTGTGAGTTTGCAGAAATATGGGTATTTACTTCCAAGGCAAACTCTTCCAGGTTATTCTTGTTTTCTTGGTCTGCATCAAAATTTCATGTTCATATTTGGAAAATCGATTGGCACGTCTCTGATAAGATGCATTTTCACATCTTCACCCCAAACATCTGAGACCAAAAGATGAATGTAACGTGCAGTCCCATTTATCGGGAGCCGCTGATACAGGCAGCAGCCATTGAGAGATGTTGCTACAGATTTTGCTGGAAAGTCTACAGCATTATGAAATGTTCTTCAGCGGGAAGATGATTTAATACAGGAAAACTCACCTAAACAGTAACGGATTTTTGCTGACATCGGGCAAAACGTCCCGCCTTATTGTAATGTATTCCATTAAAAACCCCTCGCATATACCGGACAGAGCAGTCTGGACGTGCCCAGTAACAAGGGTACGAAATGAAGTTGAGTACTGACACTCGCCAATTTGAGGAAAGTGGGTACTGTATTTCCTTGATTAAAAGACCGACCATTTATTTATTTCAAACCGTGCTCAGTCCCGGGACTTAAATGAGGCAGGCTGTAATTCCAGGCCATGCTGGATGCCCTTCTTGACACAACTCCAAGTCTACCTGGAGAAATGCACTCAGCTTCTGGTCTTTCTACGTGGCTTCCCAGACAAGTACTAATCAGGACCTACCCTGCTTAGCTTCTGAGATTTGAAGGGATCAGGCTGCAATTGGGCTTCTGTGTTTATTTTTAAATACTTCTAAGGAAGTATTTTCATTCATTCATTTTTTTGTCACTTGACCAGTTTGCAGTAGACATAGCAGCTCATCCCACAATTCCCTATCCTTGGCCAACTTCTCTAACTCTTCCTGGAAGTTCCCAAGACATTCCCAAGCCAGCTGGGAAATATAATAACTCCAGCATGTCCTGGGTCGTCCCCAGGCTCTCCTCCCAGTTGGATGTGCTTGGAAGACCTCCCTAGGGGGAGACTACCAGAGGGCATCCTCACCAGATGTTTGAACCACCTCAACTGGCTCCTTTTGATGCAAAGAAGCCTCTGAGTCCCTTCTGGATAGTTGAACTTCTCACCCTGTCCCGGGGTGTAGGCCCACATACTCAATGGAGGAATCTCATTTCTGCCACTTGTATGCGCAACCTTATTTTTCAGGCATTACCCAAAGTTCATGACCACAGGTGAAGGTGGGAGCATAAATCGAGAGTCTTGCCATTTGGCTCAGTTCCTTCTTCACCACTATCGTCCAGTATAGCATCCATAAAACATCAGATGCTGCCCTAATCAGTCTATTGAGCTCACGCTCCAACTTACCCCCACTTGTGAACAAGACCCCGACATACATTAACTCATTCAGTTGGGGCAATAACTTTCCTCTGACCAGGAGGGCAGTCCACCCTTTTCTGGCAGTCAGTGGTTCATGGTCTCAGATTTGAAACTGCTGATTGTCACCCCACTTGCTTCATGCTCTGCCTCAAACTTGCTCAGTGCACACCAGAGGTCACACTGCCTGATGAAGTCAGCAGAACCACATCTGCAAAAGAGATGCAACTCTGAGGAAATAAAATGGGCATTATCATTATTGAAATGGTGGCTGTGCACTGGGTAGGGGGACTGAATTTAAAATGTTTTCACCAGGTTGCATGTAACCATAACTATATATGGTCAAATTATGCTGCTGCAATCTTTCCTAACAACAGTAGTACTTACCTTGCTCAGAGGAAAATTGGAACAAGTAGATGGAAGATGAATGGAAAGACCGTTGAGATTAACTATGACCTCAGAATGCAGAATTGATTTCTGGTCCGTTTCAGGACAACCAGCTAAACCAAACTGAACAAGAACCTCCCAGAAGCTCTGCTGAAACAGAAGAACTGATTTCAGGTCAGGCATCTATTAGCACTGAGACGACAAGAACATCTGCTCCAGATGGTCCATCAGAGACTCAAACTAAAACTACTAACATCAGCACTCCCATCGATTTGTCAACTAAGAAGACCTCAGAGACCAACTCTACTGAAGTTACTGCAACGACTACGAGTGAAGGTACAAACCGTTTTTGTTGTTACAGTTGAGCCATCAATGGAAATAATGCTGCTGTTTCAGTTAATTGTAATGCAACAAATAAATATAATCTAAATTATATAAAAAAAAAATTCCAACATGGAGAAACTTGTGAATTAAACAAGAATGTAAATCTACATGCAACATGCACATCATTGAGAGTGCGCAAGCTATTGCGCCACCCCGCCTGTTCACACAAGTGGGTTTATACAGTCTGATTTAGGTGAATAAGTTTTTATTGTGTTGGCATTGTCTGCATAGTGGTTGATTTATTTTATGATTTTTTTTTTTTTTTTTTTTTTTGCTTTGTGGATCATTAATGGGATTATTTTTGTCCCGAGCTGAATGTGAATCGTTTTAATATTTGGAACTGTTTAAATTGGAACTGTATGAATGGTTGTGTGAGGATTTCACTGGAAAGAAATGCAGGATCTGTAGATGTTATGCCGCACCTCTGTATTTATATGGACCACCCTGAATTTAGATTATTATTATTAGCGTGCTGCTTTGTAGTGCAACTTTTGCTGCTGAGGTATCAACCTAGGCCGCTCGGTGGGAGCAAGGCTTTACGTCACTCGTAGAAACCGCTTCTGAACAAGTCTGCTCATACGAGTGGTTCTTGTATGAGTCTCAGTGTCCGCCACTTTTGATATTCTGACAAGTGTTGTGTTGAATGCAATCTTGTTCGGTGACCATCCTCTGTTGTCTTCGGGTTTTACAGCAGCTACTAGATGTGCAGGGATGCTGTCATGTATGATTTGAAATGGGTAAGAATTAGATTGTGGTATGTACAGAGTTAGAAATATTTTATTTCTTATTTTATGTCCTCTAATCACTCGAACTACTGTTGCACTGCTTGACCAAGACCAGTGTGCACTGTTGTGTGAACATGAAATTTCCTGTTTGGAACGTCACAAAACAATGTTTGCATTCTTTATTTTCCACTACAGCATATGAAGTTGAACAACTCTTGGTTTTAATTTTATTTTGTGTATTTGGTGTGGCTTGGACAAAAAAAAAAAACATAATGATAGCTTGGGATGGGATGGGTGGTAGAGGTTACTAATCTCCTGGTAAAGACTGAAGTGGTTTTGAATTTGTGGACTTATGGAGAGGAGAAAAAAGATAAGGCTGCTGCCTGATAAAAGTAATTGGTGCAGTTGGATAATTCAGATTTACGCGTGTGTGTTGAATCCACCATCTTATGTAACTGCATTGTGTTCCAACTGACGACCCAGCAAGCAGACCTGCCATTGTTTTCCAGTTCTGCCCTCAACAGAAACTCGGCCTTGTCAGCTTACCGGTCGGTAATTATTGCTCTGGAATGCTGCTTTTGGGGTGGTGTTCGTTCCCCATATGAGAGTCCCAGTAAATAAAAAGCATCTCGTATGTCACAATAACTGAGAGGTCTTCCTCCCCACAGACTCTTCCACCTTTGGCTTCAGCTCAGTTTCAGGATTCTCATTTGCTGATCTGGCCAAAAAGACAGAAGGATTTGCCTTTGGAAAGAAAGGTGGGTTTTGTTTCTTCAATACAGGCAATGACATCTTCTATTAAATGTTGCAAAAGATGCATTAACATGAAACAATTAAACTGTCACTAAAGCTGTAAATTGTTTAAAAAAAAAAAACCCTGAGAAACAGAAGGCAGTGGTGGGGAACATGGGGCTGTGCGGGGCGTGTGGGTGCCGAAGCCCCATTTACCTGGCAGCTGTGCTCGAGTGTCCAGCCACTGGGATCCTCAAGCTGGCCGGCGGTGCTGCTCAGGACAGTGGGAAGACTCGAATCATTCCCTGTCACCTGCAGCCGGTTCGGGGATCTCTGCGGTCGGTTGCTTGAGTGCGGCTGCCAGGTGGGTGGAGGCTCCAGCACCCACATGCTCTGCGTGGTTGCACTTCCTTGGACGTGGTCAGCTGGGGGATGCCGTCCAGCACGGGATCATTTCATTCTAATCCTCAAAGGACAGAGAGGAGGGGGAAAAAAGAAAGAGGAATCAGTCAGAGAGTTGACTGATATGAGTTTTCTTTTGACAAGAGCCCCACTTTACTATCCATTCACAGCCTTATAGGGAGAAACGATAAACAGTTACAATAAATCTGACTTCAGAAATCAAATCTACGTATCTGAATTGACTTAAGGACAAGGTTTCACATCTTAAATGTAAATAACGGTGGAGAAGTCAGCCAGAGAATCGGCAGTGATTACAAGCGCAGATCATGCATTTTCCACTGATGGCTGCAGTGCTTTAAACCTTCCAAGATGGCGGGGCCGCGATCCGCCCGGGGCAGGCCTTTTGTGCAGCTCGACCCCCATCTACTAAATTTGTGGTGGGGAAGGGTGGCTGTTGTCATAAACAGTCACTTCATCAGAGCTGCCATACAAATCTGATATGGGAAAATCTGACTTCACGTGGTCACACCCCTTTAAAAAAAATCTGATTTGTCACACTCCAGAAAAAAACAATAAGATTTTCATGTGAAGTCCTCCACTTTACAAGTGATCCTGCTCCCCTGCGTCTCATCTGAATTGTGCACCTTGCCAGGTAGCTGCTCTAATAAGGAATATACATTAAGACATACATAATCATAATTAATGCTATTAATTTTCCAATCTCTGTTCTTTATAGTATCTTTTTTTTTTTTTTTTTTTTGTCTCAACAGATTCCAGCTTCTCATGGGCAAACGCAGGAGCGTCAGTATTTGGATCCTCTGTGTACTCAACTTCAAAGACGAATGAAAATGAGGGAAGTGACGAAGAGGCTCCAAGAAATCCAGACATTCACTTTCAGCCAATCGTGTCGCTACCAGAGGTACCTGACGTGAATACAGCTGTGAAATATATTCCGTTTGGAAAGACAGTTGGTGAAACGCATTAAGCCGTCACTCTGTGCTCATATTTTCCATGTGTAGGGAGCAAAGCAGACACTTTGTGCCACCTCATGCTGCTTGTGTTCTGTTGGAGACAGCCTGTGAAGCTGTGCACATCATGATCACACACGGCATTATTTACTAAGAAATGTCAACAAATGACAACAAATTGTGCACACTGATCGCACTGTGATTTTTCAGATCAGTGTTTGCGCCTTGCCCAAAGGCACTGGTGCATGCCATCGTCAGCTGTGGATGTTTTCCAGCTGCTGGCAAAGACAGTACAGGTGTGTAGCTGATTTTCACAGATCTGGCAACTTGCTTCTGACGGATTGTTTGTTGCTGTGATGCCACTCTGAACTTCACACGGTTGTATACGCTTCTTTTATTTCTGTTCAGCACTCTTCTGATTATTAATTGTATCTACTCTGAACATTAACAGTCCTGTTGTGAATCGCTAGCGGTTAGCATTTGCCAGCAGTTAGCTTTCGCTAGCTAGGTCGACCCATCCCCTCTCCGTTGTTACTTTTATAGCTGTTTCTTTTCTACCCGTCTAATACTTCATTTTTCAGTTCAACTGCTGTGAATTGTAAGTAATTATTTTACTCCTGTGTAAAATCTTAGGAGCGGTTAGCATTTTCGCTAGCGGTTAGCTTGCGTTAGCTATTTCGACCCCTGGCATCATTTTTTCATTTCATTTTTTTTACACTCCTGTTAGTTAATTAACTGTTTAGTGTATTTTATAGCTGCTGCTTTTTTTTTTTTTTACCTATTTAATACTTCTGTTTTTCAGTGTAACTGCTGTGAATTTTAATTCATTTATTTGCTTCTGTGCGAGCCTTAGGAGTGGTTACCTTATCTATTATTGGTTAGCTCGTGTTTGCTTGGCTACATTCTTGAATTTCTTAGTGCACAAAGTACACTACTAATTCTACTTCACACCCTCCGTAAATCCTGCGTGATGTTGGAAGATAGGGTGGCTCTCTTAGAGAGCCGTGTCCATACGTTAGAGCAGCTTCTTAGCGCAGTGGAGTTAGATGTTACGGGCACTCCAGATGAGGTTAGTGTTGGGCCGGCTAGCAAGCCCATAAGCATCAACTTAGAAACGGCGGCTGTGGACGGCTTTCAGACTGTGGCTAGGCAGAGGAAGCCCCGTAGGGCTTGATGCCCAGTTGTGGCACCCCGATCACACTCGCCAGTACGAACTGTGAATCGGTTCTCCCACTTGGATTTGCCAGATGTGAATTCTCTGAGCCCACAAGTGACTTCCACTCCTGTCTCCAGGCCGAAACACCGGACTTTAGTGATAGGGGATTCTATCACCTGCAAAGTCAGGTTACAGACGCCGGCTGACGTTAAATGTATTCCTGGGGCCAGAGCTCCCGACATTGCATCTCATCTTAGGGTGCTGACGCTACAGAAGGGAAGACAGACAAAGGAACATGACATGAGATATAGTCACATAGTTATTCACGTTGGCACTAAAGAGGTCACAAAAATGGACATAGAGAGGACTTGTGACCTTGCCAGAAAGATGTCGGCATCGATTAATAGTCTCTGGTCCCCTCCCCTCCCGGGGTACTGATGAGGCGTTTAGCAGGCTGACATTGTTAAATAGGTGGCTGGTGCAGTTTTGTAGACAACAAGGCTTTAGCTTTATTGATAATTTCCCTTTGTTCGGGGGCCGCCGTGGCTTGCTGATGCCAGATGGCCTCCACCCTACTGTTGGAAGGCGCCGCCATCTTGTCTGCGAACATAGAGCTCTACAGGGAGGGTAACATTAGGAATCTACAGCAGACCACGGGGCAGGTGATTAGAGACCCTGCAAGGCTTATGACAAATGTGGGTGTGGAATCCATTAGCTTAGCGGGGAATTTACTGCAGAAAATCCGCTATGGTGATAGTGCAGTTTATTTGCCAGGGAGGGAATTTCAACAAGTTGAGACTGTGGCCTGCGTCTGTAGTCGTGTCCATAAAAATCATAGAGGGATATGCTTTCCAAACTTAATACCCATTACTATATTGGATGATGTTGAAATTGAGGATGGCCCAGTGGTTGTTCCAGCAATAGCAAAGATTTTGTGTCTGCTACCTACAACACACGTGGAATGTCTTAAACCTAAACCTACTTCTAGACATCTTATATATCCTACTCTGGAACCACCCCAAAACCCAAACAGTTCAACTGTCAACCCCACTGAGGTCCTTAGACTGGGTCTCATTAACATAAGATCACTGTCCTTAAAATCATTGTTGATCAATGATCTAATTATTGATCATCACTTAGATATGATTGGGCTATGTGAAACCTGGCTTAAACCTACAGCTGTCCTCTCCTTAAATGAGGCCTGCGCACCAGCGTATACATTTAGTCACGTCCCTCATGATGCGAAGCAAGGCGGGGGTGTTGCTCTTATTTATAAATCTAGGTTTAGCTTATTAGCTGTTGGGGGTTACATATATAACCAGTTTGAGCATCTGATTCTCCGCTCTGCTAAGGATATTACACATTGCCAAGGTCAGAAGAATAAAAATCAGTCGTATTACTTTGTCACTGTATATAGGCCTCCTGGCCCATATTCTGAATTCTTAGATGAATTTGGTGCGTTCATCTCTAACTTGTCAACTAGTGTAGATAACATTCTGATCATTGGTGACTTTATCATTCATATTAATAAGCCTTCTGATCCCCTCTGCAAATCATTTATGGAAATTGTGGATGCATTAGGATTTCGGCAATGCATTCGGGATTGGACGCACATTAGTGGAAATACCCTGGATCTGGTTCTTGCATGTGGTATTGCTGTCACGAATATTGACATCATGCCTCTTACATCAGTGGTGTCTGATCACTCACTTAAGTTTACAGTTTCGCTGCCATGTTTAGTGGAACAACAACCTTATATATCATTATGGCGATGCATCAACTCCTCAACTAAGACTGAACTCGAAGCTAGACTGCCTGATGTCTTAGCTTCACATTTGACAAATACCTAGTCAGTAGACAGACTAGTGGATAGTTTAAACTCGGTGCTCAAAACTACTCGAGATGATTGCACCACCTGTGTTAAAACCGCGCTCCCCCAATTCACAGTCACCTTGGTTCAGTGATTATCTGCATGACCTCAAGCATAAAGCAAGAGGTCTAGAACGGAAATGGCGCTGTTCACAATTAGAAGTATTTCACCTTGCGTGGCGTGATGCTATCTTAGACTATAAGCATGTATTATTGGCTACAAAGCGGACTTACTACTCTGATTTGATCAACAAAAACAAGCATAACTCAAAGTTCTTGTTCAACACGGTGGCAACACTTTTGCATGGACAGCCACCTGTAGTTCGCTCTCCTTTTACAGCACAAGATTTCCTGGATTACTTTGGGAAGAAAATAGAAGAAATCAGGTTAAACATATCTCGGCATGCCTTAACCCAGCCACTACACCCTGCTATTGAGGTGGGCGCCACTACTGAGGTATTACCTAGATTTACAGAATTTGATCGTATCTCACTAGGCATGCTGACAAAACTCGTAATGTCAACAAAAAGCACAACCTGTTTATTTGATCCTATACCAACAAAACTGTTTAAGGACCTGTGGCCCACTCTTGGGCCGACTGTGCTGGAAATGATTAATCTTTCTTTGACTTCTGGATCTGTTCCTAAATGTTTCAAATCTGCAGTGATTAAAGCATTACTTAAGAAACCTAATCTTGACCCTAGTGTATTGAAAAACTATCAGCCGATATCAAATCTATCATTTTTCTCTAAAATTCTGGAAAAAGTGGTGTCACGGCAGTTCGTAGACTATCTTGCTGAGAATAATCTCTTTGAGCCACTGCAGTCTGATTTTAGAAAATATTATTCCACAGAGATGGCTCTCACTAAAGTGGTGGATGATCTTCTGCTTACAATGGATTCGGACACCACTACGGTTCTGTTGCTGTTAGATCTCAGTGCTGCATTTGATACAGTGGATCATTATATTCTACTTGATAGGCTGGGATTATTGGGAGTGCCCTTGCATGGCTGATGTCTTACTTGACCAGTTGTTCTCACTGTGTTTTGTACAGTAACACTACCTCTTACCTTAGTGACATGAAACTTGGGGTTCCACAGGGGTTTGTCTTAGGCCCCCTGCTTTTCTCCCTTTATATAGCACCTCTTGGGCTCACATTGCGGCATTTTGGAATTACCTTTCACTGCTATGCAGATGATATTCAGTTATACATAGCGATAACTGCTGGTAATCTCATTCACATAAAATCCCTAGAAGATTGCCTTGCAGCAGTGAGAAGTTGGATGTCTAGAAACTTCCTACTTTTAAACTTTGATAAGACTGAAATGATGGTTCTTGGTCCAGTGAGACATCGGCATCAATTTGACCAGTTAACACTCAGCCTCGGCTCGTGTGTCATACATCACACTGACAAAGTGAGGAACCTTGGGGTAATTTTTGATCCTTCGTTGTCCTTTGGCCTCCACATTAGAAATATTACTAGGACTGCTTTCTTCCACCTGCAAAATATAGTGAAGATTCGTCCCATCCTGTCTATGGCTGATGCCGAGACCCTGATCCATGCATTTATCTCTTCTAGATTGGACTACTGCAATGTTCTATTTTCTGGTTTACCGCAGTCTAGCATTAGGGGTCTCCAGTTGGTTCAAAATGCTGCAGCCATACTTTTGACACGAAGCAGAAAGTTCGACCACATTACACCCATTTTGGCATCCCTTCACTGGCTTCCTGTCCCAGTGAGATCAGATTTTAAGGTCCTGCTACTAACCTATAAAATTATTCATGGATTGGCACCTCCCTACCTAGCTGACCTAATTAAACCTTACGTACCGGCCCGGGCTTTACGTTCTCAGGGTGCAGGACTACTTTGTGTACCTAAGGTGAATAAGAAGTCTGCGGGTCACAGAGCTTTTTCTTATCGTGCCCCTGTTCTGTGGAATGATCTCCCTGCGTCAATAAAACAGTCAGATTCTGTGGAGACTTTCAAGTCCAGACGTAAGACACACTTATTTTCCCTTTCATATGGCTAGCATACTGGTACCGTTTTGTTTTACACTTTTTACTCTTTTAATTCATTTATTAGTAATTGGAGCAGGCTGCGGCCTCAACTTTACCTAAATTCTGGGTCTTTTAGTGAAGTTTAGGGCTCGTGGCTGGCGATCACCTTAGTATTTCTGTTTTTCTTGTTGTTTAATGCTGGCAAATTATACAGTATTTATTGTCTTTCTGATGCCTGATTTTTTTTTTTTTTCTTTCTGTTTAAGGTGCAGCTCCATCCCGAGATGGGAGTTGTATTCGTGTTGGCGATCCTCCTGTCCTTTGTGCCAATAGCATTTCTTGTATATTCGTCTGTGAATTGTTCTGTAATTTATGTTTGTAGCATGGCCCAAGCAGAGGGTCACCCCTTTGAGTCTGGTCTGCTTGAGGTTTCTTCCTCAGAGGGAGTTTTTCCTTACCACTATTGCTCTGGGGGTTGGTAAGGTTAGACCTTACCTGTGTGAAGCGCTTTGAGGCAACTCTGTTGTGATTTGGCGCTATATAAATGAAAATAAATTGAATTGAAAATAGTTAGAGAGGTAAAGGTAATTCAAACTCAACCTACTTGAATGAATAATGTGGTAAAATTTGATCTTCGTGCACAGTGGCATTAATGTAACCTGTCTACTTAACGCCAAACACATTACGTCACTGTCCTTTGTCACAATAGAATGATTTTTTTTTTTTATCTTCAGCTTCATAATTCTACAAGTTTTATAGTCTCCACTCACTTTTTGCATATACGTTACTTTATCAAAATTATTCAAGTGGCCGTCGTACAGAACTCGGGTTCAGAGGAAAAAAAACGAGGAGATGAACTATGGTTGGAGGGTGAATTTTTTAACAGTTCAACAAATCAATTTGTCAGCTTAATGCTGACAAATTGTACCTTATTTGTAGTAGGGATAGGTATTGATAAGATTTTATCGATCGATTGCGCTTAACGATCCAATTCCTTATCACTTCCCTTATCAATACCACTTGTGAATTTTCTGTGTACTAAAAGTAGGCTTTACAGGTTTTCAATGTCAACAACATTTTAAGAAGCGGACGTGCCGCTTCTGAAAGGTAGCGAAGCAGAGAACCAATGAAGCAGTGGCACTGCTTCATTGGTTCAAGCTTCAAGCAGAGCCACGCTGCAGAAGCGGTTGATTGCACACCCAGTGCAGGGTCTGCAATCAGCGTAAAGAAATGATCATTTTCCTGATAAAACACCCTCAAAAACAATGGCCGTTCTGAAGGACTGATAAGGGAATTGTTAAGCAAAAATGCTATTTATGTCGGAGGATCAAATAATTTTAGCGATTCTCGAAAAGAACCGGTTCTTGATACCCATCCCTAATTTGATTTTCTGCTGCCTGATTCTGCTTTTTTGTTTGTTTTTGTTTTTTCCCCTGAGGTGTGGCTCCATCCAGAAGTGGGAGTGGGTGTCTTCTTTTGCAAGCCTCCCGTCCTGTACACCAGCATGGACACCCAAAACTTTTCTGTATATTTGTATTGTCAACTGTGTTGGTAGCATGGCCCAAGCAGTAGGTTTCTTCTTCAAATCATCAGAGGGTGTTTTTTCTTACCACTGTCACCTGTGTGCTTGCTCTAGGGGTTGGTAAGTGCCTTGAGGCAGCTTTGTTGTGATTTGGTGCTATATAAGTGAAATAAATTGAAATTAAATTTTTGCCTTGGGCCCCAACATGTTCCAAATTTGTCACGGGCTGTTCTTTGCTGCAAATGCGCAACAAGTATTTTTATTCACACTTATCATCGAGGGAGTGTCAGTCAGTCAGCTTTAATAGTTTTGTGGAGCAGGTCTCTAAGGAGTACATGGTCTTGATTTGTCAAATTCTACATGTAAATGTGTCATTTATGACTTTCTCTTAATCTAGTAATCGTTTTTACACCATCAGTTAACTGTTATGGCCGCTGCATTCAGCTGTAATTAAGAGGAGTTAAGACGGCTCCTCATCTTTGGCTTTCGTCAGGTGGAGACTAAATCAGGGGAAGAGGACGAGGAAATCCTGTTTAAGGAACGTGCCAAGCTGTTCCGATGGGACCGTGACCTCAATCAGTGGAAGGAGCGTGGTATTGGTGACATCAAGATCCTCTTTCATCCAGTCAAACACTGCTACAGAGTCCTGATGAGAAGAGAGCAAGTGCTGAAAGTTTGTGCCAACCACATAATCACAGAGACGATGGAAATGAAGCCCATGAATACGACGGCTAACGCCCTCGTCTGGACTGCACATGACTATTCAGGTACGCTGCCACACCAGGGCTGATGATGTCATGTTTTCTATTGACTACAGGGATCTGCCTTTTGTTTCTGTGATTACATTCAGAACATCTTTTGTTGTCACACAGTCCTGTGAGCTCACAGTCCACTGTTGGTTCTCTCCAACAAATTTTACAGTCTCTCACTTGTACTGTCTCCCTTTCCATTGTGTTATTTTTGCCATACAACTTGACCTGGCTTCATGTTGTGTTCTTTTCTCCTCTTTTCAGAGGGTGAAGGCCAGGTGGAGCAGCTGGCAGCAAAGTTTAAAACTCCTGAGATAGCTGAATCCTTCAGGAAGACATTCATGGAATGTCAGAGCCATTTGGGCCAAACTAGCAGCATTGCAGCTGTCTCAACACAGATGTCTCGAGTCCAAGAGCACTCCAGAGACACTAACCCACAGGTGTTCCTCACTGTCACAGCCGATGGTGAACTCCTGGGCGCAGTCACTATTGAGCTTTTTGTCCACATTGTCCCCAAGACTGCAGAGAACTTCCGGGCCCTCTGCACTGGTGAGAAAGGTTTTGGGCTGCAGGGTTCCATCTTTCACCGGGTCATACCAGACTTTATGTGTCAGGTAAGAAGAGCTGTACCTTACTGTGTGGTTTGTCCATTAATTTTACACATTGTTTGTGTCTCCAAGATACTGACCACAGTATACGATGGTTAGGAGCACTGCTGCTAACATGTAGGTCTTGGTGTTTCAGGGAGGCGACATCAACAACCATGACGGCACAGGAGGAAAGTCCATCTATGGCAGCAATTTTGAGGATGAGAACTTTGACATTCGGCACACGGGTCCCGGAATACTGTCAATGGCCAATCGTGGTCGTGACACCAACAACTCACAGTTCTTCATCACTCTGAAGAAAGCTGAACACCTGGACTTCAAACATGTGGCCTTCGGCTGGGTTCGGGATGGCATGAATGTGGTGCAACAAATGGGAATCCTGGGCACAAAGGCAGGCAAGCCTACCAAGAAGCTTGTCATCACAGACTGTGGACAGCTGTAGTTTCTGATACAGAAACATCAGCGAAACTAGATTCTAAAGTTTAAAGAAACAGCTGAACCCATGTAGTACTTGTCTTCTTCTTCCAGACTGAGTCTATATTTATTTAAGCCTCTTAGAATTGAAAGTTGATTGTCAGACGACTGGTTGGGGCTCTTCAGCATTAACTTCAGTAGCCTGACATCAGCTGTTGTATTCTGAGTTATGTGGAAGACTAATTTGATACCCTAAAATGCAGTCTCAAGCCCGAAATAGTGGTTTATTATGCAGGATGGAGAATTTAGAGCAAATATAGTGTGCTTTTTGTTCTACTGTGCTTGTATCATTTTCATTGTTTTAATCAATAAATGGTCAGTGTTTATTTTGTGTGTATATTTGTACATGGACAACTTTGTAAATGTTTATTTTTGTTCATTGTTTGCATGTGTTCCACTTGAACATGCAGATTCTCGAGATCCACTTCAGTAGGTTTTTTTTTTTTCTTTGTTGTTGAATAAGTCTTAACTATGATTGGGAGGGAAATGTTTATTGAAAGTATCTGTCCATTTGTAACACTGTTCCTGCCTTCTCTTCAAATGCTGCCTCTTTACTTTTTACTGCAGGTGTCCTTGCTCCTGGTGTTTTTATTTTTTGTTTTGTGTGTGTTTCCGTACACCCATTGTTTTCGTTATATGCAGATAATGGGACTCGTCTGTTGGAGTGACTGTGACTAGGTGACATGCAGTATCTGCTTTGCAAAGACACACATTCTAATTTGAGATTGTTCATTTGTTGTACCAACATGTACCAGCAAGAAGAAGAAATAAAGTTGCTTTACAAATACTGGGTAACCCCCCCCCCCCCCCCCCCCCCCCCCCCCATTTTGGTTTATTGTTGCAACATCAGACTTAAAGAAACAAACATAGGAAAATAGAAAATCATTGGTTATATTACTAATAATTATGATTTTTACTTTAAGCTTGTTACAGAAGTGTGCTTTTAACAATGTCATCTAGTCTATTTCAGGAAGTTGATGTTCGGGGGCCTTGTGTACAAAGACTTGCATGAATTTCCATGGCTAACGCCAAAACCCAGGAACTGGCATAAGTTCCTCTAGATGACCCTCTCAACTCGGAATAATGTGTCATAATTGTGAACAGTGGATCAATGCCATCCACATCCTTGCTAGCCATTGTTTACATGGGCTATGAGATACCAGAACTGATGGTGGAGCAGTGCATTCTGGGAAGCACAGGGAGATTATGGGAAACAAAGCACTGAGTACAGAGTTTGGACCCCCCCCCCCCCCCCCCCAAAAAAAAAATTTGAAGAAAAAATGATAGCGTGAGCTACACATGACTGGAGACATGGATAGCTTATTTGATACCCTGACAAATGAAATAAACATGAACCGGTAAAAACGTTAGTGGGAACGTGTGTGTGAGGCTGTAAATGATGTGGGCTCAGCAGCATACACAGTGAAGTATAAAAAATTATGTATGCCACTGTTGACAGTGTGTGATATTCACATTACACACGTGTTTTTTTTCTGACAAATACTGAACACGGGGTGACGGTCTAGGCCTGCTAAGAAGTGCTACAGCTCTAGTTTCACAATTAAGAAAACAAAAACCATTTGAATGCATACATGCCCAAATGTGCCCACGCTGGTTTTCATTCAGTACTATTATACTAATAAACTATTTACCCCCCAAGCAGCCATCCATTGCACACCACGCAAGCCTCCAGCCTGGTCCCAACTCAATTCATTTGCGCATATGCAAATCATATGTGATATCACATATGATTTGCACATTGATGGAATTAAATTGTTTCCTAATAACAAAGACAGATTCATTGTGTGATGGTGCCTTTGTAACAATATGTGTGCAGTGAATACCACCGATTGCATTAGGGAAACCTCCTGTCTCTGCAAATTGCGCTTTTGTTGGAATGTGATGTACCTGGATGACATTTGGCTCATCTTCGGCTCAAGATTGACAGGCACAGTCCTGACCGATCGGCCAACTCCCGCTGCAGTGCCCCTGTTGCCAGGAAGGCCAGCATGGTCAGCGCCTGTGTGGGCACAGACAACCCCTGGCTCCTCACCGTATTGTACACTGGGCCAGCCACAGTTCTGCGCGCAACTCCAGTAACAGTGCCCTTGGTAATCAAAATCGGCTTTTGAGTCAATTATTGTAATTTGCAAATAAATCCTTGCGTTCCCTGAATACACACACTCGTCGGCCTGCACCATTTGCAAGGTCCTCTAACAACACTAACACAGCCACTGTTAGTGCCATTTTCCTCATTTACGCATGCTTTTATCCACCCATATAATTGCAGACACATGGGTGTGTTAATTGTTCATAAGTGTGTCTCTGGTGTGCACATCACTCTGACAACTTCTTGTTTTCACACTATTAACGGTTCCCAGCATCACCTCTACGTGTCACGTGTTGAAACGTGCGTACTCCGGCCATGATTTTTTGCATGGTGCACTGCCTGGTGTTTTTCCAGATTTTGGCTTTCTGTGCCTCAAGCCATGCATCTCTTGTTAGATGTTTCACTCTACCTGTTGAACGGTTTGTCTCTGTTGTGTTCTGACAATGCCCTTATGGATGACTAAGCAGGTTGTCACATCAAATATGGGCCTTTTCCATAGTGACGTGCCATGTTTGTGTTTCACTCCTTTGGGTAAAGCAAGGCTAATGCTATTACAATTTAGTTCAATGATTTTTCTAAACCAGTTTCTGAAATTTGGTACAAACAATCCTTGGGGGACTGTTTGGTCATAGTAAGTTGTACTTTGCCTGGGTCCCCAAGAAGTGCAAAAATTGTTTCACACTGATTTATTGCAGGAAAAACTTCAATATCTGTTCTCTAATTTTATAGAAAAAATTATTTCAGAGGCTGACTACAGGCAAAAATTTCATCCTTGAATTGTTCTAAGGGCTGCACAAAAGTGCCAAAACTCAAAGAAAAAATACATTGCTTTTTTATCTGCATATAAAGTCCTTGAATCTACAACCCCTGGCAAAAATTATGGAATCACCGGCCTCAGAGGATGTTCATTCAGTTATTTAATTTTGTAGAAAAAAATCAGATCACAGACATGACACAAAACTAAAGTCATTTCAAATGGCAACTTTCTGGCTTTAAGAAACACTATAAGAAATCAAGAAAAAAAGATTGTGGCAGTCAGTAACGGTTACTTTTTTAGACCAAGCAGAGGAAAAAAATATGGAATCACTCAATTCTGAGGAAAAAATTAGGAATCACCCTGTAAATTTTCATCCCCCAAATTAACACCTGCATCAAATCAGATCTGCTCATTGACATTGACCCTATGCCATGACATTGACCCTATGTGTCTTTTTGCAAGGAATGTTTTTGCAGTTTTTGCTCTATGGCAAGATGCATTATCATCTTGAAAAATGATTTCATCATCCCCAAACATCCTTTCAATTGTCCAAAATATCAACATAAACTTGTGCATTTGTTGATGATGCAATGACAGCCATCTCCCCAGTGCCTTTACCTGACATGCAGCCCCATATCATCAATGACTGTGGAAATTTGTTCTCTTCAGGCAGTCATCTTTATAAATCTCATTGGAAAGGCACCAAACAAAGTTCCAACAGCATCACCTTGCCCAATGCAGATTCGAGATTCATCACTGAATATGACTTTCATCCAGTCATCCACAGTCCACAATTGCTTTTCCTTAGCCCATTGTAACCTTGTTTTTTTCTGTTTAGGTGTTAATGATGCCTTTCGTTTAGCTTTTCTGTATGTAAATCCATTTCCTTTAGGCGGTTTCTTACAGTTCGGTCACAGACGTTGACTCCAGTTTCCTCCCATTCGTTCCTCATTTGTTTTGTTGTACGTTTTTCGATTTTGAGACATATTGCTTTAAATTTCTGTCTTGACACTTTGTCTTCCTTGGTCTACCAGTATGTTTGCCTTTAACAACCTTCCCATGTTGTTTGTATTTGGTCCAGAGTTTAGACACAGCTGACTGTGAACAACCAACATCTTTTGCAACATTGCGTGATGATTTACTCTCTTTTAAGAGTTTGATAATCCTCTCCTTTGTTTCAATTGACATCTCTCGTGTTGGAGCCATGATTCATGTCAGTCCACTTGGTGCAACAGCTCTCCAAGGTGTGTTCACTCCTTTTTAGATGCAGACTAACGAGCAGATCTGATATGATGCAGGTGTTGGTTTTGGGGATGAAAATTTACAGGGTGATTCCATAATTTTTTCCTCAGAATTGAGTGATTCCACAATCTTTTTTTCTTGATTTTTTATAGTGTTTCTTAAAGCCAGAAAGTTGCCATTTGAAATGACTTTAGTTTTGTGTCATGTCTGTAATCTGCTTTTTTTTCTACAAAATTAAACAACTGAATGAACATCCTCAGAGGCCGGTGATTCCATAATTTTTGCCAGGGGTTGTATGTCAACCTACACCTTACCTACCACCGCCCTTTCATTGACCTTGAATCATTCGAAAGCCCCCATGAGGCCCAAGATGAGTTTTTTTTTTTAATTGGTCGCTGATTATCTCAAAAACTATTCCATGAATTGTTCAGAACTTTTGTGCAGACATTTCCTGAGTGACTATGGCCATGGTAAGTTGGATCATGTGATTGAATCCCCACAGGGCACTCCAGAAAGGTAAATAATTTCAGGCCAATACATATGCTGCTTTTTACCGTATTTGTTCAAAGTGTTTTGTCCAAAGGACTTCAGGCTCACTTGACCCTATTTTTTCTTCTCTGCACTACTTTAACTTTCCAAAATGTCACTTTTATCTTCAGGGTTCAGGCAGATTGAAACCAAATTATTGTTTTTTTTTAATATCTAAATCAATCAATCAATTTTTTTATATAGCGCCAAATCACAACAAACAGTTGCCCCAAGGCGCTTTATATTGTAAGGCAAAGCCATACAATAATTATGTAAAACCCCAACGGTCAAAACGACCCCCTGTGAGCAAGCACTTGGCTACAGTGGGAAGGAAAAACTCCCTTTTAAACAGGAAGAAACCTCCAGCAGAACCAGGCTCAGGGAGGGGCAGTCTTCTGCTGGGACTGGTTGGGGCTGAGGGAGAGAACCAGGAAAAAGACATGCTGTGGAGGGGAGCAGAGATCGATCACTAATGATTAAATGCAGAGTGGTGCATACAGAGCAAAAAGAGAAAGAAACAGTGCATCATGGGAACCCCCCAGCAGTCTACGTCTATAGCAGCATAACTAAGGGATGGTTCAGGGTCACCTGATCCAGCCCTAACTATAAGCTTTAGCAAAAAGGAAAGTTTTAAGCCTAATCTTAAAAGTAGAGAGGGTGTCTGTCTCCCTGATCTGAATTGGGAGCTGGTTCCACAGGAGAGGAGCCTGAAAGCTGAAGGCTCTGCCTCCCATTCTACTCTTACAAACCCTAGGAACTACAAGTACGCCTGCAGTCTGAGAGCGAAGCGCTGTATTGGGGTGATATGGTACTACGAGGTCCCTAAGATAAGATGGGACCTGATTATTCAAAACCTTATAAGTAAGAAGAAGAATTTTAAATTCTATTCTAGAATTAACAGGAAGCCAATGAAGAGAGGCCAATATGGGTGAGATATGCTCTCTCCTTCTAGTCCCCGTCAGTACTCTAGCTGCAGCATTTTGAATTAACTGAAGGCTTTTTAGGGAACTTTTAGGACAACCTGATAATAATGAATTACAATAGTCCAGCCTAGAGGAAATAAATGCATGAATTAGTTTTTCAGCATCACTCTGAGACAAGACCTTTCTAATTTTAGAGATATTGCATAAATGCAAAAAAGCAGTCCTACATATTTGTTTAATATGCGCTTTGAATGACATATCCTGATCAAAAATGACTCCAAGATTTCTCACAGTATTACTAGAGGTCAGGGTAATGCCATCCAGAGTAAGGATCTGGTTAGACACCATGTTTCTAAGATTTGTGGGGCCAAGTACAATAACTTCAGTTTTATCTGAGTTTAAAAGCAGGAAATTAGAGGTCATCCATGTCTTTATGTCTGTAAGACAATCCTGCAGTTTAGCTAATTGGTGTGTGTCCTCTGGCTTCATGGATAGATAAAGCTGGGTATCATCTGCGTAACAATGAAAATTTAAGCAATACCGTCTAATAATACTGCCTAAGGGAAGCATGTATAAAGAATAAAATTGGTCCTAGCACAGAACCTTGTGGAACTCCATAATTAACTTTAGTCTGTGAAGAAGATTCCCCATTTACATGAACAAATTGTAATCTATTAGACAAATATGATTCAAACCACCGCAGCGCAGTGCCTTTAATACCTATGGCATGCTCTAATCTCTGTAATAAAATTTTATGGTCAACAGTATCAAAAGCAGCACTGAGGTCTAACAGAACAAGCACAGAGATGAGTCCACTGTCCGAGGCCATAAGAAGATCATTTGTAACCTTCACTAATGCTGTTCTGTACTATGATGAATTCTAAAACCTGACTGAAACTCTTCAAATAGACCATTCCTCTGCAGATGATCAGTTAGCTGTTTTACAACTACCCTTTCAAGAATTTTGAGAGAAAAGGAAGGTTGGAGATTGGCCTATAATTAGCTAAGATAGCTGGGTCAAGTGATGGCTTTTTAAGTAATGGCTTAATTACTGCCACCTTAAAAGCCTGTGGTACATAGCCAACTAACAAAGATAGATTGATCATATTTAAGATCGAAGCATTAAATAATGGTAGGGCTTCCTTGAGCAGCCTGGTAGGAATGGGGTCTAATAAACATGTTGATGGTTTGGATGAAGTAACTAATGAAAATAACTCAGACAGAACAATCGGAGAGAAAGAGTCTAACCAAATACCGGCATCACTGAAAGCAGCCAAAGATAACGATACATCTTTGGGATGGTTATGAGTAATTTTTTCTCTAATAGTTAAAATTTTGTTAGCAAAGAAAGTCATGAAGTCATTACTAGTTAAAGTTAATGGAATACTCAGCTCAATAGAGCTCTGACTCTTTGTCAGCCTGGCTACAGTGCTGAAAAGAAACCTGGGGTTGTTCTTATTTTCTTCAATTAGTGATGAGTAGAAAGATGTCCTAGCTTTACGGAGGGCTTTTTTTATAGAGCAACAGACTCTTTTTCCAGGCTAAATGAAGATCTTCTAAATTAGTGAGACGCCATTTCCTCTCCAACTTACGGGTTATCTGCTTTAAGCTACGAGTTTGTGAGTTATACCACGGAGTCAGGCACTTCTGATTTAAAGCTCTCTTTTTTAGAGGAGCTACAGCATCCAAAGTTGTCTTCAATGAGGATGTAAAACTATTGACGAGATACTCTATCTCACTTACAGAGTTTAGTTAGCTACTCTGCACTGTGTTGGTATATGGCATTAGAGAACATAAAGAAGGAATCATATCCTTAAACCTAGTTACAGTGCTTTCTGAAAGACTTCTAGTGTAATGAAACTTATTCCCCACTGCTGGGTAGTCCATCAGAGTAAATGTAAATGTTATTAAGAAATGATCAGACAGAAGGGAGTTTTCAGGGAATACTGTTAAGTCTTCTATTTCCATACCATAAGTCAGAACAAGATCTAAGATATGATTAAAGTGGTGGGTGGACTCATTTACTTTTTGAGCAAAGCCAATAGAGTCTAATAATAGATTAAATGCAGTGTTGAGGCTGTCATTCTCAGCATCTGTGTGGATGTTAAAATCGCCCACTATAATTATCTTATCTGAGCTAAGCACTAAGTCAGACAAAAGGTCTGAAAATTCACAGAGAAACTCACAGTAACGACCAGGTGGACGATAGATAATAACAAATAAAACTGGTTTTTGGGACTTCCAGTTTGGATGGACAAGACTAAGAGTCAAGCTTTCAAATGAATTAAAGCTCTGTCTAGGTTTTTGATTAATTAATAAGCTGGAATGGAAGATTGCTGCTAATCCTCCCCCTCGGCCCGTGCTACGAGCATTCTGACAGTTAGTGTGACTCGGGGGTGTTGACTCATTTAAACTAACATATTCATCCTGCTGTAACCAGGTTTCTGTAAGGCAGAATAAATCAATATGTTGATCAATTATTATTTCATTTACCAACAGGGACTTAGAAGAGAGAGACCTAATGTTTAATAGACCACATTTAACTGTTTTAGTCTGTGGTGCAGTTGAAGGTGCTATATTATTTTTTCTTTTTGAATTTTTATGCTTAAATAGATTTTTGCTGGTTATTGGTAGTCTGGGATTTTGGAAATTGTGATGAGAGTATTCCACATGTCTTGAATTATAATACTACCTCTGCCAAGGAGATTTTTTCACTGGCATTTTTTGACAGGGTAAATAAAAACAATGTATTTTGCTGAAATCTGGTGAGCATGTAATGTTCTAGGAAATAAGTTATTAGTTTTCAGAGGTGATCGAGAATATATACTGGAGTTAAGATTCAAAAGAATGCTTGGCACATGGCAACCGTAAACTCAAAACATTGAGAGGATATTGATGAAATTTGGTGATCAAATGGATACTGTTCCAGAAAATCCATTACATTTTTTTCTTCCTAAGCCTGCTTATTTCCAAGGGTCTGAAGGCTATCCCAGTGGACACTAAATGAGAGTCTGGAGCAGGTCACCAGGGCAGGGCCCACACGAGACAAAATCATTCACACTTGCTCACACACACGTCTGGAAAAAATGGGGACTTTGTATTTGAACCAATCATGTGGCCTTGATGGTGGCCATCCAGATCCACCTCGGATCTGCTGGGGTGAAAACAAGGGAGCAGCCAAAGAGACCACATGTGTCCTTGGTGGTGCTCTGGGTGCCTCCTATTTTTGTGTGGGTATGGTACAGTAGATGGCGCAGTGTCCCTGTTAATGATAAAGCTACTATATTTTGTTTCAGTACAGCAACCATTTTCATTAATTGTAACTTGTATTCAAGGGAGTGCAATGCAGCATTACAGACAAAATGGACACGAACAAAGTATATATGATCCCATACTCACAAAAAAAAAAAACATTGTGGGTGTTTGTTGGACATTGTCATTGTATCCCTCTTTTACTCTTCGTAGTGTATGTTTATACGAGGGACAAACCGGAAATGCCACAAAAAAATCTGCCCAGTGGGGAAAATGCACTGAACTCTACACTACTAGAGTTCAGTGGGAAAATGCCACAAACCAGACAACATTGCCGTAAAAAGCCACCAAACGATTGTAGACGAACATAGACGTAAAAGAGTAGACGCCGTATTAGTTGTTAAGACGCAAGAAATGCGGCCGCCATCTTGGACCGGTCATGGTAGTGATTTCATCTCAAGGCACAGTGAAGGTTTGTTTATATTCTTGTTTATTTTTTTACCTTTCGGTAATAAAGTTAATTTTCTTTGTTATTTTCTCTGTTCTGTAATGTGTCTTTTAGCACTGTGCAAAGCCCTGTATAAATATAGCGCATTATTATTAGTATTAGTATTATAATAAGATGCTGCTGTTCATGCTCCCCTGAAGCATTTACTAAAAAAAAAAAAAAAAGTCTGAAGAACAGAAATGATCGCTCATCATGTCCACGACATATACATATTATTCTTATATTAGACATGGTAATATTTTTAAGTGTCTGTATTTAATAAATTAATATTTTGAATTTGCTACATTTTCATACGTTTCAGTCATATTCGAAAAAACTGAAATTATGTCACTGCAGTCTTGAGACGAAGAGAGCAGCAACATGGCGGATGGAGGGAGAGGGAGGGGAAACGTGACGTATGCGGCACGTAAATGGAGCGGCTCTCGGCCTGAACGGTCTTTTTCTTCTCCCATGCCGTGAGGTTCGAAGGTCTGCATTCTGTCTGCCGTAATATCACCGTCTAACCAGCAAAATGATCATCTACAAGGACATAATCACCAGTAAGTATTATTGTTGTGTTCATTCTGTTCATTTAGTAGTCCAGTTTGCTGTCGTGCGGCTTGTCTGTGAGTCCAAACATTGTCAGGGAGTTGGCTAACTGCGCCAGCTAACGCCACAAAAGGCCTGCGCTAGTGGTGCTAGCCACATGCTAACCTCAAACTGAGAAAAACACTTTAAATATGGTACGAACAGCATTGTTAGACAGTCACACAAAGAACAATCGTAATTGTTTCAGCTTTTGTTTTGGTTAAACTTGAGTCCAGACCGCAGTTAGCAGCAGGGCAGCCGAATAATCTGATACGCTTTTAAATTTAACTTCGATCATCAACATAGTAGAGGCGTTAGCTGGCTGGAACGCTTGGAACTGGGCAGATATTTACCACCAGAGAATCTTTCACTTAAATTTCGGTATAAAACCCACGCCCACTGGCACTGCTCATACTGTGATTTAATATTTTATTTTAGAATATGTAAAATGTTGGTTTTTTTTGGGGGGGGGGGATCAAAGAAAATCTATTGTGGCTTAAAATCCATGGGTTTTGTGATTTGTGACAGAAGAGATTATCATAGATGTCAACCTGACTCCAAAAGGGGCAAGAGGATGCAGGTTTTCTTTGTACCCTCCAACTCCACCAGGTGATTTCACTGATTAACAGCAGATTGGATGAGTTCATCAGTGAACTCCTATGGACTCCTGGCATTGTGGGGCATTTATCTTGGGATATTTTTAGTTGATCCCACTTAATCACAGCTCCAGGTAAAATGTAATTTATCAATAATAGTTGATAGTTTCTGAAGTAATAGTAAGTTATCTGGAAGAGCACAATAATAAGCATTCTCATAGCTGCAATTTAGGGGGCAGGTTAACATGGGATGTGATTGAGCTTGTCACTGAATTGTAAACTTGCTAATCAGACATCTGTGCTGCTGATTTCATCAAGTTATATCAATGTGTGTTGTTTTTACCTCCTCTTCTCCCCAACCCTGCTTCCATAGATGATGAGATGTTCTCAGATATTTACTCTCTCAAAACTGCTCACGAAGAAGTCCTGTTTGAAGTTGAAGGAAAGGTGAGTGAGCAGAAACTTGTGGGGTTTTACACTGTTCTCTGTCAGGGAAGGGGCTTGCAAGGATTATCCTTCATAAGGTATAGTTCCAGCTGCTTTCCGCTGAGTGACTGGAACAGTCTGCCTTCACGCCCTGGAAATCAATCATTCTAGTCCTGTGAGTAGTCATGTATCATCAGTAGTTTTTTGATTGTTGATCAGACTGCTCTCTGGGACATGCTGAGAATTTGTGGGATCCCCACAAAATTGTTGGACATTATAGAAAATTTGTCAGGTAACATAAAAAAAATGCTGTTTCTGTGGCAAAGCCAAGAAATGCAGCGGTATTGTGGAATGTAGTTGTCACAAGCTGAAATGCTTGTACAGCTAAATATTACTTCAGCTGAATCTTAAGCATTTACTGTATAAACTAAAAAATGCAGACACTTTTTTAACAGCCAAATGAAAAGCTAAAGTGATGAACTTGATACATTTGTCTTCTTGTTTTTATTTGGAATAGAATGTGCAGTGTTCCTAATGCATTTGCATGTGGAAATAAACCTTAAAAGGATTTTGAGCTTTACTCACTTTTTTAGACACTCATTTTGAACACCACTGTAAAGCAACTCTTGGTGTCTTCAGTATTTGGTGTCTTCAAATGATCCTAGTGTAATGTTGAAAGGAGAGACTGTGCTACAGGTCCCCAAGTGTTGAAGTGTTGACAAGGCCAAAGGGATGGCCATGTTTCACCTGGCTGCAGCAGATAAATGAGTTAATAGATATGGAGGTGGTCCAGTTGTCCACTTAAGTGGTTGCCGTCGTGACCCAAAGCAGTTCCGTGATGTCGTGGATGTGGCAAAGTGCAGCAACAGCTCATACTTTCCAACAATGTAACACAGATGGACTGTTTACAACTGCTTGCTGCGTTTACACATAGGCAAGATGCGTTATGAATGTCATTTTTCCGTCATTCGTTGCACATTCCTGGCATTCTTGACGTGATTTGATGCATCTGAATAGGTTTCTTAACAGTGCATGTCAGTGCGTGATAATCGTGGAGCATGTTTTTGGCTGTCAAAAAAATCTTCCACGAATGTCACGCACCACCCTCATTTCGTCTCATGTCGTGGAGTTCGCAACTGAGCGTGTTGATCCGTCTTCATTAGTCGTGATCCTTAATAGAGCGTGACAGCATTCGTAGTGGCTCCTATGATGGTTCTTGGAACCTAAACTGTCTTGTGTCATTGAGAATTGTCTGAAACTGTCAAGTTTTGACACAAATTGTGATGCGGTGTCACATTTCACTGCGCGCCACTGCGAATTACTTCTGTCACGTGCCTCACGTTAAACCCTGCTGCACCATATTCATTTTCATTGTTGCAGTTTGACGAAGGAGGACAGTGATGCCAAGTCAGCTAAATCTCGTTCCAATGCTCTTCGGCGCGCTCCTGTAGGCGTTCCACCTGCTGCTGTTCCTGGTGTTTAGGGGAACGAGTCTGAGCCAGAGGAGAGCTGCGTGCAGCTAGACATCTTGCTCTCTCCGCCTCCTTTATATGCAGCTCCATGATACAGTCTGATGTTGAATCTGGAGTGATGGGGTTGGAGACAATTTGCCTGATTCACAACGTGACAGAACGTAACGATGTGCTGTTACACGCAACAGCGCGGATAACTGGTTGCAACAGTTCCAAAGACTCCTGACGCCTCTGCCCCAAATCATCACATTCGTGATCAGCAGCCAAGAACGTATACTTTGTGGGATTCGTGACTTGCCATCGTTGTGTAAACACAGCATCAAATATTTTTGTAAAAGAAAGTCCAACACCTGCTGTCCAGTTTAGAAAATCTCTTAAGATGTTTTCATTTTCATCAATTGTTGCTGACATGAATGTCTAGTCTCTAAAATTTCTCTTCTTTCTTTTTAACTTGACCAGCTGATCTCCCGGAAAGAAGGTCAGATTGATGACTCCCTAATTGGGGGCAACGCCTCTGCTGAAGATCAAGGCGACACCTATGATGAGAACACAGTCAGCGGCGTTGATATTGTTATGAATCACAACCTGCAGGAGATCTATTTTGAGAAGAAGGAATTTAAGAAATACATACAGGCGTACTTGAAAGAGTGAGTATAACTGTAGCAGAGGAATGGCAGCGTTTGTGTTTATTTGCTTTTGTGTTCGACTAAAGCATCTCACATCATTAATATAATAATTTCTTGATTAATTTTTATGACCTTCACAGAAGTTTTGACTGAAATTATTTGAACAGAGTGGTGTTTATTCAAAAAAGGAGAGAAAATCTGAAGCAGTTATCTTTCAAGCTTCTTCTTTTTTAAACCTTGGAATATTGATCAAAGTAAAGGCTTTATAAACAAATGAACTGAACTCAGGTTACTGTTTTATTTGAAACAGAGTCTCACTGCCTCCACAGAAAAGTCATTCTTAAATATGTTTCTCCATGTCAGCATCAAGACAAAGCTGGAAGAATCAAACCCGGACAGAGTGAAACCCTTTATGGAAGGGAGCAAGACGGCAGTTGTAGAAATCCTTAAAAACTTCAACAACTACAAGGTAACATTTTCCATCATCACATAAGTAAATGTACACTCGTATGTATAGAATGGGTGGTGGATTGATCAATAAGGTGACTAGTAAATTGATAGTTTTTACTATCCATTTAATTGATTACTTCACATGCTGATCTGTGGATACTTATTGACTTGTCTGTTTGATAATTACACGCTATGAAGCTGTGGAATGGGAGGAACACCACTAGATGTCATCAGAGCTGCCTTCAAAATTACTAAATGTCCCTTTCAGGCAAGAGATGATGGGTTCAATGCTTTACCTGATATTCACATTTATTGTAATGCTGCACCTGATGCCATCTGTAAACTATATAGAAAATATATGAAGAATGCTGGTTGAATTATTGATGTCAAGCGATCGTGAGACAAGTGTTGTATACCTGTCAGCGTGGCTAATTTGTATAGTTGTGCAAAAGGTTTGAGGAGATCCCAAACTACACCAATTGGAGGGTAGTGTCATGTATACGGTACAGCTGGAAAGTATTCATAGCACTTCATGTTATGAATGTTTATACTTTATTTACTTGAGAGCTCTGCACAAGAACTCTTATGTACCCAAACCTTGTGTATGAGTACAAATGGTCTCTAAAATTCTACATGCAGTACCCCATAATGACAATATGGAAAGTTTTGAGTTTTTTGCAGTTTTATAAAATACAAAAATATATAAGTATTCACAGCCTTTGCCATGAAGCTCAAAATTGAGCTCTGGTGCATCCTGTTTCCACTGATAATCCTTGATGTTTCTACAGCTTAATTGGAGTCCACCTGAGGTAAATTCAGTTGATTGGACTTGATTTGAACCTGTCTATATATAAGATCACTCAGTTGACAGTGCATGTCAGAGCACAGACCAAGTATGAAGTCAAAGGAATTGAATTGTCTGTAGCCCTCTGAGACAGGATTGTTGTGGCACAAATCTGTGGAAGGGGACAAACATTTTTGCTGCTTTAATCTGTAAATGGAAGTTCAGCTCCACCAGGACTCTTCCTAGAGCTGGCTGCCTGTCTAAACTGAGTGATGGAGAAGGACCTTGGTCAGGGAGGTGACCAAGAACCCAATAGTCACTCTCAGTGCTCCAGCATTCCTCTGTGGAGAGAGGAGAACCTTCCAGAAAGATTACTATATAGGCCTGATTGGTGGATTGCTGCATAGATGGTCAAGTGGCCAGAAGGAAGCAACTCCTTAGTTCAAGGCATGTGGCTTCATCTTGTTATGGGGTGTTGAGTAGATTTTTGTGTGAGAATAAGTATATTTTCATACTGTTTTTAGAGTTGCAAGCCGTGTATATGCATTTCAGATGAGCGCCACGCAGAAACTAAGGTGTGCATTGTGAATGTTCTAACCCATTAACAGGCACCAAACTGAAAATCGCATAAAAACACACAAACCCATTGCGTCACTGTGGATTCACCATAGTTTAATATGGCTGTGATGTCTTGTAAAGTGTGGGTGAGACACTGTAATTTCATGAGTTTGTAGTTTTATTTTTGATGCATCACTCTCCCTGCAGTTTTACCAAGGGGAGAGCTTAACAGAAGGAGGCGCTGTGGGATTCCTGGACTACCGTGAGGATGGCATCACACCATTCATGCTTTTCTTCAAAGATGGTCTAGAAATTGAGAAATGTGTAAGTACTCTGCCTCCAAAGGCCAAAGCATTAGTGGTTGAATTTAGGTAAAGTACAACCTGGATGTCCAAGTTGTAAACTTTAACGTCTTATTTTGTATGAGCCTGCAGTTAGTGCAAGGAAACTTTTTTTAAGCCATAAAGTGAATATTATGAGGATTGTGGTTGTTTTGTTTGAAATCTTAAAAAAACAGATTCTTCATTGAAAAAGCTTCACGTTTCCCATAAACATTTCCCCCAAGGAATTACAAAGCACTTTTTTTTTTCTTTAAACCAGTACAAACCCCCTTAATTATAGTACATGTACATCGGACATATAGAGAAATGTTTATTCTTGTCTTTCAGTAACCTTGTGGATCTCGTGGCTTCCCCGCTGGCTGCCGAGTCATCCTGGGAGCAGTCTGAAACAGGAGTACGAGTTTGCGTAATGCTTCTACATTGTTGTATATCCACGTAACATCCTACAACACTGCACAACAGCTGTGTGAAATCAAATGTGTGAGCATTTTATAAAAACTTGGATTAATTTTGCAGTGTAAATTATATCAAAGTTTGGCTCAGTGATCGCTCCTTCAAAAACAAAAAATCAGAATTTCAAGATGGTCATCTGACAGCTCAGCCCCTTAAAACTGTTTTATGGTTGTATTAAAGATCCCATCTTCTTTAAAGACTGGTATTATGGTTTTATTGAAAATAAAATCTTAATGCGGGTTTCTTTCTGGGGTTCCGTTTGCCACTGTGGCAGTTTCAAGTAATCACATGGGAAGGTAAATCAATACACATGGACTCAAAAGAGAAAAATGCAATGTGCTCCAGCTTAGACATGTTTGTTGTGATTTCAGTTGACTATACTGCTGTCAGCTCCTCTGATGAGCACCTCCTGAGGACCCACTGTGAATATCAAATTTAGACACTGTTTCAAGCAGGATCCTAAAATACAGGTTTTTAATTTTTGCTTTAATAAATTGCTATTAAATCTAAATATTGTCACATCATGCAGTGTAACATCCATCTGTTTGCAGTCATTTGTTGCCAGTGGTAATATTTTATTCTGTTATGTGCTCACATTGTTTTCTCAAATATTTTGGTGGACATTAAAGTGTAGGTGACACCAAAAATGTGCTCAAATCATTGGTTTGAGTCTCTGCTGTACTGATCCGCGACTGACGCTCAGCTACAGGTGTAATTTGATTGCGTCTGCTCTGTGGTTGATAGTTTGAGTCTCTGCTGTGAATGGAGCTTCCTCCTCTTCCACCGTGGGCCACTTTGCGCCGCAAGTTGAAAGACTCGCAGCCCCTCATCTGCTTGTAACGTCTGTCTGAAATTGTCCCACGAGCCACAAAACAAAATGTGTAAATAGTTTTTCTTCCGCGTGGAGTGGAGAAGCTGCAAGACACTATGCATGCATGCTTGTTAACATAAGTGTTCACTTGCCTATCAGAAGGGTTCTGCTGGCCAGAATTAACGGTTCTGACACGTATAATAGTGTGCAGCACTGACCAGGACCACTTGGTGGAAACAGGACTGTCAGTAGCCTGTAAAAAATCCATAAATTAATGGGACTATTAAGATAATGATTCTTGTGATGATGTCACTTCCTCCAGTGTCGAGATTCACCTGAAAGTTTCTGGTTTTCAAAATCCTAATATTCATTTCTTCAGTAACCGCACCAGGAAAGGATAAATTTCAAATGTTAATTTTAGTTTTAAATACTCGTACTTTAAAAAAGTGTATTGTGTCACCTACACTTTAAGGTCGGGTCCTCGTGTGACTGTAGGGCCTCTGGTCTTCAGTCCAGGCAGCCCTGCTTTGACCTGTTTTGATTTGTTCCTTGTTCTGGGTACTGATTTGATCAAAGTTTCTACACTTCATATATAATAAATATCACTTATCTTCAACGGCTTATCCAGGATTGGTCATGACCGAAAGAACAAAGTATAAATATTATATTAATATAATATTCACAATATTTTGAATGTCTGAGACTTAAAAATTTGAATATTTTATTTGCACACTGCGTAGTAACCACACCCACAGACCCCCCCCCCCCATGCTCCCTTGTGCACATGTTACACATCACTGTGCTTGCAATTTAAAAAAAAAGCCTGCAGCAGTTTCCAAAACTATTGTCAAACTACAAAAAGGCTTTTTAGTGTTCAACAATCTCCAAATCTACCGTGGCAATTAACATGCAAACTGCTCACTGCATCATTCACCATATGCGCTGTGTTGAGGGAGAAGGAGATCCATAATAACTATTACCCATTTTGCAGTGAGGCAAAAGGAGTTGCTGGGTTGTGCAGTTCAACAGTTTGAGAACTGGAGTGCCAGACAACTCAAACTAAATTTGGTCATCAGCCATGTCATTTAAATTTTTTTTTTTAATGCTTCATTGCGTGCTTTGTGCATCCATATGTCTTGAAGTGGCGATCTGGGTCTTTGTCATCATCCTGAGCAGACTGGTCGTGGCGGCACTCTGGCTTCAGTTCCCACATGCTTTTGTGAGCTCCTTTACCGTTGCACAGGCCGATTTCCTTCATTATGTCCTTCAGGTAGGTCTGGCCCACGCCACATGGCAGCCAACGTGGCACAGCATTATCAATACATTTACCTCTCTGGAATACATCATTAATCACTGAACATTCACACCTATAAAATGGGTACTGTGGAGGATAAGGGGCAATGAGTTCCTGATTGTTACTGTGAAATCAAGCTACAACTAACATCAAATGTTGAATAAAATGTAGTTTACGTTCATGAGCCCACTGCAGTTAGTGCCTCCATTCACTAGCTTTCAGTGTAACTCATTTCAAGTTCTGCTTTCAAAAGTAGAAATAAAATTTGAACAGATACAATCCTTAATAATAATGTTGAACTACAGCCCTGCGTTCATGGAGTGCAACCCTCTGCCAACACTAGTTTACGATTCTAATTTTTGCCTTGGCCTGTTTTATCATTGTCCTGTTAGAAGTGCCTTTCCATAAGCTAAAATATAGATCAAAAGTGCTTTTCAATGATAAATATCCGCTAAATCTGCAATGTGGATCGGGATAGTGAGTGCCAGTCTGCAACTTGCTTTCAAACTGAGTTTTCAATGTTAAATGTGAATGGCCACAAAATCTGATCTGGAGCAGTTAATAGGATACTATCCTCCATAACACTGCCAAATATGGATGAAATTTGATCTCTTTTGACTGTTATGATTTTTTGAAAATTGGTTCAGTGTTACAGATAGATTTTTCATGATTTTGACTTATGGCCTTGAAAATTGGATCACTTCTTGCCTATCAGTATATGAATCTTCTCTTAAAATGTCATAATGGTATGAAAAATTGTGGGCTTCAGGCTAGAGTGGCAACATAAATTCATGTGTTCAAGGTCAATTTGGGGTTGCTGAATTCTAATTTGCCTGTTGCCACGCTGTCCCGCTGCTCTCAAGGTCACCGCAAGAGGGCGCTTAAACCATGTTTGCTCATTTTTGGGCAAAAACAGTATTGCAGGTTTATCTTTGTAGGTTTATTGTTTTGTAACAACTTTTACCATTAAAATAAATGACTATTCAACACCTGGTGTGTGTGTGTGTGTGGTGGGGGGTGGGGGGTGGTGGAGGATATCAAGTTCTTTCTTTTGTGCCGTGTGTTTCTTTTGGCCATGCAATTTCTCCAAACGTGAGATGATTGTTCCAGCTTTACAACAACCTACATGTACATTTCAATCTAGACATAAGCTTCTGAAAATTTGTTGCCACAGCAACTTTTGATGTATGGAAACAGTCACAACTGTATTATTTAATCAAAAAACAGTCTATACATCCCCTTGATGGGGGGGGGGGGGGTAACAGAGTAAACAGACAAACAAATAGGCAGACAAACAAACATACACTAAGGACAAAAGTGACAGACGGGCAACAGACATTAAACAAAACAGAGAACAGAAGTGTGTGAGTGTGCATGTGTTTTGCGTGCACAAATATGTATGCATGTCTGTTTATATATGTCTGTACTGATATGCATATATGTAATGTGTGAGTGTGTGCGTGCACGTATCAGGTGTGTGTGAGTATGTATCTCAACCTTATTTTTCACATCAAAGAGCAGCTTTTAACAAATGGCAACATCCAAAATATTTCATGTATTTTTATGAATTCATAGCAGCAAAAAATAAGTTGCCATTCGAAACTCCCAAGGAACCTGCAAGAGGATTTCTGGTCCATGGTCTGATAATCAGGGCACATATTTTCCAGAACACTTCACTGATGTGTAAAATGCCCACTAGGTGTCTCTGTTGAGTGTCGCCCTGATCCTGTCCACTGGGCTTGTGTTGTCAGGCCTGTTCATTGTTGGCCATTTCAGTTACTGTAGTTCAGTTAATGTGAATGTTGGCCAAGTGCTTTCAGAGAGGAATGGTGGCGTGGAGTGCATTGTGGCGTTTGACTCCTACTCGGTAAATGGTTATGCAATCAGAAGCAATCACGAGGAGAAGAGGACCTCGAGGTCTCATCAGCACCTACACGTTGCTGTTCTGTGCGAGCTGGAACAAATCCAGTGCTCAGTATGGATTCAGCCTGTGTGTGTGTGTGTGTGTGTGTGTGTGTGTGTGTGTGTGTGTGTGTGTGTGTGTGTGTGTGTGTGTGTGTGTGTGTGTGTGCATGCGTGTGTTGGCCCAAATTTCAGTCACCAGAGATTGTGTGAACAAGCATGGACGTCATACTGTGGGCGAACTGTTCAAATTTAACAAAGCAATGTGGGTAGTGCGCAGGTATAGTGTTTGTATGTGTGCACACGTGTGTGTGACCAGCTCACCACAGGCTGCTTGGTGATGTCCACCAGATTTTTGATATTGTAGTACTGATGTTTTTCATAAGCAGCAAACAGCATGTCCAGCACAACCTGCCACTCACCTCGCACCGTTTTCCCCACAGATTTCTTCTTCTCATACTCCACCTGCAGGAGCAACATCATGGTGAAAGTCACTGAATATGAAAAGTCATGTTTCTTTTTGTGCTTCACATTATCCTGATCAATTTTAGGGCATTAATTTTCACTCTGAAACATTTGTGATGGAAATCACCGTTCAAATTCAAGCAGTAAGCTTTGACAGCTCCAAATGATACATACCCAGAAGAAGAAAAAGGTGCAGGTGGTCCCTGACTGGCTGCTTGAGGCTGGCTTCAAAAGTGAGCAGATGTGCATAAAGTCCATGTTAAAATGCCCAATTTTAGGGCTTAAATAAACATGTTTACAACTGAAAGGGGTCAGACCTGCCCAAGATTTTGATGCAGTCAAAAGAGATAAAGTTTGGGGGGTTAATTAATACATTAATATGCCCTTACTATAATTGTAATTCTTCCAACATATTTCCTACATTCATACCTTGAAGATTCTTCTAAAATTATTTTAAACATCCCTAAGTAGGCCACCTTGTCTGTTTAATTTCAATAATTGCAATGGCTCATTTTAATTCTCTGCGTGTCCCAAGCCAAAGGGATACTTTAGTACGTTAATCCTACCTAGCGCCTACAGTATGGATGAAAATTAGTAATGAGCTGGTTTATACTTTTCACTTCCAAAGTTACAACAACTGTTAGCTAAGTAAAGCTAACATTGTCTTCCTGAGCAGTAGGTGTACTGGCTAACTAACGTTAGATAGGCGTGAAAGTAAGCTGGAACACAGAGGTACACTGTACTGGGAAGAGATATACAATCCCCTACAGCCGGAATGCACCGGTACTGTCGCCAACCAAACAGTCCCCCCTAAAAGTCGCTTCACCCTGCACCTGCGTCATTTCTGAGCGTCAGTAGCAATTCACCGATTATCACCTTGTTTCTAATTAAAATGACCTAATTTCTGCTTAAAACTGAACTTTACAATGATTGAAAAGGTTTTAATTTGTCATCTGGGCAGCACGGTGGCTTAGTGGTTAGCACTGTTGCCTCACAGTGAGATGGTCGTGGGTTCAATTCCCGTGGCCTTTCTGTGTGGAGTTTGCATGTTCTCCCCGTGTTTGTGTGGGTTTCCTCTGGGTGCTCCGGTTTCCTCCCACATCCAAAGACGTGCAGGTTAGGTGGATTGGGATCTTTAAATTTCCCGTAGATGTGTGTGTGGGTGTGTGTGTGTTTGTTTGTCTGTTTGTGGCCCTGCGACAGACTGGCATCCTGTGTACCCCGCCTTGTGCTCTATGACTGCTGGGATAGGCTCCAGCCCCCCGCAACCCTTAATTGGACTAAGCAGTAGAAGATGAATGAATTAATTTGTCATCTGATAGTCAATAATCACATTATTCCCTTTGATCGCTTTGGGTATAGAGAGTCAGACTCAAAGAGCAACAAAATTTGTAATCTGGATCAGATCTGGAACAAACTTTGTCAGTCAATAAAGGATACCATCCTACATAATGCTCTCAAATAGGAAAGAAATTCTTTTTTTGACAGTTAGGAATTTTTGAAAATTCGTTCAATGTTAAAGGATAGGGATTTTTCCAATTTTCCAATATTTTTCCTGACTTTGACCTATGACCTTGAAAACTGAATCAGTTCTTGCCGATCAGGATATGAATCCTCTGTAAAACTTTCACATGAAAAATTGTGGGTTACAGGCCGTTCACAAACAGACAAACAAATGTTTTGCCATGCCACGTTTTAATGCACTAAATGCTCCTGTGTGTGCACAGCGTGTGTGTGCCCAAGAGGTCAGGCTGGATTTGTGTCCCAGATTTAATCTGGCAAGAGTTCAGGATCAGACTTTGTCTTTTGCAGCCTGGGTATGTTCTCCCAAACTTGATCTGCTTTTCTTGAAGACATTCTGCCTTCTTTTGATATGTCATTGACTTAGTCATCTCGATTTGACTCGACAGTGTATTTTAACACTGAACGGTCAGGTCAGGTTTGGGAGCATCTTACTGCCCATTCTATGAAACCTCTATTGGCCCTGGACAGCAACCACCCTGACAACAAAAGCAACCATCGATCAGTCGGGGCCAAGTGAAATGTTTGCATCCACTTGGCCTTTTCCACTTGCTGGGGTCCTCTATGGGTTTCCTAACTTGGGAATGATTGACTAACTTAATAACATGGTGTAGCTTAGTGTTTAGCACTGTTGCCTCACAGTGAGAAGGTTCTGGTTTCGCTTCTGTCCTGGTCCTTTATGTGTGAAGTTTGTGTGGGTTCCAGGTGAACTGGTGACTCTGATTTGCCCGTAGGTGTAAGTGGGAGTGTGAATGTGTTTGTCTGTGTGTGTCAGATTGGCCACAGACTGACTGCTGGGATGGGCTCCAGCCCCCTGTGACCTTTAACTGGAAAAAGCAGGTTCAGAAAATGGACGGATTTATCAAATGGAGCTTACATTTTTAAGTCCACATCACTTAAACCTGCATTGTGAACAAAGAAAATCCACCCTGGCTGTTGTGTGCTGGGGTGTTTGGCTGGCTTTGTTTTTGTTTCTCCCACCAGGTGGTATGCATTCAGGACTGAGTGGCTGAGCATTAGGACCTTACCCTGAACACCTGAGGCTTGTTTTCACGTGCAGGTCATCAGGACTCACAGCTGTGGTGTATTCTGTCTTGATCAGAGATTGCTGCATTTAAACCTTGAATGCACAGTGTGTGATTGCCAGAGACTCGACCTTGTGAGCAGACGTGTGAGATCAACGTCAGGAGAACAATCTCACCATCACGGACGCAGAGACTGCTCCAGGTTTGACGCCACAGTCTGTGAAGGAGGATTGGGTGAGGTCTCTCGCTCTTCAGCACACTTCCTGAGGTAATTTGGTTTTGGTGACTTTTATGAAGTAATGACAGTGGATTTGGTGTCCCTCACACCTTGTGTTAGTGAGCTGTCACGTTATGTTAATTGTCTAATCAGCTACTGCTGCAGTGGAGATTTGAACTGAGTTGTTCCGTGCCTGCAGGGTGAGAAGCTGATATATATTTAAGCCAGGACGTGTTTGCTGATTGTGTGCACCCTTTTGAGTTGTGTCTCTCTGGGTGGAGAGTGTTGGACTCACCTCATGTTTTCTTTCTTCGCAGACTCGGTTTGTCGCGGCCACCTGGGGGGGTGTCGGCGGGGTCCCTGGGTCCGAACTGCTGTGGCTCCGGACCGTTTGCGCTGCTGAGAGCGCGCCGTGTTTTCACCTCACCAGACCGTGGACATTTTTGGTTGTTTATCACTGCACTTATTATGATTATTAAATTCTGTTATCTTTTGAACCGTGCTCTGCTTATTTCGTGCTGGGTCGGTGCTCTGACCGCGTCCGACACATAACACTGGCACTTGACGACACATATATTCAACAGCATCCTGCCAATCTGTGTATTTCTGCAGTATCACTGAATCATCACAGTTGAGCAGCAAAAAACAAAAATTATTGTCTGCAAAAGCACTGTGTTCCATGTTTGCCTTGGTTTTTAACTAGCAGTGCATTTTCACAATCATGCAGTTGCTATAGCAATACCATCCAATCTCACAAGCTGCCACAATTTCAAAAGAAGACCAGACAATGGTAGAAATCTACAAAAAAAAAAAGGGAGTGGATTTCAGTGTTGTCACATCGTCTGATTTTGAAAATTGTACAAATATTTAAATTTTTATATAAAAACACCATAATCTGTGCACACAATTGTTCCATTCTGAGAATAACACGTCAGAATATGCAAAATGTTCATAGTTACATTATACAATTAAGTATATACATTGATGTTTAAAAGTTTCAGACTGTCAAAAATATACAAAAATGCAGCATTGCATTTGTTTATACAATGTGCAACAACAGCAAAAAAATGACAATGAATTGGATATAATCCTTATGTTTTGTTCACCCACTTACTTATGAGCTCTGAAAATGGAGGGAGTATGGTCCATCTGGAAAGTATTCACAGCGCTTCACTTTTTCCACATTTTGTTTTACAGCCTCATTCCAAAATTGAGTAAATTTATTTTTTACTCCTCAAAATTGTACTCACAACACCCCATAATGACAACACACAAAATTTTTTTTTTTTGAAAAATTATTAAAAATGGAAAAAAAAATTAAGTAATTTCATGTACATAAATATTCACACCCTTTAGTCAATACATTTTTGATGCACCTTTGGCAACAATTACAGCCTAGTCTTCTTGAATATGATGCCACAAGCTTGGCGCACCTATCTTTGGGCAGTTTTGTCCATTCCTCTTTGCAGCACCTCTCCACCTCCATCAGGTTGGATGGGGAGCGCCGGTGCACAGCCATTTTGGGATCTCTCCAGAGATGTTCAATCAGATTCAGGTCTGGGCTCTGGTTGGGCCACTCAAGGACATTCACAGAGTTGTCTGAAGCCACTCCTTAGATATCTTGGCTGTGTGCTTGGGTTCACTGTTCTGCTGAAAGATGAATCGTCGCTCCAGTCTGAGGTCAAGAGTGCTCTGGAGCAGGTTTTCATCCAGGATGCCTCTGTACATTGCTGCATTCATCTTTCCCTCAATCCTGACTAGTCTCCCAGTTCCTGCCACTGAAAAATATCCCCACAGCATGATGCTGCCACCACCATGCTTCACTGTAGGGAAGGTGCCTGGTTTCCTATACACGATGCCTGGCATTCACAGCAAAGACTTCAATCTTTGTCTCATCAGACCATAGAATTTTATTTCTCATGGTCTGAGAGTCCTTCAGGTCCTTCAGATTTGTTCCTAGAGACAATCCAGTTTTGGAGGCCAACAGACCATTCCTTTGACTTCATGCATGGTTTGTGCTCTGACGTGCACTGTCAACTGTGGTGGGACCTTACATGTAGACTACTGTGTGTCTTTCCAAATCATGTCCAATCAACTGAATTTACCCCAGGTAGACTCCAAGTAAGCTGTAGAAACATCTCAAACTTTTTCATATTGTTATTATAGGGTATTTTGTGTAGAATTTTTAGGGAAAATTTTATTTTCCCTCAGGATTTCATCCCACAGATGAAATTTCATCAAATTTAATCAAATTTTTCAATGGATTTGTTGTATAAACAGTAACCACTGTATATAATCAGTTCATCTTCACGATGTGCTTTTTCAACCCCGTCCCCCTCAAATTGTGCAAATTACAAAATGATAGTAATTGCGTTTGTTATTGCTTTGACAAACTAACATATTCATCTGCGCAAATCTCTTATTAAAACTAATTACTTGTTGTGAAAGTGTAGTGACACGGACCCACAACAGGGGGCGCAAATGAACGGTCAATAGATGAGCCAAAAAAGTAACAATTTAATGTTGTGAAGGTGCACAACGAATATACAGACAATCTCAGAATCTGATAACAGTCAATCCACAAAGGTGACGTGTGGGCAGGCTCGAGGATAGAAGACGTCTGTCCTGAGAAGAGCCGGAACCACACGATTTCCGCCGCCACCGAACCTGGTGAATACTGGAGCCGCCAAGTCCCGAATTCCCAGGTGATCACCGTCCCCGACTGTCGGATCTGGTACTGCTGGCGAAGAGCAAAGACAGTCAAGTGTGGGTGTGTGTACACCCCGTAACAACAACGGTGGGAATGCCACCTCCACCTCTAATACACACTCGTGCAGCGTCTGTGTAACCACTTATCTGACGGGACGTAGGACGAAACAGTCGTGACCCACGCCGGTCCTCTGGTTGACAGCTGCAACACAATAGCTCTTAGAATCAATCAATATAGGCAGAGAAAGTTACCTCCATAGAAGTACGATATCTCGGCGATGAGGTGGAGATGACGTCTGGGTTTTATGGAGTGAGATGGTGAAGAATGAGTGACAGCTGTCAGGAAATAATGAGTGACAGCTGTCACTCCCGGCTGTGTCCGTGGCGGCAGCGCCCTCTCGTGCCTGAAGCCCGCACTTCAGTCAGGGCGCCCTCTGGTGGTGGGCCAGCAGTACCTCCTCTTCTGGCGGCCCACACAACATTACTGTCTGAATGAATATTCTTCAGTCCATTTTATTCAGCCACAAACCTGAATGACTATTCATTTTCTTTCTACTACATGACATCCAGTGAGCTCTGCATAAAAAAAAAAAAAAAAAAAAAAAATCTATTTCCATTCTTCATCTTTATTACCACATTCATCAATGTGGAAGCATGAATGGGGCAGTTCATCTTATCAAAGCTTATTCAGAAGCAGGTTTAATGCACCCAGACACAAACTTCCCACAGCTCATAGGAGTCATAATGAGGAAGCAACAAGGTCAGCCATAGCCAAATACTTTAAAAGAGTAAAACAAGCACTAACATCCCAGCTCAGTGGTACAAATCAGATCCAAGCCACCAACATGTGTGCCAACCACACGAAAAGATAGATAACACATCCTTAATGCATGGAGGGCTCCACCCAAGTTCAGCACCCTGAGACTGTGCAGTCAGTGAAATGAGGGGCTCATAAGTGCCACACCCACTATTCAGACAGCAGAAGAAAGAGGGGAGGAAGGGGAATCACAAAGGAAGTCCATTCCCCTCCACTGGCAAACAGGGGGAGTGGCTGACATCAAGAAATCCTTTCAATGGTGAGCAAAGGCTGGGTTTCATGACAGTATAGAAGCATTGATCATGGAATTGCAAGAACAGGCCCTGAGTACCAGGTCTACATCCATCTACGTTTGACATCCCTGACAAATGTTAGAGGAATCTACGGATTATCAAATGACTCACCATCTGTGGTCTAGTGACCCTCAGCCTGTTTACAGGGGAATCACAGCACTTTGTTTCTCCAAATCTACATTTCAGCCCATAGCAGTTATGGGGGAAGATGGTTCAGGCCTGACAGATACCTCTGCAGGGGGCTCCATTGCCAAGGTTCTTGTGACTTATTCTCCAGTCAACTGCAAACCACCAAATGTTGGTGAGATTGCAAAGGCCATGAAACAGTTGAAGCTAGGGATCTTTGTCATCAAAGGCAAGCTCTGTCAAGCAGGTAGAGATGCTGTTCTCCTGCCACTTCAAACTATTTTGTTTCAATGTGGGACACAGGTATCATCCCTGTGGGCTGGAAGAAAGGACTTGTCCCAGTGTGGAAAATATGATTGCATGGAGTGCAACTGAAGGCCACAGTGATCCCAGGGTAATAGGAGTTCTCAAGGCTGTGACACCCCCGTCCCTGACTTGCCCCCAGACTGGATGAATGGCTACAGCAGATTTCAGGTACAACATCCAAGGTTCCTATTACACAAAACCCCCAAACTCCCAGGCCTGTGGCAGTGGACCCCAAGCTTGAGGGAGATACACACCAAATAAGGGAGGGGAGGAGCAACAGATATTCCTCTTGACAGATACACATACAACATGTATTATATGAGTGTGCGCAACATTTCATGGGTGCTATTGAAACAAAGGGCACTGTGGCACAGGAGTCAGTGAATGCTGGTGGTGAGAAACTAAGGCCAGAAACAAGGTTTGAAATGGTAAATATTTTCACTTAGGGCTACACTGTCATCAAATCCCACCTGCCTTTGAAGACAACAAACAGTAACAGAGATGTTGGTGTGATGGTGGCCTGACGTAGAGAACATTTTCACACTTGGATGAAAACACACATACACACGCAAAGTAGAAATAAATCACTAATTAAGTCAAAGGGACATTTTAAGATCTTCTCTACAACTATACTGAGGGAAAAACCCGATGAGGGTATTAAGCATTTTAAAAGCTAGTAATGCACAGTGGAAATGAGGAAAGCACTCTTGAGTGCAGCTGAAGGTTTCTTTGCAGAACTGAAAGAAGCTGATAGAACAGCCATCTCTGCAGCACTCTGATATAAAAAAAAGTCAGCCAACAAACCACTCATCTATGCTGCTGCTGCTTCTAGGTAAATTAATTACCATATTTCCCGGGATGTAAGTCACACCAGAGTATAAGGTGCATTTACCACTTCATGCAACAAGAAGCAAAATGAATTTAATCAGCACATTATTCATTTAAGACGCACAGCATTAAGGAGCACAGCTAGCAAGCTACTTAATGTCACTATATTAGGCACAAAACACGAGTAAACTGCTTTTTTAAGACACTGAACAGACGATCATATGTGAGGTAAACGTGCAATGCAATTAAATGTTTGAAAACTCTTTTGTATTGCATTTGTAAAAGATAATAAACTCATCGAGGTTACACAATGATGGACATATATACATAACATGATGAAACCACAGAGGCGGCACCAATTCAGAACACTGGAGGAGTTCTCTGCACACCCAATACAGTGCAGTTTCAGCCAACTGGTGATTTATAATATCATTAATTACTTTACAGATGCACGTGGACAGCATATGATAACACTTCATAACGATGAAAAAATTCACAATTGCGTGCTACCATTGTAATGCATAATGGAATTTTCAGCGTGGACACTGCAGGCTACGAGACTCGATGGGACATGGACCTTCAAAACCAAGATTGTCCAGAGTGGTGTGGCAGTGCAGTGCTTAAGAATCAAGAATACTCAGAGCAATAATAACTGCCCTTTATACATCTATTTAAAAAGTACATGTATGTACATGCAGATCAGGACAAACCCGTACAACATTTAGTTGAAAAATAATGTGGCTTTAAATACTACTGCGGCATATAACAAGAGTCATCAGGAGATGACTTATCCCCCCGTCCCCACAAATCAGTAATACAAAGTGTTGGGGGATCACCCAAGTACACCCATTTAAATATGAATAAAATTGGTCAACTGGTTCTTGAGTTATTGTGTTAACAAGCAAAAATGACTGGACAGCTGGACTGACATGCTGATCACTATGTCCCCCCATATTTCTTACCAGCGGGGAGATAAAAAGACAAAGTTGTTTTGTTTTAATCCCATTCCAGCTCACCAGAAATCATTGACATCTCTGGTTGCTTCACATTTTCATCAGTTCTGATTCACCTTCTGTGTGCATTTTCTTTTTTAACATTCTTTCATAACACACTACAAAAATATTCAAAAATTAAACCCACAGCCTTTATTCCCCAAACCATTCTTTGCCACTTCAAATCCACTCCAGTCATAACAAAGAACTGGCTCTTTTTTTTTCGAAGCAAATTTAGAATTGATTGAAGGGAACATAGTGCAGGCCAGCTGACGAACACTGGCGTCACTTTGGTGACAGCTTGGTTTATTGTGCATTGCATGACACCATTTGTATGTAGAAAAAGAAGGACGTTCAACTTGTTTCACTTCGCATCCAAGACTTACATAAAAGGTCAAAAAGTAAAGAGAGGGCAAAAAGTCTTAAACTGATTCCAAATGGAGCTATACAAGTCAATAAAATACTGTGAGTGACAAAGCTGAGTGACAGATTGACAGGACACAGATGAATGGGGGGAGATCATGGAAAAAGAACACACAAGAAAACAAATCTGTCTGACACGCAGAGTACTGCAGGCCTGAACATTTCTGGTGTAGCTACTGTCTATTTTCTTTGCCATCAGTACAGTTGATTCCATAGTAGAAGGTCACCAATTCAACCGTGCCCCCTACTTCTGCTGTGGAGACCCTGAGAAAAAAGGGAAAACCCACAAGGAATTAGTTCTTTTCTAGCCATTAATAAGGGTCAGCGGGATCTTAAAGGCAGTAGAGGTTCTCTAGCTGTTCACTACTCAATATTTTATTCACAGATTGTAATTTACGTTCCAGTACTTTCAATAATATAGTCATTCTTAAAATATGCACCTTCTTTGGTCATCACTCATGCCAGTTTCCCACTCTGAATGATTGGAACACACTGCAAAAAGCAGGAAAACTCTGGAGGTTTATTTACCCTCCTTCAGTAATTCATTGAAAATGATCGTTCTGACCAGCACACCTTCTGAAACAACTTCTCTAGAACATAGTAATTAGTTCTGTTATAAATATTTGATATCCCGAGAAGGTTATTAACGGTTTGTTTACTTCAGTGGAGTTGTGAATATTTATGTTTTATTGTGTTGTATTCACTATGCCCCTTGTCGATCGCTCTTGGCTAGGTCATCATTGTAAATGATAACTCATTTTAATATAACGGCTGAGTGGATCCTTGTCATTTGATTGGTGGGTTGGATGTCACATGACATGGATTATTCATACCATTTGCTGTTGTGTTTCATTGACTGCAATAGTTCTTTCTGCAATTTTGGTGCAATATGAAATGTGCTATTGCACGCTTTGACCACCGCGCACGTTCACTCTACTGGTGGCGGCGTTTAGCTAAACGTTTTTCGAACACAAAATGAACAAATCCACTACGATGTAAGCCGTCTGGATGCATGAAGAGCTGTTAGGATGAAAAGCTGGACAAATTTCTGTGATTTTCCACTGGACTAAGGAATGACACAAAGTTTTTTTTTTAAAGTACACAAAGTCACTGCACGGCAACACGGACTACATCGTCGCAATTATTTTTTAACTATCTGTTTTTCCAAGTTGACTGAGAATAATTCTGGACTCCAGTTTAAAGTTCATGTTGACATCAAAACACCAGTGGAACACCAAAATGTAAGTCCATTTTCTGTTGTTTATAAATTACTAAACTATTAAATGACAAGGATCTATTTTAGTTATATAAAACAAATAATGAATGTTTTTTCATTCTTTCAATGGAACGAATATTTAATCTCCTTCCCCACCAGAGAGGTGATGTTTCACATTCCAAGAGTTGGAGGTCATATCCAGGTATCAGTTCAGGCGGGCTCACGGTTCTGTCCACTGTCCATTGAGCACAGCTGCAGACCTTTTACTCTCTGCTTGTGGGTGGTGGGTCCACATGGAGATCACACCATGTTGTGTGGTTGAGCCCTGAGGCTGTAGACACAACCACCACCTCGCCTGGAGCTCCAACCCAGGCCTGACTCCAGGAGGAGGCCCTGGTCTCCCTAATCCGGGCCAGGTAACTGAGTCTTAGTCTGTCTCCTCACCTGAGACCAGCTAAGGCCCGACCAGGAGCTGATGTCCAGATACCACGGCACCCAGAACCGCTGGAGCTAAAAGGTTCCATTCAAATGTTCCATCTTTCACCTCATGAAATATTTGTACCATTGAACTCATAAACATTCATTATTTGTATAACATAGGACTTACCCGGTTAAATAAAGGTGAAACATTTTATACATTAAAAAAAATTAAGGTTGTTGGTAAAATTCATACACATGCAGGATGAGTGCAGCTGGTCACTCCTGTGATGGGGCTGTCCAGTGGTCAACAAATCAGCTTGATTTTAATGGTCACAGGCTCACTGGAAACAATTGGGAATGTCCTGGGAGTGAGTATGGAAAGTGGAACTCGAGAAAGTAAATTCAGCCATTTTAATGGAAGCTGGTTTAATTTAAGTAGTGATGGGCTGAATAAAATTTTTTTCTGTTCCGATACACAACTACCGACACCAAAGCAGATTCTGATAAATGAGAATAAATAATCTGAGCATGCATGCATACACAAAGCACAAAACCCCCGACTGTGTTTTCCAAGTTATTGTTCCGATGGCACTTGAAGAAAAGTGGTGAATAATCACGATGCACTTACAATGGTGAAACACAGAGTACTTTACACACAGAAAATGGATTCACAGTAATCACCAGCTGTTCAGGTTTGTTTTTCTGTGTGGAAGTGTGTGTTTTTGTTGAGGATGAAGCACACGGCACACACGAAAGTAATTAATTGAACGTTTCTGTCGGGTTTCAGCCGTACATTGTAACACTGTGATGCGGTTCAAAACAAAGTACTACAAATTTTTTGCAGCATTTTGCATGAAATGTTTTTCTGCATAAATGTGAGAATAACTTCATTATCAAGGACAGACAGTAATGATCAGTAAAAAGTCCTTTGTGCCAAAAAGTGAAGAACTGCTGTTCATCTGTTATGCATGGAGACATTTCAGCTTTCTTAACTCATTAAATACTCTCAATGTTTATAATGATGAATTATTTTTTCCTGTCAGGCAAAGGCATTGATAATTAAACCCCTTTTTAAACAGAAGGCTGCAGCATGCAGTGCAAAACAACATTGAAAACGGAATTCAGGGAGCAGCACAAATGCTTCGTTCCACTTGTCAAAAAAGGGCAGAAATCATAGCTTTTCTCAGTGATGCTACTAGAATTTTTAAGGATATTTTTTATATTTGCAACCTGATGATTCAGAATTAAAGTACGCTCACCACATCATATGACGATGTGGCGAGGGCTTGCATCTGCAAGTGTATCGGTCCTGTCTCTCAGATATCAGATACAGTGCACCCGGAAAGTTTTCACACTTCACAGTGCTTCACTTTTTCCACACTTTATGATACAGCTTTATCCCAAAAATGGATGAAATTAATTTCCCCCCTCAAAATTCTACTCACAACACCCCATAATGACATGAAAAAAGTTTATTTAAAATTTTTGCCAATTTATTAAAAAAAAAAACTGACAAAATGTAGACATAGTGTAAGTATTCACACCCTTTGCTCAAAGCTTTGTTGATGCACTTTTGGCAGCAATTACAGCCTTAAGTCTTCTTAAATATGATGCCACAGGTTTGGTGCACCTATCTGTGGGCAGTTTTGCCCATTCCTCTTTGCAGCACTTCTCAAGCTCCATCAGGTTGGATGGGGAGTGTCAGTGCACACAGCCATTTTCAGATCTCAGCAGAGATGTTCACTCAGATTCAGGTCTGGGATCTGACTGGGGCACTCAAGTACATTCACAGAGTTGTCTTGAAGCCACTCTTTTGATATATTGGTTGTGTGCTTAGGGTCATTGTCCTGCTGAAAGATGAACTGTCACCCCAGTCTGAGGTCAAGAGCACTCTGGAGCAGGTTTTCATCCAGGATGTCTCTGTACATTGCTGCATTCATCTTTCCCTCAATTCTAAAAAACATCTCAACAGCATGCTGCTGCTGCCACCATGCTTTACTGTAGGGATGTTGCCTGGCTTCCTCAAAACATGACGCCTGGTATTCACATCAAAGAGTTCAATCTTTGTCTTATCAGACCAGAGAATTTTGTTTCTCCTGGTCTGAGAGTCCTTCAGGTGCCCTTTTGGCAAAGTCAAGGTGGGCTGCCATGTGACTATTACTCCACCATACAGGCCTGATTTGTGGATTGCTGTCCTTCAGAAAGGTTCTCTTCTCTCCACAGAGGAATGCTGGAGTGCTGACAGAGTGACCATCGGGTTCTTGGTCACCTCTCTGACTAAGGCTCTTCTCCCCTGATCACTCAGTTTAGACAGGTGGTCAGCTCTAGGGAGAGTCCCGGTGGATCCGAACTTCTTCCTTTTACGGATGATGGAGGCCACTGTGCTCACTGGGACCTTGAAAGCAGCAGAAATGTTTCTGTACCCTTCCTCAGATTTGTGCCTTGAGACAATCCTGTCTCGGAGGTCTACAGACAATTCCTTTGACTTCATGCTGGTTTGTGCTCTGACGTGCACTGTCAACTGTGGGATCTTATAGGCAGACAGGTGTGGGTCTTTCCAATTCATGTCCAATCAACTGAATTTACCCCAGGTGGACTCTAATCTGCAGCATCTGCAGTGATGCGGTCGCTGTGTCGGACCGCCGTGGTGAGGAGAGAGCTGAGTGGGGGTGGAGCTCTTGATTTGCCAATCGATCTGCGTTCCAATCCTCGCCCGTGGTCATGAGATTTGGCTCATGACCGAGGGAGCGAGATCGCGAATGTAGGCGGCCGAGATGAGTTTCCTCCGCAGGGTGGCTGGGCGCTCCCTTAGAGATAGGGTGAGGAGCTCGGTCACTCGGGAGGAGCTCGGAGTCAAGCCGCTGCTCCTCCACGTCGAAAGGAGTTAGTTGAGGTGGCTCAGGCATCTTTTCCGGATGCCCCCTGGACGCCTCGCTGGAGAGGTGTTCCGGGCACGTGCCATTGGGAGGAGGCCCCGGGGAAGACCCAGGACACGCTGGAGGGACTATATCTCTCAGCTGGCTTGGGAATGCCTTGGGGTTCCCCCGGAGGAGCTGGGGGAGGTGTGTATGGATCGGGAGGTCTGGGCGGCTTTGCTTGAGCTGCTGCCCCCGCGACCCGACTCCGGATAAAGCGGAAGAAAATGGATGGATGGATGGATGGACTCTAATTAAGTTGTAGAAACATCTCAAAGATGATCAGTGGAAACAGGAGACACCTGAGCTTCATGGCAATACAGTTGCACGTAAAAGTTTGGGCACCCCTGATAATTTTCATGATTTTACTTTGTAAATCATTGGTTGTCTGGATCAGAAATTTCAGTTAACTACACTCAACAAAAATATAAATGCAACACTTTTGGTTTTGCTCCCATTTTGTACGAGACGAACTCAATTTCTAAAACCTTTTCCACATACACAATATCACCAATTCCCTCAAATATTGTTCACAAACCAGTCTTTGGTATAAATCATATATTTTATACCTTTGGTGTAGCTTTTCCAGCTGACTGATTCTGCTCTTTTTCTCTCTGTCTGAGGCACCGATAGCAGGACAGTTACTGAAAAACAGGGTGCTGGACTGAGCATGACATGCCACGCCTGAAGCTGGTTCTGCACACTGCAGTCTACATTTTGAATCGTCATTGCCGCGGGAACAGGCCCACTGACGGGGTGAGGAATCCTGGATGGCCTCTGCCTGTGGTATAACGACCTGCATGGGCTTCTCATCAAATACATATTCTTTTGTTATTGTGTCATGTTGTTTTGATTTCCTGCTTTCTGTTTCTTCAGCTTGGTAAAGTTTGGTAAAAACTTTGTAACTGTTAGAATGCCCTAAGCAGTAGGTCACCCCTTGAGTCTGGTCTGCTTGAGGTTTCTTCATCAGTATCATCAGAGGGAGTTTTTCCTTACCACTTTCACCTGTGTGCTTTCTCTGGGGGTTGGTAATGTAAGACCTTAGTCACGTGAAGTGCCTTGAGGCAGCTTTGTTGTGATTTGGCGCTATATAAGATTAAATAAATTAATAAAGTTTAATTTCATTGCAACTGTTATGTGTCGGACGCGGTCGGAGCACCAACCCAGCGTTTGACAGGACCCAGCATAAAATAAGCAGAGCACGGTTCAAAAGGTAACAGAATTTAATAAACATAATAGTGAGTGGAGTGATAAACAACCCAAAAAGTCCGCGGTCTGGTGAGGTGGAAACACGGTGCGCTATCAGCAGCGCAAACGGTCCGGAGCCACAGCTCGGACCCAGGGACCCCGCCGACACCCCCCAGGCGGCCGCGACAAACCGAGTCTGCGAAGGAAGAAATCATGAGGTGAGTCCAACACTCTCCACACAGAGAGACACAGCTCAAAGGTGCACACAATCAGCAAACACCTCCTGGCTTTAATATAACTCAGCTTCTCACCCTGCAGGCACGGAACAACTCAGTTCAAATCTCTACTGCAGCAGAAGCTGATTAGGCGATTAGCATAGCGTAACAGCTCAATATAACAAGGTGTGAGGGACACCAAATCCACTGTCATTACTTCATGAAAGTCACCAAAAACAAATTACCTCAGGAAGTGTGCTGAAGAGCGTGAGACCTCACCCAATCCTCCTTCACAGACTGTGGCATCAAACCTGGAGCGGTCTCTGCATCCGTAATGGTGAGATTGTTCTCCTGACGTCGATCTCACACGTCTGCTCACAAGGTCGAGTCTCTCGCAATCACACACTGTGCATTCAAGGTTTAAGTGCAGCAAGCTCTGATCAAGACAGATACACCACAGCTGTGAGTCCTGATGACCTGCACGTGATAACAAGCCTCAGGTGTTCAGGGTGAGGTCCTAATACTCAGCCACACGTCAGCCACTCAGTCCTGAATGCATACCACCTGGTGGGAGAAACAAAAAACAAAAACAAAGCCAGCCAAACACCCCAGCCCACAACAGCAACTCTGCATCAGCATTTATGCAGTTATTACTTTAAAAACAATCTGCCATGACAACAAATTTATATTTCACATTGTTATGTTAGCTTTGCAATTAATCTGCAGTTCCATTGCATGTGAACTATGAGAAACAATTTAGTGGATCAAGGACCATTGCAAAATCCATTACACCACTATCTATATGTATGTATAAATTGTACTGTACATATGTCCAAAGTAGAGATGGAGGTACACAGAGAAGGTGCAACATTCTTTCTTTCTTGCTTGCATACTTGATTTGTTTCTTTAGGCTGCTCGGGGGTTTCAAAAATGGAAACATTCAGCTCCACCTCATAGAAATTTGTTATTGAAGTCCGGTTGACCTACAGTATATCATATAGCAGATGAACACACTGATATTTGAGAAGTAAAATGAAGTTTATAGTATTTCCAAAAAGTGTGCAATAGTTATTTAAACAAAATTAAGCAGGTGCATAAATTTGGGCACCCTTGTCATTTTATTGATTTTAATACATTTATCACTAATTATTACAACAAAAAATTGTTTCCCCTCTTTGCATCTCTTCTAATGAGTGGCAACATGGGAGCCTCTAAGCAACTCTCAAATGACCTGAAAACAAAGATTGTTCAACATCATGGTTTAGGGGAAGCATTCAAAAAGCTACCTCAGAGATTTCAGCTGTCAGTTTCCACTGTGAGGAACATACTGAGGAAATGGAAGACGACAGGCACAGTACTAGTTAATGCTCAAAGTGGCAGGCCAAGAAAAATCCCAGATAAGCTGAAGTGAAGGATGGTGAGAAAAGTCATAGTCAACCCACAGACCTGCTGCATAGACCTGCAACGTGGTCTTGCTGCAGATAGTGTCTCTGTGCATCGTTCTACTATACAGCACACTTTGCACAAAGAGATGCTGTATGATGCTGTAATGCAGAGGAAGACTTTTCTGCATACATGCCACAAACAGAGTCGCTTGAGGTATGCTAAAGCCAGCTTCATTTTGGAATAAGGTGCTGTGGACTGATAAAACTAAAACTGAGTTTTTTGGACATAACAAGGGGCAGTATACATGGCTGAAAAAGAACACAGCATTCCAAGAAAAACGGTTGCTACCTACAGTAAAATTTGGAGGTGGTTCCATCATGCAGTGGGGCTGTGTGGCCAGTGCAGGTACTGGGAATCTTGTTAAAGTTGAGGGTCACTTGGAGTCCAGTCAATATCAGCAGATTCTTGAGAACAATGTTCATGAATCAGTGACAAAGCTGAAGTTGTGCCGGGGCTGGATCTTTAAACAAGACAATGACCTAGTGATTTCAATTTCGAAGCCTCATGAACCAATGAGCCACTGCAACACAATTGGCTGAAAAATCGACACACTGCTTTGACGCATTTGATACAGTTTGAAGGGTGACATCTGCTGGATTGCTTTGAGAATTACCTTGAGCGAGTGCCCTGACAAATGTTTGCATAATTCATGACTGATGTGGTTTGTTCTTGAAAAATAATAATAATAATAATAAAAAAATGTCATATGTATTATTGTGTCTTTTTAATGTAATAAATAGTCCCTACAGATGCACACATAATGGTTATGAAAGCCTTTATTGTAGACTATATGTAGATTTGTGTTATCATTCCTCAAACTATATTTGGATAAAATGTGACGGGAAAAGTGTGAAAGGCATGCGCTTCTGCAACTGGTGCTTATGTTGCTGTAACTTGTAAATTAGAATGGAGGGGATAGGAGACGGCGATTGTGCAAGTTTCAACAATTTTTATTCAAGAAAAGAATAATTTCAACGGTGCTGGATTTTAATCGGCTCCTCTTCTGCCTCACTACCTCTCCAGCTTTGGAGAAGACCTGCTGGCAAGGCACTGATGTTGCTGGCATCGACAAATATTTTTTTGCAATAGGTCAATTGCCCACTGTTTACCTCCAGAGAAATTTATTCAGGCCTTGGTGAGATTATTCGGCTCATTCTTATCTCAACCCACAAAGACAATAACTGACTTACACATGGACTGAAGCATGCTCCAGTTTCTCCTTTTACCTCTCTTCCTGCCCCCCCGCAGCAGGCCCCCATTCTTCCCAAGCTGGCAGGCGGCGTGACTTCAGTTGCAGCGGCTACCAACACACTCACATCGCATCAATTTGGAAAATGGACTGTTTCAAGTTTAGTGCACATAAACAATGTCAAATGTATATGTGTTGTCCTAATTCTGATGTGTGCCATTATTACGGTAAACAAGTAATAATTGTGGATTAATTGCTGTTTGTATGTGGAATGTGAGTGCGGAAATCTTGATGTTGTAATGACTATGATAATAAAAGCTATCTATCTATCTATCTATAAAGGAAAATCATGTAAATCATTAGGGGTTCCCAAAGTTTTACATACAACTGTATGCACATGTGATTTTTTTTTTAGTTTTTACCTGATTCCATCAAATATTGCCATCGGGTATTGTGAAGGCTTTTCGTCCATCCGTCTGTGCTCAGCATAAGTCCCGACATATTACTACCACAGTCTTGAAATTCACAGGGAACATTCTTGGGACACAGACCTTGGACAAGTTCAAAAATGGCTAACCTTGGCCTATTTTAAGAGATATTTTACGAGGTTAAAAATTCACATTCTGTACCTAATTTTATCGTATGATCTCATGGATGTTAGCATGGTGATGTCACTTCTTGGTGTCGCTAGCTGCAATCTCCACTTAATCTTTGGCTAGAAATAACACTTTTCTCATATACTATGCTGTGAATACTTTCCTGATGCACTGTAAGTGAATGACATCAATATCAGACCCAAAAATGATATTGGATCGGTTCAGGCCAATCTCTAAATTTTAAGAGTCTAATTTGCACACATAGATATGTTCATGCTTGTGTATCTGTACATACAGCATATATGATGCAAACAATACTGGGCAAAGATTTGGCACCTTGACGTTTTGACAAATATGCAGGTTTTGGCATTCAGTTTCTTGAATTTAGTCAAATTTTGAAATGGACATTTCATTTCTTATTTTTTGAATGACTCTAATGAAAATCCAAACATTGCAGTGCTATTAAAATTATACAGTTTTGAAAAATGTGTAATTCAATGTAATTTATTTCATTTATATAGCACCAAATCACAACAAAGTTGCCTCAAGGCACTTCACACAAGTAAGGTCTAACCTTACCAACCCCTAGAGCAAGCACACAGGAGACAGTGGTAAAGAAAAAACTCCCTCTGATGATGTGAGGAAGAAACCTCAAGCAGACTAGACTCAAAGGGGTGACCCTCTACTTGGGCCATGCTACCGACACAGTTGACAATACAAATATACCTGAGATTTTTAGGAGTCCATGATGGAGGTCTGCAGAAGAAGACACCTATTCCCACCTCTGGATGGAGCCACATCTCAAGCAGAGAGAAAAAAACAGAATCAGGCGACAGAAAGACAACAAATATGGCATAATTTGTCAGCATTAAACAACAAGAAAAACAGAAGAAATACTAAGGTGATCGCCAGCCATGAGCCCTAAGCTTCACTAAAAGATCCAAACTTTAGATAAAGTTGAGGCTGCGGCACGCTTCGTTCCCTAATAAAATAAATTTAAAAGGGTAGGTAGCATAGTAACATACTACACCAGTATGTTAATCATACGAATGGGAAAATAAGTGTGTCTTAAGTTTGGACTTGAATGTCTCCACAGAATTTGACTGTTTTATTGATGCAGGGAGATCATTCTACAGAACAGGTGCACAATAAGAGAAAGCTCTGTGACCCGCAGACTTTTTATTCACCCTGGGGACAAGAAGTAGTCCTGCACCCTGAGAACGCAGAGCCCGGGCCGGTACGTAGGGTTTAAGTAGGTCAGCTAAGTAAGGAGAGTCTGTGAATAATTTTATAGATTAGTAACAGAACTTTAAAATCTGATCTCACACGGACAGGAAGCCAGTGAAGAGATGCCAAATTGGGTATAATGTGGTCAAACCTTCTGCTTCCTGTCAAACTCTGGCAGCAGCATTTTGAACCAACTGGAGACCCCTAATGCTGGACTGTGGTAAATCAGAAAATAGAACATTACAATAGTCCAATCTAGAAGAGATAAACGCATGAATTAGGGTCTCAGCATCAGCCACAGACAGGATGGGACGAATCTTCACTATATTTTGCAGGTGGAAGAAAGCCGTCCTTGTAATATCTCTAATGTGGAGGTCAAAGGACAACATAAGATCAAAAATTACACCAAGGTTCCTCACTTTGTCAGTGATGTATGACACACGAGTATCGGTTAAGTGTTAGCTGGTCCAATTGATGCCAATGTCTCAATGAACCAAGAACTATCATTTCAGTCTTGTCAGGGTTTAAAAGAAGGAAATTGCTAGACATTGAGCTTGTCACTGATGCATTAGATGTACCAATTATTTTATGTGGATGTAATATACACACAAATGATGCAGTAACTGCCAGCGGGCGTGCTTGTTTGTGTTCTGCAAAGCAATTTTTATTCATTTGTTTCAATACAGAAAAATAACACCAGGCAAAGATCAATCTGCCATTGTAAGAATCATGGTCTGAATAATGACCCACCTCTCCTCAAAATAAATAAATAAAAACAACAAAGAAAAAACTAAACTATTTATTCAGTGCAAAGCCAAAAGACTGCAACTGCAAATGTTGTCATAGTAACGCATACAGACCTTGTAACATCACACATCATATACAAGAGCCTGTGTTCAATCTCGATGTGACACTTTGCAGAGCACACTGCACTTATAATGTTCACGTTTGCCTTTTCCACAAATCAATGCAATTATATGCAGCTATTGGTGGATGAGTGCTTAGGTGGTCACCAACCACACTTCTAAATAAATACACACACACATCTGACAGACTTCTCCGTCTTTTATGTTTTTTCACCCCCAAAACAACTCACAGAACACAACTGTACACAATCATAGAATTAAGTTTAAACAAGAGCAATCAGAGATTTCTGACATCCATCAATCTGGATCTGATTCACCTCCAAAATTCAGTGGAGTCTTCCATCCATCCATTTTCTTCCGCTTTATCCGGAGTTGGGTCGCGGGGGCAGCAGCTCAAGCAAAGCTGCCACACACCCAGCTCCTCCGGGGGAACCCCAAGGCGTTCCCAAGCCAGTCGAGAGATGTAGTCCCTCCAGCGTGTCCTGGGTCTTCCCCGGGGCCTCCTCCCAGTGGGACGTGCCCGGAACACCTGTCCAGCGAGGCATCCAGGGGGCATCCGGAAAAGATGCCCGAGCCAGTGGAGTCTTCCATGGCCTAATATCTATCTGTGGTGCAAATTTGGTGAGAATCTGTGAAGTCGTTTGGAAGAAATCCTTCAAAGCCTACATAAAGGGAAATCTTGATCCAGAATCCGGATTTGGATCCGGATCACCTCTGAAATTTAATGGGCTCTTCCATGCCCTAATATCTATCTGTGGTGCAAATTTGGTGAGAATCCTTGAAGGAGTTTTGATGTAATCCTTCAAAGCCTATATAAAGTGAAACTTGATCCAGCATCCAGATACGGATACGGATGACCCCCAAAATTTAATGGGGTCTTCCTTGGCCTAATATTTATCTGTGGTGAACATGTTGTCAAAATCTGTGCAGTAGTTTTGAAGTAATCCTGCTAACAGACAGACAGACAGACAGACAGACAAATAAATAAATGCCAATGATTTCATTACGTCCTTGGCGAACGTAACTAACATGAACGTAAGTTCATGTGATGTAATCTTTACGTTTTCCATTTCTTGTTTATTGGCAGTTTAGGCTTGATGATAGTTTGTAGCAAAACTGATGTTTGTGATGTATTTCATGAATTCCCTGACGTGAACAAAACAAGGGCGGCGCAGAAGTACTTTATTTATAGCTACGTTTCCTCCACTCTGTTATGAAAATGCCATTCCTTTCTCATGCTCTTGATCATGACCTGCACAAAAACAGTCAGAATGCAGTCAATGGTTGACTACTTGGGCATGAAGCCAGACTGTTCCGGTCACTGAGCAGCAAGCAGCTGGCGCTGAATCCTGCTAAGAATCATCCTTGCGAGGATGGTTTGTAATGATGCACCTATAATTAAATTATGTAACGTTGTAAAATGTCTAATTTCATTTTTATATTGAAATACTTTGAAAGTGCCATACAAATAAGGGTCAAAATACTCCCCCCCCCCATTTTTTTTTGGGCTGCTTCACGACTACTAAGTTCTCTTTCCTTTTTTTAGTCTGGGTCAGTGGATCCAATACAGATCCACATGTTGATTTAGCAGACGTTTTATTCTGAATGTCGTTCCGGACACAACTCTAGATGTACATGGAGAACGGTGTATAGGCTTCTTTGAAACTGGGATTTTCCACTCAGGAGGCAAATCAGCTAATCACTTGTAACACCATACTGCCAGTATCAGCTGTATTACTATTATTATTATTTGCTTTTTTAAAAATTCACGTTAGGGGTTGGTGGTATAAACTGATGTCTGCCAATCCGTATCTGGATCACCTCCAAAATTTAATGGTGTCTTCCATGGGCTAATATGTATCCATGATGAAAATTTGGTGAGAATCTGTGAAGTAGCTTTGACATAATCCTTCAAAGCCTATATAACGTGAAACTTGATCCAGAATCTGGATCCGGATTACCTCAAAAGTTCAGTGGAGTCTTCTGTTAGCAGGATTACATCAAAACTACTGCACGGATTTTGATGAAATCTTCACCACAGATAGATATTAGGCCATGGAAGACCTCATTAAATTTTGGAGGTGATCTGGATTCGTATCCAGATTCTGGATCAAGTTTCACTTTATATAGGCTTTGAAGGATGACGTCAAAACTACTGCACATATTCTCACCAAATTTGCATCACAGATAGATATTAGTCCATGGAAGACCCCATTAAATTTTGGAGGTGATCCAGATCCAGCTTGGTGGACATCAGAAATCTCGCTGTTGTTAAAATGTGCTATTGTGTTTCCAATTATGTTGAGTAAAAATGGTGTTGCAATATTAAAGTGATTATTCAAACAACCCTGACTTATAACTGAGACTTTACTGGCCATTTCTCATATATCCACCAGTATACTTTAAGAAAACAAACATCAAGAGAAACTCTACTAGCAGATCTAGGCATGACCAGCTGGGTGGAGATAATTAACAGGTTCAGTTAACCAGAACTGAATAAGCACTGGTTAGGATAGAAACATTATTAGCTGTATTTTATGATATTTTAATTGGCTCCAGTTTTAAACAACTAGAAGATTTGAGTTTTGAAACACAAATGACCAAATGAAGCCAATAGAGGCAAAGCGAGACAGATGCGAGGGTGAAGAGGTCACTCGTTCACCCCCTCATACTCCTCTCTTACTTCCATCTGCTCAGAGGCCCTTTCCTCAAAGCTCTGACCTCCCTGATGTTAAACACAAACAGCTTCCCGCCCACCAGGCCTCCATTACCGACTCTGGATCTTTCCTTGTCTCTGTTCTGAGGTGTAGCAACCAACAACAGGCAGAGCCTCCATCTGCAAAAGCTTGAGTAACACAAGCAGACAGGGCCATAACTGTTTGGACAGTGGCACAATTTTCATAATTATATCTCTGTGCATCACCACAATGGTGCTGAAATTAAACAATGTGTTTTTTTTATGTCCCTTTAATTCAAGGGGTTTAAAAAATACTCCATTAATAATGAATGAATGATAATAATGAATAATGAACATTTGTTAATCTGAATGGAGTCATGAGTTTTAAAAAACCGAGTGACCAACAAGAAGGAGGCTAGTGAGGGAAGCCACCAAGATGGCTAAGACATCTTTGAAGGAGCTATAGGCTTCTGTGGCTGTGACTGGAGAAATGGTGCATCGTGCACCATTTGTCTGCCGGATACCCAGATATACAGAGATAATTTTCTTAAAATAAGATGTGAAATTTCAGCTGCAGTTTGACAGAAGACACATGGGAGACATGGCTATGACTGGTGGCGCAACAGCAAAAAGCTGTGCAATGCACAATTTCAGTAACAAAACATCTATTATATAAGCCACTGACCCTGACTTAACTGCTAATCTTTGATCCTGACCGTAGATCCTAATTTCTGATCTTTGATCCAGATCACTCATCTTTGAACATACACACTGGTGTATTTTTCTTTTGCTCGTTTTGCTTCTGTCTTGCTTTTATCCTTATTCTGGAAGTAATAATCAATACTGATTCCAGAGTTAAAGAAAAATAAAATAAAAAGTCAAAGCCAAGATCTGCCCCTTGATTCAGCTACGCACTAAAATTTAGTCAGTACTTCTTTGGCTCAAGCTCTACTTCTCTGGAAAACTTTATTGAAAAAATATCTTCATGTCCTTTTGTGATTTCCTGCTGACTAATAAGTAATAAAAGTAATAAAACATAACACCTGAACAGTACAATAATAGGGTTTCTTTTATAATGTCAAAGGAGAAAGAGTTTCCATTGTGATGTATTTGGGGGAAAGATTTAGGTTTTCCTTTATGACATCATGTGGCAAGAATGTTAGAGGTTCCTTCATGGTTTCATGAAATATTAACTTTATCTTTATGAAACTGTTTGGCAAAATAATGAGTCTCATATATGACGTCATGAGGAAAAACGTGAGTTTCCTTTACAGTACCAGACAATACATTTTATTTATATGGCTGTGACGCTACGCACGCTCTGACTGGCTGATTACCAGTTGGATATTTTCCCATATTGGACCGGTTACCATGACAATCGGTCCACAACACGTATTTTCGTTGCAAACCAGGAAGCTAAAAACACGATTAGAAAAACCAAGCTGAACATGAAGGTACTCCACATATATCTAAACAGCATGGTACAATGTTAAGGTTTTACCTATGATGCTACAGGACAAGAGTGTTAGGTTTGTCTTTACAATTTAATAAGGTACAGAGATGAAGAATCAAAGACAGGATCCAGCCATTGAACACGATCAAAGAAGTGAGAAACAAACACATGAATCAAAGGAATCAGGATCAAATTAAGCTGGGCCAAGGAATAAGGTTCCAAAATTAAGAGCAGAATTTACCCTTGAGCCAGACCAAAGGCCTCCAAATCAAGGCTCAAAGGCAAAGCCAGATTACTGTTTGACACCTCCGCTACTCTGGTGTACAGAAACTGTGCATTCACTATCACCTCACCAGAGGCGATTTTAGACTTCCAGTTTTAGGGGTGCTTAGCACATTTTTAAAATTTTTAAAATCTAGATGTCCAGAAATACAATTTCCCATGATTTCAGAGTGAAAACATTGCTTGTAAAAGCTGCATTCATTAAAATGATAAAAAAAAGCATATTAGCAATGGATAACGGCCCATACATAAAATTCCTGCATTCTGGTGCAGTTTATATAACAAATAATTTAATCTCCTAATGTGGTGAGGGCAAATAGTAATTGGAACTTAGGAGCAGGTCTGAAATATTCAGAGGCTGAGTAAAGTATATCATCCTTGTTTTTATATTAGTCTTATGAGCCTATAGTTATTTTTTTATTTCATCTTAACAGATTATTATGTCATAGTACTTAGTACAGAACACTCACCCTGGTATCAAACAGACGGGTCTCGGCGGCGGGTTGACGAGCGCCAACAGTGGAGTTTCCAGCAGCCGCTGCGGAGTGGCGATCTTCGGCAGTAGAGCTGATGAGTGCGGACAGCAGAGCTTCCAGCGGCTGCCGCAGAGCAGACGGCCCTTGACAACGGGCTGACGAACATTGACGATGGGGTTCTCAAGCAGTGGCCGCAGAGTGGACGAGCCTGGCGGCGGAGCTGATGAGCATAAGCTAAGTTAATCGAGCTAACGGAGCTAGGCTGTGTTGTACTTGGCTGACTTCTGCTGGGAATTTTAGCTTACTATTTTATTTTATTTTATTATTCTATTTTATTATTTTTATTGTTTGTTAAATTCAGAAGTGGGTTATTTTTAGTAGTTTCAGAAACCTTGGGTGTTTTATGAAATCTTGCATGATGTTGGCAGGAAGGGTGGCACTCTATGAGAGCTGTGTTCATAAGCTAGAACAGCTTATTAGCCTAGTGGAGATAGATGTAACTTATGTGCAAGGTTGATGTTGGGCCGGCTGGTGTACCTCCTGGCATCAGCCTAGAAATACCGGCTGTGCAGGACAGTTTTCGGACTATGGTTTGGCGGAGGAAGTCACGTGGGGCTCGGCGGAAGTCACGTGGGGCTCGTTGCCTGGTTGTGGCACCCAAACTACATTTGGCTCTGCAAACTATGAACCGATTTTCTCCCCTGGATGCGCTTGATGTCAGTTTTTTGAGCCCACGGGTGACTTCCACTCCTGTCTCCAGGCTGAAACACCAGGCGTTATTCTGTCACCTGTAAAGTTAGGTTGCAGACACCGGCTGATGTGAAGGGTATTCCTGGGGCCAGAGCTCTTGACATTGTCTCCCACCTCAGGGTAATGATGTTGCAGAAGGGTAAGAAGACTAAGAAGTATGACAAGAGATACAGTCATATAGTAATTCACGTCGGTGCCAATGATGTTAAGATGAAGCACTCAGGAGTCACAAAAATGGATATACAGAGGACGTGTGACCTTGCCAGAAAGATGTGTCGGCATTGATTAGTAGCCTCTGGTCCCCTCTCCTCGCGGGGTAATGATGAGGCTTTTAGCAGGCTGACTTCATTAAATAGGGGGCTGGCACAGTTCTGTACACAGCACAGCTTTAGTTTTATTGATAACTGGCCTTTGCTCTGGGGACGCCGAGACTTGCTGTTGCCGGATGGCCTTCACCCTACTAGGGAAGGCGCCGGCGTCTTGTCTGCAAACAAAGATAGAGCTCTACAGGGACGGTATCATTAGGATTCTACAGTGGGTCCCAGAGCAGGGGATTAGAAACCCTGCGGGGCTTATAAAAAAAATGTGGGGGTGGAATCCATTAGCTCCGCTGGGAATTTAGTGCAGACAACCCATTGTGGTGATAGTGTTTTTTTTCAGGGAGGGAAATTTATCAGGTTGAGACTGTGGCCTGCTTCCACAGATGTGTCCCTAAAAATTATAGAGGGATATGTTGGATGACACTGAAACTGAGGTCGGCCCGCTGGCTGTTCCAGCAATGTCAAATATTTTGTGTCTGTTGCCTACAATCCGTGTGGAATGTTTTAACCTAAACCTACTTCCAGGCACCTTATAAATGTTAATCTAGTACCACCCCTAAACAGTCCATTTGTTAACTCTACTGAAGTCCTTAGCTTGGGTCTCATTAATGTTAGATCACTGCCCTCAAAATCTCTGTTGATTTAGGATCTAATTGTGGATGACCATTTAGACATGATTGGGTTACGTGAAACTTGGCTTAAACCTACAGCTGTTCTTCCCTTAAATGAAGCTTGCCCACTGGCATACACATTTAGTCACGTTTCACGTGGTACAAAGCAAGGCGGGGGTGTTGCTTTTATTTATAAATCTAGGTTTACCTTTTTCACTGTTGGGGGTCACAAATATAATTTGTTTGAGGATCTGAGTCTCTGCTTTGCCCATGATGCTACGTATTATCAGGGTCAGAAGTATGGAAATCAATTGTGTTATTTTGTCACTGTTTATATGCCTCCTGGCCCATACTTTGAATTCTTAGATGAATTTGGCACATTCATCTCCAATTTGTCAACTACTGCGGATAACATTTTCATTATTGGTGACTTTAACATTCATATAAATAAGCCTTCTGATCCCCTCTGCAAATCATTCATGGAAATTGTGGATGCATTGGGATTCCAGCAATGCATTCAGGATTCGACGCACATTAGTGGAAATACCCTGGATTTGGTTCTCGCATGTGGTTTTGCTGTCATAAATATTGACATCTTGCCACTTGCATTGGGGGTCTCTGACCACTCACTTATTAGCACATTCATGCTGCCACTTTTAGTGGAGCAACAACCTTATCTATTATTGCGGCGAAGCGTTAAACCTTCAACTATGATTGAACTCAGAGCTAGACTGCCTGATATTTTAGCTTCATGGTTGAAGAATGCTGAATATGTAGACCCTTTCGTGGCTAGTTTAAATTTAGAGCTCAAAACTATACTTGATAATATTGCGCCCCCTCTATTAAGGCCACGCCTTCAAATAAAAACAACAAAGAAAAAAAAAGGATTTATTCAGTGCAACGCCAAAAGACTTCAACTGCAATCGTTGTCATAGTAACTCATACAGACCATACATCATATACAAGAGCCTGTGTTCAATCTTGACGTGACACTTTGCAGAGCACACTGCACTTATAATGTTCACGTTTGCCTTTTCCACAAATCAATGCAATTATATGCAGCTATTGGTGGATGAGTGCTAAGGTGGTCACCAACCACATTTCTACACACACACACACACACACACACACACACACACACACACACACACACACACACACACACACACACACACACACACACACACACACACACACACACACACACACACACACACACACACACACACACACAGTAAATAAATATCAGCTCTTCTTCATTGCACTAGAGGACGTATAGCTGAGACATGTGTGCACATCATTTAGGAGAGGATAACTCAACTGTTCTCAACAAGTATATGACCCCAATGAACAACTTGGGATATGTGCCAAAATCTCTATCTGGAACGAACAGCCCGAAAATGACCACACCCAAGTGTTACTTCAAATACAGTTTTTTTCTGTACTGCAGCAGCTACAGATTTTCCAAGGTATTAAAAATGTTCAGAATAACCAGTACAAGTTTGGGATGGTCACAGAAAAGTGTGAAAGCTTCACTAAACTTCTTCATCATAGGCGGAAATGTATTTGGTTATCTGACGACTATGCTGAAAAATTACAGCATGAAATTAAAGTGCAAATTCTAAGGAAATTTCTGTGTTTCATTCCTTAAAATATTTCCATCTGGTCACAAGTTTTCTTGGATGCATTTGTTATAAAAGTTAATGTTGTTAATGCTCTGTCAGATATATTTACATTATAATTGTCTTAATAACTGATTGTGACACGGTGCCATTTATTGTTGCTGTACTGCTAAGTTTACTGTGATAGCATTTAACACTCAGTGTATTGAAATACTTTATGTGTCAAAGGTTGTATTGCACGAGCATTAGGTCATGGTCCAAAGACCAAAAGGACAACAATGCCATGGAAGAGGGGAGTGCGCAAAGAGCACAGATAAGACTGATGAGGCGAGACATTCTTTCATGAGTGCATGATGAAGGAGCAGGAACGGACTCTGAGACTGACTGTCTTATGCTATCAAATCATCTCATTCAATGAACTTTGGTACATCTTGGAATTGTATATAAGTGGTGTGAAACTGAATGTTCTGGGTACTTGTCTTCAGACATGCATTCTGCATGACATGTACCTTTAAAGTTTTAAATAACAAAAGATCTTAAAAGTTGAAACCTGCTTCCTTTGTGTCTCATTTGTTGTCTGTGTCAGAGGGTTTTTAGGTAATTTTTCCTAACAGCATTACTTTTAATTCAACCCACATCCATCCATATAGATATATTCAGACTGCCACAATTAGCCGACTCGTCACAATTACATCAACTATCAAAATCGTTGGTGACTAACTTAATAAATGACGTTACTGTTTGTTTTTTTTAAACTTTCTTTTTCTTTCAAAGCTGCTGCTGTACCTTCCGCTGCCTTTCTGTCCTTGACGCACATGCGCAGCTGTTGTAATCTGGGTCAGCCGTGATGTCACCAGAAAAATTATGCCCAAACAATATCATGGCTAGCTGGTGACAAAGCTCAAAGGTTTGGGAGCATTTTAACCAAATAGAAAAGTGTGCAATGCAAAATCTGCAAGGCAGAACTTGCCTTCCATGGCAGTACAATGGTGATGTAACAGCATCGATGTCATGGTTGAATAGGAAATTTGATAACGCTAATGTTTTATAACACTACATCACTCTGCTAAAAAAAATGTTCCTCTTCAGTGGACGCCTTTGCTACCAAACCAACAGCACACACACCTCAGTAAGCAAATATCCTGACCAAAGGAGTGCTGAACATGTTGGTGACTGACATAAGGCCGATCTCACTTCACCACAATGATGGAAAAGAAATATGATACAACCTTTGAGAAGGTCACTCTCTCTTTCTCTCTCTCTCTCTCTCGCTATTTCAATTTGCTTTATTGGCATGAATGTATTAAAACAATATTGCCAACAATAACATATAGTAAAATAAATAATAATCCAGATCACCTCCAAAATTTAATTGGTTCTTCCATGACCTAATATCTATCTGTGTTGAAAAATTTGTCAAAATCCGTGCAGTAGTTTTAATCTTGCTAACAGACAGACAGACAAATAAATAAATGTGAGTTATTTTATTACTTCCTTGGGGGACGTAACGATAGCAACATTCAAAGACAAATAACAGCTGCATGCTGGTGCGATAAGCCGCAATTTACATATGATCTGATCAGTCGACTAATCGCAAAAATAATCGGTGAGTAGTCGTTTATTGACATAAGCGTTTGTGGCAGCCTATATACAGTGAGGAAAATAAGTATTTGAACGTGACCCATCTTCAATGCTCTTACTGAGGGAAGGAGGTTGTTTGCCAAAATCTCGCAATACATGACCCCATCCATCCTCCCTTCAATACGGTGCAGTCGTCCTGTCCCCTTTGCAGAAGAGCACCCCCAGAGTATGATGTTTCCACCCCCATGCTTCACGGTTGGGATGGTTTTCTTGGGGTTGTTCTCATCCTCTAAACATGGTAAGTGGAGTTGATTCCAAAAAGCTCTATTTTGGTCTCATCTGACCACATAACCTTCTCCCATGCCTCCTCTGGATCATCCAGATGGTCACTGGTGACCATCATGTGTTACTAATGTAATATTTGTGACTGTGGTCCCAGCTCTCTTCAGGTCATTGACCAGGTCCTCCTGTGTAGTTCTGAGCTTTCTAAGAATCATCCTTACCCCACAAAGAGGGCTTCTTAAAGAAACAATTAACAGGTCTGTGTGAGCCAGAATTCTTGCTGGTTGGTAGGTGTTCAAATACGTATTTGCAGCAATAACATACAAATAAATTAGTAAAAAAATCATACATTGTGATTTCCGGATTTTTTTTATTTTTTTTTTTAGATTATGTCTGTCACAGTGGACATGCACCTAAGATGAAAATTTCAGACCGCTCCATGATTTCTAAGTGGGAGAACTTGCAAAACCACAGGATGTTCAAATACTTATTTTCTGTTGTGAAAGTGTAGTGACACGGACCCACAACAGGGGGCGTAGATGAATGGACAATGAAAGAGTCAAATATGAACACTTTACTGTTGTGAAAAGCACAACCAAACACAGCAGATTACAGAATATGTACAATAGTCAATTAGCAAAGGTGACGTGTGGGCAGGCTCGAGGATAGAGGACGTTTGTCCTGAGAAGAACTGGAACCACACGATTTCCTCCGCCGCCGAACCCGGAGAATACTGGAGCCGCCAAATCCCGAACACCCCAGGTGGCCACTGTCTCCGCGTGTCGGATCTGGTACTGCTGGCGAGGAGCAGAGACAATCAGATGTGGGTGTGTGAACACCCAGTAACAACAACGGTGGGAATTCCACCTCCACCTCTAACACACACTCGTGCAGTGTCTGAGTAACCACTTATCTGGATATGCAGGCTGAGAAGGTTACCTCCTAAGGTAGACGATATCTCGGCAACGAGGTGGAGATGACATCCGGTCTTTATGGAGTGGGATGATGAAGTGTAGATGGGTGACAGCTGTCAAGAGATAATGAGTGACAGCTGTCACCCCCGGCTGTGTCCGTGGCGGCAGCGCCCTCTCGTGCCTGAAGCCCGCACTTCAGGCAGGGCGCCCTCTGGTGGTGGGCCAGCAGTACCTCCTCTTCTGGCGGCCCACACAACAGGACCCCCCCCTCAACGGGCGCCTCCTGGCGCCCGACCAGGCTTGTCCGGGTGACGGCGGTAGAAATCGGCCAGGAGGGCCGGGTCCAGGATGAAGCTCCTCTTCACACAGGAGCGTTCTTCGGGTCCATACCCCTCCCAGTCCACCAAATACTGGAACCCCCGGCCCATCCGACGGACGTCCAGGAGCCGGCGCACTGTCCAAGCCGGCTCACCGTCCATGATCCGGGCAGGAGGCGGCGCCGGTCCGGGAGCACAGAGAGGTGAGGTGCGGTGGGGTTTGATTTTTGACACGTGAAAAACCGGGTGGATCCGCAGTGAAGCTGGGAGGACTGCGGCAGGACTGAGGATTTTGAGGATTTCATACGGTCCAATGTACCTGTCCTTGAGCTTTGGAGAGTCCACCTGGAGGGGGATGTCCTTCGTGGAAAGCCACACCTCCTGCCCGGGCTGGTAAGCAGGGGCCGGGGACCGCCGGCGGTCTGCATGGGTCTTCGCCCTCGTCCGGGCCTTTAACAAGGCAGAACAGGTGGAGCGCCACACCCGACGGCACTTCCGCAGGTGGGCCTGGACCGAGGGCACACCGACCTCTCCCTCCACCACGGGAAACAACGCGGGCTGATACCCCAAACACACCTCAAATGGGGAGAGGCCGGTGGCAGAAGACACCTGGCTGTTATGTGCGTACTCGATCCAGGCCAGATGTTCACTCCAGGCCGTCGGGTGGGCGGACGTCACACAGCGCAGGGCTTGCTCCAATTCCTGATTGGCCCGTTCTGCCTGTCCATTGGTCTGCGGGTGATACCCGGACGAGAGGCTCACAGTGGCCCCCAGTTCCCGGCAGAAGCTCCTCCAGACGTGTGAGGAAAACTGGGGACCACGATCAGAGACGATGTCGGTAGGTATCCCATGCAGACGGACGACGTGGTGGACCAGGAGGTTTGCAGTCTCCTGGGCCGTGGGGAGCTTCAGGAGGGCCACGAAGTGGGCCGCCTTGGAGAACCGGTCCACTATCGTGAAGATGGTTGTCATGCCCTGGGACGGCGGGAGGCCCGTGACAAAATCCAGACTGATGTGGGACCAGGGGCGATGAGGCACAGGAAGTGGCTAAAGAAGTCCCTGTGCCTTCTGGTGGTCTGCCTTGCCCCTGGCACAGGTGGTGCAGGCCTGGATATATTCCTGGACGTCGGCCTCCAGGGACGCCCACCAGAAGCGCTGCCGGACCACTGCCACGGTCCTTCGCACCCCCGGATGACAGGAGAGCTTAGAACCGTGACAGAAATCCAAGACAGCAGCTCTTGCCTCTGGTGGGATGTAGAGTCTGTTCTTCAGCCCTGTTCCGGGGTCCGGGCTCCGTGCCAGGGCCTCCCGGATGGTCTTCTCCACGTCCCAGGTGAGGGTGGCCACGATAGTGGACTCCGGAATGATGGGCTCCGGTGGATCCGACAGCTCAGTCTTGACTTCATCTTCATGCACCCGGGACAAGGCATCCGATCTCTGGTTCTTGGTCCCGGGGCGGTAGGTGATCCGGAAGTCAAAACGCCCGAAGAACAGTGACCAGCGGGCTTGCCTGGGGTTCAGCCGCCTGGCGGTCCTGATATACTCCAGGTTCCGATGGTCAGTGAATGGCACAGACGCTCCCTCCAACAGGTGTCTCCACTCCTCAAGAACCTCTTTCACCGCAAGGAGTTCTCGATTGCCGACATCATAGTTCCGTTCAGCTGGGGTCAACCTGCGGGAAAAATAGGCACACGGGTGAAGAACCTTATCGGTCTCTCCGCTCTGGGATAGCATGGCTCCTATCCCTGAGTCAGAGGCGTCCACTTTGACCACAAACTGGCAGCCAAGGTCGGGCTGCACCAGCACTGGTGCAGTCGAGAACCATTGTTTCAACTCCTTGAATGCGGCTTCGCACCGATCCGACCAGGTGAAGGGGACTTTAGGAGAGGTCAGGGCTGTCAGGGGGCTAACTACCTGGCTATAGCCCTTTATGAACCTCCTGTAGAAATTTGCAAAGCCGAGGAACTGTTGCAGCTTCCTCCGGCTTGTAGGTTGGGGCCAATCTCTCACCGCCGCAACCTTGGCCGGATCAGGGTCGACGGAGTTAGAGGAGATGATAAACCCCAGGAAGGACAAAGAAGCGCGGTGAAACTCACACTTCTCGCCCTTCACAAACAGCCGGTTCTCCAACAACCGCTGCAGGACCTGACGTACATGCTGGACATGAGTCTCAGGGTCCGGGGAAAAGATGAGAATATCGTCCAGATATACGAAGACGAATCGGTGCAGGAAGTCCCGCAAGACATCGTTTACCAAAGCTTGGAACGTTGCGGGGGCGTTAGTGAGGCCGAACGGCATGACCGGGTACTCAAAGTGACCTAACGGGGTGTTAAAGGCCGTCTTCCATTCGTCTCCCTTCCGGACCCGAACCAGGTGATACGCATTCCGAAGATCCAATTTTGTAAAGATTTTGGCTCCATGCAGGGGGGTGAACACGGAATCCAACAAGGGCAGCGGGTATCGATTGCGAACCGTAATCTCATTCAGCCCCCTGTAATCGATGCATGGATGGAGTCCGCCATCTTTCTTGCCCACAAAAAAGAAACCTGCACCCATCGGGGAGGTGGAATTTCGGATCAACCCGGCAGCTAATGAGTCCCGGATGTAGGTCTCCATTGATTCGCGTTCAGGTCGTGAGAGGTTGTACAGCCTGCTGGACGGGAACTCCATGCCTGGTATCAAATCAATGGCACAATCGTACGGACGGTGTGGAGGAAGGGTGAGTGCCAGATCCTTGCTGAAGATGTCAGCAAGATCGTGGTACTCAACCGGCACCGCTGTCAGATTGGGAGGGACTTTGACCTCCTCCTTAGCCTGTAAACCGGGAGGAACCGAGGATCCTAAACACACCCGATGGCAGGTTTCGCTCCACTGAACCACCACCCCAGATGGCAAATCAATCCGGGGATTGTGTTTCAACATCCAAGGGAAGCCCAAAATCACGCGGGAGGTAGAAGGAGTCACAAAAAACTCGATCTCCTCCCGATGATTCCCAGACACTACCAGAGTTACTGGTTGCGTCTTGTGCATGATTAAAGGGAGAAGGGTGCCATCTAGTGCCCGCACCTGCAATGGTGAAGGAAGCACCACCAGAGGGAGCCCTGCTTCCCTAGCCCATCTGCTATCCAGCAGATTCCCTTCTGACCCCGTGTCCACCAGTGCTGGGGCTTGAAGGGTTAAATCCCCACTCAGGATTGTAACTGGGAGTCATGTGGCAATACGTGTGTGTCCCATGTGCATGTTATGACCCCCCTTTAGCCCAGTCTCTAAAGGTGAGTGTTGTCGTTTTGGCCGTTTGGGGCAGTTTCTCTGTATATGCTCCTTTGAGCTGCAGAAAAAGCACTCCCCGTGGACCAGCCTCCTCATTCTGTCATTTGATCTTATATTGGCCCTGCGCGTTTCCCTAGCAACACCAGCAGCGGGTGCTGTTGCCACACGGAGCGCTGCGGCTGTGGAGCGTGGGGAGGGTGGAACCTTTTCAGACCCGGAAGGGAGAGGGACGGCGCGTGCCCGGCCACGTCCTTCGTTTCGCTCCCGACGGCGTTCCTCTAACTGATTGTCTAACCGTATAACGAGATCAGTAAGTCCATCCAAATCCCGCGGTTCATCCTTGGCCACCAGGTGCTCCTTCAGGACCGACGACAGTCCATTTATGAAGGCGGCGCGGAGCGCAGCGTTATTCCAGCCAGACCTTGCAGCCGCAATGCGGAAGTCGACTGCATAAGCGGCTGCGTGCCGGCGTCCCTGTCTCATTGACAGCAGCACAGTTGAAGCGGTCTCTCCCCTGTTAGGGTGGTCAAACACGGTTTTGAACTCCCTCACAAACCCAGTGTACGTATGAAGGAGCCATGAATTTTGCTCCCAAAGCGCCGTAGCCCAAGCACGTGCCTCTCCTCAAAGCAGATTAATTACATAAGCTACTTTACTAGCATCAGACGCGTACATGACGGGACGTTGTGCAAAGACGAGCGAACACTGCATGAGAAAGTCCACGCACGTCTCCACACAACCTCCGTACGGCTCTGGGGGGCTTATGTATGCTTCAGGGGATGGTGGGAGGGGTTGTTGAACGACCAGTGGAACGTTTATATCCTGCACAGGGTCGGAAGGAGGAGGAGCTGCAGCAGCGCCCTGAGCGCTCGCTGCCACCTGTGCGGAGAGAGCCTCCACCCTGCGGTTCAGGAGGATGTTTTGCTCGGTCATCTGATCCAACCGAGCCGTAAAGGTGGTGAGGATGTGCTGCAACTCACCAATCACGCCTCCTGCAGACGCCTGTGCACCCTGCTCTACCATTGGCCGTTCAATGGCTGGGTGACGCCCCTCGGAGTCCATGACGCTGGCCGAGATATCCTGTTGTGAAAGTGTAGTGACACGGACCCACAACAGGGGGCGTAAATGAACGGACAATGAAAGAGTCAAATATGAACACTTTACTGTTGTGAAAAGCACAACCAAACACAGCAGATTACAGAATATGTACAATAGTCAATTAGCAAAGGTGACGTGTGGGCAGGCTCGAGGATAGAGGACGTCTGTCCTGAGAAGAACCGGAACCACACGATTTCCTCCACCGCCGAACCCGGAGAATACTGGAGCCGCCAAATCCCGAACACCCCAGGTGGCCACTGTCTCCGCGTGTCGGATCTGGTACTGCTGGCGAGGAGCAGAGACAATCAGATGTGGGTGTGTGAACACCCAGTAACAACAACGGTGGGAATTCCACCTCCACCTCTAACACACACTCGTGCAGTGTCTGAGTAACCACTTATCTGGATATGCAGGCTGAGAAGGTTACCTCCTAAGGTAGACGATATCTCGGCAACGAGGTGGAGATGACATCCGGTCTTTATGGAGTGGGATGATGAAGTGTAGATGGGTGACAGCTGTCAAGAGATAATGAGTGACAGCTGTCACCCCCGGCTGTGTCTGTGGCGGCAGCGCCCTCTCGTGCCTGAAGCCCGCACTTCAGGAAGGGCGCCCTCTGGTGGTGGGCCAGCAGTACCTCCTCTTCTGGCGGCCCAAACAACAATTTTCCTCACTGTATATATATATATATATACGAGGGCTGTCAATAAAGTAACGGTCCTTTTTATTTTTTTCAAAAACTATATGGATTTCATTCATATGTTTTTACGTCAGACATGCTTGAACCCTCGTGCGCATGCGTGAGTTTTTCCACGCCTGTCGGTGACGTCATTCGCCTGTGAGCACTCCTTGTGGGAGGAGTCGTCCAGCCCCTCGTCGGAATTCCTTTGTCTGAGAAGTTGCTGAGAGACTGGCGCGTTGTTTGATCAAAATTTTTTCTAAACCTGTGAGACACATCGAAGTGGACACGATTCGAAAAATTAAGCTGGTTTTCAGTGAAAATTTTAACAGCTGATGAGAGATTTTGAGGTGATTCTGTCGCTTTAAGGACTTTTCACGGTGCGAGACGTCGTGCAGCACTCTCAGGCAGCGTCATCAGCCTGTTCAAGCTGAAAACCTCCACATTTCAGGCTCTATTGATCCAGGACGTCGTGAGAGAACAGAGAAGTTTCAGAAGAAGTCGGTTTCAGCATTTTATCCGGATATTCCACTGTTAAAGGAGATTTTTTTAATGAAAGACGTGCGGACGGATCCGCGCGTCGGGACGCAGCCGACGCGGTGCGGCGGCACAGGAAAAACACCTCCGTGTTGATAACCATTTGTAAAATCCAGGCGGCTTTTGATGGCTTTCAGTGGAGTGAGTATATGAGAAATTGTTTAACAGGCAGGACATGTTCCAACTTGTCCTTAAGGCTTTCAACAGAGGTGTTTTTCCTGTGGCAGAGCGTCGCGGCGGCTGCGTCCCGCCGCGCGGACCCGTCCGCACGTCTTTCATTAAAAAAATCTCCTTTAACAGTGGAATATCCGGATAAAATGCTGAAACCGACTTCTTCTGAAACTTCTCTGTTCTCTCACGACGTCCTGGATCAATAGAGCCTGAAATGTGGAGGTTTTCAGCTTGAACAGGCTGACGACGCCGCCTGAGAGCGCTGCGCGACGTCTCGCACCGTGAAAAGTCCTTAAAGCGACAGAATCACCTCAAAATCTCTCATCAGCCGTTAAAATTTTCACTGAAAACCAGCTTAATTTTTCGAACCGTGTCCACTTCGATGTGTCTCACAGGTTTAGAAAAAATTTTGATCAAACAACGCGCCAGTCTCTCAGCAACTTCTCAAAGGAATTCCGACGAGGGGCTGGATGACTCCTCCCACAAGGAGTGCTCACAGGCGAATGACGTCACCGACAGGCGTGGAAAAACTCACGCATGCGCACGAGGGTTCAAGCATGTCTGACGTAAAACATATGAATGAAATCCATATAGTTTTTGAAAAAATAAAAAGGACCCTAACTTTATTGACAGCCCTCGTATATATGACCACCAACTGTTTGCAAGTTGACTTGAGACTTGAGTTGGTACTTGCAGATTGATGACTTGAGAATGACTTGACAGTGAGTTCATCCCACCTCTGGTATATATATATATATATATATATATATATATATATATATATACACACGAGGTCTGTCCATAAAGTATCGTACCTTTTTATTTTTTTCAAAAACTATATGGATTTCATTCATATGTTTTTACGTCAGACATGCTTGAACCCTCGTGCGCATGCGTGAGTTTTTCCACGCCTGTCGGTGACGTCATTCGCCTGTGAGCACGGCTTGTGGAAGGAGTGGTCCCGCCCCCTCGTCGGATTTTCATTGTCTGGAAATGGCGGAATGAAAAGGACTTTTTTTCCATCAGAATTTTTTTCAGAAGCTGTTAGAGACTGGCACCTGGAAACCATTAGAAAAATTTATCTGGCTTTCAGTGAAAATTTTATGGGCTTCACAGAGAATAAGGACTTTAATTACAGGGTTAAGGACCCCTTTAAGGACGGTCGGTGCGCCGCGCTGCGAGCTGCGACGATGCGGCACAAACCACTGGATCATTTCTAAGCTGATGGCTCTGTGGATACGAGACCGTCGTGTGCTCTTTCTCTGGTTATCACAAGACCTGGACATCAGCCATTTTCCGGCAGATTTCACTTTTAACAAGAGATTTTGTCATGGAAAGCCGCGCGGAGGCTTCGCGCGTCACGACCGATTCGCTGATGAAGCGAGACAAAGGAACACCTCCATTTCGGAGTGTTAGAGGACAAGTTGGGGCATGTCTATCTCGGCTTTCAGTGCTTACCAGTCGAGTGAGTATAAAAGAACTTGTGGAGAGCTGGACATGTCCCAACTTGTCCTCTAACACTCCGAAACGGAGGTGTTCCTTTGTCTCGCTTCATCAGCGAATCCGTCGTGACGCGCGAAGCCTCCGCGCGGCTTTCCATGACAAAATCTCTTGTTAAAAGTGAAATCTGCCGGAAAATGGCTGATGTCCAGGTCTTGTGATAACCAGAGAAAGAGCACACGACGGTCTCGTATCCACAGAGCCATCAGCTTAGAAATGATCCAGTGGTTTGTGCCGCATCGTCGCAGCTCGCAGCGCGGCGCACCGACTGTCCTTAAAGGGGTCCTTAACCCTGTAGTTAAAGTCCTTATTCTCTGTGAAGCCCATAAAATTTTCACTGAAAGCCAGATAAATTTTTCGAATGGTTTCCAGGTGCCAGTCTCTAACAGCTTCTGAAAAAATTCTGATGGAAAAAAAGTCCTTTTCATTCCGCCATTTCCAGACAATGAAAATTCGACGAGGGGGCGGGACCACTCCTTCCACAAGGCGTGCTCACAGGCGAATGACATCACTGACAGGCGTGGAAAAACTCACGCATGCGCACGAGAGTTCAAGCATGTCTGACGTAAAAACATATGAATGAAATCCATATAGTTTTTGAAAAAAATAAAAAGGTACGATACTTTATGGACAGACCTCGTATATACAGTGAGGAAAATAAGTATTTGAACACCCTGCGGTTTTGCAAGTTCTCCCACTTAGAAATCATGGAGGGGTCTGAAATTTTCATCTTAGGTGCATGTCCACTGTGAGAGACATAATCTAAAAAAAAACAAATCCGGAAATCACAATGTATGATTTTTTTTAATAATTCATTTGTATGTTACTGCTGCAAATAAGTATTTGAACACCTGTGAAAATCAATGTTAATATTTGGTACAGTAGCCTTTGTTTGCAGTTACAGAGGTCAAACGTTTCCTGTAGTTCTTGACCAAGTTTTCACATACTGCAGCAGGGATTTTGGTCCACTCCTCCATACATATCTTCTCCAAATCTTTCAGGTTTGGAGTTTCAGCTCACTCCAAAGATTTTCTATTGAGTTCAGGTCTGGAGACTGGCCAGGCCACTCCAGGACCTTGAAATGCTTCTTACGGAGCCCCTCCTTAGTTGCCCTGGCTGTGTGTTTGGGGTCATTGTCATGCTGGAAAACCCAGCCATGACCCATCTTCAATGCTCTTACTGAGGGAAGGAGGTTGTTTGCCAAAATCTCGCAATACATGACCCCATCCATCCTCCCTTCAATACGGTGCAGTCGTCCTGTCCCCTTTGCAGAAGAGCACCCCCAGAGTATGATGTTTCCACCCCCATGCTTCATGGTTGGGATGGTTTTTTTGGGGTTGTTCTCATCCTCTAAACATGGTAAGTGGAGTTGATTCCAAAAAGCTCTATTTTGGTCTCATCTGACCACATAACAGGTCTGTGTGAGCCAGAATTCTTGCTGGTTGGTAGGTGTTCAAACACGTATTTGCAGCAATAACATACAAATAAATTATTAAAAAAATCATACATTGTGATTTCTGGATTTTTTTTTTAGATTATGTCTCTCACAGTGGACATGCACCTAAGATGAAAATTTCAGACCGCTCCATGATTTCTAAGTGGGAGAACTTGCAAAACCGCAGGGTGTTCAAATACTTATTTTCCTCACTGTATATATATATATATATATATATATATATATATATATATATATATATATATATATATATATATATGTGTGTGTGTGTGTGTGTGTGTGTGGGACAAGAGGTGGCACAAAATCAGCATCAAGTTACTCTCAAGTCATCAATCAGCAAGTCCCAAGTCAAGTCTCAAGTCATAAATGACCACCAATTGTTTGCAAGTTGACTTGAGACTTGACTTGGTACTTGCAGATTGATGACTTGAGAATGACTTGACAGTGAGTTCACCCACCTCTGGTATATATATATATATATATATATATATATATATATATATATATATAAACGCAACACTTGGTTGTACCTTAGACTGTCCACAATAAAAGGCCACTCTGAAAGGTGCAGTTTTATCACACAGCACAATGCCACAGATGTCGCAAGATTTGAGGGAGCGTGCAATTGGCATGCTGACAGCAGGAATGTCAACCAGAGCTGTTGCTCGTGTATTGAATGTTCATTTCTCTACCATAAGCCGTCTCCGAAGGCGTTTCAGAGAATTTGGCAGTACATCCAACCAGCCTCACAACCGCAGACCACGTGTAACCACACCAGCCCAGGACCTCCACATCCAGCATGTTCACCTCCAAGATCGTCTGAGACCAGCCACTCTGACAGCTGCTGAAACAGTCGGTTTGCATGACCAAAGAATTTCTGCATAAACTATCAGAAACCGTCTCAGGGAAGCTCATCTGCATGCTCGTCGTCCTCATCGGGGTCTCGACCTGACTCCAGTTCGTTGTCGTAACCGACTTGAGTGGGCAAATGCTCACATTCGCTGGCGTTTGGCACGTTGGAGAGGTGTTCTCTTCACAGATGAATCCCGGTTCACACTGTTCAGGGCAGATGGCAGACAGCGTGTGTGGCGTCGTGTGGGTGAGCGGTTTTCTGATATCAATGTTGTGGATCGAGTGGCCCATGGTGGCGGTGGGGTTATGGTATGGGCAGGCGTCTGTTATGGACGAAGAACACAGGTGCATTTTATTGATGGCATTTTGAATGCACAGAGATACCGTGACGAGATCCTGAGGCCCATTGTTGTGCCATACATCCAAGAACATCACCTCATGTTGCAACAGGATAATGCACAACCCCATGTTGCAAGGATCTGTACACAATTCTTGGAAGCTGAAAATGTCCCAGTTCTTGCATGGCCGGCATACTCACCGGACATGTCACCCATTGAGCATGTTTGGGATGCTCTGGACCAGCGTATACGACAGCGTGTACCAGTTCCTGGCAGTATCCAGCAACTTCGCACAGCCATTGAAGAGTTGTGGACCAACATTCCACAGGCCACAATTGACAACCTGATCAACTCTATGCAAAGGAGATGTGTTGCACTGCATGAGGCAAATGGTGGTCACACCAGATACTGACTGGTATCCCCCCCCAATAAAACAAAACTGCACCTTTCAGAGTGGCCTTTTATTGTGGACAGTCTAAGGCACACCTGTGCACTAATCATGGTGTCTAATCAGCATCTTGGTATGGCACACCTGTGAGGTGGGATGGATTATCTCAGCAAAGGAGAAGTGCTCACTATAACAGATTTAGACTGGTTTGTGAACAATATTTGAGGGAAATGGTGATATTGTGTATGTGGAAAAAGTTTTAGATCTTTGAGTTCATCTCATACAAAATGGGAGCAAAACCAAAAGTGTTGCGTTTATATTTTTGTTGAGTGTATATATACGAGGTCTGTTAGAAAAGTATCCGACCTTATTATTTTTTTTTCAAAAACCATATGGATTTGAATCATGTGTGGTTACATCAGACATGCTTGAACCCTCGTGGGCATGCAAGAGTTTTTTCACGCCTGTCGGTTACGTCATTCGCCTGTGGGCAGTCTTTGAGTGAGGAGTGGCCCACCCTCTCGTCGTTTTTTCATTGTTTAGGAGTGGCTCAGAGACTGCTGCTTTGTTTGATAAAATTTTTTTCAAAAACTGTAAAGCACAACTGAGTGGACACCATTCGATAAATTCAGCTGGTTTTCGGTGAAAATTTTAATGGCTGATGAGAGATTTTGGTCTGTTAGTGTCGCTTTAAGGATGGCCCACGGCGCCTGACGGCGATCTGCGCTCCGAGGCGTCGTCGTCTCGCTGTTTCAAGCTGAAAACTTCCACATTTCAGGCTGTGTTCACCCAGGTCGTCGTCAGAGAACAAAGAAGTTTCAGAAGAAGTCTGCATGAGGAGTTTATGCGGACATTCCACTGTTAAAGGAGATTTTGTAATGAAAGAATGTGCGGGCAGATTCGCATGTCGGGCCGGACCTGACCGCGGGGGGTCGCGACAGGAAAAACACCTCCATTGGAAACCTTAACGGACAAGTTGGAACATGCCCAAGCTGTTAAACAATTTCTCAGATACTCACTTGTTGAAAGCCATCAAAAGCCGCCTGAATTTTACAAATAGTTTTCAACACGGTGGTGTTTTTCCTGTCGCGGTGCAGAAGGATTTGCGGCGTCATCACGGAACCGACTCGGCGAATTTGCCCGCACGTTCTTTGATTACAAAATCTCCATTAACAGTGTAATGTCTGCATAAACTCCTCATGCCGACTTCTTCTGAAACTTCTCTGTTCTCTGACGACGTCCTGGGTGAACAGAGCCTTAAATTAGGATGTTTTCAGCTCGAAACAGCCAGACGGACGCCACCTCCGACCGTGCCACGCCGATCCGCTTTGTGAGCTGTCCTTAAAGCGAAAGAAACTCCACAATCTCTCATCAGCCGTTAAACCTTTCACCGAAAACCAGCTGAATTTCTCGAATAGTGTCCACTCGGATATCCCTCACAGGTCCTGAAAAAATTTTGATAAAGCAACGCGTGCCGTCTCCAGCAGCGTCTCAGACAAAGGATTTCAGCTGAGAGGGCTGGACCAGTGCTCACTCAAAGCCTGCCCACAGGCGAATGGCGTAACCGACACGCGTGAAAAAACTCACGCATGCGCACGAGGGTTCAAGCATGTTTGGTGTAAGCGCACGTGATTCAAATCCATATAGTTTTTTTTTTTTTTATAAAACTGCCGGTTAGTTTTCTAATAGACCTCATATGTCTTGCATGGCAGCACCGTGACATCAGTATGTGAAAGGCATCACTGTAAAGTCCTTTGAGCAACAAAGCACAACATAAATGCAGTTACTTTACAATTATGAAAACGAATCTCAAAAATTAAAATAGAGTGGAGCTGTGAGGATCATGCAGAACATAAACTGTGGATGTCACACTAACTGACGCTAATATTTGATGTGAAGTTCATTAGGGCTACAACACATCTGACACATTAAATCATCTTATCAAATCTAAGCGGGGAGTCTTACTCATCCATCAGTGCTATTATTGCTCATAATGGACAATCATGGATATCTGACTGCTTTAAATCCATGTCAATCAATTTTCCTATTTAGGCTATGTAATTGCATCTTATTCAAACAAGTGAAAAAAAGAAAAAACTGAGTGAGTGTTATTTTTCCATTGTTCCCGTAGACACACAGCTTTGTACATAATGACAATTAGGAAGCAACATGAGGGAGGGGAAGCTCACTGATTGCGTCTCCAAATATAATTTTCCATTAGAACTTATCTCTTTCAAGCCCAGAGGGGTATTCATTAAGGAAATTTAATGACTTCATTCATTAAATGTGAAGTGATTTCATAAAGTCTTGAACTGTACTCAGCCCCTTCTTTGTTATTTAAACAAGAATGAACACCTGCATCACTACTTGTGCACTCAGAGGGATTTCAAAATTCATGCAAAGCAAATCAGAATGTTGGAATCTTTCTTTTTTACACAAGTCTCACTTTTTTCAATGCTAGATTTTAATCTTACAGAGTATCATTTAAAAATTTGGTGCAAATAAGAAAGTTTCTTAAAAAATCCTTCTGTCCAGCTTACTGTAGGTTTAAAAAGACATTCGATGTTATTTTAGTGAAGAAATGTAATACATTATTAAAGACCTCCAAATTAAAACTTTGCAATTAACTTTTATGAGATTTAAAAGATTTTTAACAGCTGAAAAATGTTACTTCATAAAACTGGTTTGACATTTTATTGGACATAATACCTTTTTATTGGACGTAATACTAATGGGACACCACCACCACTATGGGGGGAAAAGTTCAGTTTTATTGTTATTCTACACAATATTATCAGGTGTGTATCATATCAACTCATAGTTCTTTTCACATATTAGTTAGACTGTAAAATTGTGAGGACTTATTTCATTGCCAACCCTATGAACCCAAGATACTTCTCCTTTTGTGTGGTCAGCTTTATTTTCATTTGTTAATATACATTAATTCATCTATTTAAGGTCCTCAACCCATTCCCCAAAAAAGTTGTGACGCTAAAGCATTTACCATTTTGTAATGTTGCCACTCCGTCTCACAACACTCGTAAAAGACATTTTGGCATTGATACAAGCATGACGCGTGTCAGGTATTATTTTGTCCCATTCTTCTTGCAAACATGTCTTAAAGTAAGCAGCAGCATGGAGTCATCACTGTTGCATTTTTCACTTCAAAATTCTGCACACATATTCTTTATTGGGGATGGGTCAGGACTGCAGGCAGGTCAGTCCAGTATCTTTTACACCGCAGTGCCTTTGTAATGTGTGCAGAATGTGGTTTTGCAATGTCTTCTAGAAAAATATACATGGACATCCATAGAAAAGATGTTACCTTCAAATGGACAGAACTCTAAAGTACTCATACACACACACTCATCTTCAACCACTTATCCTGGATCAGGTCACGGGGGCAACAGCTCTAGCAAGGGAGCCCAGATTCCCTTTCCTGGGCCACATTGACCACCTCTGATTGGGGGATCCCGAGGCGTTCCCAGGCTAATGTGCAGATATAATCTCTCCGCCTACTCCTGGGTCTTCCCCAGGGTCTCCTCTCAGATGGACGTGTCTGGAATACCTCCCTAGAGAGGTGCCCAGGGGGCATCCAGATGCCCGAACCACCTCAGTTGGCTCCTTTCAACGCAAAGGAGCAGCGACTCTACTCCGAGCCTCCCACGGATGACCGAACGTCTCACCCTATCTCTAAGGGAGACACCAGCCAGCCTTCTAAGAAGCCCATTTCGGGCGCTTGTACCCGCGATCTAGTTGTTTTGGTCATGACCCAACCCTCATGACCATGGGTGAGAGTAGAAACGAAGATTGACCAGTAGATCGAGAGCTTCGCCTTTTGGCTGAGCTCCATTTTCGTCACAACAGTACAGTAGAGCGAATGCAACATCGTCCCTGCTGCACCGATTCTCCGGCCAATCTCACACTACATTGTCCCCTCACTTGTGAACAAGACCCTGAGGTACTTGAACTCCTTCACTTGGAATATTTTTCTGGAGTACTTGGAGCTTTCTTCACTCGACAGTACTTTTCTGCATGAATGCTGCAATCACAAAAGAGTAAATTACCTTTGCCAAGGGCACCAACAGAACTCGATACCATACTCTCATGACAGATCACACTGTCATCTGCAAACATCACACTCCATGGACTCCTGTCTAACATTAGCAGTCAACCTGTCCATCACTACTCCAGAAAAGAAAGGAGGCAGAGTTGATCATTAACATAATCCCACTTCCACCTTGAATGCATCTGTCATTCCTACTGCACATCTGACCGCTGTCAACAGTCCTTGTACATGTTCTGCACCACCATCACATACTTCTCTGCTACTCCGGACTTCCTCATACAATACTACAACTCTTCTCTTGGCATCCTGTCATAAGCTCTCTCTAAATCTCACAAACAAACAACACAGCTCCTTCTGGCCTTCTGTATGTCTCCATCAGCACTGTCAGTGTGAACAATGCATCGGTAGTGGTCTTTTTTTGGAATGAAACCATATTGCTGCTCTGAAACCTTCTTGCTGCTCCTTTGACTACCTGGCACAAAAATGCAAAAAAGAGAAAAATTGTTGATCGCCACAAGTCAGTTTCTCATTTGGGACTGCTTCCAAAACATTCAAGGTACCAAAAATGACTCTACAATATATTACATAAAAATATAGATATTGTATCACGTAGTGAAGGTGTTTTGCTGGAATACGAACAGGTACAGTCCATAAAATAAATGGTATTATGGGGAAAAGGAGCATTATCTGTAAATTCTCTACCAATACCTCCAGAAATTAATCAGAAAGCTAAATCGTTTACCCAGCATAACAATCTCAAACATATGTCCAAGGTAACACAATAGCTGCAGACAACAAAGTGAAAGTGTTGCAGTGTCCATGTTAAAGTCTTTACATGAATCCCATAGAAAATGTATAAAATGAACTTAAAAAGAAAAAATCAAGTGGCATATGTGTGCTGTCCCTCACCTGTATTAAGAGTTATAAATATATTAATACATAAAAGTATGAAAGGACATACATATACCACATTTTCTGTGCTATGAGTCACACGGGAGTATAAGTTGTATCTGTCACAAAATGTTTCAGGAAGATGAAGAAAGACAAAACACTAAAGTCACACTAAAGTAAGTAAGGTGACTCCCCAAGGAAAAAGGGTTTCTCCCTTTTTCATACATTTTACAAGAATTTAAGAAAAAAATATTTTGTGGCAATCTGGAAAGACTATACAGGCACACTAGCCTTTAAGAACATAGTATACAAATAATGAATGTTTTTGAGTTCAGTGGTCTGAATATTTCATGAGGTGAAAGATGGAATGTTCCATTCAGTGAGGCAAAGGTGAGTTGAATGGTATGTTCCAACTTTCACCGAATTAAATATTCGTTCCATTGAAAGAATGAAAAAACATACATTATTTGTTTTAAATAATGGCTAAAATAGATCCTTGTCATTTGATATTTTATTAACAAATGCCATAGATCATAAATTACATTCAGTTGGAATATTCATAGACCTTAAAAAAGCTTTCAACACAATCAATCATGATATATTAATCAATAAACTTGAACGGTATGGGATCAGGGGATTAGTGTTGCACTGGGTGAGAAGTTATTTGAGTAACAGAAAACAGTGTGTGAAGTTGGGGGAATATACCCCTTACCAAAAAATAGTATTTGGTCAGTATTTGGTCCGAAACTCTTTTTACTTTATATATATATGATATTTTTAATGTGTCCAAGATATTAAAATTAGTATTATTTGCAGATGATGTATTTTTTGTTCTGGGGGGGGGATTTGCAGAAACTACTAAGGAACATCACTACAGAAATGGGAAAGCTGAAAATGTGGGTTTGACAGAAACAAATTAATATTAAACTTTAGTAAAACAAAATATATGTTATTTGGCAATGGTAATAAAGACATACAAGTACAGTTATAAGTACAGCGGGTGGATATTGAAATACTATATGAAACTAAGTTTCTTGGGGTGATAATTGATGATAAAATAAACTGGAAGTCTCATATAAAACATATACAGAGCAAACTGTCAAGAAGCATTTCAGTTCTGAACAAAGTTAAATACATTCTGGACCACAACTCACTCCACATTCTCTATTGCTCACTGATCTTACCATATTTACACTACTGTGCAGAGGTAAATGTACAACACAACCATTATTCATACTGCAGAAAAGAGCTATAAGAGTAATTCATAATACTGGTTATAGAGACCACACAAATTCACTATTCTTAAAATCAAAAATGTTAAAATTTACTGATCTGGTTCATTTTCAATCAGTACAAACTGTGTATAAAGCAATAAACAATTTACTTCCTGGAAATATTAAAAACATGTTCTTTAATAGAGTAGGGGATTATAATCTGAGGGGGGAGTTTAATTTAAAACATCAGTGGGCACGTACAACATTAAAAGGTTTTTGTATTTCTGTTTGCAGAGTGAGGAAGTGGAACAGATTGAGGGTGGAGCTCAAGCAATGTCCAAGCATGAACCAGTTTAAGCAGCGGTATAGGTACATGGTTTTTTCTAGGTATAAGGAGGAGGAAGGGTGTTGAGGGTTAGGGTGTTTTGTTGATCATTGTTTAGTTGTGTGCACTTTGTTTTTCTATCTTGTAAATATGTAATATAAAATCACACGCATTGTATATGTATGTAGGTATGTGTGTATGTAGGTATGTGTATATATGTATATATGTATATATCTACACTAGAGATGTTTATGGTGACGGGACTTGAGTTTGTGCTGTGTTAAATGCATTTGTAGCATGGCCCAAGCAGAGGGTCACCCCTTAGAGTCTGGTCTGCTTGAGGTTTCTTCCTCAATACATCGGAGGGAGTTTTTCCTAACCACTGTCGCCTGTGTGCTTGCTCTGGGGGCTGGTAATGAGTATATATGTATGATTGTATGTATATATGGGGTGGGCGTTTATAAGCTTTGCTTCTGCTCACCCCCTTTTGGTCACACATGTCACTGTGGAATTGTCTTGTGTATCAGTTTTTTGTTACTGTTGAATTTGTGTGCCAAATAAATTCATTCATTCAATTCATTCATTCATTCATTAATTTATAAACAACAAAAGAGGGACTTACATTTTGGTGTTCCACTGGTGCTTAACAGTCCAAGGCGAACTTTAAATTGGAGTCCAAAATTGCAACAATGTAGTCCATGATGCCATCAACTGACTTTGTGTACTTCCAAAAAAAAAAAAGACTTTGTGTAGTTCATCAGTCAAGCGAAGAATCACATCAGAAATTTGTCCAGCTTTAAATCCTAACAGTTCCTCATGCTTCCATAGGGCTCATAGCTGAGTGGATTTTGTTTTTGCGTTAGAAGAATTAACAGCATCAGTTAGCTCCCTCAAATCCTTGTCCATCAGTAAAACAAACGCCGCCATGCTTAGCTAAATGCTGCCCCCGGTAGCATGAGCATGTGCGGTGGTCGGGGCGTGCAATAGCACATTTCATATAGCACCAAAATTGCACGCTAAAAAAGAACCATTGTACGGTCAATGAAACACAATGACAAATGGTATGAATAATCCATGTCACGTGACATACAAACCACCAATCAAATGACAAGGATCCACTCAGCCGTTATATTTTCTAGTTATATTTAATGATAGGGTTCTTTTTTCCACTGCACTAAAATGTACCGAACTATGATTTTTGTGTACTGTACTACTGTTACACCCCTATTTCCTATATTACACTTTGGAATATACAGTACTTCCCAGAGTATAAGTTGCACCTTTTCAAAAATGCCTCTTTAAGAGGAAAAACAAACAAACAAAAAGTATACAAGTTTCACCACACTATAGGTCGGAGCTTTCAAACTAGTTAAAAAATGTGACTTATACTCCGGAAACAGGGTAAGACATAAGCTCTCCCAAACTAATTAAAGCAAACAAAAACAGCACTTATACTCGGATTTTGGAAAATACAGTCATTAAAGTGCCTCAATTTGGTGCATGTGTAAGAGTTGTTTTAGAATCAAGGTTTTAACTGTGACCTACATTCAAGAGGGTCATATGGGTCACAGAGGTCACAAGGGACACAGTGGCTGTGTCCCACTTCAGTGAGTACACACTTCTCAGGCGATAATCACTGGCCACTTACATCATAAGTGGTGCGACTCAGCTGTTCCTTTCAAAGGACGCTTGTGAAGTGGCCGTGTACACTGCGTCTTGCCCTATGGTCTGCTGGGCTAGGCTCCAGCCCTGTGACCCTTAAATGAAGTAAGCTGGTATAGAAAATGAATTAATGCAGTTTTTAGTCACAGTAAAATGTAAAATTATGAACTCAACCACAAACAACAAAATAACACCTGACACGCTTCATGCTTGTATCAACTCAACAACATATTTAATTATGTACTGTTTTACAGTACAATCTAACATTTTCATTCACGTTCAGAACAGCTGGCATTCGGAGGAAATCCAGTCATTACTTTTCATTAAAAATTTTAACTATTTTGATATGATATGCATAATTCATGGAAAATATTGAATGATATACGTAGACTTCTAAAGGAAATGATAACTTTTTCAGCACTTGCTGCTGATAATGATCATCAGTCACAGCACACAGATTCAAAGCAGCAGACAGAATTCCATAATCAATAAATCAGAGATTGACAGCTGACTATTTTAAGTGGTTGCCATGCCAGCTTCACAGCAGTCAGTGACTCCTCGTTTCACCATCAGCTCTTAGAGCAGCACATGAATAATTCAAAACATTTAAGAGTGGGTGAGATTGCCTACCAGCAGCATTTGGGCAAATTTAATTCAGCTGTCCTAGCTGTCAGTATGATAAGGAGACACAACAGGTGCAACAAACACATTCTGACTTAGTTTAGAGATGATGATTATCCAAAATGAGCCAGTTTTAACGAACAGGAGGCACGAAGCAGGTCAAACCTCCCACAATCCCATTCACTTCATCCTGGCCTCGTTTGCAATTCCAATAGAGCATTGTTGATGATGATACCGCTAATCACTCGTGATGAGAAAATCGCTGTGGAGACAGAGCTGTCACTGTGGGATCTTATACGGCATAAACACATCAAAACACAAGACTCCAGTTATCCATATTAATCATCGCAGAAATATTTTCAGCGCAATGCAGCAGATCCACTTATAGTCTATGAGCCAATCATCAAGTTTGACCTAATCTGTACTACGTAAGGTGATGAAACGGCATTTAGAATCCAGCCTCAGTATACCATGGCCTAGACAAAAATGTATGATCACCATTCTAGGGTAGTGGTTATAGTCAGGTAGCAGTCAATTAAGAATTACACAGAGTTAAAAATGCTCCAATCATGTGAAAAACTACACCACATTATTTGTCTGATCATAACGATTCCAAAAAGGTATAGTTTGGACTATCTGTGACTGAATGTTCTGGAGTTATGAGGTAAAAACAGCAAAAATTGTTATTGGTTATTATTATTATTGGTTGAAATAAAAGGAGTAATAAATGAAATAGTTTTGACTGTGTTGAATGTTTGGTCTCCAAAATAAAGGTCCAACAACATCGATGACCACTGGATTCTATGACATGTGACATATCTTACTCCGTAACATGATAACTAAGCATGACAGATGGTGTAAACTATTCCTTTTTTTTTTTATTGAAATTGGAGAAACATTAACTTTTGACCCCTGTACAAACTGAAACTGACCCCTGTACAAACTGAAACTGACCTTTTGCTGTTTTTACCCTTTTTGGAATCTTTGTGATCAGACACATAATGTGGTATAGCTTTCAATGTGATTGGAGCATTTTTTTTTTTAATTTTGACCTATGTGTAATTCCTCACTGACCCCTACCTGGCTATAACTACCACCCTGGGATGGCTATCATACAGTTTTGTGTAGGCCATGGTACACTGAGGCTGGATTCTATGTGCTGTTTCATCACCTTAAGTGGTAGCGAAAACCTGCTCGGCCCATGGACTATTACAGGCTCAACTCTGAGGCGGAAGTGGCAGACAACTTGTTGCACAAACGAAGCACCTGTAGCTCCACCATCCACTGACGACAGTCACGCTAATCCTCACTTATTTTGTAAACACAAATGCACATTTTTGAACAATATATACAAAATGGTCTATGCGTTTCGTTGTCCATTGATATGGTAAACAGTGCTTTACGCAGAGAAAGCAACAGAGTTATCCAGTAACATTCACATGCAAACTAGTGGAGCAATCCTGATAGTTACACACTCTTTGAGCACGTGACATTGTCATCAGAGGCTCTGCATGTGCTCCTGATCGCTGTGCGTAATGGCACAGGGCGCACTGAGTATGTACTAATAGTATGTACTCACTGGAGCACCAAGGAGGCTATTCAGACGGGCCAACTACTCCTGAAAACGATCTTTGGCTTTTCACGCGAGGGAAATCTGCCCTACGATTGGATTTTGGAAAACCATGTGACGGTGAACCAATTCCGATTGGAAACTCACATTGTGCACGTCATCACACAGCTTCTATGAGTACAAAGATGGCCAATGTCTAGCTCAAAAGTCCTTGGAGTTAACTTTTCAGCAAAAAAAGTAAGTTTTTATCTCACGTCATTAAAAAGTTATTTATAATTTAATAAATCTTGGTCTTAGCCGTCGTATACGATGGTGTCGGCCCCAGAGGGTTAATAAAAATGCATAATTTCTACTAGACAGCTACATTGTGTTGTGAAAGTGTAGTGACACGGACCCACAACAGGGGGCGCAAATGAACGGCCAATAGATGAGCCAAAAAGTAACAATTTAATGTTGTGAAACGTGCACAACGAATATACAGACAATCTCAGAATATGATAACAGTCAAATCACAAAGGTGACGTGTGGGCAGGCTCGAGGATAGAAGACGTCTGTCCTGAGATGAACCGGAACCACACGATTTCCTCCGCCACCGAACCCAGAGAATATTGGAGCCGCCAAGTCCCGAATTCCCAGGTGATCACCGTCCCCGACTGTCGGATCTGGTACTGCTGGCGAGAACAAAGACAGTCAAGTGTGGGTGTGTGTACACCCAGTAACAACAACGGTGGGAATGCCACCTCCACCTCTCACTCAATATGCTGATGTGTTTGCAGTGATCCCTCAGAGAAAAAGAGTGCCGTCCTGCACTCACTCAGCTTCCACAAAACAAGGGACCGGTACGCCTGCAAACACTCACAATATACAGATTACAGATAAACACAAAAAGGCTGAGGATATTACCTACAATGAAGTACGATATCTCGGCAACGAGGTGGAGATGACGTCTGGTCTTTATGGAGTGTGATGATGAAGAATGTGTGACAGCTGTCAGGAATTAATGAGTGACAGCTGTCACTCCCGGCTGTGTCCGTGGCGGCAGCGCCCTCTCGTGCCTGAAGCCCGCACTTCAGGCAGGGCACCCTTTGGTGGTGGGCCAGCAGTACCTCTTCTGGCGGCCCACACAACACATTGTATAAGAAAATTTGCTTGTGTTTAATCAAGTCAAGTCTGGGGGTATGCGCTGGTGCCACACTTTGCTGTATCCACAACATCACAAAACTTCCTTGGCTCCTGGATGGTTGGGTGGGTGGTTGCTCCTGGCATCCACCCACACAGATTATTGTCTGTGGTCAGTGTGATTTTAGTTCATTCAGGTTTTAATGTTTCAACTTTAACAGTTTGAAGCTTTTGTTGTAAATAATTTGAGGCCCCATTCAGCACAGTTTGTGATGTTTTCCTTTTCAAACAGACTCCACAAAAATGTTTGCAACAGGTTTTGAAATACTCCAAAGCAGTGTTTCAACTCAGTATCACTAATATGTAGAACCAACAAAAGGTTTTGTAACTATCCCCTGCCACACATTCTATCCACTGTTTAATTGTGGTTTGAATTTCCTGTTCTGTTGTACTAGTGCTCTTGGTAAAATTCTGTTGTACCTGCATTAATTGTAACTGTCCACCAGGTGTAGCTCTTGCTTCATTTCAAGAACCTTGAGTATAGGCTGGTGTGGACATGATGACAAACCTGTTGCTTATAGTAGTAGATATTTTGTCCAGAATTTGCCCATGTAGCAGGTATTACACTCCTCCCAGTGGCTGCTAGGTATGTCCAATGTTTGGGAGGGAGGCAAAAGTATGTGAGAATTTTAACCACAGCTGTTTAGAATTTAGATTTTTCCACCATTTATCCAGCATCCATCCATTCACAGCTTCTGAAACCAAGTGCTTCTACTAACCATCCAGCAGGTGGCAGTACATCTCGGGGATATTACATAGGCAAAACAACATTGCTCTTTTGATGCATTAAAGTTCAGATCACAAAATGCAGATCTCCTGGGAAACACCATCCATGACACCCATAGGATTTATGAAAAGTGGATTTGAAGGTCAAATGGGTGTTCATTTAAGAGGACTGCAAGTCTGTGCTTGGTTGTCCTCATTATATTTTCTTTTAATTTGTTGAGTTACAAGATGATAGGCTTTATGGTTTCTGAGTTATTGACTACATAAATGGCTCACTCACCCACTCATCTACAGTTTTACTGTCTAAACCCTAAGTATCAAAGCAGAAAGTAAATGTTAGATAGTTAATAACTTCCAAAACATTTACTTACTCATAAATGTTTAAACAAATTAAATGTGTAAGAGATGAAACATTCATTTATGCAATTTAATTTCTTACTCATCATGAAATAGCTGCTCTTGGGTGTCAGGATGGTGAGTCTGAGCTCTACCAGCACTGTACAATTGCTCTGCTGTTTAAAAGGTGGCAAGTGCAAAGATGTGCACCAGAACACAAGACACTTCATCTCCATGACTTCTATGCGGGAGGCAGCCTTTTTGGTAGATAAACACGGGCGACTGTCTGTGGCTGAGGCATCCGGTTATAGGTAATCACCGACCCACAGTACAACAGCCAATAACATTGAATGCAGCCAAATGAACAATCTCCGCATCAGTGTTTATCATTTAGGGAAAACTCTGGTAACTGCAGGGTGAGATTCTGCAGCTCCTTTAATGAGTCAGTGTCACAACATTTTCAGGGCCAGTGGTCCAACAGAACTGATCAAAAGTCTCAATATTTCTCATCACTGCCTCTTACGGTTTGTCAACAGTGTCATATTTTTGCTTCATTTGATTGCGAGCAGTTTTATTCAAAATCCTCTTTATTGATTTTTTTGACAATTTTTGTATAGACAATATTATTGCACACACACACACACACACACACACACACACACACACACACACACACACACACACACACACACACACACACACACACACACACACACACACACACACACACACACAAGAAGAAATAATAATTTAAAAAAGCTAATTATCTTTGGTGCTGATTTGAAGACTGATATGAGTCTCAAGTCTCAGGCATTTCAAATTATTCTAGATGATTTTTAAAAATAATCTAAGTACAATGCACTTTGATTTTTTTAAACTAGACCAAAATGTCGTAGCTGATGCTCCGTCACAATGCAAGTGAGACTTGCAATGTGAAGACCCAAGTAGCCTCCAAAGAGACCAAGTACCTAAAACATCCAGTCTTCCCTTTTGGTCACTGGTTCGCATTAAAGTCTCACAACCATACAGTAAGACAGGAAGCATCATGACCCCAAAGACTTGGACCTTTGTTCTCCTGCAAAGATTTCTGTTTCCAGTGAGCTCATGACTTCATAATCTCTTCCCAACTGTCTCTCACCGCACCATCACAACACAGGATGTATCCATTAGTTCATATTGTTTTGTTTACATCAAATTCTGGCCCCTGTTCCTGTTTGTAATGGACACAAGTGGAACATTGTGTGGTTTTCTTCTCATGTGCTCCATCTGCTTCCAAGTTCAACATGCTGTGTTCTCAGAGATGCTCTTCTGCACATCTTGGTTGTATCAAGTGGTGATTTGAGTTACTGGTGCCTTTCGATCACATCAATCTGCCCTAATCATTCTTCTCTGATCTCTGCCATCGACAAGGCATCTTCACCCAAAGAAGCACTGCTCAATGGATGTTTCTTCATTTTCAGACCATTCTTAGTACAGCCTACAGGTATTTGTCCATGAAAATCCAAACAGATCTGCAGCTTTTGAAATGCCCAACCATTTGTTCTTAATCCGACTAACTACGCCACCTTCAAAGTAGCTTAAATCAACCCTTCTTCCACATTCTGATGCTTGGTTTGAAGTTAAGCAGATCATCCTGACCATGCCTACCTGTCTGAATGGACAGAGATTCTGTCTTTGTGGACATTTGCCTCGATGAGCACTTGTGACGTGGGATACCACCGATTTCCTTTCTGATCCGATACTGAGTAAAATTCAGCGGCAAAACTGATCTGATACCAATAGTTTGTGCTAATACACCTGATACAGTAGTGCTCAGAATAATAGTAGTGCTATGTGACTAAAAAGATTAATCCAGGTTTTGAGTATATTTCTTATTGTTACATGGGAAACAAGGTACCAGTAGATTCAATAGATTCTCACAAATCCAACAAGACCAAGCATTCATGATATGCACACTCTTAAGGCTATGAAACTGGGCTATTAGTAAAAAAAAAGTAGAAAAGGGGGTGTTCACATTAATAGTAGTGTGGCATTCAGTCAGTGAGTTCGTCAATTTTGTGGAACAAACAGGTGTGAATCAGGTGTCCCCTATTTAAGGATGAAGCCAGCACCTGTTGAACATGCTTTTCTCTTTGAAAGCCTGAGGAAAATGGGACGTTCAAGACATTGTTCAGAAGAACAGCGTAGTTTGATTAAAAAGTTGATTGGAGAGGGGAAAACTTATACGCAGGTGCAAAAAATTATAGGCTGTTCATCTACAATGATCTCCAATGCTTTAAAATGGACCAAAAAAAACCAGAGACGCGTGGAAGAAAACGGAAAACAACCATGAAAATGGATAGAAGAATAACCAGAATGGCAAAGGTTCACCCATTGATCAGCTCCAGGATGATCAAAGACAGTCTGGAGTTACCTGTAAGTGCTGCGACAGTTAGAAGACGCCTGTGTGAAGCTAATTTATTTGCAAGAATCACCCGCAAAGTCCCTCTGTTAAATAAAAGATGTGCAGAAGAGGTTACAATTTGCCAAACACATCAACTGGCCTAAAGAGAAATGAAAGAATATTTTGTGGACTGATGAGAGTAAAATTGTTGTTTTTGGGTCCAAGGGTTGCAGACAGTTTGTAAGACAACCCCCAAACTCTGAATTTAAGCCACAGTTCACAGTGAAGACAGTGAAGCATGGTGGCGCAAGCATCATGATATGGGCATGTTTCTCCTACTATGGTGTTGGGCCTATATATCGCATACCAGGTATCATGGATCAGTTTGGATATGTCAAAATACTTGAAGAGGTCATGTTGCCTTATGCTGAAGAGGACATGCCCTTGAAATGGGTGTTTCAACAAGACAATGACCCCAAGCACACTAGTAAATGAGCAAAATCTTGGTTCCAAACCAACAAAATTAATGCCTCGCAGATGTGAAGAAATCATGAGAAACTGTGGTTATACAACTAAATACTAGTTTAGTGATTCACAGGATTGCTAAAAAAGCAGTTTGAACATAATAGTTTTGCATTTGTAGCGTCAACAGCAGATGCTACTATTATTGTGAACACCCCCTTTTCTGTTTTTTTTATACTAATAGCCCAATTTCATAGCCTTAAGAGTGTGCATATCATGAATGCTTGGTCTTGTTGGATTTGTGAGAATCTACTGAATCTACTGGTACCTTGTTTCCCATGTAACAATAAGAAATATACTCAAAACCTGGATTAATCTTTTTAGTCACATAGCACTACTATTATTCTGAACACTACTGTATGTGTGGTAAATGTGAAAAAGTAGTGTATTTCAAATCATAGCTTCATAAAGAATTACTTTGTCTTCATCAAGCATCTTTACAAAATGACTTTTTTCTTACTGAGAGTTTATATTTTGGGTCAAGAGCTCTCACAAATCCTTGGAAATTAAATAAATAAATGCCCCCAAAATTGACAACCAACCTTGTGTCGTTTAGACAAAACCTCAAACGTTTAGTTACTTTCCACAGCGTTTCTGTTAATGGCATACATTACCTCAAATGACTGAAGTATCAAAAGTATCAATATTTTTATTTGAGAATGGATTTTAGAGCATAAAGATCGGGTCTCGGAGGTATCGATATTTCAGTATCAATCCGCACATCACTAACAATGATGTGCGGATCAATACCACTAATTTCCTTTCCAAAACTGAGTAAAATTCAGGCTGGTATTGGCAATACCAGTCTGATACCTATACTTTGTGCAAATACACCTAATGTGTGTGGTTAATCTAAAAAAGTAATGTATTTCAAATTGTAGCTTCAGAAATAATTATTTTGTCTTTTCATGCATCAAGCATCTTTACAAGATGAGTCTGTCAGGTTTTTTCTTCCTGGGAGTTTGTATTTTAGGTCAAGAGCTCTCCCAAATCCTTGGAAACTTTGGTCTTCTACTATGAACAGAGGCTGGACATGCTTCCCAATCATCTCTCCCAGGCAGTGTGAGTGTTGCTGTTCTTGGGGAATCATCTTCAAATGATATCAGATCACAGGGCAAAACAAGTGATAGGGCTACTCTGCACTGAATGATTTATCTTATTTACATTCAACTATGTATGTCATGTCTCCAAATAGCCTACAATAAGGGGATACAAACACTTGATGTTTAATACTGAGTGACTCAAATTGAAATTGGCACTAAAATATTTAATTAAATAAATAAATGCCACAAAAATTGATAATGAACCACGTGTCATTTAGACAAAACCTCAAAAGTTTAGTTACTTTCCACTGTGTTTCTGTTAATGATATACATTATGTTATGTGTCGACGCGGGTTGAGGAGCGGACCTGCGTCTGACGGAACCCAGCGCTAAAACAACCAGAAAGCGGTTCCAATAACAAAACAATTTATTTTCCCCTTTGGTGCATAACAAAGTGTACAAACAAAAACTGCGTCGGTCTGACGGAGTGAAGGACGGCACGCTCTCCAGCGCCCAAAAGGATCGAAGCCCGGCGCTTCTGGACCCACGTTCACCGCCAAACACCCCCCAGGTGGACACGACAAACCGACTCTGCAAAGGATAGAAAAGGTGAGGTAAGTCAGCAGCTACAACTAATATCCTTCAAAAGGCACACACTATCAGCAACACATTCAGGTCCGAATTCAAGCTTTATGTAAATGAGCAGCTTCTCACAACAGGTGGAGGATCATCAGTCCGCATGCCACGGCAGTGAGAAGCGAGCTGCACAACTCTCATCAAAGTTCAAATATACTGCGTAACAAAATACCAAGTTACAGTTAATTATTCAGATAATCAATCACCTCTGATGTGTGCTGACAGCATGTGTCCCTCACCCTTCCTCCTTCACAGGCACGATGTGTCAAACCCAGGCGCGGTCCTCAGCGTCTCACAAACGAACATCACAAGGTGGCGAACGGCAACAGATCGGCCCACCCCTCCGACTGAGGTATGTTCCCGCTGCACCACACCCCGGCAACACCAATGACGAACGGTACAAAGGCCCACTGAGGCTGGAGTGGAACCGGGCCCAACCAAACCAGAAAAATCGCCCCTAACAACCCCCCCTAGGTGCAGAGGTCTTCTGAGAACGCTCAGCGTGACCAACCTGCACCACCCCACAACCCACAAGACGAACGGTCTTGGGGCGAGTGAGGTTGGGGTTAGGGAAGTAGGGAAATAAAAAAACAACAAAGCAAAACGACCCCAGACCCAAACAGAAAATACCTAAATACAAATAATAAAAACCAACGATTAACTGAGTCCAGGACGGGCTTTGAACCGCCTGTCGTTCACTCCACCAGATACGCCCCTGCATCCCCAAACAATTTATAACCCCTTTCAGAAAAAAAAAACATTAGCCCAAACAAAAATTTTTTTTTTTTTTGTGTGTATTATTTCGCCTGTCCCAGAACACCTGGAGAGACGTCACCACTATTTTTCTTGACGCTTCTATGACGGGGCAATATAGCGGCTTCAGCTCGTCCGAGCTGCATGGGCTCATCTGCAAGAGGAGCCAGAGGTCCCGTCGGAGGAGTCTCAGTGGGGCGAAGAAGAGGCAGCCCAGATCTGTGTCGGGGAAAACCCCGAGACAAAAAAACCCGTTCTGATGGCCGCCCTCTCTCGCGTCCACACTCCTTCATCCGATCATCTAGACGAATCACCAACGATATTAGCTCATCTAAATCATTTGGCTCGTCACGGACTACTAGCTCGTCTTTTAATGGATCATTTAAACCAACCACAAACACTCCGCTTAATGCTGCGGCATTCCAACCGGACTGAGCAGGAAAAATTCGGAAATCCACAGAATAATCCGCCTCCCCTGCCTGAGATTCAGCAACCGCTGGGCAACGGTATGAGCAAAAACCAGAGAACATTGTATCAAAAATGGAGCACAAGCTTCAACATTTCCCGCATAAGGCTCCGGACGACAAATAATCAATTCGGAAGCCGAATCTCTGGGTGACGGAGTTATCTGCACCGGTATCGATGGTGCCGCAGCTGGAGCAGCAGGAAGTGGAACGGCTTGCGCTGCAAGCTCCGTAACGCGGACATCTGTTTGTTTAATTTGGTTTGTGAGATGCTGTAATTGCTCCCATATTTCCTCCAAGTGTTCTTGAACTCTTTCGGCGAATGGGACCGCCTCTGCCACTGGGTCCATTATGGAATGGCCGGGAACTACTGTTATGTGTCAACGCGGGTTGAGGAGCGGACCTGCGTCTGACGGAACCCAGCGCTAAAACAACCAGAAAGCGGTTCCAATAACAAAACAATTTATTTTCCCCCTTTGGTGCATAACAAAGTGTACAAACAAAAACTGCGTCGGTCTGGCGGAGTGAAGGACGGCACGCTCTCCAGTGCCCAAAAGGATCGAAGCCTGGCGCTTCTGGACCCACGTTCACCGCCAAACACCCCCCAGGTGGACACGACAAACCGACTCTGCAAAGGATAGAAAAGGTGAGGTAAGTCAGCAGCTACAACTAATATCCTTCAAAAGGCACACACTATCAGCAACACATTCAGGTCCGAATTCAAGCTTTATGTAAATGAGCAGCTTCTCACAACAGGTGGAGGATCATCAGTCCGCATGCCACGGCAGTGAGAAGCGAGCTGCACAACTCTCATCAAAGTTCAAATATACTGCGTAACAAAATACCATGTTACTGTTAACAATTATTCAGATAATCAATCACCTCTGATGTGTGCTGACAGCATGTGTCCCTCACCCTTCCTCCTTCACAGGCACGATGTGTCAAACCCAGGCGCGGTCCTCAGCGTCTAACAAACAAACATCACAAGGTCAGGTTCCCGGCAGTTCTGCTTGAATCACACATGACTTAAATGCAGAACGCCATCTCATTATCTGCTTCAGCTGAAAGTCTTTAAGGTTGCACGTGAGCACCATCCACAGGTGCTGCACATCATGTTGATGAGGGTGAAGGGCTCTTCTGCCAGCACCTTCTCCACAGACAATAAATCAGTTTGCATACCACCTGGAGAGCAAAGAAAAGAAAAGAACACCAAAATGTCCAGCCAAACCCCCCAACACACAACACATTACCTCAAATGACTGAAGTATCAAAGTATCAATATTTTAATTTGAGAATCGATTTTAGAGCCTAAAGATCAGGTATTGGAGGTATCGATATTTCAGTATCGATCTGCACATCACCAATGTTCAGTTGAACAGTCATATCTAATGAAGTGGCCAGTGAGTGCACATTGCAGAAGTGATAACAAATGCAGTTTGTTCTGGATCCAGATAGAGAAAACCGACTGTTGGCCTGAAGTGTTGTGCTACTTTGGTTTTTAAAGTGGATTTTTTTTTTCATGCTGATAGTTCTGATACCACTGCACTTTTTTTTTTCTGTATCATTTTGTGCTTTTTTTTTTTTATATATATAATTACTGCTTGTAGCTGTGACAGCCAGCATCATTAAATTATAATCCAGCTCAAATCTAATAGGACCACGTTCCTGTCTGCAGTGGTCACTGCAATCAAGTCATCGTCTGTATCATCTCCAACCATACTGAATGAAATACAACACTTTAGTCAGTAATACTTTACTAATTATCAGGGTCTGAATGTCATGGTTAGGAAATTGAGAACTTATACCTGCATCCAAGTTTTATATCATCACCAGACTCCAGAGCAATACTGTTAAATTATACATCAAGTAGCACTGCCTTGCAGGTGTATTAAAAATATATCACTGCATCTAAAGCAGGATAAAAATAAAAATAATTCTGCAGCAGACTTGTTCTATTCAAAATGAAGCACCAAGATAATTTTATTGTGCTGGAAAAACAGTCCACAAAACTAATTAGTTCTCATAAACACAATTAATAAAAGTCCAAGTTCCCTGAGCAGTTTGCAGAAGGTTTTTCCCCCCTGTTTTTGTGCCAATTTGTTGTTTTTCTTTGCAAACTGATTTGTGATTTGGAGATCATCTGACAATCCAGTTGACCTTTATTGTGTGTAAAAGGTGTGGTGATGGACAGACAAACAGACAGTGCAGGCGACAGTAACACCACCGGGAGTAACTAGGCTCAACAAAAATATAATGGGGGTGCAATAATTAGCTGACATGAATACAGAATCAATTTTGAAGTATGACATAGGACTCGATAAATACACTCACCCCTGAATTGATCTAAATGTTCTGGTTGAATTTTAACATTATCAATTTGTTGAATTATACTACACTGTAAACCCAAACAAGTTAGGAAAACTCAAAAATACTGAGGCAGTCACACACACACCATTGGGCTTAGGGTTAGGGTTGGGTTAGGGTTAGGGTTAGGCTTGGGTATTGGGCTTGAGACCAGAGGATCCTCGGTTCAAATCCCAGCCTGACTGGAAAATCACTAAGGGCCCTTGGGCAAGGTATTTAATCTCCTAGTTGCTCCCAGTGTGTAGTGAGTACCTTGTATGGCGGTACCCTCACATCAGGGTGAATGTGAGACATTGTTTGTAAAGCGCTTTAAGCGTCTGATGCAGATGGAAAAGTACTATATAAATGTAGTCCATTTACCATTTAATAGTTTTGCTTACATGCTACGTGTACCTCATGATTACAATTAAAGTGTTTATTAAGTAAAAGTAAGTCCATTCAGCTGCTCCCTTGTTTTCACTCGGGGTTGCCACAGCAGATCTGAGGTTGATCTTGCATGTTGAATTGGCACAAATTTTACACCGGATGTCCTTCCTGACTTAACATTACATGGAAAAATGTGGTAAGGGTGGGGTTTGAACCAAGACCCTTCTGCACCAAAACCAAGCACACTAACCACTTGTCCACTACCCCTGCTCAACTGTTCATTAAGTCAACTCAAATATTTTCATATATAATTACTTAATCTTTTAAATTTTGCTTAAGTTACGCTTTTTGGAATCTTTATGATCAGGCAAAGAATGTGGTATAGTTTTTAATATGATTGGAGCATCTTTTAATTTTAGCCCCTGTGTAATTCTTCAATTGACGCCTAACAGACCACCGATTGAAAAGTCAAGTGGCCAATTGTTTTTTTTTCAAAGGAGGAATGTCTAAAGAGTATTTGTGCTGAGTTTGATGATTGTATCACCATTTGTAGGATTCCACTCTAAATATTCTCTTATCTGCTGCACTACTAGTGAGGGAAGCAACCAAGACACCCATGACAACTCTCAAGCAGTTAGGCATCTATGGCTGTGACGGGGGAAACTGTGCATGTCTGAGAGAGGGACTAAGACAACAGGAAAAAACCTACACACAAGTCTTTCACTGTCAAACTGTAGTTTTAATTCCACATAATCCTTAAAAACAGCATGAGGATACTTCAAAACGTTCTTGGCTTCAAATGGACCTCCTGCGAAGGGATTGCAAAACTTCAACATCGGTGGACAACATGCATTGACGTTAAGGGAGAAGATGTTGAATAATAATGCAAGAACAATCTTTCTGCTGTGACATTTTCTGGGTGAGGCCAAGGACTGTCTCGTGCCCTGTTATTCGTTAGCTTGGAGAAACCACGTTCTGATGGATTTTGAAGTCTTTGTTCTTCTCACATTCTGCACATGATCATATGGTTAACACAAACTGAAAACTAAGTCTTCCTTCCATAAATCATCGCATGCACCTTACATCTGATTTTTGATATCCGGTCTTCTCAAGCTGCATGAAGAGACTCACAAATGGGAATTCCGTTACAATGATATCTGATCAAACCTGTGGAGAAGATGGCTTGTATTAATTTTGGAAGTGCCAAGATATTATCAGACATCTCACACTGCAGGGAAAGAACAATTTCCATCCATCACTGAATCCATTGCTACACTTTATTACATCCACCATCCAACAGATGGCAGACAGAGGTTGTGTATGCTTTGTGTGTTTAAGGTGCCTCAGAAAAATCGTTGACAGATGTTTTTGACATTTGTAGGAAGACTGTCCTGGGAAGTGGAAGAGTGGAGTAGATTTTGGGCCAATCAGCCTCAATTTTTATCCTTTTTTAAAATTTACGGTAAGACAGGTTTTCCTTCATTTTAATTACAAGTTAGACTTTTTGGGGAAGTAATGGTCTAGTGGTTAAACATTGGGCTTCAGACCAGAGGGTCCTTGGTTCAAACCCCAGTTTGGTCAGACAATCAGTATGGACCCTTGGGCAAGGTCCTTAATCCCCAAGTTGCTCCCGGTGTGTAGTGAGCGCCTTGCATGGCAGCACCCTGACATCGGTGAGTGTCTGTGTGAATGTGAGGCATCATTGTAAATCACTTTGAGCTCCTGATATAGATGGAAAAGTACTATATAAATGCAATCCATTTACCTTTTTTTTGTGTAAAGTCCCCTATTTTTTTCCCAATGGACCAAATTGTGAATAAGTATGCTGCTGAATTGTTTCATAAGTATTGCCTCATCATTTCATTGACAAGTGTAATATATCCTTTTGGGATTCAGATAAATCAATTACTAAAAAAAAAAAAAAAATCAGTGACACAGTACTTGTACTGTCTGATAAACATGCCTTAACCAGATGGTTTAAAGGTGAGGTTATCGGTGCAAAGGAGACGAGTGGGGGAAGCTACCAGGACACCCAAATCCGAAGGAGTTACAAGCTTCAGCTGTGATCCACAAGCTGCAGTCGGAGTGAACGGCCACATTACAAATTCTGATTGTTGCTTCACTAGTCACAACTTTGTAGTACAGGAGCACAGAGAAAGCCATATTTATTTGAAATCATATTTGGTTTAACTACGATTTATTTTTAAATTAATTTGTCTTCTGGGAAAAGAAAAAAAAAATCCCCTGAAAACTTCCAAGCCTTTGGGGTCCTGGTGCTTTCTGTCCAGCTCAGTCTCACGTTTTTTTTTTTTTTTCTTCATGCCGTTGTCACAAAAAGTGCCTGAATTTCATGACACCGTTTTTTAATTTTGCTTTTGATAATCTTCCCCTTCTCTTAACTCTAAACATAACCATAGCGTTAGTGTCTACATCCCCTAACTCTAACCATAATCCACCCAGACTCCCCCGTCACCCCACATTTTGTGCCCCGTCACAAAATGAATTGGGTATGCTGCTTCGTCTTCCCTTCTGTACTGGAAAACTAAAAAAAAAAAACTTTTCGCAACTGCTTCTGTTATTGCAGCCGAAAAAAAAAAAAACAGTACACCATTTTCCCATGTGAAGTTATGCTGTATATATATTGCATAACGGGAGCAGAGATCCCCCGTAAGTGGTCAAATCCCGCGATATCACACAGGGTTCTAATGAGACTGCGGTGCCCTATTCGTTCCCCCATGACGAAAATTGCCCCATTTTTGTAGCCCCACCATGAACCCATATATTAATTTACTTTTCGTAACCCAGTCTCACAAACTGCTGTCAGACTGGGTTGTTTCTGTCCTGTCAGTTGTGAGACTTGGACAATAACCAGATGACGACCGGATGTCTTTGGTACTAGATCTCTTCAGAGGATTCTTAGGTACCAGGAGAATGACAGTTACTTATGGAGACTAAGATGAAAAGGGAGTGTCAGCTACAACATTTTCATTACATGGAATGATCCGGCACGTAGGTCCCCTGAGGACCTTAGCGGTTGGAGAAAGCCAAGGAGGTACCCACATTTTACATGGCAGTACTTTCGTGCATGTCCCCACACCTGACCACATTTAAAAAAGAAAGAAAAAATCCAGGCTGTAGCTTACCAACATGAATGGAGATGACTGTCACGTCTTCCTCACAGCCGCTGAAACATCCTATGCCTTCAGAGTTGCATGTTTGGCTCGGCAGTTTCCTACAATAAAATCTGGCATGCATGAGCCAAAGTCTGTATTCAGGTTTTAGAAGTCCCTTGGACTGTCCAAACATATTTCCATATTTGTCAGTTGTCTCTTAATAATTAATAATTGTACCTTTGGAGAAAGCTTGTCTTGAACTTCATTCTGCAACATACCCACAGAAACATGAGACTATGCCAACAGCAGATGGTCTTTAAATGGTGGTAGGATAGGATGAAAAACAGGTAGACACATGCCAACTAGACAGCTGCACTCAAACCCAGAACCTTCTTGCTGTGAGGCAACAGTGCTAACACCCCTATTCTACAGGACACCGTTCGATCCGAAAAAAGCTAAAAAACAGGATGAAATGGTTTACCCTGGCATGTCTCCTCTCAGGTTGGCATATAAAGTACAGATCTGGCAACTAACTGGCTGGTTTATGAAGTGTATACCTGGCAACCCACTCGAAAACAAAAGTAAAGCTCTGCCAGGCTGCGCTGTCAGCCAGAACTGTAACAAACACTGCTTCTGCTTCAGACTGTACTCACTAGGACTACCCCATTTAAAGATGTTTGAACGTGATTCAAGCTGTGAAGACTAGGGCTGCCACAAGTAGTCGACTAGTCATGATTACGTTGACTATCAAATAGTCTGTGACTAATTTAATAATCAACGTCCATTTATTTTTTAAACTTTGTTTTCCCTCTCAAAACTGCTGCTGTATCTTCTGCTGCCTTTCTGTCCTTGGCGCACATGCGCAGTAGAGTAATCTGGGTCAGCCATGATGTCACTGAAAAAGTTATTCCCAAACATTATTATGGCTAGCCGGCAACAAAGCTCAAAAGTTCAGGAGCATTTTAACCAAATTAGAGAGAAAAACATGACATGCAAAATCTGCAAGGCAGAACTTGCCTTCAGCTGCAGTACAATGGCGATGCAGAAGCATCTGAGAATTAAACACATTGGCTGATTCTGACAAAGCGAGAGACGTCTCAGTAAGCTAATTGGCTAGTTAGCCGCTAACATTAAGGTCTATCATGAGCTACTTACTTAGCTGTAAACATTAACATTAATTACAACGATTTCATTAACCTTAATACACATATGTGTTTGCTGTAACGTTATAACAGTGGACATGTGATAATGTTAATGTTTTATAATGCTGCGTTACAGTGCTAAAAATATGTATGTTCCTCTTCAGTGGATGACTTTGTTACGAAGTAAAAGTTGAATGAGCTATCATCTTAATTGTACATACATACCTTAACCCTCTGGGGTCCGAGGGCATTTTTTGGACAGTTCACTTGCCTGGCATAAATGTTTTATTATTGTGGTCAACAGCTCTCCCTGCATCCCACAATCAAGTTTTATGTCTCTTTTTTTAAGGACAACCTGTGCTTTCATAATATATATGCTTTTGTTGTGTTTTATAAGTTTACAATAAAAAATAAGGAAGGAAAAAGTAAAACTGAAAATAATTTTCCACACACATTTATTCAAAACACACAGCAAACTATAATAAACAACTGTTTTGCCACTTTAAAAAAGGTAATTTGAGGTCTTGTGTGAAAGACTGTACAACAAAAAGGTTCAAACAATAAACACAAATCCACATTTTGAACAATATATACAAAATGGTCTATGCATTTTTTTGTCTTCATGCTAAAAGCAACAGAGTTATCCAGTAACATTCACATGCAAACTAGTGGAGCAATCCTGATAGTTACACACTCTTTGTTTGAGCACGTGAGATTGTCATCAGAGGCTCTCCATCTGCTTTCACTGATCGCTGTGCATAATGGTGCAGGGCACATTTGGAGCCCAATAGTATGTACTCATTGGAGCACCCAGGGGGCTATTTAAACAGGCCAACTAGTAACATATCACTCCTGAAAACGATCTTTGGCTTTTCATGTGAGGTGAATCTGCCCTACAATTGGATTTTGGAAAACCATGTGAAGGTGAACCAATTCCGATTGGACACTCACATTGCGCACATTATCACACAGCTTCTATGAGGAGTACAAAGATGGCCGATGGCTGGCTCAAAAGTCAGCGGAGTTAACGTTTCAGCAAAAAAAAAAGAAGTAAATTTCTATCTCATATCATTAAAAAATTATTTATAATTTAGTAAAGTTTATTCTTAACAGTCCTATATGACGGCGTCGGCCCCAGAGGGTTAAACACTTCAAACTTGAAGCTAATGAAGAGCAGCTGCAAGCTGCAATTTACATATGATCTCATTAGTCAAGTAATCGCATTGATTATCAAAATAATTGTTTGTGGCAGCCCTAGTGAAGACTATGAACATGACCATGTAAGGATGCCAATTTGGTGAATCAGGATGAAATTTTTCAACAGCTCAAAAATTTCATTCCGATTTCAAAACTTCTGCTACGTATAACAAGTTTGTTCAAAACTGACAAAATATGGATCAAGTAGTTACTGTGATGCTTCAAAACGCGCAACAATTTGCTATTCGGGATGAAACGAGAAGGAACAGCGCTCTGTGGAATAGGGGTATAAACCACCTGCACCACTTTTCCTCTAATCATCTGTGAACATAAAGCCCTGATCCCACTGAATAATGAACAATGAATAATGAGCCATGTAGCATGCTTTCTTGGTACGAGTTGAGTTATTCAACAAACGTGGGAGAATAGTGGTTCTTAGAGGCAGATTATTCAGCTAACGAGGCTCATCTCTGAGCATGGCACTAATTTCAAGAACTTCAAAATTTTGTAAAAATAGCATTGGGCAGTTTGTGTACAGGGTACTATGAGGACAAACGAGGATTATAGAGGCATGTTAGTTGTGACTATGAGCCCGTTAGAAGCCCATTATCCGAGTACCTGGTGGCTACGAGGACAGGATAGGCTATTTTAGTTCTACACTCTCGCACATTTCGTCATGACAATCTTACCCGCTTCGTTTCGTTGGATGCCATGCTTTGTGTCCTGGATGCTGCACATACAAAATAATTATTTTGTAGCAGATTAATCATTTTCTCTCTCTCTCTCTCTCTCTCTCTCTCTCTCTCTCTCTCTCTCTCTCTCTCTCCAAAAAAAAAAAAAAAACACCCTTTGAAAAACCCTCTGATTGCTTCTGGAATCATAGAAGACCATTTCAACTGGAGCTTTTTTGTCTCGCTTTCCTGCACCTCATGAGGTGGAGAATGTATTTGGAACAGTCTAAAAGGTAATTATTTGTAATGTTTATATTGTAATAGCTTGGTAAATCAGTTACATACAGTTATGATAGATTTAACATCTCATTATAATTGATCAGATGAGCTGTGCTGTGTGCACTGATGCAATCACTTGCACTCACATGCAGTATTTTTTAAATGTTTGCGCAATGTGCATACACGTGGCTCATTATTCATGGTGTTATTATTCGGTGGAACCAGGGCTTAACACTGCATTCCCAAATCCTCTGTGTATATATTCGTCACATTTTCAAAAGCACTGTGATTTTTTTTATGTATCTGCACTTCAAGAGGCGCAGCAGTGTGAGGCAAAAAGAAGCATGAAGCATTCAGACGAATTGACTGCAAACCCCTAGAGAAGAAAAGACGCCAAAGCACTCCCCAATTCAATAACCTCTCCTTCACGACCAAACCTCCAATGATTATAATTGGTCCATTTCCTCCACAGGAAATGAGAAATCGCTGTGTGCGCTTGTGCGTGTGCGCACGAACACACAAACATTTGCAAAGACAGGCGACTTGTCACCTTAAGAGAGTGTTTACATAAACGTACTCCCTGTTGCCCACACTTACATAAGCAAAGGGAACAGAATACATCTGCCCGTCATAGCCAGAGGTGAAATAGGTGAAAAATGCACAGCAGTAGACGTCCACTTTTAACAAGAATCAAGAGATATTCATTTTCAAACAGGTTCCAAGTCACATGCGACATTGTGTGGTAAACTGATGGCTTTGGCTGCAAAAAGGAGTTTTTGTTGTGTAGAATCTCACGATCTGAGACGTTTCACACCAGGAAAATTGTGGAAGCAGCTCCTTCCATCTGGTGAGAGGAGGGCGCACGTGTTTGTCTGTGCATGTGTGTGCGCATATACACTCACGTACACATACAAAACAGGGGGAGCTCAGCTCTGTGTGTTAAAAAACAAAAACAAATCAAAGATAATTAGGGAACGAGAATGAGATCGGCAGTTCAAGCTCCTGGAGTCCACAGTATTCTGTTACTTGTGCTTCATTCCCACCCTCTCCTCTTCCTCCTATGTGATGCCGTCTACCCACCCACTCCTAGAGAGAGAGAGAGAGAGACAGACAGACAGAGTGAGAGAGCACGGAGAGGCGCTGTGCTCAGCTCTCAGTTGTCTGTAGCTCCTTTGCCAGACAGAATCCACCATCACACTCTCCCAAATACATTCAGTCTCAGCGTATGACAGCTGCCGACACTCTTTTGTTTAATTATTTCTCTCTGTCTCTCTCTCTCGCTCTCTCTCTCTCTCTTTATTTTTTATTTTTAACAAACCAGCTTGTCGGAGGCTGGCTTGCAGCTGGAGAGGGTGACTGGATAATGGAATGGAACCTCAGAAGGATGGAGAGTGAACTGAGACACATCAACCCGGACTTGCTGCAGCCCAGCAAGAGCTTCAAGAAACCCTCTTCAGGCACCATCACCCTAAATGTAGGCGGGTTCCTCTACACCGCCCACCGAGTCACGCTTTCCAAGCATCAGGGTTCCTTTCTGGAAGAGCTGGCTAATGGCAAAAAGCCAGTTCAGCACACTGATTCCATGGGCAATCCGTTTATCGACAGAGATGGTCCAGTGTTTCGACATGTGCTCAACTACCTCCGAACCGGAGAGCTCCAACTGCCTGATGACTTCCGGGAAGCGGGGCTTCTCCGAAGGGAGGCTGATTTTTACCGTTTGAGTGATCTGGTGGAAGCCGTGGCCGACTGGGAATGCCAGAGGGCAACCCAGCGGGAGCCCGCATTCCTGGAGATGACAGATAGTCACGAGAGGTCTCAGGGCCTAAAGGTGTACTGCAGCGATCCCACCTTCATTGAAAAGGTCAAAGTGCGGCTGGTACAGATCTCCAAGAGCCGTCTGGATGGTTTTCCAGAAGAATTCGAGGTGTCGTCCAACGTGATTCAGTTCCGATACTTCATTAAGTCAGAACCAGGCTCAAGGCTTGTACTCAAGGAGGACAGCACCTTCTTGTGCACCCTTGATTGCTTAAAACTGGAGACAGTGATGCTAGCGCTGAGAGCGGGCTACAAGCTCATCACCAGCCTCGACAGCAGCAAAGGCTCCGTGGTGGCAGCGGAGGCCCTGCACTTTGTAAAGTAAGACCGAGCAAAAGAAAGACTGGGGTGCAGCTCTGGAAGAAGAAAATCGTGCCTGATTCTGTATCAGTAACAGGTGAAAAACAGGTGGGATGGACTGTATGACTGAACGTTTTAATCTGCACAAAGTAGGCTTGGCTTTGGCAACTTGGGTGATCCTTAAACTATTTTCAGCTTTTTTGGTCTGACTGACTGTGCACCGCCTCGTTAGCTGGAAACAAGAGAAGTCATATAAACACAGATCAACGTTGCATTTCCAACATGTTGATGGATCTCATTATGGGACAAATCATAAAGGATCTCATCATTCATGATATCAAAAGATATCATAAAGAATAACACCAGAATTGGACAGAAAACAATGCAGTAAATTCTTGCAAAGATCAAGGGACTGAACTGAAAATTCTAACAAATTGTCTACAGCTTTATCAGTGGATCTGCCTCCGCACACAAGTTGCTTTGTCAATGAATACTCAAGCCTTCACAACCAGCCTTGATGTGCATTCAGCTTTTATGAGTCTGTGCAGGTGTGCATTGTTTGTTAGCTGTGCATTGTGTTTATTGGTTTATTAGCTTTGGTAGAGTTAGTTCATTAGCTGCCCCACACCCTGAAGGGAGACCTGGATCGGGCCGTTATGAACGGACTGATGAAATAACCAAACCACACAGGAGAAAACAGAACTGCTTCTCCGAGCTTAACAGATGAGTAGACGTGGTGAACTGTGATTATTGTGAGGGTTTTGTATCAAGCATGATGCATGTGCACTAAATAAACTGTATGTGAGTGTGTGTGTGTGTGTGTGTGTGTGTGTTAGTGCCGTGAGCCTCAGTGAAGCAGTGCCATGTGAATGCAAATGTGATAATTTTGCAAATAAAGGCAATTCCTGCTCAATAGACAAGTGATTCTGATAAACGCCCAGTGTGTGTGTGTGTGTGTGTGTGTGTGTGTGTGTGTGTGTTTCACGTGTGAGCAACAAAAAGAGGGCTGCCACCAGTTTAATGCCTGAAATTAGTAATGTTCGATACCACCAATTTCCTTTCCGATACTGAGTAAAATTCATGCTGGTATCGGCGATACCGATCTGATACCGATACTTTGTGCAAATACACCTAATGTGTGTGGTAAATCTAAAAGAAGTAGTGTATTTCAAATCATAGCTTCATAAAGAATTACTTTGTCTTTGCGTTCATCAAACATTTTTCCAAGATGAGTCTGTCAGGTTTTTTCTTCCTGGGAGTTTATATTTTGGAAACTTTGGTCTTCTACTATGAACAGAGGTTGGAGATGCTTCCCAATCATCTCTCCCAGGCATGTTGTGAGTGTTGCTGTTCTTGGGGAATCATCTTCAAATGATATAAGATCACAGGGCAAAACAAGTGATAGGGCTACTCTGCACTGAATGATTTATCTTATTTACATTCAACTATGTATGTCATGTCTCCAAATAGCCTACAATTAGGGGATACGAACACTTGCTGTTTTATAATACCGAATGACACAAATTGAAATTGCCAATAAAATATTTAACTAAATAAATAAATGCCACAATAATTGACACCAACCACGTCATTTAGACAAACCCTCAAAAGTTTAGTTACGTTCCACTGTGTTTCTGTTAATGATACACATTACCTCAAATGAATCGATAAAGTATCGATATTTTGATTTGAGAATTGATTTTAGAGCATAATGATTGGGTATTGGAAGTATCGATATTTCAGTATCGATCCGCACATCACCAATGTTCAGTTGAACAGTCATATCTAATGAAGTGGCCAGTTTGTGCACATTGCAGAAGTGATAACAAATGCAGTTTGTTCTGGATCCAGATAGAGAAAACCGACTGTTGGCCTGAAGTGTTGTGCTACTTTGGTTTTTAAAGTGGATTTTTTTTTTCATGCTGATAGTTCTGATACCACTGCATTTTTTTTTCCTGTATCATTTTGTGCTTTTTTTTATAATTACTGCTTGCAGCTGTGACAGCCAGCATCATTAAATTATAATCCAGCTCAAATCTAATAGGACCAAATTGATTTTAGAGCATAAAGATATCGTATCGGAGGTATCGATATTTTAGTATCGATCTGCACATCACTACCTGAAACGCTGCAGCAAGTTCATAAAATAATGTGAATACCAATGTGTGTTTAAACTTCCCAGATTAAAGTCAAAGTCAAAGTCAGCTTTATTGTCAATTCACATGTACCAGACATACAAAACAATCGAAATTACGTTTCCCACCCTCCCACAGTGAAATATTCCTGACAGTAAGGTAGTCAATAACATATCTAGCATTCAAGTAAACAATAATGAGTAAGAGAAGGTGATGAAGACACAAATGAAGACACAAAAAGATTTTTGCAATGAAGAACTAAGAGCACACTGTTCACTGTGATAAGTGACAGTGAAAATTTAAATAGTACAGAGACAGTCAAGGCAAATAGTAGCAGCTGAGGTATGTATTTCTGTTTGACCTAAGTGTGCAAGTGGCATAGTAATGCAAGTACAGTCAGGTAATAGCAGCAGAAGTATTTTCCTGTTTTTAAACAAAGTATCGAAGTGGCATAATAGTGCAAGATAGTCAATGTGTAAAGCTGTTGGCGAGTCTGGTGGTGCGGGAACGCAGTGTGCACTACCTCTTCCCAGAGGGCAGGAGGTTGAACAAATTGTGAGCCGGGTGGCTTGCATCACTGACAGTTGTGATTGCCCTGCGGGTGAGGCAGGTGGTGTCAAGATTCAAGATTCAATTTATTATTATACCATTGGGTAAAATTGGTTTACAGTGAGTGAGTCATCTCGTTTGGTAAACACACAGAGCAACACAGAACAAGACAAAGCGAGAACAGTGCTAAAAAGCTAAAAGAACAACTTGGACGGTTCCAAGATAAAATAAAAGCTAAAAAAGTTAAAACATCCATAGATAAAAAGTCTAAAAACATGTCATACCAAGCCAAAGGATAAAAAAAACTAACTAAATAAATAAATAAATACAAATGTACTGTTCATAAAAACAAGGTAAAAGAAACTATACAAAAAATAAATACATAAGTTATATTTACGTTTACGTTTCTGTTACTTGTTAAGAGCACTGATGGCTGCTGGTACAAAACTGTTTTTGGTGGTGTAAATGTCTTTCAGGGAGGGGAGTGGCACCAGTGATCCTTCCAGCTGTGTTCACTACATGCTGCAGGGCTTTCCTGTTGTAGTCAGTACAGGTCCCGCCCCACACAGTGACACAGCTGGTGGGGATGCTCTCACTGGTGCCTCGGTAGAATGTGCCTCTGTAGAATGATGAGTGGGAGGACCTGCCCGCTTGAGTTTTCTTAGGAAGTAGATGGGCTTTCTTCACCAGTGATGCAGTGTTGGTGGTCCAGGAGAGGTCTTCACTGATGTGCACCCCCATGAATTAGGTGTGGCTCACTCTCTCCACCGCAGCCCCGTCGATGGTCCGAGGCAGGTGTTGGGTGTGACCTCTCCGGAAGTCTACAGCAATCTCCTTGGTCTTGTTGACGTTCAACAGGAGGTTGTTGTTTCTGCAGCACGTGGTCAGAAGGTTGACCTCCTCCCTATATTGAGTCTCGTCACCCTTGGTGATGAGACCCACCAGGGTTGTATCGTCAGCAAACTTCACTATGTGATTGTTGCTGTAGGTTGTTGTGCAGTCATGTGTCAGCACAGTGAAGAGCAGGATGCTGAGCACGCAGCCTTGGGGAGCCCCTGTGCTCAGTGTGATGCTGCTTGAGATGTTGTTGCCAACATGTACTACTTGAGGCCTCTGACTAAGAAAGTCCAGAAGCCAGTTGCAGAGGGAGGTGCTGAGTCCTAGTTTGTCGAGTTTGCAGATGAGTTGTTGCGGTATTATGGTGTTGAATGCAGAACTGAAGTCTGTGAACAGTACTCTCACATATGAGTCTTTTTTGTCCGGGTTGGTGAGGGCTGGGTGGAGGGCAGAGTAGACTGCATCCTTTGTAGATCATTTGGCTCGGTATGCAAACTGAAAGGGGTCCAGGGTGGGGGGGAGAGTGGATTTGATGTGTGCCATGACAAGCCGTTCAAAGCATTTCACTATGGGTGTTAATGCCACAGGGCAGTAGTCATTAAAACAGGATGGAGCGGATTTCTTCGGCACAGGTATGATGGTAGCGGCTTTGAAACATGATGGAACAATGGTTTGCTTCAGGGAAGTGGGCAGCAGAGAGGCACTGGTCGTGGAGAGGGGTCTTCTGTAGTTGTGTGTTGTTTTGTGCTTTGGCGTCTGCAGCAGAAGCGGCCTCATGAAGCAACGTTATGTTTGAAAAGTTAATGGATGGATATGAATGGAAAAGATGCCTTTTAATTTGCATGCTGGAGCATAAGCCTCATTTTTTTCATCATGAATCAAAAGATTGTTTTGACAGTCCTGTTAACTGAGCAGATTTACTCTGCATGCTACGTGACTGTTAATCTGAAAATCAGACAGTAAATATTCGAGAGCACATGGTTCTGACTCTGGTCCTCAAGTACCACCTAACCTACACATTGTCCATCTCTCCCTGCTTTGCTACTGACATTTTACTTTTAAAGTTATTGTCTTATATCAAGTGTAATTTAGACTTGAAATTCAATAAATATACTTGATTTTGCATTTTTGCAGTTGAGAATGTTCTATAAATTGTGCAAAAAATGTAAAGTATCCTATGGGTAAAAAACAGCACTTGTTGATACACACCCTTTTATGCAGGACAAGAATGTTGAAATGTGCCAATTTAGTACATGTGGCACTCTGTCAAAACATGTTTGATTGCATTCACAGCCGTTCATCTCATACTACAAGACTGCTGGTCATCGAAGAACGGTCAGTTGATTCCTCTGGACTCTTGTCAATTTTACAGACAGTTTCCTCATTCAGTACCAAACATCAGTCACACTGACACAATATAGTGTGTTAAACTGGAACCCTGTCAAACCCCCTATGATCAGGGCAGTTACTAGCGAGCAGCATGTGTTAACAGCAGTTGGTCATCATCACAATATCATAGGTTGTGCACATCAATGTCTGTTAACACGTCATCAGTTCACAATCTAATCAATGTCCTCAGGCCTACGCCCACCTTTACCCCACCTGCTGTTCTGGCTCACAGCATGACGGTGCAGAAACAGTACCCGCAGAAAGTCTTCAGGGACCTTTGTCAAATCCCTCACAGAACTGGTTGAGGTATTTTGTATTTTTTAAAGTAGGTCACTTTGTGAGATAAATTCTGCCCTCTTCCCCGAAGGAGGACCTCATTTTATCTCTCTGCTTTGCACTCTGATGTGTGTCATCAACATCAGCATTAGTAGTGATGAGAAGTGTCATTACGAGGTCTGTCCATAAAGTATAGGTGCTTTTTATTTTTTTCAAAAACTATATGGATTTCATTCATATGTTTTTACGTCAGACATGCTTGAACCCTCGTGCGCATGCATGAGTTTTTCCACGCCTGTCGGTGACGTCATTCGTCTGTGAGCACTCCTTGTGGGAGGAGTCGTCCAGCCCCTCGTCGGAATTCCTTTGTCTGAGAAGTTGCTGAGAGACTGGCGCTTTGTTTGATCAAAATTTTTTCTAAACCTGTGAGACACATCAAAGTGGACATGGTTCGAAAAATTAAGCTGGTTTTCGGTGAAAATTTTAACGGCTGATGAGAGATTCTGAGGTGATACTGTCGCTTTAAGGACTTCCCACGCAGCGAGACGTCGTGCAGCACTCCCAGGCGCCGTCGTCAGTCTGTTTCAAGCTGAAAACCTCCACATTTCAGGCTCTATTGATCCAGGACGTCGTGAGAGAACAGAGAAGTTTCAGAAGAAGTCGGTTTCAGCATTTTATCCAAATATTCCACTGTTAAAGGAGATTTTTTTAATGAAAGACGTGCGGACGGGTCCGTGCGGACGGGTCCGCGTGTCGGGACGCAGCCGGCGTGGTGCGGCGGCACAGGAAAAACACCTCCGTGTTGATAACCATTTGTAAAATCCAGGCGGCTTTTGATGGCTTTCAGTGGAGTGAGTATATGAGAAATTGTTTAACAGCTGGACATGTTCCAACTTGTCCTTAAGGCTTCCAACGGCGGTGTTTTTCCTGTGGCGGAGCGTCGCGGTGGCTACGAGCCGACGCTGCAATCCGCCTGCACGTCTTTCATTAAAAAAATCTCCTTTAACAGTGGAATATCCGGATAAAATGCTGAAACTGACTTCTTCTGAAACTTCTCTGTTCTCTCACGATGTCCTGGATCAATAGAGCCTGAAATGTGGAGGTTTTCAGCTTGAAACAGGCTGACGACGGCGCCTGGGAGCGCTGCACGACGTCTCGCTCCGTGGGAAGTCCTTAAAGCGACAGTATCACCTCAAAATCTCTCATCAGCCGTTAAAATTTTCACCGAAAACCAGCTTAATTTTTCGAACAGTGTCCACTTCGATGTGTCTCACAGGTTTAGAAAAAATTTTGATCAAACAAAGCGCCAGTCTCTCAGCAACTTCTCAGACAAAGGAATTCCGACGAGGGGCTGGAGGACTCCTCCCACAAGGAGTGCTCACAGGCGAATGACGTCACCGACAGGCGTGGAAAAACTCACGCATGCGCACGAGGGTTCAAGCATGTCTGACGTAAAAATATATGAATGAAATCCATATAGTTTTTGAAAAAAATAAAAAGGACCTATACTTTATATACAGACCTCGCATTTACTATTCTTTGTAATGTTGGAATTGAGAAAAAGTGAAAGGTTACAACCTTCAGAGTTAAGTTGAATTACTGGAACAGAGATTTCCACTCTCCTGATGTTTTTTCCATTTTTAAATCATAATTACTGCCCCTTCTTAAGATGATGCAGGATGCATACATACATACATACATACAGTGGTGGGCACAGCCAACCACAAAGTTAGTTAGCTAAACCGATAAACCGCTAAAAAAATTTAGCGGACATTACAGCTAACTGCAAACCTTTAGTATTGACGTGGTACACTGTCAGCTACTGATGAGGTGATCACAAACCCCAAACGAATAAAGAGCCAGAGCTTCTGTCTTTATGCGCCCTGCCTGCTGCTGCCAAAAAAAAGTGTAATTTACATTCCACATACGACAACACAGACAGTGGGCAGGAGGCATGAAACACAAAGCACTTCACTCATGGTTTCACTTATAAACAAAACTAATTCCAGACAGGTTATCAACATTAATGGTATCTCTGTCATTTTTACAAAGTGAAAATAACAAAATATCTTTTAAAGTAATGCGGTAACTCTGAAGGTTTGAGTGTTAACTGACACACGCACCAAAAGGCATTATGGGAAATGACTGAGTCTCCTTTCCACTGGTTGGTTGGTTTATTTATTTGTAAAAACCAGCACACAAGTTACTGTAACGTGTGTTGGTTTTTACAAATAAATGTGTATTTGTACTTATGTCAATTTTTTTTTCATTTGTAAAAAAGGCATTTGCAAAACTGAAAATTCTGTTTGTGAATTGTGACAAACGTGTGATTGTTGGTCGCTATTCACACTCATATCCAGTAGATGGCAGTGTTCTATACATTTTGATGGGGTAGGGGGAGAAGTGATTGAAAGGAGAATCATTTCCCATAAAGCCTTTTCTCGTGTGTATCAGTTAACGCTCAAACCTTCAGAATTAACCCATTACTTTAAAAGATATGTGCGATATTTTCACTTTGTAAGAATGGCAGTGTTGCTGTTAATGTTGATAAACTATCTGGAATTAGTTTGGTTTATAAATGAAACCACGAGTGAAAAGTGCTTTGCGTTTCATGTCTCCTGCCCACTGTCTGTGTCGTTGCATGTGGAAAGTAAATGATACTTTTTTTTTGCAACAGCAGCTGCCTTGCCCTCTTCTGCTGGGGGAGGGCTGAACTCACAGTGATCTAACTGTTTCAAAACACATAACAGACAGGAACTAACATCTATGATTTTAGGGTTTACAAATGTTTTGGCTGTTAAGCTTTACTCACTATGTCAGCAAAAAAATGTTAGTGGACTGAAAGATAGTGGAACTAAATTTAGCGGAAGCGATTTGGTCTACTGGTGTTTTTTCAAAATTAGCTGAAAAGCTAATCTGCTAACAAAAAGTTAGCTTTGCTAATTAACGGTTAGCAGATTAGTGGAACTGTGCCCACCACTGCATACAAGCATACATTTTCTACGTACCGGCTTACGTTAATTATGGGAGCTGGAGCCTATCCCAGCAGTCGCAAAGCGAGAGGTGGGGTACACCCCAGACAGGATGCGTGTCTGTCGCAGGGTCACATATAGACAAACTCATTTACACTCAGTCAATTTTAAAAAGTTTCCAATTCACCTAACCCATGCATAAGCAGGAGAACATGTAAATCACACAGAAAGAACCAGGAGGGAAGTGATCCCTTAACTTTCTTGTTGTGTGGCAGCAGTGCTAACCACTAAGCCACCATGCTGCAGAATGCTATAAACTTATAACAATGTCAATGAACTACTTAAAAAAAAAAAAAAGTTCAAAGTTTACTTTCAAAAGTTTGCTGCATTTCTCCAACTAATACAAAAATAAACAAAGCTACCTTATGCAGTAGTGATGTGTGGGTCAACCCTTAACACATGGGCTCTTTCCCCATGATTCTCCACACACACTGAAACACAAGTGTGTATGATGGAACAAAAACGTATGTGGAAATCTGGCCTGGCCATTTTTTTTTTTTTAGCAACACGGACAATAATTGGACAGCGCAGTCTCGTTTGAGGGCGGGCACTAAATTGGAAAAATATGACGCATATGACGTAATTTGTCTACTTACGGGGACAAATTACATGTTTTTTGGCAAATTACACTCAAAAAAGTGAAAATGCAAAGAAAAAGTGACGATGCAGCAGAAAGTGGACATATGTTTCAGTTTGTTTATGACCCGAAGCTCAAATGTGTCGAGACGGTTGTGCAGCCGAGAGAACGTAGCTACTCTAGTTAGCTGTGTAGGCTAACACTGATGCGACCTCTCCCATTTACCTTGTCTTCCCTTCCCCACTGGGAACCGAAAAAACTGCACTTTTCGCGACTGTTTCGGTGATTGCAGCCAAAAAGAAAACAGTACACAATTTTTCCGTGTCAAGTTATGCTGTGTATATATTGCGCAACGGGAGCGTCTGTCCCCGAAAGTGGTCAAATCCGGCTCAAATGAGACTGCGCTGCCCTATTTATTTCACTGAAAGATACAACATTTTGCACATTAAAACAGCAGGTGTGGTCTATGCTGCCTGATAAATTCTCTGTGAGTACCATAAATTACATCTCACAAATTGTGAAATATTAATTATGATGCATTTACAGGCTGGGAGTAGTCGCTTTTGCTAAGAAAAACTGTGTAGCCCCCCTTTTTTTTTTTTAAAGGTAGACAGATGTCACGGTTTTATTAGTGCCTGCATGTATGAGAAAGACAGAGAGAGAGAGAGAGAGAGAGTGTGTGTGTTTCAGACCCACTGGCTTTTTCTTTCTTTCTTTCTTTCTTTCTTTCTTTCTTTCTTTCTTTCTTTCTTTCTTTCTTTCTTTCTTTCTTTCTTTCTTTCTTTCTTTCTTTCTTTCTTTCTTTCTCTCTGTCACCTGGGGGTGATAAAGCACTGCCTATTTCAACGGGTCGGCAGTGTGGTTTGGATCTTATAATGGGTCGGGTGGATGCAGATGTTAAAACTCCTGACCCATGCAGCACTCTATGGAATCTTTACTTTCATCTCATGTTGAGGTTGCAGGCTGCAATGTGCTGTTTTTTATGTCTGGTGACGGAGACTCATGCTTCTTTTCCGTCTCTTGTGAAAAGCAATATATGATCCAATATTTTAGAAAAATGAAGGTTCCCAAACTGTGTTAGCCCACACGGGCAAACAGTACACAGTGTATAGGGGGGAACTACTGACTCCTCTTCTTTTTTTCAGTCTCCTGGCTGTACTGTTAAATTTTAAAGACGGAGTGTGTACGCTCAAAAAACTGAAGCACTGGATGAACTCAATTCAATTATGATCAGGATTTCCATCAAATAAATATATACTCAACAAAAATATAAACGCAACACTTTTGGTTTTGCTCCCATTTTGTATGAGATGAACTCAAAGATCTAAAACTTTTTCCACATACACAATATCACCATTTCCCTCAAATATTGTTCACAAACCAGTCTAAATCTGTTATAGTGAGCACTTCTCCTTTGCTGAGATAATCCATCCCACCTCACAGGTGTGCCATATCAAGATGCTGATTAGACACCATGATTAGTGCACAGGTGTGCCTTAGACTGTCCACAATAAAAGGCCACTCTGAAAGGTGAAGTTTTGTTTTATTGGGGGGGATACCAGTCAGTATCTGGTGTGACCACCATTTGCCTCATGCAGTGCAACACATCTCCTTCACATAGAGTTGATCAGGTTGTCAATTGTGGCCTGTGGAATGTTGGTCCACTCCTCTTCAATGGCTGTGCGAAGTTGCTGGATATTGGCAGGAACTGGTACACGCTGTCGTATACGCTGGTCCAGAGCATCCCAAACATGCTCAATGGGTGACATGTCCGGTGAGTATGCCGGCCATGCAAGAACTGGGACATTTTCAGCTTCCAAGAATTGTGTACAGATCCTTGCAACATGGGGCCGTGCATTATCCTGCTGCAACATGAGGTGATGTTCTTGGATGTATGGCACAACAATGGGCCTCAGGATCTCGTCACGGTATCTCTGTGCATTCAAAATGCCATCAATAAAATGCACCTGTGTTCTTCGTCCATAACAGACGCCTGCCCATACCATAACCCCACCGCCACCATGGGCCACTCGATCCTCAACATTGACATCAGAAAACTGCTCACCCACACAACGCCACACACGCTGTCTGCCATCTGCCCTGGACAGTGTGAACCGGGATTAATCCGTGAAGAGAACACCTCTCCAACGTGCCAAACGCCAGCAAATGTGAGCATTTGCCCACTCAAGTCGGTTACGACGATGAACTGGAGTCAGGTCGAGACCTCGATGAGGACGACGAGCATGCAGATGAGCTTCCCTGAGACGGTTTCTGACAGTTTGTGCAGAAATTCTTTGGTTATGCAAACCGATTGTTTCAGCAGCTGTCCGAGTGGCTGGTCTCAGACGATCTTGGAGGTGAACATGCTGGATGTGGAGGTCCTGGGCTGGTGTGGTTACACGTGGTCTGCGGTTGTGTGGCTGGTTGGATGTACTGCCAAATTCTCTGAAACGCCCTTGAAGATGGCTTATGGTAGAGAAATGAACATTCAATACACGAGCAACAGCTCTGGTTGACATTCCTGCTGTCAGCATGCCAATTGCACGCTCCCTCAAATGTTGCGACATCTGTGGCATTGTGCTGTGTGATGAAACTGCACCTTTCGGAGTGGCCTTTTATTGTGGGCAGTCTAAGGCACACCTGTGCACTAATCATCAAGGATCAAGGAAATTTTTATTGTCATATGCACAGAACAGAAGAACTTTCCTGCACAATGAAATGTGGCTACTGCATTTAACCCATCCTATTTGCCAGTAGGAGCAGAAGTCGCCATTAGGCGCCCGGGGACCAACTCCAGATGTACATCCCTGCCTTGGTCAACAGCAGGGCTGAGCAAACCAACACCGACCCATAACAAACAACACACATAACACACAACACATAGGCCGGCCCGGTACATAAAACATATATATGAAGCAAAACACGAGGGAAAAGGAGAGGAAAAAAACCCTCATAGCCGCTGCATTACACAGCGGCAATGAGGAAAAAAAAAATCCCATCAGCACAAAAAACAATAATCACAGAGACAAAACAAGGACACAGGACAACAACCGAGATTTGAAAGGACCAGTTTATCAGAACACTCCGGAAGGCAGCCAGTTTTGGCGCCGTCGACGGCCTTGTTCGACAGTCTGGGGGGGAAGGGAACAGCCCTGCGCAGGCTGAGAAAGTCCTGGACAGTCCACAGTTCACGTCAGAGCTGGAGAAGTTGAGGGGAGGGGGGAAGACCAGGAAGCGAGGCATAAGAGTGTTGTTCTTCTGAGGAGGTATCTTATCACAGCGACCTTGAAGTGCAGCTGTATTTGGGGAAGCCAAATGAATAACCAGATTAACAGACGCCTGAAAGATTCCACAGTTCTGAGAACAGAGTGGCTCCCAATGCATCTGAAATGTAGAATGTGTGTTTAATCATGGTGTTTAATCAGCATCTTGATATGGCACACCTGTGAGGTGGGATGGATTATCTCAGCAAAGGAGAAGTGCTCACTATCACAGATTTAGACTGGTTTGTGAACAATATTTTAGGGAAATGGTGATATTGTGTATGTGGAAAAAGTTTTAGATCTTTGAGTTCATCTCATACAAAATGGGAGCAAAACAAAAGTGTTGCGTTTATATTTTTGTTGAGTGTATATATATATATATATATATATATATATATATATATATATATATATATATATATATATATATATATATATATATATATATATATACACACACACAGACACACCATTAAATCCTACACAACATAGCTTTAAGTTGCTGTACTTTGATTTTCTACTGTAAAATGTCCAACCCAGTCTCACACGTTTATTTCTTGCTCCCGTCACAATATCACAAAGCAATAGATTCATGTATATTTTGTGATGCTGAATCATGACATGCTGGGAGATATTGTAGAAAATGTCAACTGAATCTCAGTTTTCTTTGACCTCCTAATCAATCACACAGATGTGAACCAACAAAAAGAGAAAATGAACACATAAGATTATGTTTTGTCAAGTACAAATTTAATCAATTTTGATCATCACTTAATCATTTTGAGTCAGTGAAAAAAAACCTTACATATGACCATTTTATTTGTTTATTTTGCTAGCTTCTTTTCTCCTACCTGGCAGTAAACTGAATATCTTTGGGTTGTGATAAAACAAGATATTTGAAGACATCTTGGGCTCGGGAAATCGACTGATATTTTTCACCATTTTCTGGCAATTTATGGACCCAACAATATTATATTGATATTTTATTTTGCCAAAGCATGCCAAAGACGTTTTAAGATTTTGTTAAAGCAATTCTAAAACAAATTTTATTGACTGCACAGGAAAAGGTGTGCAGGAACGTACGGTTTTAAAAAGTGCGGGGTGCACGGCTGTACGCTTTGCGTCACTGAGGTGACCTGTTACAGGAGTGACAAAGAGGCAGATCTGAATGGACGACACGTCTTACTGCTGTGTATGAAGGGAACCCACATGTGCTAAATAGGCACTGTCGTCAGACCGTCGGCCTAGCCACCGCCGCCCCCGTCGTGACTCACACCAACCAACACCACCTCTGACAGGCAAAGCTCGGGCTCAATCCGCTCCTCATCAACTGCAAACACGCATGCACTACAGTGTGCGTGACCAGGTAGTGGTACGAACATAGTGAGCCTCAGACGACTTCAAACGCAAAGACGTACACGTGACTGTCAGCAACATCAACCCTGACTCCTTTAACAACCCTTCAATGTCATTTTGTGACAGCATTGAAAAGAATCTGAGAATCTTTTCACCTGCTGCCAGGCAGACTCCCACATCAGACAAGCTGCTCTGTGTGTTGTTGCCATAGCTGTGTGGTGGAGCTGCTCGGCCAGAAAATGACTAACATACCTCAGATTTCTGTCTTTCATCTCAAGGGACAGATGACTTGACACAGCAGAAGCAGAGAGAAGATGAAGAGGATGAAGGAGAGGTCAGACTTCTTCCACTCTTATTACCTCAGCCGAGAGAATCAGAAGCTGATATTATACTGTGCAGCCGCAAAGAAAAGCAGAATGAGACTGCAGCATAATCAACCAGCATAGACATGGGTTTTATCCTGTATTCGTTTTTTTTTTTAATAAAGCCACTTTCCCCATTCAGCATGACAATAAAGCTTTTTCCCACAAGAGCTGGACTTTAATCAAGCTATATAAAAGACTCTGCGACAGCATCATCCCTTTATGAATCATATACATTTGGTCCCAGACTTAACTTACAAAAAACTTATTTTCCTTCAGACAATAACTCTGCCAGTGGAGTGAGATAACAGTCATTGTGACACTGGAATAACTGCAATCTCAGCCAGGCAAATGACCTTAATTAAAGGCCAGCTATGCTCTTCTAAACCTCCAAGATATCGAGTGTCACTTGTTTTAAGAACTCTTATGAACACAAAAATAAGCACATTTTGTTCAATTCAACTATTTATACAGCAACAAACCATACAATAAATGACCTCAAGGAGCTTTACACAAGTAAGGTCTTGATGTGACCCACCCCATGAGCAAACAGTGGCAGCAGTGCAGCATACAGCATTCGAAGTGCAGGACCAACAGGCTAAACAACTCCTTTAATATTTCTTTAACTTCTGGATCTGTTCCTAAATGTTTCAAATTTGCAGTGATTAAACCATTACTTAAGAAACCTAATTTTGACCCTAATGTATTGAAAAACTATCGGCCGATATCAAATCTATCATTTTGCTCTAAAATTCTGGAAAAAGTGGTGTTACGGCAGCTCGTGGACTATCTTACTGAGAATAATCTCTTTCAGCCACTGCAGTCTGCTTTTAGAATATATCATTCCACGGAGGCGGCTCTCACTGGGGTGGTGAATGATCTTCTGCTTACAATGGATTTGGACACCACTACGGTTCTGTTGCTGTTAGATCTCAGTGCTGCATTTGATACAGTGGATCATCATAGTCTACTTGACAGGCTGGAAAATCATTTTGGGATTACTGGGAGTGCCCTTGCATGGCTGACGTCATACTTGATCAGTCGTTCTCTGTGTTTTGTACAGTAACACTACCTCTAACCTTAGTGACATGAAATTTGGGGTTCCACAGGGGTCTGTCTTAGGCCCCCTGCTTTACTCCCTTTATATAGCACCCCTTGGGCACATATTGTGGCATTTTGGGATTTCCTTTCACTGCTATGCTGATGATACTCAGTTATACATGCCGATAACTGGTGGTAATCTCATTCACATAAAATCCTTAGAAGATTGCCTTGCATCAGTGAGAAGTTGGATGTCTAGAAACTTCCTGCTTTTAAACTCTGATAAGACTGAAATGATGGTTCTTGTCCAGTGAGACATCGGCATCAATTTGACCAGTTAACGCTTAGCCTAGGCTTGTGTGTCATACATCACACTGACAAAGTGAGAAACCTTGGGGTAATTTTTGATCCTACATCATCCTTTGACCTCCACATTAGAAATATTACGAGGACTGTTTTCTTCCACCTGCGAAAAATAGCATTCGTCCCATCCTGTCTATGGCTGATACTGAGACCCTGATCCATTTGTTTATCTCTTCTAGATTGGACTACTGCAATGTTCTATTTTCTAGTTAACCACAGTCCAGCATTAGGGCTCTCTAATTGGTTCAACATGCTGCAGCAAGACTTTTGACACAAAGCAAAAAGTTCAACCACATTACACCCATTTTGGCATCCCTTCACTGGCTTCCTGTCCCAGTGAGATCAGATTTTAAGGTTTTGCTTCTAGTCTTTAAAATTGTTTACGGACTGGCACCTCCCTGCCTAGCTGAACTAATTAAACCTTACGTACCGACCAGGGCTTTGCGTTCTCAGGGTGCAGGACTACTTTGTGTCCCTAGGGTGAATAAGAAGTCTGCGGGTCATAGAGCTTTCTCTTATCGTGCTCCTGTTCTGTGGAATGATCTCCCTGCATCAATAAAACGGTCAGAATCTGTGGAGACTTTCAAGTCCAGATTTAAGATGCACTTATTTTCCCTTTCATATGGCTAGCATATTGGCATAGTATAGTTTTATGCTTTTTACTCTTTCAATTAATTTTATTAGGAAACGAAGCGTGCCGCAGCCTCAACTTAGCTTAAATTCTGGGTCTTTTAGTGAAACTTAGGGCTAGTGGCCGGCAATCAGAGATGAGCCTCATTAACTGAATATACTGCATCTAAGAGCCTCTCAGAGCAACTATTCTCCCACAATAGTTGAATAACTGCTCTCATAGCAAAAAAAAAAAACAAACAAACAAAAAAAAAAACATGCTGCATGGCTCATTATTCATCCATCATTATTTGGTGGGACCAGGGCTTTACAAAGCAGCACACAGAGTAAATATAAAGTCTTTTAATCTGACCTGTTCAGATGGATTCATCATCACAGCCTGCCGAAACTGTTATCCACATACACTGAACAAAAATATAAACACAACACTTTTGTTTTTGCTCCCATTTTTCATGAACTGAACTCAAATATGGCCTCAGATCAGGGCATATTATATAAGATTTGTGTATATTATATTATTTCACACGTGTAAATATTAACTGCGAGCACACAAATTATCTGCGAAGGGAAAAGTGCTGCAAGCATATATTGGAAAATTCCACTGTGCAAAGAAGTCAGCAACATGCACACTTTATATCTCATTCTGCCTCACAGGTGTTGTCTAATGCAATAGGGTTTGCCTTCATCATCAAATTAAAAGAACATATAATGATATGTTTTAATTTGATAAGTTGCAAGATTCTAGTAACGTTTTTGAGTGACACAAGCTGGGACTGACTAGGATGGACTAACTTACTCACTCAACCACTCATCTATATTTTCCCTGTCCACGTTGCTACCAGTTGCAAGACACTTAAAACTAAACAGGGCAGGGATCATTGAAGAACAAATAAGGACTGAAGGAATGAGGCGTCAGCAGGGAGCAGCAATAAGAACAGAGGCAAAGAGGATGACAGATCAGGAATAGAAAGCACAATTCTCCACTTCTCCAGAAGTGCAGAGAGGTGGAGGCGAAATGAAAGCCAGCCAGCCCTCCAAAAGACTACCACAGACTAATCAGTGTGAATTAAAAACAAAAAAGTCCACAGGCCTTTATCATTTTTAAAAAAATCTGTAGCATGTCTAAAGGCTTTGGCACAGAACTTAAAGTGGGAAATGGGAGTATTTTAGCCTACAGTACACTTTTCCCACAAATACAGTACTGTGCAAGAATAAGGAATGAAAAACTGTAACTGTTCAGTCACCATTTTTTCAGTCTTCTGAAAAAAAGATTTTTTTCTTTCTTTCAGAAACCAACATTTCACCCATAGCTTTCTCTCAGATGCTCTCATTCATTTAGAGTTGACAGCAGTTCATCAATCTCCATCTCACCTGCTCCAGTATTCAGTATACTCTAATTTATTTGATTTATGCCAGATGTCCTTCCTGCAATAAATCCAAATCTACAGTAATAACCTATTGTACATGTGTATAAATGGTTTAATTTGTGCAGATCACACAGCAAGAACATTAAACACTATGAAAACAATGCATTGTGGTCACATTTTTTTTTCACACTGGAATCCAAGCACACCATTTGAAATGTATCAGGAAAACCAAGAAGAGCAGCCATTTAATGTCCCTCACCTAATGAACAAAGCAGGGTGGGGGGTGAGAGTCCAGTTTATTCTTGAGTCCAAAGTAACCAAAATGTGGCACATGGGTCGTCTCAGTGGGTGGGTGTTAATCACCATAGCAATTGAGGCCTGATTTGCATAATACTTACTGGTATGTTTGAGGGTCCATGAGTGCCAGTGATCGGGAAGAGAAAAGAAGCCAATGAGACATGTTCCCATTTTGTGGAAACATAATGGGACAAGTTCATTTACAAAAGGTCAATTGTCAGATATTGTGGCAACAAATTTATAGCAATAATTTTAACAAAGACGTTATATTTAGTCTTATGTATGTTTGTTTATTTATCTCAGTAACCAAGATTTGATTTTGTGCATTTTCAGTGACTTCAAAGTAGGAATGAATCCTGTTGTTTTTTTTTTGTTGTTGTTGTTTATTTTTTGTTGTTGTTGCTGAGGTGGCAGATTTTTTTTTTACATTTCAGGGTTCTCACCAAGATTTTTTTCACAGCATAGGGGAAACGTACTGGGGCATATAGCCATGCAAAGAGCGTTGCATCTGTGACTATTGTAGAAGGGTACGTGGGCGTCCCCCTGAGAAAATTTTGAAATTTATACCCTTTGAAACACTATATCCTGCATTTTGAGGGTCATTTTCTGTTGCTAACTGGGACATTAAATAATGTGTGACATGTCCTTAAAAAAACAAAAACACACGGCCCCCTATGTTCAACTGCACTGGCAAGAACCCTGCATTTCCTTGCACCACTCTTGATAAAACACCACACCTAGTTTTCCCTTTCAAGATCCCATGCAATACTGTCCTGTAATACTGAAGATTTCCTTACCTAATTTGGCGTTTCTGTTAAACAGCTCAGTGCCAAGGCAAGATACCTCCCTCTAGATTACTTCATTTGGGGTCACCACAGCAGATCCAAGGTGGATCTGCATGTTGATTTGGCACAGATTTTACACTGGATAACCTTCCTGATGCAGCCAACTCCACATTACATGGAGAATGGGCAGGGGTGGCTTTGAACTGGGAACCTTTCGCTTAATGCTTAGCTGCTTGATGTCTTCTGTTGAAAGCTCTGACTGTTAACTTCAGTTGAAAGCGAACAGCAACAGTTTTTAAGGCTGTGCTCTATTATTATAGGCTATATTATTTGAGTTAGGCACACAAAATTTTAATGACCTACAACTGACTTCAAGGCACCAATAACTTTATTTTATCCAGAACTTGGTTCACTGAGGTATCTTGGGCAAGGTTTGTAAATCATGAAGTTGCTCCAGCTGTGCGGTTGAGCACTGACATCAGTCACGTGTGTGTAAATGGGTGAATGTGAGGTATCATTGTAAAGATCTTTGAGTGTCTAAAGCATATAGACAAAAAAAAAAGCTAAAAAAGCTAAAGAAATGCAGTCCATTTACCATTTACTATCAAGTCCCACACTGAGATGGCCTGACAGGCAGTGCGCCACACTGATCAAACCGTTACATATTTACCCTCGGTCCGAGCATGTTGGAGCACTGGCTGTTTGTATCAGAACAAAGACATGGATATGAGTGTAACATTTTCAGCTCAGCCCTAACTTGGACCGTCATGGGACATTATAAAACACAGCAACACACTACTGAAAGCCCCACCAATTGTGGGTGGAAAGCTTTCAAAGGCATACTGAGGCGGGTAATTCATTTTACACTGTTGAGTAAAAGCCTCCCACTAAACCCAAAGTTATTTTTCTGTTCAGACACCAGACAAAGGTGGTACAAAAATATGGATGTGTGGGAAGGATCTATTATCAGATGTGAACATTGACTGTGTACCCACTTTCAGACCTACTTTACGCTGACAAATAGCCAAAATTTCATTCCACAGTCTCAGATTTGAAAATAACAGTATCTTTTCTCTGAGAGTAGATTTATAGAAACAACCACCAAAGTCTTGAAATACTCATACTGAGGAAAGACATATTGCTAGTCAAGACAGAAGTGACAGTGCATTCATAAAATTCACTAGGAAAATGTGTATTTGCACAGTAAAGATACACACTCAGTTTTTACAGTGTTAACACAGCAGTGAGTGCATATGGTCAAAATACTGTTAAATTTACTCTGTCGTAATGTTTAATCAACTCTGTTAGTGACAATAGACTTGAATGAAGAGCATCGCATCGACATTTGAACTTTTACAAGAACTTCAAGGCCCAGAAGCAGCAACAACTCTAAGCCTTTGACCAATTCATGACTCTGTACATCGATGTAGCTATACATATCTGTATCATATCACCTTACCCATCACTGCAAACTTTATGCCAAGGCTGGTATGTCTTCTTTGGAAACAAGGCGGCTCACGCACTGGATGACTTTGGCATATAAGGCACTTGTTGGGCTGGTTCCTGTCCACTTTTTGGCAGAGAACTGTAAGCTGCTATGCTTTACGTTCGAATGACATTTTGTGTTTTCTGTTCCCCGTGTTTGAACGGAAAAGAGGCAGAAAGCTTTTAGTTTTGCCTCCCCTCTTCTTGGAATGCCCTCCAAATGGAATTGAATCTACCTAGGCTGGTTTTACTGAAAGCTTTCTGATTGATATTAGAAAATCTACAACAGAAATCCTTTGGACAATGTGTATGTCTTAAACCCTGGCTTAGACCATGAGCTTTATTGTGTTAGAGCTTGTATTGTTATTTAAATATAATTATTGTGTCCAGTGGTTAGCTGCTTGTGTTTGTATTTTATGGCGGACATGTTGTTTTATTATTGTTTGATTATTGCTTTGCCTTGTTGGTGTCTGCTGTTGCCTTCTTGGCCAGATCCCCCTGTGAAAGAGGTCTTGATCTGAGTAGGTTTTCTTATCTGGTTAAATAAAGGTTAAATGAAATGAAAATCTATTAGTTTAAAATCAAATTTCGATTACAAGTGATATATATATATATATATATATATATATATATATATATATATATATATATATATATATATATATATATATATATATATATAAATGGTCACTTGTAATCGAAATTTAGTATCGACAAAGGCCCACGTTGGTTCTCATGTAAGAAACTACTGCAGACAGAAGAGTTCTTATTATTAAGAGTTCTAATTCTTATTATTCTGGATGTCACATGTGTCGCGTGGGTGTACAGCAGGGGATGGTCAAACCTTTATTCCAAGAAGCAAAACAGAAATGAGAGCACAGATGACATTTTGTGAGCTAAACAATAGCTGGCTCACTCCTCTCTTTTCACCTATGACAACAGCAACCGTGCAACTGAAAAACAGCAGGACTTGAATTATACTGACTCATCGGCACACTGAATTAGTCACTAATGAGCAAAATCAGATGGAGAACTGTACTTGCAAAGACCTGTTGTGTGGAGACACCAAGGTTTTGTCAACAAATTTACACCTGTGTGAAATACAGTTTGCTGCTTTTATACTGAGAGATAGTAGTTAGACCATAGACTAACAAAAACAACCCACCTGGTCTCTTTGGCCTCTGTCAGTCACGTTCTAAGCAACATTTGACACAATAATGTAGCCAGTAAAGATCCAGATTGTGCTCTAGAAAGACAAATCACCACAATCACAAATATGAAGGTGCAAGCATGCAAAAGGATTACCTGAAATAATTTACAAAACTAGATGAACTTTCAATCACTCGAATAATCAAACTTAAAGATTCTCTTGTTAGATATATTTGTGTGTTTATCTATTATTTTGAACAAAGAAATTCAAGTTACAGTGTAAATCATATGTGCAGTTATCGCATGGGTTATGGGCAGGGGGCAGGACCTCCCCTGAATGCTCACGGGGACCAATAAGGGAAGGATTTTGCGAAATAATGTCCGCCTTTGTCACACCCATGTTGTGCTGTATAGAAAGTGTTTTAGTCCATTGTTTATGGATCTCCTGCAAGAGAGAAGTTCTTCAGAACCCAGGCCTGTTTTTCAACATGACTTTTAATAAATTTAAAAGTGCACAATAGTTTGACTTTATACTTTGTGAGGGACAGTATTACAGTAAGAACTAGGTAAATTTAACACTCTCAAACGCGTGCATAGCATTTGGAGGTTCATGACACACATGTCACTATTCGCTATAAACGTCACATAATGCCACATGATTGATGGTGTCCCGACGAGATGATCTACCATTGAAAGGATATCCATATGCGCAGTTGTCTCTATCCTGGACTTCAAAACCTCTCCCCGTCGAGTTTCTACTTTTTTTGGCGGGTGGGCTCAGTTCGACGGGTGAGGTGCGGATGAGCATTTGCGCGGTGGAGCTCATCTTGACGGGACATGGTCACAGGTCGGGATGAGCTCCACTACCGAAGAAAACCCACGTAAGCTTTGCCTTTCCATAAAAATACAGTAATAAGTGTTTTTACAATTTAAAAAAGTGTATGCCAGTAGTGCTCATGGCAGTATTTGTCCTGAATATGAGCAGACAGTGTATGATATTTTTAATCACGTTAAGTTTTTTCAAACTTAATTTACAAAAACTCTCGATGGGAGACATCAAAGTTTAAAAACAAAACGACAAAAAAAAAAACATTACAAGACAGCTCTGCAGTGTTTGCACATGCACAGTGCGAGCGGTTGGACACTTGTAGGTCTTCAACAGCAGTAGGATACCCTCACGACGGCCGACCAGAATAATATCAAACAGGTTTGATTTTATTCGACCATACGATCGGAGATCAGGAGGTGGTCGTGAGAGGTTGAATGCAGCTTGTTACTCCTTGTACACTACACGATGCAGGATACGCGATAAACCTGAAACTCGGTCCAAAAAATTCTCGCACGAATGAAAAATCATCTGAAAAAGGGCTAAAAGTCGTACAGTGTAAAGCCAACATTTATGTGTCAAGACAATATTGAGTGCACATTTTACAACATCATAAAATGTGCGCACATCATAAAACTAATAATAAAAATAATAAAACTAATAAAATGAGCGCACATTCTCTCCACATGCAAAACATGTTGTGATGACACTTCCAGGGCTCTGTAAAAATGCCTGTTTTTACAAATAAAAAATGGAATATTTTACAAAAGCACATTTGTCTGTAAACACCAACACACGACACGTCACATTAACGTGTTGGTTTACATAATGAATGACTGAACCAATCAGTGTTTAGCAGAGGCACTTTTACCCAGAATCCTTTGTGATCTGTCTGTGTTTGTTACAAAATCTCAGAATTAGTTCATTATTCAACATTAAAAGATATATGTTATATTTTAACTTTGTACAAATTACAGAATTGACATTAATGGAGTTATTCTATCAGTATTCATTTTATTTATACACCAAATCATAAGTCAGTATGACTTTATTTTCCAAGACCTCCGTCTGACCGGAGCGTTATTATTGGGTAGAGAGCTGGGCTTTACGGCTGTTTGCAGCTCGCCTCTGTACTGTAAGCCGTGTAGTAAATAAGAGCTTCCAGCAGGGGGCAGGATGTTCAAACATAGAAATGTGGACTCGTTTGGGTGTGTTGTCGCTTTTGATGTTTCCAGAAGCGATGGTGGTGTTAAAACTCAAATTCAGTTTATTAGTTGTTGTAAATGTACCAGAAACAATACTGGAATTTATCGGTTATCTGTAACTTCCGATACATTTTTGGGTGGTTTATCGGTTTATCTTTATCAAAGATAACTTTTCAGTTATCTGATTATCTGTTATTGAAGTAAATTTTTTGGTTATCTGTGCCCACCACTGCTTGCCACTCTTCTTTACTTGTCCCGGTCTCCTCTTACATGACACTAAATTGTGGCGTACACAGTCTGTGCAACAGGCTGGAAACCACCAGGTTGTTCAGAAACTCCAAATCCATGACAGAAAACTGAGACAAAGCTGATAAAACACTCGCCAGAAAGCACAAGACAGATACGATATGTTAAACGCAACTCAACACTGCGCACCCCCCCCCCCCCCCCCCCCCCCACACACACACACACGCACAAACAGACATAAGCAATCACTGGAATTGGGGGTGAGTTCAGGTGCCTGCGCAGTGACCAAATGGTTGCCACTAACATGCCACACACACGCCTTCTGCGTGAGAGAGGCTTAAGTTCACAATATAAAAATAAATAAATAAATAAATAATAATAAAATAAAATAATAAATATAAAATAATAATTTATAAATATATATATATATATATATATGTTTATATATAAACATCTCCAAAACCTATCTGAAGATCTCCAGATGACTTAGGAATTTCTCAACTGGGGTGGAAACGCCAGTTGAGAAATTATATTATATTATATTATATTTATATATAATATAATATATATTATATTATATATAAATATATAAATTATATAATTTCATGTGTCAGATTTGGAAGCGTACACTAGTGTCACATGTTCCAAATCACCATGGAAACACCTTGTGTCCTGGATGGTAACCAGCCAGGCAATCAACCATTCTATCCCCACTTATTGAAAGTAACCATCTATCTACAGCAGCCAAGTGAAACGTGGGCATCTCCTTGCCCTTTTCCAGTTGCCGCGGTCCTGAAAATTCAGGCATGTGCATGCTGTATCACGCACAGAGGAATGTGCCCCATGACCAAACTGTCATAGCTGACATTCCCTCACAATGCAAGTGGCACTCCTCATCTTCACCTCAGTATTAACTGTTCCTTTTACACAAAGTCATTCTAGTGATACCCAAGAATCCGTCAGTGACCCAGTACCACAGTTTTGGCCATTGATCAATAAATCAAAGACTTATGAACCCATCTTAATAATTATTTGAGAACTTGTTTGCACCACAGGCCCAAATTATATTTGACTCTCAACAAATATAATTTTATCCACCGTGGTAAAACACAGATGATGAGAAAGTAAAAGTGGTCCATGCTGATACTTATGCCCTATCAAGTAAAGTCTCAGAGCATTCATTGGGGCCACGAGATGCTGCATTGACAAACCATGGAACTGCATTGGGTCCTGGATAGCAGTCACACAGGCAGACAATCAAAGGGTTTCCATTTCTCAAAGGTAACATCTATGAATATGCCACCACCAGGTGAAACGTGGGTGTGCCCTTGGCCTTCTCCAGCCATTGGGGTCTTCAAAACTGAGGCAACAGTGTGCATCATGCACAGAAAAATGTGCCACATAGCCAAAATATCATATGATGCTCCCTCACAATGCATGTAATGCTTCTCATCATTATCTGCACAGTACTCGACATGAAAATAATTCCTTCCATTTGTGCTCTTGTGGCATCTATATTATAATAGCTAAGTGGCCAGTGTGTGCGTGCGTGTGCAGGGCTTCGATCATGCAGAAACCGGGGACAGCTGACATTTGCGGTTGGTATGCTTATGTATTTTGGATCAAGGAGGAACGTTGCAAAAACAGAAAGTTGAGAGGAGTAATATTTATGGAGAAATTAGCATTTTTAGCTAACCAGTAAACAATGGACATTGTGCTGCAATGCACCATGGGAGTTTGAGGTTTTAAATGTTGTTATTGTGGTTCAAAGTAGTTTAAAAGTGTTGTTATTGATTTATTGTGTTTTTGTAGTTCAATTGGTTTAGTCAGCTTAGTTAAGTGTCATGTTGTCATTACCATGACTGAAAAGAGTAATGCTTTTGATGTCTTCCACCACCGTTTCTGATTGTATTTGCGTAAAAATTAAAAGCACCTGCTTGCAGCAGAATGCAGAAAAAAACAAAAAGCTTTGCATGCGTGTGACTGGACACAGCTCACATTTGCCTTTTGGTATGCTCATGTAGTTTGGGTGAACGGTGCCAAAAGAATGTTGATAGGACTACTATTTTTGTAAAAACTACGGATATTAGCTAACATTGCTAATTACATTCTGGACTAACACACCATTCCAGCAGGGGCTGGTAAATCATCTTTACATTAAACCCAGCGCCAGCCTGTGCTCATTTCTGCAGCCAGCCTGCACTCTGCACAACACCTGCAGGTGCGAGATCTGGTTGACAACAGGTTTGTCTTCACAGCTGCAACGTGTTTGCACACATGCACATTCCAGCCAGAGATGGTTGCAATGTGCGTAAATAGTTAAAGTAGTTGATAAAACGTTCTTGCCGCTATTGTTACTTTAAGAATACTTTAAGAATGTTGCTTTTTGTCCCACACATGGATGAGTCACGTTCAGCTTGTCTGAGCTTTAGTTATTGATCCGTTCAGATATCATCACCATTCGTGCAAGACATCAGACTTGGGAGGTTGGATGAAGTTGGACGGCAATCAAATGGATTGCTGATGGTACGGGAGCTACGCAATGATGTCTCCGAAAGTCAACGTAAGTCCAGATTTCTTGTTTCGTTTTGGCTTCGGTGTCCTTCGTTAGTGCCGTGTGACTGGGGCTTAAGACAGTAAATTAACATTTAAAAAGTTACATAATTAACAGAACATAAAAGGGTTGAGGTCCTCTTCTAAAAATTGTTGAGGTCTAAGGTTCTAACAACATTCGGGACTAACACACCATTCCAACTCATTACACAAGCTCTGCTTAATTTATTACAACACAGTGAATTCACCAGTGTAAAACTAATACTGACAGGGGTAAATTAACACTGCCAGTGTACATATGGTCCTACTCTGATGAGAGCGAGTGTTCACTGTCAGTGTTAATTTAACACTGGTGATTTTACTGTGCACCCTTGAAAAATGTCAGCTACCTGTGTTATAAACACTACCCATTCTAGAGTCCGTGGATCCCCACGGGCAACACGCTAGTTGTCTTTATTTCAGGTGACTATAAGATACGTTCCAGAGTGTGGTACTGTGAAAATGGAAGGAAGATTGCAGTCTGGTCAAAATTAATCACAAAAATTTAACATGTTTTGAACTTGACACTGTTGATCAGTCAAAACTAATTTGAACACGTGACTTGGGGTTCTGAGTCATGTTGTTGTGCACTGTTCTACATGCACTGAGTCCAGGATATCTACAACATTATTCTACATTGACTGCTGCAGCCCTACCAAAGAACAGACGTTGAGAAATCAATATAATCTGCCATAAAATCCCCTGACGGTCACTGATATTGACTGTTGAGGTGAAAAACAGATTCACCTGACTGTTTTGTCACATCCCCAATGGACAGTTGTGGAGTATAACTCTGAACTGACATTCTGTAAATAAATTAATAAATAAATAAATGATGCAAAACAGAAGTCATAGGCAGCATGGCGGATTAGTGGTTGCCTCACAGCGAGAAGATCCTTGGTTCACTTCCAATCTGGTCCTTTCTGTGTGTGTTTGCATGTTCTCTCCGGGTTTGTGCGAGTTTCCTCTGGGTGCTTTGGAATTGACTCTGAATTGACTGTCGGTGTGAGTAATCATGTAAATGGGTTTACCTGTCCACTATGATAAGGGATCTTGACACTTGCACGCATTTTGGCTCAGCACTCTCGCATACTTTGTCATGACGATGCCATCCACTGTGTTCCCAGCTGGATGTCGTGCTTTGTGCACTGGGCGCTGCATATATCACATAATTATTTCGTAGCAGATTAATCATTTCCTTTCAGAGTTTGGCTGCTGAAAACACCTCTAATCACTTCCGGAATCACAGTGGACTGTTCCAGCTGCAGCTTTTTTCCTCTCTCTCTCTTGTGCTTCATGAGGTGGAGAACACATTTGCAACTGCCTAAAAGGTATTTATTTGTAATGTTTATATTGTAATAGCTTGGTAAAACAGCTGCATGTTCATTCCTTCTTATGAGGAGCTGTAAAATTATGTTTATGATAGATTTAACATCTCAGATGAATTGTTCAGATGAGCTGCGCTGTGATGGAATGCGCTGACGCAATCACTCAAAAAGATGCAGTGTTTTTAATTGTTTGCGCAATGTTCATGTGACGTTCATGTAATTAATGAGTGATGGCGATTTTGAATATTTCAAAAATTTTCTTTGCACACTTGCATGAAGCTGCGCACAGTTTACAACAGTTTACAATGAGTTTAAGACGAGTTTACTTTCATGTACAGCAGAGTGCGTGCAATTGCATGGATCAAAGTTGTGCAAGTGTCAAGGCACCGATAGATTGTTGGTCTGCCCAGGGTGAACCCCACCTCTTGCCCATTGAGTGCATGGATAGCTTCCAGCACCCTACCACCCCCACCTACCCACATGAAACTTAATTTGAATAACCAGTTTCAGAAAATGAATGAATGAACAGGACAAAATATGAAATGGACAAAACATAAAAAAATGGAAAATGTGTGCATATTTAAACTATAGTCATTTTAAGCATGACATTTTAACTGAGAACAAGTGCAACAGCACAGCTGACAGCTTCAACCAGCTCGAGCAGCCAGCATGCCTTTAGGGGCTGAAGCACTCTGACAGCAGGAACTGTGAAGCCTCCATGTGGATTCATGCAGCAGAACACAATCTCAGCCTTAACACTCATAACAAAACACTAAGACTGCTTTTTTGACGTCAATTCAAGAAAGCTCAAGCTCCCGTCTATCCGTGAATAAATTCCAGAACAGCAAGAGAAGCTGTCAATGAATGCCAACAAATAAGTGGATGTACCAGATCTTCTTGAAAGAAGACCAATACAGTCCTTGGATTATGTGCAAGTGTCGTCTGACGACTAGGTCTTTTTTTTTTTTTTTTTAAGCAGCCAGTTAAAAAAAAAAGAAAAGAAAAAAAATATCCTTCTGTAAATACAATGCCAAGCCAGCCACACTTTTTTCAATAAACGACAGTCTGCCCAGGATCCTTCCACACCACTTTTATGCATGATGCTACTACATGACAGAGGGTTCTAACAATAACACCACAGGAATTTAAAAACCTCTTTCTGCAAACACAGATGCTGCTGTCTATATATGCATGGCCGGCTAATAAAAAATATTAAATGTGTTGACTGCCTTTGCTAAGACTTTGAATAATTTCAAAGGGTAAGTTGCCCAAAGCTGTCACATGCAACTCGAGGACAGTCCTACTGTAACATAACAGCACGTTACATCTGGGTTTCTGTTCTTTTCTGCACGCTTCTATGCTGATGATTCCTGTTGCCTAGCAACCCCTTACTCAATACCTGGTCCTTGCCAGAACAAAGCAGATCAACGAGAAAGGAAATAATGAAGGAACGTTTAGCTAGCAGCCGTACAGTACAAAAGCAGTGTCAAGACATCATTCATGTGTGTAGTGATCTCCGTTACCAATAGCAACATCTCCCTATTGTAGGCTCACTGAAACCATGTATAACAGAGGTAATGGAATGTGTTATACACTGACATGTTTGGATTATAGGGATGAGACACTGTTTGAACGCATTACATGCATTCTAAAAAATTATATTTAGAAAGGGCTAGTTTGCTTTTTCTGGAATTGGATAAGTTGCTCTTTTTTGTTTTGGCTGCATGATAGATTCATTCAAGAAGTTACCACACACTGCGCAATATGTTTTTTTTTAATGCCACATAGACTGTTTGCTTGACTCTAGCATGATTGTCACATCTAAAGCCCTTTTTAAAAACGTGTAATTAATGTGACAGGATGTGATAGTTCTTTGTTTTTGTTTTGTTTTTTCTTTCTTATGAATGGCCACCAAGCCTTTCACGCACAGTTTCACTGGATAAAAACTGACAACCTCCCCCCCACATACACGTTACCCAAGATCTTGTGCATTTCTCCTGTGAATATAGACCAGTAAAAAGGGCAGTACATGAAAGTGCAGTCACAGAGACAGGCAGCAAGAACAGGTGCTGCACACACTGGAACATCACCGCAAGTTTTTATTTTATTTTTTGTTAAACATCTAAATGTTTAAAAACATTTTCTATGTAAAACATACAAAACATAGAACAAGTGTTCTGATTTCTGGTTTACCGCAGTCCAGCATTAGGGGTCTCCAATTGGTTCAAAATGCTGCTGCCAGACGTTTGACAGGAAGCAGAAAGTTTGACCACATTACACCCATCTTGGCATCTCTTCATTGGCTTCCTGTCTCTGTGAGATCAGATTTTAAGGTTCTGCTATTAACCTATAAAATTGTTCACGCACTGGCACCTCCTTACTTAGCTGACCTAATTAAATCCTACGTACTGGTCTAGGATCTGCGTTCTCAGGGTGCAGGACTACTTTGTGTCCCTAGTGTGAATAAAAAGTCTGCAGGTCACAGAGCTTTTTCTTGTCATGCCCCTGTTTTGTGGAATGATATCCCTGTGTCGATAAAACAGTCAGTTTCTGTAGAGACTTTCAAGTCCAGACCTAAGATGCACTTATTTTCCCTTTCGAATGGCTAGCATACTGGCATAGTATGTTACTATGCTTTCTACCCTTTTTAATTCATTTTATTAGCAAACAGAGCGGGTCGTAGCCTCAACTTTATCTAAAGTCTGGGGCTTTTAGTGAAGCTTAGGGCTAGTGGCCGGTTATCACTGTAGCGCTATGGCCTCGATTCATCCGGATTAAATAAAATATATTAATCCTCTCTCACCTACTAAAACCCACTGGAGACAGAGACTGCGTTTCCACCCCAGTTGAGAAATTCCTAAGTCATCTGGAGATCTTCAGATAAGTTTTGGAGACGTCCCCTGATGGTCCAATACTGCTTTGCAGAGAAAAAAACAAGGCCATGATTCAAAGTTCTTCAAAGAGAAGCCCTCGTTTTATCGGTTAAACTCCAGTCATTATGAATTACATGACATTATAATTGCTTCATGTCAGAATCTGACAAAATCTCCAGGCCGGAAAACCCAAACCTTACGATCAAACTAAGGCAGGAACCTCTCAAGCCTGCAAAACCTTCCCCCCATGATAACATGTGGTCATAAATTTCAATCAATCAGCTTTTATCTTGAGTTTAAAGCAAAGAAAAGACCTTTGGTTTGAAATAAAATTTGAGATCAGTGTTTCTTTCATTGATATCTAAAGAATTATAATGTTGGTTGCATTTATTATTCAAACAAAATGCTTTGCATGTAATCATTCCAGTTTATTGACATGTGCTCATTTTAACTGGTGTGTGTGTGTGACCTTTCTGCAGTATCTAAAATGCTGATGTTGAACAACTCTGTTTATCCAAAGGATGTGTTTAACTGATTAGTAAGAATGATGTATCCATTTGAGTGTCTTAGAACAAATAGTATTTCAAATTAATTAATGTGTTTAAATAGTTGAATCATTTGAGTCTGTTCTGAGGACATGAAGATCCTGTAAGATTACACACACCCTAAATGGGCAGAGTTTGGTGACGTTAGTCCCCTTTAAAAGTTAGAACAGAGTCTTGCCTTGCTCTCTTTCGGCTCTTATGCACCCTGCTTCTGCCTCTCTTTCTTCTTTGTAAACACTTAATTTTATTCTTTGTGGGCCAAGGCCTCATTGCTAAACTAAGCTATGCTAAGCTAAGCTATGCTAAGCTAAGCTATGCTAAGCTAAGCTACCACGTGTCACTCATTCATTCTTTACTTTTGGGACAAACAAAGTTTTGATCTGACGCTTTAAGGTGTGTCAAGTCTTTTGAATTTTTAAGAGAACTTCCGAGCTGAACTTTTCAAATTAAGAGCGAATTTACAGAAAAGCGACTTTTCCTTTTTCATGATACATTTTTCTAATGCTCTTAAATTTTTTTTTTTTTAAACTCACAAACATTTTTAATCTGATCCAAACAAACTTTTTAAAAGCTACTAAGAACCATTTTTCAACAAACACCTTCCACCTCTGGGTCACTGCAAGCCGACAACGTAGCTGATTCCAAACCTGACTGCAGTAGCTAAAGCCCGTAAAACCAGCTGACGCAAGCCCTGGGATCACCCGGGGACACCTCTGAGTGAACCAGGTGAGCTCACACTGCCTGAGCAGAAATATCGACGAGGGACGGATGGAACCAGACCTCCAACAGCAGCTAATCGAACCAGTCCAGGCTCCATGGAGGAGGTTTGTTGTCAATGGATACAGGTGGCTCATCCTTTTTCTTTAAAACATTCATGTAATATTTTTCTTCATAATTGGCTTCAAAATTCATCACTAAATTCCAATCAGATTTATTTACTTAAAGTTTTAAGCTTTATCTCTATTCCTTCCAGTGTCTCATGAGCGAGTAAGAAAATTGTTTCCATGAATGAACGGATTTTTCATTACTGTCTATCAAATGCCAGTCAGGTGTTCATTTCTTGTATACGTAAATTGTAAATAAATTGCAAATATTTTCTACTGTGGTTTATTTTGTGTACAGAAGGAAACTCTTGGTCAACAGTATCATAGAAATTAATGACTTTCAGATCAGGGATTGATTAAATTAAATCAAGACTAATTAATTCATTTGAGACTGATAAATTAATGTTTAAATTAAAGCACTTATGCTATAAGTAAGTGGTGCCCCGAGAATTAATTAAATAATAAGTATTAAACCCTAAATTAATTATTTTGGTGACCCGTTACATTGGGCCTAGTCCAATCTGATTCAATTTGGGAGTTTAACTACTTATTCACTATAAATTGCTACATGCCTCTGGTTCCGCGCCAGTGTGAGGTGATTCAGTAAATAAATTATTAATAAATTTCTTCCAATAAATTTATTAATATCGCTACATCATCTTAAGCTTAGTTCACACCGCAAGATAATTAGCCTGATGTCGGACCCAATCTTCCCCTTCCAAAAATCTTAAGGACACCCGACAATCGTGATGACGCTAAAGATAATCTTATCAGATATTTCTGCTGTGTGTGGTGTGTTAAGTGCACTCTGATCTGCTCGGACGGACATCAGGGGTGCTCCGATCGCAAATCAGGGATATTCAACATGTTGGATTGTCTTGGCCCGATATCGCAGTGTGTGTAGTGTCCCCCGACCACAAACGAGCACACAGCCTGCTGAATGTGACGTGTAGCCAATCAGAAAGTGAGGTGACGGATGTACAGAGCAGAAAATAAAATCAAAACAGCTGTTCTGACTTACCAGAAAGTCCGGTGGCCGCACTGTCTTCACTCCTTTAAAGAACGCCTTTTCTTTTTGTATCGTTTTTTTTTCCTCTGTTGTAAATAGTCCACAAACTATCTCCGTCTGTTTACTCTGAAGTCACGTTTAATCTCGAGAGATTTTGCGGGATTTCCTGTCTGACCTGGGAATGTTTGTGTGTGAAATCTGTTCGTGCGTGGTGGTGTTGTTCTTACCATGTGGTTGAACACCACACACTGTATGACCAACACTGTTAGATCTATGATTTTTATCTCCACCTGTGTGGTCTCTCAGGTTTTAGAAACCTACAGATAATTTTATAGTCCTGCCATTTGAACTAGGCATTAGTATTTCTTCTGTTTTTCTTGTTGCTTAATGCTGACAAGTTGTACCTTATTTGTACTCTTTCTGCCACCAGATTCTGTTTATTTTTTTCTCTTTGTTTGAGGTGCGGCTTCATCCAGAAGTGAGAGTGGGTGTCTTCTTCTGCAGGCCTCCCACTCTGGACACCAGCATGGGCTCCCAAAATTTCCTGTGTATTTGTATTGTCAAGTGTGTTGGTAGCATGGCCCAAGCACAGGGTCACCCATTTGAGTCTGGTCTGCTTGAGGTTTCTTTCTTAAATCATCAGAGAGTTTTTCTTTGCCACTATCACCTGTATGTTTGCTCTAGGGGTTGGTAAGGTTAGACCTTACTTGTGTGAAGAGTCTTGAGGCAGCTTTGTTGTGATTTAGCACTATATAAATTAATTGAATTAAATTGTTAGATATAATAGCCTTTATGTGGCATACACGATCATTAGAGAACACACTGAAACAACTAGAGAAAAATGTACTCTAGTAAAAGTAGACGTAGCACATTAACCACCCTACTTCAGTTAAAGTGAGGAAGTACTTGCTTTTAAATGTATTTGAAGCATTAAAAGTAAAAAAAAAAATGCTTGCTGAATGTGTTCCCTAATTCATCTGTGTATATTCTAATTCTGTAGTATGGACTCGGCCATTTGAATAAAGAATGCTGAAGATAAGCACTATATTTGCAAATAAACAATATTAATTATTTGAAAGGTTATTGTTCTATTGTGTCATACAAGTTTTGCATTTTGCATCACCACTCATGCCTTCATGGTGGAGTTGCACAAAGAAGAATTTCCTTTCAACAAAACAGATCAAATCTACACTCAACAAAAATATAAACGCAACACTTTTGGTTTTGCTTCCATTTTGTATGAGATGAACTCAAAGATCTAAAACTTTTTCCACATACACAATATCACCATTTCCCTCAAATATTGTTCACAAACCAGTCTAAATCTTTGATAGTGAGCACTTCTCCTTTGCTGAGATAATCCATCCCACCTCACAGGTGTGCCATACCAAGATGCTGATTAGACACCATGATTAGTGCACAGGTGTGCCTTAGACTGCCCACAATAAAAGGCCACTCTGAAAGGTGCAGTTTTATCACGCAGCACAATGCCACAGATGTCGCAAGATTTGAGGGAGTGTGCAATTGGCATGCTGACAGCAGGAATGTCAACCAGAGCTGTTGCTCGTGTATTGAATGTTCATTTCTCTACCATAAGCCGTCTGCAAAGGCATTTCAGAGAATTTGGCAGTACATCCAACCAGCCTCACAACCGCAGACCACGTGTAACCACACCAGCCCAGGACCTCCACATCCAGCATGTTCACTTCCAAGATCGTCGGAGACCAGCCACTCGGACAGCTGCTGAAACAATCGGTTTGCATAACCAAAGAATTTTCTGCACAAACTGTCAGAAACCGTCTCAGGGAAGCTCATCTGCATGCTCGTCGTCCTCATCGGGGTCTCGACCTGACTCCAGTTCGTCGTTGCAACTTCGCACAGCCATTGAAGAGGAGTGGACCAACATTCCACAGGCCACAATTGACAACCTGATCAACTCTATGCGAAGGAGATGTGTTGCACTGCATGAGGCAAATGGTGGTCACACCAGATACTGACTGGTATCCCCCCCCCAATAAAACAAAACTGCACTAGAACTTTGAGTTCATCTCATACAAAATGGGAGCAAAACCAAAAGTGTTGCATTTATATTTTTGTTGAGTATATGTGTGGCATGTTGGTGTGTGGTGCAATTCCCTCTTAAGCAATCATATTTACAACCACTCAGCTTTGCCACACTTGGCGTTGTTGGCAGGATGGAATGGAAGTAGAGGTGTGATCATTTTGGTAGTGTTTATGAATTGTTTGAAACCTCTATAGGCAACCCATAAGTGGAAAACAAGTTTCTCAAGACTTCGATTGTTTTGCACGTGGTAGTAGTTTGCATATGGATAATTTCAGGTCATTTGGCATACACATCCATCACTACAAGGAACATTTGCTTCTTCGACTCTGCAAAATCAAGGTGTATTCTCTCCCATGGACCTGAAGCCCATTTCCAAGTGTGCACTAGTGCTGTAGCTGGAACACTACGGTGATGTTTGCAGATAACACACTGATTTGCCTCATTTTCAATGTCTTCATCCAATGAAGGTGACCATAATAAGTTCCTAGCCAAGGACTTTATTCTAACCAGCCCCAGTGGCTGTCAGGTAGCTCTGAGAGTAACCTGTTTCTCAGACTCTCTGGAATGATTACTCTGAATCCCCAAAGTAAACAATCATCTTCCACAGTCAGATCAAATTTTCATCTCACATACGGCTGAATAGCCTCATCAGACACATGATTTAGCCAACCTGACAAAACGTATTTGCTAGTGTGGGATCTCTCGGTTTCATGTGCAATCTGCTGAGCTGCGATACGCAGACTGTCCAGGTAAGAAACTCAAAACACTGGCTTTGACCTTGGAAAAGTTTCATCCGCTATTGGCAGTCTGGACAATGCATCTGCATTCCCATGTTGTTCTGATGGTTTGTATGTGATCTCATAGGTGTATGCTGCTAAAATCAAGGACCATTTCTGCATCCTAGCTGCTGCCAATGGTGGCACTCCTGTTTTTGATCCTAAGATTTTTAGTAATGGTTTGTGATCAGTCATCAGAGTGAACTTGAATCCAAACAAGTACTCATTAAACTTCATTACTCCAAAAACTAGACCTCATGCTTCCTTTTCAATTTGTGAGCACTTTTTCTCCGATTTCACTGCTAATGGCCGTACTCCTGTTTTGGACCTAAGACTTTTAGTAATGGTTTGTGATCAGTGATCAGAGTGAACTTGAGTCCAAACAGGTACTCATTAAACTTCATTACTCCAAAAACTAGACCTAATGCTTCCTTTTCAACTTGTGAGTAGTTTTTTCCTCTGATTTTGTGAGCATTCTAGAAGCAAAAACACTTTCACTTCTATCTGGCATTTGGTGAGAGATCACTGCACTGACATCTACTGGTGAAGCATCACATGCCAATATGAGTGGCAGATCTGGGTTGAATGTACTAAGACTTTGTTTGAAATCAGCTGTTTCTTGGCTTCCCCAAATGCCTTTTGACACGATTCTGTCCACTCCCACTTGACATCTTACATAGCAATCCAGTCATTGGTGCTATTAATGTCGACAAATTTGGTATGAACTTCCCATAGTAACCCAATAAAGAGAGGAAAGACCTGAACTCCATTACATTACTTGGGATTGTGACTTTGCCATAGCCTCACATTTTTCCTGCATGGGATGAATTCCTGCTGCATCAATCGTGTCTTAATAAGACTATACTGTGTTGGAAAAAGGTGTATTTATCTTTATTCATACAAAGATTATGATTTTGCAGCCTTTTCAGAACTTCCAAATTTTTCATAGGCTGTTCTCTGTCCTGTCCAGTGATTAATATGTCATCCAAATAACATATTACTCCTTCTAAACCCCATAGAACTTGATCCATCAATTTTTTGGAAAATTGCAGGTGTACTGGCCACCCCATAAGGAAGTCTGTTTACTTTATACAGACCCTTATGAGTGTTGATTGTTAAGTACTGTTTTGAACCCTCATCCAGTTCCACTTGTTGATATGCTTGTGACAAGTCTAGCCTGGTAAAACTGTCACCTCCTGCCAACTTTGTGAACAAGTCTTGTGGCTTTGAAATGGGGTACTGATCTATGTTCAATGGTTTATAGGCACTTCGTAGTCACCACATATTCTGACAGTTATCCAGTTTTGTTATGTTTACAGTGGGTGCAGCCCACTCACTATATCTAACGGCTGTAATAACCCCTTCTGTTTCCATTTGGTCAACTGTGCTTCCACTGCATCTATTAGTGCACAAGGCACAGAGCGAGGTTTACAAAATTTTGTAAGTGCAACATGTAGTTTAGCTTTGATGCCTTTTACTTTTCCCAGGCTAGGTTGGAACTCCTCTGGCTATCTCCCAGAAAGCTCTTCTACATTCTGGTGCCACTCGGTTTACAAAAGACCAATCCAATTTTAATCTTTTAATCCAATCTCATCCCACTGAGGCTGGACCACTTCCTTTTACCACAAACAAGGTTAGTGTATGACTGTTTCTTTACATTTTATCATGCCTTGGAGGCACCCTTTAACCTCCAGTACTTGTTTAAGTTCTCAGCTCACAGCTGGAATTTACAAGTTTAACCATTTTAAACCTGGGTTTGTACAATGACTCAATATAACAGATACGATTGCCCTGTATCAACCCCCATTTTCATTCATTTACCATTTACATGCACATGGCCATAATAAGGTTTAATCACACCACTAGTCTATTTCAAACAGTTCCAGACCCTTCTTTTTACCTTCCCAATTTTTCATGTTTGGGTGTGTTTTGGATGTGACCTTGGGTGTTTCAGATGAATGAAGCTGAGGATCTCTTGCCTCCTCTAGTGAAGCTGTTGAGCTGTCAACATCGGCATGCGGCATATCACGTGATTCCTCCTCTGATCGCGATCATCAGTCTGCTTCGCTGTCATCAGTTGATTGGTCCACTTGGGCTGTCTGGCACCTTTCTTTCTGGTCAGGAATGAGCCACCTCTTGTGGTCACATGCAGCTCACCTCTTCTGTGAGTGACACACCCTGACGATGTGCCCTTTCTTTTCCAGCTCCGGCACTCAGCCTCCTTAGCATGGCAGTTGTCTGGCACGTCCTTTCACTTTGCACCTGTAGCATGGTTTTCCACTTCCCTCTTTCTCAGCTCTCTTGAAAACAGTGTTGGTTTTCAGGGACTTTTGCGACCACTGCTTTGCATGTTGCTTTGCACCTTCATCTACCAGGCCCATTTCATAAACTCCTGTTAACATTAAGTCTTTTGTGTGGGCAGCATTCAACATTCAGTTCCAAAGCTCACACACAAATCTATCTCTTAATGCATCATCCAAAAATGCTTCAAATTTCCACATTGAAGCCAGCTAGCTTTTTGAGACTATCCATAAATTCAATGATAGAATCATCTTCTCCTTGCTTTTGGGTGTTAAACATATCTTTCAGCGATAAAGTTTGTTTTTGGCACAAAATGGGTGTGCAAGAGAGTTAGAAAGTTGGCCAGCTTACATATAGATGGTTTTAAATGGTGCACATAAGTCCATCAACAGACTGTGGTTCTGTTTTCCAACGACGTCAAAAAACACTGCTTTTGACTTTTCATCACCCTACTTCATTTGCCACAAACATTGTTTTAGCTGTTCCAGATGGGCTTCAAATACTTATGCTGTTTTGTTAAAGTGAAGGTCTTCTGCAATTCTGAACATCATTATGCACTCAGTTGTCTCAACAGAATCCAGGCAATGGTGCAAAACGCACTTCCAAGCAATATCCCAGTCCTCATCACCAATTTCTGTTGTATCACAGATGTTTGTTTGAATGTTGCCAAAGGAAGCTGGCGAGTTTGCACAGGAACACAGCAAACTTTATTTACCGGTCTTGACAACCTACAGCTCTCCTCTTCAAAATGCCACCCTACTTCTGCATCAAGCTGTGTGCAGTCACAGCCTTTTATACTGGTGCTTAGTGCCCCTGCAGCTAACCCAAGTTACTTCACCTTCAGAACCTTCCAAATACCACATTCGGATACACCAAGACTCTTCCTAGAGCTGGCCGCCCATCTAAACTGAGTGATTGGGAGAAAAGGGCCTTAGTCAGGGAAATGACCAAGAACCCAATGGTCCACTCTGTCAGAACTCCAGCATTCCTCCATGGAGAGAGGGGAACCTTCCAGAAGGACAACCATCTCTGCAGCAAACTACCAATCAACCAATCAACAGGCCTGTATGTGGCTAGATGGAAGCCACTCCTTAGTAAAAGGCACATGGTAGCCCACCTGGAGTTTACCCAAAGGCACCTGAAGGACTCTCATACCACGTGAAACAAAATTCTCTGGTCTGATGAGCCAAAGATTGAACTTGGGAACTGAAACCAAGTGGTTAATGCACTTTGTTTCACTGCGGAAGGTTCCCAGTTTGAATCCCACCCCTTCCACATTTCTCCATGTAATGTGGAGTTACATCAAGAAGGGCATCTGGCATAAAACTTGTGCCAAGTCACATGCAGATCAAACTTGGATTTGCTGTGGCAACCCAAAGTGCAAAACAAGGGAGCAGCCAAAGGGACTTACTTTTTTGGTGTGAATACCAGTTGTCATGCTTGGAGGACCCAGGCACCATTCCTACATTGAATCATGGTGGTGGCAGCATCATGCTGTGGGGATGTTTTCAGCAGCAGCAACTGGGAGACTAGTCAGGATTGGGGGAAAGATGAATGCAGCAATATACAGAAACATCCCTGATGACAACCTGCTCCAGAGCGCTCTTGACCTCAGACAGGGTGATTGTTTGATCTTTCAGCAGGACAATGAACCTCAGCACCAGCCAAGATATCAAAGGAGTAGCTTCGGGACAACTCTGTGAATGTCCTTGAGTGGTCCAGCCAGAGCCCAGACCTGAATCCGATTGAACATCTCTGATGATATCTGAAAGTGGCTGTGCACTGACGCTCCCCATCCAACCTGATAGAGCTTCAGAGTTGCTGCAAAGGGGAAAGGGCAAAACTGCCCAAAAGTAGGTGTGCCAAGCTTGTGGCATCATATTCAAGAAGACGTGAGGCTGTAATTGCTGCCAAAAGGTACAGTTATGTACATGTTGGCCCCTTCACACATAACACAATTGAGGCCGAATGGCATATGAAGGAGGATTCAATGCCACTCGTGAAAAATCAGAGCAATTTCGAACGCCTTGTACAGCAGTCGCCATTTGGGCACAGCACATGCACTCTGCTTTGCATGTCACTCACACTGGAAACCATTCGAATAGTGGGCAAGATGAGGTCACACTGGCATCTGATCATGCTTGCAATAGTCACACAGCATGTCGAATGCAGGTTGAACAAATCATGCTGTGGCCAAGGGGCTGCACGAAATCATTGGCCATGTCGAACCTGGCCAAATGGCATGATAGAGGCAGCTGTCACACCAGTGGCTGAATGACAGCAAATGGCGTGTACCCATTCAACCCACTCTTTGAGTCCAGGAGCCCCCATGTACATCCAACACAAATGGGGGACCAGCCACACAACCAGCACAAAAATAGAGAGCAGGCAACCACTTTTGAGCTGCACTTCAAGTGTTCGAAAGCTCAAAGGGTGGTCAGTGTGTTGTGTCTGCCCCCAAGCAACACAAATGGCGTGTGAGTGTGTCATTCCCTCACAGCAACAGAATGACATGCAAGCAAATGTCGTTCCCCCCCCCCACCATCATGATCTGGACAGCTGTCATGTCCATGATAGAACAGCTAACCATAGCTGGAGAACACATCGTACATCAATATCATCTACTCTCAACTCGTCACCACGATGCACATGTGTTGCTAGGCTGTCATGACATGATGAAATTTTAAAACAACATCACCTTTGGTGTGCCCAATTTCAGATGGTGGGCCATCTGAAATTATCCGTGTGATTTGGGGGATCAGCCACCTGGCAATGCTAATGTCAGGTCCACCACGTAAGTTATAGTCTACATGACAGAAATAAATTGTATTGTATTGTATTGTATTTTGACCTCGGAACATCTAAGTAAAGCTGACCAGAGGCCCTGTCAAGTCCCCCTCTTGTTCAACTCCAAAGGCCAACTAAGATTTCCAAGTCATCTTTATTTTTCTTCCAACTTTTGTTCTGTGATTAGTTGGCTTTGTCAGTTGATGGGTTAGCAAACCTTTTAAAGACAAAGAAAACAAAAAGGTAACATTTCTAAAAGGTCTAACATTTTAAACATCATGATTACATTAAATTAATTAACCACTTGCTTCTTTTAAATGGAAATAAAGAAAATCCTAAGAAAAAAATAGCTGATCTACAAGTTTGTAGATCGGCTCTTAAACATTTAATTTCATGAATTCACCACATTTTTAGTAGTGTTTTAACATTTTCCCACTCCAAATTTAATATCACTTAGTGCAGCTAATTTATCAAAAGTCTATGAAATCAATGCTGCAATGTGTTCCTTAACTAGCCAATCTAGACAGCAGTTGAACATGAAATTAAACATACCAAGCAGCATTCAAACACCATTAAAGTAAAGTAAACTAGAAGCATCGGAGAGTGAAAACCTCCGCCAAGGCCATGGGGTCACTGACTGCCATAACATCTACACGCCGTGGAATCATTGACCTAAAAAAGTCTAACAATGATGAATGCAAGTAAAAAAAGTTTCATCTGCTGTGACTGGATAGCATGTATCGTTAGCACTTGGCATCACAGTTTATTGCAACTTGCACCTTTCCCAGAAGCTACTGTCATCTGAGCACTGATATTGATATTGCATGTGCTTATAGACAAAAACAATAAGAGACAAAAATTCAATTTATTATTTCAACTAAACTGCAAATATATGAATTTTTTAACATTTATGAAACACTTCTCTAAATAAATACAGTAAATTCTGAAATAGAACCAATTTTTTAAGTGTTGCTACATGGCCATAGGGTCACTGACCCTAAGAGATTCCCTCCTTGGCACAGTGATCTATTCAACAGTTTCAGTGTTACAAACAAAACTATGATACTACACTTTCTTTCCTTGACCATGAAAACATAGCACTAGAACTTGGAATCACTTTATGTCTTATTAGTTCAAAAGTTATTGTATAAAAACGATTTTTTCGGTAATGGCGGTTTCTTCTGGATCTAGCTCCATAACATTTGAAGCTACATCAAATCTGATGACACCTTACTGAATCAGTACAGATTCAGCTACAATTTGGTGTTAGTTTGTGCATCTCTAGCTTCATTTGTCAACTCACACTGACACATTTTCTATTTTCCCTATATTTTTGCATATTCTGGATCACCAGATCTGGAATCCGGATCTGATCATCACCAAACTTTGTTGTTTGATAGAACATTTGACTATGTTACGCCCTAATTTTCAAGCCTTTCTGCCTTGTTTTTGTGGAGTTAGAAACAAGAATGTCAAAAATCCCCCTATCCCGCAATGGGTGAAAAAATCCTTAAAAAAATTCCTGGATCCGGATCATCACTAAAATTTAATCACTTTTCCTCTTGTCATTTCCAACCACTCCACAAATTTCATCAAAATCCGTTTCAAATCTTTTGAGTTATCCTGCCTGAAAAACAGACCAGACAGACAAACAAACAACACAAACAACAAACTCGACCGAAACATAACCTCCTTGGCGGAGGGGTAACAAACATTTCACTGACATATTTCACCATCACAATAGATCATTCAGAAAACATCACATTTAAACACAACAGCAGTTACAAGGAGCACATGTCATTAAATGGAATGTCAAGCAGTTTGCTTGATTAAACAAGCACAGCATTAAATTTTATATGTACATACAATATTGTTCTCTTTTTTTTCATTTAAACAAAGGTCTCTTCACCCCCTTTTAGTAAAAGGAAGAGATACCTTGGCTTGGTCGGTGAAATTGCTGGCCTTGACGTGAGGCGATAAATGTTGATCCTCCCAGGCCTGGAATATCTCAATTTTGACATGAAACAGTTATGTCATATAATTTCCCACTGACCAAATGTTCACCTATACAGGTTCAAGGACCCCTTTGAAAGAACTCTTAAATGATGGTCTGTTGGAATGTGGACCAGAGTGTAGTGGCCCAGGGAGTGTTCTGGACCTATCTCAAGATATCTCCAGAATTTCCCAGTCAGAACAGCATTTCCATCAGCTCAAATCTCAGGTTTTGGTTGAGAAAATATTAATATATTTTATTTAATCACGGCGAAGCGAGGGCCATGATTGCTACAATGTACTTTATAAGTGCTAACACAGGTGCTGTGCCGTGATCTAAATCCAGATTAGAATTTTTTTAAGGATCAATCAATCAATCAATTTTATTTATATAGCGCCAATCACAACAAACAGGTTGCCCAAGGCGCTTATATTGTAAGGCAAGGCCATACAATAATTACGGAAAAACCCAACGGTCAAAACGACCCCATGTGAGCAAGCACTTGGCGACAGTGGAAGAAAACTCCCTTTTAACAGGAAGAAACCTCCAGCAGAACCAGGCTCAGGGAGGGGCAGTCTTCTGCTGGGACTGGTTGGGGCTGAGGGAGGAGAACCAGGAAAAAGACATGCTGTGGAGGGGAGGCAGAGATCAATCACTAATTGATTAAATGCAGAGTGGGTGCATACAGAGCCAAAAAGAGAAAGAAACACCAGTGCATCATGGGAACCCCCCAGCAGTCTAAGTCTATAGCAGCATAACTAGCATAACCTGATCCAGCCCTAACTATAGCTTTAGCAAAAAGGAAAGTTTTAAGGCCTAATCTTAAAAGTAGAGAGGGTGTCTGTCTCCCTGATCTGAATTGGGAGCTGGTTCCACAGGAGAGGAGCCTGAAAGCTGAAGGCTCTGCCTCCCATTCTACTCTTACAAACCCTAGGAACTACAAGTAAGCCTGCAGTCTGAGAGCGAAGCGCTCTATTGGGGTGATATGGTACTATGAGGTCCCTAAGATAAGATGGGACCTGATTATTCAAAACCTTATAAGTAAGAAGAAGAAGTTTAAATTCTATTCTAGAATTAACAGAAGCCAATGAAAAGAGAGGCCATATGGGTGGATATGCTCTCTCCTTCTAGTCCCCGTTAGTACTCTAGCTGCAGCATTTTGAATTAACTGAAGGCTTTCAGGGAACTTTTAGGACAACCTGATAATAATGAATTACAGTAGTCCAGCCTAGAGGAAATAAATGCATGAATTGTTTTTCAGCATCACTCTGAGACAAGACCTTTCTAATTGTAGAGATATTGCGTAAATGCAAAAAAGCAGTCCTACATATTTGTTTAATATGCGCATTGAATGACATATCCTGATCAAAAATGACTCCAAGATTTCTCACAGTATTACTAGAGGTCAGGGTAATGCCATCCAGAGTAAGGATCTGGTTAGACACCATGTTTCTAAGATTTGTGGGGCCAAGTACAATAACTTCAGTTTTATCTGAGTTTAAAAGCAGGAAATTAGGGGTCATCCTGTCTTTATGTCTGTAAGATAATCCTGCAGGTTTAGCTAATTGGTGTGTGTCCTCTGGCTTCATGGATAGATAAAGCTGGGTATCATCTGCATAACAATGAAAATTTAAGCAATGCCGTCTAATATACTGCCTAGGGAAGCATGTATAAAGTGAATAAAATTGGTCCTAGCACAGAACCTTGTGGAACTCCATAATTAACCTTAGTCTGTGAAGAAGATTCCCCATTTACATGAACAAATTGTAATCTATTAGATAAATATGATTCAAACCACCGCAGCGCAGTGCCTTTAATACCTATGGCATGCTCTAATCTCTGTAATAAAATTTTATGGTCAACAGTATCAAAAGCAGCACTGAGGTCTAAGAGAACTAACTGTAAACCGTATAAAAGCAATCTTTTCTAAACCTCGGAGAGAAATGGCAGATCTGAGAAGGTCCAAAAACTACATAAAACTGATGAGTCGAGGTTAGATTTTTTTAAAGAAGGGGTCAAACCACAGCATGTATAAAAAGCAGCTGGACCCTGAACTAAGACCAGAGTTGCTAAAAGTTAGGAGACCCGACCCAACAGTATTAAAAACCTCTTTCAGCACCTTAGCTGGAACAAAATCTAAAGGACAACTTGTAGATTTTGTGTTTGCCTGACTAAGGGACGAAAGTCAGATAGGTGCTCAAACACAGCAGAATGTGCACGAGTAACAGACAGTTCAACATTACATTTAATGATCAGCATTCTGTCTGAACTGATGAGACTTTTTCAATGAAAAACTGAAGAAACTGCCTCACTTGAGTCAGGCTTCAGCTGTCGGGAAGGTGCACACGGAGGCTGCAAGCATCCTTGTGCCCTACAGCTCATTTACCTGCTTTCAATACCACAACACACACACACACACACACACACACACACACACACACACACACACACACACACACACACACACACACACACACACACACACACACACACACACATCTGTCTCTTTTCTGTTCTGTCCTCTCACACTGACTCCCGCCCCTCACTCTCTGTCTCTCTCACCCTCCCTCTCTCTCCACACACACACACACACACACACACACACACACACACACACACACACACACACACACACACACACACACACACACACACACACACACACACACACACACACACACACACGTGTTACAAATGTACTATTTGCTTGGAATAAAAGCTGACAGATTTGCTGTTAGTTGCCTCAGACCGTACACACTGTGCCCTGCTTCAGAGCTACAGTGACTGATGGCTTATGAACGGTTCAGAGATTTTCAAAAATAAAGTGGTGTGAGATCTCGGCACACACCCTAATTTTACTGTTTTAACATGAAAAAAATTCCAGAATGAATCATGCGGTTATGACCACAAGTAATCATTTTTATTTGTCTCTGTATAACTACGCACAGCCTTTAGTAATTTACATAACAAAAACAACAACTAACAATAGCAATCAGAGATTTCTGATGTCTGCCAATCCAGATCTGGATCACCTCCAAACTTCAGTGGAGTCCTCCAGGCCCTAATATATATCTGTGGTGCAAATTTGGTGAGAATCCGTGAAGTAGTTTTGACGTAATCCTTCAAAGTGTCATCATTCATCATTTTGTTTGTGGGCTGCCAGAAGAGGAGGTACTACTGGCCCACCACCAGAGGGCGCCCTGCCTGAAGTGCGGGCTTCAGGCACGAGAGGGCGCTGCCGCCACGGACACAACCGGGAGTGACAGCTGTCACACATCAACTCATGACAGCTGTCACCCATCATTTCATCACTCCATAAAAGCCGGATGTCATCTCCACCTCGCTGCCGAGATATCATCTACCTGTGAAGGTAATATTCTCTGCTGTATCTGAACTTAACACTGACTTTATAGTCTGAACTTCTTTGCAGCCGTTTTCCTGTGGGTGTTGCCTTATCTGTGGGATTGGCGTTTTGATGTGATCAGCGACGGCTTCGCTTCACACCCTAACCAGATAAGTGGTTAACAGGAGCTGCACGAGTGTGTGATTAGAGGTGGAGGTGACTTTCCACCTTCTGACTGTTTTTGTTACTGGGTGTGCACACACCCACATCTCACTGTTTGTGCTCCTCACCAGCAGTACCAGATCCGACAGTCGGGGGTGGTGATCACCTGGGAATTCGGGACTTGGCGGCTCCAGTATTCCAGGTTCGGTGGCGGCGGAAATCGTGTGGTTCCGGCTCTTCTCAGGACAGACGTCTTCTATCCTCGAGCCTGCCCACACGTCACCTTTGTGTATTGACTGCTATCAGATTCTGAGATTGTCTGTATATTCGTTGTGCACATTCACAACATTAAATTGTTACCTTTTGGCTCATCTATTGACCGTTCATTTGCGCCCCCTGTTGTGGGTCTGTGTCATTACACTTTCCCCAACATTTTGCCCATCACTCCTCTCAGAGCATAAGCTGCTGACAACCGCCAGATTCCTCGGTCCTGGGCTGCCCTCTCCAGTTGTTTCTAGGTGTATCCCATCTTCTTTCTGTCTGCCTCAAGGTCCTGTCGCCAGGTGTTTCTTGGCCGTCCTCTTCTTCGTTTTCCCTGGGGGTTCCATGCCAGCACCTGTCTGGTGATGTTACTAGTTGGTTTCCTCAGGGTGCCCAATCCATCCCCATCTTCTGCACCAGAACTCATCTTCGGTTGGCAGTTGGTTGGTATGCTGCCACAGGTCTGAACTGGTGATGGTGTGGGGACAGTGGCTCTGCAGGATTCTTCTCAGGCAGCTGTTGATGAAAGTCTGTACTTTTCTGGTGGTAGTCTTTGTTGTCCTCCATGTCTCAGCTCTGTACAGCAGCACTGACGTGACGTCGGAGTTAAACAGCCTGATCTTCGTGCAAGTTGATACCACCTTGGAGCTCCATATCTTCTTCAACTGCAAGTATGCTGCCCTCACTTTGCTGATTCTTGCTCTGACGCCTGCGTCTGTTCCACCCTGCTTGTCAGTGATGCTGCCCAGATATAAAGGCCTCCACTTCCTCCAGCTCTCTTCCATGCAGTGTGACTGGGTCCTCACTTTTTGTTGATCTTAAGAATCTTGGTCTTGTCCTCATGGATCTTAAGGCCAATTTGTGAAGAGGTAGCTTCCAGCTCTGTTGTCTCGTCCTGCCTCTGCTGGTGGCTGTGGGAAAGCAGGGCTAGGTCATCAGTGAAGTCCAATTCTTCAAGCTGATCCCATAGTGTCCACTGGATTCCATTTCTGCTATGTGCTGTTGACCTCTTCATGATCCAATCGATCACCAGGAGGAAGAGAAAAGGTGACAGGAGGCAGCCTTGCCTGACTCCATTCTTCAACCCAAAGCTGTCTGTGAGCTGTGCACCATGTACCACCTGGTAAGTCATTCCTTCACAGGAGTTCTTGATCAGGCTGACCAGTTTAGTTGGCACTCCATAATGGCATAGCAGCTTCCAGAGGGTTTCACGGTCAATGCTGTCAAATGCCTTCTCATAGTAGACAAAGTTAATATACAGCAATGAATTCCACTCTAAGGACTGCTCAACAATGATGCGCAGAATGGCATTCTGGTCGACGCATGATCTGTTCTGAGGGAAGCCGGCCTGCTGATCTCTGAGAAGAGGGTCAACTGCTCCTTTCATTCTCTCCAGCAGGATCCTGTTGAAGACCTTTCTTGGCACTGACAGAAGTGTTATTCCTCTGTAGTTTGCACAGTTGCTAAGGTCTCCGTTCTTGGGTAATTTAATGAGGTAGCCCTCCTTCCAGTCTGTTGGTACTTTTTTCTTCTTCCAGATCTTCACGAAAATATGGTAAAGCATTTCTATGGCTGTTTCCAGGTCTACCTTGAGTGCTTCTGCAGGGATGTTATCCGGTCCTGCTGCCTTGCCGTTCTTCAGTAGTTTGATGGCTTTCCTGATCTCCTCTTTTGTTGGCTGCCCACAGTTGATATCTAAATCTCTGTCAGCTGCCTCGATTTCAGGGGGATTTGGAGGGACAGGTCTGTTCAAAAGCTCTTCAAATTGCTCTGCCCATCTGTTCAGTTGTTGCTGTGTTCCCTGGACAGCATTCCCTTCCTTGTCCTTGATTGGTCTCTCGGGTCTACTGCACTTCCCTGACAGTTTCTTGGTGGTATTGTATAGCTGCTTCATGTTATTACTGGCTGTTGCTTCCTTGCTTCTTTTGCCAGGCTGTCAACATAATTCCGCTTATCTGCTCTTGCACTAATCTTCACTTCTCTGTTGACTTTTGTGAAGTCTTCCTGTGCTTTAGCCTTTGCTGTCCTTGTTTGGCTGTTGTTTACTGCTGCCTTCTTCTGCTTTCTCTCCTGTATTTTGTGCAGTGTGTCTGCTGATATCCATTCCTTCTGTTGGTGTTTCTTGGGACCCACTACTTCCTTGCTGGTTCATGTGTCTCCTTCACTTTTTGCCAGTGGGTCTCCAGATCAGCCTCTTCCTCCAGTAGTTCTTGCAGCACTTGGTATCTGTGATGAGGGACAGCTTGAAATCTTCTCTAATCGTTGGATCTTTCAGTAGGCTGAGGTTGTACTTCTGCCTTTTTAGAGCCAGTTTCATGCAGTTCTTTTCAGCTTCATCTTCATCTGAATTTCTTGGCCATACAGATGTGGTCAATTTGGTTTTCTGTCATTTGGTCAGGCGATACCAAGTCTGTCGTAAAACAGAAATGAGAGCACAGATGACATTTTGTGAGCTAAACAATAGCTGGCTCACTCCTCTCTTTTCACCTATGACAACAGCAACCGTGCAACTGAAAAACAGCAGGACTTGAATTATACTGACTCATCGGCACACTGAATTAGTCACTAATGAGCAAAATCAGATGGAGAACTGTACTTGCAAAGACCTGTTGTGTGGAGACACCAAGGTTTTGTCAACAAATTTACACCTGTGTGAAATACAGTTTGCTGCTTTTATACTGAGAGATAGTAGTTAGACCATAGACTAACAAAACAACCCACCTGGTCTCTTTGGCCTCTGTCACGTTCTAAGCAACATTTGACACAATAATGTAGCCAGTAAAGATCCAGATTGTGCTCTAGAAAGACAAATCACCACAATCACAAATATGAAGGTGCAAGCATGCAAAAGGATTACCTGAAATAATTTACAAAACTAGATGAACTTTCAATCACTCGAATAATCAAACTTAAAGATTCTCTTGTTAGATATATTTGTGTGTTTATCTATTATTTTGAACAAAGAAATTCAAGTTACAGTGTAAATCATATGTGCAGTTATCGCATGGGTTATGGGCAGGGGGCAGGACCTCCCCTGAATGCTCACGGGGACCAATAAGGGAAGGATTTTGCGAAATAATGTCCGCCTTTGTCACACCCATGTTGTGCTGTATAGAAAGTGTTTTAGTCCATTGTTTATGGATCTCCTGCAAGAGAGAAGTTCTTCAGAACCCAGGCCTGTTTTTCAACATGACTTTTAATAAATTTAAAAGTGCACAATAGTTTGACTTTATACTTTGTGAGGGACAGTATTACAGTAAGAACTAGGTAAATTTAACACTCTCAAACGCGTGCATAGCATTTGGAGGTTCATGACACACATGTCACTATTCGCTATAAACGTCACATAATGCCACATGATTGATGGTGTCCCGACGAGATGATCTACCATTGAAAGGATATCCATATGCGCAGTTGTCTCTATCCTGGACTTCAAAACCTCTCCCCGTCGAGTTTCTACTTTTTTTGGCGGGTGGGCTCAGTTCGACGGGTGAGGTGCGGATGAGCATTTGCGCGGTGGAGCTCATCTTGACGGGACATGGTCACAGGTCGGGATGAGCTCCACTACCGAAGAAAACCCACGTAAGCTTTGCCTTTCCATAAAAATACAGTAATAAGTGTTTTTACAATTTAAAAAAGTGTATGCCAGTAGTGCTCATGGCAGTATTTGTCCTGAATATGAGCAGACAGTGTATGATATTTTTAATCACGTTAAGTTTTTTCAAACTTAATTTACAAAAACTCTCGATGGGAGACATCAAAGTTTAAAAACAAAACGACAAAAAAAAAATTACAAGACAGCTCTGCAGTGTTTGCACATGCACAGTGCGAGCGGTTGGACACTTGTAGGTCTTCAACAGCAGTAGGATACCCTCACGACGGCCGACCAGAATAATATCAAACAGGTTTGATTTTATTCGACCATACGATCGGAGATCAGGAGGTGTCGTGAGAGGTTGAATGCAGCTTGTTACTCCTTGTACACTACACGATGCAGGATACGCGATAAACCTGAAACTCGGTCCAAAAAATTCTCGCACGAATGAAAAATCATCTGAAAAAGGGCTAAAAGTCGTACAGTGTAAAGCCAACATTTAGTGTCAAGACAATATTGAGTGCACATTTACAACATCATAAAATGTGCGCACATCATAAAACTAATAATAAAAATAATAAAACTAATAAAATGAGCGCACATTCTCTCCACATGCAAAACATGTTGTGATGACACTTCCAGGGCTCTGTAAAAATGCCTGTTTTTACAAATAAAAATGGAATATTTTACAAAAGCACATTTGTCTGTAAACACCAACACACGACACGTCACATTAACGTGTTGGTTTACATAATGAATGACTGAACCAATCAGTGTTTAGCAGAGGCACTTTTACCCAGAATCCTTTGTGATCTGTCTGTGTTTGTTACAAAATCTCAGAATTAGTTCATTATTCAACATTAAAAGATATATGTTATATTTTAACTTTGTACAAATTACAGAATTGACATTAATGGAGTTATTCTATCAGTATTCATTTTATTTATACACCAAATCATAAGTCAGTATGACTTTATTTTCCAAGACCTCCGTCTGACCGGAGCGTTATTATTGGGTAGAGAGCTGGGCTTTACGGCTGTTTGCAGCTCGCCTCTGTACTGTAAGCCGTGTAGTAAATAAGAGCTTCCAGCAGGGGGCAGGATGTTCAAACATAGAAATGTGGACTCGTTTGGGTGTGTTGTCGCTTTTGATGTTTCCAGAAGCGATGGTGGTGTTAAAACTCAAATTCAGTTTATTAGTTGTTGTAAATGTACCAGAAACAATACTGGAATTTATCGGTTATCTGTAACTTCCGATACATTTTTGGGTGGTTTATCGGTTTATCTTTATCAAGATAACTTTTCAGTTATCTGATTATCTGTTATTGAAGTAAATTTTTTGGTTATCTGTGCCCACCACTGCTTGCCACTCTTCTTTACTTGTCCCGGTCTCCTCTTACATGACACTAAATTGTGGCGTACACAGTCTGTGCAACAGGCTGGAAACCACCAGGTTGTTCAGAAACTCCAAATCCATGACAGAAAACTGAGACAAAGCTGATAAAACACTCGCCAGAAAGCACAAGAGATACGATATGTTAAACGCAACTCAACACTGCGCACCCCCCCCCCCCCCCCCCCCCCACACACACACACGCACAAACAGACATAAGCAATCACTGGAATTGGGGGAGTTCAGGTGCCTGCGCAGTGACCAAATGGTTGCCACTAACATGCCACACACACGCCTTCTGCGTGAGAGAGGCTTAAGTTCACAATATAAAAATAAATAAATAAATAATAATAAATAAAATAAAATAAAAATATAAAATAATAATTTATAATATATATATATATATATATATGTTTATATATAAACATCTCCAAAACCTATCTGAAGATCTCCAGATGACTTAGGAATTTCTCAACTGGGGTGGAAACGCCAGTTGAGAAATTATATTATATTATATATATTTATATATATATATATATATATTATATAAATATATAAATTATATAATTTCATGTGTCAGATTTGGAAGCGTACACTAGTGTCACATGTTCCAAATCACCATGGAAACACCTTGTGTCCTGGATGGTAACCAGCCAGGCAATCAACCATTCTATCCCCACTTATTGAAAGTAACCATCTATCTACAGCAGCCAAGTGAAACGTGGGCATCTCCTTGCCCTTTTCCAGTTGCCGCGGTCCTGAAAATTCAGGCATGTGCATGCTGTATCACGCACAGAGGAATGTGCCCCATGACCAAACTGTCATAGCTGACATTCCCTCACAATGCAAGTGGCACTCCTCATCTTCACCTCAGTATTAACTGTTCCTTTTACACAAAGTCATTCTAGTGATACCCAAGAATCCGTCAGTGACCCAGTACCACAGTTTTGGCCATTGATCAATAAATCAAAGACTTATGAACCCATCTTAATAATTATTTGAGAACTTGTTTGCACCACAGGCCCAAATTATATTTGACTCTCAACAAATATAATTTTATCCACCGTGGTAAAACACGATGATGAGAAAGTAAAAGTGGTCCATGCTGATACTTATGCCCTATCAAGTAAAGTCTCAGAGCATTCATTGGGGCCACGAGATGCTGCATTGACAAACCATGGAACTGCATTGGGTCCTGGATAGCAGTCACACAGGCAGACAATCAAAGGGTTTCCATTTCTCAAAGGTAACATCTATGAATATGCCACCACCAGGTGAAACGTGGGTGTGCCCTTGGCCTTCTCCAGCCATTGGGGTCTTCAAAACTGAGGCAACAGTGTGCATCATGCACAGAAAAATGTGCCACATAGCCAAATATCATATGATGCTCCCTCACAATGCATGTAATGCTTCTCATCATTATCTGCACAGTACTCGACATGAAAATAATTCCTTCCATTTGTGCTCTTGTGGCATCTATATTATAATAGCTAAGTGGCCAGTGTGTGCGTGCGTGTGCAGGGCTTCGATCATGCAGAAACCGGGGACAGCTGACATTTGCGGTTGGTATGCTTATGTATTTTGGATCAAGGGGAACGTTGCAAAAACAGAAAGTTGAGAGGAGTAATATTTATGGAGAAATTAGCATTTTTAGCTAACCAGTAAACAATGGACATTGTGCTGCAATGCACCATGGGAGTTTGAGGTTTTAAATGTTGTTATTGTGGTTCAAAGTAGTTTAAAAGTGTTGTTATTGATTTATTGTGTTTTTGTAGTTCAATTGGTTTAGTCAGCTTAGTTAAGTGTCATGTTGTCATTACCATGACTGAAAGAGTAATGCTTTTGATGTCTTCCACCACCGTTTCTGATTGTATTTGCGTAAAAATTAAAAGCACCTGCTTGCAGCAGAATGCAGAAAAAAACAAAAAGCTTTGCATGCGTGTGACTGGACACAGCTCACATTTGCCTTTTGGTATGCTCATGTAGTTTGGGTGAACGGTGCCAAAAGAATGTTGATAGGACTACTATTTTTGTAAAAACTACGGATATTAGCTAACATTGCTAATTACATTCTGGACTAACACACCATTCCAGCAGGGGCTGGTAAATCATCTTTACATTAAACCCAGCGCCAGCCTGTGCTCATTTCTGCAGCCAGCCTGCACTCTGCACAACACCTGCAGGTGCGAGATCTGGTTGACAACAGGTTTGTCTTCACAGCTGCAACGTGTTTGCACACATGCACATTCCAGCCAGAGATGGTTGCAATGTGCGTAAATAGTTAAAGTAGTTGATAAAACGTTCTTGCCGCTATTGTTACTTTAAGAATACTTTAAGAATGTTGCTTTTTGTCCCACACATGGATGAGTCACGTTCAGCTTGTCTGAGCTTTAGTTATTGATCCGTTCAGATATCATCACCATTCGTGCAAGACATCAGACTTGGGAGGTTGGATGAAGTTGGACGACAATCAAATGGATTGCTGATGGTACGGGAGCTACGCAATGATGTCTCCGAAAGTCAACGTAAGTCCAGATTTCTTGTTTCGTTTTGGCTTCGGTGTCCTTCGTTAGTGCCGTGTGACTGGGGCTTAAGACAGTAAATTAACATTTAAAAAGTTACATAATTAACAGAACATAAAAGGGTTGAGGTCCTCTTCTAAAAATTGTTGAGGTCTAAGGTTCTAACAACATTCGGGACTAACACACCATTCCAACTCATTACACAAGCTCTGCTTAATTTATTACAACACAGTGAATTCACCAGTGTAAAACTAATACTGACAGGGGTAAATTAACACTGCCAGTGTACATATGGTCCTACTGATGAGAGCGAGTGTTCACTGTCAGTGTTAATTTAACACTGGTGATTTTACTGTGCACCCTTGAAAAATGTCAGCTACCTGTGTTATAAACACTACCCATTCTAGAGTCCGTGGATCCCCACGGGCAACACGCTAGTTGTCTTTATTTCAGGTGACTATAAGATACGTTCCAGAGTGTGGTACTGTGAAAATGGAAGGAAGATTGCAGTCTGGTCAAAATTAATCACAAAAATTTAACATGTTTTGAACTTGACACTGTTGATCAGTCAAAACTAATTTGAACACGTGACTTGGGGTTCTGAGTCATGTTGTTGTGCACTGTTCTACATGCACTGAGTCCAGGATATCTACAACATTATTCTACATTGACTGCTGCAGCCCTACCAAAGAACAGACGTTGAGAAATCATATAATCTGCCATAAAATCCCCTGACGGTCACTGATATTGACTGTTGAGGTGAAAACAGATTCACCTGACTGTTTTGTCACATCCCCAATGGACAGTTGTGGAGTATAACTCTGAACTGACATTCTGTAAATAAATTAATAAATAAATAAATGATGCAAACAGAAGTCATAGGCAGCATGGCGGATTAGTGGTTGCCTCACAGCGAGAAGATCCTTGGTTCACTTCCAATCTGGTCCTTTCTGTGTGTGTTTGCATGTTCTCTCCGGGTTTGTGCGAGTTTCCTCTGGGTGCTTTGGAATTGACTCTGAATTGACTGTCGGTGTGAGTAATCATGTAAATGGGTTTACCTGTCCACTATGATAAGGGATCTTGACACTTGCACGCATTTTGGCTCAGCACTCTCGCATACTTTGTCATGACGATGCCATCCACTGTGTTCCCAGCTGGATGTCGTGCTTTGTGCACTGGGCGCTGCATATATCACATAATTATTTCGTAGCAGATTAATCATTTCCTTTCAGAGTTTGGCTGCTGAAAACACCTCTAATCACTTCCGGAATCACAGTGGACTGTTCCAGCTGCAGCTTTTTTCCTCTCTCTCTCTTGTGCTTCATGAGGTGGAGAACACATTTGCAACTGCCTAAAAGGTATTTATTTGTAATGTTTATATTGTAATAGCTTGGTAAAACAGCTGCATGTTCATTCCTTCTTATGAGGAGCTGTAAAATTATGTTTATGATAGATTTAACATCTCAGATGAATTGTTCAGATGAGCTGCGCTGTGATGGAATGCGCTGACGCAATCACTCAAAAAGATGCAGTGTTTTTAATTGTTTGCGCAATGTTCATGTGACGTTCATGTAATTAATGAGTGATGGCGATTTTGAATATTTCAAAAATTTTCTTTGCACACTTGCATGAAGCTGCGCACAGTTTACAACAGTTTACAATGAGTTTAAGACGGTTTACTTTCATGTACAGCAGAGTGCGTGCAATTGCATGGATCAAAGTTGTGCAAGTGTCAAGGCACCGATAGATTGTTGGTCTGCCCAGGGTGAACCCCACCTCTTGCCCATTGAGTGCATGGATAGCTTCCAGCACCCTACCACCCCCACCTACCCACATGAAACTTAATTTGAATAACCAGTTTCAGAAAATGAATGAATGAACAGGACAAAATATGAAATGGACAAAACATAAAAAAATGGAAAATGTGTGCATATTTAAACTATAGTCATTTTAAGCATGACATTTTAACTGAGAACAAGTGCAACAGCACAGCTGACAGCTTCAACCAGCTCGAGCAGCCAGCATGCCTTTAGGGGCTGAAGCACTCTGACAGCAGGAACTGTGAAGCCTCCATGTGGATTCATGCAGCAGAACACAATCTCAGCCTTAACACTCATAACAAAACACTAAGACTGCTTTTTTGACGTCAATTCAAGAAAGCTCAAGCTCCCGTCTATCCGTGAATAAATTCCAGAACAGCAAGAGAAGCTGTCAATGAATGCCAACAAATAAGTGGATGTACCAGATCTTCTTGAAAGAAGACCAATACAGTCCTTGGATTATGTGCAAGTGTCGTCTGACGACTAGGTCTTTTTTTTTTTTTTTTAAGCAGCCAGTTAAAAAAAAAAAAAGAAAAAAAATATCCTTCTGTAAATACAATGCCAAGCCAGCCACACTTTTTTCAATAAACGACAGTCTGCCCAGGATCCTTCCACACCACTTTATGCATGATGCTACTACATGACAGAGGGTTCTAACAATAACACCACAGGAATTTAAAAACCTCTTTCTGCAAACACAGATGCTGCTGTCTATATATGCATGGCCGGCTAATAAAAAATTAAATGTGTTGACTGCCTTTGCTAAGACTTTGAATAATTTCAAAGGGTAAGTTGCCCAAAGCTGTCACATGCAACTCGAGGACAGTCCTACTGTAACATAACAGCACGTTACATCTGGGTTTCTGTTCTTTTCTGCACGCTTCTATGCTGATGATTCCTGTTGCCTAGCAACCCCTTACTCAATACCTGGTCCTTGCCAGAACAAAGCAGATCAACGAGAAAGGAAATAATGAAGGAACGTTTAGCAGCCGTACAGTACAAAAGCAGTGTCAAGACATCATTCATGGTGTAGTGATCTCCGTTACCAATAGCAACATCTCCCTATTGTAGGCTCACTGAAACCATGTATAACAGAGGTAATGGAATGTGTTATACACTGACATGTTTGGATTATAGGATGAGACACTGTTTGAACGCATTACATGCATTCTAAAAAATTATATTTAGAAAGGGCTAGTTTGCTTTTTCTGGAATTGGATAAGTTGCTCTTTTTTGTTTTGGCTGCATGATAGATTCATTCAAGAAGTTACCACACACTGCGCAATATGTTTTTTTTTAATGCCACATAGACTGTTTGCTTGACTCTAGCATGATTGTCACATCTAAAGCCCTTTTTAAAAACGTGTAATTAATGTGACAGGATGTGATAGTTCTTTGTTTTTGTTTTGTTTTTTCTTTCTTATGAATGGCCACCAAGCCTTTCACGCACAGTTTCACTGGATAAAACTGACAACCTCCCCCCCACATACACGTTACACAAGATCTTGTGCATTTTCCCTGTGAATATAGACCAGTAAAAAGGGCAGTACATGAAAGTGCAGTCACAGAGACAGGCAGCAAAGAACAGGTGCTGCACACACTGGAACATCACCGCAAGTTTTTATTTTATTTTTTGTTAAACATCTAAATGTTTAAAAACATTTTCTATGTAAACATACAAAACATAGAACAAGTGTTTCTGATTTCTGGTTTACCGCAGTCCAGCATTAGGGGTCTCCAATTGGTTCAAAATGCTGCTGCGCAGGACGTTGACAGGAAGCAGAAAGTTTGACCACATACACCCATCTTGCATCTCTTCATTGGCTTCCTGTCTCTGTGAGATCAGATTTTAAGGTTCTGCTATTAACCTATAAAATTGTTCACAGCACTGGCACCTCCTTACTTAGCTGACCTAATTAATCCTACGTACTGGTCTAGGATCTGCGTTCTCAGGGTGCAGGACTACTTTGTGTCCCTAGTGTGAATAAAAAGTCTGCAGGTCACAGAGCTTTTTCTTGTCATTGCCCCTGTTTTGTGGAATGATATCCCTGGTCGATAAAACAGTCAGTTTCTGTAGAGACTTTCAAGTCCAGACCTAAGATGCACTTATTTTCCCTTTCGAATGGCTAGCATACTGGCATAGTATGTTACTATGCTTTCTACCCTTTTTAATTCATTTTATTAGCAAACAGAGCGGGTCGTAGCCTCAACTTTATCTAAAGTCTGGGGCTTTTAGTGAAGCTTAGGGCTAGTGGCCGGTTATCACTGTAGCGCTATGGCCTCGATTCGTCCGGATTAAATAAAATATATAATCCTCTCTCACCTACTAAAACCCACTGGAGACAGAGACTGCGTTTCCACCCCAGTTGAGAAATTCCTAAGTCATCTGGAGATCTTCAGATAAGTTTTGGAGACGTCCCCTGATGGTCCAATACTGCTTTGCAGAGAAAAAACAAGGCCATGATTCAAAGTTCTTCAAAGAGAAGCCCTCGTTTTATCGGTTAAACTCCAGTCATTATGAATTACATGACATTATAATGCTTCATGTCAGAATCTGACAAAATCTCCAGGCCGGAAAACCCAAACCTTACGATCAAACTAAGGCAGGAACCTCTCAAGCCTGCAAAACCTTCCCCCCATGATAACATGTGGTCATAAATTTCAATCAATCAGCTTTTATCTTGAGTTTAAAGCAAAGAAAAGACCTTTGGTTTGAAATAAAATTTGAGATCAGTGTTTCTTTCATTGATATCTAAAGAATTATAATGTTGGTTGCATTTATTATTCAAACAAAATGCTTTGCATGTAATCATTCCAGTTTATTGACATGTGCTCATTTTAAACTGGTGTGTGTGTGTGACCTTTCTGCAGTATCTAAAATGCTGATGTTGAACAACTCTGTTTATCCAAAGGATGTGTTTAACTGATTAGTAAGAATGATGTATCCATTTGAGTGTCTTAGAACAAATAGTATTTCAAATTAATTAATGTGTTAAATAGTTGAATCATTTGAGTCTGTTCTGAGGACATGAAGATCCTGTAAGATTACACACACCCTAAATGGGCAGAGTTTGGTGACGTTAGTCCCCTTTAAAAGTTAGAACAGAGTCTTGCCTTGCTCTCTTTCGGCTCTTATGCACCCTGCTTCTGCCTCTCTTTCTTCTTTGTAAACACTTAATTTTATTCTTTGTGGGCCAAGGCCTCATTGCTAAACTAAGCTATGCTAAGCTAAGCTATGCTAAGCTAAGCTATGCTAAGCTAAGCTACCACGTGTCACTCATTCATTCTTTACTTTGGGACAAACAAAGTTTTGATCTGACGCTTTAAGGTGTGTCAAGTCTTTTGAATTTTTAAGAGAACTTCCGAGCTGAACTTTTCAAATTAAGAGCGAATTTACAGAAAAGCGACTTTTCCTTTTTCATGATACATTTTTCTAATGCTCTTAAATTTTTTTTTTTTTAAACTCACAAACATTTTTAATCTGATCCAAACAAACTTTTTTAAAAGCTACTAAGAACCATTTTTCAACAAACACCTTCCACCTCTGGGTCACTGCAAGCCGACAACGTAGCTGATTCCAAACCTGACTGCAGTAGCTAAAGCCCGTAAAACCAGCTGACGCAAGCCCTGGGATCACCCGGGGACACCTCTGAGTGAACCAGGTGAGCTCACACTGCCTGAGCAGAAATATCGACGAGGGACGGATGGAACCAGACCTCCAACAGCAGCTAATCGAACCAGTCCAGGCTCCATGGAGGAGGTTTGTTGTCAATGGATACAGGTGGCTCATCCTTTTTCTTTAAAACATTCATGTAATATTTTTCTTCATAATTGGCTTCAAAATTCATCACTAAATTCCAATCAGATTTATTTACTTAAAGTTTTAAGCTTTATCTCTATTCCTTCCAGTGTCTCATGAGCGAGTAAGAAAATTGTTTCCATGAATGAACGGATTTTTCATTACTGTCTATCAAATGCCAGTCAGGTGTTCATTTCTTGTATACGTAAATTGTAAATAAATTGCAATATTTTCTACTGTGGTTTATTTTGTGTACAGAAGGAAACTCTTGGTCAACAGTATCATAGAAATTAATGACTTTCAGATCAGGGATTGATTAAATTAAATCAAGACTAATTAATTCATTTGAGACTGATAAATTAATGTTTAAATTAAAGCACTTATGCTATAAGTAAGTGGTGCCCCGAGAATTAATTAAATAATAAGTATTAAACCCTAAATTAATTATTTTGGTGACCCGTTACATTGGGCCTAGTCCAATCTGATTCAATTTGGGAGTTTAACTACTTATTCACTATAAATTGCTACATGCCTCTGGTTCCGCGCCAGTGTGAGGTGATTCAGTAAATAAATTATTAATAAATTTCTTCCAATAAATTTATTAATATCGCTACATCATCTTAAGCTTAGTTCACACCGCAAGATAATTAGCCTGATGTCGGACCCAATCTTCCCCTTCCAAAAATCTTAAGGACACCCGACAATCGTGATGACGCTAAAGATAATCTTATCAGATATTTCTGCTGTGTGTGGTGTGTTAAGTGCACTCTGATCTGCTCGGACGGACATCAGGGGTGCTCCGATCGCAAATCAGGGATATTCAACATGTTGGATTGTCTTGGCCCGATATCGCAGTGTGTGTAGTGTCCCCCGACCACAAACGAGCACACAGCCTGCTGAATGTGACGTGTAGCCAATCAGAAAGTGAGGTGACGGATGTACAGAGCAGAAAATAAAATCAAAACAGCTGTTCTGACTTACCAGAAAGTCCGGTGGCCGCACTGTCTTCACTCCTTTAAAGAACGCCTTTTCTTTTTGTATCGTTTTTTTTTTCCTCTGTTGTAAATAGTCCACAAACTATCTCCGTCTGTTTACTCTGAAGTCACGTTTAATCTCGAGAGATTTTGCGGGATTTCCTGTCTGACCTGGGAATGTTTGTGTGTGAAATCTGTTCGTGCGTGGTGGTGTTGTTCTTACCATGTGGTTGAACACCACACACTGTATGACCAACACTGTTAGATCTATGATTTTTTATCTCCACCTGTGTGGTCTCTCAGGTTTTAGAAACCTACAGATAATTTTATAGTCCTGCCATTTGAACTAGGCATTAGTATTTCTTCTGTTTTTCTTGTTGCTTAATGCTGACAAGTTGTACCTTATTTGTACTCTTTCTGCCACCAGATTCTGTTTATTTTTTTCTCTTTGTTTGAGGTGCGGCTTCATCCAGAAGTGAGAGTGGGTGTCTTCTTCTGCAGGCCTCCCACTCTGGACACCAGCATGGGCTCCCAAAATTTCCTGTGTATTTGTATTGTCAAGTGTGTTGGTAGCATGGCCCAAGCACAGGGTCACCCATTTGAGTCTGGTCTGCTTGAGGTTTCTTTCTTAAATCATCAGAGAGTTTTTCTTTGCCACTATCACCTGTATGTTTGCTCTAGGGGTTGGTAAGGTTAGACCTTACTTGTGTGAAGAGTCTTGAGGCAGCTTTGTTGTGATTTAGCACTATATAAATTAATTGAATTAAATTGTTAGATATAATAGCCTTTATGTGGCATACACGATCATTAGAGAACACACTGAAACAACTAGAGAAAAATGTACTCTAGTAAAAGTAGACGTAGCACATTAACCACCCTACTTCAGTTAAAGTGAGGAAGTACTTGCTTTTAAATGTATTTGAAGCATTAAAAGTAAAAAAAAATGCTTGCTGAATGTGTTCCCTAATTCATCTGTGTATATTCTAATTCTGTAGTATGGACTCGGCCATTTGAATAAAGAATGCTGAAGATAAGCACTATATTTGCAAATAAACAATATTAATTATTGAAAGGTTATTGTTCTATTGTGTCATACAAGTTTTGCATTTTGCATCACCACTCATGCCTTCATGGTGGAGTTGCACAAAGAAGAATTTCCTTTCAACAAAACAGATCAAATCTACACTCAACAAAAATATAAACGCAACACTTTTGGTTTTGCTTCCATTTTGTATGAGATGAACTCAAAGATCTAAAACTTTTTCCACATACACAATATCACCATTTCCCTCAAATATTGTTCACAAACCAGTCTAAATCTTTGATAGTGAGCACTTCTCCTTGCTGAGATAATCCATCCCACCTCACAGGTGTGCCATACCAAGATGCTGATTAGACACCATGATTAGTGCACAGGTGTGCCTTAGACTGCCCACAATAAAAGGCCACTCTGAAAGGTGCAGTTTTATCACACAGCACAATGCCACAGATGTCGCAAGATTTGAGGGAGTGTGCAATTGGCATGCTGACAGCAGGAATGTCAACCAGAGCTGTTGCTCGTGTATTGAATGTTCATTTCTCTACCATAAGCCGTCTGCAAAGGCATTTCAGAGAATTTGGCAGTACATCCAACCAGCCTCACAACCGCAGACCACGTGTAACCACACCAGCCCAGGACCTCCACATCCAGCATGTTCACTTCCAAGATCGTCGGAGACCAGCCACTCGGACAGCTGCTGAAACAATCGGTTTGCATAACCAAAGAATTTCTGCACAAACTGTCAGAAACCGTCTCAGGGAAGCTCATCTGCATGCTCGTCGTCCTCATCGGGGTCTTGACCTGACTCCAGTTCGTCGTTGCAACTTCGCACAGCCATTGAAGAGGAGTGGACCAACATTCCACAGGCCACAATTGACAACCTGATCAACTCTATGCGAAGGAGATGTGTTGCACTGCATGAGGCAAATGGTGGTCACACCAGATACTGACTGGTATCCCCCCCCCAATAAAACAAAACTGCACTAGAACTTTGAGTTCATCTCATACAAAATGGGAGCAAAACCAAAAGTGTTGCATTTATATTTTTGTTGAGTATATGTGTGGCATGTTGGTGTGTGGTGCAATTCCCTCTTAAGCAATCATATTTACAACCACTCAGCTTTGCCACACTTGGCGTTGTTGGCAGGATGGAATGGAAGTAGAGGTGTGATCATTTTGGTAGTGTTTATGAATTGTTTGAAACCTCTATAGGCAACCCATAAGTGGAAAACAAGTTTCTCAAGACTTCGATTGTTTTGCACGTGGTAGTAGTTTGCATATGGATAATTTCAGGTCATTTGGCATACACATCCATCACTACAAGGAACATTTGCTTCTTCGACTCTGCAAAATCAAGGTGTATTCTCTCCCATGGACCTGAAGCCCATTTCCAAGTGTGCACTAGTGCTGTAGCTGGAACACTACGGTGATGTTTGCAGATAACACACTGATTTGCCTCATTTTCAATGTCTTCATCCAATGAAGGTGACCATAATAAGTTCCTAGCCAAGGACTTTATTCTAACCAGCCCCAGTGGCTGTCAGGTAGCTCTGAGAGTAACCTGTTTCTCAGACTCTCTGGAATGATTACTCTGAATCCCCAAAGTAAACAATCATCTTCCACAGTCAGATCAAATTTTCATCTCACATACGGCTGAATAGCCTCATCAGACACATGATTTAGCCAACCTGACAAAACGTATTTGCTAGTGTGGGATCTCTCGGTTTCATGTGCAATCTGCTGAGCTGCGATACGCAGACTGTCCAGGTAAGAAACTCAAAACACTGGCTTTGACCTTGGAAAAGTTTCATCCGCTATTGGCAGTCTGGACAATGCATCTGCATTCCCATGTTGTTCTGATGGTTTGTATGTGATCTCATAGGTGTATGCTGCTAAAATCAAGGACCATTTCTGCATCCTAGCTGCTGCCAATGGTGGCACTCCTGTTTTTGATCCTAAGATTTTTAGTAATGGTTTGTGATCAGTCATCAGAGTGAACTTGAATCCAAACAAGTACTCATTAAACTTCATTACTCCAAAAACTAGACCTCATGCTTCCTTTTCAATTTGTGAGCACTTTTTCTCCGATTTCACTGCTAATGGCCGTACTCCTGTTTTTGGACCTAAGACTTTTAGTAATGGTTTGTGATCAGTGATCAGAGTGAACTTGAGTCCAAACAGGTACTCATTAAACTTCATTACTCCAAAAACTAGACCTAATGCTTCCTTTTCAACTTGTGAGTAGTTTTTTCCTCTGATTTTGTGAGCATTCTAGAAGCAAAAACACTTTCACTTCTATCTGGCATTTGGTGAGAGATCACTGCACTGACATCTACTGGTGAAGCATCACATGCCAATATGAGTGGCAGATCTGGGTTGAAATGTACTAAGACTTTGTTTGAAATCAGCTGTTTCTTGGCTTCCCCAAATGCCTTTTGACACGATTCTGTCCACTCCCACTTGACATCTTTACATAGCAATCCAGTCATTGGTGCTATTAATGTCGACAAATTTGGTATGAACTTCCCATAGTAACCCAATAAAGAGAGGAAAGACCTGAACTCCATTACATTACTTGGGATTGTGACTTTGCCATAGCCTCACATTTTTCCTGCATGGGATGAATTCCTGCTGCATCAATCGTGTCTTAAATAAGACTATACTGTGTTGGAAAAAGGTGTATTTATCTTTATTCATACAAAGATTATGATTTTGCAGCCTTTTCAGAACTTCCAAATTTTTCATAGGCTGTTCTCTGTCCTGTCCAGTGATTAATATGTCATCCAAATAACATATTACTCCTTCTAAACCCCATAGAACTTGATCCATCAATTTTTTGGAAAATTGCAGGTGTACTGGCCACCCCATAAGGAAGTCTGTTTACTTTATACAGACCCTTATGAGTGTTGATTGTTAAGTACTGTTTTGAACCCTCATCCAGTTCCACTTGTTGATATGCTTGTGACAAGTCTAGCCTGGTAAAACTGTCACCTCCTGCCAACTTTGTGAACAAGTCTTGTGGCTTTGAAATGGGGTACTGATCTATGTTCAATGGTTTATAGGCACTTCGTAGTCACCACATATTCTGACAGTTATCCAGTTTTGTTATGTTTACAGTGGGTGCAGCCCACTCACTATATCTAACGGCTGTAATAACCCCTTCTGTTTCCATTTTGGTCAACTGTGCTTCCACTGCATCTATTAGTGCACAAGGCACAGAGCGAGGTTTACAAAATTTTGTAAGTGCAACATGTAGTTTAGCTTTGATGCCTTTTACTTTTCCCAGGCTAGGTTGGAACTCCTCTGGCTATCTCCCAGAAAGCTCTTCTACATTCTGGTGCCACTCGGTTTACAAAAGACCAATCCAATTTTAATCTTTTAATCCAATCTCATCCCACTGAGGCTGGACCACTTCCTTTTACCACAAACAAGGTTAGTGTATGACTGTTTCTTTTACATTTTATCATGCCTTGGAGGCACCCTTTAACCTCCAGTACTTGTTTAAGTTCTCAGCTCACAGCTGGAATTTACAAGTTTAACCATTTTAAACCTGGGTTTGTACAATGACTCAAATATAACAGATACGATTGCCCTGTATCAACCCCCATTTTCATTCATTTACCATTTACATGCACATGGCCATAATAAGGTTTAATCACACCACTAGTCTATTTCAAACAGTTCCAGACCCTTCTTTTTACCTTCCCAATTTTTCATGTTTGGGTGTGTTTTGGATGTGACCTTGGGTGTTTCAGATGAATGAAGCTGAGGATCTCTTGCCTCCTCTAGTGAAGCTGTTGAGCTGTCAACATCGGCATGCGGCATATCACGTGATTCCTCCTCTGATCGCGATCATCAGTCTGCTTCGCTGTCATCAGTTGATTGGTCCACTTGGGCTGTCTGGCACCTTTCTTTTCTGGTCAGGAATGAGCCACCTCTTGTGGTCACATGCAGCTCACCTCTTCTGTGAGTGACACACCCTGACGATGTGCCCTTTCTTTTCCAGCTCCGGCACTCAGCCTCCTTAGCATGGCAGTTGTCTGGCACGTCCTTTCACTTTGCACCTGTAGCATGGTTTTCCACTTCCCTCTTTCTCAGCTCTCTTGAAAACAGTGTTGGTTTTCAGGGACTTTTGCGACCACTGCTTTGCATGTTGCTTTGCACCTTCATCTACCAGGCCCATTTCATAAACTCCTGTTAACATTAAGTCTTTTGTGTGGGCAGCATTCAACATTCAGTTCCAAAGCTCACACACAAATCTATCTCTTAATGCATCATCCAAAAATGCTTCAAATTTCCACATTGAAGCCAGCTAGCTTTTTGAGACTATCCATAAATTCAATGATAGAATCATCTTCTCCTTGCTTTTGGGTGTTAAACATATCTTTCAGCGATAAAGTTTGTTTTTGGCACAAAATGGGTGTGCAAGAGAGTTAGAAAGTTGGCCAGCTTACATATAGATGGTTTTAATGGTGCACATAAGTCCATCAACAGACTGTGGTTCTGTTTTCCAACGACGTCAAAAACACTGCTTTTGACTTTTCATCACCCTACTTCATTTGCCACAAACATTGTTTTAGCTGTTCCAGATGGGCTTCAAATACTTATTCTGTTTTGTTAAAGTGAAGGTCTTCTGCAATTCTGAACATCATTATGCACTCAGTTGTCTCAACAGAATCCAGGCAATGGTGCAAAACGCACTTCCAAAGCAATATCCCAGTCCTCATCACCAATTTCTGTTGTATCACAGATGTTTGTTTGAATGTTGCCAAAGGAAGCTGGCGAGTTTGCACAGGAACACAGCAAACTTTATTTACCGGTCTTGACAACCTACAGCTCTCCTCTTCAAAATGCCACCCTACTTCTGCATCAAGCTGTGTGCAGTCACAGCCTTTTATACTGGTGCTTAGTGCCCCTGCAGCTAACCCAAGTTACTTCACCTTCAGAACCTTCCAAATACCACATTCGGATACACCAAGACTCTTCCTAGAGCTGGCCGCCCATCTAAACTGAGTGATTGGGAGAAAAGGGCCTTAGTCAGGGAAATGACCAAGAACCCAATGGTCACTCTGTCAGAACTCCAGCATTCCTCCATGGAGAGAGGGGAACCTTCCAGAAGGACAACCATCTCTGCAGCAAACTACCAATCAACCAATCAACAGGCCTGTATGTGGCTAGATGGAAGCCACTCCTTAGTAAAAGGCACATGGTAGCCCACCTGGAGTTTACCCAAAGGCACCTGAAGGACTCTCATACCACGTGAAACAAAATTCTCTGGTCTGATGAGCCAAAGATTGAACTTGGGAACTGAAACCAAGTGGTTAATGCACTTTGTTTCACTGCGGAAGGTTCCCAGTTTGAATCCCACCCCTTCCACATTTCTCCATGTAATGTGGAGTTACATCAAGAAGGGCATCTGGCATAAAACTTGTGCCAAGTCAACATGCAGATCAAACTTGGATTTGCTGTGGCAACCCAAAGTGCAAAACAAGGGAGCAGCCAAAGGGACTTACTTTTTTGGTGTGAATACCAGTTGTCATGCTTGGAGGACACCAGGCACCATTCCTACATTGAATCATGGTGGTGGCAGCATCATGCTGTGGGGATGTTTTCAGCAGCAGCAACTGGGAGACTAGTCAGGATTGGGGGAAAGATGAATGCAGCAATATACAGAAACATCCCTGATGACAACCTGCTCCAGAGCGCTCTTGACCTCAGACAGGGTGATTGTTGATCTTTCAGCAGGACAATGAACCTCAGCACACAGCCAAGATATCAAAGGAGTAGCTTCGGGACAACTCTGTGAATGTCCTTGAGTGGTCCAGCCAGAGCCCAGACCTGAATCCGATTGAACATCTCTGATGATATCTGAAAGTGGCTGTGCACTGACGCTCCCCATCCAACCTGATAGAGCTTCAGAGTTGCTGCAAAGGGGAAAGGGCAAAACTGCCCAAAAGTAGGTGTGCCAAGCTTGTGGCATCATATTCAAGAAGACGTGAGGCTGTAATTGCTGCCAAAAGGTACAGTTATGTACATGTTGGCCCCTTCACACATAACACAATTGAGGCCGAATGGCATATGAAGGAGGATTCAATGCCACTCGTGAAAAATCAGAGCAATTTCGAACGCCTTGTACAGCAGTCGCCATTTGGGCACAGCACATGCACTCTGCATTTGCATGTCACTCACACTGGAAACCATTCGAATAGTGGGCAAGATGAGGTCACACTGGCATCTGATCATGCTTGCAATAGTCACACAGCATGTCGAATGCAGGTTGAACAAATCATGCTGTGGCCAAGGGGCTGCACGAAATCATTGGCCATGTCGAACCCTGGCCAAATGGCATGATAGAGGCAGCTGTCACACCAGTGGCTGAATGACAGCAAATGGCGTGTACCCATTCAACCCACTCTTTGAGTCCAGGAGCCACCCATGTACATCCAACACAAAATGGGGGACCAGCCACACAACCAGCACAAAAATAGAGAGCAGGCAACCACTTTTGAGCTGCACTTCAAGTGTTCGAAAGCTCAAAGGGTGGTCAGTGTGTTGTGTCTGCCCCCAAGCAACACAAATGGCGTGTGAGTGTGTCATTCCCTCACAGCAACAGAATGACATGCAAGCATGTCGTTCCCCCCCCCACCATCATGATCTGGACAGCTGTCATGTCCATGATAGAACAGCTAACCATAGCTGGAGAACACATCGTACCATCAATATCATCTACTCTCAACTCGTCACCACGATGCACATGTGTTGCTAGGCTGTCATGACATGATGAAATTTTAAAACAAACATCACCTTTGGTGTGCCCAATTTCAGATGGTGGGCCATCTGAAATTATCCGTGTGATTTGGGGGATCAGCCACCTGGCAATGCTAATGTCAGGTCCACCACGTAAGTTATAGTCTACATGACAGAAATAAATTGTATTGTATTGTATTGTATTTTGACCTCGGAACATCTAAGTAAAGCTGACCAGAGGCCCTGTCAAGTCCCCCTCTTGTTCAACTCCAAAGGACAACTAAGATTTCCAAGTCATCTTTATTTTTTCTTCCAACTTTTGTTCTGTGATTAGTTGGCTTTGTCAGTTGATGGGTTAGCAAACCTTTTAAAGACAAAGAAAACAAAAAGGTAACATTTCTAAAAGGTCTAACATTTTTAAACATCATGATTACATTAAATTAATTAACCACTTGCTTCTTTTAAATGGAAATAAAGAAAAATCCTAAGAAAAAAATAGCTGATCTACAAGTTTGTAGATCGGCTCTTAAACATTTAATTTCATGAATTCACCACATTTTTAGTAGTGTTTTAACATTTTCCCACTCCAAATTTAAATATCACTTAGTGCAGCTAATTTATCAAAAGTCTATGAAATCAATGCTGCAATGTGTTCCTTAACTAGCCAATCTAGACAGCAGTTGAACATGAAATTAAACATACCAAGCAGCATTCAAACACCATTAAAGTAAAGTAAACTAGAAGCACTCGGAGAGTGAAAACCTCCGCCAAGGCCATGGGGTCACTGACGCCATAACATCTACACGCCGTGGAATCATTGAACCTAAAAAAGTCTAACAATGATGAATGCAAGTAAAAAAAGTTTCATCTGCTGTGACTGGATAGCATGTATCGTTAGCACTTGGCATCACAGTTTATTGCAACTTGCACCTTTCCCAGAAGCTACTGTCATCTGAGCACTGATATTGATATTGCATGTGCTTATAGACAAAAACAAATAAGAGACAAAATTCAATTTATTATTCAACTAAACTGCAAATATATGAATTTTTTAACATTTATGAAACACTTCTCTAAATAAATAACAGTAAATTCTGAAATAGAACAATTTTTTAAGTGTTGCTACATGGCCATAGGGTCACTGACCCTAAAGAGATTCCCTCCTTGGCACAGTGATCTATTCAACAGTTCAGTGTTACAAACAAAACTATGATACATACACTTTTCTTTCCTTGACCATGAAAACATAGCACTAGAACTTGGAATCACTTTTATGTCTTTATTAGTTCAAAAGTTATTGTATAAAAACGATTTTTCGGTAATGGCGGTTTTCTTCTGGATCTAGCTCCATAACATTTGAAGCTACATCAAATCTGATGACACCTTACTGAATCAGTACAGATTCAGCTACAATTTGGTGTTAGTTGTGCATCTCTAGCTTCATTTGTCAACTCACACTGACACATTTTCTATTTTCCCTATATTTTTGCATATTCTGGATCACCAGATCTGGAATCCGGATCTGATCATCACCAAACTTTGTTGTTTGATAGAACATTTGACTATGTTACGCCCTAATTTTCAAGCCTTTCTGCCTTGTTTTTGTGGAGTTAGAAACAAGAATGTCAAAATTCCCCCTATCCCGCAATGGTGAAAAATCCTTAAAAAAATTCCTGGATCCGGATCATCACTAAAATTTAATCACTTTTCCTCTTGTCATTTCCAACCACTCCACAAAATTTCATCAAAATCCGTTCAAATCTTTTTGAGTTATCCTGCTGAAAAACAGACAGACAGACAAACAAACAAACAAACAAACAAACTCGACCGAAAACATAACCTCCTTGGCGGAGGTAACAAACATTTCACTGACCATATTTCACCATCACAATAGATCATTCAGAAAACATCACATTTAAACACAACAGCAGTTACAAGGAGCACATGTCATTAAATGGAATGTCAAGCAGTTTGCTTGATTAAACAAGACAGCATTAAAATTTTATATGTACATACAATATTGTTCTCTTTTTTTTCATTTAAACAAAGGTCTCTTCACCCCCTTTTAGTAAAAGGAAGAGATACCTTGGCTTGGTCGGTGAAATTGCTGGCCTTGACGTGAGGCGATAAATGTTGATCCTCCCAGGCCTGGAATATCTCATTTTGACATGAAACAGTTATGTCATATAATTTCCACTGACCAAAATTTCACCTATACAGGTTTCAAGGACCCCTTTGAAGAACTCTTAATGATGGTCTGTTGGAATGTGGACCAGAGTGTAGTGGCCCAGGGAGTGTTCTGGACCTATCTCAAGATATCTCCAGAATTTCCCAGTCAGAACAGCATTTCCATCAGCTCAAATCTCAGGTTTTGGTTGAGAAAATATTAATATATTTATTTAATCACGGCGAAGCGAGGCCATGATTGCTACAATGTACTTTTATAAGTGCTAACACAGTGCTGTGCCGTGATCTAAATCCAGATTAGAATTTTTTAAGGATCAATCAATCAATCAATTTTATTTATATAGCGCCAAATCACAACAAACAGTTGCCCCAAGGCGCTTTATATTGTAAGGCAAGGCCATACAATAATTACGGAAAAACCCCAACGGTCAAAACGACCCCCTGTGAGCAAGCACTTGGCGACAGTGGGAAGGAAAAACTCCCTTTTAACAGGAAGAAACCTCCAGCAGAACCAGGCTCAGGGAGGGGCAGTCTTCTGCTGGGACTGGTTGGGGCTGAGGGAGAGAACCAGGAAAAAGACATGCTGTGGAGGGGAGCAGAGATCAATCACTAATGATTAAATGCAGAGTGGTGCATACAGAGCAAAAAGAGAAAGAAACACTCAGTGCATCATGGGAACCCCCCAGCAGTCTAAGTCTATAGCAGCATAACTAGCATAACCTGATCCAGCCCTAACTATAAGCTTTAGCAAAAAGGAAAGTTTTAAGCCTAATCTTAAAAGTAGAGAGGGTGTCTGTCTCCCTGATCTGAATTGGGAGCTGGTTCCACAGGAGAGGAGCCTGAAAGCTGAAGGCTCTGCCTCCCATTCTACTCTTACAAACCCTAGGAACTACAAGTAAGCCTGCAGTCTGAGAGCGAAGCGCTCTATTGGGGTGATATGGTACTATGAGGTCCCTAAGATAAGATGGGACCTGATTATTCAAAACCTTATAAGTAAGAAGAAGAAGTTTAAATTCTATTCTAGAATTAACAGGAAGCCAATGAAGAGAGGCCAATATGGGTGAGATATGCTCTCTCCTTCTAGTCCCCGTTAGTACTCTAGCTGCAGCATTTTGAATTAACTGAAGGCTTTTCAGGGAACTTTTAGGACAACCTGATAATAATGAATTACAGTAGTCCAGCCTAGAGGAAATAAATGCATGAATTAGTTTTTCAGCATCACTCTGAGACAAGACCTTTCTAATTGTAGAGATATTGCGTAAATGCAAAAAAGCAGTCCTACATATTTGTTTAATATGCGCATTGAATGACATATCCTGATCAAAAATGACTCCAAGATTTCTCACAGTATTACTAGAGGTCAGGGTAATGCCATCCAGAGTAAGGATCTGGTTAGACACCATGTTTCTAAGATTTGTGGGGCCAAGTACAATAACTTCAGTTTTATCTGAGTTTAAAAGCAGGAAATTAGGGGTCATCCATGTCTTTATGTCTGTAAGATAATCCTGCAGTTTAGCTAATTGGTGTGTGTCCTCTGGCTTCATGGATAGATAAAGCTGGGTATCATCTGCATAACAATGAAAATTTAAGCAATGCCGTCTAATAATACTGCCTAAGGGAAGCATGTATAAAGTGAATAAAATTGGTCCTAGCACAGAACCTTGTGGAACTCCATAATTAACCTTAGTCTGTGAAGAAGATTCCCCATTTACATGAACAAATTGTAATCTATTAGATAAATATGATTCAAACCACCGCAGCGCAGTGCCTTTAATACCTATGGCATGCTCTAATCTCTGTAATAAAATTTTATGGTCAACAGTATCAAAAGCAGCACTGAGGTCTAAGAGAACTAACTGTAAACCGTATAAAAGCAATCTTTTCTAAAACCTCGGAGAGAAATGGCAGATCTGAGAAGGTCCAAAAACTACATAAAACTGATGAGTCGAGGTTAGATTTTTTTAAAGAAGGGGTCAAACCACAGCATGTATAAAAGCAGCTGGACCCTGAACTAAGACCAGAGTTGCTAAAAGTTAGGAGACCCGACCCAACAGTATTAAAAACCTCTTTCAGCACCTTAGCTGGAACAAAATCTAAAGGACAACTTGTAGATTTTGTGTTTGCCTGACTAAGGGACGAAAGTCAGATAGGTGCTCAAACACAGCAGAATGTGCACGAGTAACAGACAGTTCAACATTACATTTATGATCAGCATTCTGTCTGACTGATGAGACTTTTTCAATGAAAAACTGAAGAAACTGCTCACTTGAGTCAGGCTTCAGCTGTCGGGAAGGTGCACACGGAGCTGCAAGCATCCTTGTGCCCTACAGCTCATTTACTGCTTTCAATACCACACACACACACACACACACACACACACACACACACACACACACACACACACACACACACACACACACACACACACACACACACACACACACACACACACACACATCTGTCTCTTTTCTGTTCTGTCCTCTCACACTGACTCCCGCCCCCTCACTCTCTGTCTCTCTCACCCTCCCTCTCTCTCCACACACACACACACACACACACACACACACACACACACACACACACACACACACACACACACACACACACACACACACACACACACACACACACACACACACACACACACACACACACACACACACACGTGTTACAAATGTACTATTTGCTTGGAATAAAAGCTGACAGATTTGCTGTTAGTTGCCTCAGACCGTACACACTGTGCCCTGCTTCAGAGCTACAGTGACTGATGGCTTATGAACGGTTCAGAGATTTTCAAAAATAAAGTGGTGTGAGATCTCGGCACACACCCTAATTTTACTGTTTTAACATGAAAAATAATTCCAGAATGAATCATGCGGTTATGACCACAAGTAATCATTTTTATTTGTCTCTGTATAACTACGCACAGCCTTTAGTAATTTACATAACAAAAACAACAACTAACAATAGCAATCAGAGATTTCTGATGTCTGCCAATCCAGATCTGGATCACCTCCAAACTTCAGTGGAGTCCTCCAGGCCCTAATATATATCTGTGGTGCAAATTTGGTGAGAATCCGTGAAGTAGTTTTGACGTAATCCTTCAAAGTGTCATCATTCATCATTTTGTGTTGTGTGGGCTGCCAGAAGAGGAGGTACTACTGGCCCACCACCAGAGGGCGCCCTGCCTGAAGTGCGGGCTTCAGGCACGAGAGGGCGCTGCCGCCACGGACACAACCGGGAGTGACAGCTGTCACACATCAACTCATGACAGCTGTCACCCATCATTTCATCACTCCATAAAAGCCGGATGTCATCTCCACCTCGCTGCCGAGATATCATCTACCTGTGAAGGTAATATTCTCTGCTGTATCTGAACTTAACACTGACTTTATAGTCTGAACTTCTTTGCAGCCGTTTTCCTGTGGGTGTTGCCTTATCTGTGGGATTGGCGTTTTGATGTGATCAGCGACGGCTTCGCTTCACACCCTAACCAGATAAGTGGTTAACAGGAGCTGCACGAGTGTGTGATTAGAGGTGGAGGTGACTTTCCACCTTCTGACTGTTTTTGTTACTGGGTGTGCACACACCCACATCTCACTGTTTGTGCTCCTCACCAGCAGTACCAGATCCGACAGTCGGGGGTGGTGATCACCTGGGAATTCGGGACTTGGCGGCTCCAGTATTCACCAGGTTCGGTGGCGGCGGAAATCGTGTGGTTCCGGCTCTTCTCAGGACAGACGTCTTCTATCCTCGAGCCTGCCCACACGTCACCTTTGTGTATTGACTGCTATCAGATTCTGAGATTGTCTGTATATTCGTTGTGCACATTCACAACATTAAATTGTTACCTTTTGGCTCATCTATTGACCGTTCATTTGCGCCCCCTGTTGTGGGTCTGTGTCATTACACTTTCCCCAACATTTTGCCCATCACTCCTCTCAGAGCATAAGCTGCTGACAACCGCCAGATTCCTCGGTCCTGGGCTGCCCTCTCCAGTTGTTTCTAGGTGTATCCCATCTTCTTTCTGTCTGCCTCAAGGTCCTGTCGCCAGGTGTTTCTTGGCCGTCCTCTTCTTCGTTTTCCCTGGGGGTTCCATGCCAGCACCTGTCTGGTGATGTTACTAGTTGGTTTCCTCAGGGTGTGCCCAATCCATCCCCATCTTCTGCACCAGAACTCATCTTCGGTTGGCAGTTGGTTGGTATGCTGCCACAGGTCTGAACTGGTGATGGTGTGGGGACAGTGGCTCTGCAGGATTCTTCTCAGGCAGCTGTTGATGAAAGTCTGTACTTTTCTGGTGGTAGTCTTTGTTGTCCTCCATGTCTCAGCTCTGTACAGCAGCACTGACGTGACGTCGGAGTTAAACAGCCTGATCTTCGTGCAAGTTGATACCACCTTGGAGCTCCATATCTTCTTCAACTGCAAGTATGCTGCCCTCACTTTGCTGATTCTTGCTCTGACGCCTGCGTCTGTTCCACCCTGCTTGTCAGTGATGCTGCCCAGATATATAAAGGCCTCCACTTCCTCCAGCTCTCTTCCATGCAGTGTGACTGGGTCCTCACTTTTTGTGTTGATCTTAAGAATCTTGGTCTTGTCCTCATGGATCTTAAGGCCAATTTGTGAAGAGGTAGCTTCCAGCTCTGTTGTCTCGTCCTGCCTCTGCTGGTGGCTGTGGGAAAGCAGGGCTAGGTCATCAGTGAAGTCCAATTCTTCAAGCTGATCCCATAGTGTCCACTGGATTCCATTTCTGCTATGTGCTGTTGACCTCTTCATGATCCAATCGATCACCAGGAGGAAGAGAAAAGGTGACAGGAGGCAGCCTTGCCTGACTCCATTCTTCAACCCAAAGCTGTCTGTGAGCTGTGCACCATGTACCACCTGGTAAGTCATTCCTTCACAGGAGTTCTTGATCAGGCTGACCAGTTTAGTTGGCACTCCATAATGGCATAGCAGCTTCCAGAGGGTTTCACGGTCAATGCTGTCAAATGCCTTCTCATAGTAGACAAAGTTAATATACAGCAATGAATTCCACTCTAAGGACTGCTCAACAATGATGCGCAGAATGGCATTCTGGTCGACGCATGATCTGTTCTGAGGGAAGCCGGCCTGCTGATCTCTGAGAAGAGGGTCAACTGCTCCTTTCATTCTCTCCAGCAGGATCCTGTTGAAGACCTTTCTTGGCACTGACAGAAGTGTTATTCCTCTGTAGTTTGCACAGTTGCTAAGGTCTCCGTTCTTGGGTAATTTAATGAGGTAGCCCTCCTTCCAGTCTGTTGGTACTTTTTCTTCTTCCCAGATCTTCACGAAAATATGGTAAAGCATTTCTATGGCTGTTTCCAGGTCTACCTTGAGTGCTTCTGCAGGGATGTTATCCGGTCCTGCTGCCTTGCCGTTCTTCAGTAGTTTGATGGCTTTCCTGATCTCCTCTTTTGTTGGCTGCCCACAGTTGATATCTAAATCTCTGTCAGCTGCCTCGATTTCAGGGGGATTTGGAGGGACAGGTCTGTTCAAAAGCTCTTCAAATTGCTCTGCCCATCTGTTCAGTTGTTGCTGTGTTCCCTGGACAGCATTCCCTTCCTTGTCCTTGATTGGTCTCTCGGGTCTACTGCACTTCCCTGACAGTTTCTTGGTGGTATTGTATAGCTGCTTCATGTTATTACTGGCTGTTGCTTCCTCTGCTTCTTTTGCCAGGCTGTCAACATAATTCCGCTTATCTGCTCTTGCACTAATCTTCACTTCTCTGTTGACTTTTGTGAAGTCTTCCTGTGCTTTAGCCTTTGCTGTCCTTGTTTGGCTGTTGTTTACTGCTGCCTTCTTCTGCTTTCTCTCCTGTATTTTGTGCAGTGTGTCTGCTGATATCCATTCCTTCTGTTGGTGTTTCTTGGGACCCACTACTTCCTTGCTGGTTCATGTGTCTCCTTCACTTTTTGCCAGTGGGTCTCCAGATCAGCCTCTTCCTCCAGTAGTTCTTGCAGCACTTGGTATCTGTTGATGAGGGACAGCTTGAAATCTTCTCTAATCGTTGGATCTTTCAGTAGGCTGAGGTTGTACTTCTGCCTTTTTAGAGCCAGTTTCATGCAGTTCTTTTTCAGCTTCATCTTCATCTGAATTTCTTGGCCATACAGATGTGGTCAATTTGGTTTTCTGTCATTTGGTCAGGCGATACCAAGTCTGTCGTAGAAGCATACTTTTGCTTCCTCATCGCTATCATTGGTTGGAGCATAACACTGGATGACATTCATCTTGATCTTCTTTTTCTTAGTTCTGAGTCCTTCAAAGTGTATATAAAGAGAAATCTTGATCCAGAATCCCAATTCGGATCTGGATCACCTCCAGAATTGTCTATCTGTGGTGAAACTTTGGTGAGAATCCGTCAAGTAGTTTTGAGGTAATCCTTCAAAGCCTATATGAAGTGACTCTTGATCCGGATCCAGATCACCTCCAAAATTTAATGGGTCTTCCATGGCCTAATATCTATCTGTGTTGAAAATTTCGTCAAACTCTGTGCAGTAGTTTTGACGTAATCCTGCTTACAGTAATCTTTCAAAGCCCATATAAACTGAAACTTGATCCAGAATCCAGATCTGGATCTGGATCACCTCCAAAATTTAATGGGTTATACCATGGCCTAATATCGATCTGTGGTGAAAATTTTGTCAAAATCTGTGCAGTAGTTTTGTCTTTCTGTCTGCTAACAGACAGACAGACAGACAAATAAATAAACGCCAATGATTTTATTACGTCCTTGGTGGACGTAATAATTATGGGGGCAATAATGATTAATTCATTACATTTACAGCCAATTTTCTTGAGACAAGGCAGGGGATGGATACATGAATTTCCAAGTCACTGAATATGTCTTGGATTTCATGTTCTGAATAACCAGCGAACTGTGCTTGTCTCACTAAAGAAAGGTCTCCCATTACCCAATTGGTTTAGTGGGGAAAAACAACACTATCCCGATTGATCACTTTAAGTATATGCATATTTATGTATCTTATGAGTATGAATTGTTTTTGGTTAGCATGATAATAATCAGTTGCAGACTCAACTAAGCTATAATAGAAGCACAAATAAATGTAGTATACTCAGTTTTAAATTCGATTTACAGAAAAACTCAACATCAGAACACATTTTCTTACAATTCCATGCAGTATCAATGAATGCCAAAAGTTCCCTCCCACCTCAAAGCTTCAAGTAAAATGTTGAGACACAAAATCAGCAAGTGCAAGCTGGAAGGAATTATGGGGTTGAAATGAACTTCGGAATAAAATAAAAAAATGTGTAGTTTTACTGGGAAATATTTAAAATCATCACAGAATAGGTGACACTTAAATTAATGTGCTTGTAAAGTGTTTAAAAATATAGATGTGGTACTATAGAAATGTTATACAAATAATGAATGTTTATGAGTTCAATGGTACCAAATTTCATGAGGTTAAAGCTGGAACATACCATTCAACGCGGCGAACCGTGCACATCTGGACGGGGTGTTCCATCCTTAATAATCATATTGTCACAGATATATTGTCGGTCCCTCTCATGGGTCAGATAATGTATCTGTAATGTTATGGTCATCATAGCTATGACACCACATACAGATGTGCTGCGCCTTGCCGCTGTGCCAGCGAGTCAGCGTGTTTCAGTGACTCACACAGCACAGCATGTTTGAATGGGGTGTTACGGCTGTAATAAACATATTATGACAGATACACCATCTAACACATTAGAAGGAATGATGGTGCAACTGTTTCACCAAGCCATTACAGTATGAATAAAATAAATAATCACCTTTGGAACTGCTCCAGATGTGGCTCCCACTGCCCGACGTACAGAAGCCAGGCTGCAGCCTGTGTTATTATCCATGTGATCCTGGGAGCAATGTGAGATGGTGACACCAGCCAAGTACCAAGGGCAAATGTGTCGTCCACTACAACATAAATATTCCATATGTCACAGTGTCCAGCAGTGCAACACACGGCATCTAGCCGGATGCCCCGACTGTGCGCCAGGGCACATAACACCTGTTTGCAAGGTTCAGGGAGTCTGTTATGTGAAGCATTAAGTGATTGCCAGGAGACACATGTGAACCATGGTGTGACCACTTCATGGAGCTATGTGGGGAGAAGGAGGGGGGCATGCAACACTGGGAGAGAGAGAGAGAGTGTGTGTGTGAGCGAAGGAGGGGGCAGATGGTTGTTGTGTAATGCTTTAGTATCAACATCTTCCTTGGCACATTTCAGGTTTACATATGATATCCAATGTATGGCCTGGCACATGCCATATGGGTCTTCTGTGATGCACAATGGGCTGTTGTCTATAACTGCCAGACCAATAATAATGGGTGTGCACGTCAGTGATCTGATGGCCGTAATGATCTGACCACACGCATTTACATGCACTACAGCTGTTAGTGGATCCTGGGTTACATGTCATTGGTTCATAGGTTGGATGTCATTTGAAATCCAGCAGGGTGACATGGCAAGTCTTTGAAAGATAGCAGACCACAGCACTCTCTCGCTGCACCCCTCCCCTTTCCTACCATCCACCCAGACCTCGGGTGGCACTCGGACAGCACCCACACAGCAGTTGATGTGCATTCTTCTTATTCTTACTGCAAGCTGACAGATGTCTACGTATTCATACAGTGTTCAAACTACATTTGGACTACATTTGTACACATGCCCATGGACTGTGCACAACTCAGTCGACCCAGGTTCCGCCCACATTCTAGTTATTTGACCGGCATTCATACACAGTTGTTGGAATATCTGTCCCTCCTGACTGCGTCTCGAAGTTTGGCTTTTTTCCCCTTTGCTGCTGTTTCTGCTTGATTCCTGCTCATTCTTGCCAAGGGCCCCTTCACACATAACACGAAAGACACAGAAACCAGAAGAAAATCCGCTAATCAAACACAAAAGCATGAACCACAAAACATTCCACCTGTTGTCGTGAGGGACACACGGTCGCACAGGTGTGCATGACACATCGTGATGGTTTTGTACACGCTTATGCGCATGCACAATCACAGTGCAAGCAGCTGGAATGTGTTGCACAACATCGTACATGTGCTGTGGAGAAAAAATAAAAAACACACACCATAAAAAACATCGCCACTCATGGGATTCGAGATTCTACAAAAACCTCTGATTAACAGACAGAAACTGCACTACAATCACTGTCTTATAATGAGGGTGTGAAATGCTTAAAATCAACAAGGAGATAAATGTATGTTTTCAAAAAAGAGAAATTAGACGATGTATGGACATGCGTGTTGGGCCGGCCCACAGCCTGCCAAGGTGCGCTGTGTGTGGCCGCTGCAGCCAGGTGCAAAAACAAATGATGTTTTATGTATTTCCATGTGAGGACAGCAGGCAGAGACACGCACCTCACGGGGGAAAGTTGTAAGTTCATGACTTTCAAAACGCGGTACATGTTCCCCAGCTGGGACGTCCAGGAGCAGAGCTCTCAACAGCAGCTGCTGTTGGCAGCCAGCCACACCCCTGTCCGTTCAGCACCCAGACCAACGTGTCACTGTTTCTGTATTATGTGGTCATTCATTTTAGTTATTTGTTATGTAAGTGGTAGGGATGTGAATCTTTCAACAACTCCTGATTCAATTCGATTCCGATTCTTGGGGAGACGATTTGATTCAGAATCAATTTTCGATTGAAAGAGCTCTGAGAAATAGTTATTACTTAAAAAAGTTTAATCTTGTAAAGCTGCATTTTCTTAAACATAATCAAGTGATTCTAAAGATGTAAATTTACTTATCTGCTTTGCTTGTTCAGAGTTGGCTGGCAGTTTAGAGAAGTGATGGAGTGTGCGCTGGTCAATAGTCGGCAGAGACCGCTGCTCCACTTCTTTTAGCTCCGGGTGATGGCGTAGCATGTGGGCTTGCGGATTTGAAGTGTTTCCGAAGTACTTGACTTTCATTTTGCGGATTTTGTACACTGCATACGTCATGTCAAGCTCCTTCTTATGCAGCAAATAATAAAATCCAAAATGCGCCCAAACATTTGACTTCAGCAAACACGGTGCTGGCTGAATTAGCTCTTCGCCCGCCATGCTAAGCTGCAGCTAACGAATGTTTGAAGCACGCCGGGCCCTCCCCTTACGAGGACGCTGTAGTATGTAGGTCGTTGCCTGACAAACAGTACACGCAGCGAGTAAGCAAGAAAATGTTTAAAAAAATGCTTTTTAAAAATTGATTCTTGGACATTTTGGATCGAGAATCGCGATTCGGACATGAATCGATTTTTTTCCGGCACCCCTAGTAAGTGGGTATTGTCGTAATTATTTATATACCTGTCCTGGTGGTGGTCTCTGTGTTTTTAATGTGACACGTCATGTGTACTGACCCACCGCTGGTGTGCGCGAATAGTTGTAGCGACAGGTGTACTAGGCATTAGAGGCAGCTCAGATTTTTCACGAATGGCATGCAATTCCTCCTTCATGTGCTAGTCGGCTTCAATTGTGTTATGTGTGAAAGGGTCCTAAGTGTGATGGGGCCCTAAATGATGTAGCCTATAAGAGCTTTATTAATTTTAAAAATCCTTTGGTATTTGATATTTTTTGACAAGAAGAAGCACAGAGTATGATACTGAGTCCTGTGCAGTAGTGATTTGGACATACATTAAGAAATAAAATAGAACTATATCTTGTAAACTGAAATTAGATCAGATTTCTGGTGTGAAAAGGAAATAAACACCTGTGTTGTCTGAGGAGCAAAACTGTAAAATATTAGTAGGGAAAAATAAAAAAGGTACCAGATCGAGAGTGTAAGTGAATATTATTCTCTTTATGTTTGTCTCTGTGTGTGTTACCAACACTGTGTGAAAGTAAGTGGGCTGCAGGTGTCATAGAGTACACCTTATTGTGGGTGAGTGGAGGTGGAGCTGAGCAGCAGTCAGGTAAATAGAGACTAAACACCACCAGATCTCCAAGGACATCATGTTCCCTCTTTATTTGCAATGTAGTTTTACAGTAAAGCCAGCTCCGTGCACACACACACACACACACACACACACACACACACACACACACACACACACACACACACACACACACACACACACACACACACACACACACACACACACACACACACACACACAATGCCGCTACATGAGAGAGAGATGAAATTTATTGTCATTGTCATTACACGAGTGCAACAACAAGGAAATTACGTTTACACTCCAGTTACCTCAGACAAGATACAGCAATTTATCCACAATTATTACTTGTTTTCCGTAATAGTGGCACACATCAGAATTAAAGACAACACATATACATTTGAAATTGTTTATGTGCACTAAACTTGAAGCAGTCGGTCATCCGAATTGAGGTAAAGTGGGTGAAGGCTGCAGCAGGAGAGCCCCGCGCCGCCCAGCTTGGGGAGTTGAAGGCTGCAGCAGTAAAACCCGCGCTGCCTTCGAGTCCCAAGCTGATGGGAAAGAGTCTAAACATTTCATTTTAACAGTTTATGTGCTGGAAATTTTGAATATTTCTGAATAGTAATGTTTTAGAAACTAATGAAAAGTTTTAAAATCATGTTCTTACTTACAAACAGACACACACTCATCTTCAACCGCCTCGTCCAATTAAGGGTCGCAGGGGGCTGGAGCCAATTCCAGCAGTCATAGTGCGCGAGGCGGGGTACACCCAGGACAAATAAACAGACAAATAAACACAGTCACACCCACTTGCACACCTACAGAAAACTTAAAGTCTCCAATCCACTTAACCCGCATGTTTTTGGATGTGTGAGGAAACCGGAGCACCTGGAAGAAACCCACACAAATATGGGGAGAACATGCAAACTAAATACCTCTGTAGCATGTAAAATCTGGGCATTGTCTTTTGCTTCCTAGTCTGTGTTTTAGCAACTTTGTCTCTGGTTTCTAATTTATGATAGATTTAGAGTTTCTGAACAACCAACTGGTTTCCAGCCTGTCACACAGATGGCTTGTGTATGTGCACAATGGCATGTGACCAGTGAAGTTGAGTGGGGAGTGTTTGGAATATAACCAAAACACTTGCCACATACTGGTAGTGTAGAAGAAAGAAACCCATTTGGACCAGAGTCTGGGGTCTGGGGAATGACCACCGGCCCAACAAGACAAATCAAGAAGAAATGTGGATCCCTACAATTTACAGATTAAACCTTGAGGTTAGGTATGACCTATCACAAGAAAAGAAATTAGAAAAAAACTGACATTTGCAGATTTGGTGGTCCATTATCCTCTTTTTATAAACTTGTGAAAACTGGAGGCTACAGTGGAAATTAGATAAATACCAGTGACCTACAGACCTGGTGCTTTGTGGGATCACAACAGCATGGTTGAGACAAGTGTGTGATTCTATTTGTTTGTAGTGTGGATGAAGCTGCACAAATTAAATAGTATAGAAATAATGGTACGAATATTTCATGAGGTGAAAGCTGGAACATACCATTCAACGAGGCAAAGCCGAGTTGAATGGTATGTTCCAGCTAATGGCTGGAATGGCTCAAGTCCAACACAAACTTTAAATACGAGTCCAAATTGTGACATGCAGTCCGGTGATGATGTGCACTGACTTTGTCCTTCTATAATAATAAAAAAGAAGACTTTCTTTCATGAACAGCTCTTCATGCCTCCAGACAGCTTACAGCAGAGTGGATTTGTGTGTGTTAGAAGAACTAGCACCGTCAGTTAACTCAATCAAATCATTGTCCTGCTTGTCCCATTTGTGTGAGTGTGCACACTCACACAAGTGGGATGACGCTTGTGTGCATGTGTACTTCCTCAGTGTAGCGAGAAATCATACATCAGAAATTCGTCCAGCTTTTCATTCTAACTTCTTCCTAACACAGCTCTTCTTGCCTCCAGATGACTTGCATCACAATGGATTTATTTTGTGTGTGTGTGTGTGTGTGTGTGTGTGTGTGTGAGCAGAGTGCAATGGTACCAACCGCATGGAAGCAAATTTGCACGCTAAATGGAACCAAATTGCGCTCTAAATGCAATGCAACACAAATGGGACAAATAATCCATGATACGTGACATACAAAGCACCAATCAAATGACAAGGATCCACTCAGCTGTAATATAATACAGTACATCCAACTGCAACAGTCATTTGTTCACATTGTGTTCACCCTATAAAACATCAGTTTATGTGTGACCTTGCTGAATTGCGCCTTTTCCTGCTTTATTCCTGAATGGGTCAAATGGATTTACTCATGGCTACCCAGCCAGTTTTGTTTATTCACAAAAACAAATCAGTGACCTCAAGAAGCCTAATACAGCTTTATATCGCTCTTGATCAGGGGTCACTGACCATGTTCCTGGAGGGCACCTGCCCTGCATGTTTTCTAACTCTCCCTGATCCACATCCAGGCAGTTAACTCTATCAGGTGTGCTCAGGCAATCAACAGCTGGAAGACAGCACTTTTTTTTTAAAGTGTGACTTGAGTAGTGTAACGTTTATGTATGGAATAATCTTTACTGAATCACACTCACACGGGGCTCCATAATACATGTAATGTATTTATTTAAATCTTTATGCCTCCACACGGGAGCACCAAAAATGTACCATTTATTTATGGAATAAAACGCGATCGGCTCACACATGGGGAACCATTAATATGTAGCAATTTATAGTGAATGAGTAGTTAAACTCCCAAATTGAATCAGATTGGACTAGGCCCAATGTAACGGGTCACCAAAATAATTAATTTAGGGTTTAATACTTATTATTTAATCATTATTTGGGGCCTCACTTATTTATAGCATAAGTGCTTTAATTTAAACATTCATTCATTTATCAGTCTCAAATGAATTAATCAGTCTCGATTTAATTTAATCAATCTCTGATATGAAGTCAAGAGTTTCCTTCTGTACACAAAATAAGCAACAGCAGAAAATATTTACAATTTATTTACAATTTCTACAAGAAATTAAGCTTTTACTAACATTTTCTGGACAGTGATTGAAAATACGTTCATTCATGGAAACAATTTTCTTACTCACTCATGAAGCGTTGCAAGGAAGAGAGATGAAGCTTAAAAATGTAAGTAAATAAATCTGATTAGAATTTAGTGATGAATTTTGAAGCCAATTATGCAGAAAAATATTAAGCATGAATATGTTAAAAAAAGGAGCCAAAGGCTTAAAATTAGCCACTTTGTATCCATAGACAACAAAACCTTTTTGTGGAACCGTCGACTGGGTCACTTAGCTGGTCCATTTGAAGATATGGTTCGGATAATCGATCCATCCGTCGTGGATGTCCATGCTCCGGGCAGTGTGAGCTCACTTTGGTCGGCTGGGATAACTCAGAGGTGTCCCCAAGTGATCCCAAGGCTTGAGTTGGCTGGCTTTGCCAACGGTTAGCTGCTGGCTTGAAAACAGCTCCGTTGTCAGCTTGCAGGAACCCAGAGGTAGAAGGTGTTTGTTGAAAATGGGGTCTGGTAGCTTTAAAAATTGTTAGAGCCAAATTAAAGTCTTTGTGAATTTAGAAAAAGTAAAACTTTAAGAGTGTTGAAAATTATAAAAAGGAGAAGTTGCTTTTCTGTAAATTTGCTCTTAATTTGAAAAGCTTAGCTCGGAAGTTCTCTTAAAATTCAAAAGACTTGATGCACCTTAAAGCCTCAGGTTAAAACATTAGGTTTCTCCAAAAATAAAGAATGAAGGAATGCCACGTGGCAGCTTAGTTTAGCTTAGCTTAGCAATAGGGCCGTCGTCACCAAACTCCACCCATTTAAGTTGTGTGTAATCTCACAGAAACTTCATGTCCTCAGAGCAGACTCAAATTAATCAACTATTAAAACACATTAATTAATTTGAAATACTATTTGTTCTAAGAGACTCAAATGGACACATCATTCATTGTCACTTAAGCACATCTTTGAATAAACAGAATACTTCAACATCAACATTTCAGATAATGTGGAAAGGTCACACTTACAGACATATCAGTAGCAAGAACACATATCAATAAATGGAATGACTACATGCAAAGCATTTTGTTTGAATAATTAATGCAAACAAACATAAGTCTTTAGATATAAATGAAAGAAATACTGATCTAAATTTTTATTTCAAACCAAAGGTCTTTTCCTTTGCTTTAAACCTCAAGATAAAAGCTGATTGCCAGGACAAAGTTTATGACCACATATTATCATGGAGGAAGGTTCCCCCCCTGGATGAGGAGAGGTCCTGTCTTAGCTTGATCATAAAAGTTTGGGTTCTCCTGGTCTGGAGAAGCTCAGATTCTGACGTGAAGCCATTATAATGTCATGTAATTCATAATGACCAGAGTTTAACCAAGAAAAGAAGAGGGCTTCTCTTTGAAGAACTTTGAATTACAGCTTTGTTTTCCTCTGAATCAGTGTTGGACCATCCGGGGACGTCTCCAGACTTATCTGAAGATCTCCAGATGATTTAGGAATTTCTCAACTGTGGGTGGATATGCAGTCTCTGTCTCCAGTGTTTTTTTGTTGTTGAGACAGGATTAATATATTTTATTTAATCAGGGCAAATCGAGGCCATGGCGCTACAGTAGGTTGACGTGGAAAACATGCAGGGCAGGGGCTCTACAGGAACAGGGTTGGTGACCCCTGAGATACAGATTTGAACAAAAGCTCATAATGGTCAGTATTTGTGATTGACTGATGATGAAATCACAAAGCAGGGGTCACCAGGGGTCAAATTTCAGTAAAATAGTGATGCAAATTATTGTTTGGGTTAATAGGGTTCTAATACGGTTTATGCTTATTTATCATGTTACAGGATAACATATGCCACATGTCATGGAAGCCAATGGTCGTTTACCTTGTTTGACCTTTACTTTGGAGACCAAACATTCAACACAGTCAAAACAATTTCATTTATTTTATTTCAACCAATAATTTGCGTCTTTTTTTTTAACTGAAAATGGAGCAACTTTAACTTTTGACCCCTGTACAAACTGAAACTGACCTTTGTCACCCTTTTAGATGTTTTACCCCATAACTCCTTAACATTCAGTCATGGATAGTCCAAACTATACCCTTTTGGAATTATGGCCAGACAAATAATGTGGTGTAGTTTTTAACATGATTGGAGCATTTTTAACTCTGTGTAATTCTTCATTGACATCACCCTGGGATGGTGATCGAACATTTTTGTGTAGGCCATGGTACACTGAGGCTGGATCCTAATTGTCGTTTCATCACCTTACGTGGTACCGATTAGGTCAAAATTGATGACTGCATGGCCCATAAACTAAATAAGCATGTTTTTGATTGTAAGAGGAAACCAGAGCACCTGGAAGATGCGAACATGCAAACTCCACAAAGAAAGGGCGGGAAGCAATCCCACAACCTTCTTGCTGTGAGGCACCAGTACTAACCAATAAGCCATCATGCCACCATGTATTCACTGTGTATTTTGCTCAATGCTGTCCCTTGCTCTCTTTGCTTCATGGCTAAATTCAAACAAAATGCTTTCAACACGACCTGTGTCGGTGTGTCTGTTATTTCAGCTTTAAATCATAACGACCATGAAACCATCTGTTTACTTCTCTTATTTAGTACATTTCTATTTGGAAACAGTCCAGCTGTCTCACTGACAAGCAGGACTGCTCCTAATCAATCATCAAATCAGCAAAATTACTTTATTAAAGAGAAGAGGTTAACAGAATGTAAAGACTGCAGTTGAATAGTTGGAGCAGCTTTTAACCTGTGGTGATTTATTGCAGAAGAGAAATCGTTTTTAATGCTGGGAATAAGTGGATGGCCAAATCAACACTATACAACCAAATAAAAAATAAGCTCCTTGATGATTCAAATTGCAATGGACAAGTTGCACTGCAGGAGTAGTTTTTTGTTAATGGTTTGTTTGTTTTTCCAATTAATTGAACAAAGATCATTTAAAAATGTCACTCTTATTTTTTAAAAGATTTATTGGTCTGTTTGTTTTTCTAATTAATTGGACAAAGATCATTTAAAAATGTCACTCTTATTTTTTAAAAGATTCATTTTGATTAAAATTTCTTGTCATGTAGTTTGTCATTTTAAATAATATCAAATAGGAAGCAAATGTCAACTGGAGTGACAAACAATTCCAATTTTAAATTGGGTTCATGAACTAAAAATGTATAATACTTGAAATAGGTAAAGGTTATTTCAATATTACATAGCCTGGAAGATGCAATTACTTACCTTCTTTTCCTGCTCTGGTTTGGATCCAGTTGGTGAACTGAAATGAAATATCTATTTCCTTGTGGGAGTGATGTATTCCAGGATGACAATGTCCCCATTCACAGGGCACAAGGTAGCACTGTGTGCGCATGTGACATGTCTTCTGCTGCCAACTGACATAATTCAATTCTTATACTCCTTTATTGGCCTGTACCTTTTGTACTGCCAGCTTAATGAAAAATTATTTCAATGCTTCCCCATTTCTCCAAATTTAAGTCAACATGCTCCTCGATTCACGTGAGATCACTCTGCTCAAAGAACAGACCCGACCCTTTAAGCCTACATAGGGATTTCAACTTGTTTCCTCCTCATTTCTACACAAGTGGGACAAAGTTCACATCCTGTCTCTGGGATTTACTATAAACTAAAACCTAGTCACTCTGGACAAGACCCTAATTGCATCAGAGAGAGTAAAAACCCAAATCCAGCTACAAATATCAGAGGCCAGATCACATGAACTACCAAAGTAGGTTACAGATGCAAAATCTACAGTATGCCTCCAATCCACATTACGTTTTCTCAACAGCAGAGGTACATGATTATGTTTTTCTGTCAATATAGACAAAAACAATTATTAATGTTGGAGTTATTCTGTAGATACACTGTTTTATTTTATCATGCATGTTTTGTGTTCTCTGCTCTGGTAGAATGTAGTTCTCTCTGCTGTGATAATGTGTATTGTACTGATGTGATGGGTGAAGGTTACTTAAGATATGTGACATGACGTGTTTCTGCAAGTTGTGGTATCTGTGTGCACGCTAAGCTCTTTTTAGGACATGTGAAGATGACTCATGCAGGACGCAGCCGAAGCTGAGCAGTAAGATAAAGAATAGAGAATTGAATGTTCCAACCACAGTGTGATTGTGATACATCAGTCGTTTTGTCAGAAGAAGTGTGATTAATCGTTAGATGTCTTAAACACATCTTAACCGAGCCCAAGATTAAAAGGTTCTGAACATCCTGAATGTATTGTGCAATCAGCAGTTCTGCGGCAACAGCTCACGCGCTATCACTCTTCCCCTCAGGAGCTGTACCGCCCATGTATGTAGGGAAGTCCTAAATAAAAAGAGCGGGAGCGCAGGCCAGACTTTAGTGTAGCTTTGGTGTACAGCCTGACTGCACTCCTCGCGAGCTTAAATTGAATTCTATCTCTCACTTGTTTTATTGCCTGGTTGTCTCTTCCTCTTATCAAAGGTACAGTATTCTAAACCCGACAATTAATGTAATACAAAAGATCTAATTTCCCTCCAAATGTACTCTTAATGCCAAGTACAAATTTTGCAAAAAAAAAAAAGTACATGAGCCAAGCAGGATTTCAGTACAACGTAAGGAGACTAAACAACAACTACAATCACAGATTGTCTACAGTGCATCAGTTTTTCCAAATTTTATGTTACAGCCGTATTCCAAAATGGAGTGAATTCATTTTTCCCATCAAAATTCAACTCACAACACCCCATAATGACAACATTAAAAAAGTTTTTTTTTTTTTTTTTTGCAAATTTATTAGCCACTCCTTTGATATCTTGGCTGTGTGCCTAGGGTCGTTGTCCTACTGAAAGGTGAACCACAGTCTGACGTCAACGGCACTCTGGAACAGGTTTTCATCCAGGATGTCTCTGTACATTGCTTCATACCAAAGAGTTCAATGTTTGTCTCATCAGATCAGAGAATTTTGTTTCTCATGGTTTGAGAGCCCTTCAAGTGCCTTTTGGCAAACTCCAGATGGGCTGCTATGTGCCTTTTACTAAGGAGTGGCTTCCGTCTGTCCACGCTACCACATAGGCCTGATTGGTCGATTGTTGCAGAGGTGGTTGTCCTTCTAGAAGGTTCTCCTCTCTCCACAGAGGAAGGCACAGAATGGTTTGTTCACTCACCACCTTTTCTTATAAATGATCATTTATTCCTGGCACGGTGTGTTTGTGTATGAAAAAAATTATTTCAGCAGCACAGTGTGCTTAAATTCAGGAGTTTGTTCTAAAATCACTGAAAATAAAGTTTCTGTACTTTCTGTATATACAACCCCTGGCAAAAATTATGGAATCACCAGCCTCGGAGGATGTTCATTCAGTTGTTTAATTTTGTAGAAAAAAGCAGATCACACACATGACACAAAACTAAAGTCATTTCAAATGGCAACTTTCTGGCTTTAAGAAACACTATAAGAAATCAAGAAAAAAAGATTGTGGCAGTCAGTAACGGTTACTTTTTTAGACCAAGCAGAGGAAAAAAAATATGGAATCACTCAATTCTGAGGAAAAAATTATGGAATCACCCTGTAAATTTTCATTCCAAAACTAACACCTGCATCATATCAGATCTGCTCATTAGTCTGCATCTAAAAAGGAGTGATCACACCTTGGAGAGCTGTTGCACCAAGTGGACTGACATGAATCATGGCTCCAACACGAGAGATGTCAGTTGAAACAAAGGAGAGGATTATCAAACTCTTAAAAAAGAGTAAATCATCATGCAATGTTGCAAAAGATGTTGGTTCTTCACAGTCAGCTGTGTCTAAACTCAGGACCAAATAAAAAAAACATGGGAAGGTTGTTAAAGGCAAACATACTGGTAGACCAAGGAAGACATCAAAGCATCAAGACAGAAAACTTAAAGCAATATGTCTCAAAAATCCAAAAATGCACAACAAAACAAATGAGGAACGAATGGGAGGAAACTGGAGTCAACATCTATGACTGAACTGTAAGAAACCGCCTAAAGGAAATGGGATTTACATACAGAAAAGCTAAATGAAAGCCATCATTAACACCTAAACAGAATAAACAAGGTTACAATGGGCTAAGGAAAAGCAATCGTGGACTGTGGATGACTGGATGAAAGTGATATTCAGTGATGAATCTCAAATCTGCATTGGGCAAGGTGATGATGCTGGAAATTTTGTTTGGTGCCGTTCCAATGAGATTTATAAAGATGACTGCCTGAAGAGAACATCTAAATTTCCACAGTCATTGATGATATGGGGCTGCATGTCAGGTAAAGGCACTGGGGAGATGGCTGTCATTACATCATCAATAAATGCACAAGTTTATGTTGATATTTTGGACAATTGAAAGGATGTTTGGGGATGATGAAATCATTTTTCAAGATGATAATGCATCTTGCCATAGAGCAAAAACTGTGAAAACGTTCCTTGCAAAAAGACACATAGGGTCAATGTCAACGAGCAGATCTGATTTGATGCAGGTTTTAGTTTGGGGGATGGAAATTTACAGGGTGATTCCATAATTTATTCCTCAGAATTGAGTGATTCCATATTTTTTTTCCTCTGCTTGGTCTAAAAAAGTAACCGTTACTGACTGTCACAAGCTTTTTTTCTTGATTTCTTATAGTGTTTCTTAAAGCCAGAAAGTTGCCATTTGAAATGACTTTAGTTTTGTGTCATGTCTGTGATCTGCTTTTTTTCTACAAAATTAAACAACTGAATGAACATCCTCCAAGGCCGGTGATTCCATAATTTTTGCCAGGGGTTGTATTTAATCATTTATAAGTCAGTTTCTTGTGATTGTTAATTCTTCACATTTTATTCAAAGCAAATGATTGCTAATCTTTATCTGAAAAACTGTAGACCCACATGGGATGGGGAAAAAAGATCACTAAATAAAAGAAAATTTTACTTCTATATCTGTTGTCAAATTTTATTAGGCATAATATTGTAGAAAAATGTTTATGCTAAATGGAGACTTTCCTGTCTAAAATACACATACAGAACATCTGTAATCATAAATTGTATCACATCTAATCTACTTTGAATGAACACAAGTCTGAACAACAAACAGGCTGTTCAGTTTACATGCATATGTATATTTGGAAAACACAAAAATGTCAATGTTCTGTTTTTTTCAGGTGTTCATGTGATGCCACTCATGATCGAGTCTCCTTCTCATATAAGGGTCAGCTTTGCAGGTAAGTTGTCTATGTTATCTCAATAACAACCTAACTTTCAAACAGCATTTTGTTATGTATATAAGCTATTTTTTTAAATTAATTTTGTTTTAACTTCTGTTTTAGGACTTTGGTGGCAACCCTTCATTTTAATGAAAATGCAGGGAAACAACAAAAGCAGACAAAGCAAGAGAAACCAAGGTTCAGAATATACTTTACTACCTTAGTGGAAAAGAGGAGGATTCACAGTGAGAAAGTTAGCCACATATCCAACGTGTGATATGTGGAAAATGAAAAAAAAAGAAAAAAAAAACAGATTGTTATTTGCATATTTTTATATAGCATGATAAAAATGAATAAAAATACAATTTCACGTAAGTTTAACATTGTTTCAATGAAATGAGAAGTGTTTTACAATTTGTTAAAAAACATTTTATTCAGTCTATATGAGCGACTTAGCAAAAGACGTTCTTCAGATCTGCAAAACACCAAACCGACCTGAAATCCCCACCAATGATCCTCCTCCACTGAGCAGCCAACATGAACGGACAAAGCTGAGGCTGATGCTGCCAAGCGGACCAGGTACCACAGATGAGCCCAAACCCTCACTCCAGAGGAGGAAACTGGAAGCCAGTGTTGTCGGATGATGTGATGGAAAAGTACTCCTTATTTTGAATACAACACAAGCTGGTAGTGGCACCCTTCTGTGCCTTCCCAAGTGTCCCCAGCACAACCGCACAAATTGCTGATATGCGATATGACGATACTTTCTGCAACAAAAAAATAGCATGGATTTATGTTCAAAACAGCAGTTCATTCTTTTTATATTTGAATATTTTTTTTAGTTTTTTCTATAAACCATGTAAATGAAACTTTCTATTTCATGTGCTTACTCATACTGTGGAGCATCGCGTAGGCATAGTGTGTCACTCTGAGGACATCTGCAGCCAAACACACAATCGAGAAACTCGCCAGCTGTGTGACACATTGAGGATTTTCGCCACCACGTTGCATCTCCGCCAAGACTGCAGAAATTTCCCTGCAACAGCGAGACTTGATCACGAGTGGCATCGGCTGAGAGTGCTCACATGAGCACCTGGAAAAAAACAGAACATTGACATTTTTGTGTTTTCCAAATACACATGTGCATGTAAACTGAACAACCTGTTTTTTGTTCAGACTTATGTTCATTCAAAGAACACTCAACAAAAATATAAACGCAACACTTTTGATTTTGCTCCCATTTTGTATGAGATGAACTCAAAGATCTAAAACTTTTTCCACATACACAATATCACCATTTCCCTCAAATATTGTTTACAAACCAGTCTAAATCTGTGATAGTGAGCACTTCTCCTTTGCTGAGATAATCCATCCCACCTCACAGGTGTGCCATACCAAGATGCTGATTAGACACCATGATTAGTGCACAGGTGTGCCTTAGACTGCAAACAATAAAAGGCCACTCTGAAAGGTGCAGTTTTATCACACAGCACAATGATACCGTGATACAGAGATACCGTGACGAGATCCTGAGGCCCATTGTTGTGCCATACATCCAAGAACATCACCTCATGTTGCAGCAGGATAATGCACGGCCCCATGTTGCAAGGATCTGTACACAATTCTTGGAAGCTGAAAATGTCCCAGTTCTTACATGGCCGGCATACTCACCGGACATGTCACCCATTGAGCATGTTTGGGATGCTCTGGACCGGCGTATACTACAGCGTGTACCAGTTCCTGCCAATATCCAGCAACTTCGCACAGCCATTGAAGAGGAGTGGACCAACATTCCACAGGCCACAATTGACAACCTGATCAACTCTATGCGAAGGAGATGTGTTGCACTGCATGAGGCAAATGGTGGTCACACCAGATACTGACTGGTATCCCCCCCAATAAAACAAAACTGCACCTTTCAGAGTGGCCTTTTATTGGGGACAGTCTAAGGCACACCTGTGCACTAATCATGGTGTCTAATCAGCATCTTGATATGGCACACCTGTGAGGTGGGATGGATTATCTCAGCAAAGGAGAAGTGCTCACTATAACAGATTTAGACTGGTTTGTGAACAATATTTGAGGGAAATGGTGATATTGTGTATGTGGAAAAAGTTTTAGATCTTTGAGTTCATACACAAACACACTGTGCCAGGAATAAATGATCATTTATAAGAAAAGGTGGTGAGTGAACAAACCATTCTATGTTTTGTAAGCAGCTTATATCTGACAGCGTTGTTGTTGTCATTCCCTGACAGCTGCGCTTCACATCCTCTTTCTATGGCATTCAGCTGGAACATACACAGTTTGGAGCCGCTCATTATTTTTACTGTGGCTTCCTTTCATCAGAAACTTCCTCATCTTCTTCAAAAACAATCGATATGTCACTTAAATCTTCGCTATAATCGCGCATTATGCCTTCGCTGTCCGTGTCTGCCGTGTTGGTAAACCACTGAACTATACACAATTAATACACTACTTTGATAAGACCATGATCCAGTATAGACCCCTACCCATGACCAATAAAATGTTACCTCTGGGGCAGTCATGAGTCATAGAGTGAACCTGTGAATAAAAGGCTTCCTTCACCGAGACATCACTCACAGCAGTCGGACCATAAACATTCAATTTAGATATAAAAGCTTCAGGCTTGTGCAGACCATGAATACTTTCAACATTTTGTATTGTGTGTGCTACTTTTAGGATGTGTAATTAGATCATTCCCCTGAATATAGACTAAAACTACTGAAGCATCCCTCATTTAAAAAAAAAGCAAATTTTCCTCACTTTCAGTGTAATCATACCTGTTTTAAAACCCAAACTTCACTATAAAGGAAAACAGTACACAAGTTCTGTTTGCTAATGGGATTGACTTTGAGCTTTGGTAAAGTTCCATGCTGACAGAATTTGGCAGTGTGGGGTGGGACGTGCTACATCAAATAAATCTGGCTCTGCTTGGAACTGCCTGTTTGTTTTTTTTGCCAGCATCACCAATTTATATGGATCCTGGTCCAGGTTTAAACAGTGCTGTGAGAAACAGCCATTTTACTAAATTCTTTCAATTTTTCTTTCGTGCACATCCTGCCCCATGTTATTTGCATACTTTTCCCAACAAATTTTTCACTTTCATTTTAAGGACTTGTTCTATTACATCTCCTGTTTATTTTGATTATTACGTCTGCAAACGACATAATAAAATCATCGGCGTTTATTTGTCTGTCTGTTAGCAGGATTACATCAAAACTATTGAACAGATTTTGATGACATTTTCAACACAGATACATACATATAAGGCCATGGACTCCATTCAATTATGAAGGTGATCAGGATCCGAATCCGGATACTGGATCAAGATTCACTTTATGTAGGCTTTGAAGGATTTGTCGAAACTACTTCATGAACTCTCACCAAATTTGCACCACAGATAGATATTAGGGCATGGAAGACTCCACTGAATTTTGGAGGTGATCCGGATTCGGATTGGCGGACATTAGAAATCTCTTGTTGTCATTGCCTGCTGATTCTTTACCATAATTTCTATTTCTAATGTATTGAAACTTGAAAGAATAATTACGTTAGTATTGTGACAATAGAATTGAGAGAAACAACACCCTGATATAATTATTGGGTCACTCACAGAGAAACTGATCCACACAGTTGCAGCTATTTTTAAGCTCCATGCCATGCCTAATGTAGACCCCTACTGAATGAGAAAGCAGTATGACACATCGTGCCTGGCAGCATACGCCACCAATACATCACAAGTCACTCTTGTTATTCTTGTGAATTTTACAGAGCAATCACTTGGCTTCTTTCTACAGCAAAGCGAGAAGAACTCAGGCATTACTTTAAAGCAACACTTTTGAATGAATATGCCGAGTGTACAAGTATCAAAAATTTAGAGCCACCTTTTACTTGACTTAACCCCAAGTGAGAATCAGGAGGGAAAAAAAAATTGAGCTAAACATTTCTTTTTCAGAGTGGGTTTTTACAAAATTTGTTATTTCAGATATTTGCTCTCAGAGATCAGGAACTTTAATTTGATAATATGTACTTACAAATACAAAGCCAGCTCCAGCTACATAGTGACTACAGCATTATGGGTTCATATGCAAGGAGTCACACATTGAGCGTATCGTGGTTCTGTGAGTACTCAGTAAAAGCAAGCATGGATATAGGCTGTGCTTCCTTGCTTTCTCCATTAATTTTCCACTAAGCATTCGATTTGGTTGCCCAGGCTGCTCTGTAGACATCTGAAAAATGTATGGAATTCACATTAATTTTCTGGAAAACATTCATAGGTACTGTGAGTGGGGGGTAGAATCTCTGACTTCATTCATCCAAGGACAGTTGTGGAGTCCAGTGGCTTAAAGCCCCAGTCAGACTAAATAATAAAGCCGTGAATAATGAACCACATATCAATTTGTCAGAAATTTCAGTGATTATTCAAATAATGAGTTTTAATGGTTCTGCTGCTGTTAGGCCTTAGTGCTGTGTTTGATACCATGGATCATCATATTCCACTCAATAGGCTGGAGAATCATTTTGGGATTACTGGGAGTGTCCTTGCATGGTTGACATCATACCTGACCAGTCGTTCTCACTGTGTTTTGTACAATAACACTACCTCTAACCTTAGTGACATGTCATTTGGGGTTCCACAGGGGTCCATCGTAGGCCCCCTGCTTTTCTCCCTTTATATGGCATTCCTTGGACACATATTGTGGTGTTTTGGGATTACCTTTCATTGCTATGCTGATGATACTCAGTTATGGTACATGCTGATAACTGCTGGTGATCTCATCCACATAAAATCCTTAGAAGATTACCTTGTATCAGTGAAAAGCTGGATGTCTAGCAATTTCCTACTTTTAAACTCTGATAAGACTGAAATGATGGTTTTTGGTCCAGTAAGACATCGGCATCAATTTGACCAGCTAACGCTTAGCCTAGGCTCGTGTGTCATACATCACACTGACACAGTGAGGAACCTTGGGGTAATTTTAGATCCTACATTGTCCTTTGACCTCCACATTAGAGATATTATCAGGACTGATTTCTTACACCTGCAAAATATAGCAAATATTCATCTGATCCTGTCTATGACTGATGCTGAGACCCTGATTCATGCATTTGTTTCTTCTAGATTGGACTACTGCAATGTTCTATTTTCTGGTTTTCTGCAGTCCAGCATTAGAGGTCTCCAATTGGTTCAAAATGCTACTGCCAGACTTTTGACAGGAAGCAAAAACCTCCGTGTCCTGCATCGTAACCTTCTGTTACTTGTTAATGACTTACCCTTGGAACAAGATGAGCAAAGTCAGCATGCAGCCAAAAAAAAAAAAAAAAAAGACAAAAAACAAAAACAATCAGATAGACAACAGCAAGACAGTGGAGTGGGAGTCTGAATGCTCTGATTAAGAGGAGAACTACCCTATTGCCTCAGGACCATAATTGTGTATCATAGTGAGAGAGTCAGATCTCCCCTACCTCAGTCAAAACCACACAGTGAACTCAGTGCTGTAGCTCCAGAGCTTCACTTAGCGTGAAGCAGAAATAAAATGGTGCTGGTTTGATAAAGACATGAATCTGTTGTCTCTCCTCATTGATTGCAGTGCGTAGAGCCAGTGCACCACAGATCCACAGCGCTTCCTAGCCTGTGTATCACATGTTGCCAGCCCAGATACCCCTAGGTCTGATGGCGGTTACAATTGCAACTTGTAACTCCCATTAAAACATTCTTCTGAATACTGTCGGAATTTTGCCGGCTCTGGTTTCATCTTCTTTGGCACTTGTCCCTCTCTGTGTTTAGTGGTATTGCTGCTATGCTTTAACCACAACTCCATTGTTTGAGTTGTCAAGGCGGCAGTGATGCCTTGTGGCATGTGCCAAGTTGGGTCAAACCATCTTGGAATGGGGGAAACACTGTTTTGTTAGGATAATGAAACTGGATAGCCGCCTGAATATAAAATTTAGTTTATGAACATTTTAATTTGTTTATGCTATTTCAAACACACACACACACACACACACAAAAAATAATAATAAAAATTTCTTTAACCCTCTGAGGCCGACGCCATCGTATACGACGGCCGAGTACAAGTTTTACTAAATTATAAAAAACTTTGTCATGATATGAAATACACTCAACAAAAATATAAACGCAACACTTTCGGTTTTGCTCCCATTTTGTATGAGATGAACTCAAAGATCTAAAACTTTTTCCACATACACAATATCACCATTTCCCTCAAATATTGTTCACAAACCAGTCTAAATCTGTGATAGTGAGCACTTCTCCTTTGCTGAGATAATCCATCCCACCTCACAGGTGTGCCATACCAAGATGCTGATTAGACACCATGATTAGTGCACAGGTGTGCCTTAGACTGTCCACAATAAAAGGCAACTCTGAAAGGTGCAGTTTTATCACACAGCACAATGCTACAGATGTCGCAAGATTTGAGGGAGCGTGCAATTGGCATGCTGACAGCAGGAATGTCAACCAGAGCTGTTGCTTGTGTATTGAATGTTCATTTCTCTACCATAAGCCGTCTCCAAATGCGTTTCAGAGAATTTGGCAGTACATCCAACCAGCCTCACAACCGCAGACCACGTGTAACCACACCAGCCCAGGACCTCCACATCCAGCATGTTCACCTCCAAGATCGTCTGAGACCAGCCACTCGGACAGCTGCTGAAACAATCGGTTTGCATAACCAAAGAATTTCTGCACAAACTGTCAGAAACCGTCTCAGGGAAGCTCATCTGCATGCTCGTCGTCCTCATTGGGGTCTCAACCTGACTCCAGTTCGTAGTCGTAACCGACTTGAGTGGGCAAATGCTCACATTCACTGGCGTTTGGCACGTTGGAGAGGTGTTCTCTTCACAGATGAATCCCGGTTCACACTGTCCAGGGCAGATGGCAGACAGCGTGTGTGGCGTCGTGTGGGTGAGCGGTTTCTGATGTCAATGTTGTGGATCGAGTGGCCCATGGTGGCGGTGGGGTTATGATATGGGCATGCGTCTGTTATGGACGAAGAACACAGGTGCATTTTATTGATGGCATTTTGAATGCACAGAGATACCATGACGAGATCCTGAGGCCCATTGTTGTGCCATACATCCAAGAACATCACCTCATGTTGCAGCAGGATATTGCACGGCCCCATGTTGCAAGGATCTGTACACAATTCTTGGAAGCTGAAAATGTCCCAGTTCTTGCATGGCAGGCATACTCACCGGACATGTCACCCATTGAGCATGTTTGGGATGCTCTGGACCGGCGTATATGACAGCGTGTACCAGTTCCTGCCAATATCCAGCAACTTTGCACAGCCATTGAAGAGGAGTGGACCAACATTCCACAGGCCACAATTGACAACCTGATCAACTCTATGCGAAGGAGATGTGTTGCACTGCATGAGGCAAATGGTGATCACACCAGATACTGACTGGTATCCCCCCCCAATAAAACAAAACTGCACCTTTCAGAGTGGCCTTTTATTGTGGACAGTCTAAGGCACACCTGTGCACTAATCATGGTGTCTAATCAGCATCTTGATATGGCACACCTGTGAGGTGAGATGGATTATCTCAGCAAAGGAGAAGTGCTCACTATAACAGATTTAGACTGGTTTGTGAACAATATTTGAGGGAAATGGTGATATTGTGTATGTGGAAAAAGTTTTAGATCTTTGAGTTCATCTCATACAAAATGGGAGCAAACCAAAAGTGTTGCATTTATATTTTTGTTGAGTGTCGAAACTTACTTTTTTTTGCTGAAAAGTAAACTCAGCGGACTTTCAAGCTAGCCATCCACCATGTTTGTACTCCACATAGAAGCTGTGTGATGACGTGCGCAATGTGAGTGTCCAATCAGGAATTGGTTCACTGACACATGGTTTTCCAGTATTCACTCATATGGCAGAGTGATCTCACGTAGTGAGCCAAAGAGTCTCAGTGGATGAGATACTTCACTATTTGTTGTGAATGTTGTGTTATGATTGAATATGGCTCTCATAACTGACGCGTAAAGAGCAATGAAGAGCAATAAAATGCACAGACCATTTTGTATATATTGTTCAAAATCTGCATTTGTCTTTGTTTTTAGAACCTTTATTTTTTACATTCTTTTGTACAAGACCCCCAAATACCTTTAGAAAGTGTCAAAATAGTTGTTATTATAGTTTGCTGTGTGTTTTGAATAAATGTGTGTGAAAATTATTTTGCGCTTTATTTTTTCCTTTCTTATTTCTGATTGTAAACCTTTATTACACTTATAAAACACCACTATAGCATATATATTCTGAAAGCACAGGTTGTCCTGAAAAAAGAGACATACTACTTGACTGTGGGATGCAGGGTGAGCTTTTAACAGCAATAATAAAACATTTATGCCAGGCGAGTGAACTGTCCAAAAAATGCCCTCAGACACCAAAGGGTTAAACTCAAACTGAAAGCAAATCTCTAAATTAATTAAAAATAAAAAGGCCAAGGTGATGGGTTGCATAAGTAATGGAATGCTTTCATATAATACCTGCAAATAATCAGTTTTATTGCCAGTTGTCTTCAGACAAGTCAAGGGATTGATACATGAACACTTCCAACTCACTGAATATGTCTTGGACTTTATTTACATCAGTTATGAAGAAATACAAACAGCACTCTATAGTAAATCTGTGTGGAGTAGACAGTTCTCAAACAACTGAAGGAGAAGAGTGAGGAAAGCCACCAAGATACCCAGACAACCCAGAAGAAGTTAGGGTTTTCTGGCTGTGATTGGAGAAATTGTGCATCGTGCATGTTTTGCATTTTGTATCCCCACTTATACTCGTAAAACTTCATGATGAAGTGGTATAGAGGAGGATTTTTTTTCAACAAAACATCAGATCTAGGCTTGCATCTCAGATGTACTTTCTGGCAAATTGTAGCTGAACTGTTACGTCTTCTTTTTCCCTCCATTTATTTTAGGGGCAGGACCTGTGATGATGTCACCAAAGTTCATATTCCTCACAGCTTGAGATTTCTGAGCATTTATCAGAAGCAGGTGAAATCATGCCAATTTCCCCATGTTTATGACTTCATTTATCTGGGCATATGGCACCAAAAATAAACCGAAATACATCAGTATTCTCATAATTCTATTATTCTTCAGAATAGTCATCTCATTTGACATTTTATTTACGAGTGATCTGCTCTTTAATTTGTATGGTTTGATTTCTTTGTGTGTATGAATTACTTGGGTTGTTGCTGACATCTGGTGAAAACTTCCTGATAATAGCACCTTTAGAAATATATTTACTGAGAAAAATAGTGGCATGTTCAATGCTTATTTTACCTGCTGTATTTTTAAAAATCTCATGTACCTCCTGGAGTGCCTTCACAATGCATTTGAGAACCACTGGTCTAAGACGTATTTGTGCTGAATCCTGGTGCTTGTATCACCATTTGAAGAATTCTTTCAGTTACTAGGAGTCACTACAGCACTAAGAGTCATTTTTCTTCCTCCTCTTTTATCTCAAATCTGTCTGGTCCCAGTAGAGCAGGTTGCTCAGTGCTATACGGAGATTTTTTTTACCAATATATACACTTGGATACGGTTCCAAGTCATGTAATCTGTCTACGGTGCATCCATAAAGCATTCATAGCACTTCACTTTTTCCACATTTTCTTATGTTACAGCTTTATTCCAAAATTAAGTAAATTCATTTTTTTCCCCTCAAAATTCTACTCACAACACCCCATAATAACAACATGTAAAAGGTTTTTCTTTTTTCTTTTTGCAAATTTACTAAAAATATAACACTAAGAAATGACATGTACATATTCATACCCTTTGCTCAATACTTTATTAATGCACCTTTGGCAGCAATTACAGCCTCAAGTCTTCTTGAATATGATGCCACAAGCTTTGCGCACCAGTATTTGTTCAGTTTTGCCCATTCCTCATTGCAGTACCTCTCAAGCTCCATCAGGTTGGATGGGGCTCATCGGTGCACAGCCATTTTCAGATCTCTCCAGAGATGTTCAATCGGATTCAGGTCTGGGTTCTGGCTGGGCCACTCAAGGACATTCACAAAAGTTGTCCTGAAGCCACTCCTTTGATATATTGGCTGTGTGCTTAGGGTCATTGTCCTGCTGAAAGATGAACTGTCAACCCAGTCTGAGGTGAATAGTGCTCTGGAGCAGGTTTTCATCCAGGATGTCTTTGTGCATTGCTGCATTCATCTTTCCCTCAATCCTGACTAGTCTTCCAGTTCCTGCCACTGAAAAACATCCCCACAGCATGATGGTGCCACCAACCTGCTTCACTGAAGGGATGGGGCCTGGTTTCCTCCAAACATGACACCTGGCATTCACGCCAAAGAATTCAATCTTTGTCTCATCAGACCAGAGACTTTTGTTTTTCATGGTCTGAGTCCTTCAGGTGCCTTATGGCAAACTCCATGTGGGCTCCCATGTGCCTTTAACGAAGGCTTCCGTCTGGTCACTCTACCATACAGGCCTGATTGGTGGATTGCTGCAGAGATGGTTGTCCTTCTGGAAGGTTCTCCTCTTTCCACAGAGGAATGTTGGAGTTCTGACAGAGTGACCATCGGGTTCTTGATCACCTCCCTGACTAAGGCCCTTCTCCTCCGATTGCTCAGTTTGGATGGGTGGCCAGCTCTGGGAAGAGTCCTGGAGGATCCAAATTTCTTCCATTTACAGACGACAGAGGCCAATGTGCTCATTGGGATCTTCAAAGCAGCAGAAATGTTTCTGTACCCTTCCCAAGATTTGTACCTCGAGACAATCCTGTCTTGGAGGTCTACAGAAAATACCTTTAATTTCACGCTTGGTTTGAGCTGTGATGTACACTGTCAACTGTGGGACCTTATGTGTAGACAGGTGTGTGCCTTTACAAATCATGTCCAATCAACTGAATTTACCCCAGGTGGACTCCAGTTAAGCTGTAGAAACATCTAAAGGATGATCAGTGGAAACAGGATGCACTTGAGTTCAATTTTGAGCTTTGTGGCAAAGGCTGTGAATACTTACGTATGTGTGACTTCTTAGTTTACTTTATTTTTAATAAATTTGCAAAAATCTAAAAAAAAAACTTTTTGACATTGTCATTATGGGGTACTGTGTGTAGAATTTTGAGGGGAAAAAAGAATTTCATTCTTTTTTGAATAAGGCTTTAACATAACAAAATGTGGAAAAAGTGAAGCGCTGTGAATACTTTCTGGATGCCCGTGCCTTGTCTTCCCCAGGACAGCAATGCTCCGTGCCAATTTCTCTCTAGCATATTTCATTTGTGGTTTCCAACAGATTTTGTCGTCTGAGTTCACACCAAGGAGTTAATTTTGTTTACTCTTTCAATGTTTACATTGTCAATACTTACTTTTACTTCTTCAATGAATATCTCACGTAACATAAAAGCTGAGATAAATTGATCTTGTCATTTTTATTTCTATTTTTAACTAACTGTATGGAAATAAATTAGACATTATAACTGACTTAACACATATTGTTCATTAAAGTGAAATATATGCATTTGAGGAAAAAAATTATTTTAAAGTTTTTATTCCAAGGTGTACGCAAATCTGTGGCCACTGAATATTTTTGGATTTACAGTTGATGATTCTGGTGGGTGTTAGACTCACTATTTTTGATCAGATTTTTTTCATCCCACTGAATGTCAAGTCAAACACAATGTCTCAGGTGTGCAGGATTTTATGAACTGCAGGTTACCGATTAAAATTACATGACATTCAAATACCTTCTAATTAATCCTATCAAGCATCATCTCACAATAAATTTTCACTTTAAACTCATAACTACAGAATATCAAAGATATTAGCAACTACAAGAACATTCATGAGAAAGTGTTTGCACACTCTAAAACTCCAAATACTCCAGCATAATATTACATAAACAAACTAAGAAAGAAACAAATAGAAATAAAGATTTTTGACAGGTCTTGCTCAAAAAGCATCTAATAAACAACAATTGTAGACAAACGTATGTCCTTGGCAGATTATAAATCACCCCAGACATGAAACAACAGTAAAGTAGGCTGAAACCACTCATTGCAGAATGGTTTATCCATTGACCCTGTGTTTATGCTGATGGATGGTACACAGTGGGGGCGCCAAGAGGGCACTTGGGGGGGCTTAAGCTCCCTCAATAATGAGCCAAGCCCCCCCTCAGCTCCCCCGCCCCCAATAATTCTGCCAATAATGTGAATAGCAACTGACATATTTGTGGATCTCAACTGCAGTTTTGCGCTGAGAATGTCTCAATATTGCGTAACTGAGCAAAGTGATGAATGTGTGTGTTTGGTGATCCACCAATGCTGAATCACCCTTCACAAACAGAATTTTCAGTTTTGCAAATAAACACTTATTTGTAAAAACCCACACACAAGTTACAAATCAGAAATTTGTGTTTGTGGATGACAAAGCACGTGATTCTAAGTGATGTGTGTGTGCATTGATGCCATATTTTCGAGGAGCATGGGTGACTAAAACATATACCTTCGTATTTATAAAGCAATTTATTATATATTGTTCATTTCGGCAACATTTTGTGGAGCCCCTCCAACTTTTACCCCAGCCCCCCCAACAAAAATTTCCTGGAGCCGCCACTGATGGTACAATAGATAAATATGGTGTGTCTTAAAAAATGTATCCACTACCTCTGGTAGTCCTCTGGTAATGTATTTATTCAATGTGATTGAGTTGGGTTGGCTCTTTCTCTCTACAGAGAACCTTCCCTTGAAATGTTTTGCTTTCTTTTGCTGAAATATGTGCTCCATTATGGGGAGGTGAAACACTGAAGGTTTCCGGGGACAAGGCAATAAGAGTTTATGGTGGTGACCGGATGGTTTAATTAGAGCTGAGAATATCCCAAGAGAAGCTTAAATAATGTATGATCATATATCAAATATATATGATCACTGTGAGAAAGTGTTTCCTGTTTTAAAAAGGAAAACCAAGGGAATGACAGCAATATTAATCCTGCATCTAACATTTATTTTGGAATTCAATAGTGTGACACTTGGTGGTTAAAGCTTTAGAAATGAAGAAATATCCTATATCTAAACGGATTATCGACCAGTATGTTTGTAGTGTGTTGCCACCTTTTGGACAAGAACTAGAACTGCATGTAAAGAGCAAATAGTTTTCCCACTTGAAACAATGATGAGATCTTCATATTAAAATCAAATGCAGCATGGGTAAGATTATATCATGACTGTCTGTTAGTATAGGTTTACTCTATGATGGGAATTCCATAATATTTTTTTAAATGTATTATTACAAGTTCATTTGTGCAGGGACCAGCTGCCCTGTACCTGATCCTGTCAGACCTTAGACACTGTGCAGAGTAGGATCCTGGTCAGCACTTCGATGAAAGTAAAATTGGAGTTGGATCTGCTGTGGAACTTGTGCCAAATCTTAATTTAATTTTTAAAAAAGTACTGTGGAGGCCATGAACAAAGCAACAACAAAATTGTAAACACAATTTCCCATCTTTGGAAAAACTTGGACTGTGTTTTCAACTCCTTGACCATTCACCAGGACACCTCCAGATGTTTTTGTTTGTGTAAAATCAAGTTATAATTAACAAAATCCTGCCTCTTTTTTTTGAAGGAATAAGAAATAAATATATCGAATATGAACTGTCCAATCTTTTCTATTCCAACCATTCCCAGTTCAGCCATTATCATTCCAACTATGCCCATTCCAATCATTCTCAGTCAAAGTATTCCCATCTCACTAAACATTAGATGTCTTATGGATGTTCTATGGACCCTACGGACACAATATAGACATGATCTGCATGTCAATAAGAAGTCTAATGTTTAATGAGATTCCAACAATTATTAAAATAAACCCACTGATTCCAGTTGGGGCTGAAGCCTATCCCAGCGGGTAGACAGGATGAATCCAAGATATGTTTTATGTGGTCAGCTTAATTTAATATCCAACCTTGCATTTCAGGACTGTAACACATTCCCAAACCAGTTGGGACACGAAATCATTTACCACTTTGTCATTTTTCCATTCCTTCTCATAACACTGAAAATGCATTTTGGTATTGAAGATACCAAGCAATGAAACATTTCAGGTATTATTTTGTCCTGTTCAACTTTGCTGCATTTTTCATTTCAAAATTCTCTACACATTCTGTACAGGGGACAGGTCAGGATTGCAGGCAGGTCAGTCCAGTATCCGTATGCTCTCCTTCCGTAGCCATGCCTTTACAATGTGTGCTGAATGTGGTTTTGCGTTGTCTTGTTGAATAATGCATGGCTGTCCCTGTATTTTCTGCATTAATGCTGTCACCACAGAAGGGTAAATGACCTTTGCCAAGGCCACTGACACAACTCCATACCATGATAGACCCTGGCTTTTGGAGTTGTTGCTGATAACATTTTGGATGGTCCTTTTAGTTCTTGGTCTGGAGCAAACAGCATCCATTTCTTCCAAAAATAATTTTTGGATTACTGATTTGTCTGACCACAATGCATATTTCTACCGCATGAAGGTCCAATCCACATTCGGCCAGGCCCAAAGAAGCCAACATGACTTCTGAGCAAGGTTAAGATAAAGCTAAAGTGGAATTGTGGAATTTGTGAATGTAATTCCATATTGTAGTGCTTGACAAAAGTTTTCCAAAGTAATCTCTTGTGGTTATATCAGCTATTGATGAATGACTGTTCTTGATGTAGTGCTGTCTGGGGGATTGAAAATCAAAGGTATTGAGTTTAGTCTTGCATTGTTGCCCTTTATACACTTATATTCCTCCAGATCCCTTGAATCATTTAATGATATTCCCTTTGTGGATACAGCTTTTATGCCATAACACGATTACAATGACCTGTTGACATCTCCTGTTTAAAATATTGACATTGTATCACATGTATTCATTTACCTCAATCAACCTTGAATTGTTTAAGAGCGCTTGGTTTCAGTGCATTTCTCCATGTAATGTGGAGTTGCGTCAGGAAGGGTATCCGGCGGAAAACCTGTGCCAAATCGACATACAGATGCACCATGGATCTGCTGTGGCGATCCTGAGTGAAAATAAGGGAGCAGCCAAAGGCACTACAAAGCTTCAGTCGTTAAATTATATTCTGCACTGCAGAGGGAGAAATGCACAAAAACTTTCCAATCTTTTTTGAAAAACATAACAGTTAAACATTTCAACAATTTTTTTCACACTTCTGTTGACAAACTGCAACTCCATTTGCCAAAGCTGAGGTAAAATGTCCACGTTAGGACTTCCACAAAGAAATTTCACATTAATTTTTTTTTTTTTTTTTTATGAAATAGAAATGGAAACTTTGATGCACACGGTTTTGATTTCCTCAAAACATCATATCAGTAAAGCGCTGATTTAGCTGAGTTTTGACTGGAAACTGTATTGCTGTACATGATGATGATGATGATGAAGTGTTGTGGAAGTGTTATGCAAATTTTAATCGCAGTGAGAGGTTTGGGTGTTTTACTGGTTAATGGATGCACTTTGTGCAGGAATCTCACATCCTGTGCTAAAAATAGATCTTTCAGCACTGTGGCCTAGAACAAACTGGCCATGTTGGTGCAACACAAAGATTTCTCTCAGAGAAAACAGTGTCTTCTGTCAGCTGACCAGCCGTCAGCACATTTGTATATAGTCCTAACAGAGAGGGCTCTGAGCTGCATCGACACACAGCTCCCAAAGTGCTGCTCACACTTTATCACCAACACTGGAATGCAGAATTTATTATACAAGTTTGATTGAGAGAAAGTCCAGAAAAAAAAACCTAAATCTTCTCATGCTTGAAAGATTCAGAAATCCCTTTTCATCAGGGATGAAATAAACTTGGGAAATGAATACTGGAGAGTTTTGCTTTCCCTCTCAAGGTCATTTTCACTTCAAAGCCTGACATTTCTTTTCCCACACAATCTGATTTTATTTAGTTTTGCTGCATCATTAAATGGATCCATTTATACGGAAAGCAATTTTCTAAAACACAATTTCACTATTTGTATACACCAGAAAGCTTATTTCCAGTGTTGTAATGTAACGAAGTAGAAATACTTCGTTACTATATTTAAGTAGAATTTTGACATATCTGTATTTTATTTTGTTACTGACATTTCTGGTAACTTTCACTTTTACTCCACTATATTTCCTCAGTAAAATGTATACTTTTACTCCAATACATGGTGAAAGTAAGCCGGTGCACAGTCCTCTCCAAACGGAGCGCAGGAGTACGACTTTCACCCCTGCAGCATCAAGTGCAGTGTTTGTCATAAAACAAGTTTAAAAGATTAAAAAAAAAAAAGATGACAGGATGAATCTGTGCCCCTGCTGAGGAAGAAGAGACTGTGGAGGGTGAAAACCATCTGCACTTTGGACTCCAAACACGCCCACACTGACGCACACACACATACACACAGATCAGCTCCCGCTGGAGTCCAGCGCATGAACAAAGTTAGAGGAGAAACTTCATTACTGACAAAACTGGCCAGCGAGTCTGATTCGTTTTATTTTATTTGACAATTTGGCGGAGAAGGGTTCAAATCAAATCAAATTTATTAATTTATATAGCGCCAATTCACGACAAAATCGTCTCAAGGCGCTTCACAAAATAAAAAACAATTAAAAATTTAAAACACAATAAAAACAACCATAAAAGAAAGACAGCAGTAAAAGAATACAAGATTAAAAACACATCATAACACTAATGATAAAACAGGGAAAATAAATGAGTCTTTAAACGTGATTTAAAAGTCTCCACAGTGTCCGACTGCCGAATGTGTGCCGGCAGATCATTCCACAGAGCTGGGGCATGATAGGAAAAAGCTCTGTGACCGGCAGACTTTTTATTCACCCTGGGAACACACAGAAGTCCTGCACCCTGAGAACGCAGGGCCTGAGCTGGTACATAAGGGCTTATCAAGTCAGCCAGATAGGGAGGTGCAAGTCCATGAACAATTTTATAAACTAAAATCAGTACTTTAAAATCCGATCTTGCAGAAACAGGAAGCCAGTGCAGGGACGCCAAGATTGGCGTAATGTGGTCAAACTTTCTGCTCCGTGTCAAAAGTCTGGCAGCAGCATTCTGAACCAATTGAAGACCCCTGATCCTGGACTGCGGTAAGCCAGAGAATAGAGCATTACAATAGTCCAATCTAGAAGAGACAAACGCATCAATTAAAGTCTCAGCATCAGCCATAGAGTTTGAAGAGTTTCAGTCAGGTTTTAGAATTCATCATAGTACAGAAACAGCATTAGTGAAGGTTACAAATGATCTTCTTATGGCCTCAGACAGTGGACGCATCTCTGTGCTTGTTCTGTTAGACCTCAGTGCTGCTTTTGATACTGTTGACCATAAAATTTTATTACAGAGATTAGAGCATGCCATAGGTATTAAAGGCACTGCGCTGCGGTGGTTTGAATCATATTTATCTAATAGATTACAACTTGTTCATGTAAATGGGGAATCTTCTTCACAGACTAAGGTTAATTATGGAGTTCCACAAGGTTCTGTGCTAGGACCAATTTTATTCACTTTATACATGCTTCCCTTAGGCAGTATTATTAGACGGCATTGCTTAAATTTTCATTGTTACGCAGATGATACCCAGCTTTATCTATCCATGAAGCCAGAGGACGCACACCAATTAGCTAAACTGCAGGATTGTCTTACAGGCAAGACATGGATGACCTCTAACTTCCTGCATTTAAACTCAGATAAAACTGAAGTTATTGTACTTGGCCCCACAAATCTTAGAAACATGGTGTCTAACCAGATCCTTACTCTGGATGGCATTACCCTGACCTCTAGTAATACTGTGAGAAATCTTGGAGTCATTTTTGATCAGGATATGTCATTCAATGCGCATATTAAACAAATATGTAGGACTGCTTTTTTGCATTTACGCAATATCTCTAAAATTAGAAAGGTCTTGTCTCAGAGTGATGCTGAAAAACTAATTCTTGCATTTATTTCCTCTAGGCTGGACTATTGTAATTCATTATTATCAGGTTGTCCTAAAAGTTCCCTGAAAAGCCTTCAGTTAATTCAAAATGCTGCAGCTAGAGTACTAGCGGGGACTAGAAGGAGAGAGCATATCTCACCCATATTGGCCTCTCTTCATTGGCTTCCTGTTAATTCTAGAATAGAATTTAAAATTCTTCTTCTTACTTATAAGGTTTTGAATAATCAGGTCCCATCTTATCTTAGGGACCTCATAGTACCATATCACTCCAATAGAGCGCTTCGCTCTCAGACTGCAGGCTTACTTGTAGTTCCTAGGGTTTGTAAGAGTAGAATGGGAGGCAGAGCCTTCAGCTTTCAGGCTCCTCTCCTGTGGAACGAGCTCCCAATTCGGATCAGGGAGACAGACACCCTCTCTACTTTTAAGATTAAGTGATTGATCTCTGCTCCCCTCCACAGCATGTCTTTTTCCTGGTTCTCTCCCTCAGCCCCAACCAGTCCCAGCAGAAGACTGCCCCTCCCTGAGCCTGGTTCTGCTGGAGGTTTCTTCCTGTTAAAAGGGAGTTTTTCCTTCCCACTGTCGCCAAGTGCTTGCTCACAGGGGGTCGTTTTGACCGTTGGGGTTTTTACGTAATTATTGTATGGCCTTGCCTTACAATATAAAGCGCCTTGGGGCAACTGTTTGTTGTGATTTCGCGCTATATATAAATAAAATTGATTGATTGAAATTGATTGATAGACAGAATAGGACGAATCCTCGCTATATTTCGAAATGGAAGAAGGCAGTCCTTGTAATGTCTCTAATGTGGAGATCAAAGGACAACGCAGGATCAAAAATTACTCCAAGGTTCCTCACTTTATCCGTATGATGTATAACACACGGACCTAAGCTAAATGCTAGCTGATCAAATTGATGCCGATATCTCGCTGGACCAAAAACCATAACTTCAGTCTTATCAGAATTTAAAAGTAGGAAGTTACTAGACATCCAACTTCTTACTGATGCAAGACAATCTTCCAAGGATTTTATGTGAGTAAGATTACCAGCAGTTATTGGCATATACAATTGAGTGTCATCAGCATAGCAATGAAAGGGAATCCCAAAACGCCGCAATATATTCCCAAGGGGTGCTACATAAAGAGAAAAAAGCAAGGGGTCCAAAACGGATCCCTGAGGAACCCCAAACTTAATGTCTCTACGATCGGAGGAGGTTCCATTACACAATACACAGTAGGAACGACTGGACAGGTACGACGTCAACCATGCAAGAGCAGTTCCAGTAATCCCAAAGTGATTCTCCAGCCTATTGAGTAGAATATGGTAATACACAGTGTCAAATGCAGCACTAAGATCCAGCAGCACCAGGACCGTAGTGATATCCGAGTCCATTGCTCGCAAAAGGTCATTCACTACTTTAGTAAGTGCTGTCTCTGTGGAGTGAAATTTTCTAAAAGCAGACTGCAGTGGCTGAAAAAGATTATTCTCAGTGAGGTAGTCCACGAGCTGTCGCGAGACCACTCTTTCCAGGATTTTAGAACAAAATGACAGATTTGATATCGGTCTATAATTCTTCAATACACTAGGGTCGAGATTAGATTTTTTAAGTAATGGTTTGATCACTGCAGACTTAAAACACTTAGGAACAGATCCAGAAGTTAATGAGAGATTTATAATTTCCAGCACAGTTGGTCCAAGAATGGGCCACAGGTCCTTAAACAGTTTTGTTGGTATAGGATCAGTTAAACAGGTTGTGCTTTTAGTAGACGTCACGAGCTTCGTCAGTGCACCTAGCGAGATACCATCAAACCCTTAACTGTTTGTTAAGGGTTGCCGTTTCACTCTCCACCCGTTTCGGATTTTACTTTTACTCAATACTTTTACTTAAAGTACATTTTATACGAAAAATTTACTTTTGATACATAAGTACAGTAAATGGCAGATATTTTACAACTTTTACTCAAGTAATATTTTTAAAGGAGACTTTAACTTTTACCAAAGTAATTTTATGCTAAGATACTTGTACTTTCACTCAAGTATCACTTTGAAGTACTTTATACAAGACTGCTTATTCCCCAATGGGAATGAACTTGATGAACTTGAAATGAACTTCTACAACCCCAATTCCAATGAAGTTGGGACGTTGTGTGAAATGTAAAGAAAAATCCTGTTTAACCTATATTCAATTGAATACACCACAAAGACAAGATATTTAATGTTCAAACTGATAGGCTTTTTTGTTTTTGTGCAAATATTTGCTCATTTTGAAATGGATGCCTGCAACACATTTCAAACAAGCTGGGACAGGGGCAACAAAAGACTGGGAAAGTTGATGAATGCTCAAAGAACACCTGTTTGGAACATTCCACAGGTGAACAGTTTAATTGGAAACAGGTGAGTGTCATGATTGGGTATAAAAGGAGCATCCCTAAAAGGCTCAGCCATTCACAAGCAAAGATGGGGCAAGGATCACTACTTTGTGAACAACTGCATGAAAAAATAGTCCAAAAGTTTAAAAACAATGTTTCTCAATGTTCAATTGCAAGGAATTTAGGGATTCCATCATCTACAGGCCATAATATAATCAGAAGATTCAGAGAATCTGGAGAACTTTCTACACGTAAGGGACAAGGCCAAAAACCAACACTGAATGACCGTGACCTTCACTGCATTAAAAACCGACATCATTGTGTAAATGAACTTACCGCGTGGGCTCAGGAACACTTCAAAGAACCATTGTCAGTTAACACAGTTAGTCGCTACATCTACAAGCGCAAGTTAAAACTCTACCATGCAAAGTGAAAGCCATACATCAACAACATCCCAAAATGCTGCCACCTTCTCTGGGCCCGAGCTCATTTGAAATGGACAAACACAAAGTGGAAAAGTGTGCTGTGGTCTGATGAGTCCACATTTCAAATTGTTTTTAGAAATCATGGATGTCGTGCCCTCAAAAGAGGAAAAAGACTTTCCAGATTGTTCAAAAACCAGCATCTGTGATGGTATGGGGGTGTGTTAGTGCCCACGGCATTGGCAACTTACACATGTGTGATGGCACCATTAATGCTGAAAGGTACATCCAGGTTTTGGAGCAACACATGCTGCCATCCAATAACGTCTTTTTCAGGGACGTACCTGCTTATTTCAGCAAGACAATGCCAAGCCACATTCTGCACGTGTTACAACAGCGTGGCTTCATAGTAAAAGAGTGAGGGTACTAGACTGGCCTGCCTGCAGTCCAGACCTGTTGCCCATTGAAAATGTGCGGCGCATTATGAAGCACAAAATACGACAATGGAGACCTCAGACTGTTGAACAACTGAAGTCGTACATCAAGCAAGAATGGCAAAGAATTCCACCTACAAAGCTTCAACAATTAGTGTCCTCAGTTCCCAAATGCTTATTGAGTGTTGTTAGAAGGAAAGGTGATGTAACGCAGTGGTAAACATACCACTGTCCCAACTTTTTTGAAATGTCTTGAAGGCATCCATTTCAAAATGAGCAAATATTTGCACAAAAACAATAGAGTTTATCAGTTTGAACATTAAATGTCTTGTCTTTGTGGTGTATTCAATTGAATATACAACCCCTGGCAAAAATTATGGAATCACCGGCCTCGGAGGATGTTCATTCAGTTGTTTAATTTTGTAGAAAAAAAGCAGATCACCGACATGACACAAAACTAAAGTCATTTCAAATGGCAACTTTCTGGCTTTAAGAAACACTATAAGAAATCAAGCAAAAAAGATTGTGGCAGTCAGTAATGGTTACTTTTTTAGACCAAGCAGAGGAAAAAAATATGGAATCACTCAATTCTGAGGAAAAAATTATGGAATCACCCTGTAAATTTTCATCCCCAAAACTAACACCTGCATCATATCAGATCTGCTCGTTAGTCTGCATCTAAAAAGGAGTGAACACACCTTGGAGAGCTGTTGCACCAAGTGGACTACATGAATCATGGCTCCAACACGAGATATGTCAATTGAAACAAAGGAGAGGATTATCAAACTCTTAAAAGAGAGTAAATCATCATGCAATGCTGCAAAAGATGTTGGTTGTTCACAGTCAGCTGTGTCTAAACTCTGGACCAAATACAAACAACATGAGAAGGTTGTTAAAGGCAAACATACTGGTAGACCAAGGAAGACATCAAAGCGTCAAGACAGAAAACTTAAAGCAATATGTCTCAAAAATCGAAAAATGCACAACAAAACAAATGAGGAACGAATGGGAGGAAACTGGAGTCAACGTCTGTGACCGAACTGTAAGAAACCGCCTAATGGAAATGGGATTTACATACAGAAAAGCTAAACGAAAGCCATCATTAACACCTAAACAGAAAAAAACAAGGTTACAATGGGCTAAGGAAAAGCAATCGTGGACTGTGGATGACTGGATGAAAGTCATATTCAGTGATGAATCTCGAATCTGCATTGGGCAAGGTGATGATGCTGGAACTTTTGTTTGGTGCCGTTCCAATGAGATTTATAAAGATGACTGCCTGAAGAGAACATGTAAATTTCCACAGTCATTGATGATATGGGGCTGCATGTCAGGTAAAGGCACTGGGGAGATGGCTGTCATTACATCATCAATAAATGCACAAGTTTACATTGATATTTTGGACAACTGAAAGGATGTTTGGGGATGATGAAATCATTTTTCAAGATGATAATGCATCTTGCCATAGAGCAAAAACTGCGAAAACATTCCTTGCAAGAAGACACGTAGGGTCAATGTCATGGCACAGGGTCAATGTCAATGAGCAGATCTGATTTGATGCAGGTGTTAGTTTTGAGGATGAAAATTTACAGGGTGATTCCATAATTTTTTCCTCAGAACTGAGTGATTCCATATTTTTTTCCTCTGCTTGGTCTAAAAAAGTAACCGTTACTGACTGCCATAATATTTTTTTTCTTGATTTCTTATAGTGTTTCTTAAAGCCAGAAAGTTGCCATTTGAAATGACTTTAGTTTTGTGTCATGTCTGTGATCTGCTTTTTTTCTACAAAATTAAACAACTGAATGAACATCCTCCGAGGCCGGTGATTCCATAATTTTTGCCAGGGGTTGTAGCTTGAAGAGGATTTTCAAATCATTGTATTCTGTTTTTATTTACATTTTACAAATGTCCCAACTTCATTGGAATTGGGCTTGTAGCATTCATCAATGTGGGTCAGCTCAGCTTTCTATGCAATTTATCATTTAAGTAGCTGCAATCCTAGCTGAATATTTGAATTTCCATATGCAAAATTTTTCTATGCTGATATTGTGGTTGAACTCTGTATTCATATGGATGGTAGATCAGGCAGTATCTTCTACGGATAACCTGCAGATTTTCTTTTCCATCAGTCATGCATGACAGCAGGTTTGCAGCAACTACAGATGATCTTATTTGACGTGGTTTATAAAAGGTTCGAAAACTAACAAAATCAGCATATCCACCAGAAAATGGTGTGATATTTTTCCTGCTTTGAGTCATCTGAATAAAGCTTACATATTCCCAATAAAATCTGTGTTTTACAAAGAGGGCCAGAATGTAGTGTAGATTTGCTGCTCCAGACACTGTAGCACAAAGTTGAGGAACTAGTGTTACAAATTACATGAACGATGCAATTATTCTATTCTAGCCAATGGAGCTTAATGTTCACTGAGAGAGACCACTTCCAAATTAAGACAGCATGAGCAAATGCAGAAAACACAAACACAAAAACCACCTGCAACAAGTCTACAGCAGGTAGTTGTATCCAAAAACCCTCCTGCACATTGAGTAAATGCTTGCAAACACATTCTATTATCTTTGGGCTATTGCACATCACAGCAGAACTTGGTAAGTTTATTTATTTACTTTATCAATGACTTTACACTTAAGCTAGTTATATTTTTGCATTTTAGTATTTTATTTATGATCTTGTAGGTAAATTCCTCTGGCAAAAAATCCCCTTTTTTTCTATTTTTGCACGTGTGTGTGTTGTTGCAGCAGACACATTATCAAATTAAACTGTTGCATGTGTTGCAGGTTGTATTTGCTTGTGTTCTCTGTATTTGCAAGTGTTTTCTCAATTTCCAATGTTTTTTTAATTTATTTATTTATTTATTCATGGATACAACAAAATGATGTAGAATTGATGTAGCGTGTGTGTGTGTGTGTGTTGCATTTGCATAAAATAATGTTGTAGACCTTTTTGAGCTCTGCTCCCAGCATGCCAGTCTTAACTGAAATGATTCCTGTATGAGGTACTCCTGCTTGGAGTTTGCCAAAAGGCACCTGAAGGACTCTCAGACAATGAGAAACAAAATTCTATAGTCTGATGAGACAAAGATTGAACTCTTTGGTGTGAATGCCAGGCATCATGTTTGGAGGAAACCAGGCACCATCCCTACAGTGAAGCATGGTGGTGGCAGCATCATCCCTAGGTAGAACTGACGCTACGCTTCATTCCCCACATATTATAGTCTAATGTTGTTTTGTTGCTCACTTATTCCTTGTGCATTTATTCTAATATCTCCCCTGTGTTTATTCAGTGTGACTTCACTTCTTGTTCACTGGTTTCCATTCACATTTCTCCACTTCCTTGTGAGTTGTTTCTTAGCCTTTTTAACTGTTCACAATTCTTGAGGTACTATGAGGACAAACGAGGATATTAGAAGGATGTTAGTGGTGAGTAGGAGGCTGTTAAAAGCCCATTATCCGAGTACTTGGCGGCTAAAGGTGCCCTGACACTTGCATGACTTTGATCCGCACACTTGCACGCACTCTGCCGTGCACAAGAGTAAACTCATCTCAAACTCATTGTAAACCATTGTAAACTGTGCACAGCTTCGTGTAAGTGCCAAAAGAAAATTTAGAAATTTTTAAAATCTCCATCACACATTAATTACATGAACATTACGCAAACAATTAAAAACACTGTGTGTGATTGCGTCGGCGCACCACATCAGAGTGCAGCTCATCTGAATGATTATAATGAGATGTTAAATCTATCATAAACATATACTTTGCTGCTCACAAGAACGAATGAACACGCAACTGTTTTACCAAGCTATTACTATATAAACATTACAAATAATGACCTTTTTAGGCAGTTCCAAATGCATTCTCCACCTCATTCAGTACGTGAGAGAGAGAGAGAGAGAGAGAGAGAGAGAGAGAGAGAGAGAGAGAGAGAGAGAGAGAGAGAGAGAGAGAGAGAGAGACAAAAAAAAAAAGGCTGCTGCTGGAGCAGTCCTCTCTGTGATTCCGGAAGCGATTAGAGGCGTTTTCAATACCCAACTCTGAGAAAAATTGATTAATCCACTATGAAATAATTATGTTATACACGCAGCATCCAGTACACAACGAGGGGCATCCAGTGGAACAAAGTGCGGTGTCCAGCTGGGAACACAGTGAGTGGAGATCACGACAATGTGTGTGCAAGTGCGCAGATCAAAGTTGTGCAAGTGTCAGGGCACCTTAAGCAGACAGGACAGGCTACCTGCAACAGAGCAGATTCCACTCTGAGAACTTTTTTTTACATTTTTCACTCTGAGCCTTTTTTACAACAGTTTCCTCGCACACTGCCTCACTTGCAACACAAAGGTGAATTTAATCAAGCAACATTTCGGCCAGTGGCCATCAACAGGCAATAAATTCACCTTTGTGTTGCAAGTGAGGCAGTGTGCGAGAGTTTCTTGTTCAGCAGCCTATGTGCCCTCTCTTATGCACCTGTCGCCAAGGGATGTGCGAAGTGATTTCCTTTTTTACATCTGTTTCCTGCAATTCCTTCAGAAGAACATCATAAACGTGGCTCATTATTCGAATAATCATTGAAATTTCTGACAAATCCTTATGTGGCTCATTACTCATGGCTTTATTATTCAGTCTGACTCTGGCTTTACTTTGTTGAGCAGTACTATTTTAGCATTGCTATTGCATTACATTACACACTCAAAAAAACCTCACGTACCTCCCCACTGTTCTTCCTATTGTTGTCATTACTCATTTCATGTGACAAAAATACAGATGAATATTTCAGAATGAAGTGGCTCCTGCTGCAGAGCAGTGGCCTCCTTCTCAGTGATTGCTCCGACTGTACACTCATCCATAATGACGTGTGGGCTCCCTCAGGTGGAACAGCTTTGAAGTACTGTGACCAGTGTTTGTCAGGTATGAAGTCATCTGTCAGATTTCATGTCATGGTGACTCTTTCTAAATTTATCAAAAATCACCACCTTTCATATCTCCATGGGAGCACAATGTAAAATGCTGCAGCCTTATAGGAAATGTGACACATCTTCGATCTTTGACTTGAAAAATATTGCTAGAAAGGTGGAAAACTAACAGGTTTGACATACAGGAGTGGTTTTAACATCTGAAGGGGACTCTTTAAAAGTTATCGACATGATGATCTCTACCTTCTCTTAAAGCTACAGTGTGTGGGATTTAGGGGCGTTTATTAGTAGACATGTAGCACTGATAGTTGTCTATGCAATAGTGTATAATTACCAGCAACAGCAAATCTACAGTTGTGCTCAATAGTTTACATACCCTGGCAGAATTTTTTTTTTTTTGGGGGGGGGGGGGGGGAGCATGTTTTAGAGAATATGATTGATAACACAAAACCTTTATTCCACTCATGGTTAGTGATTGGGTGAAGCCATTTATTGTTAAATAACGGTTTACTCTTTTTAACTCATAATGACAACAGAAACGAACCAAATGATCCTCATCAAAAGTTTACATACCCCTTAACATTAATGACAGCTTCGAGTCTTTTTTGGTAGTTGTGGACAAGGCTGTCTGATGGTAAACCTACCACTGAATATCCCCCAGTCTCAATTCTCTTTTGTACCCCTTCCCCTTGGCCCTACCCCTACACCTACCCCTTTAAAACAAGGGGTAAGGCAAAGGGGTATGCCTCCAGCCCTGAATGAATTGAGACACCCCTCCGCCTTAGGGGGGAAAAAAAACTGCCCGTCTCAGACTGCCGTCTTCACTGTTTGTTAACATGGCAACCGAAATGCAACTTGTTGCAGTAGCCTGTTTGCTCTTTTTATTGTCTTGCCTTTCTGCGTAAATGCAAAGAAATAGAAGAAGTCGCAGATTTCTTCGATGCATCACAATCATGTCATGTTAATTAATTTAATTAATTTGTCATTTATAATAATAATAATAATTAATAGTATTAATAATGAATTAATTAGTAATTAATTAATGTTAATAATACTAATGATAATTAATCAATAATAGTAATAATTAATATTGTTTGATTAATCATTAAATGATTGATTAGTAATTCATTAATTAGTAATTAAAATAAATAAACACTTGAAATATATCAGTCTGTGTGGAATGAATGTATACATTATACAAGTTTCACTTTTTGAATGGAATTACTGAAATAAATCAACTTTTTCATGATATTCTAATTATATGATCAGCACCTGTATGTATGTTAAGGGCTGCATCTAGTTCTGTTAACCTTATATTTCTTTTTCAAATTCTCCCATTTTTTTGCATCCAGCCCTATTTCCTTTAGAAATTTCCTTGACAAATAATATCAGTCTATTAGGACGTCAGGTTATGTGTTACACATATACATGTGTGTGTATATATTTTCCAACTTATTCCCATTGGTGAAACTTCTCATTTTCTGCCTGAAAGCTTATTAGGAGTCGAGTGTGCTCAGGGCTCCCTGTTTGTTTACAAAGTACACACGTTTTACAGACCTTGAAATCCAACAGCAGGGATCAATCTTATCCAAACATTTATGAACATACAAATTAACGTGCTAAGCCTCATTTTCGTCACAACAACACAAATTCATTCTAATTCATTCCATGCTGGCTGCACAAAATTAAAAGTGAAGCGGGGGGGCGGTTATGGTTAGGGTGGGGAAAAGAGTAAGATTAGGTTATGCTTAAGGTTAGGATTGGGGGCAGGAGTAGGGTTAGGAATAGAGAGTTAAAAACCTGTTAGGAAAATTTGACTCATTTCGTCACTGGAGCATGAAATAAACAACAACAACAACAACAAAAACATGACACTGGGCTGTAGCTTCATAGTGGAGTGGAGTGGAGAAGGATATTCTTTCACCAAAACAGACCAAATCTAGGCTTGCATCTTAAATATACCTTCTGGCTGTTTGTAGCTAAATAACTGGTGATACAAAATGCAAAACAACATGACACCCTGTTCACAACTGCTTTGATTGATACCTTTGGTATAAATCATATATTTTATACCTTTGGTGTAGTTTTTCCAGCTGACTGATTCTGCTCTTTTTCTCTCTGTCTGAGGCACGGATAGCAGGACCGCTACTGAAAAACAGGGTGCTGGACTGAGCATGACATACCACGCCTGAAGCTGGTTCTGCACACTGCAGTCTAAATGGACTGCATTTATATAGCGCTTTTCCATCTGCTTTACAATTATGCTTTACAATTATGCCTCACATTCACCCCAATGTCAGGGTGCTGCCATACAAGGTGCTCACTACACACCGGGAGCAATAGGGGATTAAAGACCTTGCCCAAGGGCCCTTAGTGATTTTCCAGTCAGGCGGGGATTTGAACCCAGGATCTTCTGATCTCAAGCCCAACACCTTAACCACTAGACCATCACCTCCCCATTTTGAATTGTCATTGCTGCGGCCCACTGACGGGGTGAGGAATCCTGGATGACCTCTGCATGGTCCTAGTCCTGCTAGACCTGTCTGCAGCCTTCGACACCGTCGACCATAGCATTATGGTCAACCGGCTGCGCGATCTGGTAGGGTTGTCGGGGTCCGTGCTGAAGTGGTTTGCCTCATACTTGGAGGAGAGGACCTTTAGTGTGTTGGCTGGCCATAAACTATCGAAAACAGCTGCTTTACAGTATGGTGTCCCGCAAGGTTCTGTTTTGGGGCCACTGCTGTTTCAATTGTATGTCCTTCCCCTCGGCCAGTTGATTCAGGACTTCAGGGATATTTCCTACCACCTGTTTGCGGACGACTTACAACTGTACTGTTCCTTTAAGATTTCAGAAGTCCACAAATTGAACTCTTTATTTGACTGCCTGTCACAGGTGAAGAAGTGGCTTAATGGAAACCATCTGCAACTGAACTCTGAAAAAACTGAGACACTTATTGTTGCCCCTGACAGTGCTATTCCTGTTATCAGGAGCCTCCTTGGTGACTTGGGCTTAACGGCAAAAACAAGCCTTAGAAACCTTGGCGTTATTTTTGATGAAGGAATGTCTCTTGCTCAGCACGCAAGCAAGCTTGTGAAGAATTGCTTCTTTCAACTGCGAAATATCGCCAAACTTAAACAATTGGTGTCACAGAAAGAATTAGAGGAAATCATCCATGCCTTTGTCTCCACGCGGTTGGACTATTGCAACAGCCTGTTCACTTGCCTGGGTAAGAAGGAGATAAATCGGTTGCAGTATGTCCAGAACTCTGCTGCGAGGCTTCTGACTCGCACCAACAGGAGAGCCCACATCACGCCTATCTTGGAATCCCTGCACTGGCTCCCTGTTGCCTCCAGAATTAATTTTAAAATCTTGGTTTTGACTTTCAGAGCACTACATGGTCAGGCTCCTGATTACATTGCTGACTTGATTCAGCCTTACACCTCAGCCCGCAGCCTCAGATCTTTAGGTCATAACCTGGTGATGGTTCCTCGAACCTCCTTTAAAACTCGAGGAGACCGATCTTTTAAAGCCGTAGCGCCTCGTCTCTGGAACGAACTCCCTCTGTCCTTGTGATCCCTGGACTCTGTTGAGATGTTCAAAAAGCAACTAAAGACTCTACTTTTTAAACAGGCTTTTCATGGCCAATAATCTTTTAGTACTGAGTGTTTTACTGTATATTTTTATTGTTTTACCTTGTAAAGCGCTTTGTGACCCCTGTCTGTGAAAAACGCTATATAAATAAAGTTTACTTACTTACTTACTCTGCCTGTGGTATAGCCACCTGCATGGGTTTCTCATCAAATACGTATTCTTTTATTATTGTGTCATGTTGTTTTGATTTCCTGCTTTCTGTTTCTTCAGCTTGGTAAAGTTTGGTAAAAACCTTGTAACTGTTAGAATGCCCTAAGCAGTAGGTCACCCCCTGAGTCTGGACTGCTTGAGGTTTCTTCATCAATATCATCAGAGGGAGTTTTTCCTTACCACTTTCACCTGTGTGCTTTCTCTGGGGGTTGGTAATGTAAGACCTTACTCATGTGAAGCACCTTGAGGCAGCTTTGTTGTGATTTGGCGCTATATAAGATTAAATAAATTAACACATTTTTATTTCATTGCAACTCTGCATCAACATTTATGCAGTTATTACTTTAAAAACAATCTGCCATGACAACAAATTTATATTTCACATTGTTATGTTAGCTTTGCAATTAATCTGCAGTTCAATTGCATATGAACTATGAGAGACAATTTAGTGGATCAAGGACCATTGCAAAATCCATTACACCACTATCTATATGTATGTATAAATTGTACTGTACATATGTCCAAAGTAGAGATGGAGGTACACAGAGAAGGGTTCTTTCAAGATGTGCAACATTCTTTCTTTCTTGCTTGCATACTTGATTTGGTTCTTTAGGCTGCTCAGGGTTTCAAAAATGGAAACATTCAGCTCCACCTCATAGAAATTTGTTATTGAAGTCCAGTTGACCTATAACACTGCTGTACTTGAAGTCTGTGTTACCAACTTCAAATGTTGCCTGCCTGTGTGTGTGTGTGTGTGTGTGTGTGTGTGTGTGTGTGTGTGTGTGTGTGTGTGTGTGTGTGTGTGTGTGTGTGTGTGTGTGTGTGTGTGTGTGTGTGTGTGTGTGCACACACACCTGTTCACCCCTGGTTGCTTCTCTGCCACTAATAACATCTCACGCTTTTTTCATGCTCCCGTCACAAGACGAGTCACATTTTTGTGATACGTTTTTTTGTTGTTGTTGTGATTATTTTACTATTTCTAACCCTACCCCTTCCCCTAACCCTAACCAAAGCCTAACCCTCTCCCATCCCCTACATAACCCCCACCACATCACCACGCTCCCCTTACGAAATGAATTTGTGCTCCTGTCACAAAAATGTGGCAATTTTGTGATGGTATCACAAACCAATACTTAAATGTATTAATCGTGATGCCATCACAAAATGCCATGAGATAAGAGTGGGTTGAATCCACACGCATGCAGTTACGCCAAACATGCTGCAGTACAGTGTGCGTTTCTTTATGATCCTGGCATAATGCGCATTTGTATCATAGCATCATGTAGTATATGGTCATCTTAAGATAGCCCCAAAGTGTCATTCGCCCTATTGACGTATCCCATAATCTCTTGTGTGCCAGAGAGTCGCTGCAGTCAAAACAACATAGAGAATCCACATGATAATTGTAAATAATATTATACTACAAAAATGTAATTTTTTATACTTTTCATCACGTTAATAAGAGACTGTTGCATGATATCCTGAAAACTTGCTAAAACAAGTATAACAAATAATCCGTGTCTTCTGCGTTTAATCTGCGTGGAATTTAATAAATGCAAACCGAATTTCAGACAAATTATATATATTAGTCTGGAACAAAGAGGACAAACAGTGTTGTAAAGAACAATAATCAAGACGTTAAAGAGCAAACTTCACTTTCCTCCAGAACGACATGATCAGGAAGCGAGCGTAGCTCACAGCAGCTCCCATTGAAAATAACGGAGAGACAGCCTGTGATTCTCGCATGTTTACGTAAAACAAATGCAATAACAATGTCTACAAACCCAGAGAATATATGGGTGATTATTTAACTACGGACACTATTGGCCTTGTAAATGTAATTTCCACCACACCATTGCCTTACAATATAAAGCGCCTTGGGGCAACTGTTTGTTGTGATTTGGCGCTATATACATGTGCTCTGATGTCACTGTTTATCTCCATAGAAACTACCCAAACAATCTTTCATACAAACTGTTTAAAGGGACATTACAGTGTTGTGGTGGAAATTATGGCAATAGTGTGGGACAACTACATTTTGTTTAAAAAAATCACAACAGTTGTATGACATTGAATACCCCAATTATGTTTTGATTATTTTACTGATATTTTATTCAGAGATATTTTAAAACATTAGAAAAAACGTTTCTTTACCATTCATTTTTATCATTGAAGATCAAAAGTCTGGGTGTGGGACAAGCACAAAATGGCAATATTTGCATATAATGATGCTGAAAAAAGGTGAAAAAGTCATCATAGACTACTAGAACAAATTTCTTAACACACTTTCATTGTAAAGATAACTATAAAATTGTGAAATTTCCCCTTTTTTCTGTTTTTCATACAATATGATGAAAGGACATAAGTGCCCGTAGTCTAAGAATCACCCATATTCACGAGAGTTTTAGGCATAGTATAAAAACAGTTTTATGTTGCGATGTTAATGGTGTTGTCCGCGTGCAGCGGTTAAAGTGCAACCCGATCAGAGTGTCTCAGTGCAGTTCTCAATGTTACTGAGATCGGTGACCTCTTCGAAGTTTTGCGGGATTTGAAATGTCAATAGGGTGAATAGTGAGGTCCAGCTTTATCTTAACACTTTATCATTGGTGCCTCAGTTTATTAATTCAGGTTTTTCATCACAAAAGATTTCAGACAACACCACCTATATATTACTTAGAAGCATCATGGCAGAGCAGGGGTATCATTTTGTGAACTTACTCTTAGATCTCTCGTTGAATCAATTACATCTTTATGTTTAATCCTTTTAGAAATTCTAACACAAAGCTGTTTTGGATAGCTACAGTATTATTTGGGGGTGGGGGTGGGGGATCCCTTGAATGATTACGGTGTTCCTAAAAATTACACCTGTACAATCACACCCTGTGACTTTCTGCTTTGAGGGACATCCAATAAAAAAAAAACAAATCCAGAATCAGCACTGGCACTGATTCAGAGTAGTACGACTCAGTGTATACAAGACTCAGACAGAGTTATAGACAGTCTGCCTGGCCAAAATTTCTGCAGTGAGTTTTATAATTCATCACAGCTCCAGTTATTAAAACTGTAAACTCCAGCTACTTCCAGCTCATCCTATAGATTGCTATGGTGTAGTTAAAGACATAATCCTGAGCTGTATGAAACAAAGACATTGTTTTATAATTGGATTACCCAGTAAAGGATTACTGTGATCAGGATAAACTCCCCCCACCCCACACACACATACACGCACAAAACTATATTCTGTTAAAAAGGGAAAAAAATAAAATCAGATTGCTGTGGCATTAGGGTTGTTTTCTGAAGTACACATTTTACTACATGTAAACAAAACAGGTCTCTCATTCATTCATTCATTCATCTTCTACCCAGCAGCCATAGAGCGCGTGGCGGGGTACACCCAGGACAGGACGTCAGTCTGTCGCAGGGCCACAAACAGGCAAACAAACACAGACACACCCACATGCACACCTACGGACAATTGAAAGATTCCAATCCACCTAACCTGCATGTCTTTGGATGTGGGAGGAAACCGGAGCACCCGGAGGAAACCCACGCAAACACGGGGAGAACATGCAAACTCCACACAGAAAGGCCACGGAAACTGAACCCACGACCGCCTCGCTGTGAGGCAACAGTGCTAACCACTAAGCCACCGTGCTGCCCACACGTCTCTCATCTCTCTGTTAAATGAAGCCGTGTTATTGCTGCTGCAGACAGACTGTCTGCAGGTGGCGCTGTCTCCACACTGGATCTGTTGGTTGTCCATTCGGCTACTCCCCTTTTGTGTTCGGGTCGCCACAGCGGATACAACCAGATCCGCATTGAAATTTGGCACAGGTTTTATGACAGATGCCCTTCCTGACGCAACTCCAGTGTTACCTGGAGAAACACACACAGCCGCTGGTGTTCCAAAGAGGTCTCCCATCCAAGTACTAACCAGGTCCCACACTGCTTAGCTTCTGACATCTGACAGGATCATGAATGCTCCCTTCTCTGAAGCTACGTCACCTGATTCATAACAGGCTATTCGCTTTATTAGATTAGATTAGATAGAACTTTATTGATCCCTTGGGGAAATTGAGGAAGCATATAGAATATCGAAAGTGAAAGTAAAAAAAAAAAGCAAATATATAAATACACAAATATAAATATCAGACATACTAATCAATACTGGTTTACTGGCTACTACTGTTCCTCTCCTTCCCATCCTCTGTCTTCCTGTTACTCCTCCTGTCTCCAAGTGAGGAGTTGTACAGTCTGATGGCCTGAGGGACAAAGGAGTTTTTCAGTCTGTTGGTCCTGCACTTGGGAAGGAGCAGTCTGTGGCTGAAGAAGCTTGTCTGGTTGTTTATTTTGTTAATAATTGAAATTTATCTAAAAGCAAACCACAAATAAAGCATCCAACCATAATTAAATCATTGCTGTTTAAAAAAAGAATAAATAAATAAATAAATACAAATTAAATAAAAATACTACTTGGATCTCCATATAGAATTTCAGTACAGTGAGACATTAATTACAATTTTTTCATACAAATCCCATGTCATCCCATAAAATAAACACAGAAGCAAGTGCAAAAATGCTGAACAAATACAAATATTGGTGAAATAAAACGAGACAAATCCCGATCGTGTCACTGAAACACTCATGGAAGGTGGAAAAGGAATGCTTCCAGTGCATCCAAGATGAAAAATATTTTTCTCTCTCTATTGTAGAGGAGGAAGAAATATCTGTCAAATTTACCTATTTTTTTTTAAATAATTCTTCGTTATTTGATGTTTTAAGGCAAACACGTCAGTAAAAGTCACTCTGACATTTCTCTTGTGCTTACTTGTATTTATTAATGAGATAATCCAGAACTTATTGTGACAACATGATTGTAATTTAGTAACACTTTAATTTGGACACGTTACATTTTATTCAGCAGGTGATTATGAATTGAAATGAATTACATATACACACTCCAGACACTGTAAAAATGTGCAAATACTGAACACTGATGAATTGTTCCTTCTTGCATCTAATATCACTAATCACACAGTTAGTGTTTACATGACGTCACTTATTCCTCAAAAAATCTGAATTGTTCACATTTGCTGTATGTGTGTTTATATTTATGTATGTTTGGGAACTACATGTTCAGACACTGAGTGCATGTCTTATGCAACACTCTACTTGATGGTCAGACCTATTCAGATAATTAAGGACTTAACAAAAACACAAAAGCCTGTTTTAAACTACCCTGTCAGCAAATAACTGCCTTTGCCCCATTTGCTGAGTGTTTTTCAGGAATTGAGTTTTGTCTGCTTTTATTTCTTGGCTTTGATGTGTTTTTTCAGTTATTTTCTGTTTTGTTTATTCTCTTGTTGGAGTTTTTCCTCTTTGGGTCTGTCTGTCACTTTTTCTCTTGTCTGTCTCTGCTGGCTCTTGGTGGTGGGTGTTTCCCTCTCTCTGACCACACCCTCATTCTGGTGTATTCCATGGACACCTGCTCTCAATCAGTGTTAGTGATGTACTCTTTAATTGTGAACATAAACTGAGTTTTTAAAATGCTTATCGCAAAGCGTTCTCTTTTTTACGACATCGTGTAAGTTTTATAAGTCCGCGGACACTGATCTGTGGAGTTTTGCGGAGGAAAAAAATGCCACTCAAAGCGTAGCTGTTACGACAGTTGTCGTAAAGCAGGACTGGTTGGTTGCTGCGGCGACACTGTGTGGCTACTTTGCAACGCTTAAGCTAAATTTAGCATGTGGATATTACAAACTTTTCGAGCTTTCAAGTTTTTAAAAGAAGATTTGTGCAGCATGTCTGTGTCATGGACCGACGTCACACAGAGAGAAGATGGCGAGAAAGACTGTTTGAAAAAGTCTGATAAGGACAAGAATCCGTGGAATTGTCGCTGGCTTCATCAACACACCTGAAAGAAAAGAAACGGGAAAAGTGAACTGCGCCCTCTCAGGAAACACGGTAAGAATTTTTCTCTCCCTGGAAAATAAACATTCTGCTGTTCAAACAGGATTTTAGACAAGATTATGTGACTTTTTTTTTACACTAATCTAGACTTTCTTTCATTGTAAAAAAGACATTGTGGCTTTGAATGGATTTAGGCTGCATGAATTTACACAAGAATATAAGTGACTTTTTAATATAAGGTATGTTATTGATATTTTACCATGATTTTCCAAATATTCTACAAGCTTTGGCTGTGGTTTTTGAAATGCTGTAACAGTCTTTTCAGTCTTCATAAATTTCATGTAGTTTAATTGTTCTGAGTTAATGCATAATTTTGTTTATAATTAAAAGGAAAATCATTCCAGGTCCTACTTCCATGTCATATTCTGTTATTTCAACATCATCATTGACAGGTCAAATAAAAGGTTGAATATAGGATCATTTAAATATCCACTAATTTTGAGATTTGTTCTTCCAGGAGATGCTGAAAAAGTATCATTAGATAAAAATTTAAATCTGGGGCCCCACAGGGCCCTAGACCCCGACTCCTGGTGAACTGCACCCCCCCCCCCCCGCAAATTTTCCTCGGATTTCACAATTTTCATTTCACAGCCCTTATTTAAGCTCCTCATTTTGCTTTACTCCCTCGCCAGATTGATGCGCCTAGTGCCTTCTCTCCAGCTCTATCTTGTTATCTCGTTCTGCCTGCTTCATGTGTTTTTTTGACCACCTGCTTGTATCCTCAACCATGCCTTTGACTGATGTTCCTAGTTTTGTTATTCCTGTTGGACTGCCTTTCTGTGTACCGGACCCCATTTACTGTTTCAGTAAACTGTTTTTTCATACAGAGCCAGTTGTCTGAGTCCTGCATTTGTGTCCAGCCTGAATTCATGCATTTATTTCCTCTAGGCTGGACTATGGCCTTGCCTTACAATATAAAGCGCCTTGGGGCAACTGTTTGTTGTGATTTGGCGCTATATAAATAAAATTGATTGATTGATTGATTGACCATCACCCAGACCTGATAGTTACTGTATGTGAATGCTCCATCTTTGTCAAAGTTTGCTGGAAGAACTGGTCTGACAGAATTACCTTCAATGAGGTAATTAGATAGTTTCACCTCTGTTAGGTTGTATGATTGTTAGCATCAGTGCTTGAATAATAATGAAAAGATTTTTACCCAAGGCCGTCACATATGGCCATCGGGTATTGTGAACACAATGCTCAGCATAAGTCCAGTCCTATTACTGCCAGAGTCTTCAGATTTACAGGGAACATTCTTGGGACACAGACAAGTGCAAAGATGGCTAACCTTGGCCTATTTTAAAAGGAATTTTAAGAGGTTAAAAAGTCATAATCTGTTTAAATCTGTTCCCTTTTTTTTTGTTGTTTTGAGTAGTGGAGGTGACAGCCAATCGGAGTAGAGCGGCACAGTGATGTCAGTGCCAGGTCTCTCTAAACACTTAATTTATATGTTTATATAACATGTTACTCATATTTTCTGTAACACCTAGCAAGACATAAACACTTCTAAAACTGAAAACACTGTTTTTGGAACCTAATAACACCTCTGAAGTCATTTACAAGACATTTAGTGGACGATAGTGTCGTGACATCATAGGCTGGTAGCTAGCTGCAAACTCTGTTTTTTTTTTATGTAAATAGAACCTCTTTGTCATATATTATGTAAAAGCTAGTGAGAAATAAACACTTCTAAAACTGAAAATGCTGTTTTTGTAACCTGATAACACCTCTAGAGTGATTTCAATGACATTTTGCGGACGTCAGTGTGCACGCTAACTTCCGCTAACTCAAAGCTCTTGTCAAAAGCTCATAAATGTAAATATTGTTGATGAGTGATTGATTGATAGAGGGGCTTTACTGAACATGTACAAATTTTAAGTAAGACAATTGGATCTGGAGGGTCATACAGCCTCAGCTCCTCCTCCACCATGGACCCTGGAGGGTCGCACAGTCATGGCTCCTCCTCTGCCGTGGACTCCGGAGGGTTGCATGGTCTCAGCTCCATCTCCGCTGTGCAACCTTGAGGGTCACACAGTCTCCACACCAACCTCACTGTGGCCTTCGACTGGCTGACAGCCCAATCACCATTCACACTGATGGACTCCTACTGGCCCAGGAACCGGTCTCCTTTTGTGTTCTGGGACTCCTGCCAGACTACAGCTCAGCCTGTCGACTCACCTGTGAACTTCAGCTGACCAATTGGCCACATGCCGATCTTCGCCAAGACCTTCAGGCCACTGTGGGACCAGCGCCAGGAACCTGCGCTCGGCTTCGGCCGGGTGTCCATCCTGCCACCAGTCCCTGCTTCCTGCGGAGGCTGGCTACCCTTGTCTAGAGAACTATGCAATGTTTTATCATTTGGTAGTCTCCAGGGCAAGTCGCCCCTATTGGGTTTTGGTCCTGCTTTATTTCCGTTCTTAGCCTTCCGCCTGGTGGGCGTGTGTTTGTGTGTGGGGTTTGTTTTGTCTTCTTTGTTTGGTTCTCCCATGTTTGTCCCATGTCCCCGGTTTGTTTTGTTCTAGTTTGGTCGTTTTTTGGGGGTGTTGCTTTTTGGGCTGTTGGGGGCCAGCCATCGGAGGGGGATCCTGTTAGAGTTAGGTCCAAGCGGGTTGTTTTTGATATTCTTTCAATTTGATCCCTGTCACCATGTCCATTTTTGGTCTCTGATCACCTGCCCTGTCCCGTTTTCCCCATGTTCTTTGAGAGGGTGTGGCCTGTCAGTCGTGCGTGACTTTGTCTGTGTTTTTGTGTGTTAGTGGGCTTTTCCCTTGTGTGTGTGTATGTGGGGGTGTGTGTGTGTGTGTGTGTGGAGTGGACACGTGTCTGATCACTAGCTGTCTCCATGTGTGCGAAAGTGTGAATCCATTGTGTGGGTGTTTTGGGATCGTCTGTGGGAGTGTGAAGGAGTGCTCCTACCCTGTGCTCCCTGCTGCATGTCCCAGCTCATCTGTGTGTGCTTGTATGAATGAATGCGTGAGTGTGAGCGTGCATGAGACTGGTCTCACTTCCGTGTGTCCTTCCTCCTGTCCTGGTCAGGTGTGTGTGTGTGGGAGTGAGTGGATGAATGAGAGGTTTGCTTCTTTGTGTCCCAGTGTGTGTCTGTCAGGTTCACCTCTTAAAAGATTTTAATTTTCGTGTCCAGGGTTATGTTTTATTCTCATTGATGTGGATACCTTTCGGGTCCTGGTCTGTGGCTGTGCTCTATTAACTTGGCTCTGCCAAGCAGAGTGTGTTGTCTGCTTGCCACCTCGTGTACTGTTTGTGTTCTTTTCTGGTTGTGATTGTGCCTTTTTATTTCTTCTTCACAGTTATTGTATTTTGTTCTTTTCCCATTTTTTTTCTTCACCATGCCAATCTTTGTACTGATGTTATTTCACTGTGAGTATGACGTGGTTTATTTTTTGTTTCCTGTGTCACTTTAACTTCTTTCAGGTTCCTCCACCCTCACATGATGCTCACACCTGATTGTCATCTATCCAGTTCTTAAGTCACACGTTGTTTTTGCCGGTTGCGGGCTGATTCTCTCCTGTTAGTTTGAGCTCCATCTTTGCATTGTAAGTTCCCCTCCTCATGGTCTCTGCTGACAGTTATCTACCTGTCCACCGTGTTGAGATTTTGTCTCACTGTCGCTTTCTGACAGTTGTTTTTGGTTATATTTTTTTTTCTCACCTTGACAACTTTTACTGCATTTTGGATTTGCCTCTTAGAGTTTTGTTTTACATTTCACTGTTACTTTTTGACACTTGGTTTTAGTTATTGCTGTTTATCACCCTGTCTGTCTTTTTGGATTTTGGACACTTTGGAATTATTGTATCACTGTCACTTTTGGAACTATTCAACACCTCATTCTTTTTCACCCTTTTGGTTACTTGCATCTTGGGGTCCAATTCCAATCTGTAGTTGTGTCTAACCATAACACAGGAATTCTTGTGACATGTTGTGAGTTTAGTGTTAAATTACAAAATTAATAAAAAGATGGAATTGAAAGAATTCCCTCAGCATTGCGTCATGGGCTTTTTTTTTAGTAGAAGTGTCTTTTCAGTGATATGCTGTGAAAATATTGTCAGTCATTTGATATTTCACTCACTACATGAGGATTTATGAGAATGATGCAGAAAGTGAACATTACTGTTAGGACAGCAACACCATAGTGCTGTGTGTTTGTTGTGGAGTGCCAGTGTGACTTAAAGCTGCTGACGGCAGCAGACGCTTACACTGCAGGATCCTGCTGTGTGCCGTTCTCTATCATTTGTATCGATGGGTAAAGCCCTCCAGCTCAACAGTTAATCCATACCTCTCTCATGTTTTTCACTGCAAACCACTCTGCTCTCCTTTTCCTTTAATCGCCACCTCAGCTTGTCCTCAGATTTCTATACTCAACAAAAATATAAACGCAACACTTTTGGTTTTGCTCCCATTTTGTATGAGATTAACTCAACGATCTAAAACTTTTTCCACATACACAATATCACCATTTCCCTCAAATACTGTGCACAAACCAGTTTAAATCTGTGATAGTGAGCACTTCTCCTTTGCTGAGATAATCCATCCCACCTCACAGGTGTGCCATATCAAGATGCTGATTAGACACCATGATTAGTGCACAGGTGTGCCTTAGACTGCCCACAATAAAAGGCCACTCTGAAAGGTGCAGTTTTGGTTTATTGGGGGGGGGGATACCAGTCAGTATCTGGTGTGACCACCATTTGCCTCATGCAGTGCAACACATCTCCTTCGCATCATCCGTGAAGAGAACACCTCTCCAACGTGCCAAACGGCAGCGAATGCGAGCATTTGCCCACTCAAATCGGTTACGACGACGAACTGGAGTCAGGTCAAGACCCCGATGAGGACGACGAGCATGCAGATGAGCTTCCCTGAGACAGTTTCTGACAGTTTGTGCAGAAATTCTTTGGTTATGCAAACCGATTGTTCCAGCAGCTGTCCGAGTGGCTGGTCTCAGACGATCTTGGAGGTGAACATGCTGGATGTGGAGGTCCTGGGCTGGTGTGGTTACACGTGGTCTGCGGTTGTGAGGCTGGTTGGATGTACTGCCAAATTCTCTGAAACGCCTTTGGAGACGGCTTATGGTAGAGAAATGAACATTCAATACACGAGCAACAGTTCTGGTTGACATTCCTGCTGTCAGCATGCCAATTGCACGCTCCTTCAAATCTTGCGACATCTGTGGCATTGTGCTGTGTGATAAAACTGCACCTTTCAGAGTGGCCTTTTATTGTGGGCAGTCTAAGGCACATCTGTGCACTAATTATGGTGTCTAATCAGCATCTTGATATGGCACACCTGTGAGGTGGGATGGATTATCTCAGCAAAGGAGAAGTGCTCACTATCACAGATTTAGACTGGTTTGTGAACAATATTTGAGAGAAATGGTGATATTGTGTATGTGGAAAAAGTTTTAGATCTTTGAGTTCATCTCATACAAAATGGGAGCAAAACCAAAAGTGTTGCGTTTATATTTTTGTTGAGTATATTTAAACATGTCCCCGACAGTTGTGCCGGTGACGAATTTTGACTTTCCTGGATATTTTTACATTAAAATGTTTTCCCTCCCCCAAATACATGGATAAAATCTGGTATAAAAAACACATGCTCAAACAAAATATTGATTTTAGCTATTTTAAGACATTTTGCAAACTGTCAAATCAAACAGGACTGCTATTTAATGTGCAGCTTATTATTTATAATAGAGAAACCACAACACATGGTGTTCCAGTTGAAGAGGCCTTGGGTATTTGAAATGTGGATGAATCCAGCCAAGTACAGTTAGGTCCATAAATATTTGGACGTGGCACAGTTTTTGTAATTTGGTGACTGTACACCATCACAATGATGTTCAAATGAAACAATCAAGATGTGATTGTCATTCAGGCTTTTAGCTTTAATTTGAAGAGTTTAACAAAAATATAGTATTGTCCAATTAAGACTCACGGCCATTTTTAAGCATATAGATGCATCTAAAAAAAAAGAGAATATCATGAAACAGTTCAGTATTTTTTGTCAGGTATTTCATATTCTAGTTTCAGTACATAGAAATGAAAATGTTTCAGTTATTTTGAATTTTAATTTTGATAATTGCTGCCTCCTTCTCCAAAAAATAAAAAATGCATATCTCAAACTATCAGAATATTTTATTTCAAGTCACTATTTATGCAGTATGAATAACATTAATCTGTCAAATCTGGTAGAATACACACAATCACAATCATGTGGAAGACTGCTGACTTGACAGTTGTCCACAAGAGATTTATGGACACCGTCCACAGGGAGGTTAAGCCGTGGTTGTTCACATAATTCTGGATGAGCACTGTCATTGAAAATTTACTGGAGGGGAAGAATATGGTCAGAAAATATGCTAAATTAACAGGGATAACCGCAGCCTTGAGAAGATTGTCAAGCAAAGTTAATTCTAGAACATGTGATAGCTTCAGAAAAAGTGGACTGAGGGTGGAGTCAGTGCATCAAGAGCCAACATGCATACATGTCCATACAAGCCACTCCTGAACGAGAGACAATGTCAGAAACATCTTACTTGGGCTAAGGAGAAAAAGAATAGTCCCTTTGCTCAGTAGTTCATAGTCCGCTTTTCAGATGAAAGTAAATATACCATTTCATTAGGAAATCAAGGTCCGATAGAATCTGGAAAAGGAGTGGAGAGGCACAGAATTCAAGCATTTTGAAGTACAGTGTGAAGTTTGCACAGTCAGTGATGATTTGGCACCATGTCATCTGCTGGTGTTGGGCCACTGTGTTTTATCACATCCAACATCAACCCAGCCATCTATACACTGATAAAAGAAAATATCTGAACCAACTTAATTGAATTGTGTCAATTGGTAACACCTGAATGAATTAAGTGAAATGAAATTAATAAGTTAGATTAACACATGTGTTAATCTAATTTATTAAGGCAGCTCTCAAAACTGAGTAATGCTGCAATAGGGAGAAGAGTGAAGGAAGTCATCCAGACACCCAGACCTAATTCACTTGGTTGACATTTTTATCAATGTTTCTGATTGGTTGTAGGTCTGTTCAGTTTTGTTTACAACCCCAATTCCAATGAAGTTGGGACGTTGTGTAAAATGTAAATTAAAACAGAATACAATGATTTGCAAATCCTCTTCAACCAATATTGAATTAAATATACCACATAGACAAGTTATTTAATGTTCAAACTGATAAACTTTATTGTTTTTGTGCAAATATTTGCTCATTTTGAAATGAATGTCTGCAACACGTTTCAAAAAAGCTGGGACAGTGGTATGTTTACCACTGTGTTACATCACCTTTCCTTCTAACAACACTCAATAACTGCTTTGTGAATATAGGTTGATGACGATTTGCAAATCACTGTATTCAGTTTTTATTTACATTTTACACAATGTCCCAACTTCATTGGAATTGGGGTTGTACACAAGATGTTTGAAATTCGGTTTGCAATTATGAAGTTCCACACAGGTTAAACGTAGCACACGCAGAATATTTGGAATATTTGTTTTAGCAAGTTTTCAGGGTCTCATGCATGCAGTCTCTTATAAATATTATGAAATGCATTAAAAATGACATTTTGGTAGTATAATGTTCATTTGAAGTTGTCGTCAGTTGGTTTCTCCATGTTGTTTGGATTGCAGCAGCTCTTTGGTGCGCAAGGGATTATGGGATATCTCAATAGGGCGAATAGTAAGGTGGTGTGCTCTTGATATTCTATTGAGGCTTTTCAGGTTTCAAATCCCGCAAAACCTCGAAGAGGTCGCCGCGCTGCGAGATCTCAGTAACATTGAGAACTGCACTGAGACGCTCTGATCGCGCTGTATTTTAAGCGCTGCACACGGACAACACCATTAACATCGCAACATAAAACTATTTTTATATTGGGCCTAAAACTCTCATGAATATATTCTCTGGGTTTATAGACGTTGTTATTGCGTTTGTTTTATGTAAACATGCAAGAATCACAGGCTGTCTCTCCGTTATTTTCAATGGGAGCTGCTGTGAGCTACACTCGCTTCCTGTTCATGTCGTTCTGGGGGAAAGTGAAGGTTGCTCTTTAACGTCTTGATTATTGTTCTTTACAACACTGTTTGTCCTCTTTGTTCCAGACTAATATATATAATATGTCTGAAATTTGGTTTGCACTTATTAAATTCCACACAAATTAAACGTAACAGACACAGATTGTTTAATTGTTTTAGCAAGTTTTCAGGGTATCATGCAGCAGTCTCTTGTTAACGTGATGAAGAGAATAAAAAAATTACATTTTTGTAGTATAATATTCATTTACAATTGTCATCGTGTGGATTCTCTGTGTTGTTTTGACTGCAGCGACTGTCTGGCATGCAAGGGATTATGGGATACCTGAAAACCCCGAATTGATTGTTGGCCCATAAGCTATCTGTAGGGGATCGAGATCTTCAGGCAGCCAGGCCTTTAATGAGCTATAACTATGGGAATGAAGGCTGCAGGGCAGAAGTCATTCATACAGATATGGTTGAACAAGGTCAGGATTAAAAAGTCAAAGTATAGGTTCGGGAAGGCAGTTAAGCCCCTTTCACATTGGCGTATTCGTAAAGCTGCATATTGCAGCATTGTGTTTCATTTAAATACGCCCGAAATGCGTGCATACTCAGCCTTTTTCCGTGTTCGTTTCATACTTGCAGCTGCGTGTGTTCGCTTTTAATGTGTGCACACAGTTGCATGTACCTTGCCCCTATTTAAACCCAGTTCACTCCTGTCGGCTGTGCAGAACACATTACTGCACTTGGAAAACAGTGGCCTGTATCATGACATTTATACAGTTGCATTACTGCCACAATCAGGGCGTTTTGATGAGCGCACCAACATGCAGCGAGTGCACTTTCATTTTAAAGTCACAGGTTTGATCAGACCTGATCGATCAGGCCGTTTGATGAGAGCACCGACATGCAGCGAGTGCGCTTTCATTTTAAAGTCACAGGTTTGATCAGACCTGATCGATCAGGCCGTTTGATGAGCGCACCGACATGCAGCGAGTGCGCTTTCATTTTAAAGTCACAGGTTTGATCAGCCCTGATCGATCAGGCCGTTTGATGAGCGCACGGACATGCAGCGAGTGCGTTTTTATTTTAAAGTCACAGATTTGATCAGACAGAGAGAGAGAGAGAGAGAGAAACAGAATGAGAGTGAGGGAGAGCATGCGCGTGCGAGAGAGCAACCGATCTGCTGTTTCTGTTGTGTTTCTGGATTTCTGAGTTGAGGTTCAATTCCCTGTTCTGAACACACAGGTGCTGTGGGCTGTGTGATCATGTTCTCATGTTCTCCAGCTGACGCACTCAGTTTTTGGTTGTGTACAGGAGCGCAGTGTTGCACAGACCTGCATGCAGTAACGCTGTGCTGTGCAGACATGCTTAAAACTGTGTCCAGCGCTCTACGCCAAAGAAAATTAAACATGTTTAATTTCTTCCGTCCTACGCGCGTAGCCCTCAACATACTGCTGCGTAGGGAGCAAAAACTCGACGTAGAGCTGCTAAAAGTGGGCATAGAGCTGCTCATCTCAGCGTAGACGATACACCACAATGAGCATCTCTACGAATATCCTCCATCTCCTCTTCCATCACTATCTGGTACACTGCTGTCACTGCTGAGGACAGGAGCAGACTGCGGCATATCATTCACGCAGCAGAGAAGGTGATCAACTGCAGTGTGCCATCCCTACAGGACCTGTACACCTCCAGGATCCTGAGGCAAGGAAGGAAGATTGTGGATGATCCCTCCCACCCAGATCACAAATGTTTTGTCACCCTTCCCTCTGGTAGGCAGCTGAGGTCCATCAGGACCAAAACCTCAAGACACAAAAGTAGCTTCTTTCCATCTGCAGCTAAACTAATAATGTCAGGGAACCCCATTTACCGGTTTAAGGATTTCACTGTATAATGGTTATGTTATATTTATTTCACAGTGAATATAGTTTTGCCTATTTGACTCTTATACTTCTTACAGAAGTGTTTTTTTTTTCCTTTTCCTTTTGCTTGTTTATGCACCAACAGCACCAGATGAAATTCCTTGTCTGTAAGAGCTTGGCAATAAATTTGATTATGATTCTGATGAGTGGAGATGGGAATTTATGTGCCTGGTTGCTGTTAGTTGCTTCTCAATATGCATAGAATTCACTGAGTTTGTCTGGTATGAAGTCATTGTGGCATGCCTGTTAGTGGGAGGGTGGTTGTTGTGCATCAATGAGGTGATTTTTTTTTTTCCAACTGTCAAAAGATGTTACATGACACACAGAACATATGCTTATAAGTCTACATTTAAACCCATGCAAATGTATGCTACAGCTGATGTTCTGCTTCTAAGGGCCAGGACATCTTTGTGTTTGTGCACTTCAGGTGCCTCATGTACAAACTATGTGTACACACAAAAACATAGCATATGTCCATCTCCACGCTAATGTTCAGATGTATCAAAAGAGAAATGGCCATGGAAATGTGCGGTGTCTCACGCAAAAATCCTGGCTGGTGTATACACATTTCCACAGCTATTCAGTACTTTAATGTTTCCCATAATCCTTGTGGCAGCCGCCTGTGCTTCTCAGAATGCACCACGGCGCCAGCAGAGTTTCAGCGTCTCACTGGGCATGTAAACAATGGTTAGTGAGGATGTGGATTGTGCTGATCCAGCGAATTCACAGGCGATTATGATGATACGTTCTCCAAAGTTAAGATGGTCATCTAGAGGAGGTGTAGTACCTGTGATGTACTTCCGCTGTGCTCTGATGTTGCCTTGTTGTCCATGATTCAGTTTGTTTTCATTGCACCCTGAACTGGAACTCTGCTGAAACTGACCTTTTGCGTGAGTCACGGACGCCAAGATGGTGTGAGATTCACAACTGCAAAACAGCAAATTGCTCCACTGCTGACACGTAGAGGTAGTGCTGGCAACAGTTAATTGTGTAAAAACAAGAAGTCATCAGAGTGATGTGCACACCAGAGACACACTTATGAACAATTAACACACCCACGTGTTTTCAATTATATGGGTAGATTTAATTAAAAGCATGTGCAAATAATGTGTAAAATGGCACCAACAATGGTTACATTAGCGTTGTTAGAGGACCTTGCAAATGGTGCAATCTGACATGAGCGTGTATTCAGGGAATGTGAGGATTTACTAGCAAATGACAATGATTGGCTCATGAGCCGATTTCGATTACCAAAGCACGTGTTACTGGAGTTGCACGCAAAACTGCCGCCGGCCCAGAGCACAATACAGTGAGGAGCTAAGAGGTTGTCTGTGCTCACACAGGTGCTGACCATGCTGGGCTTCCTGGCAACAGTGGCATTCCAGCGGAAGCTCGCCGATCGGTCAGGAGTGTGCCTGTCAACCTTGCAACGAGCCATGCCAGCTGTATGGGAAACAATCATCCAAATGTCATCCAGGTACATCACATTCCAACATTAAAGCTCAATTCACAGTGAGAGCTGGTTTCCCTAATGTAATCAGAGCTATTGACTGCACACATATTACTATAAAGATGCCATTCCATGATGAATTTGTTTTTGTTAATAGAAATCAATTTCATTCCATCAATTGTCAAATGCGCAAATACATTGGGTTGGGGGTGGGAACCAGCCAGAGGCTGCCATGTGATGGATGGCTGTGTGGGTAAATAGTTTATTTGTGTAATTGTTCTGAAGGAAAACCAGCGCGGGCACATTTGGGCATGTCCGCATTCAAATATGTTTTGTTATTATTATTCATGTGTTTTCTTTTTCTTGATGTGAAACTAGAGTTGCAGGGCTTCTTAACAGGCCCCCTGTATTTGTCAATAAATGCATGTGTAAAGTTGTGAATGTCACACACTGTCAGCTGCCGCGGACCTAATTTCTTTTAACTTCTGTGTCTGTGTGCTGCTCTGAGCTCACAGCGGCCTCACACACACATGCTCCCACTAACACTTTTCCAGTTTCATTATTCTGTTTGCAAGGGTCCCAAATAAACTATCCCTGTGTATCCCCATGTCATGTCCAGTCATTTATAGTAGAGTCCTCCACGGGACTATATTCTTCTTCCCGCTCCCGCTGAAAATCTGACCATTCCCGTCTGCACCTGCAAGATGTGTGTTACAGTCCCACCCACTCGCATAATGGGTGTGTCCAGTCCCACCCGCACGCACGTGTGTAATGCTGAGGCCATGCGGGACCCGGTGGGACCCAATCTCAATGCAGCCCTCTAATCTGTAGCTCACACTCTATATAGATTCTTTTCTGTGTTCATATTGACTGGTCTGACAGAGTGGGGATTCCCAGCGCCCAGGGCCTATTTACATTTTCAATTTATTTCAATTTATTTTTATTTATATAGCGCCAAATCACAACAGAGTTGCCTCAAGGTGCTTCACACAAGTAAGGTCTAACCTTATTACCTCCCAGAGCAGCAGTGGTAAGGAAAAACTCCCTCTGAGAAAGAAACCTCAAGCAGACCAGACTCAAAGAGTGACCCTCTGCTTGGGCCATGCTACAGACAAAAATTACCAAACTATTCACAAACTGAATATACAGGAAATGCTGTTGGTGCACAGGCTGGTCTCCAGCACAAATACCACACCCGTCTCTGGATGGAGCTGGACCTTAAACAGAGATAAAAAAAAAAACAGAATGAGGCATCAGAAAGACAAGAAATACAATATAATTTGTCAGCATTAAACAACAAGAAAAATGGGAAATACTAAGGTGATCTCCAGCCACTAGCTCTAAGCTTCACTAAAAGTTCCAGAATTTAGGTAAAGTGGAGGCCGCGGCACGCCTCCTAATAAAATGAATTAAAAGAGTAAAAAGCGTAGAACTATACTATGCCAGTATGCTAGCCATACAAAAGGGAAAATAATTGTGTCTTAAGTCTGGACTTGAAAGTCTCTACAGAATCTGTTTTATTGACGCAGGGAGATCATTCCATAGAACAGGTGAATGATAAAAGAAAGCTCTATGATCCGCAGACTTCTTATTCTTAATCTAGAAGAGATAAACACATGGATCAGGGTCTCAGCATCAGCCATAGATGGGATGGGACGAATCTTCGCTATATTTCGCAGGTGGAAGAAAGCAGTCCTCGTAAAATTTCTAATGTGGAGGTCAAAGGACAATGTAGGATCAAAGATTACCCCAAGATTCCTCACTTTGTCAGTGTGATGTATGACACACGAGTCTAGGCTAAGTGTTAACTGGTCAAATTGATGCCGATATCTCACTGGACCACGAACCATCATTTCAGTCTTATCAGAGCTTAACCCTCTGGGGCCGACGCTGTTGTATACGACGGCTAAGACCAAGCTTTACTAAATTATAAATAACTTTTTAATGATATGAGATAGAAACATACTTTTTTTGCTGAAATGTTAACTCCACGGACTTTCAAGCCAGCCATCGGCCATCTTTGTACTCCTCATAGAAGCTGTGTGATGACATGCGCAATGTGAGTGTCCAATCGGAACTGGTTCACCGTCACATGGTTTTCCTAAATCTAATCGTAGGGCAGATTTACCTCACGTGAAAAGCCAAAGATCGTTTTCAGGAGTGATATGTTACTAGTTGGCCCATTTGAATAGCCCCCTGGCTGCTCCAATTTTCGACCATTTTGTATATATTGTTCAAAATGTGCATTTGTGTTTATTGTTTGAACCTTTTCGTTGTACAGTCTTTCACACAAGACCTCAAATTACCTTTATAAAGTGTCAAAACAGTTGTTTATTATAGTTTTCTGTGTGTTTTGAATAAATGTGTGTGGAAAATTATTTTCCGCTTCACTTTTTTCTTTCTTATTTTTTATTGTAAACCTTTATTACACTTATAAAACACAACAAAAGCATATATATTATGAAAGCACATAAAACTTGATTGTGGGATGCAGGGAGAGCTTTTAACAGCAAGAATAAAACATTTATGCCAGGCGAGTGAACTGTCCAAAAAAAAGCCCTCGGACCCCAGAGGGTTAAAAGTAGGAAGTTTCTAGATATCCAACTTCTCACTGATGCAAGGCAATCTTCTAAGGATTTTATGTGGATGAGATTACCAGCAGTTATCTGCATGTATAACTGAGTATCATCAGCATAGCAGTGAAAGATAATCCCAAAGCGCTGCAATATGTGCCCAAAGGGTGCTATATAAAGGGAGAAAAGCAGGGGACCTAAGACGGACCCCTGTGGAACCCCAAATTTCATGTCACTAAGGTTAGAGGTAGAGTTACTGCACAAAACACAATGAGAACGACTGGTCAAGTATGACGTCAACCACGCAAGGGCACTCCCAGTAATCCCAAAATGATTTTCCAGCCTATCAAGTAGAATATGATGATCCACGGTATCAAATGCAGCACTGACATATAACAGCACAAGAACCATAGTGGTGTCCGAATCCATTGCAAGCAGAAGATCATTCACCACTTAGTGAGAGCCGTCTCTGTGAAATGATATTTTCTAAAAGCAGACTGCAGTGGCTCAAAGAGATTATTCTCAGTAAGATAGTCCACGAGCTGCCGTGACACCATTTTTTCCAGAATTTTAGAGCAAAATTATAGATTTGATATCAGCCAATAGTTTTTCAATACACTAGGGTCAAGATTAGGTTTCTTAAGTAATGGTTTAATCACTGCAGATTTAAAACATTTAGGAACAGATCCAGAAGTTAAAGAAAGATTGACAATTTCCAGCACAGTTGGCCCAAGAGTGGGCCACAGGTCCTTAACAGTTTTATTGGTATATGATCAGGTTGTGCTTTTTGTTGACGTTACGAGTTTCGTCAGCACGCCTAGTGAGATACTCTCAAATTCTGTAAATCTAGGTAATACCTCAATAATGGCACCCACCTCAATAGTAGGGTGTAGTGGCTGGGTTAAGGCATGCTGGGATATGTTTAACCTAATGTCTTCTATTTTCTTCTTCCAGGAAATCTTGTGCTGTAAAAGGAGAGCGAACTACAGGTTGTTGTCCATGAATAAGTGTTGCCAGAGAATCAGAATCAAAATCACCTTTATTGTCATTATAATTTGCATTACAACGAGATTTGAGCGCAACTCCAAAAAGGTGCTTCCGTGGTGCAAGTAATTTTTAGCCAAATAAGGATAGTGAAATTTAACGGTAAATTATTCAGAGTATATGTACAACTAATATAAACATAAGGTAAAATAAAATAAAATGTGGACCAAGTAAAATGTAAAACGAGAATTATATACAACTGTGGAATCATATTGCACTGGAAAATTGCACATGGTTTACAAATATTGCACAAGAAACTTGAAAGGTGCGGATTAGAGTGATTTGTTATTGTTCAGTGCAGTGATCGCTCTGGGAAGAAAGCTGTCCCTGAGCTGTTTGTCCTAGTTTTGATTGACCTATATCGTCGGCCGGAGGGTAGTAGGTCAAACAGGTGGTTGCTGGGGTGGGATGTGTCTTTGCTGATGCTGGCAGCTCTGCTGAGGTAGCGAGAGCTGGCAGTGTCTTCCAGGCTGGGCAGAAAGCCACCGTGTCGAACAACAGCTTTGAGTTATGCTTGTTTTTGTTGATCAAATCAGAGTAATAGGTCCACATTGTAGCCAGTAATGCATGCTTATAGTCTAAGATAGCATCACACCACGCAAGGTGGAATATGTCTAATTTTGAACTACGCCATTTCCGTTCTTGACCTGTAGCCTTATGCTTGAGGTCACGCAGGTAATCATTGAACCAAGGTGACTGTGATTTGGGGGAACGCGGTTTTAACAAAGGTGGTGCAATCATGTCAAGTGTAGCTTTGAGCACTGCGTTTAAACTATCCACAAGACTGTCTACTGATTGGGTATTTGCCAATTGTGAAGCTACGGCATCAAGCAATCTTGCTTCGAGTTCAGTCTTAGTTGAGGAGTTGATGCATCGCCGTAGTGATATATAAGGTTGTTGTTCCACTAAACATGGCAGCAAAAGTGTAAACTTAATAAGTGAGTGATCAGAGACCACTGATGTAAGAGGCATGATGTCAATATTTGTGACAGCAATACCACGTGCAAGAACCAAATCCAGGGTATTTCCACTAATGTGTGTCAAGTTCTGAATGCATTGCCGAAATCCTAATGCATCCATAATTTCCATAAATGATTTGCAGAGGGGATCAGAAGGCTTATCTATATGAACATTAAAGTCACCAATGATCAGAATAGTATCTGCACTAGTTGACAAGTTCAAGATGATTGCACCAAATTCATCTAAGAATTCAGAATATGGGCCAGGAGGCCTAGTATATGCAGTGACAAAGTAATGAAAGACAAATTACATGAATTTGCATACTTATATAGGGGCATGGAAAGGGAGGAGCTTGGTGCATGTGCATGTGTGCTCAATTGTACATTGACTGGGATGTGCAAATGGAGTATGCTTGGATCCATGCGTATGCACACTTTGATACATCTGAATGTTTTCATGCTTACTCCAGTTTCTGGATTTTGGCATACATCATGTTTCAGTAGGAAATGCATGCAAATCTTTGTACATGACACCCCTGATCTTGATTACACAGGGACACCTCCTGTGTAGGCTTCCAACGTATGGAAGTTGGGCTGCTAAGAGCAAAATGCTTTATGGCGGAAAAACAGATTTGCTATTACACAAGAGAGTTCTTGCAGCCCAGAGGTGAACCGAAAATACCAGAACACAGAGAGCAGAGATGGATCACACTCTGTTTTTTTTTTTTTACATCCAGGAGTTTATTGACCTGAGTGGAAATGTTCCAGAACAACAAATGTTTGTTTTCTCTCTTTCCCTCTCTCAGAGAGAGAGAGAGAGAGGAGAGAGAGAGAGAGAGAGAGAGAGAGAGAGAGAGAGAGAGAGAGAGAGCGAGAGAGAGAGCGAGAGAGAGAGAGAGAGAGAGAGAGAGAGAGCCCAAACAACACCTGTGTGTAGAATAAGCCTTTACTGCAGCTGACACATGTATGTCTGCAGAGAGCTCTAGCATTACAAGCTTTATTTAAAAAGACAACAAACAAACAAAAACCCCACTGTCGTGATGTTGTTTTGGCCGCACACAGAAGCATCTCATATATTTTTCTCTATATATTTTTGTCTACATTACACAATTTTATTCACTTGATTTGCTCTGCTTTATCCAAATGTAAAATGTTCAACTTTTTTTCCATTTATGTTCTGATTTATAGATAACATGCTGATTACAAATGCACTCCATTACAATTTGAAAGTCCCATGAGTTTTTGTGCTTAAACAGCCTAATTCAGAGTGAGCGCCTCTTCTGGTCACCATAATATATTACTGGTGATAATATTACATTTCTATAGGACTTATTTACCCAGTTGTTTGTACTGTAAACTTCTGAAGATTAAAAGTTTGCCTTTGCTGTTCACGGTTCAATAAAGTTTGGTGGGGTTGGGGGGGGGGGGGTGTTACCTTGTTCTACTAACAGTGGAGAACTCTCACTTCCACCTTTGCTAACTTACCAGAAGGGTTTGCAACCACACTCAGAAATCACCTTGGCTCCTGGATTCTGATGACCTACCCAAACAACAGGTCAGTCCCCACCTCCCAAAAGTCACCATCAATCTGCCACAGCCAGATGAAACATGGGCTGTACAACACGACTCCTTTAAATAATACAAACTGGTGGATTTCCTTCCCTGCTGCTATGACCAAAATGGTCAAATTGGCTGTGGGCTCATAAATCAAACCAAATCAATTTTATTTATATAGCGCCAAATCACAACAAACAGTTGCCTCAAGGCGCTTTATATTGTAAGGCAAAAGCCATACAATAATTACAGAAAAACCTCAATGGTCAAAACGACCCCCTGTGAGCAAGCACTTGGCGACAGTGGGAAGGAAAAACTCCCTTTTAACAGGAAGAAACCTCCAGCAGAACCAGGCTCAGGGAGGGGCAGTCTTCTGCTGGGACTGGTTGGGGCTGAGGGGAGAGAATCAGGAAAAAGACATGCTGTGGAAGAGAGCAGAGATCATTCACCAATGATTAAATGCAGAGTGGTGCATACAGAGCAAAAAGAGAAAGAAACACTCAGTGCATCATGGGAACCCCCCAGCAGTCTAAGTCTATAGCAGCATAACTAAGGGATGGTTCAGGGTCACCTGATCCAGCCCTAACTATAAGCTTTAGCAAAAAGGAAAGTTTTAAGCCTAATCTTAAAAGTAGAGAGGGTGTCTGTCTCCCTAATCTGAATTGGGAGCTGGTTCCACAGGAGAGGAGCCTGAAAGCTGAAGGCTCTGCCTCCCATTCTACTCTTAAAAACCCTAGGAACTACAAGTAAGCCTGCAGTCTGAGAGCAAAGCGCTCTATTGGGGTTATATGGTACTATGAGGTCCCTAAGATAAGATGGGACCTGATTATTCAAAACCTTATAAGTAAGAAGAAGAATTTTAAATTCTATTCTAGAATTAACAGGAAGCCAATGAAGAGAGGCCAATATGGGTGAAATATGCTCTCTCCTTCTAGTCCCCGTCAGTACTCTAGCTGCAGCATTTTGAATTAACTGAAGGCTTTTCAGGGAACTTTTAGGACAACCTGATAATAATGAATTACAATAGTCCAGCCTAGAGGAAATAAATGCATTAATTAGTTTTTCAGCATCACTCTGAGACAAAACCTTTCTAATTTTAGAGATATTGCGCAAATGCAAAAAAGCAGTCCTACATATTTGCTTAATATACGCATTGAAGGACATATCCTGATCAAAAATGACTCCAAGATTTCTCACAGTATTACTAGAGGTCAGGGTAATGCCATCCAGAGTAAGGATCTGGTTAGACACCATGTTTCTAAGATTTGTGGGGCCAAGTACAATAACTTCAGTTTTATCTGAATTTAAAAGCAGGAAATTAGAGGTCATCCATGTCTGTATGTCTGTAAGACATTCCTGCAGTTTAACTAATTGGTGTGTGTCCTCTGGCTTCATGGATAGATAAAGCTGGGTATCATCTGCGTAACAATGAAAATTTAAGCAATGCCTTCTAATAATACTGCCTAAGGGAAGCATGTATAAAGTAATAAAATTGGTCCTAGCACAGAACCTTGTGGAACTCCATAATTAACCTTAGTCTGTGAAGAAGACTCCCCATTTACATGAACAAATTGTAATCTATTAGATAAATATGATTCAAACCACTGCAGCGCAATGCCTTTAATACCTATGGCATAGGTATTAAATCATCATCATAAGGTAGCTGCTTAGTCATGAGGCCACTAGACAAAGGTGTTTGGTGATGCTGATACCTCTGCAAGAGAACAAAAGTCCATTTTTTTAGGGTCCTGGTGCTATCTGTCTTGCTGTATGGTTGTGAGACTTGAATGGTAACCAGTGATTTAAGGCAATAACTGGATGTTTCTGGCACTAGGTCTCTTTGGAGGATTGTTGGGTACTGCCGGAATGACTTTATGTCAAAGGAGCGGTCACTAAGGGCCTGGTCACATGGCACACGAAGATAGCTGAATGAAGGAAAAAAGTCCTAAATCGTCAAGTAAAGGTGGACGAATGAGCCTGCACTTCTCCCATCACCAAAAAGCCTGCAAGTCAAGAGCGCATAAAGGAACGAAACAAAACTGAAACTAACAAAAGAAAAACGAAGCGAATGGCAACCATGATGCTTTAAACAAAATCAAAACATTCATGATGATGATGTGACTTGACAGCGGTTAAGAGACTTTGCGCAAGCCTGTGCTCAAGTCTGCAGCCAGCCTGTGCTCTGCAGCACCTGTAGGTGCAGGATCTGGTTGTCTGGACAACAGGTTTGTCTTCACATGAGCAATGTGTGCACACACACACAATCCAGCCACAAATGGCTGGAATGTGCCTAAATAGTTAAAGTAGTTGATAAAACGTTCTTGCCGCTATTGTTTCTGTACGACAACGTTGCTTTTCGTCCCACACATGGACGAGTTACGTTCAGCTCATCTGAGCTTTAGTTATTGATCGATTCAGATATCGTCAATGTTCGTGCAAGATGTCGGACTTAGGAGGCTGGATGAAGTTGGTTGACAATCAAACAGAACTTTGACGGTACGGGAACTATGCAAACAATGACGAACCATCAAGGCAGAAAGCAAAATGGAATACGGAAGAATTGAGGTTGTTGTCGGGATTCGTTCACATTTTTCACCAGTTTCAAAAATCTGACGAAGCACCAGCTACAGGAACGAAGCTAGACAACCATTAAACGATGTCTCCAAAAGTCAACTTAAGTCTAAATTTCTTGTTTTGTTTTGGCTTCGGTGTCCTTCGTTAGTGCCATGTGACTGGTGCTTAAGAGAGACTAAGATGAGGAGTATCGCTTGCATTGTGAAGGAGCGGCTCCAACATTTTGGCCATGTGGCATGTTCCTCTGTGCATGATCCAACACATAGGTACCTGATTGCTGAGGACCCTAATATCTGGAGAAGCCCAAGGGGATGCCCATATTTCACCTGGATGTGGCAGACAGATGGTTATTTTAGTGATGTGGGAATGGAACGGTTGGTTCCCATCCAGGACCCAAGACAGTTCTGTGGTGTTGTGGCTGCAGCAGGGTGCATGCTCCCAAACTTGACTTGGTACCAACCTACAATGGAAAACAAAAAATCCAATCCTGTCTAAGTATATCATTGCCAACTCAAATATGTATGATAAACTTACCTGATTGGTAGTGATGCCCAAGTGGAGGTCAGTTAAAGATTACACAGGGAACAGTCAATCAAACAACTCTATTAATCCCACAAGGGGCAATTAAGTTTGAGCAGCCCGTAAAAACCACAATAACATATAACAGCATATAAGAACAATAAGACTAATTAAAACAAATAAAAACAGATAAAAACAGACTTTAAGAATGAGTTAAATTGGGTAGCCAGAATAAATAAATAAAAACACACCAGACCTACAGAGCATTTAAAAGTCGAATCGCTGAAGGGATAAATGACGTTAAAAACGGTTGGTTCTACAAACTGGTGAAGCATAACGGCGTCCTGAAGACTTTAAAATCTTCCAGTCATTTATTGTCTGATTGTATGCTTGTTAGAATCTATGGCCAAACATTTTGGCATTATGGTGTAAAACCAGAAAAGACTGTGAAAAAAGCCAGCTTCGGTTTTACAGGGATGATGCTTGTTCTAATGTTGTTAAAACATGATCCAAATTACTGGTTTGGGTGGTACTGATTTAGTAGAATTTACAAAAGTGAATAGTTCTGACTACTTTGAATACTTGGTTTGCAAAGGAAAGTGTAAACAAATGTTGATTGGTTTGTATTTGTAACAGTTTGCTGCATAATATGGTTCAAAGTATTCGTTAAAAAAGTCTTATTAACAATAATCTGCATCACTTTTTAAGCAAAAAAAGAAAGAAGAAAAAAGAGGTAACAATAATTTTTGATCCCTGTACAAACCGAAACTGGTACTTTATTAATTTTTGTTTGTCTGCTGTATATAGTACAAACTTTTAAAAATTCTGTTTGTACTACAAAATCCTGTTGTAAAACGCACTTATTTTTAATAGTATATAATTCATCTTTATTTTAACTTGTTTTGTATGAATATTTGTTTATACATGTTGGGCTCCAGTGTTCGCCTGCTTTAATAACAATTTTTTTGTGCAGTTTGTTTTGTATCCCTGCAATACACTGACTGCCTATTGAGAGTGTCACCCTCCTTTCGCTCAGTGACTGCTGGGATACGTTGCCCCCCAACATCCCCAACCAAAAACACACACACCTGTCACTTAATTGGATTAAGTGGGTTCAAAAACAGATGAATGGAGGTATGGATTTTTTTTTTTAACCTGTGGTGCTTTTATGTAAATTCTGTATTGTGAAGTACTTTGAAATGTATTATCCTAAAAGTGCTATATTTTCAGTAACATTATTATAATTTAACCCATGTCTTTGTCTTTGGAATCCTTATGATCAGACAAATAATATAGTGTCCTTTCAACAATCATTAATTTTCTGTACCTGCTTACTACAATGAAGGGTCACGGCGGCCTGAGGGGGGGGAAGCTGGAGCCTATCCCAGCAGTCATTCGCCCTATTGAAGTTTTAAATCCTACAAAATCTCACAATATTTTGGAGAGGTCGCCGCTCTACGAGATGTCATTCACATTGAGAATTGCATTGAAACGGTCTGATAAGGCTGCAATTTAACCACTGCACACGGACAACACCATTAACATTGCAACATAAATCTGGGTGTTTAGACATTGTTATTGTGTTTGTTTTATGTAAACATGTGAGAAGCTTGGGTTGTTTCTCTGTTATTTTCAATGGGAATTGCTGTGAGCTGTGATCGCTTCCTGTTCATGTTGTTCTGGGGAAAAGTGAAGTTTGCTCTTCAACGCCCTGCTTATTGTCCTTTACCGTACTGTTTGTCCTCTTTGTTCCAGAGTAATATATATATATATAAAATGTCTGAAATTCAGTTTGCGATTATAAAGTTCCACGCAGGTTAAATGTAGCACACATGGAATATCTGGAATATTTGTTTTAGCAGGTTTTCGGGGTGTCATGCATGCAGTCTCTTATTAACGTGATGAAAAACATAAAAATAAAATTTTGGTAGTATAATGTTCATTTGCAATTATCGTCGTGGATTCTCTTTGTTGTTTGGACTGCAGCGACTCTCTGGCACAAGGGATTATGGGATATCTCAATAGGGCAAATAGGGTGAGAAGCAGTACGCCCTGGGCAGTCTATGGCAGGGAAAGCTATAGACAGACAAACAGTCACAGCCAATTTGTGGGAGGGTGGGAGTCATCACTAGTGACCACCCTTTGGATAACAAATTTCAACTCCTACCTTCTGGTCGTAGGATCAAAGTCCCAAGGTGTAGGACAAAATGCTACAGGAGTAGTTTTGTTTCAGTGGCAATTGTGCATTTGAACAAATCTTAGCAGGGTTTGCACATATTTATATATTTATTTATGTATTTGCCTTATTGTTGTGCCTGACCAACATGGACGCCCTTTTCTGTTTGCTGCATGTCAAATCTACCTACGGGAACAAATAAAGTCACCTGAACTTGAACCTGATTTTAAAGTCTCCAGTTCATTTTACCTGCATGTTATTGGAAGTGGGAGCACGGGGAGAACATGTGAAATGCACACAGGGAGGACCAGGGGTCAGGGGTTCACAGCCTTTTTGTTGTGCGGCAACAGTGCAACCACTAAGCCACAGTACTACTTTTCAACATGACTGGGGCATTTTTTTTTTTTTTTTACCCCTGTGTAATCTTCAGTTGACCAAACCTGGCTGGGGAAGGTAATATACGTGGGCCCTGGTTTACAGACTGAGTCACTTTTTGCCACCGGAAACCTGCGTGGCTCGGTCAGACAGAGCGGTTGTCTTCGGCAGTTTTCGGCTCTTTCCGGCAGACCGTGCCGATGCGGGCCCAGACTGCTTTATGTCTGGCTGTAGAGACCATGCGCGGTCGCCATATTAGCGAGCGCGCCCCTCCCATCCTGTTAGAGCCACAGCGGCTATGCGCGAGGCTCCACACATACAGAGCCGGGGAGGGACCAGTGAGACAGCAAAACCACCGCTAAAGCTCACCCAGTGGAATGGATTAAGTCTTCTGCCATCGTTCTTTAGACGTCGCCTCACGCTTTTACAACACTGTGCGTCTGATAAAAGGTTTTTTCTTTTCTTCTCTTTGAGTGAATTTAGTAGCTAAAACGACAAGTCTGTGTTTAGCTAGCCGGTGATGGAGACTGGCAGCTAGCTAGCCGACGTTGCTGCTCTGTGTCAGGCTAGTAACTTAATAACGCTCGTCAAACAAGGTTGCTGTGCAGATTAGTGCTTTTGATGCAAGTGGTTTCGCCCCTCAATTTTGCTTCATTTTTTAGCGACTACAAATGTGTTAGTTTGTGCGTAAAAGGTAAAAACAAATATCCGGCTAAGTACAAGTGGAGACCTCATCAGCTGACGTTAACTCGCTAGCTCCTCAGCAAGCAGCTTCTAGCTTCCACCAGAGAAGGCTGGGTCGCGCATGATCGGCTGTAAATATTCTGATATTCAAAGAGAACCATTTGATACTTGGTTCAAATCTTTATTTTTGATCGTGCTGTCTGTCGATCGTAGCTTTGCCAAAACGGCGGCGTTAACGAACTGCAACCTTATTGCATACTATCAAAGACCAACTACCCCCCGGATTCTCTCAAAATGCACCATCCGGACCCTGCAGGAGAATCCGGCAGTGTTAGAAAGATGGCGCACCCGGCTGTCTTTCACAGGAGGGGTAGCAACCCAGGCACCGGGAGCGGCTCCACGCTGTCAACACCGGCTAACTCCGTGATCAGTAACAGCCACGTTCAAACTGATGATTATCAGTCCTCTCTGGTGATTCAGTGCCAGCCTCCTGGTGGGTCACCCTCCCCGGCTTCCAGTCATCCTCCACCCCACAGTCTGAATCTACAACCCCAGCCCACGCAGTCAGCTGGAGCTCAAATGAAAAAGAAGAGTGGTTTCCAGATCACAAGTGTGACTCCAGCTCAGATATCTGTGAGTACCAACAACAGTATTGCAGAGGACACAGAAAGCTATGATGATCTGGATGAATCTCATACAGAGGATCTGTCATCTTCTGAAATTCTGGACGTGTCCCTTTCTCGAGCAAATGACATAGTTGGAGCAGAGAGAAGCTCATCTGAGGAGACATTGAATAACTTTCATGATGCAGAAACTCCTGGAGCTGTCTCCCCCAACCAGCCTTCACACCCTCATTCCATGAGCCAGGCTCCTCAGCATGGTGGGACCATGGTTAATGGGATTATGCACCATCACCCTGAACAACATCACCAACCCCAGGTCTACCGTGCCCCATCTGGACCTGGGAATGCCTCATCAGTAGTCACCTCTGGAGCTTTATCTTACATTACCCAGAAAATGCCTTCTAATGTGGGAGCCCTGTCAGAGAATGTTGCTCAAGCTGCGCCTCCAAGTAATAATATCGCCCAGCCTGTAGGTATTGTGGTCCCTGCATCTGTCCCTGGAATGCACAGCTCTGTTGCAGGCACTAACGTTAACATAGCTAATCCCCAGACCAGCAGTGTTAGTAATGTGAATATATTGAGCTCTGCCAATGTGCCTGTGAGGGGGGGTATCACCACGAGTGCTAGCAGTAGCAGTGGTGGGTTTCCTGTCAGTGTGATAAGCAGCAATGTGGGGAGTGTAGGTGAAAATAGTGCTGTTGCCGGTATGGGTAACCCTGTCGCCCATCCTAATGTTGCCACGATTCAGCAACACCAAAACATCAATGTCAACATCACTATGGCTACAACTGCAACTGTTGCTGTTGCCAGTGCCTCTGTGGCTATGGGAGTGTCCGGTGGGATCCAGGGAAGAGTTGGATCTGCTTTGCTGCAAACAGTGAATGCACCTGTCACAGCTGTTGCCATGGCACCTGTACCCTCTACTTGGGCTCAACCTGCTCCAGCTCCAGCCCCTGCAGTGGCTACCACCAGCTCTCGCTTCAGGGTGGTGAAGCTAGATTCCAGCTCTGAGCACTTCAAAAAGGGCAGATGGACATGTACTGAATACTATGACAAGGAGACACCTGCTTCTGCTCCAAGTTCTTCTGCATCTGAATCTACATGTTTCAGCATGCGCCCAATGGTTCCTGAGAGTCTTGCTGGAGCCTCAGAGAGGGAGAGCACAGGTGGAAGTTCTGTGAGTAGCACTATCAGCACATTGAGCCATTACAGTGAAAGCGTTTGCAGTGGAGATGCTGGGGGACCCACAGTAAACCAACATGTCCAGGATTATGCCTCCCCACCTCAGGGCTTTCAAGCAGTCCTCCCCACTGGAATGGGAGTGTCTCATATCCAGCCTCACATGCATCCCCAGGATGTTACGTCTGCACATGTGAAGACTACAGCAGCCCCTTCTGGTCCTGCCGCCATTCACCACCCTGTTCCCATGTCAAGCCACCAGACCACCATCGGGCTCCTTACCCCAGCTGTACACCAACAGCAACTAACCTATGCTCAGGCAGTTGCTAATCAACCCCCAGGCTCCACCCAGGGTGCACTGGGTGTTCAGCAGCAGAAAATGGGCTACTCCAACATGCCGCAACACCCTCCTGCTACCCTCCAAGCAGCTCCTTTGCAGGTGAGACAATCTGATTACACCCAGCCTCACCAAACATTACTTCAGCCTGGTGCATCTCAGGCTGTGGCCAATCAATCTGGATCAGCTCCTTCAGGTCCAGGTAATGGCGTATGTCAGATGATGGGAGGTCCGCAGCAGTCACAACCCAGTATGCACACACAGCCCCAGCACACCGCTTCCCTTCAGGGCACTTCTTCCACTATGACCTCTAATGTTGGATCTGGAGGACTTGGCCAGCAGCCTCAGAGCCATCTGGATCGTCAGCAGCAGAAGCCACAGACACTCCCAACACAAATTCAAAACCCCACCTTGGGCACCCATCTGCCTAATGTGGTCCATCAGAGCCAGGGGACTGCAGCAAATGTGGCTCCTCCAAATCTTCAGAATGATCCCCAAGCCCACACTGTTGTTAACAGTGGTCGGATGCCCCCGCAGGCTCTTCCCCAGAACCAGACTGCTTGTGTTGGCTTATCCCAGGACCACACCAGTGCCCAAGCTGCGGCCCATGCTGCTCAGACCACTGCCCTTTATGCTAGTCTGCCCACCTTCACCACCACTCAGCTTGAGGATGCCCAACGGCTACTTCTCCAACATCAATCAGCTTTGCTTGGGCTTCCCAAACTGTCCGGAGGAGAGGATGGATCAGCATCCAGTGCTGGCCAGGTTCCAGAAGCTGCCACCATCAGTGCCTTACCTGCATCAGCTGGTCTTCTCAAGGCTGTAGATGGAGATGAGGATAGGTGAGTGAGCTTACTTTCGTTACTTTTATTTTATTCATGTGAATTGATCACAAAGGGGGGCAATGATGCTGCATTCAAAATCCTGATATTTAAAGTATTTCAAACACAGTATATTTGAATAATTGGGGAACACAAAATTCACCATGTTTGTTTTTTTTTGTTTTGTTTTTTTTTCCCCCTTGCTGCGACATTTTATTCTGTTAAAATCACATGTACATATAGGCTGATCCCAGTCCATCTGGTATGGAATTTGCCAACTTTATTTTCAGAGTGGCCAGCATGTAGGCACCTAGTGTTCATGTGCATCAGTAAAAATACCAATGCAAGCTTGCATTAAGAATCATGCAGTCAAATTTGAATTATGGAACCAGTGTAAAGATATCATTTCTGTTTGATTTTGCTTTTTTAATGGGGGAGAGGGTCTTGAAACTGTGAGTAAACTAAATTTTGAATATTGCAAAGGTGTAAAACGAGGGTTAACAATGAACTACTTGGATGAGCTGCAAATTACCCTTCATCTGTGCCAACCCCGTAATGAGAATACAGTAGTGTTCAGAATAATAGTAGTGCTATGTGACTAAAAAGATTAATCCAGGTTTTGAGTTTATTTCGTATTGTTACATGGGAAACAAGGTACCAGTAGATTCAGTAGATTCTCACAAATCCAACAAGACCAAGCATTCATGACATGCACACTCTATGAAATTGGGCTATTAGTAAAAAAAAAAAAAAGTAGAAAGGGGGGTGTTCACAATAATGGTATCATCTGCTGTTGACGCTACAAACTCAAAACTATTATGTTCAAACTGCTTTTTTAGCAGTCCTGTGAATCACTAAACTAATATTTAGTTGTATAACCACAGTTTTTAATGATTTCTTCACATCTGTAAGGCATTAATTTTGTTTGTTTGGAACCAAGATTTTGATCTTTTACTAGTGTGCTTGGGGTCATTGTCTTGTTGAAACACCCATTTCAAGGGCATGTCCTCTTCAGCATAAGGCAACATGACCTCTTCAAGTATTTTGACATATCCAAACTGATCCATGATACCTGGTATGCAATATATAGGCCCAACACCATAGTAGGAGAAACATGCCCATATCATGATGCACCACCATGCTTCACTGTCTTCGCTGTGAACTGTGGCTTGAATTCAGAGTTTGGGGGTCATCTCACAAACTGTCTGCGGCCCTTGGACCCAAAAAGAACAATTTTACTCTCATCAGTCCACAAACTATTCCTATGAAATTGGACTATTAGTAAAAAAAAAAAAAAAGTAGAAACGGGGGTGTTCACAGTAATAGTAGCATCTGCTGTTGACGCTACAAACTCAAAACTATTATGCTCAAACTGCTTTTTTAGCAATCCTGTGAATCACTAAACTAGTATTTAGTTAATGCATAATTTGGTTTACAATTAAAAGGAAAATCATCCCAGGTCCTACTTCCATGTCATATTCTGTTACTTCAGCATGATCATTGACGGTTCAAATGAAAGGTTGAATCTAGGATCATTTAAATGTGCACTAATTTTAAGATTTGTTCTTCCAGGAGAATTGTTTAAATTGTTTAAATTAATGTTTAAAATGTATCAGTGGATGAAAACTTATTTTGGTTTCTGGGGCCCGGGGGGGGGGGGGGGGGCGAGACCCCCTGCGAATTTTCCTCGGATTTCACAATTTTCATTTCACAGCCGTGCTCAAAGGAAATGCTTTTGACAAAAACTACAGATTTTTTTATTTATGTCCAGAGATCAAGGATTCAGTGACCAGTTTCATATTTATTTAGTGTAAGACTCAAATGTTATTGCCTACTTTTAGTACAGAGAAAATTCACAGGAGGTATTGATAAGGGCATAGATAAGGAATCGGGGAATCGATAGATTAAAATCTTATCAATATCCATCCCTGTAAAGTTTAATTAATATTATTCATGTTAAAATGTGTTAGTTATTAGGGGTGCCTGAAAAAAATCGATTCACGTCCGAATTGCGATTCTTATTTATTCCGATTCTGAATCGAACCAAAATGTCCAAGAATCGAATTTTAAAAAGCATTTTTTAAACATTTTCTTGCTTACTCGCTGCATGTACTTTTTGTGAGGCAACGGCCTCCGTACTGCAGCGTCCCCGCGAGGGGAGGGTCCAGCGTGCTTCAAACATTCGTGAGCTGCAGCTTAGCATGGCGGACGAAGAGCTATTTCAGCCAGCACCATCTTTGCTGAAGGCAAATGTTTGGGCGCATTTTGGATTTTATTATTTGCTGCGTAAGAAGGAGCTTGACATGACTTTTGCAGAGTGCAAAATCTGCAAAATGAAAGTCAGGTACTTTGGAAACACTTCAAATCCGCAAGTCCACATGCTACGCTATCACCCGGAGCTAAAAGAAGTGGAGCAGCGGTATCTGCCGACTACTGACCAGCGCTTCGTTCAACTGCCAGCCAACTCTGAACGAGCAAAGCAGATAAGTAAATTTACATCTAGAATAACTTGATTAACCTTGTAAAGCTGCATTTTCTTAAACATAAACATTTTTAAGTAATAGAACTATTTCTCAGAGCTCTTTGAACCGAAAATCGATTCTGAATCAAATCGTCACCCCAAGAATCGGAATCGAATTGAATCGTGAGTTGTTGTACGATTCACATCCCTATTAGTTATGGCAGAGACGTTTAAAAACATAGAGATGCTTAAATGTTTTTAAAAAATGATGCTTAAAATAAGACAAAAGGTAAAAATAGAAGAATAGAAATTTCTTTAAAAACATGTTTAAAATGTTTACAAAGGCTGTAAAATATGTAAATGCATAAACAGTTCCTTAAAAATGCACAAATACTTTTAAAATATGTTTAAGATGTGTAAAAGAATAAAAAGAAACACACAAAGATGTTGAAATTGTGTATGTGTGTCATGGGGGGGGCAGCCATTCATTTGTTGTGTGGGGGGGTGCACTCTCCTACACTTTGAAAACCCCTAATTTAGAGGGATACAAATAGGCCTAGTGTGGATTCAACCTAGGTGAGCAACAGAGGCCTCCTCATTAAATTGTTGTTGGCTGCTCCACTTACTTAGCTTTCAGTCTGAGACTTGATGTTTTTTGCTGGTTGCTGTGGCAGCTGTGAGGGATGAAAAGTGTTATTGTTATTCTAGATAACAAGCAGACAGTGGCCAGGCCACCATAGTGTGTCTGTCCTTTGACAGTGGGACACAGTGCAGGGCTTGGCTGGATGTAATGCCTGTTGTCTCTGCCAAGTGGCTGCAGTAGTTTGACACTTTTCAGGCTGCTGCCTCCTTGCTTATTTGAATGTGAAGCTGCAGCTAACAATTATTTTTGTAATTTATTAATTTTTTTTTGATTAGTCTATTTTCTGTTTAGTGTAATAGTAATAATAACAAAGACCACCACAAATTGTGGTATGTCCGTTCATTATGAGCAAATAGGTGGGTTACCAATATGTAGACCTATGTAGAATATCACTTGTCTGTGTCTTTGGACATGATGCGTAATCTGTGTTGTCTGTTCATCCAGCTGTATATGGAATCCAGTTTTGGCTGTGGAAATAACCTGGCTCAGGCTGGCGTCCCGTGCAGGCGGAGTTGAAGACTCTTATCTGTTTCATCATATGGAATCCAGAGATGAGCACCAGCACAAACAGGCCTATATAGAAAAGGGCTTTATTGTCATTGTACATACACCAGAAACTATCCTGCGTTTAACTCGTCCTAGTTACAGTTAAGCCCTGGTCCCACCAAATAATGAAGGATGAACAATGAGCCACGCAGCACTTTTTTTTTTTTAATGCTACGAGAGGGTTTATTCAACTATCATGGGAGAATGGTGGCTCTTAGAGGCATTATCTTAAAATAAATTAAATTCAGTTTTTTTGTGTTTTAATCTTATTTCATTTTATTCTGCTTTTAAATGTTTGTGAAGCGCCTTGAGGCGATTACTCGTGATTTGGTGCTATATAAATTAATAAATTATTATTATTATTATTGTAAATTCCAGTTTTCCATAATTACTGTATATAACCACACAAGCTGACATTGCAATTATGATTGTGATACGATTCATTGTCTAACCCTAGAATAAATGTTTTTCAGAGAACAAACACCGACTCTCGTCTCGCTCATTTTCCCAAACATCAGGCACATGCAGCAGGTGGAACACCTGCAGGAGTGCGCTGATGAGCACTGGAAAGAAACTTTTAGCCGACTTGGCGTCACTGTCCTTCAGCATACTGCGGCATTGAAATTAAATGTGGTGCAGCAGGGTTTAATTGTGCACACATCAGAGAGGAACGCTGTCACACTCTAAGGATCACCACTAATCAAGACGGATCAACACGCTCAGTTGTGACCTCCATGGCATGAGGCGAAATGAGGGTGGTGCATGACATTCATGGAAGATTTTTTTGACATTCAAAAACATGCTCCACGAAAAACACGAATATCACGCACCAACACGCACTATTAAGAAACCTATTCAGATGCGTTAAGTCACATTAAGAATGCCAGGAATGTGCCAAGAATGATGCAAATATGACATTCTTAACACGTCTTGCCTATGTGTAAATGCAGCATAAAATAGTTTGCTATAACTTTTTGGAATCTTTGTGATCAGACACATAATGTGGTTTAGCTTTCAATATGACTGGAGCATTTTTAAATTTTGTACTTCTGCTCAGTTCTACGTTCAGTGGAATGTACAAAAGGATTGGATCCATGCGTATGCACACTTTGATACATCTGAATTTTTTTTTTGTGCTCACGCCAGTTTCTGGGTTTTGATGTATGCCATGTTTCAGTAGGAAATCCAAGCAAGTCTTTGTACATGAGGCTCCTGCTATTCATTGTGATATTATGTTAGCCAGAATGTTGGTGACATTCTTGCATAAACAGACACGTGTAAACAGATAATTTTGATTGCTGTTATGACTGTGTTGAATAAGTGGATAATTAATTATCATGACAGGCCTAGACTGACACACGTCTCCTGTATGACAATTAGGGATGGGTATTGATAAGATTTTATCTATCGATGCCATTATCGATTCTGCTTATCGATCTGATTCCTTATCGATTCCCTTATCGATACCTCATGAATTTTGTACTAAAAGTAGGCTTTACAGGTTTGCTTTGTATTTCCTTGAGTCTTAAAGTAAATAAATATGAAATTAGTCACTGTATCCTTGATCTGTGGACATAAATAAAAATAAAACGGTGTTTCACTTTGAAGTTATTCAGACTGTATTCTATTGTTCTATCTTGACTTGTCAGAGAGCCGTGCAACGTTTGGAGCTGTGTGAACAGAACGGAGGACGATTCTTGTTTCTTTCTCGCAACGAGACAGGAGTCCCAGTTAGTAACTTTAATCCGCACAAAAGTGAATCACAACTCGTATTCAGGGATGAAAGTGGTGAAAAACAAAAAAACCTGAAACCCAAAATTACCCCCCACACCACCTGCATGAAAATGTTTCAATTCTAGAAGCTCTGAAATGCAGTCTGGGACTATTCCAGACGATAAACTGGAGTATCCATTTAGGTGAGCAAAAAAAAAAAAAAAAAAAAAAAAAACAACTTATTCAAATTCATTCCAGTAGTATTCTGCTCTTACTAGGATGCAGCAGTTTTCTAGTTTGGCAGATAGTTCTGGAGGAAATCACTGAAGAAATTAACACATTGAAAATATGGTTTGACCGAAACAAACTGTCATTAAACTTAAATAAGACAGGGATGAAATGGAGGTGTGAGAGTCACTAGGTGTTCACAGGAAACAATTATTTCTGTATGTATTTATTTATTTATGTTCATTGTTAGTTGCTATTATATATTTTCTGTTGTGTTTCTATTCAGGTTCTTTTTGTCTCTTTCTCTAAAATTGTATATAATAATCATTAGATTATTAATATATAAGCAAAAATAAATTTAAGGAATATTCCAATTTGAAAACAAATGCACCCGAACGTGATGACGGCTGCAATTGCTAAATGCTAACTTTTAACACTGAAAATGCCATAGACATGCTAACGCGTTAGCATCGCTCCCGTTTTTAAGTTCTAAAATACATCTATCAACTGTTTCAGAAGACCATAACAGGTCGGTTTAACATAGAAAAGGTAAATAATACTCACAGACGTATGCTCTTTAGGGTTTTAGCGGGGGAAAATTAAGCAAAAGAAAGAAATAAACGAAGCAATCGATCGAAGCATTGCTTCAATCTGCGAACCACTGCTTTGTTAGGTTCAAAGCAAAGCCGCGCTGCAGAGAAGTTGATTAAGGACCCGCTGCAGGGTCTGTAATCAGTGTAGAGAAATGATCATTTTCCTGACAAACACCTGCCAAAACAACGGCCACTCTGAAGGACCGATAACAGAATCGTTAAGCACAAAGCTTATTGATGTCGGTGGATCGAATCATTTCTTAACGATACCCGAAAGGAACCGGTTCTCGATACCCATCCCTAATGACAATGGTATGAGATCGTCTCGCTATTGAATTACAAGGATGTATATGTGAAGTGGAATGTGGGCTGGCTGGCAGCATGATGCTATCTCTGCTGTTGTCTGGTTGGAATGTAATCTTCCATTGCAGAGTGGGTATTGGGCATGGTGCTCTTTATGTGGAGATCAGTCAGATCCCCCCCCAAATTCACAACACACAGGAAGTGACCTGACCTGACACAGCCGACCGATAAATCCAGATTGAACAGGGCTGTGTATCGTGTGTGGAAGTCTGATAAATGTTGGCTGTCGATTTGCTTTTTTTCTTGATCTCTGCCTGCCTTGCAGGTGTGATTGTTGGCTTGGAGAATGGTTTGCATTAGGGCTGCCACGACTAGTCGACTAGTCACGACTACGTCAACTATTGAAACCATCAACACTAATTTAGTAGTCAGTGAGTCATTTGCTTTGAACCTTGAACCAATGAAGCACTGCTTCGATCCACTGCTTTGTTGGATGTTTGCTTCACTCCTCTTCAGAAGCGGCACCTCCGCTTCTTATCGCCTCTCAAAGCCATTAAAATATGTCAATTGTGAGTCAGTTTTTTGTGGATTAAAGTGACTAACTGGGACTCCTGTCTTGTTGCGAGAAAGAAACGAGAGTCGTCCTCCGTTCCACTGCTCCAAAAGCTGCGCCATCGAGTCAAGTTAGAAAGATAGTCCGCTTGGAATTAATAACTTCAAAGCGAATCACAGTTTAAATCAGATGACACCTCTTTCCAAACATTGTAATACAAACAATAAACTGCAGTCGATCAAAATGTTTTTTTTTTGTTTTTTTTCTTACCAAAATGAGAAATCCAGCAGCCTAAGACTATATGGCTGCAGACCTGCAGACTCCAGCAGCCTCCTGAGCTCAGCTCAGATATATAGCCTGGGTCCCACCGAATAATAAGCCATGAATAATAAGCCACGCATGGGTGTGTCAGCGATTACTTGAAGAATGACCCACCTTTTCATCTATCACGTATCCGCTATGAAGGTGCCTCTATGTGCCTCTCTGTACCCCGCATGTGCCACGTAGCAGCCTCTAGTGAGCCACGACCGACCTGTGATTAGAGCCTTGAATGGCTTGCATCAGCCACACTAAGCCACTTAGCGCCGTGATAGTGCCATGATAACGCAATGTTGGTGCACGTTTAGGCATGATGGGTTTGGTCCAAACCTCCAGCCCTCCCACACTGGTCCCTTTTAAAATGTGGGTTTTCAATTCACAGCAGCATTTAAAGATGTCCCATTTTTTAAGTACAGTCCCATGATTGTGCGCTCTGCGCAAGGCTGCTGTCCACCTGTAATGCACCAGACCAGCGAGAACCGAACCAAGGGCTCCTGGACAGCCACCTCGCTGGCTCCATGGCTCGCTGGCTTTATTTTTTTCCCTGGCATTAAACACACACACCATGATCCCACTTTAAACTTTGTGTTCGTCTGTTTATTTCTGTGAAATCGCTCTTTTGTGCGTGCTGCCGTTCTGCATACACAATGAGGTGGCCGCTTTAATTATATACACCTGTGGATCACTTTCAAATATATCTGTATTTCTTTATTTCTTCCACAGCTTACAAGTTACTGTGATACAACTTTTAACTGTGTGTTATGTCTTCAAAATCGGTCTTTTGCTCGCTTCTCCTTCTGTGTGGCTGCACAGCTCTTCCACGGCTTTAAACACACATCCACTTTCACGCAGTCATCCAAATTTTAACTTTGTGTTCGTCCAATATTGACTGAAAAATCACTCTTCCGTGAGCTGGCGTTCTACCTAAATGCTCCCTTGGGGCGTGATGAGTCACTGCCTCAGTGCGCAGTGCGCACACACAGTGCTCATGTGATCCATTAACAACATATTAAATCAACCATAGACATACCTTAACAGCTAGGAACTGTTTTATCAAGCTATAAAAACATTAAAAAATAGTTACCATAAGCTGTTCAAAATACATTCCATATGAAGCAGGAAAGAGAGGGGAAAAGTGTCCAGATGAAACAGTCCTCTGTGATTCCAGAAACAATTAGAGGTGTTTTCAGCATCCAAGGTTTGGCAGAAAATGATTAATCTGCTGCAAAATAATTATTTTATACACAGCGTCCAGTGCACAGAGCAGGTGGAATTCTGTGCGCAAGAGGGCAGCCTCTCCAAAAATAGCCTTTCAGGTCCTGCGTAGCTGCCAGGCACACGGATAATGGGCTTTTAGCAGACTCGTAAGCACCACTCAAATGCCTCTAAGTCGTTGCAGTAACTCGTATACAAACTGCGCCACGCTGTTGTTGCTAAATTTTGAACTTCTTGAAATTAGCGCTACGCTCAGAGAGGATCCTTCTTAACTGAAGATAATGCCTCTCAGAGCCATGAAACTCCCACGATAGTTGAACAAACCCTCTTGTAGCAAAGAAAACATGCTGTGTGGCTCATTATTCATCCTTCATTATTCGGTGGGACCCAGGCTTAAGGAGTGACATCCATGCCGTTAATGTCTGAAAGGAAATGCTTTTGACAAAAACTACTGATTTTTTTCTGTCTATATGCATAGATCAAGGATCCACCATGTAGAGTTTATTTATGTCCAGAGATCAAGGATTCACCATAAATTGCTTTGACTGAAGACTTCTAAATATGTTGTCACTGTAAGAATGAATTCTTTAGCTCTAGTGAAAGTCAGCGCATTGTTTGTTTTATTTATGTTCAGAGATCAAGGATCCAGTGACCAATTACATATTTATTTACTTTAAGACTCACTAAAATGTTGTTGACATAGAAAACCTGTAAAGTCTACTTGTAGCACACAGAAAATTCACAGGAGGTATTGATAAGGGAATCAATAAGGAATCTGCTTGATAAGCAGAATTGATAATGGTATCGATCGATAAAATGTGATAAGCTGCAATTTATGTATGATGCGACGAGTCGACTAATCGCAAAAATAATCGTTGACTAGTCGAGTATCAAAATTGTCCTTTGTGGCAGCTCTAGTGTGCATAGACCTATTGGCACACTCAGCATCTACATAGCACTTTAATTTTTCAGTTATTAATTTGATTGTTAAATTAATCCTTGGGTAACTTGAGTGTGTAATTTTATATACCAGAATAATAGTGTACTCTTTGAAAGCGCAGGAAAAAAGGGCAGGTTTGTTTCTAAACTTGAGAGGAAAAAGGTAAGTCCCTTTGGCATTGTGTTCAGCGTTTTCAGTTTTAGAAATGTTTATTTCTCACTAGCTTTTACATAATATATGGCAGAGGTTATATTTACACACAAAGGAGACAGAGCTTGCAACTGGATAGCAGCCTGTGATGTCACGGTGCAGCTCTACTCTGATTGGCTGTCACCCCCGCCACTCAAAAATAAAACTGAACAGATTGAAAGAGAGTGTGACATTTTAACCTCTTAAAATACCTCTTAAAATAGGTCAAAATTGTCCATCTTTGATATTGCCCAAGGTCTGTGTCCCAAGAATGTTCCCTGTGAACTTCAAGACCCTGGCAGTAATAGGACTGGAGTTATGCTGAGCATGGACGGACGGACAGACGGACGTGAAGTCTTTGCAATACCCGATGGCTATATTTGATGGCCTCGGGTAAAAATGACATTCAAAATGCGCCAAAAGTCACCAAATAGCACCCCTTGTTCACAATTTTTCTAGGGAGTGGTGGGGGGATGGCGTGGCGTGCTCATAGACCTTCTCCTCCTTCCAAATTTGCAGTAGCTTTGTTACACCTAACGCCACCTAATCATTTCAAATTGACACCTATTATGTAATTTGTGGAACACCATACTGAGATGAATGTTGAACCATACTGTGGCCTTGAAACCATGAGTCGTTCCAAACCATGAAAGAGTTGTGCTGTTGCACTCTGAAACGTTGTGTTGCTGTTAGCATTTTGCGAGACTCTAGTTTTTAGATTTCAAGTTAAGAGAGTTCTTGTCATTCACCTGCCCTGCATGTTTCTCCCTGCTTTCACTCTACGTAACTAGCCTGCGCATTCAGCCAACCACCAGGAGTCTCAGTTGAGAGCAGAGCAACGAGAAATTAAAAACAAGTATAAATATTGTATGGTATATTATTGTTATCCATGAGGAGGAAATCTCCTGAGTCTATGTAATTTGGAGTCCTAAAACTAAAATTTGATCTGGCCAGGTTGCCTCTCTCTACCATTTTGCTCCACTGTGCTGGAAATGATCTGTGGACATTGTACAGGTTCACACACACACAGCCTGGATCGGCTTTCTTTTAGCTTGAGCAATAATGATAGTCCACTGATGCCATGATGTTTGCTATACTTATGTGAATATTTGAATTGGCCAGCATATTTGGATTGACACATTTTCTGGAGCAAATGCACCAGCATTGTTGCACATTTCGGCTCTACCTTGTTGTTCAGAACACTGCTGTATCCACAGTTGCAAGTTACTCCTACCTGCATTTAAAATGTGTTTGACTACAAGTAAACAGCATTTGTCATTTGTTAGGCTGCTGACACCTCTCCATTTTTTTTTTTAAACCAGAGACAGAGCAAGAGAACACCAGAACAGAACAGAGCATCAACATGTTGTGTATATGTGGGAGGAAAAAAAAACCCTCATGAAACGGTACTCAATATTTGGTAAAACAGGTTAATGAAAAAACGCTGACAGCTGCTGCTTAACTCCCCTTTTTCTTTTCTAATATATTGCTGCGTCTCACCTGTTAGTATGGTTTAGTTGCAGTTCTGCCATTGATTTGCTTAATCTCAGCCCTCTTCTTTATGTTGATTTATTTTTCCATTGATAGCAGGATTATCTCCCTCAGTGGATTGTAGAAAAACTAAATGATAGTAATGGACGATAATGACTTGTGCTTTCAGTCTGACATTTATGAGGATAAAAATGGTCTAATACGGTGACTCTGTTAAGGTTTTGTAATGCATACATATATATATATATATATATATATACACACACACACACACACACAGTGAGAAAATAAGTATTTGAACACCCTGCGATTTTGCAAGTTCTCCCACTTAGAAATCATGCAGGGGTCTGAAATTTTCATCTTAGGTGCATGTCTACTGTGAGAGACATAATCTAAAAAAAAAATCCGGAAATCACAATGTATGATTTTTTTCTTTTTCTTTTTTTTTAATCATTTATTTGTATGTTACTGCTGCATATAAGTATTTGAACACCTGTGAAAATCAGTGTTAATATTTGGTAAAGTAGCCTTTGTTTGCAATTACAGAGGTCAAACGTTTCCTGTAGTTTTTACCAGGTTTGCACACACTGTAGCAGGGATTTTGGTCCACTCCTCCATACAGATCTTCTCTAGATTTTACAGGTTTGGAGTTTCAGCTCCTTCTAAAGATTTTTTATTGAGTTCAGGTCTGGAGACTGACCAGGCCACTCCAGGACCTTGAAATGCTTCTTACGGAGCCCCTCCTTAGTTGCCCTGGCTGTGTGTTTGGGGTCATTGTCATGCTGGAAGACCCAGCCATGACCCATCTTCAATACTCTTACTGAGGAAAGGAGGTTGTTTGCCAAAATCTCGCAATACATGACCTCATCCATCCGCCCTTCAATACGGTGCAGTCATCCTGTCCCCTTTGCAGAAGAGCACCCCCGGAGTATGATGTTTCCACCCCCATGCTTGGGGTTGTTCTCATCCTCTAAACATGGTAAGTGGAGTTGATTCCAAAAAGCTCTATTCTGGTCTCATCTGACCACATGACTTTCTCCCATGGCTCCTCTGAATCATCCAGATGGTCACTGGTGAACTTCAAATGGGCCTGGACATGTGCTGGCTTGAGCAGGGGGACCTTGCTGCCCTGCAGGATTTTAAACCATGACAGCGTCATGTGTTACTAATGTAATCTTTGTGACTGTGGTCCCAGCTCTCTTCAGGTCATTGACCAGGTCCTCCTGTGTAGTTCTGGGCTTTCTCAGAACCATCCTTACCCCAGAAAGTGAGATATTTCATGGAATCCCAGACCAAGGGAGATTGACAGTCATCTTGTGTTTCTTCCACTTTCTAATAAATAATCATAACAGTTGTTGTCTTCTACCAAGCTGCTTGCCTGTTGTCCTGTAGTCCATGTTCTCCTTGAATTGCTGGCTGTCTGAGTGGTGTCCAAAAAATGAGGTGGGCTTCATAGATAATTGGCAAAGCTTCTGGGGAAAACCTGGTCTTGTTAGGAGAGACGGCATCCATCCCACTTTGGATGGAGCAGCTCTCATTTCTAGAAATCTGGCCAATTTTCTTAAATCCTCCAAACCGTGACTATCCAGGGTTGGGACCAGGAAGCAGAGTTGTAGTCTTACACACCTCTCTGCAGCTTCTCTCCCCCTGCCATCCCCTCATTACCCCATCCCTGTAGAGACGGTGCCTGCTCCCAGACTACCAATAACCAGCAAAAATCTATTTAAGCATAAAAATTCAAAAAGAAAAAATAATATAGCACCTTCAACTGCACCACAGACTAAAACAGTTAAATGTGGTCTATTAAACATTAGGTCTCTCTCTTCCAAGTCCCTGTTGGTAAATGATATAATAATTGATCAACATATTGATTTATTCTGCCTTACAGAAACCTGGTTACAGCAGGATGAATATGTTAGTTTAAATGAGTCAACACCCCCGAGTCACACTAACTGTCAGAATGCTCGTAGCACGGGCCGAGGCGGAGGATTAGCAGCAATCTTCCATTCCAGCTTATTAATTAATCAAAAACCCAGACAGAGCTTTAATTCATTTGAAAGCTTGACTCTTAGTCTTGTCCATCCAAATTGGAAGTCCCAAAAAACAGTTTTATTTGTTATTATCTATCGTCCACCTGGTCGTTACTGTGAGTTTCTCTGTGAATTTTCAGACCTTTTGTCTGACTTAGTGCTTAGCTCAGATAAGATAATTATAGTGGGCGATTTTAACATCCACACAGATGCTGAGAATGACAGCCTCAACACTGCATTTAATCTATTATTAGACTCTATTGGCTTTGCTCAAAAAGTAAATGAGTCCACCCACCACTTTAATCATATCTTAGATCTTGTTCTGACTTATGGTATGGAAATAGAAGACTTAACAGTATTCCCTGAAAACTCCCTTCTGTCTGATCATTTCTTAATAACATTTACATTTACTCTGATGGACTACCCAGCAGTGGGGAATAAGTTTCGTTACACTAGAAGTCTTTCAGAAAGCGCTGTAACTAGGTTTAAGGATATGATTCCTTCTTTATGTTCTCTAATGCCATATACCAACACAGTGCAGAGTAGCTACCTAAACTCTGTAAGTGAGATAGAGTATCTCGTCAATAGTTTTACATCCTCATTGAAGACAACTTTGGATGCTGTAGCTCCTCTAAAAAAGAGAGCTTTAAATCAGAAGTGCCTGACTCCGTGGTATAACTCACAAACTCGTAGCTTCAAGCAGATAACCCGTAAGTTGGAGAGGAAATGGCGTCTCACTAATTTAGAAGATCTTCACTTAGCCTGGAAAAAGAGTCTGTTGCTCTATAAAAAAGCCCTCCGTAAAGCTAGGACATCTTTCTACTCATCACTAACTGAAGAAAATAAGAACAACCCCAGGTTTCTTTTCAGCACTGTAGCCAGGCTGACAAAGAGTCAGAGCTCTATTGAGCTGAGTATTCCATTAACTTTAACTAGTAATGACTTCATGACTTTCTTTGCTAACAAAATTTTAACTATTAGAGAAAAAATTACTCATAACCATCCCAAAGACGTATCGTTATCTTTGGCTGCTTTCAGTGATGCCGGTATTTGGTTAGACTCTTTCTCTCCGATTGTTCTGTCTGAGTTATTTTCATTAGTTACTTCATCCAAACCATCAACATGTTTATTAGACCCCATTCCTACCAGGCTGCTCAAGGAAGCCCTACCATTATTTAATGCTTCGATCTTAAATATGATCAATCTATCTTTGTTAGTTGGCTATGTACCACAGGCTTTTAAGGTGGCAGTAATTAAACCATTACTTAAAAAGCCATCACTTGACCCAGCTATCTTAGCTAATTATAGGCCAATCTCCAACCTTCCTTTTCTCTCAAAAATTCTTGAAAGGGTAGTTGTAAAACAGCTAACTGATCATCTGCAGAGGAATGGTCTATTTGAAGAGTTTCAGTCAGGTTTTTGAATTCATCATAGTACAGAAACAGCATTAGTGAAGGTTACAAATGATCTTCTTATGGCCTCGGACAGTGGACTCATCTCTGTGCTTGTTCTGTTAGACCTCAGTGCTGCTTTTGATACTGTTGACCATAAAATTTTATTACAGAGATTAGAGCATGCCATAGGTATTAAAGGCACTGCGCTGCGGTGGTTTGAATCATATTTGTCTAATAGATTACAATTTGTTCATGTAAATGGGGAATCTTCACAGACTAAAGTTAATTATGGAGTTCCACAAGGTTCTGTACTAGGACCAATTTTATTCACTTTATACATGCTTCCCTTAGGCAGTATTATTAGACAGTATTGCTTAAATTTTCATTGTTACGCAGATGATACCCAGCTTTATCTATCCATGAAGCCAGAGGACACACACCAATTAGCTAAACTGCAGGATTGTCTTACAGACATAAAGACATGGATGACCTCTAACTTCCTGCTTTTAAACTCAGATAAAACTGAAGTTATTGTACTTGGCCCCCCAAATCTTAGAAACATGGTGTCTAACCAGATCCTTACTCTGGATGGCATTACCCTGACCTCTAGTAATACTGTGAGAAATCTTGGAGTCATTTTTGATCAGGATATGTCATTCAAAGCGCATATTAAACAAATATGTAGGACTGCTTTTTTTGCATTTACGCAATATCTCTAAAATCAGAAAGGTCTTGTCTCAGAGTGATGCTGAAAAACTAATTCATGCATTTATTTCCTCTAGGCTGGACTATTGTAATTCATTATTATCAGGTTGTCCTAAAAGTTCCCTAAAAAGCCTTCAGTTAATTCAAAATGCTGCAGCTAGAGTACTGATGGGGACTAGAAGGAGAGAGCATATCTCACCCATATTGGCCTCTCTTCATTGGATTCCTGTTAATTCTAGAATAGAATTTAAAATTCTTCTTCTTACTTATAAGGTTTTGAATAATCAGGTCCCATCTTATTTTAGGGACCTCGTAGTACCATATCACCCCAATAGAGCGCTTCGCTCTCAGACTGCAGGCTTACTTGTAGTTCCTAGGGTTTGTAAGAGTAGAATGGGAGGCAGAGCCTTCAGCTTTCAGGCTCCTCTCCTGTGGAACCAGCTCCCAATTCAGATCAGGGAGACAGACACCCTCTCTACTTTTAAGATTAGGCTTAAAACTTTCCTTTTTGCTAAAGCTTATAGTTAGGGCTGGATCAGGTGACCCTGAACCATCCCTTAGTTACGCTGCTATAGACGTAGACTGCTGGGGGGTTCCCATGATGCACTGTTTCTTTCTCTTTTTGCTCTGTATGCACCACTCTGCATTTAATCATTAGTGATCGATCTCTGCTCCCCTCCACAGCATGTCTTTTTCCTCGTTCTCTCCCTCAGCCCCAACCAGTCCCAGCAGAAGACTGCCCCTCCCTGAGCCTGGTTCTGCTGGAGGTTTCTTCCTGTTAAAAGGGAGTTTTTCCTTCCCACTGTAGTCAAGTGCTTGCTCACAGGGGGTCGTTTTGACCGTTGGGGTTTTACATAATTATTGTATGGCCTTGCCTTACAATATAAAGCGCCTTGGGGCAACTGTTTGTTGTGATTTGGCGCTATATAAAAAAATTGATTGATTGATCCCAGCCTTGTGCAGGTCTACAGTTTTGCCCCTGGTGTCCTTAGACAGCTCTTTGGTCTTGGCTATGGTGGACAGGTTGGAGTGTGATTGAGTGTGTGAACAGGTGTCTTTTATACAGGTAACAAGTTCAAACAGGTGCAGTTAATACAGATAGAGTGCAGAATAAGAGGGCTTCTTAAAGAAAAATTAACAGGTCAGTGTGATCCAGAATTCTTGCTGGTTGGTAGGTGTTCAAATACTTAATTGCAGCAGTAACATACAAATAAATTATTAAAAAATCATACATTATGATTTCCAGATTTTGTTTTTTTTTTTGGATTATGTCTCTCACAGTGGACATGCACCTAAGATGAAAATTTCAGACCCCTCCATGATTTCTAAGTGGGAGAACTTGAAAAACCGCAGGGTGTTCCAATACTTATTTTCCTCACTGTATGTATGTGTGTGTGTGTGTGTATGTGTGTGTGTGTACATTCTGCCAAGGTTATTTTCTCTTATTTGGCAATGCTAATTAAACTGCACTGTGGAGAACAGGAGCTGAACTGGCCGATGTGCACAGGGATTAAAGTTCTCCGTGGCTACAACAGATTTATGTCAATTGGGCAGCACAGCTTGTTTGAGGGTGGGCTCTAAAAGGGTAAAATATGACGCATATGATGTAATTTCTCTACTTCCGTGGACAGAAACATGGCACTTTCTGAGTTTTTGGGCAGATTACACGCAAACAAAGTGAAAATGCAAAGAAAAAGTGACGATGCGGTGGAAAGTGGACATTGCAGTTTGTTTCTGACCCAGAGCTCAAATGTGTCGAGGCAGTTGTGCTGGTTAGCTGTGTAGGCTAAGACTTAGGAACACGACCGCTACTATTTGCGTCGTCTTCTCCACTGGGAAATGGAAAAAAAACTGCACTTTTCGCAACTGCTTCGGTGGTTGCAGTCAAAAACAAAATAGTACACCATTGTCCCGTTAGAATTTACACTGTTTGTGGGAAAAGACTAATCCCTGAACAGAGTGTGGGGATGGGCAGAAAATGATTTAGAGGATGGGGGTTTCAGTGGAAACCATTTTAACCGGCACGTCCGCTAGGTGAGTATGCTTTTAACTTTACCGAGCCGGGCTGAATGGTTTGTGCCAAAACTCCCACACTCCACTGGGGTATTCTCTGCCGTGTTCATGACGGCTGTCCCCATATGTGGTCAAATCCCACGATATCACGTAGGGATTCAAACGAGACTGTGCTGCCTTATTGGGCTGCCACAAGGCAGGTTTCGTGCTTATGCCGTCCTGATGCAGAGTCAAGGCTGGACGCAAGATACAAAATTTACTACATTCAAAAATCGTTTTTTAGAATAGCGTATTTTATTTTTGTTTTCTTTTCCTGGCAGTGAGTCGTGTCCTGTCTGCAGTAGAAGGCGGAGGTGGCATGCAGTGTGTTTGAGTTTGAATTTCTGCGCACAAAGAGCAGAGTTTTACAAACATATTTTTAAAGTTTTCTTTTCTTTCAAAGTCTGCTCTAAGTGTCTCTGTGAGTGTCCTCGTTGTGGGTAAACAAAAAACACAGCTAGAGAGTCGCGATGCATAACAACAACCCCCCCCCCCCCCCCCCCCAAAAAAAAATGCCTAAAACTCTTCCTGAGGATTGGTGTTGCCACAGTTACTTTGAAAAGTTACGTTATTAGTTACTTTATGCAGTTACATTTTACAGTTACTTCATACAGTGAGCCATCAGGAGAGGGTCCGTCCCATCATTAGGAGGGACAGCTGCCCTGTCATTAGGAGGGTGCTAACTAGTGCACAATTGGTGCTAATTAGAGCTATTGTTTAGTCACTAGCCTATAGCAGTCTGCCTCTCGGTAGGAGGGGTCTGGTTAGGTTTAAAACTCCAGCTTTTGTGACTTCGGTTTTGTTCTTCTCTACAAGAGTCAAGACAGAAGTCAGACTACCAGAGTAAGAATTTTAGCTGAGGAAGCTTCTGCGATTTGAAGCGAAACGTCCTCACGTCAAGCAACCCAGTCCAGTCGAAGATTCAAGCTTCTCTACTATGGAAACCACCTGGACAACTGAGAGCCTACACAGAAATTCATATAGTGACTTTATTAGCGGCAATGGACAGTTTGTTGGCAACTGCTGAATGTAACTAATAAAGTAACCAAGAATCTAACTTAGTTATTTTTAAGATTTGAGTACTCAGCAAAGTAACTAATTGTTACTTTGCTGATTACTCAATCTTAAGAGTAACCAAGTTTGATTGCTAGTTACCTTATTAGTTACATTGCTTATTAGCTGCAAGTTGTCAGCAGCTTCTAATAAAGTAACCACATAAAGCTGCTAATGATGTAACTATGTAAAATAACTAAGAATTCAGCTTTTCAAATTAACTGCGGCAACACTGCTGAGGATGGCATGATGTAAATGTGCTGATACAATCTTGTGCATGTTTTTCACATACATTGCATCCAGAAATGATTCACAGCACTTCACCACATTTTATGTTACAGCCTTATTCCAAAATGGATGAAATTTTTTTTCCTCAAAATTCTACACACAATACCCCATAATGGCCATGTGAAAGTTTTTGTGAGATATTTGCAAATTTATTAAAATGAAAACAAAACAAAAACTAAGAAATAACATGTACATAAGTATACACAGCCTTTGCCAAGATGATTGGACCTGATTAGGAAAGACACACACCTGTCTACATATAAGGTCCCACAGTTGACAGTGCATGTCAGAGCACAAACCAAGCATGAAGTCAAAGGAATTGTCTGTAGACTTCCAAGACGGGATTGTCGGGAGGGACAAATCTGGGGAAGGGTACAAAAACATTTCTGTTGCTTTGAAAGTCCCAGTGAACACAATGGCCTCCACCATCCATAAATTTAAGAAGTTCAGATCTGCCAGATCTTAGAACTGGCCATCCGTCAAAACTGAGCGATCAGGGGTGAAGGGCCTGAGTCAGGGAGGTGACCAAGAACCTGATTGTCACTCTGTCAGAGCTCGAGCATTCCTCTGTGGAGAGAGGAGAGCATTCCAGAAGGACAATCATCTCTGCAGTAATCCACAATCAGGCCTCTTTGGTAGAGTGGCCAGATGAAGGCACCTCTTAGTAAAAGTAACATGTCGGCACTCTTGGAGTTTGCCAAAATACATCTGAAGGACTCTTAAACCATGAGAAACAAAATTCTCTGGTCTGGTGAGACAAAGATTGAACTGGGGAGCCGGTTCATCTTTCAACAGGACAATAACCCCAAGCATACAGCCAAGATATCAAAGGAGTGGCTTCAGGGCAACTCCCTGAATGTCATTGAGTGACCCAGCCAGAGCCCAGACCTGAATCCGATTGAACATCTCTGGAGAGATCTGAGATTGTGGCGATTAGCAAATCATTTAAAGATTACATCTAATTGAAAATGGTACAAAGACAACAGATTTGTGAACAAGCTCATAAAAACATACCCCATGCCATGTTATACTAGTTGCTAACATGTATCATATAATTGAGGTAGTAATGGTTTTGTAATGAATTAACAGATTTGTAAACATCTGTATTAAAGAGGAAAGCAAGTCTGTAATGACGTGTGTTAAAAAAAAAGCCCTTTATCTCCTCTTGATCATCAGTGATCAGGGGTGTCACATATTGCAAAAGCCACGGTTTGGATCGGACATGGTTTTTAAAACATGGATCAGATGTTTCTATTCATCAAGATAACGGGCAATGAAAAGATTTGCCTGTGGTCCTGAATTAAACGGGGTGTCCAAGCTTTTACAGAATATTTTAATATACTTAATTGTTGTGTTAAATTGCAATAAGTAGAGGTGCACCGATCGATCGGGCACCGATCATTATCGGCCGATCATGCCTTGATCGGTTTGATCGGTAATGGGCAAAATGCGCCGATCAAAAGGACCGATCACAACAGTGCAGGCAGTAGCGCAGGGAGCGCTTGGTCCTGTCATGACACGCTCTGTGACGTAAACTCATTTTGACTTCTGATATGAGCTGGACGGACAAGGAGAGTAGTCGCCATCATCTAATGTAGTCCATGGCCGTCCAGCTCATATCAGAAGTCAAAATGAGTCAAATGGCTCTGAGAGATCTAAATAGACTGCTGTGTAATGAATGGAACCACACTGCCATCTAGTGGATATCCAGTGTGCGTGAGTGTGTATTTGTGTATCAGTAGGCATTTTGATTTTGTTTATTTTTTCATGTGTAGTGGTACAGAGAGTACAAAGAAGCTTTCTTCATTTGATTTGCTTATATTGTGAACTGCCATGATACTGGAATTGACAACTAAGTTCGAAATTGAAAAATTGATTGAATTGATTGATTTTGTTTGTGGATCTGTGGATTTCGTGAAAAGAATGTCTCAAAATTATGTCACAGAGGAAAGCGATGAATGCATGTAATTGGTGATCCACAAATGCTGAAACTCAATTCACAAATACAATTTCCAGTTTTACAAATGTAATTTTTTTTTTACAAATTAAGTTTTATATTTGCAAATACATTATTTGCAAAGACCAATTTACAAGTTACTAATATAAAATTTGCATTTGTGGATATCTGAACACATTTGCAAATCAGTGATTATTTGTAGATCACCCTGTGTGCATTTACAAATATTGAGACATATTTAACCCCATAGAATGAGGGCTGTATTTTACATTCTCAACGTATTCTCTGTAGGCTATAACCTGAGCAACATGGAAAAAAAAAAAAGCTTGCTGGTAGAACAAAGTCAGTGAAATAAAACAAAAGCTGGCAGTTTGTTCTAGTGTCTTTATTTGAATGCATGTTTTTTTATTTCATCATTAAGTTTTAATGCAAAAATAGTCCTATACATTAGACCTATATTCTTATTTTGGGCATGATCCAAATATGTACTTGATCGGTATCGGCAGATCAAAATTTCGGTGATCGGCCTAAAAAATCCTGATCGGTGCACCTCTAGCAATAAGTATCAGTGAATCAAAAATGCCTTTGTCAGAATCATGAAGAGTACAAAAATAAAAAATGAGCAAAACTTAACTAATTCTTACTTGCCAGAGATGAGGATGTCTACATTGTCTGCTGAGAAGGTGGCAAGAACAGTTATTGTTTATAATCTTTTCTGGATAAATAATTCATCCTATCGTCTGATCAGAATTAATTCAGATCAGTGGTCAGAAACAGTCAGGAATTCTTGTTGTTTTGCAGAGCTGTGGACTTTCAGCCAGCTTGGCTGTGCACGTTTCGAGCGAGATGCTCCATCCAGTGGGCTTAAGATTATACAAGGAAGAGATGACTTTGTCCTCAAATTTTAACATTAACAGCGATTCTTTCTGTGGTTGGATCCAGAAGTGCGCTGAGCCTGTTGTCTGTAGTGGACAATGGGGCTGTAATAGGCTGCATGAGTGTGCTGGTACAACGGGAGTTCCAGCCTCTCCGCAATGCTGTTTTAAATTTAAACAGGCTGTGTGAGCGCGGACCTGCTGCATTCTTTCCACGCAGACTGAGTTTACCATAACCGCATCAAAATTAATGCTTTTATCACTTTAAAACAAGTCACCATGACACAAAATCACACCTTTGTAAACTTTAATCCATAGTTCACATGCATCCTGAACTGTGGGGGCCGTCCATATGAATCATGGCTCAACTGTGATCTGTTGCACCACTATCGATGAGGATACCAATGATCGTGAGCTTTGGATGACCTAAAGAAGAAGGTTGTAGATGCAAACAGTGGAAAATAGATTTCTCTGTTGAGTGTCTGGTGTTACTCTTTGGGACATAGTGAGAAGCTTGAATATCACAAAAGGACCCAGAGTAGGGCTGCTGTTTTTTTTTTTTTTTTTTTTTTGCATCAAAAGGAGTCAGCTGAAATGGTTTGAGCATTTTGGTTGGGATGTCTCCTGGTCCTCTTCCAGGCATGTCCAACTGGGAGGATGCCCCGGGAAGACCCTAGACACACTGGAGGGATTATATTTCCCAGATTGCTTGGAAAAGCCTTGGGGTACCCAGGGCTCGAAATAGTACGTGCATGTGCTAGTTTGTGCACGTATTATTCGAGCGGTGCATGCAATTTTATACTGCACATGCACTGGTGCAAGTAACTTTATCCAAGTTTTATCAACTATAAGAACCTGTAAAATGAATCAATAAAGGAATAAATAAGGAAAAAAGCAATTTCCAGTGTGTTGTCTTCGTCTTCCATGCGTTTTATGACTCAGACACACGGAGCGAGTTGCTGTGCTCCATTTGTTGTGTTCGCGCGCTCACATGTAAACAAAGAAAAGAAAAAAAAAACTGGCTGTGGTTCCTCTCTCTCTCCCTCAAACTCTATCATTGTGTTATAAATAGTCACCATTTGTTTTATTATACATCTGTGTAGTTAATAAAATTATCTTCACGGACAATTAGTTTGCGCGCGTACCTGGAAAAAAAAAAGTGCCTGCCGCTGCGGTTACTTTACAGAACCCAGGAGACGTCACTTAAAGTGATATATTTTTTTCTGGCCATGATAATTTGTGTGCACGTTTTTCTTTAATTGAGCGCACAAATTAATAAAACGTGCTCTCATATTAATAAAACGTGCGCACGATTTCCTGGCTGTGATCATTCGTGTGCATGTTTTCCTTTAATTGAGCCCTCGAATTAATAAAAGTGCGCACATTTTCCTTTCGTTCAAAATGAACTTTATAATATGACCTAAATTGTCATCCTCACAACGCTTTGACCTCAGCATCCTTAAACTCCAGATGATGTCATGCTGGGCAGCTGGAGTTCTCTGTATGTCCTTGTGTGCCCAAACCATGATCATACACTCTGACCAGATCCATTTCTAATGGGGAACTGTATTACACTGTCTCCTGGTTTGTTGACTAATAGTCAGCATTTATGTGTCAAGACAATATTAAGTGCACGTTTTACAAATTGTGGCCACGTTTAAGTAGATCGTGCCCTTGTTTTACTCAAACGATGATTAAAACGAGCGCACAATATAATAAAATGTGCACATGATATAATAAAATGTGCGCACATTCTCTCCACATGCAAAACATTTTGCGATGACACTTCCAGGGCTCCGTAGTTCCTTGCTGTCTTTTCTGAAACTGTCATAATTGTTATAAACCAGTCACCATTTGTTTTATTATACATCTGTCTAGTTAATAAATAAAATAATCTTCACGGACGATTCGTTTGCGCGTGCACGTGGAAAAAAAAGCTGAGGGGAGAGCAGCAGCAGCGGCAAACTCTCCCCACAGAGGAATTAAGAGTCTGACACATCAGAGGAGGAGTTTTAAAGTTGATATAAAACTGATTTTTGGTTGTGCAAGTAACTTTTTTTGGTGCAAGTAATTTTTTTTTGTTACTAGCACCAGTGCAAGTAGGTTAAAAATGTATTTCGACCCCTGGGTACCCCAGGAGTTGCAGGACTCAGACCTGGATATGTAGGAGAAAAAGAATGAAAAGTATCCCTCCTCGGTGATGTCAGAGTGGGATTATTTTCCTTCGTGCACATTTTTGTATGGTGTGCTATCATTATGTAATGTTTCTATTGAAATCTGCCAACTGCTTTAGGAAGAGTTGCACTTATTGATTCATACACTGATTTGTGTGTTTCCTGTATACCCCCCCAAAACATGGTTGCAGCAGTAATGATAAATCAGAGAAATTTTTTATTTTTTGTGAATGCATGCTCATTTTATAGGTCAGCAACACATTTCAGAAAGTTATCAGAATATTCTGTTGAAAACACCAATTGTTGAAGTTTAGACATTTACTGTTTATACAAGACAATTGTGCTGTTGTATGCAGTCTGTACTGTTTTGGTTTTTGTGTTTAGTAGGAGACTGATCGGGACGGCAGGCAAGCAATTTTAGCAATCGCACTGTTTACACATACCCAAGATGGTGTTTGCCTTTCTAAAAAAGATTTGAAGTGATGACTTCTAGACTGGAGTTTCCATGTTCTCCCCGTGTATGCGTGGGTTTCCTCTCGGTGCTCCGGTTTCCTCCCACATCCAAAGACATGCGGGTTAGGTGGATTGGAATCTTTATAATTGTCCGTAGGTGTGTGGGTGTGTCTGTGTTTGTTTGTCTATTTGTGGCCCTGCGACAGACTGGCGTCCTGTCCTATGTGTACCCCGCCTCACGCCCTATGACTGCTGGGATAGACTCCAGCCCCCCACGACCCTTAATTGGAGTAAGCGGTAGAAGATGAATGAATGAATGAATGACTTCTTCGACTACAAGACACTATAGAACTGTGCTACTGACCATCTCAGACAATATTCTTTATTTCATTTTATATATATATATATATATATTCGGTTTGTCCGGAGTTGGGTCGCGGGGGCAGCAGCTCAAGCAAAGCCGCCCAGACCTCCCGATCCACACACATCTCCCCCAGCTCCTCCGGGGGGAACCCCAAGGCGTTCCCAAGCCATCCGAGAGTTGTAGTCCCTCCAGCGTGTCCTGGGTCTTCCCCCGGGCCTCCTCCCAATTGGACGTGCCCGGAACACCTCTCCAGCGAGGTGCCCGAGCCACCTCAGCTGACTCCTTTCAACGTGGAGGAGCAGCGGCTCGACTCCGAGCTCCTCCCGAGTGACTGAGCTCCTCACCCTGTCTCTGAGGGAGCGCCCAGCCACCCTGTGGAGGAAACTCATCTCGGCCGCTTGTACTCGCGATCTCGTTCTTTCGGTCATGAGCCAAATCTCATGACCATAGGTGAGGATTGGAACGTAGATCGATCGGTAAATCGAGAGCTTTTCCCCCCTACTCAGCTCTCTCTTCACCACGACGGTCCGATACAGCGACTGCATCACTGCAGATGCTGCACCGATCCGTCTATCGATCTCACGCTCCATCCGTCCCTCACTCGTGAACAACACCCCGAGATACTTAAACTCCTCCACTTGAGGCAAGGACACTCCACCGACCTGATGAGGGCAAAGCACCTTTTTCCGGTCGAGAACCATTGCCTCGGATTTGGAGGTGCTGATTTTCATCCCGGACGCTTCACACTCGGCTGCAAACCACCCCAGTGCACGCTGAAGGTCCTGATTTGATGAAGCCAACAGAACCACATCGTCCGCAAACAGCAGAGACGAGATTCTGTGGTTCCAAAACCAGGCCCCCTCTACACCCTGGCTGCGCCTAGAAATTCTGTCCATAAAAATAATGAACAGAACCGGTGACAAAGGGCAGCCCTGGCGGAGGCCAACGTGCACTGGAAACGGGTTTGACTTACTACCGGCAATGCGAACAAAGCTCCTGCTGCGGCCGTACAGGGACCGGATAGCCCTTAGCAAAGGACCCCGGACCCCGTACTCCCGGAGCACTCCCCACAGGGTGCCTCGAGGGACACGGTCGAACGCCTTCTCCAGATCCACAAAACATATGTGGACTGGTTGGGCGAACTCCCATGAACCCTCAAGCACCCGATGGAGCGTGTAGAGCTGTTCCAGTGTGCCGCGACCAGGGCGAAAACCACACTGCCCCTCCTGAATCTGAGGTTCGACCATCGGTCCAATTCTCCTCTCCAGTACTCTGGAATAGACCTTACTGGGGAGGCTGAGTGTGATCCCCCTATAGTTGGAACACACCCTCCGGTCCCCCTTCTTAAACAGAGGGACCACCACCCCGCTCTGCCAATCCAGAGGCACTGTACCCAATCGCCACGCGATGTTGCAGAGGCGTGTCAGCCAAGACAGTCCCACAACATCCAGAGACTGAAGGTACTCAGGATGGATTTCATCCACCCCAGGAGCCTTGCCACCGAGGAGCTTTCTAACCACCTCGGTGATTTCGGCCTGGGTAATGGATGAGTCCGCCTCCGAGTCCCCAGTCTCTGCTTCCTCTTCGGAAGACGTGATGATGGGAATGAGGAGATCCTCGAAGTACTCCTTCCACCGCCCGACAACATCCCCAGTCAGGGTCAACAGCTCCCCACCCGCACCGTAAACAGTGCTGGTGGAGAGCTGCTTCTGCCTCCTGAGGCGTCGGACGGTTTGCCAGAATCTCTTCAAGGCCGACCGATAGTTCTCCTCCATAGCCTTCCCAAACTCCTCCCAGACCCGTGTTTTTGCCTCTGCGACCGCACGGGCTGCGGCATGCTTGGCCTGCTGGTACCTGTCAGCTGCCTCTGGAGTCCCACCTACCAACAAAGATAAGCAGGACTCCTTCAGCTTGACGGCATCCCTTACTTCCGGTGTCCACCACCAGGTTCGGGGATTGCCGTCGCGACAGGCACCAGAGACCTTGCAACCACAGCTACGAGCGGCCGCATCGACAATGGAGGTGGAGAACATGGTCCACTTGGACTCCATGTCTCCAACCTCTCCCAGGATCTGGGCGAAGCTCTCCCGGAGGTGGGAGTTGAAGACCTCGCTGACAGAGGGTTCCGCCAGTCACGTTTGGGCCTGCCAGGTCTGACCGGCTTCCTCCCCTCCCAGCGGATCCAACTCACCACCAGGTGGTGATCCGTCGACAGCGCTGCCCCTCTCTTCACTCAAGTGTCTGAGACGCTTGGCCGAAGGTCAGATGATACGACTACAAAGTCGATCATCGACCTCCGGCTCAGGTTGTCCTGGTGCCACGTACGCTTATGGACACCCTTGTGCTCGAACATGGTGTTCGTGATGGACAAACTGTGACTAGCACAGAAGTCCAACAATTGAACACCACTCAGGTTCAGATCGGGGAGGCCGTGCTTCCCGATCACCCCCCCTCCAGGTCTCACTGTCGCCGCCCACGTGGGCGTTGAAATCCCAAAGGAGAACAATGGAGTCCCCAGTCGGAGCGCTATCTAGTACCCCTCCCAGGGACTCCAAGAAGGTCGGGTACTCTGCACTGCCGCTCGGCCCGTAGGCCGAGACAACGGTGAGAGACCTGTCCCCGACCCGAAGGCGTAGGGACGTGACCTTCACGTTCACCGGAGTGAACTCCAACACATGGCGCCTGAGCTGGGGAGCAATAAGCAATGCGACCCTAGCTCTCAGCCTCTCCCCATGAAAAAGGAGTTGGGTACCAGAGCCCAAGCTGTGCGTGGAGGTGAGCCCGACTATCTCTAGTTGGTATCTCTCAACCTCCCGCACAAGCTCAGGCTCCTTCCCCCCTAGTGAGGTGACATTCCACGTCCCAACAGCCAGGGGCTGTGAGCATGGACCGGGTTGCCGGGCCACCCGCCACCCAATCCTCTCTGCCCCCAACCCCCATGGCCCCCTCTGCAGGTGGTGAACCCACAGGAGGGCGGGCCCACGTCGCTCTTTCGGGCTGAGCCCGGCCGGGCCCCATGGGCTAAGGCCCGACCACCAGGCACTTGCGCGCGAGCCCCAACCCCAGGCCTGGCTCCAGGGTGGGGCCCCGGCTCCGCCATACCGGGCGACGTCTCGGTCCTTAATTTTTTTACTGGTCATGGAGGTTCTGAACTGCCCTTAGTCTGACCCATCACCTAGGACCTGTTTGCCTTGGGAGACCCTACAGGCAGCACAAAGCCCCCAACAACATAGCTCCTACGATCATCCGGGTACGCAAACTCCCCCACCACGATAAGGTGGCAGCTAGAGGGGGAGCAACACAACATTTGTGTTGCTCCGAACATTTTGGGAGCAACATTTCATATATATATATATATATATATATATATATATATATATATATATATATATATATATATACACTCAACAAAAATATAAACGCAACACTTTTGGTTTTGCTCCCATTTTGTATGAGATGAACTCAAAGATCTAAAACTTTTTCCACATACACAATATCACCATTTCCCTCAAATATTGTTCACAAACCAGTCTAAATCTGTGATAGTGAGCACTTCTCCTTTGGTGAGATAATCCATCCCACCTCACAGGTGTGCCATACCAAGATGCTGATTAGCCACCATGATTAGTGCACAGGTGTGCCTTAGACTGCCCACAATAAAAGGCCACTCTGAAAGGTGCAGTTTTATCACACAGCACAATGCCACAGATGTCGCAAGATTTGAGGGAGCGTGCAATTGGCATGCTGACAGCAGGAATGTCAACCAGAGCTGTTGCTCGTGTATTGAATGTTCATTTCTCTACCATAAGCCGTCTCCAAAGGCGTTTCAGAGAATTTGGCAGTACATCCAACCAGCCTCACAACCGCAGACCACGTGTAACCACACCAGCCCAGGACCTCCACATCCAGCATGTCCACCTCCAAGATCATCTGAGACCAGCCACTCGGACAGCTGCTGGAGCAATCGGTTTGCATAACCAAAGAATTTCTGCACAAACTGTCAGAAATCGTCTCAGGGAAGCTCATCTGCATGCTCGTCGTCCTCATCGGGGTCTCGACCTGACTCCAGTTCGCCGTCGTAACCGACTTGAGTGGGCAAATGCTCACATTCGCTGGCGTTTGGCACATTGGAGAGGTGTTCTCTTCACGGATGATGCGAAGGAGATGTGTTGCACTGCATGAGGCAAATGGTGGTCACACCAGATACTGACTGGTATCCCCCCCCCAATAAAACAAAACTGCACCTTTCAGAGTGGCCTTTTATTGTGGGCAGTCTAAGGCACACCTGTGCACTAATCATGGTGTCTAATCAGCATCTTGATATGGCACACCTGTGAGGTGGGATGGATTATCTCACCAAAGGAGAAGTGCTCACTATCACAGATTTAGACTGGTTTGTGAACAATATTTGAGGGAAATGGTGATATTGTGTATGTGGAAAAAGTTTTAGATCTTTGAGTTCATCTCATACAAAATGGGAGCAAAACCAAAAGTGTTGCGTTTATATTTTTGTTGAGTATATATTATAATAGCCAAGTGGCTTCTGTGTCCGTGTGTATGTCTTCAATCACTCAAAAAAACGGGGAGAGCTATCATTTGCTGTTTGGCATGCTTATGTATTTTGGATCAAGGATGAACGCTGCAAAAATGGAAAGTTGATAGGACAAATTTTTGGAGAAATGAGCAATTTTAGCTAAACACTAAACGATGCATGCTGTGCTGCAATGTACCATGGGAGTTTGGGGTTGTGAGGTTTGAAATGTTATCGTGGTTTGTTTAAGTGTTGTTGGTGTTGTTGATTTATTGTTTTTGTCACTCAATTGGTTTAGTCAGTTTAAATAAGTCTCATGTTGCTATTACCATGAGTGACTTAAGTTTCATGTTGGTACCATGAGTGAAATGTTTAGTGGTTTTAATGTCTTTATCCACTGTGTTTGTTTGTCAAATTAAAACCATCTGCTTACAGCAGCTGTGCGTGGGTGCATGTTACCAACTCCTTTTTGGACTCATGGCATTCCAGTAGGGGGCAGTAAGTCATCTTTATGTTAAAAGCGTGATTGTGGTGAATGATTTTAACGTCAGTGTAAGTACATAATGTAATTGTAAATGCATTAAAAGCACATGGATGACACAAAATGAAAACACTTATTTCCATTGTGGTCTATTTCAAAATCAAATGACAAAATACAACCCCAGTTCCATTGAAGTTGGGATGTTGTGTAAAATGGAAATAACAGAATACAATGATTTGCAAATTGTCTTCAACCTATATTCAATTGAATACACCACAAAAACAAGAAAGTTTATGTTCAAATTGATAAACTTTGTTTTTGTGCAAATATTTGCTCATTTTGAAATCGATGCCTGCAGCACGTTTCAAAAAAGCTGGGACAGTGGGACTGGGAAAGTTGATGAATGCTCAAAGAACACCTGTTTGGAACATTCCACAGGTGAAGAGGTTAATTAGAAAGAGGTGAGTGTCATGATTGGGTATAAAATTGTTGAGTGTCGTGTGTGTGTATATGTATGTATGTATATATATATATATACTATTGTGTTGCCCGTGGAGATTCATGTGCTCTACATTGGGTAGTGTGTATAAAATAAGTAGCTGACATTTTTAAAGGGTGGTAATAAATTGAGCCAGAATGTTTTTAGAATCTTAAACCTCAACAATTTGTAGAACTGGAACTCGACCCTTTTATTTCCTGTTAATTGTAATTATGTAATTTTTAATATTAGCTTACTGTCTTAATGTATTTATAAATTGTTTAGGTTGTTGTTATCATATACACACTATTATTATTATTATTATTATTTTATTATTACTTCTATTTTGTCATTTGATATTTAAGTGGACCACGTGTGTTGTGGTCCACTTAAACAAGAAAGTGTTTCCACTTTCTTGTGTTATCCACGTATTTTGAACATATTTACAATTATATGAACTTACTGCCCCCTGCTGGAAAGGCTTGAGTCCAAAATCACACCTGAGCAATGTTATTGCTCATATTGCTAATATTTGTTGCTTCTTCAAAACTCAGTCATATCAGTGTTCCGTTTTGGTGCCGTTCCTCCTTGACCCAAAATACATAAGCACACCAAACAACAAATGTCAGCTGGGCCCTGTTTGTCCTTGATCGACCACTAAACATTTCACACATGGTACCAACATGAAACAAGTCAAGTCATGGTAACTGTAAGATAATACTTACATCATATTACATTTTGGATTCATGAGTCATTTCAGCTCATTGTTTAATTTACTATCCTTGAAAAATGTCAGCTATCGATTTTATTAACACTACCCAACCTAGAGCCTGTGGCTCCCCACAGGCAACACGGTAGTGTGTGTGTGTGTGTGTGTGTGTGTGTGTGTCTATATCTATATATATATATTACTTGATAGATATCTAGAGGTAATTGGATTTTGGAGTAGTTTTTGTCAAAATCGAGGAAAACGTTGTTCCAAAACCACACTGACAAAACATGTAGATCAGTAAAATATTAGTGATTGGTATGAATAACTTCATCATCATTATTATACATAGTCAGACACATCAATACAACCATGTACAATTATACTGCGTGTAGAGCACAGATGATATGTATCCTGTTATTTTGTTTGAACTACAGAATCCCCTTGTTTATGCTTTATGAATAAGGAAGGCCAGGGCAGTTAGCATTTCTTTTTATCCTCAATAGTCTAGTTTAATGATGCTGTATTATAGTACTGAAAGTATAGACTCAGGATTGATGCCATTATCGATTCTGCTTATTGATGCCATTATCGATTCCTTTATCAATACCTCCTGTGAATTTTCTGTGTACTGAGAGTAGGCTTGAAAGGTTTTCTATGTCAACATGATTTTATTGATTCTTAAACTAAATAAATATGAAATTCGTCACTGGATCCTTTATCTCTGGACATAAATAAGAGTTGCTTTAATTTTGGTAAAAAGTGATGCAAATTATTGGTTGAGCTAATAGGATTAATAAATGGAATAGTTTTGAGAGTGCTGAATGCTTGGTCTCCAAAGTAAAGATCAAACAAGGTGTGCATTGAATTCTTTGACATGTAATATATGTTACCCTGTAACATGAACTACGTAAGCATGACACGATGCAAACTGTTACTTTTTAAAACCCGATGAACTCAGCCAATAATTTGCATAATTTTTTGCCAAAATTGGATCAACTTTAACTTTTGACCCCAGTACAAACTGAAACTGACCTTTGTCACCATTCTTTCTCCTTTTACCTCATAACTCTAACAGTCAGTCACAGATTGTCCAAGCTATACCTTTTTGGAGTCTTTATGATCAGGCAAATAATGTGGTGTAGTTTTCTATATGATTGGAGCATCTTTTAATTTTGACCCCTGTGTAATTCCTCAATTGACCCCTACCTGGCTGCCTATTGAAAATTCAAGTGGCCAATCAGTTTTTTCAAAAGAGTTCATGTCTATGGAGTATTTGTGACGAATTTAATGTTTGTATCACCATTTGCTGGATTCCACTCTAAATATTCTCATCTGCTGCACTCTTTATGCGATGTAAGATGCTCCTCCTCAGTGTTTTTCAAGTGTTTCCATCCCCTGACTTGTCTGAAGAAAACTGGCAATAAAACTGATCATTATGTATAGATATGATCAAGTTTTACAGATTTGCTTTCAGTTTGAGTTTGAGGAAAATAATTTTAGAAAATGTTATTCTTTATTTTTTGTGTTTCTTGTATTTAAAATGGCACAAACAAATTCAAATGTCTGAAATTCCAAGTGTTCCAATACTTTTGGAGGGCACAGTGTCCGAACCTTATGATGAGTGCAAAATGAGTGTGGTATTATAACTGTTTTGTTTTAGAATGTTTAATTTTCACTGTTGCTGCACTTTGTGTCAAATCATCATCATTAGGGGTGGGTATTGGCAAAGAAGTCACGATTCAATTCGAATCACGATTCACATGCCACGATGCGATTCTATCACGATGCATCACGATACTTGAATTATTGCAATGCATTGCGATATTTTCAACATACTTCAGTGAAAATGTAAAAAATATACAGCCATTACCAGTGGCTGACTGGCTGTGTATGATCTGTATAGTGTCTTCAATTGATACATAACTCAGAGCAACTCAATTCATAACTGAATTTATTGAAAGACTTTGGAGGCACTTGCCATTAAAACAAATATTACTGTTTCAACTAGTACCTGGAATGCACAGGTGTTTTTTTGCTACTCGTGAAAGGAAAGGATACTGGCTCTCATGTTCTTTCCACCAGTTAAGTGGATTATCACCAAGTGCCAAGGGTGCTTCCTCCTTGTATCCTACTATCTCGTCTTTTGCCTGGTCCTCAGCAGTTTTCAATTTCTTTGCAGCACCTGCAGTATGGGAGGACACGGCAATAATCAAAATAAAAAATATATACTATATTACTCAGTACATTAAATTATCATCATCATCATCATCATAATGTTATTTGTTACATTACTTTACATTATATTTAAATGCCATATGCATGTATAGTTTGTGGAGCATCCTCAAATTAGGAAACAAGACACTCACTTAGAATATTTCTTTCAGCATGTTGTGGTAACATATTTTTAAACTAACCTGCTGCATATGTCTGTCCAAGTAGGTCAGCTAGAGAACAGCGTTTGGATGTTTTTGATGAACATATAGCAGACATGTCTTCTTGGTCAGGGTTTTGGCTGCCATCCTCCATTGATTCTGCCTGAAGTCCACTTGTGCTTTGCTGGAATCAACACAATCTTCAGAATTGTGAATGATTTTATCTTGCACAATAACATTTCCAGTGACAACTGCATTTACCTACGATGGATTTATTTATTCATGAATTTAGTTATAAATATTTATTTATTACTTATTTATGCTTTTTAAACTGTGAAGATATGAATTTATATTTTATATTTTTAAAATAAATTTTAACTGTATTGCTGTTAATGTAACCTGTAATGCCCTTTTGGTCCTGGCAGCTTCTGCAGTTACTCCATTGTAGACATCTTCCCTCTCGTCCTCGGAAAGGTAAGGCCTTAAAATGGGGATCAAGAGCCGAGGCTTTATACAGAGCCTCCTTTTCGTTTAAGTATCTCTTGATAAGATCCTGGCACATTGTGGTTTTAAGTTCCCTTGTCAAGGTGGAATCACTCGGATTGTCTTGGAGCTCATGGACGAGTTGGGAATGGAGTGGCGCTACAATAGATAGCGTTGGACTGGCCTCCTCTGATATTGCGAGTGTAGCTACTTTCATAGGTTTCATGGCAGCGACAACCTCCTCAGCAGTTATGTCAGGCTCGGTGAGTGTGCAGATTTCCTTCTCAGAAACTAATTCCCAGCCCTCGTCAATGTGGTGCGATGTTATGGAGAGGTATGACTCCGTGGCTCGCGAAGTCCACCCATCGCATGTTAGGGCAACACTTTCTGTGGAGGCAAGGGATTTTTTTTAACTTGTAGCTTTATCTCTTCATACATCTGCGGGACCATTACTTCTGTGAATTGTTTTCAGCTCGGGATCACATAGCGAGGCTCGAGTGTGCTTATCATTTTTTTGAACCCACTGTTCTCTACCACGCTGTACGGCCGTAAATCCTGGAAAATAAACTCAGCAATCGACTCGGTGATTTTCTTGGCACGTGTAGATAAAGGGGCTAGTTTGCAATCAAAGGTTGTTTGTCTTATTATTGGTTGCGGTGCTGGCTGCTCTTGCTGTTTTTCTGGATGGCGCCTCCGCATGTGTGCCTTTAAGTTTGTGTTCCCACAGTATTTCATTGCCGTGTTACAGTGTCTGCAAAGTGCGTTTGTTATGTCGATTTCTTGTTTACCTTCTTTGTTTTTGAAGCCAAAATGCGCCCAAACATCAGATTTAAAATTTGATGGAGGCGGACAGATTTTCTGTTTCTTCCATGTTGTGTTTTTAAGAGACTCGTCACAGTATCCCGCGGCCGGAAATGCTGTTGGCATGAAGGCAGCGGGCGTCAACACCTCCACGGCGACATCTACTGGACTGGAAGTTGTATTCCACTTGTTCTTGGCTTATGTTCGCCAACCATTCATACAATTTTATTTATTCATTTTTTAAATTAATAATCGATACTTGGCGTCAAGAATCGATGCAGTAGATCGCGAAAATTAGTATCGCGATGCATCGTCATGACGATTATTTTGCACACCCCTAATCATCATCATCGTATATCATGTTGATATGACAATATTGAGATATGATAATTTGGCCATATTGTACAGCCCTACTGTTAACTAGCTGGAAACTTTGAATATTAATTTACATCTGTAATGGGGGGGGGGGGGGTCAGCTGAAAGGCAAAAAAAAAAAGGGAAAAGCTCTACCCAGAAGTTGAAAGGTTTTAGCCATGCTAATGCTCCCCTGAAACATTTACTTAAAAAAAAAAACGTCTGAAGCACCTAAATGACATAGTGACATGTTGAAGAGCTTCGCTCGTCCATGTCTGTGACATATACATATTAATGATGAATGTTATGTTTGTGCTTTTTTTTTTTTTCCTCTTTATGCAGAAACACCATTGAATGTGTTGTTCGAGTTAACATTTCCCGGGCATTTTCCACTTGAGTGTGAATTTTCAATTATAAATTCAGGGCAATACCGTGTTTGTATTCTGCAGTTTGTTTTGTTTTTACAGTGTCTGACAAACCACCTCTGCTTTGGATTAACCACTCTGTGTAAATGGTGGTCATTATTATAATTATTATTTTATTAAATTGCTTATTTTGCATGTGATCTTTTATCTCATCTGGCTTTTAAATTGTTGTACTTAGCATAAACATGCTTATTATTTGTTGGCTTCTCTTAAGCACAGTTTCTATAGTCTCACTGCAAGGCATTTTGGGCTGTTTAGCCAGTGCTGCAGTGCCTCCTACTGGTTAGAAAGTGATGAAATGCTTCTGTAGACCAGAATCTACTGGGCTGCAGTACACAGAGGAGAGTCACATGGCTTATTTCCTTTCTATGTGACAAGAACAGTATAATTTTACATTTTGTTTGGTCATGCATTTCAGGAGAAATTGCAGCTATCCAAAGTTGAAAGTATTAGCTGTGTGCAACTGTGTCAGTCAAATCTACTGGGCTGCAGTACACAGAGGAGAGTCACATGGCTTATTTCCTTTCTATGTGACAAGAACAGTATAATTTTACATTTTGTTTGGTCATGCATTTCAGGAGAAATTGCAGCTATCCAAAGTTGAAAGTATTAGCTGTGTGCAACTGTGTCAGTCAAATTAAAGCTAAATTGGTAGAGCATTTTGTGGGTTTGCTGTTCACTACACACCAGGGTTGAGTAATATGAAGAACATATTTAAAACTAAGTGATATGAAGAATATAATTGTCAGGTTTTTTTTTCTTACAGGTAATGAAGTACTCTATGTAATAAGACATTGGCCGGTTTACAGTTCCCTTGAACATTTTCACAATATGAAAAATATCATGCATTTGTACTGTCAGTGCCAATACCAGTTTATGTCAAATAAATAATATTCTCAAAATTAGAAATTCCAACATAACATAAAAATCTTTTGCATGTAGGGAGAGAAAATGGACAGCATACAGAGACAATATGGTTGTGAGCAGCGGTTTTTGTATATCTTGGCAAACAACATTCAACCTTAACTTTCCAATCCTGCCTATATTCTATTTTATCAAACTATATAGGTTAATTCTGTTTGATTATCTGCATTATTGCCTTATGAACTTATTTAAAAACAATAGTTGTTTACCTGTTTATATATACCAAGATGATGACTGCCTCTGTAAATGGCATGGAAGAGTCCAAAAGATTTCAGAAACTGATATACTAATATTTAAAACAAACCAAACCCCTTCTACCTCTTTATTTAAGGGCGTAAATGAAGATGCAGTTCCTTCTTGAATTTCAAAACAGAAAAATACTAAATACTGAGCACAACCCATTTCTCATGTTTCTGGGGCTTGCCAATTTAGGGATTCTGCATTTTGATCAAGGACACGTGGCCACTGTCAAGTCGACTTTCTGGCTAGTGGACAACCCCTTCTACTGATGAAGCAATGTTCACACACATAGTGGCTGAACTGACATCTTTGTATGACAGTTACAGTTGTGGGCGGAAACATACGTACAGCTTGATTTAAAAACTTTGAAAGTCAATTTTCCACACCTGCACCACTTCCATTTTTGTCAAACAATACTTTGTCTATTATAGTGTCAAGTTTATTTCCATGTATAAATTTATTTCACAGCAAGATATATTTATATCAGGTTTTATTCACTGTCAGGTTTTATTTACTGTCAAATATTCAGCAGGTCAGCTGACTGCTTCTTTAAATGACATCAAACATTCCAGAAACTCACTGAATTACTTTAAAATGTCTCTGAATGACTACTTGCCATAATTTAAGGTTCACTGGAAATTGTTGGCTATATTGAAGGGCCTACCTGTACAACCACTGCCTTCTTGTGTTTAAGAAGAGGAATGCAAAATCTCAAGAATTAAACCGAGGGTTTTGGAGTCATTTTGGATCGGCATACTTCAGATTCCTGCTTAGGACCCACCTTCAAAGAGGTTAATGGTACCACACACAAATTTTCTGCAAAAATAGGAGACAGTGCAGACATGTCATTGTGGAAGGAGGCCCAAATTCAGAGTCCGGAATGAACAAACGTGTTCTGAAGGTCCACCAGATCTCCAGGATCACAATAAAAGAATCTGTAAAAGAAAGAAGTTGGAATCATCATCACACTTGTGATATCATCTCTGCCTTTTAAGAGAACACTCCATCACCATGACCTAAAAAGCTGTTGACTAAGGATGAAGCCACAAATCTAAAATCTTAATTTAAAAGCAAGGCAGAAATTTACATTTGGTCACTGTGACAAAGGCTGAGTCCCCCCCCACCCGACATATTGGTGCTTTATGGAAAATAAGACTTGTAGGGGTGGTGGCCAAGTGGTTAATGCGCTTGGTTTCAGTTCAGAAGGTTCCGGGTTCAAATCCCACCCCTGCCACATTTCTCCATGTAATGTGGAGTTGCGTCAGGAAGGGCATCCGGCGTAAAACTTGTGCCAATTCAACATGCAGATCCACCTTGGATTTGCTGTGGCGACCCCAAGTGCAAACAAGGGAGCAGCCGAAGGGACTGACTTACTATGGAAAATAAGACTTCAAAAAATTGTTACATTTGAGTACCAGGACAAAGGTCCTGAATTATTTAGTTATTGTCCTTAGTGAATGAATGGCTTTCTTCTTGGTTAACACCATTATGACGGTGCTCCCTTAAAGGTCACATTTCCATCTGCTGCCTCAAACTCTTTCACCAGTTCCTTAGTTATGATTCTGAGGTTCTGGTGGACCTTTGGAACAAATGTTCTTTAATACCTGTATGATTGGTCCTCCTTCTGCAACAAAATAAACTATGTTCATGGTCCCAAGCATCATATTTTTGTATAACGGATGACACAGCTGCTTGTGTAACCTTTGTTCATTTAGAGGTGTCTGCAGAGGAGGAACCTGACTTGTGCAGAATGAAAATTTTGCTTTTGATGACATGGTTTAACTTTTTAATTTTGATTTTAACTCTGTGCTTTTAAACACAATAAGGTGGTGGCTCTACAGTGGAAAGTTTTAACATATCTGTCCTGGTCCAATAAGAAATGTGATTAATAGAACATGCTATTGCTACATCTACCACAAGATGGTGATGTGTGTCAGGTAATTTCTGAAAGCTTACTGCAACTTGTCATTTAGTGAGGGTGATATGTGCATTTGCACCCCCTGTTTTACCCCCCTGTTTTTCATTTTGCTGAAACTTAAATTTTTTGGGGGGGGGGCTAAACTGTTGGCATTATGATGGAGAGTCCTCTTGGAAATAATTTATTTGACAAATTATTCACATGCCTTGGCACATTTTCAAAAGACACCAGTTTAACATTTAAATTGTCAAGTTTTATGTCCCACATACTAGGTTCATAGTGTTTGTTTGTGCATGTATTGACATGTTCTTCTTAGCATAAGGTAAGTGTACCCATTAAGCTCATGCACCTTTTAAGCCCACTTTCAACTTCGATGTCAATTTACAAAAAAGGAAAATATATATTTTGCCATCTATTACTTCATCCAGTCAAATGATTTGTTACTTCTATGACATTTTTTTATTGCATACATATCACATTTTCCATTGTTGAGTTAGCCCTGCCATAAAATATGCTTTCTTGGGACTCCTGACATGAAGACACCCAAAAACCTTGGTGTTTCATTCATTGTCAGCAAATTTCAAAAACATCTTTGGTATGTACATTAATATTATGTCAAATAAGAGGTAAATGTGCTAATTTTGATTTATAGATAAATAGTATTTTGAAAAATTACGATTTCCCTTCAGATGGAAAGATGGGTGTATGAGCTAGCAAACATGGCTAATCTCATGCTAACGTGCCTAGCCCTGTTAATGCTACTCTGTCACAAGAACTAAGGTTGTCAGCTACAATTGTTAAACATTATATTACTCATTTAACATCAATATTTAGATAAATGCATCATAAATTGTTCTGTGGAGCTGATTAATTTCGTAAATTCACTTTTTTTGTTGTTTTTTACAGGTGGGCTTAAATGGTACATCCCATCAAAATGCATGCAAACTACAGCCAAACATGCTAATATTCAATGACTAAAACTTTATATTTCTGAATTTGTGCACAGTAGTAACTGCTGTAATGTTTGATGCAAACTATATTTAGGCTTCATGCATAGTTTTGTGAGCATAGCTTACATTTTGAAAGTAAAGCGTAGTCTTTTTTTAAGCATTCCTCATGGCGAAACCATTTAAGTCCAGCATGGTCCATTTGAAACCCACCTCATGTATTTCAATAGAGAATTTCCTGTAGTACAAGTTGAATGCATTTTTCTGTTCAAAGTGTTTAAAAGTAGCAGTTCACTGTGTGACTTTAAATTACTGATCTACTTTACTATAACCCCTGGCAATAATTCTGGAATCACCGGCCTCGGAGGATGTTCATTCAGTTGTTTAATTTTGTAGAAAAAAAGCAGATCACAGACATGACACAAAACTAAAGTCATTTCAAATGGCAACTTTCTGGCTTTAAGAAACACTATAAGAAATCAGGAAAAATAATTGTGGCAGTCGGTAACGGTTACTTTTTTAGACCAAGCAGAGGGAAAAAAATATGGACTCACTCAGTTCTGAGGAATAAATTATGGAATCACCCTGTAAATTTTCATCCCCAAAACTAACACCTGCATCAAATCAGATCTGCTCGTTAGTCTGCATCTAAAAAGGAGTGATCACACCTTGGAGAGCTGTTGCACCAAGTGGACTTGACATGACATGAATCATGGCTCCAACATGAGAGATGTCAATTGAAACAAAGGACAGGATTATCAAACTCTTGAGAGGGTAAATAATCACGCAATGTTGCAAAAGATGTTGGTTGTTCACAGTCAGCTGTGTCTAAACTCTGGACCAAATACAAACAACATGGGAAAGTTGTTAAAGGCAAACATACTGGTAGACCAAGGAAGACATCAAAGTGTCAAGACAGAAAACTTAAAGCAGTATGTCTCAAAAATCGAAAATGCACAACAAAACAAATGACGAACGAATGGGAGGAAACTGGAGTCAACGTCTGTGGCCGAACTGTAAGAAACCGCCTAAAGGAAATGGGATTTACATACAGAAAAGCTAAACGAAAGCCATCATTAACACCTAAACAGAAAAAAACAAGGTTACAATGGGCTAAGGAAAAACAATTGTGGACTGTGGATTACTGGATGAAAATCATATTCCGCGATGAATCTCAGATCTGCATTGGGCAAGGTGATGATGCTGGAACTTTTGTTTGGTGCCGTTCCAATGAGATTTATAAAGATGACTGCCTGAAGAGAACATGTAAATTCCCACAGTCATTGATGATATGGGGCTGCATGTCAGGTAAAGGCACTGGGGAGATGGCTGTCATTACATCATCAATAAATGCACAAGTTTACGTTAATATTTTGGACACTTTTCTTATCCCATCAATTGAAAGGATGTTTGGGGATGATGAAATCATTTTTCAAGATGATAATGCATCTTGCCATACAGCAAAAACTGTGAAAACATTCCTTACAAAAAGACACATAGGGTCAGTGTAACCGTTACTGACTGCCACAATTTTTTTTCCTGATTTCTTATAGTGTTTCTTAAAGCCAGAAAGTTGCCATTTGAAATGACTTTAGTTTTGTGTCATGTCTGTGATCTGCTTTTTTTCTACAAAATTAAACAACTGAATGAACATCCTCCGAGGCCGGTGATTCCATAATTTTTGCCAGGAGTTGTAGATAGAAAGCTATATAGATAGATAAAATTTAAATTTTTACTTTTAAAATGTAAATAAAAAAATACACCTTTAAAATGTAAATGTAATTTCTTTTGAAAGATCTGTTCACTCTTATATAATAAATATTTTGCTTTTTGTTTTTAATTGAATTGCCTGAAATTAAACTAAATTAACCGATTCATTGTTCTGTGCTGTGTCATGTATGTCGTTTATTTAGATGATCTTGTTCGAAAGGGATTTAAAAAAAAAAAACATTTTCACTGTTGTTTATAAAATATATTGCATTAATTACATTGTTATGCAATAAATTAATTATTGCATTAAACATGTTTATTTTATCAATAAATGATGTTATTGGCTTTGGAACACATGTGCTAAGTCCATTCCAGACTTTTGACTTTTTCCCTAAAATTTCTTAATTATGTTTTGAATTGTACATCAACTAATGACTTAATATTCAAATGAGAAGTAAATTATGCCCTTTAACAACTGATGTCACTTACAAATTATGTCAATATATAGCAAAAATAGCGAAACTTACATTTTTGTGGGCTTAATGGGTACACTTTAGGGCTGCAACAAACTATTATTTGGATAATCGATTAATCTGATGGGGTTTCGACACGATTAATCTATTAATTAGCGGGGAATTTTTTAAAAATGTGCCAGGGAAACAATTTTTCTCTCCTTCCATCACTTTAACAACAGAACATTATTTGAAAACTTAAAATTTGAAAATCAACAAATTGTCAAATGTCAATTGGCTGTTGAAATATAAAATAATAAAGAATAAAACAGTTTATAATAAAGAACAAAAAAAAAATTATTTCAAATGGCATTGCTTTATCAAAGGGCTGAGTTGTCATAAAACAACATTGAAACATATGTTATAAAATATATGGTGAAAAAAGAGGTATTTTTATTGCTGCAAATGAGCAATTAGCATAACCAGTTAACCATAAAACCTAAATTAAAAACTGTAGCCTGACTCATTATGTGTTCAACATTTTCTGTGTAACTTGTAAACTATGTGCTCATTTCACAGTGACACGTGACTCATCCCACATATCTCTCTCTCTCTCTGTGCGAGGGAATGACAGACTCTTCACTCTCGCACCGTATTTGAGCAAACTTTGGAAACATGAAGACTTTCAACTGTAAAATAAAGCCTATAAATAAATTTCTGGAGCTATACAAGCCGAAAGAGCTGGTTTTATGTTAAGACTTTGACAGAGTTTTTTTTTTTTTTTTTTTCCCCCTGCTGCAGCGCTGCTCGGCTCTCTGTCTGCAGGGTGGCCAGTGCAGCACAAACAGCCTGGCTGGATTTTATGACTGCTTAAACAAGAACAAACATTTGTTAACTTGCCCAGACACTGAGCTCTCCCCTTCCTCGTTGATGACTCCGATATGCTTTCGTTTGAGATGCATCATTACCGTCGTACTCCCGTGCCATGTGAGGTCCGACTTGCAAATGTTGGAGTTAACGTCTTTGCGTTGTTTAACATAAAGTGCTCCCACACTTTTGAAGTCTTGATTTTCTTCTGTCTACCTGTTTTGTGCCATATTCTAAGTGTGTAGTTCTTCTACGAAACAACGTCTGATCTGCTCTGTGCACTGGTTGCTACTGGCGTCAGAAGTGGCCAGCAGCTTCTGGCGCCATAATCGCTCGACACAACGCATCAATGACGCCGTGTGTTGCCAACGCCTGTTGTAATCGAATTTTATCGATTCTTTGTTGCAGCCCTAGTACACATGGTAGACAGTTCAATTTGACTATTAGTGAAACTGAAATAATTTTGCTTGTGGACATAACTGGATAACAAATGGTAATCAATTTCATATTATTACCATAGGTGTGATTTACATATGTCATTTCAATGTGTCTTGTACCAGATTGTTTGTAGCTTTGCTGTATATATTTATTGTTAATCAAGATTACATTTACATTTGCATTAAAAGGTTTCCAGTGACCACTCTGAAATCAAGTTTAAATGTGATTGCTCTGTCAAGCTCATGTTACACCTCTGGTGTTTTGCATAGGTCAAAGAAAAAAAGATAACTGCAGAGTTTTTATTATGCGTAATTGCATGTATTATATGGAACTGGGGCAGGGAATGTTTCTGTGTGTGTGTCATGAGTATAACACTTGTTCATGTGATTAAAATGTTACACCAAGTCTTACACTCCCAACACAAAAACAGTCAATTTTCTCTCTTCGGAGGTCCTGGGTTAAATAAATCCAATAAGAGTTTATGTTTTCTGACCCACCTTCTCTGCTGTTATGGGCACTACGCTGTCTGAACTTGAAGCTGTGTGTATTTTGGCTGTTAAGCCTTCTCTAATGCTATGTTTCATCTCACATTACTCCCACCTGCTGCTCACTCAGCCTTATGTAATTTGTCCTTTCTGTCTGTCCCATGAAAGCGAAAGGGAGTTGGAAGTTATTACCAAAAGAGTGACATTACCTTGCAGTAGAGTCGGGGCTATATGGTTTTGGGAAATAGCTAATTGTGATTTGTCTGCCTGATACTGTGATTTGATTTGCAGTATAATTTTTGACAGTCGAGCTTCAGTTCAGTATTTATAATGTACATGTAAAACATGATGGCGCTTTACCACTTAAGAGAGCATCAAATTATTTTTGATTGGTGAGCATGCCTTGGAACTGAGGAGCGTGAGCCTTCTGACTGGTGAACATTACTGTTGTACGGTGTTATTTCAAAAGGGTGGTATGGGCTAATGGTCCCTCAGTGCCTAAAGTAATGGGCCATTTTCTCCATATGAGGGGTCCTTCTCTGACATCAATGGGCCTATGTGAAGTGGAATAAAATAAATAATTTAAGATTTGTAACTTTTTAATATATTGTAAGAGCCGCAATTTAAGTTGGTTAAATAGAATGCAAATTTCAAATTTCTTTATTTTTTGGTATACTTAATATCACTTGATGTTGTTCATAGGTCATGAGTAATTCTTAAGTTTCAAACTTATGACTGTCAAAATAACACTTTTTTAAAACTAAGTGCAGCACCTATAACACTTTCATTTTACCTGAGGCCAACAAAATATGGCCATTGGGTATTGTGAAAGCTTTGTGTCTCTGTCCATCTGTCCACCCGTTTGTCTGTGCTCAGCATAAGTCCAGTACTATTACTGCCAGGGTCTTTAAATTCACAGGGAACATTCTTGGAACACAGACTTTGGACAAGCTCAAACATGACTAACCTTGACCTATTGTAAGAGGCCAAAGGTCACACTCTGTTTCCTATTTTTAGCTATGAATCAAGATCTGTTTTTTTGGGGGGTGGGGGTGACAGCCAATCAGAATAGAGAGACACCGTGACATCACTGGCTGGTCTCTCTCTGGCTGTGAAGTCAATGCAGAATCTGCTCCCAAACCACTTCGTTTCTGGGAAATAACACGTTTCTCATATATTGTAAAAGCTAGTGACACTTGTAAAACTAAAAATGCAGCATTTGTAACCTGATATCACCTCTGGAGTGATTTACAAGACATCTCGCCGGTGTCAGCATTCATGCGCATCACACAGGGTCAAAGGTAACTTATGCTCTTTTCAAAAGCTCATGTATATGCACACACACCTCCTGCAGACACCATTAAAACTGAGATAAAATATTGTTTATGATTGAGTTTATTCTGCAGCATCAATGATACACAGATAACACAATAAAACATTAAAAATGTCATTGACAGAATAGAGGGGCTTGATTGAACATGTACAAATTATAATTAAGATATTAGGACAACATGCAGAGACAATACACATAAGTGTGCTAAGGCTAATGAAATCGTCATCATTAATGTCAATGTTTACAGCTAAGAAAGTAGCTCACTATAGATGTTAGTGTTGGCAGCTAACTAGCCAATTAGATTCCTGAGGCGACAGTCTCACTTTGTCAGAATCAGCCACAACATGTTTCCTTCTCAGATGCTCCTGCATCACCATTGCGCTGCCGTGGAAGGCAGGTTCTGCCTTGCAGAGTGTACATTACACGTCTTTTTCTTTAATTTGGTTAAAATGCTCCCACACTTTTGAGCTTCATTGCTGGCTAGCCATGATATTGTTTGCGCACAACTTTTCCGGTGACATCACAGCTGACCCAGATTTCCACTACTGCACATGTGCATCAAGGCCAGAAAGGCAGCGGAAGATACAGCAGCAGTTTTGAGAGAAAGACAAAGCTTTAAAAAAAAAAAAACGATGACGTCAGTTTATTAAATTAGTCACCAACGATTTTGATACTTGACGTAATTGTGACTAGTCGACTAATTGTGGCAGCCCTACTTTGACCATGAGAAACAAAATTCTCTGGTCTGATGAGACAAAGATTTAAATCATTGGCATGAATGCCAGGCACTATCGCTTCAGTGAATCATGATGTGTGGATATTTTTCAGTGGGAGGAACTTGCAGACTAGTCAGGTTTGAGGCAGAGATGAAAGTAGTAATGTACAGAGACATCCTTAATGAAAACCTGCTCCAGAACACTCGTGACTTCAGACTGGGGTGACAGTTCATCTTTCAGTAGAACAATGTCCCTAAGCACACAGCCAATAAGGAGTGACTTCAGGACAACTCTGTGAATGTCCTTGGGCATAACTTTTTGACTGCACAGGCCCAGGCTTAGACCCAAATCTGATTGAATATCTCTGGAGAGATCTGAAAATGACTGTGCACCGATGCTCCCCATTCAACTTGATGGAGCTTAAAGAAGTGTTGCAAACAGGAATGGGCAAAACTGCCCAAAAATAGGTTTGCCAAACCTAGGGCATCATGTTCAAGAAGATTGAGGCTGTAATTGCTACTAAAAGTGCATCAACAAAAGTATTGAGCAAAGGGTGTGAATACTTATGTACATGTGATTTTTTTTTTTTTTTTTTTTGAAGTTTGGAAAAATAAATGGAATTTGTTTACTTAGTTTTTCCTTCCAGACTAGGAATGTAAAAGCCAAAGCGTCCTGATCCACATTTGTGTTGATTCACATTTCCTATATGAGATATGACAGTGTTGCATCTGAGTTTAGCCAGACAACGTGACCAACTTATTACAAACTTGATATTTTATATATATCTGTGTCAAAATTCACAGAAGGGATGTTTGCCGAACAGAGATGCTACCTATTGTAATCTGTACAGAGTGATGTTTATGACATGTCGTAATTTGCAATTAAATTGACGAAATATTCAAGGCAGCCTGGCACGATTTGTCACACAACTAGTGGGAAAAAAAACCACACTGCATCCAATGCTAATGAAGAGATGTAATCTAATTCAAAAATGTTTAATGAAAAAGAGTTTAGATTTACACTGTCACAGTGCTAAAGATGCTATATCCATCCAGTATTAATGTATTTTTTTAACATTTTAAACATTATTTATGACCTGTATATAACATCAAATTACATGAAATAAACGAGCAAAATCATGGTTCCAAACCAGCAAAATTAATGCCTCGCAGATGTGAAGAAATCATGAAAAACTGTGGTTATACAACTAAATAGTAGTTTAGTGATTCAGGATTGCTAAAAAAAAAAAAAGCAGTTTGAACATAATAGTTTTGAGTTTGTAACGTCAACAGCAGATGCTACTATTATTGTGAACACCCCCTTTTCTACTTTTTTTTTTTTACTAATAGCCCAATTTCATAGCCTTAGGAGTGTGCATATCATGAATGCTTGGTCTTGTTGGATTTGTGAGAATCTACTGAATCTACTGGTACCTTGTTTCCCATGTAACAATGAGAAATATACTCAAAACCTGGAAACCTTAATATTTTTAGTCACATAGCACTACTATTATTCTGAACACTACTGTATGACAACTAAATAGATCTGCAAGTAAGCATGCATATGCTTTCCTCAGTCCAGTGAAAAATCATCATGGGAACTTGTCCAGTTTTTCATCTGACAGCACTTGTATGGCTGCTGAAGATATCCCTGCGAGCATTGCAGCCAGTGGATTTAGCTTCCTTGTACTGTACCATGGAATGATTTTTATAAAAAGCTAGTGGAAGTCAATAGAGCAAAATGTATTGGACAAAAATGCGTGGTGAATAGAATCAAAATGCACAGTATATGACATCAAACACTGGGACAAATAATGAATGTCACGTGACATACAGTCCACCAATCTAATGACAAAGATCTATTTAGCGGTCATATAAAATAATGAATTATGGATGCACAAATGTTTTACCTAAATTTCTAACACACTCACTCTCGATTCCATACTCTTTTATTCCTCTTCTATTCATTTATGTATAGTAAGTAAGTCCCTTCAGCTGCTCCTTTGTTTTCACTCAGGATTGACACAGCAGATCTGAGGTGGATCTGCATGTTGACTTGGCACAAGTTTTACACGGGATGCCCTTCCTGAGGCAACGCCATATTACATAGAGAAATGTGGCAGGGGTGGGGTTTGAATGAGAAACCGTTCGCACTGAAAACAAGTGCACTAACCACCATGATTTACTGTTGACACAGGTTTGTTTCAGAATTATGTACAAGAGCCCGGAACATTCTTGAAAGTGCTCCCGTCAAAATAATAGTTCTACCTTAAATGTATGTGAATGTTTCTTTTCTCAATTGCATTTTCTAATGTTAAATGAGAGCTTGCTGGCCAGAGACAAGTTAGTCGGTTGTAATCACATTGCTGATGGATTTTGTTACACACTCAGGAGTCATGTGATATTTGATTGATGCCCATAGAAGTAGTTGGGACAAGTGAGATTCCATGCATTGTACTGGTTTCATACCGATTGTTTCTTGGCTGGCTGGCTGTAAGCCATTGCTGGCTCTGTGAATTCATGTTGTTTTCTCTCTGCTTAGGCACCAAAGCCATCTTAAAGCAGCCTTTTAGTGAGAAATGACAGGATAAGTCCCTGAAGCACAGGGTTTGTCCATTCTGCAAAGGGATGGGACTCAGACCCCACTATGGGTACAAAATGTCTATTCATTTGGACATTGCTTACTAAACCAGCAGTGTCAGGTGGCAGACCTGCCTCAGAAACATTTTAAAGTAGATCAAGATTAGGGCTACATGATATGGAGAAAGTTATTTTTCGATTATCGGGGTGATGATATACTAGTGCCACAATATGATATATGACACAATACACATATTGTGGTTGGATACATATCGCAATACTTAAATACATCACATTACATCACAAATTAATTGTGTAAAAAGTAATCTGTGCTGAATGTTTAACTGTAAAGAAAAACTATTCTAAATATTAGATTGTAATCCTTGATGTTATGTTTCCTGTTTATTTTATGAATCTTTTATGATTCTTTACCAAGAAGTCATTTCTTCCATGCAGTAGTTCACTTTTCATGGCGTCATGATACTCATTCTGAAAAACAAGAAGATTCATAACAATAAGATTGTCACGATAGCTGATGTATTGTTTTACAAATGTTATTATGGGAAAATGTATGGTGTTGTAATGTTGTCGTGAGTTTGATAAGTATTTTAGAAGTTACACAGTGTGTGTAATTTTGCCTTGATTCACCACTATGATGGAGTTAAAATGGAACATTTAAGATGCACTTGTAGTGTAGACATTTAGTTTTAATTCAAAGGATTTAGGAATTAGTCATTTTTATACACATTCCCACCATTTTCAGAGTCCATATTTAAACAAGTCAGGGGATGGATACTTGAACATTTTCCAAGGCACTGAATATGTCTTGGACTTTGTCTTTTATCTCAGTCATTAAATACATACAGTATGGTACTGTATGTAATTTTGTCTGCAGTAGGCAGTTCTCCAGAAAAAGGTAAATATGCGGGGTAAGAGTGGTACTAGTTAAAATTTGTAAGCAGTCATATCACATCCAAACATTGTTTAGAGCCAAAAATGGGTATGTACTGACTTCTTCAGTCACCAGAAATTACAGGTAGACATAAGTGATCAGGAGGATAATAATTCCAGTTGTTGGTTCTCCTTTGTTTCACTGTTGTGGTGTAATTGGAAAAGAAATTCCATATCGAAAACTACATTAAGATTTGTAAGACCTTATGGCCAGTAAAGAAGACCATGATTGTTGGTGTTTAGAGTAAAGGGCTTGTCTTACATTTAGTAATGTTGAAGAAAAGACTGGAATTCTTAGTTTAGACTCAGGCTATGGGGACAGTGAGGAGACTACTGGTGTTGTCACTAGGCCAGAGGCTAATATCAGTTGATGCGTTATATAACACCCAGTGTCACATAACCATATGCCATCACCACCCAGCTACTATCTACTCTGCAAGTCGCCTACTAGCTGGTATCTCAAGCAAATGAGCACACAGGTGCAGCGTATTCACAATCTGGTGTATTTGAGTCTCCATGTAGTTGTATTTACTAGGCCTCTGAGAGGGTGACCTGGATAGCTTTTCAAAATTAAGATAGAAAGCCAGGAAGAAGAGGAATAGTATATGTGAGAAAACATTACACAAATTTGTGCTTTGGAGATTGTGTTCATGCTGGCAAACAACTCCATGAGATTCTGGCAAGTGCAAAGCCATGAGGAGATGGTAGTGAAGCTTTTGTTCTGGGAGCTAAAGCAGCATCTCAACAGGTAATATTTGTTTGAGTCTTCATTACACTCTGCTGCAGCTTGGAAATAAATGCAAGGCATTTGTCTGGGTTAGCTGCATGTTAAGGCTACATTGCTTCCTTTAGCTATTCAACCATTTTTGTAATAGCTTCACTGGTAGTATAAGCATGAAGTGATGAGTTCACTCGTGTTTATGGGTTTGGTAACAGGGTTTCTTCATGTTCATAAGTTTTGAAATCCGGTAATATATGTTTTAGAGCTTAAAATGTCTTCAACGCAACCTTGACAAATTTAAAAAATTGATTGGATTATGACATCAACATTATAATATACAGTGCATCTGGAAAGTATTCAGTACTTCACTTTTTCCACATTTTATGTTGGAACCTTATTCCAAAATTGAGTAAATTTGTATTTTTACCTCAAAATTCTTCTCACAACATCCCATAATGATAACATGAAAAAGGCTTTGTTTTTGTTTTTATAATTTTTGCAAATTTATTAAAAATAAAAACTAAGAAATCACATATACATAAATATTCACACCCTTTGCTCAATACTTTGTTGATACACCTTTAGCAGCAATTACAGCCTCAAGTCTTCTTGAATATGATGTCACAAGCTTGACACATCTATCTTTGGGCAGTTTTGCCCATTACTCTTTGAGGCAACTCTCAAGCTCCATCAGGTTGGAGCTCCATCAAGTTGGTACTGACGCTCCATCATGTGGAGCATCAGTACACAGCCATTTTCAGATCTCTCTAGAGATTTTTAATCAGATTCAAGTCTGGGCTCTAGGTGGGCCACTCAAGGACATTGACAGAGTTGCCCTGAAGCCACTCCTTTGATATCTTGGCTATGTGCTTAGGGTTGTTGTCCTGCTAAATCAAAAGCATGCTTATTTAGGGTCTGCTCCTTTCTTGGTCCCTGACCAAGGCAGCGTCTACATCTGGAGTTGTTCCCCGGGTGCCGGACTGTGGCAGCCCAGTGCTCCGAGTGGTTGGATTGTGTCTAAATGTAATTAGGATGGGTTAAATGCAGAGGACAAACTTCATTGTATGTATGCATGTGTACAATGACAAAGTTTCTGTTCTATTCTAAAAGATGAACATTTGCCCCAGTCTGAGGTCAAGAGCCTCTCGAGCAGGTTTTCATCTAGGATGTCTCTGTACATTGCTGCATTCATTTTCCCTCAGTCCTCACTAGTGCCTGATTTCCTCCAAACATGACACCCGATAGAGTTCAGTCTTTGTCTTATCAGACCAGAGAATTTTGTTTCTCATGGTCTGAGAGTCCTTCAGGTGCCTTTTGGCAAAATCCAGCCCGGCTGGCCACCCTACCATACAGGCCTGATTGGTGGAATGCTGCAGAGATGGTTGTCCTTCTGGAAGGTTCTCCTCTCTCCACAGAGGAATGCTGAAGCTCTGACAGACTGGCCACAAGGTTCTTGGTCACCTGTCTGACCAAGGCCCTTCTCGCCCGATTGCTCAGTTTAGATGGGTGGCCAGCTCTAGGAAGAGTCCTGGTGGATCAGAATGTCTTCCATTTATGGATGGTGGAGGCCACTGTGCTTATTGGGACCTTCAAAGCAGCAGACATGTTTCTATACCCCTCCACAGATTTATGCCTCGCGACAATCCTATATTGAAGGTCGACAGACTATTCCTTTGACTTAATCCTTGGTTTGTGCTCTGACATGCTGTGTCAGCTGTGGGACCTTATATGTAGACAGCTGTGTGCCTTTCCAATTTATGGCCAGTCATTTGAATTTACCCCAGGTGGACTCCAATTAAGCTGCAGAAACATCTCAAGGATGATTAGTGGAAACAAGAAAATTTTGAGCTTCATGCAAAGGCTATAAATACTTATGTACAAGTAATTTCTTGGTTTTAAAATTTTTTTTTTTAAATAAATTTGTTAAAATCTCAAACAAAAACAAAGCCTTTTCACATTGTTATTATAGGATATTGCATGTGCAATTTTGAGGGGGGAAAAAATGAATTTCATCCATTTTGAAGTAAGGCTGTAATAGAGCTGGGCAATATGACCTAAAATTCATATCACGGTATAAATTGAATCCCTTCACGGTAATGATATATATCGTAACGTAAACTTAAGTGTAAAAATTATAATGTGTTGCTGAATGGGTCCCTTAGCAAAGCTAATTTTTCAAAAATAAATAAATAAATAAAAATGTCATAAAAAAAAAATCAAGAAGGTATATCTATGATGCAAGCCTAGTTATGTTTTGGTTAAAGAATTAAATTTATTTATTGTTACGTCAGTGGCTGAAGTTTCACAAGATGGCACACCCGCGTGGACTACATGAAGTGTTTTCAGGACAGTCAGACCATTTCCTAATTTACAAAACAACACGAAACCACCCAAAAAATATAATAAATTCAAAAGTACTTAATTTACTCATATTTCAGGGGTCGAAATACATTTTTGAACCTACTTGCACTGGTGCTAGTAACAAAAAAAATTACTTGCGCCAAAAAAAAAGTTACTTGCACAATCAAAAGGCAACTCGAAACAGGTCCGATGTTGTTATGACAGAGTTTGAGGGAAGAGCAGCAGCAGCAGCAGCAACGACAGCAGCGGCAGGTTTTTTTTTTTTTTTTTTTACGTGCGCACGCTAACGAATCGTCACAGCAACTCGCTTCCTGTGTTAGTCATAAAACGCAGGGAAGACAAAGACAACACACTGGAAATTGTTTTTTCATTATTTATTCCTTTATTGGTTCATTCTACTGGTGCTTATAGATGATAAAACTTGGATAAAGTTACTTGCACCATTGCAAGTGCAGTATAAAATTAGGTGCACCGTTCGAATAATACGTGCACAAACTAGCACATGCACATACTATTTCGAGCCCTGTATTTGAAGTAAATCTAGGTAAATCATTGTTCCCTGGCTGATTTTGTCTTTCTGCTCTGGTTATTAAAAAAAAAAAAATCCTTGCATTATTTAATGTGGCACTTTCTCAAATGTTTGATTCAGGTCACGATGGAGCAGTCTGCCTCTGCCCACCGCGTCTGCTGAAATTAACAACAGCTTTGCAAATATTGCACGTTGCTGTCTTTGCTTTGCGGTGTTCTGCGACAGAACTGCTAAGTGCAGAAGACACTCAGGCATCTCACATGAACACTCCTCGGCTCAGTGAGAGAAACGCCTCAGCTCAGACCACCACCACCATCGCTCCCCTCTGCACTCTGCAGCAAAGAAGCAGTGTTTCACAAATGCTTCACAGAGGTGTTCCTGGATCGAATAACTCCACGGGCGTTATTGCGATTAGTTAGTGGAGTCCAAATCTCTGCCGTAGGCCAGATTTTATACCGTACACCGAATAAACCAGATATACCATGCACCCTGAGGCTGTAACATAACAAAATGTGTAAATATTTTCCAGATGCACTGCAGTTGCCTCAACTTTTGTCTGTGCTCAACAAAATGAAATGTGTGGAACCAGTAACCACTAAGGCAAATTGTGTTGCCTTTTCAGAATGTATGAGTTCACCCAGCTACTATGGTGCATTGTGATGCATGAGCTTGAACATGAGTTGTATAAAAAAAACAAAAAAAACAAACAAAACAAAAACAGAGAAAGAAAGAAATAAAATTGTCTGGTAGTATTGCTTTCATCTCATATAGTTAAAGGGCATATCTTAGTCCAGTCAACACTTTAAAAAAATCTGTAACATATTATAAGTGATTCAGCATCACCTTTATTGTCATTGCACAGTAAAACAGAACAACAAATTTTGCTTGTACATCCTTAGAAACAATGCTTGCACTCACATGTAACTTATCCACATGCACCTACATCCACACCCACTCGCGCGCACACACACATACAGTGGGGTAAAAAAGTATTTAGTCAACCCCTAATTGTGTAAGTTCTCCTATTTAGAAAGATGAGAGAGGGTTGTAATTTTCAACATAGGTACACTTCAACTGTGAATGAGAAAATGAGAAAAAAAGGTCCTGAATATATCATCCAATGAGGGCAGAGGGAGACCAATGATTTTTTTTTCTGTCGTTCTTATGACTCGTTTGATGGATTTCTTATTGTTTTCAGAGCAGTTCTCAAACCATGCTGTAATGCAATAGGCTAAAACACTCTCGATGGAGCAGTGACAAAAGGCCTTGAGCAGCTCAGCAGACAGGCTGTTACTTCTCATTTAAGATCCTCAGTGATCCAGGTGCCCAAAAATGTAAAACGAGAGACCCTCTCTACTGTCTCACCTTTAATGGTTAAGGGGAAGTGGTCATCCTTGTGCTTCCTGAAGTCAATTATGATCTCTTTAGTTTTCTTGACATTCAGGATAGGATTGTTTTCTGTGCACTATTCAACCAGCCTTTCAACTTCATCTCTGTAGACTGTCTCATTGCCGTTGAACATCTGTCCCACCACAGTGGTGACATCAGCAGATTTTATGATTGTATTTGAGGGATGGGTGGGGATGCAGTGGTATGTATAAACGGAATAAAGCAACGGACTTAGCACGCAACCTTGTGGTCTGCCAGTGCTGAGAGACCAACTGGAGGATAGTTGTGGGCCCAGTCTGACTGCCTGTGGGCGGTCAGATAGGAAGTTCTTAATCCATGCGCATAAAGTATTACTGAGACCCAGGTTGAGGAGCTTTGTGACTAACTTACTGGGTACAGTAGTGTTGAATGCAGAGCTGTAATCTATAAAAAGCATTCTCACACTTGTCCTTTTGTTGTTGGGGTGCATTAGAGCTGTGTGGAGAGCCGTGATGATAGCATCCTCTGTGGATCTGTTTGCCCTATAGGCATATTGATGCTGGCCTAGATTTGGGGGGGGGGGGGGGGGGGGGTGTGGAGGACAGATTTTAAATGCTTCATCACCAGCCTCTCAAAGCACTTATCCATAATAGGAGTAAGCATCATCAGTCCTTCAGGGTGCTGATGGTGCTTTACTTGGGCACTGGAATGATGGTGGCTGTTTTGAAACAGGTATGGCAGCTTTGGACAGAGATCTATTAAAAATGTCTGCAAAGACATCTGCCAGCTGGTGGGTGCAGTCTTTGACCACCCTCCCTGGAATTCCATCAGGCTGCTCTGCCTTTCTGGTGTTCAGACTTAAAGATGTGGCTCTCGCCTCCTCTGCCAAAACAGTGAGTGGGTAGTCTGTGTCAGCAGAGGGGATGGAGAACAGCTGTTGTTAATCCCTGTTGTTTCAAAATGGGCATAAAAATGATTGAGCTCCTCAGCCAGGGAGACATTGATGTCTGCAGGTGGTTCACGGCTGCCTCTGTGATTTGTGATCTGCTGGATGCCCTGCCACACGTGTGTCGGATCTCTGTTGATAAAGTGGTCTTCAGTCTTGGCGTTGTATACCACTTTAGCCTGCCTAATGCCTTTTATCAAGTTGTGGCTGGCTGCAAATTTATTTTTCCTGAACCTTTCAGGCAGTATGATAGATTCTTGTCCAATCAGAGATCCGTTCACAAACATGACGTCACGCATATACTAAAATACCTCAGTTACTTTTCTCTGCTAATAGGTGGTTTTGAAAGTTTTAGAGTTTAGATAACAGCAAAGATTTTGAGGTACAGTGATGGGACATTAAGTTTTGTCATTCTTTTCGCCACCTTTGTCAAAACATGAAAAATAGCACTACTATTTTGGTCCTTTCTGAAGTTGCATATTCTTGGGTAATATATTCTTGATGTAATGTAGTATTTTTTCAGGATGAGCATAATAAACAATAAACCTTGACAATAAACCATTAACATGTGTGTTAAATTACATGTGTGTTACATGTGTGTCAACATGTGTAAAATGAGTTGATTGGGGCAAGAAACTCATAATTTGAAATAATAAAAAAACCTTCAGTTGAGCGAACTTATGAATATCATTTTGTTAATGGTTTATTGTCAAGGTTTGTTTATTGTGCTCATCCCCCCAAAAATTACTACATTACATCAAGAATATATTACCCAAGAATGTGCAACTTTAGAAAGGGCCAAAATAGTAGTGCTATTTTTCATGTTTTGGCAAAGGTCGCAGTAAGTGAAAAGAATGACAAAATTTAATGTCTCATCGCTGTACATCAAAATGTTTGCTGTTATCTAGCCTCTAAAATGTTCGAAAACCACCTATTGGCAAAGAAAAGTGAGTTATTTTAATATATGCATGACGTCATGTTCGTGAGCCGATCACTGATTGGACAAGAGTCTACCATACTGCCTAAAAGATTCAGGAAAAATATATTTGCTGCCTGGCTGTGCTGTACAATACTGTGTCACCTGATTTAAAAGCTGTATCATGCTCCCGCAGTACAGCCTGGACCTCCATACTCACCCAGGTTTTCCTGTTAGGGAATGACTGGATGCGTGTATTCATGGCAATATTTTCAGCACAGGTTCTGATGTAACAGAGCACAGTGAAGGCATAGTCATTTATGTCATCATTAAAAAACAAAGTCTAGTTAGTCTGTTCAAAACAGCCCTGTAGCTGCATAGATGCGTCCACAGGCCACCTCTTAACAGTTCTGATGTTAGGTTTATGCCTTTTAACAATGGGGTGATATGCAGGAATCAGGAGTAGCGACAGATGCTGGCCCAGATGTGCGAGAGCAGAGGCTCTGTATCACTTTTTGATGTTGAAGTACACACAGTCCAGTGTATTCTTCCCTTGAGTTGCACATTTAACATGCTGGTGAAATCTGGGTTACACAGTCTGTAAATTTGCATGATTGAAATCACCAGCCAGGATGAAAGTGCCCTCCGGGTAGGCACTCTGCTGTTTTTCTATGGCTGCTAGCACATCGTGGAGTGCTGATTTAGCGTTAGCATCCGGTGGAATATAGACTGCAGTCACCACAACAACAGAGAATTCCCGTGGCAGATAAAAAGGTCTGCATTTAACTGCTAAGAGTTCCAAGTCAGGTGAGCAGTACTGAATGATAACGGCAGAATTTGTGCATCAGTTCTTATTAATGTATGTACAAAGTCCACCTTAACAGCTCTTACCAGAGTCTTCTGTTCTGTTGCTCCAGTAAAGTGAGCGGCCTGCTAGCTCAATCGCTGCGTCCGGTATCCTTGGATTTAGCAAACTTTCTGTGATAATCATCACAGAGCTGTCCCGTATGGTTGACCCGGTGGAAAAATCCAGGCATAGTTCATCCATTTTATTTCTGAAGGACCGGGAATTGCGACGAAAAGGCTGGGTAGAGGTAGTCTGTTTGGATCCCTCTTTAGCCTAGCCAAGTAACCAGACCAGCAGCCTCTCTTATGTTTGCATTCTTGCTGCCGTCTCTGGAGCTTGTCACTCAGTATGGTGATCCACAGAGATGCCGATGCTCTGGATATCTCCTTCGGTACTGCATGCAAGTGTAGGAAAGCACTCGTGATAGGGACTTGATATATTCTCCCAATATGCAGTAAATCTTCTCTATTGTAGAAGATGTTTGATGTACCCAAACTGAGCTCAACCAAAAAAAAAAGTACGAATAATAGCCACACAAAGCATTGTTTTAGGGAGCACTGATCCGCAGCGTCTATGCGTGCCACCATCTTGCCACTCCTCTGCCTCCTCTTTGTCGAAGTCTTTAAATTGTGTGAGCCCTGAAAAAGCTAATAAAAAATAAAATAAGCCAGAGTACATCTGAAAATTGCAAGACAGATTCATAGCCATTTTGATTCACATTTAGGGTGTCACGTCGGGAACAGTCTTCGGCATCGAGATGAGTGACGCATGCCGAATTCAGCATGAAATCAAACCAGTACAACTCTGAGTTCCACTACACTAGACTGCTGCTCGCCACAGAACACACCTGTTCACGATTTTGACATTCAATGTGAAACTATACAAAAACACCTATTTCCAGATATAAACAAATCCTTTCTTCCCGTACACTTCAAAACACAAGTCAAACTGGCTCTGAATGGAGGAACCCCATGTGATGTCACAGAAATTACCATGTTGACCACAATTTCTGAACTTTTCAAGCAGCAAATGAAATGAGGCTAAATTCCCCATGGTTATGGCTTGAAGAACATGTCACGCATTATTTAACGTCCCAGTTAGCAACACATCAAATTATTCATGACTGTACATCTGTCCATGCACATACGGTAATAATTAATGGTCACTGATGTATTTTATTGCTAATTATTCTCGCTCTCGCTCTGCGGGTTAGCAGGTGCATTTTCGGCAAACGTCTTACTCGACATTTCTAGGTTTGTGACATACATTTTAGGAAAGCAGAAACATCTCAATGGCTGACAGAGTGAAATGAACGCTGCTGCATCCGATAACAAAACTTCTGAGCTTAGTCTAATTAAAAAGTGATGGCTTGGATTTACAGAGGAAACAGACAGGAGAAGACACACTTCACCCTGAAACTCTTAATTTTTTCTGTCTTGTCAGATTTTGGATCATAACGTGCTGATGCCACTGTCTGTGTCACAGTATGCTACTTTGCTTCTGCCGTGAGTGTGCATGTGGAATGTCTCCACGATGCTGTTTTTACAAGCTGCCTGAACATGCAGATGTATTTTCTACATTGGGAAAAAGTCAGAATAAGTTATTGTCAGGAGATAATGGACTTTCTATCTAGCATGTCACAATCATGAGATAACTTTGTGAGGAGCTGGCTGCGGAGCTGCCGTGAGACATTCTCCTGCTTGTGATCATGTGTGTGAGGGCTTCTGTGGTGTGGACTTTACATATTCAATATTGGAAATTATTCTACAAGTGGGCCCTGTTCAGTTTTGTTTCTCCCTTTTGCATTTTGTTCTCGTCAGTGGAGCTGTCCAATCGCACGGATGTATTTCTTAGATTTTTCACAGTTATATCAATGACAACACTTATAAAAGTGCACAGAGGAGTTGTGAATTAGCATAAGCTATAAACTCTTTGTGCTTCACATCAGCTGCAAATATGTTTTTTTTGTACTATTTGTCCCTGTCAAATAAATAAAGCTGAGCCTCTAGCAGAGACTGTTTTTAAGTCTTCTCACAGTGAAGAGCGGCTGCTGCTTTTACTGTGACTCCATCAAAATGAACAATTTTCACTTAAAAACAAGTCATCATAACACAACATCACACTTATGTAAACTTTGCAATTAATCTGCAGCTCCATTCTTAATGTTAGCAGCTACATTCCATTCAAGCATGCGCTGGAACATTTTCCTCAAAGCTACGTAAACACTGTCTGAAACATTCCGAAAAATGAATACACACTCACTAGTACTTTTTCTGCTGTCTCCGTAGCTGTTCATTGCAAATATCGTATACTATGAGACTGGTCATGGAAGTGCACAAAGTATTCTGGTGTATTATCGTGTGGTAACTAACAGCCTAAATCTAAGTTATGATTTCTGTGTGACATGTCCTTTAATATCTCAGGACATATGGCACCAAAAATAAAACACAATACACCAATATTTTCATAATTCTTTCTTTATTTTGAATAGTCAGCTTATTTGACATTTTATTTACCAGAGATATGTCCTTTAAGTACAAGATCAGCAAGATAAGCCTCAGGAACAGTGCTTCTTTGAAGTCCATTGAAAGTGACAGCTTTGAAGCCTGTTGTGCCTTGTTTTGGCTGAGTATTGAAGTGTCCTTGAGAAGACTGAAGCCCAAAACCGCTCAACCCTGGGGATCCTTGACTGCATATTAATGTGGGAACAGTTTCAGTGGAAAAAAGAAAAGATGAAGAAAAAAGCAGTGAATCTAGATCAGATCTAATTATGCCCACATGTGGTACATTTTTATATATTACATAACTCTACAATGTCAGTGGTGTACTAGATATTTGTTCTTTTCAGACGTGTACAGCAACACACAATAAATATAATGTTCACTTTTCCTGGGAATGCCATCCAGTTTTTCCTTTGAATCATTTGTAGTGAATCAAAGTATAGTTTTGTTAAATTTCTTTTTGAATGTGAATGCGTTTTATGTCTCAAGTTGCAGGTGTATTGCCTGTTTGGGTAATCAGCAAGTACAGCATCCAGTCATAGAAGGAGAGATGACTTTGGTTTTTTGCCTCTTGCTAAACTCCTTGGCTGAAGTGTTTAGGGCCTTTCACACTGAACGCATCAGACGCGTCAAAAATCGGTCTAAAAAGCATTATTTTCAAGGAGACGCATTGCTTTTTAGACGCGTCAGAAGCGTCGCTTCAAAAGCCGAGCTAAAATGACGCTTCTGACGGGAGCGCTCATTGCCGCTTGTCGGCAGGCTGACGGAGTCAAAGTTCAATCCAATCCAACTTTCGACACTCTGAGCTGTGACGTACCTTCTCGTTGTCCAATAGGAATGATGCGTCGGGCCAAAACACGGAGGACGAGTGGCAGAAACCACTGATCTCTACAAAATGGATCGGTGCAGAAACTACTGATCTGTACAAAACATTAACGTGTGACAGGACTGCTCATTTATAGAGCAGTTTTCTGAAGAAAAATCATTGGAAATGTTTTTTGTTGTTTGTCAAAATTTCAAATTACTGTTAAAAAAAAAGTTTAATTAAAATAGCTAAATAAATCAATAAATGGTTCTTTTCATCTGTAAATTAAAACCACCTGTTACTTCAGATTAGATAATTTCTTGTTTAACATAAGGAACCTTGGACATTTATTTTTAGACAAATAAAATAACATGGAAACTTGTACATTTTAAAAAGTCTGGTAGATTATTTGTATCTCATTTCAACCAGAAAAAGACACTAAATAAATACAAATGTGTATTATAAATGCAACAGGAAATAATTTAACAATGACTGCAGTGTGATTGTAAAGTAGGATTTCTGTGACATAAACCTCATGATGAATTTTTTTATAGCCATTTAAACTTGTAATTTCGTCAAAATATGTAATTGCCTTTAATGTTATCAGGACAGTCATTTCTAAAATATGAATTTGAGCACAATAAGTGGAGAGCTTCTATCTGTGCAAATGTCTTTTGACTTTGATTTGTGGACATTTTTAATGATCCGTTCATTTGATAAAATATAAAATGAAACAGCTTTTTAAAAAATAGTAAAATAGTTGCTGTCGAAAGAGCCTTTTATTTAGAAGCAGGTGATGTTCTGCTGGATTCTTGGGACCAGATGAAGGTCTCTTCTGCAGCTTTGAATTCTGGTGGTTTCCTTTAGAGCAGAGATGTTTTCTTTCGACTGGACTTCGTGGTGTTCAGCTCATCAATGGAAGTTTGGTTGTCTGCACAGCAAATGTTCCTGATTGGGACAAATAAAAATATTTTTTTAAATATAAAGAAACACTAAACAGTTTATATATATATATATATATATATATATATATATATATATATATATATATATATATATATATATATATATATATATATATATAAAAACAGAAAAAAAACGGTAAAAAAAAACGCCTGAAAAAATAAGTTATTTAAAGTTGAGCTTTTGTGGTGTCTGAAAAAAGCTGTAGCTTTATTTGGTAAAAATAAGAGACTGAACCATCTACAAATTAAAGCGTTCACTCCGATCAGCTGTGCTAAAAAGCTAAGCTAACGTTAGCCGATCAATAAACATTCACAGCATTGCAGAAACGTCACGTTTTACTTTTATTTTATCCTCACCTCGATAAAGCTGCAGAACTAACCTCCATTGGGCAAACTGGGACTCGGCATATATCCAAAAAGTGGGAGATTTCGGACTGAGTGGGTTTGCTCCATCACCCCAGCTGCCTGCCTCGGTCTGCCCAGGAATGAAGGCCGGCTTTTCCGTGCGGGTCAGCCCACTGTCGCAGTTCGATCGATATCCCACCAAGTCGTCAGTCCTCCCTTGGTCGGCGTCACTCCGAAAAGTAGCTGGGAAAAAAGCTTCTCCCAGCAGGGTGATGGGAGAATCGTCCTACTGCTGTTTTTTAAAGCTTTTTTTGTGGTTCAGGCGACGCAAATTCAAGATGGCGATTGCTGAACTTTTTTCAGAGTGTGAAACAGGCAGAGTGTGACGTAGCCGCAATCTCCGCCCCCTTGCCGCTTCCGAAGCGACGCGTCTGACGTCACGACGTGTTGGAAAGCATCGGCCTGACGCGCTAGGGGGCGTTAAAGCGTCGCGTTAAAGCCTGCAGTGTGAAAGGCCCTTTAGACCGCAATCAGAGGAAAGCAAAGGCTGACATTGAGTACAAGTGCTCAAGAGCCATCTTAAGCTCCTGTTCACTTAGTACGTACTAGACAAATTGATGCATAGGTCTGTCAATAAAGTATAGGTCCTTTTTATTTTTTTCAAAAACTATATGGATTTCATTCATATGTTTTTGAAAAAATAAAAAGGACCTATACTTTATTGACAGCCCTCGTATAATAATTACTTTTGCAAGATTAAATGAGCCATCCACTGATAGCCACAGCTTTTGCTATTGGCCCCTCATTATTTGTGTGTGTGTGTGTGTGTGTGTGTTAGAGAAAAATATACACAAACTCTGTGTCTGAGAACACACAGCAGTGTGTCAAGGCTATGTAGTCCCCCATTATAGTCCCTGGAAATGATGTAAAGGCTCCTCAGATCATCTTCAGTCTAATGTCCCAGCAATAAGCATGAATGGATATGAATAAATCAGCAAGATGGTGCTTGTTAGCATTTGGGTTTGCATCCTTCTTTTCTGAGTAATCCATGGTCATCAGGCAAGGGCAGATTGCCATTAGACCAGGACGTGGATTTAAGATGACATGTCACTGTGACATTTCTACTTGAAAAGGACAAGATCAAGACCATTGATTTCACTCACCCTCACCAAATTGCACACATTGAATACAAAATGTGGTGAGCCTAGCTCGCTTGTGAATAGCCATTGGCAATCTACTTCTTCTACTTAGGTCTGCTCCCGTTAGGGGTCGCCACAGCATATCAGTCATTTCCATCTCACCCTGTTGTCTGTAACTTTCTCTGTCACACCAACCACCTGCATGTCCTCCCTCACCACATCCATAAACCTCCTCTTTGGCCTCCCTCTTCTCCTCCTGCCTGTTGGCTCCATCCTCAGCATCCTTCTCCCTATATACCTTGGGTCCCTCCTCTGCACATGTTCAAACCATCTCATTCTCACCTCTCTGGCTTTGTCTCCAAACCATCCCACCTGAGCTGTCCCTCTGATATATTCATTCCTAATCTTGTCCATTCTCGTCACTCCCAAAGAGAATCGCAACATCTTCAGCTCTGCCACCTTCAGCTCTGCCTCCTGTCTTTTTGTTAGTGCCACTGTCTCTAAGCCGTACAATATAGCTGGTCTTGTAAACTTTCCCCTTCGCTCTTGCAGATATTCTTTAGTCACAAGTCACTCCTGCCACCTTTCTCCACCCACTACACCAGGGATATTCAACTCATTCCAGAAGGGGCAGAGAGGGTACAGGGTTTCTTTGCAACCACCTACTCCACCAGGTGATTTCACTGATTAACATCACTTTGAGCAGATGGAATCAGTTAATCTGTAAAATCATCTGATGGAGTTGGTGGTTGCAAAGAAAACCTGCACCCTCTCGGCCCTTTCTGGAACGAGTTGAATACCCCTGCACTACACCCTGCCTGCACTCTCTTCTTGAACTCTCTACCACACTCTCCATTACTTTGAACAGTTGGCCCCAAGTATTTAAACTCATCTACTTTTGCCACTTCTACTCTTTGTAATCACACTGTTCCACTGGGCTCCCTCTCATTAACACACACAGGTACTTAGTCTTGCTCCTACTGACTTTCATTTCCCTGCTCTCCAGAGCATATCTCCACCTTTCCAGGCTACACTCAACCTGCTCTGTACTCTCATGACGGATCACAGTGTCATCTGCAAACATCGTAGCCCATTGGAGACTCGTGTCTGATCTCATCAGTCAACCTGTCCATCACCATTGCAAATGAGAAAGGATGACTCAGAGTTGATCCTTGGCGTAATCCCACCTCCACCTTGAATGAATATGTTGTTCCTACTGCGCATCTCACCGCTGTCACACTATCCTTGCACATGTCTTGCACTACCTTCACATACTTCTCTGCCACTCCAGACTACCTCATTTAATACCACAATTCTTTTCTTGGTACCCTGTCATAAGCTTTCGCTAAATCCACAAACACACAATGTAACTCCTTCTGGCCTTCTCCATACTTCTCCATCAATATTCTCAGAGCAAACATTGCATCTGTAGTGTTTTTTCTTGGCATGAAACCATATAGCTGCTCACAGATCTTTACCTGTTTTCTAACCCTAGCTTCTACTGCTCTTTCCCATAACTTCATGCTGTGGCTGATCAACTTCATGTCTCTGTAGTTACTGTGGCTCTGCATATCACCCTTGTTCCTAAAAATAGGAACCAGCACACTTCATCTCGACTCCTCAGGCATCCTCTCACTTTCCAAGATTTTATTAAACAATCTGGAAGGAAACTCCACTACCATCTCTCCAAGACATTTCCATGCCTTCACTAGAATGTCATATGGACCAACTGCCTTTCCACTCTTCATCCTCTTCATAGCTGCCCTCACTTCATCCTTACTAATCTCTTGCACTTCCTGATTTATTTTCTCCACAGCATCCAGCCGTTTCTCTCATTTTCTTCATTCATTAGCTCCTCAAAATATTCCCTCCACCTTCTCAACACACTCCCCTGCTTGTCAGCACATTACTAGCAAATCAAAAATGCAATTTCTGAAAAATTTAATTTATTTAAAGGGAAGTTATTATGGAGAAGCATTTACCTCTGAATAAGTTGATAATACCCCATGGTACATATACCTAATGATATTTTGAAATGATCCCCACCATGTATATGAGAATGTTTACATCAGGCAACCTGTGCATTTGCTGCAATACGTTCCACTTTCCATTTGCATTTTTGCAAAATCCTTAAAGCTGTTTAATAAATGTGTCAGGTCTGGTTTTCACTGCTCCTTTCTGCAAGTATGACTCCCATATTTGTTTGCAGTACTGTGGGGTGCCATATAGAGGTAACCTACAAATTTATTACATATACACTGAAATTGTAGGATATGTCCAGTGTAACTTTGTGATCGCGCTGAGCCTTATGGGTTATGTGAATTATATTTACAGTGCCTTGCAAAAGTATTCACCCCCTTGGGCTTTTACACACTGTAATTTTTTATGCCATTTTGAACACAAAAAGTAATTCAGGTTTCTCTATATTAGCTTAACATTTCTAAAACTTGCTGGCTTTCCTCACTCTTCTCCTTGCACAGTCACTAAGTTGTCTACTGTCTACTCCATGCAGATTTACCATAGAGTGCCATACTGTTTGTATTTTTTCATAATTGATGTAATTAAGTCCAAGACGCATTCAGTGGCAGCTTTACCATCAGAGAGCCTCGTCCACAACTACCACAAAAGACTCCAAGCTGTCATTGATGTTAAAGGGGACAATACACTGTATTAGGAACAGGGGCATGTAAACGTTTGATCAGTCATTTGGGTAGTTTCTGTTTTTATGATTTAAAAAGAGCAAACACAGTTTGACAATAAATGACTTCACCCAACCACTAACCATGAGCGGGGAAAAACAAGTTTTGTTTTTTTTTGTATTATCATTCATATTGTCTGAAAGTAAGTCCCTTCGGCTGCTCCCTTGTTTGCACTTGGGGTCGCCACAGCAAATCCAAGGTGGATCTGCATGTTGAATTGGCATAAGTTTTACGCCGGATGCCCTTCCTGACGCAACTCCACATTACATGGAGAAATGTGGCAGGGGTGGGACTTGAACCCGGAACCTTCTGAACTGAAACCAAGCGCATTAACCACTTGGCCACAAAATGACCAAAAAAATAAAAATAAAAAATCTGCCAGGGTAACTATTGAGCACAACTGTATTTACTGAATCTGTCACTCCACTAGCTATTGAAAATAAATGTCTACACTTAGTGTTCGACTCCCAGGATTTTTGCCATTGTAAGTTCATTTCCTCCTGACAATAGACTTGCCCTCTGCTTTGGACAAATTGATACTGATGTCTGTTTTCATTTGTCACAGCTTTTTTGGCCAACCTATCCACCTTCTCATACCTATATGTGTTAGGACCGACATTAATGTTCTCAACCGCTTTCCTTGCCACATCCCTAAAAGTCAAAAGAAGGTTGTAATTGAGGTCTTGCTGGTTTTTGGATGTACCTGTCCCAATACTATTGATAGCTGACAGTCAGTTCAATGTGCTGTGTTTGCACTGTATTTTATTAAATGTATTTAATTAATATCACTCTGTGTCTGTGTGTGCATGCACGTGCGTGTTTTGGGGGTCGCTGTGTCATGGAATTTATGCCGTATATTTTCCTGCTTTTTTGTCCTTTGCCAATCACACCTATGATGTGATTTCTTGGGGAATTTTTTTCATTTTTAATAAATTTGCAGAAATTACAAAAAAAGCACCTTTCTTCATGTTGTCATTATGGGGTGTTGTGAGAAGAAGAACCTTTATTCTCATTGTACATGCATGCATGCATACATACAATGAGATTTGTCCTCTGCATCACCAGAATGTGGAAAAAGTAAAGTGCTGTGAATACTTTCCAGATGCACGGTACTTGCATGTACCGGTATTTGGAGATTTGTACATTTTCTAAAGTCAGTGATTTATTTGGCTACAAATTTGGGCTACAGGTGTGCTTTGTTTTTTGTTTTTTTGTTGTTTTTTTTAAACTCTTGTGGTGACAAAAGGAGCTCTGTGCTTTAGGTTGTCCATTGTTGTGCTCAAGGACAGTTGTCCACTCAGGATTAAGCCCAGTGACGCGCAGGTTAGGGAACAGCAGGTAAAAGAAGAAATTTCCATAAAAATTGTTAATTTTGTGATAAAAGTATGGAATTTGGCACACATATTCTAAAGCTTATTTTCAGATATGGAGCCATCCTGGAGCTGACCTCTGAGCTACAGGGGTCAATAAAGAATTACACAGGGGTCAGAATTTAAAAATGCTCCAATCATGTAGAAACTTAAACCACATTATTTGTCTGAGCATAGCGATTCCAAAAATGTATAGTTTGGACTATGACTGAATTTCATGGAGTTATGGGGTAAAAACAGCAAAAAGTGTGACAGTTTACAGGGGTCAAAAGTTAAAGTTGTTCCAGTTTTGGTTTAAAAAAAAAAAAAAGATGCAAATTATTGGTTGCGTTAATAGCATTTTAAAAAGGAACACTTTGCACCCTCTGTCATGCTTAGTTATGTTACGGGGTAAAATATGTCATACAATCGTAGAATCCAATGGACATCAACCTTGTTTGATCTTTACTTTGGAGACCAAGCATTCAACACAGTCAAAACTATACCATTTATTAATCCTTTTATTTCAACCAAGAATTTCGTCACTTTTTACCAAAATTGGAGCAACTTTAACTTTTTACATTTGTACTGAAACTGATCTTTGTCACCATTTTTGCAGTTTTTACCCCATAACTCCAGAACATTTAGCCCAGACTATACCTTTTTGGAATCGTTATGATCAGACAAATAATGTGGTATAGTTTTCAACATGATTGGAGCATTTTTAAATTTTCACCCCTGTGTGATTATTTATTGAATGCTGTAGCTCATTAGAGGTCAGCTCCGGGATGGCTCCATATCTGAAAATAAACGAGTTAATTTAGAATATGTGTGCAAAATTCCATGCTTTTATCACCAAATGAACAATTTTTTTGCTATGCTACCCCACTATCCTATCCTGTCTTTTTTCCCCTCCCAGTTCTATCCGTTTTCCCTTGTTTTCATCCACCTCTTTTCTGCTCCTGGAGGATTTTTATGCAGAACACACCGCCTGACCGACAGGTGGAGGTGTTTCTGAATAAATGAAGCGGTGCTGTGGATGGGCCAGTAAAGGAGGAGGAGCAGGAGGAGGCTGCTGAATAAATTATGCGGGTTTGTCCAGAGCTGCTGCACCTTGTGTGTATATATCGGCGTTGAGCTGACCTTGGAGCGTGTTTGCTCCACGGAGGACAGAGCAGCGTGGATGTGTTTGACGGGATGTGCAGGCAGAAAAAACGCGTTTGTCCGCGGACTGTTTAACTCCAGCAGCATGCACACGCCGTGCTGCACCCTGACGATGGATCTACGCATCTGCCAGCTCCGGAATTTCTCCATCTCGTTCTTGTCCTCGTTACTGAGCGCCGACAGCTCGACCGTGCAGCTTGAAGACAGGTACAAACACCTCGCGCGTGCGCGTTTGACTGCAGGCGGTTCAGTTAGCATGAAGGCTAACAGAGTGCGTGAGGAATTGCTCCACAGAGAATAAAGGCCGCCTGGGGCTTAAAATGACCCACATTTAGGTGTCGTGATTTCTCTCTTAGAACGAGAGAAGCTGGAGTACGAGTTGATTCCTCTTCCTCCGACAGGATCGCTTTAAAATGTAATTTTGTTTCCTTCTGTTTTCCAGTTCATCGGGAGCCAGCGTTGTGGCCATAGACAACAAGATTGAACAAGCAATGGTGAGTTTTAACATTTAACTTCATACTGTGAACCGTGTCCGTTTTAATTCGAGCAATCCACCAGAACCTAAATTTGTTCAAAATGTGGGATTAGGTTCAACGCTCAGTTATATTTCATGGACTGAAACTGCGGAATTGCAAACGTGCGTGGCAACGGGGCAAAGAGGAAATCCCTGCTGATTGTACAGTAAAACACTGCAGCTTGGTGCATTTTCACGTTCACATATTAAATCTAATCCAAGATTTGTCCAAACTTATTAATTTTAAATAAGGTAAATACACGTATAATAATAATAATAATAATAATACATGACTGCAGTGTTTTCCTCTTGAGCTGTCTTTGTAACTCTTGGTACTAATAAAATTGTCTTTTTATTTATTTATTTTTTTATGTTGAGGTTGTAACACTGGAAATTTGCGTGGAAAAATACTCCAACATTTCACTTTGATTCTGTTAACGCTGATGTCAGTGCTGTTGCTAGGCAAAGATGAAAGTTCAGACAGCTGTGTCAATATCCTAGCATCTGATTGGCTGAGGCTCAGATGTGGGCAGAGTTAAAGGCATAGCATTATGTAAGATCCTGAGATCTGCTTGTGGTGGATTTTGTCATTTAAATTTCTTTTGCCATATATAAATGTAACTAAAGCCTATTTAAAAATACTCATAATGCCATTGTTCATTTTTAAATTGACGTAATGAATAAATAATTTTAGTAGTTTCAAATCCGCCATTTAACAAAAACCAAAAACATCTGTCATTTTAAAATATAATTTGATTTGTGATTACATTTTCAAAACTGGCACACATTCATCTTCTCGTGGGAGAGACGAAGGTGTAGCTATTGGAAGACACAAAATCTCACAACTGGTAGTCTATTTTCCATAGAGATGGCCATGAGTCAGGCAAGAGTGAAGTAAATTTCAGTAGTGATTTTGGTCTGTCAACAAATTAATCAACCTTACCTTTATGAGATGAGCAATGTACTTGCTTGAACATGTACAGACCCTGTGCCGAGTGTAGTCGTTCATTCACTTGTTTTATTGTGTTTCAACACCAGATGGGGCAAATGTGGACTGTAAAAGTGCAGGATAAACCCTTCATAATGTTATCTATTGTGGTGTGTTTATATGTATGTATGTATGTATGTATGTATGTATGTATGTATGTACGTATGTACGTATGTACGTATGTACGTATGTACGTATGTACGTATGTACGTATGTACGTATGTACGTATGTACGTATGTATGTACGTACGTACGTACGTACGAGGTCTGTCCATAAAGTATTGTACCTTTTTATTTTTTTTTTAAACTATATGGATTTGTTTCATATGTTTTCACATCAGACAAGCTTGAACCCTTGTGCGCATGCGTGAGTTTTTCCACGCCTGTCAGTGACGTCATTCGCCTGTGAGCACGCCTTGTGGAAGGAGTGGTCCCGCCCCGTCATCGGATTTTCACTGTCTGGAAATGGCGGAATGATTTCGGTTTTTTTTTTCCATCACAATTTTTTCAGAAGATGTCTGTCTCGGCTTTCAATGCTTACCAGTCCAGTAAGTATCAGTGAAATTGTGGAGAGATAGACATGTCCAAACTTGTCCTCTGACACGCCGAAACGGAGGTGTTCCTTTGTCTCGCTTCCAAAGCGAATCGGTCATGACGCGCAAAGCCTCCGCATGGTTTTCCATGACAAAATCTCTTGTTAAAAGTGGAATCTGCCGGAAAATGGCAGATGTCCAGCTCTTGTGATAACCAGAGAAAGAGCACACGACGGTCTCGTATCCACAGAGCCATCAGCTCAGAAATGGTCCGGTGGCTTGTGCCGTGTCGTCGCAGCTCGGAGCGCGGCGGGCCGAGCGTCCGTAAAGGGGTCCTTAAAGCTGTACTAACAGACCTTATTCTCTGTGAAGCCCGTAAAATTTTCACCGAAAGCCAGATAAATTTTTTGAATAGTTTCCAGGTGCCAGTCTCTAACAGCTTCTGAAAAAATTCTGATGGAAATAACCCCAAATCATTCCGCCATTTCCAGACAATGAAAATCCGACGACGGGGCGGGACCACTCCTTCCACAAGGCGTGCTCACAGGCGAATGACGTCACCGACAGGCGTGGAAAAACTCACGCATGCGCACAAGGGTTCAAGCATGTCTGACGTGAAAACATATGAATCAAATCCATATAGTTTAAAAAAATAAAAATAAAAAGGTACGATACTTTATGGACAGACCTCGTATGTATATATCACACAGACACACCGAGCAAAAAATGTAACACTTTTCTTTTGCTCCCATTTTTTAACTCAAAGACCTAAAACATTTTCTACATACACAAAAGACCTATTTTTCTCAAATATTATTCACAGATCTGTCTAAATCTGTATTAGTAAGCACTTGTCCTTTGCTGAGATAATCCATCCCACCTCACAGGTGCGGCATACCAAGATGCTTATTAGACTGCATGATTATTGCACAGGTGTGCCTTAGGCTGGCCACAATAAAAGGCCATTCTAAATTGTTTAGTTTTATACAGTACAAAGCAACAGATGTCCCAAGTTTTGAAGGAGAGTGCAACTGGTATGCTGACTGTAGGAATGTCCACCAGAGCTGTTGCCCGTGAATTGAATGTTCATTTCTCTGCCATAAGGCATTTCAGAGAATTTGCCAGTACATCCAAATGGCCTCACAGCTGCAGATCACGTGCAACCATGCCAGGCCAGGACCTCCACATACAGCATGTTCACCTCCAAGATTGTCTGAGACCAGCCACCTGGACAGCTGCTGCAACAATTTTTCAGAACCAAAGAATTTCTGCACAAGCTGTCAGAAATGGTCTCATGGAGGCTCATCTGCATGCTAGTCATCTTCATTGGGGTCTCGACCTGACTGCAGTTAACTGACTTGAGTGGGCAAATGCTCACATTTGATGGCGTCTGGCTGCTGAAGGAGATGTGTTGCACTGTGAGGCAAGTGGTGGTCTTACCAGATACAGACTGAAATGTGCACTCTTGCTTTATTAGGGGGGTCAGAAAAACAGAATGGCCTTTTATTGTGCCCAGCCTAAGACACACCTGTGCAATACTCATGCTGTCTAATCAGCATCTTGATATGCCACACCTGTGAGGTGCGATGGATTATCTTGGCAAAGAAGTGCTCACTAATACAGATTTAGACAGATGTGTGAACAATATTTGAGAGAAATGGGTCTTTTGTGTATATTTACATGCATTTATATTTTTGTTCAGTGTGTGTGTGTGTGTGTGTGTGTGTGTGTGTGTGTGGTTGTGTGTGTGTGTGTGTGTGGTTGTGTGTGTGTGTGGTTGTGTGTGTGTGTGTGTGGTTGTGTGTGGTTGTGTGTGTGTGGTTGTGTGTGTGTGTGTGTGTGTGGTTTATATATGTGTGTGTGTATGTGGTTATATATGTGTGTGTGTATGTGTGTGTATGTGGTTATATATGTGTGTGTGTGTGTGTGTGTGTGTGTGTGTGTGTGTGTGTATGTGGTTATATATATGTGTGTGTGTGTGTGTGTGTGTGTGTGTGTGTATGTGGTTATATGTGTGTGTGTGTGTGTGTGTGTGTATGTGGTTTATATGTGTGTGTGTGTGTGTGTGTGTATGTGGTTATATATGTGTGTATGTATGTGTGTGTATGTGGTTATATATGTGTGTGTGTGTGGTTATATATGTGTGTGTGTGTGTGTGTGTGTGTGCGTGCGTGCGTGCGTGCGTGCGTGCGTGTGTGTGCGTGCGTGCGTGCGTGCGTGCGTGCGTGTGCGTGCGTGCGTGCGTGCGTATATATGTGCGTGTGCGTGCGTGTGTGTGTGTGCGTGCGTATATGTGTGTGTGTGTATTGTTAGGAGTGGCCACCTGGGACGCACACACTGGCTCTCACTCAAACCAGCTATGCCTCATTTTGGCACAAATGTTTGTCTTAAAATGGATCAAAATGATGTAATTAACACACACAGTTGTCTTAAAAGGAGAAACTATTTACAGAGACCAAATCCTTTTCTTTTTTGTTTTGTGTTTTTGGTCAGGCTGTAGACCTGTTTATTTGTTGTCAAGTTGGACATTTTTTTCATGGAGTTTGACTTTCTTTTGGAGCCATTATAGTGGTCATCCCAGGAACTGCAGATTTGATCTGGGGGATGCAAGCTTAAGCCCCGGTCACAACCCACCGTGCGTTTTTTTTTTTCGCCGTACGTTTTCTGCGGATGCCACGGCCACTACATTTTTGTGAAAATGTACGGAGGCAGTAGCAAGAGGAGGGAGGGAGTACGTTCAACGCACGTCTCTAGGAGTGTAACGATAAAGAGAGTTGACAATAAAGCAGTGTGTGTGGGGTCGCTTTTCTTTTTTATGAGGGGGACCGGAGCGGCAGGTGTTTCTCTGCGTCGGCGATGCATGAGCATGTCCAGCCTGCAGCAGTCAGTTGTACAAGTGTTTACTTGCCTCGAAAAGTTACAGCTAGTTAACAGACTGAAGCTGTGGAGTGTCTGTGTTGCTGACGTTTGGAAATAAAGTCCAAGTTCAAGTGAGAAGCTGCGTTGTGCATGCAAGTCTGTCGGCCTCCATAGTATGTGGTGAGTGCCGTAATCCGTACTGCCTACGTACGGATTTGGTTAATTCAATAGTAATTGAATGAAAACGTGCTGCTTTGAATCCGTACTGAGGCAGTACTCACAACGTGCGTCATCTGTACTGCTGGTGAATCCGCAGCCCAACCGCAGCGAAAGTTCTGCATGCACTAAAACCTCTACGGCGTGTCTGCGTGCTCCTAAATTCGTACTGAGGCAGTACTTACGACGTACGGATCCCCAAGTTTAGCCCACGTTTTTGTAAGTAGACTGCACACACGTGCAAGTACGGCGGGTTGTGACCACGGCTTTACACAGAAAGGAACTTAAATCCAGGACCTTATCGCTGTGAAGTAAGAGTGGTTCTACCCGTCTGTCGTAAATCTTAATCTTGGAGTTGATATTTTCAATTTGCATTTGCAATAATGTCAAATTGTAGGTATTTTGTGAAATGCGTGACATTAGTGCATGTTCTCAACCTTTGGTTGGTCAGACTACCTACTGATAAGAGATGTATTTCTTGAATTCAGTGATATTAATAATTAAAATCCACATGTTCAAAAAGGTCGATGTACTGAGTCTAACGGGGGTATGTTTGGTTTTGACACATTTTTGACAGGTTCCAGTAGGCTGAGCTTTTGTCCCTTGCTTTCTCTTGGTGTGTTTCAGGATCTGGTGAAGAGCCATCTAATGTATGCGGTGCGTGAGGAGGTGGAGGTCCTCAAGGAGCAGATCAAAGAACTAATCGAGCGCAACTCTCAGTTGGAGCAGGAAAATACCCTGCTAAAGACACTGGCTAGCCCAGAACAAATGGCCCAGTTCCAGGCCCAGGTTCAGACCGGCTCCCCTCCTGCCGCCCCCACAGCTCCTACTTCGGCACCCCCAAGCACCGTTGCCCAGCCCACCTCCCACAGCTCTGGACCCTCAGCATAGCCCAGTCTGCACAGACACACTGACATTTCTTTAATTCTGCTATAGCAGCAGAGCTAAACCATGCCTTCTGCAGCAGGAGGTTTGCTGTCAAGACAACAATTTGCACATGTTTAACTCGGAGGGATGCAGCCAGTGGGACAGGTGGTGCAGTGAAGGGGTAGAATTTGGAAAAGCTGTATGAAGGGGTAGGGTGGGGGGGGGGGGGATCGCCAAATAACCTTTAGACATATCAAGTAGAATGTCTTGGCAAAATAAACAAGTCATTTAATCAGTGGTGGTGTTAAACTTGAGTATAGAAAACAAAAATCACTGTGCCTGTGTCTGGATTTTAAGTGATGTCGATTTGACGGATGGCGGTGGAGGATTGTATTGGTTTACCATGCTTTTTGCTGAATTATGTAAATAAAATGTTCACACTTACAGCTAGATGCTAAAGTTACAGGCTGAGAGGTGAGGAGAGCCTTCTCAGAGTGAACAATGAAGAATGTGAGCATTTATTATGACATCATCCCCATCTGGAATGGGGGAGTGGTTAGGGGTGGGGTGGGAGGGAAGTGATTTGAACACTGCTACACAGCATTGATAATGTTGCTTAAAACTGGGCTGACGGGATTAAAACTCATTTTCTTATGGAGATATATTTTCAGTATTTTGATTTTCAAGCTCCTTATTGTCATCTGTGTTCTCTCTCAACCCTGCAGTGGCATGTTTATTAGATATGATTTGACAGGATTGATGCATTAAGCTGATTGGCCTTTTTTTTTTTTTTTTTTTTTTGCTCTTTTTCCCTTAAAAGTTTGATGGGCAGATGTATATTTCTGTATAGTGTAAGTACCATGTAAAATAGTGAGGAAAAGAAAAACAATGGTATCTAGGTCACACAGATGGAAGCAGGTGAGTGGGGAACACGCTTTCTCTGCTCAGTCTGTGTTTTCTATTTTTAATGCTGTATTTTCAGGATTGTGGATCTGCACACATGTAGGTTATGTAACTGATGACAGTCAGCAGTGGTGTTCATACTCCCTGCTACAACATTAACTTCCTGTAAAAAACCTTATTTTACTGACACATTGCACCTTTTTTTTCCTGCTTTTTTCCGGTTCTTAGTTTCAACGGTGGGTACGTTTGGATGAACAGTAACTTAAAACTCTGCATTTAATGAAAAACAAGCATACCAACTCTGGAGACCCCCCCCCCCCACCACCTTTTTGTGTATCAGTTGTATGCTCATGCTTTGTGCATGTTTTCTCAGATCTAATGAGAAATTGTAACATACATACCACAACTGCACTTCAGAGCTGCACTTCATGAATTTCAATAAACATGCTTAAAAGAAGAAAAATAATTTCATACGTCTCATCCTTTGTGATGTCTGGCTGTATTGATGATGTAGTGTGGACTTAGTCTCCCCCAGATAGGTGTTTTAACACGGTGCAGTTTTGCGCTCTGCCAACAAGTTGCTCTGAAAATGGACTCATGGTTTCACTTTGCAACTTTTCCGTTATGGAATGATGCACAATGAAATGGAACGTAAATCACATCTGTATAAATAGGTTAGTAGCATTGTTATCACAACTTAAGCCATAGTTACCTCCACTAAGGAGGTTATGTTTTCGGTCGAGTTTGTCTGTTTGTCAGCAGGATAGCTCAAAACGTTTTGAACGGATTTTGATGAAATTTTGTGGAGTGGTTGGAAATGACAAGAGGAACAAGTGAATAAATTTTAGTGGTGATCCGGATCCAGGAATTTTTTTAAAGGATTCTTCACCATTGCGGGATAGGGGGAATTTTGACATTCTAGTTTCTAACTCCACAAAAACAAGGCAGAAAGGCTTGAAAAAATTAGGGTGTAACATAGTCAAATGTTCTATCAAACAACAATGTTTGGTGATGATCGGATCCGGATTCTGGATCTGGTGATCCAGAATATGCAAAAATATAGGGAAAATAGAAAATGTGTCAGTGTGAGGTGACAAATGAAGCTAGAGATGCACAACTAACACCAAATTGTAGCTGAATCTGTACTGATTCAGTAAGGTGTCATCAGACTTGATGTAGCTTCAAATGTTATGGAGCTAGATCCAGAAGAAAACCGCCATTACCGAAAAATAGTTTTTATACAATACCTTTTGAACTAATAAAGACAAAGTGATTCCAAGTTCTAGTGGTATGTTTTCATGGTCAAGGATGTCAAATATAAAGGAAAGAAAAGTGTATGTATCATAGTTTTGGTTGTAACACTGAATTGTTGAATAGATCACTGTGCCAAGGAGGGAATCTCTTTAGGGTCAGTGACCCTATGGCCTTGTGTAGCACATGCAACACTTAAAAAAAAAATAGTTCTATTTCAGAATTTACTGTTCTTTATTTAGAGAAGTGTTTCATAAATGTTAAAAAAAAATTTGTATAGTTGAATAATTTAATTTTGTCTTATTTGTTTTTGTCTATAAGCACATGCAATATTAATATCAGTGCTCAGATGACAGTAGCTTCTGGGAAAGGTGCAAGTTGCGATAAACTGATGTCAAGCACTAAGGATACATGCTATCCAATCACAGCAGATGAAACTTTTTTTTTTACTGCTGAGCAAACATCATTGTTAGACTTTTTTAGGTTCAATGATTCCACGGCGTGTAGATGTTATGGCGTCAGTGACTCCATGGCCTTGGCGGAGGTTTGCACTCTCCGAGTACTTCTAGTTCCAATATGCATTTGGCTCTGAAAGATGTCTGTAAGCTTTAATGTCAGGGGTTTTTTTTTGTTGTTGTTGTTTGTTTTTTTGTGGAGCTCTGCTGAATTATACAAGTTTCTATTACACATTTGCGCAAAGCTTAGGTGATGTGACGGAATCTTTTTTTTTTTTTTTTTGAGTATTTAAGACCAAAAGTAAACAATTTGAAATTGATCCTTTCCTGGTGTGCAGTTACTGAATAAATAAATATTCAGATTTTAAACTGCGTGTCACTAAAAACCAGGAACTTCCTGGTAAGTCCCGACATTGGTGAAGGAGGAAGTGATAGTGCAGGAACCATTACCTTAATAGTCCCATTAATTTATGGATTTTCACAGGCTACTGACAGCCCCGTTGCCACAGAGTGGTTCGGGTCGGTGATGCACATTTTTTTTTTTTTTATACATGTCAGAATGGTTAATCCTCACCAGCAGAATCCTTTTGATTGGCAGGTGGAACACATATTGACGAGTGCGCATGCACAGTGTTTACGGCTTCTCCACACAGGCAATACTGAGTGTTTACACATTTATTTTGTTTTGTGGATCATGGGATAATTTTGTTGTGTGCAGACGGAGACGCTACGATTCTTTTAACTTGCGATGCATAGCGCCTGCGGTACAACAAGAGGATCCATTCACAGCAGAGACTCTACCCATCATGGACTTTTCTTCACCCAGGACAACAAATTATTTTCAGATGTTTTCATCAGACTAAAGATGATCTCACAGAAATGGATAGGTAAGACTATATTATTTACTCCTTGTGTGAATGGTTTTAATAATTAATAATCACTTTCAGACTGGGCTTTAAAAAAAGCTCCACACTAGAAAAAAAAAAAATCGTCCGAAAACAGCTCGACCTCCGCTCTGTTTACAATTGATTTGGGCTTGAATCAGCAGGTCCCGTTCTGGTGATGATGTAGCAACAAAATGGCTGCAGCTGAGGGTTGAAATGGGGTGCAGGCTTCAGACAGCTGTTGTTAATCCTGCACCTGCGCACTTATTGACTTTTATTGTTCAGGATTTTTTAAAATATCAACATTTCATCATTTTTAGTGATGTGCACATTTTTTGGTGTCACCTACACTTTAAACATCTTCAGAATTACAAATGCAGAAAAGTATTTCCACTGAGTGACGTTATACAATGTCATCTGGCGTGTGATCTACAGTTATGGGGAAAAATGTTTCCATTGCAGTTTTATGAAATATGGCTTTTTCGAACTGCTTGAAAAATCACCTCATGCAAGTGTAAACATTTTTGCAATATTTGGGGTAATGGTCGCGTGGTTATGGTGTCCTCTGATTGGCTGCCATGTTAAAAGTATACTGTCACTGAGCCTTTTAAGATTTAAGTCATAAAAAGTATTTTTCTTGGCACCACTATCATTTTGTTAGCCTTTAAATAGATTCATTATATGACTTGCCAATATGATCAAAATTTGCATTGTCTAGAAAAAAAATAGTTTCCCTGAAGGGAAAAAAGAACAGAAGGACTTTAACTACTTAAGGTAGTGACCAATGCGTTCTATGATAGGGATGTCATAGGTCTTGTGGGGGCTTCCCCTGACTTGTGTGAGGGATACTGGGAAGCACACAGTGACAGCCAATCAGAGTACAGAAAGGCATGGTGACATCATCTTGTTGTTTGCTTGAACAAATATATCCAACATGGTGGAAAACGCTTTGATATTTCTGTATAAATCTGTTTCTCATATATTTTGTCAAGGTCAGTGAGAAAAATGCTGTTTTTGTAACCAAATAAGACCTCTGAAGTGATTTAAGACCGTATGCTCACATCACACAAGGTCAAAGGTAATTTCTGGTCATTTCAAAAGCTCATTGATGTGCACGCACTAACTCCTACAGACACTGTAAAGAGGAAAATACTACTTATGGAATTCCAGAGGTGGGTCAAAGTCACTGTCGAGTCAATCTCAAGTCATGAATCTGCAAGTCCCAAGTCAGCTTACAAACAATTGCTGGTCATTATGGCTTGAGACATGCTGATTCATGACTTGAGAGTGACTTGATAGTAACTTCGTCCCACCTCTGTGGAATTCCCCCCCAGGTAAACATACATTAAAATGAGCTGTAATTTTGCAACATGTTTGGAAAAATAGCCATGTTTGGATTTCAGTAGAAACAAAATTTTGTTAAATTTGAATGGCTGTATAGCGTTATGACTTGAAACCAAATTACAGAATAAGATTGTAGTTCAGGCTAGTTGCGTATGAATCCGGTGATTGGGTTGTGATTACAGTACTGTTTGGGACAATCTGTTTTTACGTTACTAAAACTAATTTCTCTCAGTAATTCAGTAGACTTAGTGAGTTGTTTTAATCTACTGGAATTCATTTCAATTGAACATGGGAACGGTATAACAAATGTGCCTGGAGTGGGTCGTACAATGTAAATGACATTGCACAGACACGGGTGAGGGAAGCCATCAAGGCAACTTTGAAGGAAATTTGTTTCACTGATTGTGACTGCAAAAAAACCCACAGCTTTAGCAAAGTAAGCCATTATTAAAAAAAAAACAAGGTTCAACTTCACCAGGCCTGTGGGAGACTGGAACCTCGATTTCATTAGTCCTCTTTATGCCACCGTTGTACTTTGTGTTGCTCCACCACAAAGTTGGGGCTGGTGAAGTAACTTGCAAATGTTTCTGTGCAGTCTCCAATTATAGCTGTTGAAACATGTTTTCTTCAGATTGGTGTTAGTTTACCTCACAAGTTGACACGTTGAGAACACACATACCATGCTCTGTTATTAATGATTCATGTAACCGAACTAAGGGATATGCAATACTTCAACTCTTATCTGCTGACTTGTAAAAGAATGAGGAAAGGACACACTTGTCTGCGAAACTGCTAAACAGCCAAGTGTCCAATAATTTTTCATCCCTTCTCAATGAAAGATTGCGTAAAAAGTACAACCAACATACCATTCAGTCAAACTGGATGCAGCTTCTGTCACATTAAAAGTGATGGGTACATAATATATACACAGCTAAAATGGGGGGATTGAAGCATCTTCGAATAAAACCTCACATGGTGGCAAAATGATAATGTGATTATTAAAGTCATGTATGAATTATTGCTGTTCTATTACTGTTGCCAACAAAATAGTCTGATCTGAACTCAAACAGCTGACAACTCAAAACCTCACCAAATGATGTCATCTTGTACCTAGAGTCATGAAAAATTTAAGGCACCCTTAAGCTTTTACATATTTCAATTTTTTATGACATCACATTTTGCAAAAGAAGAATTCAACCTTCTTCATCAAGCGGTAAACTTTGATTGCCTCAGATGAAGCCCTACCAGAAGAAGAAAAAGCTGCAGTTCCTTGACTGGCCCTTTGAGGTTGGCTCCAAAAGACAGCACTTTCCCATTAGAGGCACTGTTAAAATGTCCAACTTTAGAGCCAAAATAAACATTTACAGCCTGGTACAAACAACAACAACAAAAAAACTGTTTTGGTCTCTATATTTTCCTCCATGGTAACTGTAGCGAGGTAAAAAAATTTCTAACTTCTTAGTTTAAGACGTATTAAGGCACAAAGTTCTGTATAATTGTGGGTATGGCCGCTTTGATTGACAGTGGCTGAGCCCAGTGTCTTCACCTCTCATTGTGTGTACTAGATCAGAATCCACTTGATGTGGCTGTTAGATGTTGTGAAGGTTGTGTCTGTTATGTTAGGAGTATTGTATTACAAACACCTGGAAGAATACGGCTTGTGTGGTGAAGCATGGATCATCTCAGATGTTCAATCAATCAATCAATTTTTTTATATAGCGCCAAATCACAACAAACAGTTGCCCCAAGGCGCTTTATATTGTAAGGCAAGGCCATACAATAATTATGTAAAACCCCAATGGTCAAAACGACCCCCTGTGAGCAAGCACTTGGCTACAGTGGGAAGGAAAAACTCCCTTTTAACAGGAAGAAACCTCCAGCAGAACCAGGCTCAGGGAGGGGCAGTCTTCTGCTGGGACTGGTTGGGGCTGAGGGAGAGAACCAGGAAAAAGACATGCTGTGGAGGGGAACAGAGATCGATCACTAATGATTAAATGCAGAGTGGTGCATACAGAGCAAAAAGAGAAAGAAACAGTGCATCATGGGAACCCCCCAGCAGTCTACGTCTATAGCAGCATAACTAAGGGATGGTTCAGGGTCACCTGATCCAGCCCTAACTATAAGCTTTAGCAAAAAGGAAAGTTTTAAGCCTAATCTTAAAAGTAGAGAGGGTGTCTGTCTCCCTGATCTGAATTGGGAGCTGGTTCCATGGGAGAGGAGCCTGAAAGCTGAAGGCTCTGCCTCCCATTCTACTCTTACAAACCCTAGGAACTACAAGTAAGCCTGCAGTCTGAGAGCGAAGCGCTCTATTGGGGTGATATGGTACTACGAGGTCCCTAAGATAAGATGGGACCTGATTATTCAAAACCTTATAAGTAAGAAGAAGAATTTTAAATTCTATTCTAGAATTAACAGGAAGCCAATGAAGAGAGGCCAATATGGGTGAGATATGCTCTCTCCTTCTAGTCCCCGTCAGTACTCTAGCTGCAGCATTCTGAATTAACTGAAGGCTTTTTAGGGAACTTTTAGGACAACCTGATAATAATGAATTACAATAGTCCAGCCTAGAGGAAATAAATGCATGAATTAGTTTTTCAGCATCACTCTGAGACAAGACCTTTCTGATTTTAGAGATATTGCGTAAATGCAAAAAAGCAGTCCTACATATTTGTTTAATATGCGCTTTGAATGACATATCCTGATCAAAAATGACTCCAAGATTTCTCACAGTATTACTAGAGGTCAGGGTAATGCCATCCAGAGTGTTTCTAAGATTTGTGGGGCCAAGTACAATAACTTCAGTTTTATCTGAGTTTAAAAGCGGGAAATTAGAGGTCATCCATGTCTTTATGTCTGTAAGACAATCCTGCAGTTTAGCTAATTGGTGTGTGTCCTCTGGCTTCATGGATAGATAAAGCTGGGTATCATCTGCGTAACAATGAAAATTTAAGCAATACCGTCTAATAATACTGCCTAAGGGAAGCATGTATAAAGTGAATAAAATTGGTCCTAGCACAGAACCTTGTGGAACTCCATAATTAACTTTAGTCTGTGAAGAAGATTCCCCATTTACATGAACAAATTGTAATCTATTAGACAAATATGATTCAAACCACCGCAGCGCAGTGCCTTTAATACCTATGGCATGCTCTAATCTCTGTAATAAAATTTTATGGTCAACAGTATCAAAAGCAGCACTGAGGTCTAACAGAACAAGCACAGAGATGAGTCCACTGTCCGAGGCCATAAGAAGATCATTTGTAACCTTCACTAATGCTGTTTCTGTACTATGATGAATTCTAAAACCTGACTGAAACTCTTCAAATAGACCATTCCTCTGCAGATGATCAGTTAGCTGTTTTACAACTACCCTTTCAAGAATTTTTGAGAGAAAAGGAAGGTTGGAGATTGGCCTATAATTAGCTAAGATAGCTGGGTCAAGTGATGGCTTTTTAAGTAATGGTTTAATTACTGCCACCTTAAAAGCCTGTGGTACATAGCCAACTAACAAAGATAGATTGATCATATTTAAGATCGAAGCATTAAATAATGGTAGGGCTTCCTTGAGCAGCCTGGTAGGAATGGGGTCTAATAAACATGTTGATGGTTTGGATGAAGTAACTAATGAAAATAACTCAGACAGAACAATCGGAGAGAAAGAGTCTAACCAAATACCGGCATCACTGAAAGCAGCCAAAGATAACGATACGTCTTTGGGATGGTTATGAGTAATTTTTTCTCTAATAGTTAAAATTTTGTTAGCAAAGAAAGTCATGAAGTCATTACTAGTTAAAGTTAATGGAATACTCAGCTCAATAGAGCTCTGACTCTTTGTCAGCCTGGCTACAGTGCTGAAAAGAAACCTGGGGTTGTTCTTATTTTCTTCAATTAGTGATGAGTAGAAAGATGTCCTAGCTTTATGGAGGGCTTTTTTATAGAGCAACAGACTCTTTTTCCAGGCTAAGTGAAGATCTTCTAAATTAGTGAGACGCCATTTCCTCTCCAACTTACGGGTTATCTGCTTTAAGCTACGAGTTTGTGAGTTATACCACGGAGTCAGACACTTCTGATTTAAAGCTCTCTTTTTCAGAGGAGCTACAGCATCCAAAGTTGTCTTCAATGAGGATGTAAAACTATTGACGAGATACTCTATCTCCCTTACAGAGTTTAGGTAGCTACTCTGCACTGTGTTGGTATATGGCATTAGAGAACATAAAGAAGGAATCATATCCTTAAACCTAGTTACAGCGCTTTCTGAAAGACTTCTAGTGTAATGAAACTTATTCCCCACTGCTGGGTAGTCCATCAGAGTAAATGTAAATGTTATTAAGAAATGATCAGACAGAAGGGAGTTTTCAGGGAATACTGTTAAGTCTTCTATTTCCATACCATAAGTCAGAACAAGATCTAAGATATGATTAAAGTGGTGGGTGGACTCATTTACTTTTTGAGCAAAGCCAATAGAGTCTAATAATAGATTAAATGCAGTGTTGAGGCTGTCATTCTCAGCATCTGTGTGGATGTTAAAATCGCCCACTATAATTATCTTATCTGAGCTAAGCACTAAGTCAGACAAAAGGTCTGAAAATTCACAGAGAAACTCACAGTAACGACCAGGTGGGCGATAGATGATAACAAATAAAACTGGTTTTTGGGACTTCCAATTTGGATGGACAAGACTAAGAGACAAGCTTTCAAATGAATTAAAGCTCTGTCTGGGTTTTTGATTAATTAATAAGCTGGGATGGAAGATTGCTGCTAATCCTCCGCCCCGGCCCGTGCTACGAGCATTCTGACAGTTAGTGTGACTCGGGGGTGTTGACTCATTTAAACTAACATATTCATCCTGCTGTAACCAGGTTTCTGTTAGGCAGAATAAATCAATATGTTGATCAATTATTATATCATTTACCAACAGGGACTTAGAAGAGAGAGACCTAATGTTTAATAGACCACATTTAACTGTTTTAGTCTGTGGTGCAGTTGAAGGTGCTATATTATTTTTTCTTTTTGAATTTTTATGCTTAAATAGATTTTTGCTGGTTATTGGTAGTCTGGGAGCAGGCACCGTCTCTACGGGGATGGGGTAATGAGGGGATGGCAGGGGGAGAGAAGCTGCAGAGAGGTGTGTAAGACTACAACTCTGCTTCCTGGTCCCAACCCTGGATAGTCACGGTTTGGAGGATTTAAGAAAATTGGCCAGATTTCTAGAAATGAGAGCTGCTCCATCCAAAGTGGGATGGATGCCGTCTCTCCTAACAAGACCAGGTTTTCCCCAGAAGCTTTGCGAATTATCTATGAAGCCCACCTCATTTTTTGGACACCACTCAGACAGCCAGCAATTCAAGGAGAACATGCGGCTAAACATGTCACTCCCGGTCCGATTGGGGAGGGGCCCAGAGAAAACTACAGAGTCCGACATTGTTTTTGCAAAGTTACACACAGATTTAATGTTAATTTTAGTGACCTCCGATTGGCGTAACCGGGTGTCATTACTGCCGACGTGAATTACAATCTTACCAAATTTACGCTTAGCCTTAGCCAGCAGTTTCAAATTTCCTTCAATGTCGCCTGCTCTGGCCCCCGGAAGACAATTGACTATGGTTGCTGGTGTCGCTAACTTCACATTTCTCAAAACAGAGTCGCCAATAACCAGAGTTTGATCCTCGGCGGGTGTGTCGTCGAGTGGGGAAAAACGGTTAGAGATGTGAATGGGTTGGCGGTGTACACGGGGCTTCTGTTTAGGGCTACGCTTCCTCCTCACAGTCACCCAGTCGGCCTGCTTTCCCGGCTGCTCGGGATCTGCCAGGGGGGAACTAACGGCGGCTAAGCTACCTTGGTCCGCACCGACTACAGGGGCCTGGCTAGCTGTAGAATTTTCCACGGTGCGGAGCCGAGTCTCCAATTCGCCCAGCCTGGCCTCCAAAGCTACGAATAAGCTACACTTATTACAAGTACCATTACTGCTAAAGGAGGCCGAGGAATAACTAAACATTTCACACCCAGAGCAGAAAAGTGCGGGAGAGACAGGAGAAGCCGCCATGCTAAATCGGCTAAGAGCTAGTAGCTACGCTAAGCTAGCGGATTCCTAAAAATACGCAAAGTGAATAATGTGTAAATAATTTAGAGGTGATTCAGCAGAAGGAGTGCTTTAGTTAAGGCACGTAAAGATTACACTGGGAAACAAATCGTAATCTAGATAACTAGATCAATCTAACTGCGCAGATTAAACAGCTAACAGATACAGAAAAACACAGCTGTGCTCCGGAACAGGAAGTGATACAATACCGCAGTGAGAGCCAATCATTAGGAGGGTCACTGCGCCATCCCCAAAAATCTGATTTAATAAGCACGCAAACTGAGGTTAGTCTGTAAGTTAAGCTGGTTCGAACTCAAAGAGAGGGGCGTGTTCATGCTTCGTTCATCACACACTGAACCACCCATGCTCCACCCCTTTATGCATTAATATCATCATCATGTAGCCAAAATCACCGCTGCCAACATGATGACGCCCAGACATGGGCTTCATATCGGTTTTTCCGGTGTCGCAGACCGAACACACACACCCAAAATTGGTCCGCCCTGCCTTCACTGCGCATGCGTCATTTGAGATCACAGCAGCACATTTGAGTCTGACTCTCTACACCCAGAAGCAATCAAAGGGACTAATGTGATTATTAACCATCAGATGAAAGTAAAACCTCTTAAATCATTCTAAAGTCTAAAGTCATTCAGTTTAAGCAGAAACAAGACCATAATCAGGGATTTGTTACTGATGCTCTGAAATGACGTAGGCGCGCAGCACGTCAGAGTCAGACGTGGTGCTGCTGCTGTGCTCTGATCGCTTCCTCCGTCTTTTATTATGAAATAATGCTGAATTTATGTGGAAATGATTGTTGTATAAAAGCTTCAGATATCTGTCGCTGAGACAGATAATGAGTGGAGTGCAGTTTTAAGCAGAAACAAGGTGATAATCAGTGAATCGTTGCTGAGCTCAGCAATGACGCATGCACAGTGAAGGTAGGGTGGACCAATTTTTAGGGGGGACTGTTTGGTCTGCGACATCATATCTCTACAGAAAACCTATGGGTGATGTTACGCAAGTATTGTCAAGTATACATCTATGTTCTTTATATTAGCATTTCTAAAATTATGGCCCTTGAACTTTGTAAGAACTAGTACATAAATATATAAAACCCAAAATAATGATAATTCTGTCTCTAATTAAATTAATCATAGCATAAGTACATTAATATATAAGTACATTAATTAAATTATTAATAATAATTATTAAAACATTAATTAATTAATTAAAGACATAAGTACATTAATCAGTTTTTACTTTGAGTTTAAAAGGAATCATTTTAGAAAGTCCAATATATAGAAGCTGGATTTTTTTTTAATTTGCAGTCATAAAACAATTCAAACGTGTAGATGCTCATTGGGGTGGTGGCCACCATGGAAATATAGACCTGGAATGGATGTGCACGCCTCAGTCTATTAGCGTCACTCAGGACAGCAAGGCGCCATTACTAAGGGTGGAGATGTGCAGACCATCAATAATAAACTGACTGCTTTTTTTGCACTAGCATTGCTATTTCTTAATGGATTTTAATAAATGTAGGCTTGTTTTAAAGCCATTTGAAAGCTCTTTCCAATGAACCTATGCATGTGAAGAAAAAAAACTTATCTAAAATGCAGAAATTTGGGGAAATTATGACAAACTGTGCTGCTTTTCTCGCTCTATTGTTACTATTTGTTAACAGATTTTAATAAAAGTAGTCTTGTTTTAAAGCCCTGCTCTTTCTAATGAACCCATACATGTCTGGGTAGAAAAAAAATTATATATGTAAAGTGTGGAAATTTGGGGAAAATATGCTATTCTGTTCATTTACTGTGATGTTTTTTTTTTCCTGTCATAATTCTCGATGGATTTTTATAAATGAAGCCTTGTAAGTTGTATTCAAGCTGATTAAAAGCTCTAATGAACCCATACATGCCTGGATAAAAAATCCTTATCTATTAAGATATAAATCTGAACTATGCCTTGCCATTGTGGTCATTTACCTTGCTGCTTTTTCCACTGTAATATTATTCCTAGTCTTTTAATGATGACAACTAACATTTTATTACAAGTAGATATAAAGCCATTCAGAATTTATGACTTTTGACCCTCAGTCAGGGTAAAAAGTACCTCCTCCATTCCCTCCAACCACAGTTAAAATTTAAATGCCACCTGTGACCACCATGTACATATCATATTAAACAACTGCACGTATATATATAGACATAAATATATTTAAACATTTTTGTTTCCATATTTGTATGCATGTGAACGCAGCTTAATGAAAATAACTTATCGCGTTGAGTTAAATTGCAACATAACGACTTTAAAATAGACATTTGTTTTACATAATTACATTAAGGCTATTGTACAGTTCATTTTAGTATTCGAGAAATTGTTTTTGTAGTTGGTGCAGTTGATGGTGAAGCACTGGCTGCCTTTTTTCCCCTCATTTCACTTGTTTAACTGGCTCAAGGCGCTCTCTCCACCCTTAGTAATGGCCACCGTGTGGCACGCCGCTAGTCACATGACATCCATTCCAGTCTCTCTTTCCATGGTGGCCACATGGCTAGTGCGTTTGGTTTCAGTGCGTAAGGTTCCTGGTTCAAAACCCACCCCTGGCACATTTCTCCATGTAATGTTGACTTGCGCCAGGAAGGGCATCCGGTGTAAAACCTGTGCCAAAATCAACATGCAGCCCCACCTTGGATCTGCTGTGGCGACCCCGAGTGCAAAACAAGGGAGCAGCCCAAGGGACTTACTAGATTCTCATTACTGTCTTTGTTCATTTTGTAATATAAATAAATAATGAACTTGTTTGTATTTATATTTTTTTTCAAATCAGTCAAAATATTCTGACTTCAATAAATACTACTAATGTTAAGTTGTACACTGCATTTTGAAAATACATCAACACAGCAGCACAGTGTGCAGGTTTCCCTCTGATCAACACAGGGTGCACAAATGCTTCCTAAATGCTGAACATTTATTTGAAAAAACAATCTTGTCAATGACACAGACGAACATGGAAATACAGACATGTATGGCACATTGTCAGTAATAATCACACGCACTCACAATCATTTCAACAAGACAGACTCTTTTTCCAGCTGGCGTGGTCTCTGACTGTCCGTAGAAAAGCTGTCAGCACCACTGACTGCGGTACTGTAAACGTTGACCAAAGGGAGTGGAGATGGATGGATGAGGGAATACTGGAGGTGGGGATGCTTCTGCCAGAGGTCAGGTAGATCCAAAGCTTTGGTGTCAGTCTGTGGGCCTCTGGAGGGGGTCATGGATGTGCGGGTTGTGAGCTAGTTGGGCTCAGTGAGGGCAGGGACGGGAGTGAAAAGTTCCTTCCAGATCATATTCCCATGCGGATGCTCTGGATGATCTGAAATATGGCTGGGAACACACACACACACACACACACAGTCTTTCATTCAGGAACTGCAGGTTTCACAAGGCCCAGTGCCCCGCCCCAATTACCAAGGGGTTGGTAATTAGATAGACAGCTGACTTAAGCTTACATTCACCTTGGCCAAAAATGTTCAGTTTCCCCCATCTGCACATATTTCAGTTTTACCAAGCAATACATCATAATAATAAACAAATTTAAAAAACAAGAAGTTTACATATATAAATTTTATAATCATGCATTACATACCCTCTTTGATGAAATCCACACAATGTCTGATGCAGAAAAATGACAACCGAAATGGCACAAGCATGGCTTAGTGATTAGCTCTATTATTACGTACTTTTGCCTCACAGCAAGAAGGTTCGTGGGATTGTTTCCTGCCTGGTCCCTTCTGCGTGGAGATTGCACATTTGCTCCATGTTCCTGTGGGTTCCATCTGGTTCCTCCGGGTTCCATCTGGTTCCTCCATCTTCCAAAGACGTGCAGGTTAGGTGAACTGGAAACCTTCAATTGACTGTAGTTGTGAGTGTGAAGGTCCTTGTCTATGTGTAGCCCTGCAACAGACTGGCGTCCTGTCCAGGGTGTACCCTGTCTCTCACCATGTGACTGATTGGATAGCCTTCAGCACCCCCCCCCCATGACTCGTGAATGAAACAACACAGTGAGCTTTGATAGCTACACTAGACTGGTGCCAAAATTGGAAATGTTGACACCTACACACAATTGTGAGAAAAAGTTGGCAAATGGTCTTACTTTGTCAATTTGGGTGTGCTGATTCCAAATCTGCCATTTGTCAAACTGTATCTGTCCTCTGGTGACCTTGAGAGGTCATCGAACTTTGTACCGGTTGACCCCACTAGAAATCCAACTTTGAGCATGAATTGTCAATCTGAGCTCATTCAAAATCCACAAAATGCCCACAAAAATTGTCCAGTTTTCTAGATTTGAATATTCTGAATTCTAACTACCAACTTTCCAGGATGTACTTGACCTATGCTGACCTTGAGGTCATTGACCTTTCAGTTCGCTGCATTAAACTTTAATATGCGTCTGAGACAGTATTTTTTTTTTTATCAGATTGTTTAAATATCACACAATTTTAGTATCATGTATTTTAAACAATCTAAATATCATTTTATAATTTTGGAACCCTATCTGACCCATGGTGACCTTGAGAGGTCATCCAACTGAAGCTCATGTAGCAGTTGACTATGTTACATTTACTCTGCCTTGTTTCTACATACAGATGCGTGGAAACTACATGCGGCGGTGCACTGAAACTTGTTTTTCTTGCATGTACAATTACCAAATATGCAATGAGTTGTACATCAGCAAGTAAGAAGGTACCACAAGCCTTTGTGGTACAGATGTTATTGAGGTCAGTAATGAGACCAGTGCACCACCCTCACTTTTCCATCCCATGGTCTGTGGCGGAGGCAGCACAGGTTGCTGTTGGTCTGCTTGGTTCCACACAGATGCTTGGTAATTTGCTCTCTATGTGAAAAGACAGGGCATCATGAGTTGGTGGTAAGGTTTCCAGTAAATGTGTCTGAGCAGAAAGTGTTACCCATGTTCTGTCTGACGAAATGCGACTGGCATTCATCTGCAAAGTCTTTAAGACTGACTAGTCTTAAAGACTTTGCAGGTGAATGCCTCTGCACAGGTGTGGTCACTGAGATACCCCCTTTGCCCAGGTCTGACAGTAGGTTGTAACACTCCTTGAATGTCTTAAAGCTGGATTTCTTGCTGTGACCAGCCAGAAATGATGTGGTGTCACAACCTGTAATAACATGAAATGCTGGAAGTACAATGAGTATATCATCTCCAAGACTTGCTGCTAGTACGTGAATGATGTACAGTAGTGTTCAGAATAATACAACCCCTGGCAAAAATTATGGAATCACCGGCCTCGGAGGATGTTCATTCAGTTATTTAATTTTGTAGAAAAAAAGCAGATCACAGACATGACACAAAACTAAAGTCATTTCAAATGGCAACTTTCTGGCTATAAGAATCACTATAAGAAATCAAGAAAAAAATATTATGGCAGTCAGTAACGGTTACTTTTTTAGACCAAGCAGAGGAAAAAAATATGGAATCACTCAATTCTGAGGAAAAAATTATGGAATCACCCTGTAAATTTTCATCCTCAAAACTAACACCTGTATCAAATCAGATCTGCTCGTTGAAATTGACCCTGTGCCATGACAATGACCCTACGTGTCTTCTTGCAAGGAATGTTTTCGCAGTTTTTGCTCTATGGCAAGATGCATTATCATCTTGAAAAATGATTTCATCATCCCCAAACATCCTTTCAATTGTCCAAAATGTCAACGTAAACTTGTGCATTTATTGATGATGTAATGACAGCCATCTCCCCAGTGCCTTTACCTGACGTGCAACGCCATACCATCAATGACTGTGGAAATTTACATGTTCTCTTCAGGCAGTCATCTTTATAAATCTCATTGGAACGGCACCAAACAAAAGTTCCAGCATCATCACCTTGCCCAATGCAGATTCGAGATTCATCACTGAATATGACTTTCATCCAGTCATCCACAGTCCACGATTGCTTTTCCTTAGCCCATTGTAACCTTGTTTTTTTCTGTTTAGGTGTTAATGATGGCTTTCGTTTAGCTTTTCTGTATGTAAATCACATTTCCATTAGGCGGTTTCTTACAGTTCGGTCACAGACGTTGACTCCAGTTTCCTCCCATTCGTTCCTCATTTGTTTTGTTGTGCATTTTTCGATTTTTGAGACATATTGCTTTACGTTTTCTGTCTTGACGCTTTGATGTCTTCCTTGGTCTACCAGTATGTTTGCCTTTAACAACCTTCTCATGTTGTTTGTATTTGGTCCAGAGTTTAGACACAGCTGACTGTGAACAACCAACATCTTTTGCAGCATTTCATGATGATTTACTCTCTTTTAAGAGTTTGATAATCCTCTCCTTTGTTTCAATTGACATATCTCGTGTTGGAGCCATGATTCATGTCAGTCCACTTGGTGCAACAGCTCTCCAACGTGTGTTCACTCCTTTTAAGATGCAGACTAACGAGCAGATCTGATATGATGCAGGTGTTAGTTTTGGGGATGAAAATTTACAGGGTGATTCCATAATTTTTTCCTCAGAATTGAGTGATTCCATATTTTTTTCCTCTGCTTGCTCTAAAAAAGTAACCATTGTAGTAGTGCTATGTGACTAAAAAGATTAATCCAGGTTTTGAGTATATTTCTTATTGTTACATGGGAAACAAGGTACCAGTAGATTCAGTAGATTCTCACAAATCCAACAAGACCAAGCATTCATGATATGCACACTCTTAAGGCTATGAAATTGGGCTATTAGTAAAAAAAGTAAAAAAGGGGTGTTCGCAATAATAGTAGCATCTGCTGTTGATGCAACAAACTAAAAACTATTATGTTCAAACTGCTTTTTTAGCAATCCTGTGAATCGCTAAACTAGTATTTAGGTGTATAACCACAGTTTTTCATGATTTCTTCACATCTGTGAGGCATCAATTTTATTGGTTTGGAACCAAGATTTTGCTCATTTACTAGTGTGCTTGGGGTCATTGTCTTGTTGAAACACCCATTTCAAGGGCATGTCCTCTTCAGCATAAGTCAACATGACCTCCTCAAGTATTCTGACATATCCAAACTGATCCACGATACCTGGTATGCGATATATAGGCCCAACACCATAGTAGGAGAAACATGCCCATATCATGATGCTTGCACCACCATGCTTCACTGTCTTCACTGTGAACTGTGGCTTGAATTCAGAGTTTGGGGGTCGTCTGACAAACTGTCTGCGGCCCTTGGACCCAAAAAGAACAATTTTACTCTCATCAGTCCACAAAATATTCCTCCATTTCTCTTTAGGCCAGTTGATGTGTTCTTTGACAAATTGTAACCTCTTCTGCACATGTCTTTTATTTAACAGAGGGACTTTGCGGGGGATTCTTGCAAATAAATTAGCTTCACTTTGCCATTCTGGTTATTCTTCTATGCATTTTATGGTTGTTTTCCATTTTCTTCCACACATCTGTTTTTTTGGTCAATTTTAAAGCACTGGAGATCATTGCAGATGAACAGCCTATAATGTTTTGCACCTGCGTATAAGTTTTCCCCTCTTCAATCAACTTTTTAATCAAACTACGCTGTTCTTCTGAACAATGTCTTGAACATCCCGTTTTCTTCAGGCTTTCAAAGAGAAAAGCATGTTCAACAGGTGCTGGCTTCATCCTTAAATAGGGGACACCTGATTCACACCTGTTTGTTCCACAAAATTGACAAACTCACTGACTGAATGCCACACTACTATTATTGTGAACACCCCCTTTTCTACTTTTTTGTACTAATAGCCCAATTTCATAGCTTTAACAGTGTGCATATCATGAATGCTTGGTCTTGTTGGATTTGTGAGAATCTACTGGTACCTTGTTTCCCATGTAACAATAAGAAATATACTCAAAACCTGAATTAATCTTTTTAGTCACATTGCACTACTATTATTCTGAACACTACTGTACTTCAGTTTCTTCGCTGTTCCCGTTTTCATCCAAACCTTCTTGCAGGACATCTTGTTGAAGTGAGTGAGCAAGTGAGTGAGTGATGCAACAACAATTGAACATGAGATATACAATGCTATATATTATAACCACTAGCTATTCACTGTATAAAGTACATAAACAAAACCTAACTACCAATATATGTATAGTACTGGACAGAATACCTACACTTCTACAGCAGAATGAAAATCAGACCCATATTGACTAGGCCATTTCATATTTATACTATTGTGAAAGCCTTATACATACAATGATATATAAATCATACACACCAGCTATTTACTGCACAAACTAATAAAGCCTTAATACTAGTATACCTATTTACACATGAAGAGTACTGGAGGGAAATATCCACAGTACTACAGCAGAATGAAAGTCACAGATCCATATTGACTAGGCCATTTCTCATTTCTACTCTTGTGAAAGACTTTAGTGTAGCTAGGAAGTGACAATCAAAAGCCCTTCTGAACTAGGCTATTTCTTAGCTACTCAGCGAAAGCAGTTACCACACATTACTATCACTTACTGAGGCGTTGCTGGGCCGGAAGCATAGATTTACATTTATGCTACCTGTCCATACCTGCCCGCAGTAACGGGCGGGTATCCCAGTACCCGCCTGCTGTGCATAAAGTGATGACGTCATAGTATGCGCAACCCAAGAACTGTCTGCAGACGATAACATGAAAAGACGAGAAGTGTGTGTTGGTCCCAATATGGATATTCCGGATAATTTTATCATGGATAGTATGACAATGAACAGCAGCCAAAGCAGGCTGCTTGATGAGGGCGCCCTGCCGAATTTGGAGAGCAGTGCGATACCAGCCAATACGACAAAAGTTAAAGCGAACCAACTTCTTATGTACAAGTTTGCTGGGTGTCGTGTGTTTTGAAATTACATTAAATATTGTTAATGTGATTCCACGTGTTGTGTATCTCAGTAAGTGAAAATAATGCAATTAAAATGCAGTTGTAGTGCAGTATGCATTTTCAGAGGCCCGTCGCCCAAAATGACCAATATTCGCCCTCGTCTAACTCGAGCGAATATTGGTCATTTTTGATGACTGAGCACGGACAGAGGGACACTGAAAATGCATACCGCCCTCCAAAAGCATGTTACTGTATTATTACCATGTACATTTTGGAAAATGTACACAGCAGTGTTCATGGTGTGCATACAATGGCAGCAGAGTCCATGGGGATTTTCCAGAAGTGAAATTGGGTCACAAATGGGAAGGTCACTATTGACCTTATGGTGCACATGGAGAGGTAAATGTCTGTGATTATTTTGCAGCTTTCTACAAAGTCCCTGCATTGACAAACAAACAAATATTACAATTTAGGACAGGACAAAAAATTTTTAATGTTATGTTTATCTGTTTGATGTTCCAAAGCAGTGCAGTCACGAAAGGTCATTGACCTCTTCCTAAAGTACATGTGCAGAATGACGATTGGCTTGTGAAATACCGAAGTATATAAATAAAAGTTCTAGAAAAGTCCATTGCACAAGGATTCAGATTGAAACATACTGAAAACATGGTCAAGCCTGGATAAACAGTCATACCTGCAGGACTAATCATTCAAGGTCACAAAAGGTCAGGTAAGGCATTTTCATAGACATGCTATTTAAAACAAGATATTATCTAAACTTGAGACACATTTTGAAAAATGATTAGGAACTCACAGTTCAATGGAGCAATCTGAAAGGTCAATGACCTCTCAAGGTCACCAGAGGTCAAGCACATCCTGGAAAGTTGGTGATTAAAATTTGAAATATTCAAATCTAGAAAACTGGATAATTTTGTAGGCATTTTGTGGATTCGGAATGAGCTCAGATTGATAATTCATGCTCAAAGTGGAATTTGTAAATCGGGTCAGCAGGTAAAAATTTCAATGACCTCTCAAGGTCATCAGAGGACAGATAGTTTGGCAAATGGCGGATTTGGAATCAGCACACCCAAATTGACAAAGTAATTCCCACCTTTTTCTCACATTTGCCTGCATTTCTTTAAAGAAAGCACTTTCCTCATTTTGGCACCAGTCTACACTGGGATTTGTTGAGCCAGGACATACAAAAATTTCTGGGTGTGATAAGCTCGCTTTGTAGTAAAAACCCCTTAGGGGGGCTATATTTACTTAAAAGCAAAAAACATATTCAACTCTGGTTTTTAAGGAATATAGTACATATTAGCGTGTTACCCATGGGGCTCTACGGGCACTAGATTGGGTCGTGTTTATAAAATGGGTAGCTGACATTTTTCAAGGGTGGTAACTAATTAAGCAAAGCTTGTATAATGAGTTCTAATGGTATGTGATTCCAGAATGTTTTTAGAACCTTAGCCCTTAAGTTTTTAGAAGAACTCAAGCCTTTAATTTCCTGTTAATTACATAATTTTTTGTGATAATTTACTGTCTTAATGTATTTATAAATTGTTTAGGTTCTTGTTATCATATACACACTATTATTATGTGGCTACAACGCCACAAGCGCTGTGATTGGCCAATTTCTGGTCTGACAATCGGTCCGAATCACAAATTGTATTTGTTACAAACTAGAAAGCTAAAAGCACGATTAGAAAAACCAAAGAGGACATGAACATGTTCTATAAATATCTAAACAGAATCAGAAAAAAAAAAAAAAAAAAAAAAAACACAGATTGAAAGCTCACCAGCTAACAACCGGATCATCTGTTAAGCTAGTGGAGGTGACGAAAGCGAACGGGTCTGACTATGAGCCCAACACCGTCAGCAGCAGCTTTCATATTCGGGTGATACTGTAAGTTTGCATATCTATATATACGAGTATATATATAATAGCCATATAATAAACAAATTATTAACCTTGCTTGCTCGATCTGTACGGGTATATCAGACCGAGGTGTTTAGTATGGACCGAGTGCAGCGAGGTCCGTGCGAACAACGGAGAAGTCTTCGAAAACCTGTTGAGGTCGAAGGTTAAAAAAAAAAACAAAAAAAAAAACACAAAAAACATTTTGGACTCACATGACATTTCAACTCATTACAGAAACTTTGCATGATTTTCTACCGCCTTGAAAAGTGTCAGCAACCTATTTTATAAATGCTACCCAATCTGGATCCCCATGGGCAACACGCTAGTAATTATTTAACTGTTTAACTCGTCACAGTAGTCTACTTTCTGTTTCAAGTCGTCTTACATGGTGTAATCATGTCATACAGGTTTAGTCAGCTTACCCCTTTTCTCTCCATTTTCTCCAGGAGTTGTAAAGGTATATATCCTTCATTTTACCTTTCATTACCATGTTTTCCTGTTTTCTTCCTTTCTTTTTCCTTTTGGTTTTTTTTTGGGGGGGGGGGGGGGGCTCTAGCAGAATGAGTGAAATTAAATCATGCTCTCAAACTGAAAGATTGTGCTGTTGAAAAGAAGCAATAACATAACCTTCAAACTACTCAGCACTCCACTTGTGTGGACTTTGTGGAACAGCCAGAACAGCAACAGGAAGACAGCTAGGGTGAGGTAAGAGTAATTATCGTGGTTTTAAACATGTATATGAGTTTTAAAATGCTTAATTCCATGTTTAGCTCTGAGCAGATGGTTTTGTCTGTTCAGTGATGATAAGAATTTTACTCTTGTCTGTGGAGATTCTCAGTCATCCAGGTCATGGTCTCGAAGTAGATTTGAGTTAGTTGCACTAGACTCAACCTTGAGATCTTAGTGCCTCATACAGTAACATAAATTCAATTTCAATTTATTTATTTTCATTCATATAGTGCCAAATCACAACAAAGTTGCCTCAAGGTGCTTCACACAAGTAAGGTCTAACTTTACCAACCCCTAGAGCAAGCACATAGGTGACAGTGGTAAGGAAAAAGTCCCTCTGATGATTTGAGGAAGAAATCTTAAGCAGACCAGACTCAAAGGGGTGACCCTCTGCTTGAGCCATGCTACCAACACAATAGACAATACAGGAAATTTTGGGAGTCCATGCTGGTACACAAGATAGGAGGCCTGCAGAAGAAAACACCCACTCCCATCTCTGGATGGAGCCACACCTTAGAGAGAGCGAGAGAAAAAAAAAAAAAACAGAATCAGGTGGCAGAAAGACAACAAATACAGTATAATTTATCCACAAGAAAAACAGAAGAAATATTAAGGTGATCGCGGGCCACCAGCCCTAAGCTTCACTAAAAGACCCAGGCCTTAGATAAAGTTGAGGCCGCGACCTGCTCTCTTTACTAATAAAATCAATTTAAAAGGGTAGAAAGCATAGTACTATACTATACCATTATGCTAGCCATACGAAAGGGAAAATAAGTTTTAAGTCTGGACTTGAATTCTCTATAGAATCTGACTGCTTTATTGATGCAGGGAGATCATTCCACAGAATAGGGGCATGATAAGAGAAAGCTCTGTGACCCGCAGACTTTTTATTCACCCTAGGGACACAAAGTATTCCTGTACCCTGAGAACGCAGAGCCCAGGATGGTATGTAGGGTTTAATTAGGTCAGCTAAGTAGGGAGGTGCCAGTCCGTGAATAATTTTATAGGTTAGTAACAGAACCTTAAAATCTGATCTCACTGGGACAGGAAGCCAATGAAGAGATGCCAAAATGGGTGTAATGTCAAACTTTCTTCTTCCTGTCAAAAGACTGGCAGCCGCATTTTGCACCAGTTGGAGAGCCCTAATGCTGGACTGCGGTAAACCAGACAACAGAACATTGCAGTAGTCCAATCTGGAAGAAACAAATGCATGAACCAGGGTCTTAGCATCAGCCATAGACAGAATGGGATGAATCTTTGCTATACTTTGCAGGTGGAAGAAAGCAGTCCTCGTAATATTTCTAATGTGGCGGTCAAAGGACAACATAAGATTAAAAATTACCCCAAGGTTCCTCACTTTGTGAGTGTCATGTACAACCCCTGGCAAAAAATTATGGAATCACCGGCCTCGGAGGATGTTCATTCAGTTGTTTAATTTTGTAGAAAAAAAGCAGATCACAGACATGACACAAAACTAAAGTCATTTCAAATGGCAACTTTCTAGCTTTAAGAAACACTATAAGAAATCAAGAAAAAAAGATTGTGGCAGTCAGTAACGGTTACTTTTTTAGACCAAGCAGAGGAAAAAAATATGGAATCACTCAATTCTGAGGAAAAAATTATGGAATCACCCTGTAAATTTTCATCCCCAAAACAAATACCTGCATCATATCAGATCTGCTCGTTAGTCTGCATCTAAAAAGGAGTGAACACACCTTGGAGAGCTGTTGCACCAAGTGGACTGACATGAATCATGGCTCCAACACGAGAGATGTCAATTGAAACAAAGGAGAGGATTATCAAACTCTTAAAAGAGAGTAAATCATTACGCAATGTTGCAAAAGATGTTGGTTGTTCACAGTCAGCTGTGTCTAAACTCTGGACCAAATACAAACAACATGGGAAGGTTGTTAAAGGCAAACATACTGGTAGACCAAGGAAGACATCAAAGCATCAAGACAGAAAACTTAAAGCAATATGTCTCAAAAAACGAAAAATGTACAACAAAACAAATGAGGAACGAATGTGACCGAACTGTAAGAAACCGCCTAAAGGAAATGGGATTTACATACAGAAAAGCTAAATGAAAGGCATCATTAACACCTAAACAGAAAAAAACAAGGTTACAATGGGCTAAGGAAAAGCAATTGTGGACTATGGATGACTGGATGAAAGTCATATTCAGTGATGAATCTCGAATCTGCATTGGGCAAGGTGATGATGCTGGAACTTTTGTTTGGTGCCTTTCCAATGAGATTTATAAAGATGACTGCCTGAAGAGAACATGTAAATTTCCACAGTCATTGATGATATGGGGCTGCATGTCAGGTAAAGGCACTGGGGAGATGGCTGTCATTACATCATCAATAAATGCACAAGTTTATGTTGATATTTTGGACAATTGAAAGGATGTTTGGGGATGATGAAATCATTTTTCAAGATGATAATGCATCTTGCCATAGAGCAAAAACTGCAAAAACATTCCTTGCAAAAAGACACATAGGGTCAATGTCATGGCACAGGGTCAATGTCAATGAGCAGATCTGATTTGATGCAGGTGTTAATTTGGGGGATGAAAATTTACAGGGTGATTCCATAATTTTTTCCTCAGAATTGAGTGATTCCATATTTTTTTCCTCTGCTTGGTCTAAAAAAAGTAACCGTTACTGACTGCCACAATCTTTTTTCTTGATTTCTTATAGTGTTTCTTAAAGCCAGAAAGTTGCCATTTGAAATGACTTTAGTTTTGTGTCATGTCTGTGATCTGCTTTTTTTCTACAAAATTAAACAACTGAATGAACATCCTCTGAGGCCGGTGATTACATAATTTTTGCCAGGGGTTGTATGACACATGAGCCTAGGCTAAGCGTTAGCTGGTCAAATTGATGCCGATGTCTCACTGGACCAAGAACCATCATTTCAATCTTATCAGAGTTTAAAAGTAGGAAGTTGCTCGGCATACAGTTTTTCACAGAGTTGCAATACACTAGGGTCAAGATTAGTCAAGTTCTGATGGCTAGAGCTATGTTTCTACAGGTGACCTGACATATTGTGACTTTTCAGACAGCATCTCTCTAATGGAGATGAGATCTGATCAGTAGGACCGAGGGTCTGTTACGGCTGCTTGTTTATTTTTAGCCCTAACCTTCATTAATACAACCTGTTTAACATGACCAGTTCTGTTTGATGTATTGATATACATCAAACAGAAAACAAAACAAGCCCCTTTCTGGTAACTACTAAATACTAAAACTAAAAACAGATATACTGGAGTGTATAAACAACATAACATACAGTACATTCTGTATGACTTGCATTTACAGTAGTAAAAATAAAATTCATATTAGAGGATTTCAATAAAACTCTTAAGCTGGCATTTAAAGCAACTAAGCTGTTTTTACTGTCTAAAGCTGGCCACAATTTGATGCAATACAAATGTGAATTTTGCCACAGTCGCACAGAACCTATTGCAGGGTGCACAGAGCACCTGCATTACAAATGTGTATCTTGCTGAGACAGTCACACAAAGCAACATTTTGAGTGTGTGCCAAAATGAAAAACATAATGACACGCTTGCCTGTGTCCAAATACAACAGACATCTATCAACACTGTGTGAACTGGAGATGAAACACCAGATAAGAGCATCAGTCACCTTTAAAGGACCATAGTGGCCGTAGAAACGACGACATAGAAAGAAAAAAAAGATTGCATCTGAAATCTTATTGTGATTCATTGACAATGTTTGATTAATTTGTGCACATGACAGAAATACTTTGAGCAGTGCACTGGAAAAGGTGAGGTGGTGGCTCATGTGGACCTTTCTCTCCAAGTTAAAAAGATCCAGTTGTGCTAAATAAATTTATTTCCTTGTTTGTCACTACCCACATATACACCCAGTAACAACATCTATCACACAGGGTGTTGTTTTCTATCTCAATTCTGTACATTTGACAATTTGGTAGAATGCAGACACTTACTGTGTGCATGAACTAATCAAACAGGAAATAACTGTACCTTTTGCACACACAGAAAAAAATTCTGTCTCACGTTGGAGAGCTGCATCAGCCGCAGATGGGAAAATCTGTGCGGCGCACATGCAATCTGTACACGGTGTTCTGCATTTCCTCTGAAATACATTTCTGCATTGCTTTGATGTGGTACTGCTTTACGTTGATAAGGTTCAAGCACACCGTATTGTCATGTAGTGAGTGGCCAGTTTTAGTGTAATTTGCAAGGCTGTTCGAGCCCCGTCAAAGGGCATGTGTTCGCTCGATATCCGAGTTACATACCTGATCCGCACACAACAAATACAAAGAGGGCGAGTAGCCAGGGACCCACTGGATACTTCTCCTCTTGCGGTCGCTAGAAACACACAACACAACACAACACACGTGAGTGTCGATACTGTCACAGAAACATGACAGATGCTGCAGAGCAAAAATGAACCAGTTTGGATGCAATGTCTTTTTCCCTTGTCCCAGCGAGTTGTTATTCTGTTTTTTTTTTTTTGTTATTCAGTTTTTTTGCACTCTTGAGGACTATTTTTTTATATGTTATACTATAACTTTTGTTTTTACAATCCCAGTCATATTTAATCATTGTTCACAATCACTACTGCTGTCCTCATCTTTCTGACGATTGTTCACCAATATACCAGTTTACAACCCTGAATCATTCTTAAATAGTTCTGCTCAGTACCTTGAGCCCTGTTGTTGACTATAAGTCTTGCATTGAGAGTAATTTTTGTTATCTTTTTTACTTAATAAGAGATTAAACAGACTCAGGCAAAAAAACTGCCCAGCTAATATCAATAACACAGGTACAACATAAAATATGTTGCAAGCCTTTTTACTACGCTAGCTAAGGTGGATGTGACACTTGTTCATCATTAGCCAAATCGGCTAGCGTAGCGGCTTGCTCTGCATTGTCATTGCAACTCCTCCCACTCGCTCCATTCGGGATGTGAACTTATGATCTGTGGCCTGGGAGGCAGACGATCTGACCAGCTAAAACCAAGGTTCTGGCTTGAGTGGCCAGAGTTTCCTTTGGCTGTTAGGCGAGTGAAACCTATTGACTACTGTTGCACAGCGACTCCTGCTGGCATCTGTCACTACGCTACAGTTTCATTTCCCCTTAAACCTTATTGAACAATGGCAGAGCGGGTAGCACAGTCCGATAGTCAGGCATCCGATATGCATGTTCTGCACTTTTTGCAAATTTGAACAATTCTTGAATGGGACCTGGACCATATTAGAATTGTGCTACTGCACAAGACTCCCAGAAATGTGCAGAGCTGGAGTCTGGAATCGTAAGTACTGTTGTAATTTCCAAACATTTTATGTATTTTACAAAACAATCTGCCAGTGGGGTTAGAAAAATGTACTTTGTTAGAATTTTCAAAACTAGTAAAATGTACAGGCACAGATTACAGAATAATCAAAATGTGCCTTAAAATTAGACAAAATTCTTATTTGTTAAGAAAAAGTGAGATACATTTTCCCAAAATAAGACATTTTTTCTTATGTAAAAAATGCTTGACAAGATTATTTTTCACACACACACACCTTCAACCACTTAGTCCAATTAAGGGTCACGGGGGGCTGGAATCTATCCCAGCAGTCATAGAGCGCGAGGTAGGGTACGCCCTGGACAGGACGCAGGTCTGTCGCAAGGCCACATATAGACAGACAATCCCATCCACACCTACGGACAATTTCAAGTTTCCAGTCCACCTAACCTGCGTGTCTTTGGATGTGGGAGGAAGCCAGATTACCTGGAGAGAATCCACACAAACATGGGGAGAACATGCAAACTCCACAGGTGGGAATCGCTGTGAGGCAACAGCCGGGAATCGCTGCCCACCTGCTGCCCAGATTACTTTTCTATTTAGACAAAAATAAGTAAAATTTACTTTAAAGAAATCTTTTTTACTTTCTTAGATATCTGTTTTACAGTGTATTAGTTCAGAGGTTCTTTCCAACCCCAGAAACGGCAGACAGATTTGAATTTAAGGAACAAACAAATAAACAACATGCAATGACAACAAAATATTCTCACCTCACTGAGGTTAGCAAACTGTAAAAAGTCAACATGGGGTTGATTCCCAGTCACACTACATGTAATGTTTGTATCATTTGACAAGACACTTCAACTGCATTGTCTCATCCTGGAGTTTTCCACCTTCTCCATGTATCTGTGAATCAGAAATATTCTAGATTTGTGACAGATCCTGAAGGTCAGTATATAATAACCCAGGCAGCTATTTTCAGTGAAATATATTAATTTATATGCTCCCAACAATGATGACCCAACCTTTTTTCATACATTGTTTTCACAGATCTCTAATTTAATGGCCAATTTGGCAGTCATCATTGGGACTTTAACGTTGCTTTTAAACCCGTCTTTAGATCGTTCCAGTTCTCCAACATCTGTAAGGCTTTCTCAGTCTGCTAAAACTATAAAGGAGTATATGGATGACTTTGGTCTGATGGACAGTTGGAAAATCAAAAATACATGAACAAAGGAATACACATTTTTTCTCCTGTATATCAGTCTCATTCTAGAATTGACTTGTTCCTCACTAGTAATTCTATGAATTCTAAAATTCATTCCATCACTATCAGCGATCATGCTCCTGTGTCTACGTACAAACAGAATCCACTATTAAACCATCTCACTCATGGCGCTTTAACACCTCACTTTTAAATGACTCTGAATTTGATAAAATCATAAGGAGAGTGGGCAGACGTTATAGAAAGAAATGACTTTCCGAGTATTTCTCCTTCTTTACTTTGGGAAACAGGAAAAGCAGTAATTAGAGGAAAAATTATTTCACTCATTCTTATAAAAAAGAAACATAAATTAGAAAATGACCTTGAAGAAAAAAAAATTAACAAATAAATATGCTGTGGATGCAAGTGATCAAACTTGGTCTGAATTAAATAATGCAAAATTTCAACTTGACAATATTATAGAGAAAAAAAAGTTCCTCATTCAATGACTTATATATAATAATTTTGAACATAATAAATCAGGTAAATTTCTGGCAAATCATTTACAACGCAATAAGGAAAAAAAAAAAAAAAACAAGAATAACATCTATCAGGGATCAAACTGGAAATTATACGCAGTCGCCACAGGAAATTAATCAGATATTTAAGAACTACTACAGTAATTACTAATCGGAGAATACACCTAATTCAGTAGATATCCAGTCATTCCTCGACAATCTAAACCTACCTCAGCTATCTAAAGAGCACACAGATACATTAGACACACCTGTAACTATCATAGAACTACATGCAGCTTTGAATAAAAAGCCTAATGGCATGGCTGTGGGCCCAGATGGCTTTCCTCCTGAATTCCTGAAGCATTTTTGGCAGATACTGGCTCCACTATTCTTTAGGACTGTATAATAAATTTGGACCAAAGGTCAGATTCCCACTCATATGGATACTGCAGCAATAATACTTATACTGAAACCAGAAAAAGACCCTACTCTGACCTCCAATTACCGTCTTCTATCATTAATAAATACTGATGTAAAAATCATTGCCAGGGCATTGGTATCCCACTTAGAAAAAATATAATACATAATGAGCCAACTGGGTTTATTAAGGGTCGACACCGTACCAATAACTTCAGAAGACTTCTCAATCTCATTAACAGATCACAGTGTTGCAAGACAAAGGCAATAGTGGTGTCAGTGGATGCAAAAAAAAAAAGCCTTTGACACAGTCAGTTGGAGTTTTCTTATTTGAGTCCTTCATAAATTTGGTTTTGTAGAATCATTTATTCATTGGATCATAACTCTATATAACTCACCAAAGGCCACAGTCACAACTAATGAGATTACATCTCAAAGTTTCACGTTGCAAAAAGGGACTAGACAAGGCCGCCCACTTTCACCACTATTATTCGCAATATTTACTGAACCTCTTGCGGCTGCATTCCATCAGAATGTTAACATCAAGGGTATCAACTCCTCAACATCTGACCACAAAATCAATTTATATGCTAATGATATCACACTATATCTCCAAGAACCCTCACAATCACTACAGGAAGTATTTAAACTGATCACTACTTTTTCACAATTATCAGATTACTCTATAAATTGGTCAAAATCAATGATACTTCCTTTAACTGAGGACTCATGGAATACTGCACCCCAAGATCCACACTATACATTTCCAACTAGCAATATTAAGTACCTAGGCATAAAGATCTCTTCTAAATTAGGATAGCTAGTTCACCTGAACTTTGTCCCACTTATTGACAAAATCTGTAATGATTTGAAACGATGGAACAACCTCCCCATTTCCCTATTAGGATGAACAGCAACTATCAAAATGAAAATATTACCACAAATTAATTACCTTTTTTCAATTATTTTTTAGAGAGGATCCATATCCTGATAGGCAAGACCTGATTGAATTTTCAAGGTCATAGGTCAAAGTCAGGAAAAATCTAGGAAAATTGGAAAAATCTCTATCTTTAACACTGAACGAATATTCAGAAATTCATAACGCAGTCAAAAAAGATAAGATTTGTTTCATATTTGAGAGCGTTATGTAGGATAGTATCCTTTATCCACTGCCAAAGTTTAATCTGGATCTGTTCCAGTGTCACTGACCAAACGGTCCCCCTAAAAAAAAAAAATCAGTCTGCCCTGCCTTCACTGCACACGAGTCATTTCAGAGCTCACTCAGCAGCATCATTTCTGAGCGTCACCAGCGATTATCACCTCGTTCCTGCTTAAAACTACACTTCCGTCATTATCCATCTCAGCGACAGATATCTGAAACTTTTGTACAACAATCACTTCCACATAAATTCAGCATTATTTCGTAATCAAAGACGGCGAACCGATCAGAGCTGCTGCACCTAAGTCATGTTGCTTTATTGCCTCGTTTCTGCTTAAAACTGACTTTAGAATGAGGTTTTACCTTGTCATCTGATGCTTAATAAATCACATTTATCCATGTGGTCCCAAATGACACATGTACAGTGAAGGCAGGGCGGACGAATTTTTACATGGGACTGTGACACCGGATTACAGATTTTGTGGCCATTTAAATTTAACATTGAAAACCCTGTTTAATGTAAATTTTACATTATATCACAATCAGATGTACCCAAATCACTCTCATATTTGAAAGTGAGGTGCAGCCTGTCACTCACTATTGCCTGACAATGTCTGATCCAGATCTGATCTGGACTGTGGATTTTGTGGACGTTTGAATTTAATATTGAATAGCCCATATGGTGTACAGTTTACATTATATCTCAATCTGCCACAATCACTCTCCTTTGTGACAGTGAGGTGCAAACTGACACTCTCAATGAATGGACTAAGTTTGATCCGCTTCTGATCCGTATTGTGGATTTAGTGGATATTTCATTTTAACAGTGAAAAGTCCTTTTGATCTATATTCGTATTTTAGCTGATGAAAAGCCACTTTGAACAGGACTTTGACCTTGAAAATTTTTTCCAAGGTAAAAATTTGTGGAATTGGAAAGTAGTGTTGGTGGATGTTTGTGCTCTGCGAGCGTGGCGCTCTACTTTTCTCAGTAATAGTGGATTAACAGTAGGGATGTGAATCGCTCAACAACAATTCTTGGACATTTTGGATTGTAGGGGTGTCGGGGGAAAAAAAATAAAAATAAAAATCGATTCACGTCCGAATCGCAGTTCTTATTTATTACGATTCTGAATCAATCCAAAATGTCCAAGAATCGATTTTTAAAAGGCATTTTTTAAAACATTTTCTTGCTTACTTGCTGTGTGTACTGTTTGTCAGGCAACGGCTTCTATACTACAGCGTCCCCGTGAGGGGGGGTGTTTCGGCATGCTTCAAACACTCGTGAGCTTCAGAGTTCAGTGGCTGTAGCTTAGCATGGCGGACATGCTAAGCTGAAGGCAAATGTTTGGGCGCATTTTGGATTTTATTATTTGCTGCGTAAGAAGGAGCTTGACATGACTTATGCAGTGTGCAGAATCTGCAAAATGAAAGTCAAGTACTTTGGAAACACTTCAAATCCACAAGCCCACATGCTACACCATCACCCGGAGCTAAAAGAAGTGGAGCAGCGGTATCTGCCGACGACTTACCAGCGCTTCGCTAAACTGCCAGCCAACTCTGAACGAGCAAAGCAGATAAGTAAATTTACATCTAGAATCACTTGATTAACCTTGTAAAGCTGCATTTTCTTAAACATAAACATTTTTAAGTAATAGAACTATTTCTCAGAGCTCTTTGAATCGAAAATCGATTCTGAATCGAATCGTCAGCCCAAGAATCGGAATCGAATCGTGAGTTATTGAACGATTCACATCCCTAGTGGATCAATTCAGAATCATAATAAATAAGAATCGCGATTCGGACGTGAATCACTTTTTGCCGACACCCCTAATTAACAGGGCTTAACAGATCAGGTTACTGATAGCTGCTGACAGTGCTAACACCATTAGCACACTAACCCTAAGACAACATTAAATCTAACCAGAGTTTCACTCAGCGCAAATACTGCAGCAGGGACATCTTAGATGATCTGTTCGGATGTTTCACCACACAACAAATCATGTTATTCCAGGCATTTGTAATACAGTATTCCAAACAAACGGACACACGCTCCACAACAGCTAGCACCCGCATTGGGCGACTCTGAACTACGGTCGGACGCTACAGGAGGCGGAGACAACTCAGCAGCTGTCACTCAAAGCAATTATTCTCACAATTATACAGAATGTTTTGGCTCAAAACATGTGAAACTAAGAAGTTAGAAAAAAATGCCCCCCCCCTTACAGTTGTCACTGAGGACACTCAAGACCAGAACCTTTTTTTGTACCAGGTTCTGAACATTTATTTCTGCTCTAAATTTGGACATTTTAACATGAAGTCTTATGTGCTGTTTTGGAGGCAGCCTCAAGTGGCCAGACAAGGAACATTTTTTTTTTTTTACTTCAGGGAAGGCTTCAAATGTCAGTGTTGAAGTATGCAGCTTGATAAAGACTCACATTTTCATGACTTAGACCCACCCCACTGAGATGGTCACGCCCACACAGAAAAAAAACACTCTCCGAAAGCATAGGGGGCGTGGCCAGCCGCAACTCCTTCCCATTTAAAGTAACAGGCTCGTCCTTTCCTAAAGACCTGAAAATATGTGTTTTTAAGGGAACATCAGGTCAGTGTCTATGTTGTATTTTTTGGCTTCTACCTAAATCTGTTTTAAAGACGCACGTTGACTTGAATTAGCCTGACAAGCCGTTTATTAGCGCTGGTTCTGAGTGATGGGCATGATGAAGCTCCTGAGTCATACTGTGCTGAACCGTGCCGCCTTCACGAACGGCACCTGTGCGCGCTAATGTCAAACTGGCGTCATGTCGCTGTCACCGAAGGGCTCACCAGCGTCTTGGCCACATTTCCTCTCTGCGTGATGTTCTTGCTGTGTTTCTCGTTGGCCATGCGGATCCTCTGTTTCGCCACCATCTTCAGGAACGACCACAATAAAACAACCTGCTTCGCCTCTTATTTTTATTTCCCCGATGCTTCAGGCTGACGACAGCGCCGCATCAAGTATGCGGAAATGTGGCACAATTACTCTTAAACTGTCAAAATGCGCATTCAAAATAAGAGCACCGAACGCCCGCGAATCTGCAGTAGGTGCGCAGTGCGGCTGTCAGTAATTTATAAAATAAAGTTTTAGAAGAAAGCGTAGAGTGATGCCATTATTTTGTCTCGGTTTTCAAGTCTTTCTCAAAAATGTTTTACAAAAAATTGTATCACTAGTGTTTTATTTTGAAGGCCAAAACAGGATATTACTAGCTACGATGTGATGGTCTTAACACATTTGCGCGCTCCCTTTTGCACCTGAAGATGATGAGCGCGAGGCCGATGTTGTCATTAATTTTAAACATTTGATTTGAGACAAAAGCGGCTTTCATCACATGATATCACAATGTGCACAAAGCGTCAGATTTATTGTGCTTAGAATTTTATTTTACATTCTGAAAGCTGCTAAATATATAATGTCAGTGTAATAATTTGAAGCCTGTTTATACAAAGATATTTAAAAATTAAAAATAAAAAAGCGACAAATTTCAAGAGAACTACTAATATTGTCATAAAATCACGTTTTCTGTCTTTTTGAGGCTTCTGGCGTCAGATTCGTCACCAAGAGTGGCCATGTTTTTATTGTTGGAGGTTTCCTTATGACGTCATTGGGGATTCCCCAAAGGTTTTCTGACTCCCTAAGCAGGTTACAGTTGGTGATTATATGTGAATACAGTGTCATCAACAAATCCAGGCGTAGACTCAAACCTTAATTCTCAAGTGACAGATGTCAACATGCATGTAGTTAGGCAGCTGGAAATGAAAAATGTGTGGCCACTTTTCACCTTTTAAAATACATCATTTTGTTTGTGATAAAAGTATGTCATTTCTTTGACGTGGTCAAGAAATGAGGTTCAAACTTAATGTTCTGTGGCAACACTGATGAAGAAAAAAAAAAACCCCTGACATGTTTTAATCAAAATTCTATGTGCCTATTTGTATTAGATTAGATTCGATAGATTAAATAGACCTTTGCTGATCCCTTGGGAAGACTCCCACGGGGTTCCAGGTATTGTATAGCAGCACACAGGGTAAGAAGCACACAGAGTATCAAAAGTGAAAGTTAAATAAAAACAGTTTGCAAATATAAATACACAAATAATGTGTATATGTCTCACCATGTCATTTAGGTCCTTCAGATTTTTTTTTGAGTAAATGCTTCAGGGGAGCAATAGCATGGCTAAAACCTTTCAGCTTCTGGGGGGGGGGGGGGGCTTTGCTCCCCCAGACCGCCTGCCTTTTTAAGCATTTTTCTTTATTTCCTCTCACATGCCTTGAAGCTCCTCACCATCTAACCATGTCATTTAGGTCCTTCAGACTTTTTTTTCAGTAAAATGGTTCTGGGAGCATGAGCATGGCTAAAACCTTTCAGTTTCAGAGGGGGCTCCCCCCCCCCCCCCAGACCCCCGGGCTTTTTAAGTATTTTTCTTTTTTGCCTTTCAGCTGACCCCCCTAATTATAGCCCTCTTAACTTCCCACCACTTTAAGCATTTTTTAAATGTAGATGTAAATTAATATTCAAAGTTTTCAGCTAGTTGGCAGTAGGGCTGTACAATTTGGCCAAATTATCGTATCTCAATATTGTCATATCAGTATGATACACAATATGACGATGATTTGATACAAAGTGCAGCCGCAGTGGAAATTAAACATTCTTAAACAAACAGCAATAATACCGCACTAATTTTGCACTCATCATAAAGTTAGGATACTGTGCCCTCCAAAAGTATTGGAACACTTGGAATTTCACACATTTTAATTTGTGTATGCCAATTTAAATACAAGAAATACAAATATATATATATATATATATATATATATATATATATATATATATATATATATATATAAAGAATAAAAAATTCTAAACTTCTTCAAACTCAAACTGAAAGCAAATCTCTAAAACTTGATAAAACCTGTAAATAATAATCAGTTTTATTGCCAGTTTTCAAGTGGTTAATGCGCTTGGTTTCAGTGCAGAAGGTTCCAGGTTCAAATCCCACCCCTGCCACATTTCTCCATGTAATGTGGAGTTGCGTCAGGAAGGGCATCCGGCGTAAAACCTGTGCCAATTCAACATGCAGATCCACCTTGGATTTGCTGTGGCGACCCCAAGTGCAAACAAGGGAGCAGCCGAAGGGACTTACTATTGCCAGTTTTCTTCAGACAAGCCAGGGGATGGAAACATGACTTTATTTACATCAATTATGAAGAAATACAAACGTTTTTTGACCAAAACATCACATTTAGGCTTTCATCTCAGATGTACTTTCTGTCAAATTGTAGTTGAACTTTCAGGTCTTCTTTTTAAGAAAAACTTCCTCTACACCACTTCATCAGGAAGCTGGATTTTATATTTTTAATTAATTTATATCAAGTTGTAGAGATTTGCTTTCAGTTTGAGTTTAAGGAAGATAATTTTAGAAGAAAAAATGTATTTGAAATGGAATAAACAAATTAAAATGTGTGAAATACAAAGTGTTCCAATACTTTTGAGGGCAACTGAGAAACACTGAGGAGCAGCATCTTACATCTCATATATAGTACAGCAGATAAGAGAATATTAGTTAAATATTAGTTAATATTATTGAAAGTTTTTTTATTAGTTAAAGTTGCTCCAATTTTGGTAAAAAAATTATGCAAATTATTGGTTGAGTTAATTGGGTTTTAAAAAGCAACAGTTTGCATCATGTGTCATGCTTAGGTCATGTTACAGGGTAGCATATGTCACATGACATAGAATCCTATGGATATTGAGCTTGTTTGACCTTTACTTAGGAGATCAAGCATTCACCACTCTCAAAACTATTCTATTTATTTATCCTATTAGCTCAACCAATAATTTACATCACTTTTTTTAAACAAAATTGGAGCCACTTTAATTTTTGACCCCTGTACAAACTGAAATTGACCTTTGTCACTATTCTTGCCATTTTTACCCCAAAACTCCATAACATTCAGTCATAGATAGTCCAAACTATACCTTTTTGGAATCTTTATGATCAGACAAGTAATGTGGTGTAGGTTTCAATTTGATTTGGAGCATTTTTAAATTTTGACCCCTGTGTAATTCTTCAATTGACCCCTACCTGGCCGCCTATTGAAAATTCAAGTGGCCAGTGTTTTTTTTTTAAGTGTAATGTCTAAGCTGTATTTGTGCTGAATTTGATGCTTGTATCACCATTTGAAGGATTGTTTCAGTTATCTGCTGCGCTAATAAGCCAGCAGAGCATGAACTAGCTGCTGTCTGTTAGCTTGTGTATATATAAGACACCCCCCTCGAATTAAAGGAGAAATGCTGTTTTTAACAACCTGAACCTCATTTGTGGCATAAAATACGGTCGTTTACTCACCAATATGTTTGGTGTGATTAGAAGTCCATGATTCAAATGACGTGTTCAGTTCAAATCTGAGGCAAACATTTTTCTTCCTCTATTAAGGTGGATTAGAACTTTTTGTGCTACACAGCACCAACTACTGGACAGGAGGAACCTAGCAGTCAATGTGTCTCTCTGATTTCAAAATGCAGCTCTTTTCAACCAGACGTGCTGTGCCGTGACATGTCAATCATGTGTATCCAATCAGATTTCAGGGGAGTCCAGTGCAACCCTGGCCTCTGCTCTAGTTCCACCCATGCCAGGAAGTGTCCAACATTTGACATTTCCTGTTTCACTGTTGACTCCATATTTGACACTTCCTGTTTCAGTGTGTACTTGCCACTGAGTTACTGCGAGATTCCATGGGATCTCTTCTGTCAATCCAGGAAGTGTTTGACATTGGACATTTCCTGTTTCACTGTGGATTAAAAATTTGGCACTTCCTGTTTGGGCCACAGTGTACCATGAGTGAGCTTCGCGCTGCTGCGCAGCGCTTCCCTCATAACAGTACCAGACAAACTGACTACTGTTCCTCTGGTATATTAATTAATTCATTTATTTACTGATTAATTAATTTATTACACAGTACACCACATACCACTAGCCAAGGGTTATTCTCTTTTCTGAATGGCCAACAGTATGTGTGTTCAACTGAGCAATTATAGGTTTGAGTAAATTTTTTTCATTGTTACATTTACAGTGTTGATGTTTTTTGTCCTGTGTCCATCCACATGTGACCAAAATAACTTGATTTGTCATCAGATTTGGCTCAAAGTAGTTTTACAAAAAATTGTACCACAAATGTTTTATTATGAAGGCCATAACAGGATATTACAACCCCAACTCCAATGAAGTTGGGACGTTGTGTAAAATGTAAATAAAACAGAATACAATGATTTGCAAATCCTCTTCAATCAATATTCAATTGAATACACCACAAAGACAAGATATTTAATGTTCAAACTGATAAACTTTATTGTTTTTGTGCAAATATTTGCTCATTTCGAAATGAATGCCTGCAACACATTTCAAAAAAGCTGGGACAGTGGTATGTTTACCACTGCGTTACATCACCTTTCCTTCTAACAACACTCCATAAGCCTTTGGGAACTGAGGACACTAATTATTGAAGCTTTGTAGGTGGAATTTTTTTCTATTCTTGCTTGATGTACGACTTCAGTTGTTCAACAGTCCGGGGTCTCCGTTGTCGTATTTTGCACTTCATAATGCGCCACACATTTTCAATGGGCGACAGGTCTGGACTGCAGGCAGGCCAGTCTAGTACCCGCACTCTTTTACTACGAAGCCACGCTGTTGTAACATGCGCAGAATGTGGCTTGGCATTGTCTTGCTGAAATAAGTAGGGATGTCCCTGAAAAAGACGTTGCTTGGATGGCATCATGTGTTGCTTCAAAACCTGGATTTACCTTTCAGCACTGATGGTGCCATCACAGATGTGTAAGTTGCCCATGCCATGGGCACTAACACCCCCCCATACCATCACAGATGCTGGATTTTGAACTTTGCGCTGGTAACAATCTGGATGGTCTTTTTCCTCTTTTGTCTGGAGGACACGATGTCCATGATTTCCAAACAATTTGAAATATGGACTCATCAGACCACAGCAGACTTTTCCACTTTGCGTCTGTCCATTTCAAAGGAGTTCCGGCCCAGAGAAGGCGGCATTGTTTCTGGATGTTGTTGATGCATGGCTTTCGCTTTGCATGGTAGAGTTTTAACTTGCACTTGTAGATGTAGTGACGAACTGTGTTAACTGACAATAGTTTTCTGAAGTGTTCCTGAGCCCATGCGGTAAGATCCTTTACACAATGATGTCGGTTTTTAATGCAGTGCCGCTTGAGGGTTCAAAGGTCACGGACATTCAATGTTGGTTTTTGGCCTTGCCGCTTAACATGTAGAAAGTTCTCCAGATTCTCTGAATCTTTTGATTATATTATGGACTGTAGATGATGGAATCCCCAAATTCCTTGCATTTGAACATTGAGAAACATTGTTAGGGTCCAAAAAGTGTTGGACTATTTTTTAACGGAGTTGTTCACAAAGTGGTGATCTTTGCCCCATCTTTGCTTGTGAACGGCTGAGACTTTTGGGGCTGATCCTTTTATACTCAATCATGACACTCACCTGTTTCCAATTAGGTGTTCTTTGAGCATTCATCAACTTTTCCAGTCTTTTGTTGCCCCGTCACAACTTTTTTGAAATGTGTTGCAGGCATCCTTTTCAAAATGAGGAAATATTTGCACAAAAACAATAAAGTCTATCAGTTTGAACATTAAATATCTTGTCTTTGTAGTGTATTCAGTTGAATATAGGTTGAAGAGGATTTGAAAATCATTGTATTCTGTTTTTATTTACATTTTACACAACGTCCCAACGTCACTGGAATTGGGGTTGTGCTACCTACGACGTGATGGTCTTAACACATTGCGTACTCCCTTTTGCACCTGGTGAGGATGATGAGCGCAAGGCCGATGTTGGCATTAAATTTAAACATTTGATTTGAGACAAAAGCGGCTTTCTTCACATGATATCACAATGTGCAAAAAAGTGTCAGATTAATTGTGCTTACAATTTTTTTTTAAATTCTGAAAGCTGCTAAATATATATCAGTGTAATAATTTGAAGCCTGTTTATACAAAGATATTTAAAAAAAGAAAAAAGAAAAAAGCAACAAATTTCAAGAGAAGTACTTTTATTTTCATAAAATCACGTTTTCTGTCTTGTTGGGGCTTCTGGCCTCAGATTGATCACCAAGAGTGGCCATGTTTTTGTTGCTGGAGGTTTCCCTATGACGTCATTGGGGATTCCCCAAATGTTTTCTGGCTCCCTAAGCAGGTTACAGTTGGGGCTTATATGTGAATACAGTGTCATCAACAAATCAGGTTGTAGACTCAAACCTTAATTTTCTTGTGACAGGTGCCAACATGCATGTAGTTAGGCAGTTGTAAATGAAAAATATGTGTGGCCACTTTTCACCTTTTAAAATACATCATTTTGTTCATGATAAAAGCAGTGGTGGGCACAGCTAACCAAAAAGTTAGCTTTAATAACAGATAATCAGCTAACTGAAAAGTTATCTTTTCTAAAGCTAAATCAATAAACCACCCAAAGATTTATCGGAAGCTACAGCTAACCAATAACTTCCAGTATTGTCTCTGGTACACTTGAAAATACTAACAAGCTTATTTTGAGTTTTAACACCACAGTTGCTTCTGGTCGCATCAAAGGTGACCACAGACCCAAACAATGAATCAGCACGTCTGTCTTTGAGTGCCCTGCCCACTGCTGGACGCTCCTGTTTACTACATAACTTGCAGCAGTGAAGCAGTTGAGAGGAGCAGCAAAGCACAACCCTCTATTCATCAGTAGTGTCGCTGTGAGGCAGAGGTCTTGGAAAATAAAGCAGTGCTGACTTATGGTTTTGATTTATGAATAAAATTAATACTGATAGAATAACTCCATTAATGTCAATTCTGTCATTTGTACAAAGTTAAAATATAACATATATCTTTTAATTTTAACTAATGCACTAATTCTGAAGTTTTGTAACAAACACAGACAGATGACAAAGGGATTATGGGTAAAATGTGCCTCTGCAAACACTGATTGGTTGACTCATTCATTCCATGTAAAAACCAACACGTTAATGTGAGGTGTGTGTGTTGGTGTTTACATATAAATGTGCTTTTGTAAAATATGCCTTTTTTTATTTGTAAAAAAACAGCCATTTGCAAAAAGTCGAAAAGTCAAGTTGTTATTTGAAAACCGTCTGATATAACTGGGGTCAAAATAAATAGAACACTGCCATCTACTGGCATCCAGATGCTCATACTACCATGAACACTACTGGCCAGTAGATGGCAACAGAGACAGTGAAAACTTGCCAAAACAAAATTCCAGATAATCTGTGTCTGCTACATTTAAGATGCGTGGAATTTAATAAACACAAACTGAATTTCAGATAGCTTGTGTGTATTACTCTGGAACAAAGATGACAGTGTTTGACATAAACAGGACTCTAAAGCTCTAAAAAAAAATGAGGTGGGCTTCATAGATAATTGGCAAAGCTTCTGGGGAAAACCTGGTCTTGTTAGGAGAGACGGCATCCATCCCACTTTGGATGGAGCAGCTCTCATTTCTAGAAATCTGGCCAATTTTATTAAACCCTCCAAACCGTGACTATCCAGGGTTGGGACCAGGAAGCAGAGTTGTAGTCTTACACACCTCTCTGTAGCTTCTTTCCCCCTGCCACCCCCCCAATACCCCATCCCCGTAGAGACGGTGCCTGCCTCCAGACCACCAACAACCAGCAAAAATTAGAAATTAGAAATTCAAAAGAAATTCAAAAAGAAAAAAATAATATAGCACCTTCAACTGCACCACAGACTAAATCAGTTAAATGTGGTTTATTAAACATTAGGTCTCTCTCTCTTCTAAGTCCCTGTTAGTAAATGATATAATAATTGATCAACATATTGATTTATTCTCCCTTACAGAAACCTGGTTACAGCAGGATGAATATGTTAGTTTAAATGAGTCAACACCCCCGAGTCACACTAACTGTCAGAATGCTCGTAGCACAGGCCGAGGGGGAGGATTAGCAGCAATCTTCCACTCCAGCTTATTAATTAATCAAAAACCCAGACAGAGCTTTAATTCATTTGAAAGCTTGACTCTTAGTCTTGTCCATCCAAATTGGAAGTCTCAAAAACCAGTTTTATTTCTTGTTATCTATTGTCCACCTGGTCGTTACTGTGAGTTTCTCTGTGAATTTTCAGACCTTTTGTCTGACTTAGTGCTTAGCTCAGATAAGATAATTATAGTGGGCGATTTTAACATCCACATTGATGCTGAGAATGACAGCCTCAACACTGCATTTAATCTACTAATAGACTCAGTTGGCTTCGCTCAAAATGTAAATGAGTCCACCCACCACGTTAACCATACTTTAGATCTTGTTCTGACTTATGGTATGGAAATTGAAGACTTAACAGTATTCCCTGAAAACCCCCTTCTGTCTGATCATTTCTTAATAACATTTACATTTACTTTAATGGACTACCCAGCAGTGGGGAATAAGTTTCATTACAGTAGAAGTCTTTCCGAAAGCGCTGCAACTAGGTTTAAGGATATGATTCCTTCTTTGTTATGTTCTCCAATAGCATATACCAACACAGTGCAGAGTAGCTACCTAAACTCTGTGAGTGAGATAGAGTATCTCGTCAATAGTTTTACATCCTTATTGAGCACAACTTTGGATGCTGTAGCTCCTCTGAAAAAGAGAGCCTTAAATCAGAAGTACCTGACTCCGTGGTATAACTCACAAACTCGCAGCTTAAAGCAGATAACCCATAAGCTGGAGAGGAAATGGCGTATCACTAATTTAGAAGATCTTCTTAGTCTGGAAAAAGAGTCTGTTGCTCTATAAAAAAGCCCTCCGTAAAGCTAGGACATCTTACATCTAATTGAACAAAATAAGAACAACCCCAGGTTTCTTTTCAGCACTGTAGCCAGGCTGACAAAGAGTCAGAGCTCTATTGAGCCAAGTATTCCTTTAACTTGAACTAGTAATGACTTCATGACTTTCTTTGCTAATAAAATTTTAACTATTAGAGAAAAAATTACTCATAACCATCCCAAAGACATATCGTTATCTTTGGCTGCTTTCAGTAATGCTGGTATTTGGTTAAACTCTTTCTCTCCGATTGTTCTGTCTGAGTTATTTTCATTAGTTACTTCCTCCAAACCATCAACATGTCTATTAGACCCCATTCCTACCAGGCTGCTCAAGGAAGCCCTACCATTAATTAATGCTTCGATCTTAAATATGATCAATCTATCTTTATTAGTTGGCTATGTACCACAGGCTTTTAAGGTGGCACTAATTAAACCATTACTTAAAAAGCCATCACTTGACCCAGCTATCTTAGCTAATTATAGGCCAATCTCCAACCTTCCTTTTCTCTCAAAAATTCTTGAAAGGGTAGTTGTAAAACAGCTAACTGATCATCTGCAGAGGAATGATCTATTTGAAGAGTTTCAGTCAGGGTTTAGAATTCATCATAGTACAGAAACAGCATTAGTGAAGGTTACAAATGATCTTCTTATGGCCTCAGACAGTGGACTCATCTCTGTGCTCGTCCTGTTAGACCTCAGTGCTGCTTTTGATACTGTTGACCATAAAATTTTATTACAGAGATTAGAGCATGCCATAGGTATTAAAGGCACTGCGCTACGGTGGTTTGAATCATATTTATCTAATAGATGACAATTTATTCATGTAAATGGGGAGTCTTCTTCACAGACTAAGGTTAATTATGGAGTTCCACAAGGTTCTGTGCTAGGACCAATTTTATTCACTTTATACATGCTTCCCTTAGGCAGTATTATTAGAAAGCATTGCTTAAATTTTCATTGTTACACAGATGATACCCAGCTTTATCTATCCATGAAGCCAGAGGACACACCAATTAGTTAAACTGCAGGAATGTCTTACAGACATAAAGACATGGATGACCTCTAATTTCCTGCTTTTAAATTCAGATAAAACTGAAGTTATTGTACTTGGCCCCACAAATCTTAGAAACATGGTGTCTAACCAGATCCTTACTCTGGATGGCATTACCCTGACCTCTAGTAATACTGTGAGAAATCTTGGAGTCATTTTTGATCAGGATATGTCCTTCAATGCGCATATTAAGCAAATATGTAGGACTGCTTTTTTGCATTTGCGCAATATCTAAAATTAGAAAGGTCTTGTCTCAGAGTGATGCTGAAAAGCTAATTCATACATTTATTTCCTCTTGGCTGGACTATTGTAATTCATTATTATCAGGTTGTCCTAAAAGTTCCCTGAAAAACCTTCAGTTAATTCAAAATGCTGCAGCTAGAGTACTGACAGGGACTAGAAGGAGAGAGCATATTTCACCCATATTGGCCTCTCTTCATTGGCTTCCTGTTAATTCTAGAATAGAATTTAAAATTCTTCTTCTTACTTATAAGGTTTTGAATAATCAGGTCCCATCTTATCTTAGGGTCCTCATAGTACCATATCACCCCAATAGAGCGCTTCACTCTCAGACTGCAGGCTTACTTGTAGTTCCTAGGGTTTTTAGGAGTAGAATGGGAGGCAGAGCCTTCAGCTTTCAGGCTCCTCTCCTGTGGAACCAGCTCCCAATTCGGATCAGGGAGACAGACACCCTCTCTACTTTTAAGATTAGGCTTAAAACTTTCCTTTTTTCTAAAGCTTATAGTTAGGGCTGGATCAGGTGACCCTGAACCATCCCTTAGTTATGCTGCTATAGACTTAGACTGCTGGGGGGTTCCCATGATGCACTGAGTGTTTCTTTCTCTTTTTGCTCTCTATGCACCACTCTGCATTTAATCATTAGTGATTGATCTCTGCTCTCTTCCACAGAATGTCTTTTTCCTGATTCTCTCCCCTCAGCCCCAACCAGTCCCAGTAGAAGACTGCCCCTCCCTGAGCCTGGTTCTGCTGGAGGTTTCTTGTTGTGTGGGCCGCTGAAGAGGAGGTACTGCTGGCCCACTACCACCAGAGGGCGCCCTGCTTGGAGTGCGGGCTCCAAGTACGAGAGGGCGCCAGACCCAGAGGAAGTGACAGCTGTCACTCATCACACCAGCTGTCACTCATCTACACCACCACTTAAGCCGGACTGCAACTCCACCTCCCCGCCGAGAAATCGACTACCGAGAGGTACGTTCTCTGCTACTGACACATTGTGTTATAATCCAGTTCTCATTTGCAGCCCTATTCTTGTGGACGGAGCCTTATCTGGGACTTCGGCGTTTGGCGTAACGACGACGACTGCGCCTTACTCTCTGGACAGATAAGTGGTTACACAAGAGTTGCACGAGTGTGTGATTCGGAGGTGGAGGTTCCCCCTCCTAACGGTGTACAGACCAAGGACCACTGAGTGTACAGACTTACACTCATTCATCTTGTTTCTGCTTTTTGCCAGCAGTACCAGGGTCGACAGTCGAAGACAGAGGTCACCTGGGGATTCGGGACTTGGCGGCTCCGGTGTTCTTCAGGCCGTTGGTGGTGGAAGCCGTGTGGGACGCGGCCTCTCTCTCATCGGGGTCTCCTATCTTCGAGCCTGCCCACACGTCACCTGGTGTTAATTGACTTTGCAGATTTTGTGTGTTTAGTTGTGTATTGTCACAACATTAAATTGTTACCTTTTGGCTTACTCATTGTCCGTTCATTTGCGCCCCCTGTTGTGGGTCCGTGCTACGACACCTTCCCAACAGGATTTCTCGGCCATCGTCATGGATTCCGAGGGGCGTCAGCTCGAGCGTGAACGGCCAATGGAAGAGCCAGGAGCGCAGGCGTCAGCAGGAGGCGTGTTGAGTGAGCTGCAGTAGATCTTAACCGCCTTCACGGCTCGGTTGGATTTAGTGACCGAGCAGAATGTCCTCCTTAATCGGAGAGTGGAGGCTCTCGCCGCCAGGGTGGAAGCGCGCGATCAGGGCACTGCTGCAGCTCCTCCTCTGGCTGATCCTGGGCCTGTATCAGACATTCCACTGGTCGTTCAACGAACCCCCCCACCGTCCCCTGAAGCATACATAAGCCCTCCGGAACCGTACGGGGGCTGTGTGGAGACGTGCGCAGACTTCCTCATGCAGTGTTCGCTCGTCTTTTCACAGCGCCCTGTCATGTACGCATCAGATGCTAGCCGGGTAGCTTATGTTATTAATCTGCTTCGAGGAGAGGCACGCGCATGGGCTACGGCGCTTTGGGAGCAGAACTCACGGCTCCTAACGTCTTATACTGGGTTTGTACGGGAGTTCAAACAAGTGTTTGATCATCCCAACAGAGGCGAGACCGCTTCGAACGTGCTGCTGTCGATGAGACAGGGGCGCCGTAGCGCAGCCGTGTATGCAGTCGACTTCCGCATCGCGGCAGCGAGGTCCGGCTGGAATAACGTTGCGCTCCGCGCCGCCTTTGTAAATGGACTGTCCCCGGTCCTCAAGGAGCACCTACTGGCTAAGGAGGAACCGCGGGATTTTGACGGGCTTGTCGATTTGGTTATACGCTTAGACAACCGTTTAAACGAGCATCGTCGGGAGCAGGCCGGGGGGCGTGACCGGGCACGAGCCGTCCCTCCCCCTTCCGGTTCCGACAAGGTGACGTCGTCCCCACGCTTCACTGCCAGGGAGCCCCGTGTGGCTACAGCTCCCCTTGCTGAGGAGGCTATGGACACGAGCAGGGCTAAAGTACAATCAAACGTCAGACAAAGGAGGCTGGCTCGCGGGGAGTGTTTTGCCTGCGGCTCTTGTGAGCACATGCAGAAGGACTGCCCTGAACAGGTCAAACTACAACGCCCGTCCTTAGAAACTGGGCTAAGGGTGGGCCATAACACACACGCGGAAAGACCCCGCAGATCGGCACGAATCCCAGTAACAATCCTTTGTGGCGATTTAACCCTTCACGCCCCAGCACTGGTAGACACGGGGTCAGAAGGGAATCTGCTGGACAGCAGATGGGCAAAGGAAGTAGGGCTCCCCCTGGTGGCCCTGCCAGCACCGTTGCAGGTGCGAGCACTAGATGGCACCCTGCTTCCATTAATCACACATCAGACACAACCAGTGACTTTGGTTGTGTCTGGGAATCACAGGGAGGAGATAGTGTTCCATGTAACACCATCTACCTCCCGAGTGATTCTGGGTTTTCCATGGATGGTGAAGCACAATCCCCGGATAGATTGGCCGTCCGGGGTTGTGACGCAGTGGAGCGAAACCTGCCACCGGGAGTGTTTAGGATCCTCGGTTCCCCCCGGCACTACAGCTAATGAGGAGGTCAAAGTCCCCCCCAATCTACCGGCGGTGCCAGAGGAGTACCATGATCTTGCTGACGTTTTCAGCAAAGATCTGGCGCTCACTCTTCCTCCGCACCGACCGTATGATTGCGCCATCGATTTGGTCCCGGGCGCTGAGTACCCGTCCAGTAGGTTGTACAACCTCTCACGTCCGGAACGCGAATCAATGGAGACCTACATCCGGGACTCCTTAGCTGCCGGGCTGATCCGGAACTCCACCTCCCCGATGGGTGCTGGTTTCTTTTTTGTGGGTAAAAAAGACGGCGGACTCCGTCCATGCATTGATTACAGAGGGCTGAACGAGATCACGGTTCGCAACCGATACCCGTTACCTCTGTTGGATTCAGTGTTCACGCCCCTGCATGGAGCCCAAATCTTTACGAAATTGGATCTTAGAAATGCGTACCACCTGGTTCGGATCCGGAAGGGAAGACGAATGGAAGACGGCATTCAACACCCCGTTAGGTCATTTTGAGTACCTGGTCATGCCGTTCGGCCTCACTAATGCCCCCGCGACGTTCCAAGCTTTGGTAAATGACGTCTTGCGGGACTTCCTGCATCGGTTCGTCTTCGTATATCTGGACGATATACTCATCTTTTCCCCGGACCCTGAGACCCATGTCCAGCATGTACGTCAGGTCCTACAGCGGTTATTGGAGAACCGGCTGTTTGTGAAGGGCGAGAAGTGCGAGTTCCACCGTACTTCTTTGTCCTTCCTGGGGTTCATCATCTCCTCCAACTCCGTCGCCCCTGATCCGGCTAAGGTTGCGGCGGTGAGAGACTGGCCCCAACCAACAAGCCGCAGGAAACTACAGCAGTTCCTCGGCTTTGCAAATTTTTACAGGAGGTTCATTAAAGGTTACAGTCAGGTAGTTAGCCCCCTGACTGCCCTGACCTCCACCAAGGTCCCCTTCGCCTGGTCAGATCGGTGCGAAGCCGCGTTCCAGGAGTTGAAACGCCGGTTCTCGACTGCACCAGTTCTGGTGCAGCCTGATCCTGATCGCCAGTATATAGTAGAAGTGGACGCCTCTGACTCAGGGATAGGAGCCGTGCTGTCCCAGAGCGTGGAGGCTGATAAAGTTCTCCATCCTTGTGCCTTTTATTCCTGCAGGTTGACCCCAGCTGAACGGAACTATGACGTCGGCAATCGGGAACTTCTTGCGGTGAAGGAGGCTCTTGAAGAGTGGAGACACCTGCTGGAGGGGGCATCGTTGCCCTTCACGGTTTTCACGGACCATCGGAACCTGGAGTACATCCGGACCGCCAAGCGGCTGAACCCCAGGCAAGCCCGCTGGTCTCTGTTCTTCGGGCGCTTTGACTTCCGGATCACGTATCGCCCCGGGACCAGGAACCAAAAATCAGATGCATTGTCCCGGGTGCATGAAGAAGAAGCCAAAGCGGGGCTGTCGAACCCCACCGAGACCATCATCCCCAAGTCCACTGTCGTGGCCACCCTTACCTGGGACGTAGAAAAGACCGTCCGGGAGGCCCTGACCAGGAGCCCGGACCCGGGGACTGGCCCCAAGAACAGACTGTACGTCCCACCAGAGGCTAGAGCTGCCGTATTGGACTTCTGTCACGGGTCCAAGCTCTCCTGTCATCCCGGAGTGCGTAGGACCGTGGCAGTGGTCCAGCAGCGCTTCTGGTGGGCGTCCCTGGAAACCGACGTCCGGGACTACATCCAGGCCTGTACCATCTGCGCCAGGGGCAAGGCAGACCATCGGAGGACGACGGGCCTCCTCCAACCCCTGCCAGTGCCTCATCGCCCCTGGTCTCACATCGGCCTGGATTTCATCACGGGCCTCCCGCCGTCCCAGGGCAACACCATCGTTCTCACGATAGTGGACCGGTTCTCCAAGGCGGCCCACTTCGTGGCCCTCCCGAAGCTCCCGACGGCCCAGGAGACGGCAGACCTCCTGGTCCATCACGTCATGCGGCTGCATGGGATACCATCGGACATTGTATCAGATCGTGGTCCCCAGTTCTCTTCTCAGGTGTGGAAGAGTTTCTGCAAGGAGCTGGGGGCCACCGTGAGTCTCTCGTCCGGGTACCACCCCCAGACCAACGGCCAGGCAGAGCGGGCCAACCAGGAGTTGGAGCAGGCCCTTCGGTGTGTCACCTCCGCACACCCGGCAGCCTGGAGTCACCATCTGGCCTGGATCGAGTATGCCCACAACAGCCAAGTTTCGTCTGCTACCGGCCTCTCCCCTTTTGAGGTGTGTATGGGGTACCAGCCCCCATTGTTCCCGCTGGTGGAGGGAGAGGTCGGTGTGCCCTCGGTCCAGGCCCACCTCAGGAGATGCCGCCGGGTGTGGCGGACCGCCCGCTCTGCCCTGTTAAAGGCCCGGACGAGGGCTAAATCCCATGCGGACCGCCGACGTTCCCCGGCCCCTATGTACCAGCCCGGGCAGGAGGTGTGGCTGTCAACTAAGGACATCCCCCTCTGTGTGGACTCACCCAAGTTAAAGGACAGATACATCGGACCATTCACTATCCTCAAGATCATCAACCCGGCCGCAGTGAAGCTCCGACTCCCGGCTTCACTGCGGATCCACCCTGTCTTCCACGTGTCCTGTATCAAGCCACACCACACCTCGCCCCTCTGTACACCTGGACCCACGCCGCCTCCTGCCCGGCTCATCGACGGGGAGCCCGCTTGGACGGTACGCAGGCTCCTGGACGTCCGTCGTAAGGGCCGGGGGTTCCAATATCTGGTGGACTGGGAGGGGTATGGACCTGAAGAATGCTCCTGGGTGAAGAGGAGCTTCATCCTGGACCCGGCCCTCCTGGCCGATTTCTACAAAAGACACCCGGACAAGCCAGGTCGGGCGCCAGGAGGCGCCCGTTGAGGGGGGGGTCCTGTTGTGTGGGCCGCTGAAGAGGAGGTACTGCTGGCCCACTACCACCAGAGGGCGCCCTGCTTGGAGTGCGGGCTCCAAGCACGAGAGGGCGCCAGACCCAGAGGAAGTGACAGCTGTCACTCATCACACCAGCTGTCACTCATCTACACCACCACTTAAGCCGGACTGCAACTCCACCTCCCCGCCGAGAAATCAACTACCGAGAGGTACGTTCTCTGCTACTGACACATTGTGTTATAATCCAGTTCTCATTTGCAGCCCTATTCTTGTGGACGGAGCCTTATCTGGGACTTCGGCGTTTGGCGTAACGACGACGACTGTGCCTTACTCTCTGGACAGATAAGTGGTTACACAAGAGTTGCACGAGTGTGTGATTCGGAGGTGGAGGTTCCCCCTCCTAACGGTGTACAGACTGAGGACCACTGAGTGTACAGACTTACACTCATTCATCTTGTTTCTGCTTTTTGCCAGCAGTACCAGGGACGACAGTCGAAGACAGAGGTCACCTGGGGATTCAGGACTTGGCGGCTCCGGTGTTCTTCAGGCCGTTGGTGGTGGAAGCCGTGTGGGACGCGGCCTCTCTCTCATCGGGGTCTCCTATCTTCGAGCCTGCCCACACGTCACCTGGTGTTAATTGACTTTGCAGATTTTGTGTGTTTAGTTGTGTATTGTCACAACATTAAATTGTTACCTTTTGGCTTACTCATTGTCCGTTCATTTGCGCCCCCTGTTGTGGGTCCGTGCTACGACACCTTCCCAACATTTCTTCCTGTTAAAAGGGAGTTTTTCCTTCCCACTGTCGCCAAGTGCTTGCTCACAGGGGGTCGTTTTGACCGTTATTGTATGGCTTTTGCCTTACAATATAAAGCGCCTTGGGGCAACTGTTTGTTGTGATTTGGCGCTATATAAATAAAATTGATTTGATTTGATTTAAAGCGCAAACAGGAATCGATTGCAGTGGTTCCAACTGAAAATAACAGAGAAGCAACCTGGGCTTCTTCTTGTATTTTTTACATAAAACAAATACAATAACAATGTCTATAAACCCAGAGAATATATTCACAAGAGTTCTAGGCACAATATACAAAGGGTTTAATACTGTTGTCCGTGTGGAGCCTGATCAAAGCATCTCAAATGCATTTCTTCTGTCGTGAATGTACTGAGATTACCCATAATGAACCTGGACACAGCATGTCCACATTAAAACCTTCCAAATTAGTGCATTACTTTAAAACTAAAACATATATCTGATATTTTCACTTTATAAAACTTCAGACGTGACGTTAATTTAAATAACTTGTCCAAAATTAGTTTGGATAAATTTTTAACCATAAGTTAAAACTGTATGCCTCTGGACGCTTGGGTGATATTGCCAGTGTATCAGTATGGGATCAAAAGAAATGAGCTTTTTCTTCTTCTTCTACTACTACTTCTTCTTCTTCCTTTCTTTCTGTGACCAGTTCTTCTTTGCCTGCAGAGGATAGAGTGGTTTCTTCTGGAACCAGCTCTCCTCTATTTTTAGAACTGTGCATCTACTACAAAACATTTAACAGGTAGGTACTCAACTGATTGTAAACTTCATAAATGTTTTTAACTGTTAAGCTTTGTTCACCACGACTCCAAAAATATGTTCGCAGTCTAAAAATTATCGGACCAAAACTTATCGGAACGTAACTGGTCCGATGATGGTTTTCAAAGTTATCTGAAAAACTAATCCGATAATGAAAACATTAGCTTCGATAATTAGCGGTTAGCGGATTAGCGGAACTGTGCCTACCACTGGATAAAAGTATGTAATTTCTTTGATGTGATCAAGAAATGAGGTTCAAATTTAATGTTCTGTGGCAACACTGATGAAGAAAAAAAAACCTTGACATGTTTTAATCAAAATTCTATGTCCCTATTTGTATTACATTAGATTAGATTAGATTAGATAGATTAAATAGAACTTTATTGATCCCTTGCGAAGACTCCCTGAGGGTTCCAGTATCAAAAGTGAACGTTAAAAAATACAGTTTGCAAATATAAATACACAAATACCAATACCAAAAAAAACTGATCAATACTGGTTTACTGGCTACTACTGTTCCTCTGTTTTATTAATTAATCAATTAATTAATTTATTGATTGATTAATTAATTTATTGCACGGGCCAGCCAAGGGTTATTCTCTTTTCAGAATGGCCAACAGTATATGTGTTCAACTGACCATTTAAAAGTTTGAGTAAATTATTTTTTATTGTTGCACTTACAGTGTTGATGTTTTTCGTCCTGTGTCCATCCACATGTGACCAAAATAACTTGATTTGTCATCAGATTTGGCTCAAACTAGTTGGAATGATTAAATGTTACTCAAGTGCAAAGTGATTTCATTTTGAAAAAAGTGGCCAAATTTTGGCCACATATAGGGAATATTTAGAAAGGTTATTGCTCGTAATTGGTTACAGATGCATTTATGGTTAGGATGACACATGAATATGAATAGGAGCCTAGTATCGGGTCCTTGTTACCTTGGGTGACCTTGAAAGTGAAACTGAATGTGAATGCACACACATTCAAATAATGAATGTTTATGAGTGCAGTGGTCATGAGGTGAAAGATGGAACATTTCATCTTTCACCTCATGATTATTTGTTTTATATAACACCTAAAATAGATCTTTGTCATTTGATACTTTATTAATTCATAAACAAGAGAAAAGGGACTTACATTTTGGTGTGTGTCACTGGTTCTTCGAGGTCAAGGTTTCAAACAGTCCAACATGAACTTTAAATAGCAATCTAGTCCAATCTAATCCAAAATTGTTCTCAGTCAACTTGCAAAAACAGTCAGATAGTTCAAAAACAATCTTGACAACAACGTCAATAAGCTCCTGCAAACTCCGCCATGTTTGTTTTTAAGCTAAGCGCAGTCGCTGCCAGTGTGAGCGTGTGGTGGTCGCGGCGTGCAACAGTACAAAACGTATAGAACTAAAATTGCACTGTATATGGAATAAAATGGCAAATGGTACGAATGATCCATATCACGTGACATACAAACCACCAATCCAATGACAAGGATCTATTTAGGTGTTTAACTGTACTGAATCACAACCACTGCATGAATGGATGTTAAGCAAATAAGATATGTATAGAGCACTCACTGACTGTTCCTTCTAGTTTCTACTTTTTTCCACATTCTAAATCTAAAACAACAAAATGATCAAAATTACACAACTAAATGGCAGACTAAGAGGGTGCACAGCTCCACTGGGGCTATTAATGGTCATCATCACCCTCGCCAACCGACAGTGGAGAACAGTCAAAATTCCTTTATCTCCATCCGATCCTCATAAAGTCATGAGACAAAGTATCTTGAAGTGTTAAAGAAAGTGAAGAAAAAGGTAAACACTCCTGAAGAAAATTCTACAGTCTGACGAAGGGCACTTGCCTGAAACGTTACTTGATTTTTTTCTGTTTAATAAAAATTTTTCTGACTGAGAGTGCTATGGCTGTGCGGATCATTTTGATTTTTTTCATGGTGATATGCTGGAAGACCCAGCCATGACCCATCTTCAATGCTCTTATTGAGGGAAGGAGGTTGTTTGCCAAAATCTCGCAATACATGACCCCATCCATCCTCCCTTCAATACGGTGCAGTCGTACTGTCCCCTTTGCAGAAGAGCACCCCCAGAGTATGATATTTCCACCCCCATGCTTCACGGTTGGGATGGTTCTCTTGGGGTTGTTCTCATCCTCTAAACATGGTAAGTGGAGTTGATTCCAAAAAGCTCTATTTTGGTCTCATCTGACCACATGACCTCCCATGCCTCCTCTGGATCATCCAGATGGTCACTGGTGAACTTCAAACGGGCCTGGACATGTGCTGGCTTGAGCAGGGGGACCTTGCTGCCCTGCAGGATTTTAAACCATGACAGCATCATGTGTTACTAATGTAACACATGATGTAATGTAACACAACATAACACATGACTTTTATACAGGTAACAAGTTCAAACAGGTGCAATTAATACAGGTAAAGAGTGGAGAATAAGAGGGCTTCTTAAAGACAAATGAACAGGTTTGTGAGAGCCATAATTCTTGCTGGTTGGTAGGGGGTCAAATACTTATTTTATGCAATAAAATGCAAATTAATTATTAAAAAATCATACAATGTGATTTTCTGGATTTTTTTTAGATTCTGTCTCTCACGGTTGAAATGTACCTATGATAAACATTAAAGACCTCTCCATTCTTTGTAGGTGGGAAAACCTGCAAAACTGACAAGGGGTCAAATATTTATTTTCCCCACTGGAAAATTGTCTGTAAATCTCAGAGACAGGATTGTCTCAAGGCACAAATCTAGGGAAGGGTACAGATACATTTCAGCTGCTTTGAAGGTCACAATGAGCAAAGTGGCCTCCATCATCCGTAAATGGATGAAGTTTAGATCCACCAGGACTCTTCCAAGAGCTGGCCACCTGTCTAAACTGAGCGATAGGGGGAGAAGGGCCTTAGTCAGGGAGGTGATCAAGAACCGGATGGGCACTCTGTCAGAGCTCCAGCAGTCCTCTGTGGAGAGAGAACCTTCCAGAAGGACAACCAAGTCTGCAGCAATCCACCAATCAGGCCTGTGTGGTAGAGTGGCCAGATGGAAGCCACACCTTAGTTAATGGCACATGGCAGCCCACCTGGAGTTTACCAAAAGGCACCTGAAGGACTCTCAGACCATCAGAAACAAAGTTCTCTGGTCTGATGAGCCAAAGATAAAACTCTTTGGTGTGAATGCCAGGTGTCATGTTTGGAGGAAACAAGGCACCATCCCTGCAGTGAAGCATGGTGGTGGCAGCATCATACTGTGGGGATGTTTTTCAGCAACAGGAACTGGAAGGCTAGTCAGGGCTGAGGGAAAAATAAATACAGCAATGTACAGAGAAATCCTGGATGAAAACCTGCTCCAGAGGGCTCTTTACCTCAGAGTGGAGCGATGGTTCATCTTACAGCAGGACAATGACCCTAAACACAAAGCCAAGATATCAAAGGAGTGGCTTCAGGACAACTCTGTGAATGTCCTTGAGTGGACCAGCCAGATAACAGACCCAAATCCGACTTGCGGCATCATGTTCAAGAAGACTTCAGGCTGTAATTGTTGTGAAAGGCGCATCAACAAAGTATTGAGCAAAGGGTGTGAATACTTGTGTACGCGTAATTTCTTAGTGTTTTATTTTTAATAAATTTGTAAAAAAAAAAAAAAAGTTGAAGCTTTTTTCATGTTGTCATTATGGGGTGTTGTGAGTAGAAGTTTGAGGGAAAAAATGAATTTACTCCATTTTGGAATAAGGATGCAACATAAAATGTGGAAAAAGTGAAGCACTGTGAATACTGTACTTTCTGGATGCACTGTGTCTGATGATGTACATCACCGCTCAGTATGACAGGCTAAAACACCTCCTAAAGAGGAAGGTGCACAAAGAGAGTGAAAGGTTGCTTAGCAACTGCATCAAAAGGGTTTGATAGAGGGGGGACAAACGTGAATCTCCCAGTGATGTTAAGAGAACCCCCCAAATACTTAACTCATGACTGTCATATTCCAATTTTTTTTTTTTTTACTCATACACTTCATATTACAGATTCCTGGAATAATTCCCGTCATCAATCAACCAGGGCCGATACAGGATTTAATTATTCTTCCTTCACCAAGGAGGCAATGTTTTTGGTGCCATTTTTCTATCTGCTGGACATCTCAAGATGCCATGGATCAATTTCAGTGAATTTTTTTGGAGGGGTAGGACTTTGGTCAAGGAATATTTGCTTACATTTTCCATCAGAAGCAGGTCCAAAAGCATTTTCATGAAGTTATGATGCTTGTCAGTGATTTCCATGTTATTTGTCCTTTGGTGTAATGGTGCTGGTGCCCACCCTGCCCCCTACACTTCGTTTAAGGACATGTAAACATAGGGCTTTTGGACCTGGACAGAGGTATTCATTTTCTGAGCACCCCTATCCTGACAAATAGTCTTAGCTTGTTTATGCTTTTTTTTTTTTTACCTCACCACAAAGCAGAAAGGAGCTGTTGCAACAACCATTTCTGTTTGGTCTGCAGTGATATCTTGAAAAGACCAGTTGACGTCCTCTCACAGTCATGTCAAGCTCATACATATAAGGTCAAGGTTAACACATACGAGGTCTGTCCATAAAGTATAGGTCCTTTTTATTTTTTTCAAAAACTATATGGATTTCATTCATATGTTTTTACGTCAGACATGCTTGAACCCTCGTGCGCATGCGTGAGTTTTTCCACGCCTGTCGGTGACGTCATTCGCCTGTGAGCACTCCTTGTGGGAGGAGTCGTCCAGCCCCTCGTCGGAATTCCTTTGTCTGAGAAGTTGCTGAGAGACTGGCACTTTGTTTGATCAAACTCCTCCCACAAGGAGTGCTCACAGGCGAATGACGTCACCGACAGGCGTGGAAAAACTCACGCATGCGCACGAGGGTTCAAGCATGTCTGACGTAAAAACATATGAATGAAATCCATATAGTTTTTGAAAAAAATAAAAAGGACCTATACTTTATGGACAGCCCTCGTATGTCATAAATGATGTGTGGTTTTCTGTGTAGACTTCAGCTCTCCTGGAACTAACACATTTAACAGACCTCTGAAACTAATGAAGTCACATAATGATGTCAAGCAAAGTTAAAAAAGTAGCTGGTGGTGACGAGACACTGATTTCATCTGGATGCTTTGTTTCACTGGAAGTCACTACAGATTTCTGTTGTTGGATCTCTGTCGTGCTTGAAAACGTCACCCATGCAGTCACAAGTTCAGCGAGGGATAATTCAGCTTTTTAGGTTGTGCAATATGCCTAAACAATGTTTGTGTACACGCTAAGAGCAGATGAACAAGACCAAAATACAGTGACACCTACACACCAAACAATATAACGACAGCATGGGTGGTGACAAACACTCTCACTTCCTCTCGTGGATAATTATCCATACAAGTATTACTATTGAACAACAGCTGTTGTCTCCTACACATAGATGAAAAGATAGAATTAATTACTCCTTTGGATCAAAGCTTGCCCATATCACAACAAATCTCTTTCATTGTGAGACAACCCCACTTTCCATCTCTCTTGTTTTGGATCTTTTTTCAAAAACTGTGACACTGAGAATCTTTGGGGTACAGTAGTGTTCAGAATAATAGTAGTGCTATGTGACTAAAAAGATTAATCCAGGTTTTGAGTATATTTCTTATTGTTACATGTGAAACAAGGTACCAGTAGATTCAGTAGATTCTCACAAATCCAACAAGACCAAGCATTCATGATATGCACACTCTTAAGGCTATGAAATTGGGCTATTAGAAAAAAAAAGTAGAAAAGGGGGTGTTCACAATAATAGTACCATCTGCTGTTGCCACTACAAACTCAAAACTATTATGTTCAAACTGATTTTTTAGCAATCCTGTGAATCAATAGTATTTAGTTGTATAACCACAGTTTTTAATGATTTCTTCACATCTGCGAGGCATTAATTTTGTTGGTTTGGAACCAAGACTTTGCTCGTTTACTAGTGTGCTTGGGGTCATTGTCTTGTTGAAACACCCATTTCAAGTGCATGTCCTCTTCAGGATCCCTAGTTACAAACAGAGCAATGTAGTGTATTCTATCAGATGTCAGGAAAACTGTAATGAACACTACATAGGTGAGACTAAGCAACCTTTACACAAAAGGCTATACCAGCACCACAGAGAGGGCGCCAGTGGACCTCACTCTGCAGTTCATCTCCACCTTAAAGACACTAACCACACGTTTGAGGACAAGAAAGTTAAAATATTAGCCAGAGAGAAGAAATGGTTTGAGAGAGGGGTCAAGGAGGCATTATTTGTGAAACGTTTGAAACCCAGCCTTAACCGGGGAGGGGGTCTGAGACACGCTTTATCCCCTGTTTACAATGGGGTACTCAGGTCAAAGCAGTTTCAGTCTTTTGTTCATGGTAATGAGTCATTCATGTCATCAGCAGAGTCGTCAAGGGAGCCATCAGGAGAGGGTCCGTCCCATCATTAGGAGGGACAGCTGCCCTGTCACTAGGAGGGTGCCAACTCGAGCACAATAGGTGCTAATTAGAGCTATTGTTTAGTCACTAGCCTATAGCAGTCTGCCTCTCGGTAGGAGGGGTCTGGTTAGGTTTAAAACTCCAGCTTTTGTGACTTCTTGATTATTCTTCTCTACAAGAGTCAAAACAGAAGTCAGACCACCAGAGCAAGAATTTTAGCTGAGGAAGCTTCTGCCATTTGAAGCGAAACGTCCTCACGTCAAGCAACCCAGTCCAGTCGAAGATTCAAGCTTCTCTACTATGGAAACCACCTGGACAACTGAGAGCCTACACAGAAACATTGCGACCAACTGTGGGCATGAGGCCCTGGCACTGGTACGTAAGCTGGAAAAGACTGCTAAGAAGATAGCTAACTTTAGAAACCACTTAAGATTTAACCTGAGATGCAAACAAAACAATGTTATTCCCAAATGCATGAAGCAAAAGGCACTAGAAGCAGGTCACGCAGCAGAAAAGATCCAGCACAGGTACCTTAGGAGGATTTTGGGTCTTAGAAACCTTCATTTTAAAATATTAGACCTCCAAAATAATCTTGATAGTCTGCACAAAATGTTAGAAACTTTAGTGGAGGAAGAAGCCCATAATAAGATCACAAAGTTCTGTGAGTATATTAGGTCAATGACCTTAAGTGCACAACCAAGACATCAAAGAAGTGGCTTCAGGACAACTATGAATGTCCTTGAGTGAAACTGAATGCGGTGCAGCAGGGTTTAAGGCCAGACCTGAATCTGATTGAACATCTCTGGAGAGATCTGAAAATATGTGAGTATACCGGCCATGCAAGAACTGGGACATTTTCAGCTTCCAAGAATTGTGTACAGTTCCTTGCAACATGGGGCCATGCATTATCCTGCTGCAACATGAGGTGATGTTCTTGGATGTATGGCACAACAATGGGCTTCAGGATCTCGTCATGGTATCTCTGTGCATTCAAAATGCCATCAATAAAATGCACCTGTGTTCTTCGTCCATAACAGATGCATGCCCATACCATAACCCCACTGCCACCATGGGCCACTCGATCCACAACATTGACATCAGAAAACCGCTCACCCACACGACGCCACACACGCTGTCTGCCATCTGCCCTGGACAGTGTGAACTGGGATTCATCCGTGAAGAGAACACCTCTCCAACGTGCCAAACGCCAGCGAATGTGAGCATTTGCCCACTCAAGTCGGTTACGACGACGAACTGGAGTCAGGTCGAGACCCCGATGAGGACAACGAGCATGCAGATGAGCTTCCCTGAGACGGTTTTCTGACAGTTTGTGCAGAAATTCTTTGGTTATGCAAACCGATTGTTTCAGCAGCTGTCCGAGTGGCTGGTCTCAGACGATCTTGGAGGTGAACATGCTGGATGTGGAGGTCCTGGGCTGGTGTGGTTACATGTGGTCTGCGGTTGTGAGGCTGGTTGGATGTACTGCCAAATTCTCTGAAACACCTTTGGAGACGGCTTATGGTAGAGAAATGAACATTCAATACACGAGCAACAGCTCTGGTTGACATTCCTGCTGTCAGCATGCCAATTGCACGCTCCCTCAAATATTGCAACATCTGTAGCATTGTGCTGTGTGATAAAACTGCACCTTTTAGAGTGGCCTTTTATTGTGGGCAGTCTAAGGCACACCTGTGCACTAATCATGGTGTCTAATCAGCATCTTGATATGGCACACCTGTGAGGTGGGATGGATTATCTCAGCAAAGGAGAAGTGCTCACTATCACAGATTTAGACTGGTTTGTGAACAATATTTGAGGGAAATGGTGATATTGTGTATGTGGAAAAAGTTTTAGATCTTTGAGTTCATCTCATACAAAATGGGAGCAAAACCAGTGTTGCATTTATATTTTTGTTGAGTGTATGATTAATATATATTGACTCAAACAATGATTGAAGACTGTGAATGTGAATTTACATAGATGTTACAAACAGAAAAGACCTGAGATGTTTGCGCAGGTTGAGCATGTAACATGCATTTTTTACCATTTGTCCGGAACTTCTGCCAAGGTGAAAATACTTATGCAATAAATGTGTTCAGGAAGGTTAATTATGAATTCGGATTTAGGATTAGTTATTAAGTGTGCCCAGAGTTGTTAAAGTTCAACTGAGAATTACACTGTTATATTACATAAGGCAATCTGTTGTCACCTCAGGAGAGTAGGGAGCCTGATGAATCTCAGGAATGTTTAGTTTGGCCAGGAAAGCCTGAATCAGCTGAGCTGAATGGGCGGGTCCATTGCCATGATGGAGCTACCGACTTTCACCACCTACAGATCTGGTCGTTTGTGGTGCATAGCAACAGGAAGGTGACATAGGACCTCCCAATAATACTCTTTCTTAATGTTTTGGCCTTCTGGTGTGTACTCATGATGCACCACCCCACGGGTGTCAAAGAAAATGGTTAGCATGACTTTGACATTGCTGTGCATCTGCCGTGCCTTCTTTGACCTCTATGATGTTGGATGCTTCTATTGCAATGACTGAAATTTGGTTTCCAGGTCATACCTGTAAATCCATGTCTCATTACCAGTGATGATGGTGCTCAGGACATTGGCGTCACTGTTTGTGCATTCCAGTATGTCCTGTGAGACCTCCAGTTGCTTCTGTTCTGCTGATAGCAGCTTCAGCACAAATTTCGCTGATACTCTCCGTATGCCCAAATCATCCGTCAAAATGGAATGTACTGAACCTGTGCTTATCCCCACCTCATCTGCTTGGATGGTAACATGATGGTCATTCATGACCAAAGTCCTGATTCTGTCAATAACTTGGTCATTTTGGCTTGTGGATGGCTGATCAGAATGTGGTTCACTCTCCACTGATGTGTGGCCATTTCTGAAGTGGTTGCTCATGGCGTCATTGCAAAAAAGCCTGCTGAATCTTGTGAATAGTTTCCACTTGGGTATCACCAAGGTTTTGGCAAAATTTGATGCATTTGCTGACGTCATTCCATCCTGTTATAGCAAATGAGAATCTGGCAGGTGCTCAGTACATGTGTTCAATCTATGGCTCACTGCTAATTATTGATGCTCTCTGTACGTTGGGAAAAAGTCACACATGCAGAAGATGGTTCCCTACACCTCCCCACCAAACAACAACTTGCATGCTTCATTTGTTTCCATGGGATAAAATAAGGTCTGATACCTTTTGAATGCATCTACTATGTGTGCCAGTTTGGGAGAAACTGGATTGAAAGTCAAACTTTAAAATGTTGACCCCACTTGCTTTGACCTTCACCCAAATGATTGCTCTCATCCCAGGTTTGCTTGGGCAGTTACAGAATTCACCTGTGTGTGTCTGTGTGTGTGTGTGTGTGTGTGTAACCTTTGGCTCAGATTGGGTTTAAATTTAAATTTCATGACCGTGACTTTTGGCAAACTTAATTGTTTAAAGGAGACCTCTGAAATTTTTGAACCTGGGGTCTATCGTTTGATTATCCATCAATCCATTTTCTATACTCACTTGCTCCAATTAAGGGTCACAGTGGGGGTGGGGGGAAGTGAAGCCTATTCCAGCAGTCAAAAAGGAGTGAGGGGCAGGGCACACCCTGGACAGGATGCCGGTCTATCACAGGTTCAATCTTTTGATTATTTTTTTACTAATTTTTACAACTTTGCGTCAGCCTTCATCCACATACCAAATTGAATGGAAATCAGCAAAGTACCCGATAGTGAGGGAACCAAGAGAAAAACATGGTTATTTTGACTTTTGACCCCCAAAGAGCTTGACTGCCAGTGATTGAATATCAACATTTGAACTTTTATTCCAATGACTTTCACCTTCACCAAATGATAAACCTCTGGCTCATCTTGCCTGTGTAATGATGGAATCCACCTATGTGTGTGTGCCAGATTTGGCTAAACCAATTTGAAAATAAAATTCCTTGACCTTTGCCAAAATGAATTATTTTAGGATAATTTTGGGGTCAACTTTCATTGACCTACCAAGTTTGATAAAAATCAGCAAAAGGGCATGAATTCCAGGCGTCATGTTTGGAGGAAAGCAGGCACCATCCCTCCAGTGAAGCATGGTGGTGGCAGCATCATGCTGTGGGGATATTTTGCAGTGGCAGGAATTTGGAGACGAGTCCGGATTGAAGGAAAGATGAATGCAGCAATGTACAGAGACATCCTGGATGAAAACCTGCACCAGAGCTCTCTTGGCGTCAGATTGGAGTGACAGTTCAACTTTGCTTAGGTCAATGACCTTAAGTGCACAACCAAGACATCAAAGAAGTGGCTTCAGGACAACTATGAATGTCCTTGAGTGAAACTGAATGCGGTGCAGCAGGGTTTAAGGCCAGACCTGAATCTGATTGAACATCTCTGGAGAGATCTGAAAATGGCTGTGCACCAGCGCTCCCCATCATCCAACCTGATGATGAGGTGCTACAAAGAGGAATGGGCAAAACTACCCAAAGATAGGTGCGCCCAGCTTGTGGCATCATATTCAAGACAAAATACTGAGCAAAGAATGTGAATACTCATGTACAGGTCTTAAGGTCTTAATTATTTATTTTTAACAAATTTACAAAAAAAAAAAAAAAACTTTTTCATGTCGTCATTATGGGGTGCTGTGAGTAGAAGTTTGAGGTGAAAAATGAATTTACTCCATGTTGGAATAAGGCTGTAAATATAACAAAATGTGGAAAAAGTGAAGCGCTGTGAATACTTTCTGGATGTGCTGTACGTTTACATGCACACTGGCAAAACTTATGTGTATTAAATCAGTTTGATTCTGGCCAAACGACAGTGAGGCAAATAAGTATTTGATCTACTGCCGATTTTGCAAGTTTTCCCACCTACAAAGAATGCAGAGGTCTGTAATTTTTTATCGTAGGTACACTTCAACTGTGAGAGACAAAATCTAAAAAAAGTCAGAAATCACATTGTAAGATTTTTAAATACGTAATTTTCATTTTATTGCATGAAATAAGTATTTGATAAAATAGAAAAACAGACGTTAATATTTGGTACAGAAACCTTTGTTTGCAATTACAGAGATCAGACTTTTCATGTAGTGCTTGACCAAGTTTGCACACACTGCAACAGGGATTTTGGTCCACTCCTCCATGTAGGTGTTCTCCAGATCTTTCAGGTTTTGAGTTTCAGCTCCTTTCAATGATTTTCTATTGTGTTCAGGTCTGGAGACTGGCTCGGCCACTTCAGGACCTTGAAATGCTTCTTGTGCTGCATTTACACATAGACAAGACGCCTTACGAATGTCTTATTTACGTCATTCTTGGCACATTCCTGACATTCTTAACATGACTTAACGCATCTGAATAGGTTTCTTAATGCGTGTTGGTGCTTGATATTCGTGATTTTCATGGAGCATGTTTTTGGCTGTCAAAAAAATCTTCCACGAATGTCACACACCACACTCATTTTGCCTCATGTCGTGGAGGTCGCAACTGACGTGTTGATCCATCTTGATAAGTGGTGATCCTTAATGGAGCATGACAGCGTTCTTCTCTGACATGTGCACAATTAAACCCTGCTGCACCGCATTCACTTTCATTGCTGCAGTATGCAGAAGAAGGACAGTGACGCCAAGTCGGCTAAAAGTCTTGTTCCAGTGCACGTCAGCGAGTGCTTGATGTTTGGGAAAATGAGTGAGATGAGAACTGCGTGGAGCCACACATCTGGCTCTCTCCGTCTCCTCCTCGTCACAGAGCCCAAGTAAGCATGCAATCACAAAGTTCTTCTGCTGTTGATTTTGAGGACCAAACTGGAGCGATCTGAATTGCTCAGCAGCTGATGGATGAATACGAATGAATATGGGGGTGTGTGTGGAGACAATTCACCTCATTCACAACGACAGAATGTAAAGATGTTACGCACAGTAGCACGGAGCAGTGCTCAATAGCGTGGAACATTATTCTTGACCGTGCATAATGGTTCCTGATAATTCACCAGCAACACGTCAATAATCGTAACGCGTGGTAACGGGTTGCAGCAGTTCCTGAGGACACCTGATGCCTCTGCCCCGAATCATCACATTCGTGATCAGCGGCCAAGAATGTATACTTCGTGGCATTCGTGACTTGCCGTCATTATGTGTAAACGCAGCTTAACAGAGCCCCTCCTTAGTTGCCCTGGCTGTGTGTTTGGGGTCATTGTCATGCTGGAAGACCCAGCCATGACCCATCTTCAATGCTCTGACTGAGGGAAGGAGGTTGTTTGCCAAAACCTCACGATACATGACCCCATCCATCCTCCCTTCAATACAGTGCAGTCGTCCTCTCCCCTTTGCAGAAAAGCACCCCCCAAAAATTATGTTTCCACCCCCATGCTTCACATTTTGGACGGTGTTCTTGGGGTTGTTTTCATCCTCCAAACACAGCGAGTGGAACTAATACCAAAAAGCTCTATTTTTGTCTCATCTGACCACATGATCTTCTCCCATGCCTCCTCTGGATCATCCAGATGGTCACTGGTGAACTTCAAACGGGCCTGGACATGTGATGACTTGAGCATGGGGACCTTGCATGCCCAGCAGGATTTTAAACCATGACGGCGTCATGTGTTACTAATGTAATCTTTGTGATTGTGGTCCCAGCTCTCTTCAGGTCATTGACCAGGTCCTCCTGTGTAGTTCTGGGCTTTCTCAGAATTATCCTTACCCCACAAGGTGAGATCTTGCATGCAGTCCCAGACTGAAGATGATTGACAGTCATCTTGTGTTTCTTCTGTTTTCTAATAATTGCACCAACAGTTGCTGCCTTCTCACCAAGCTGTTTACCTGTTGTCCTGTAGCCCATCCCAGCCTCGTGCAGGTCTACAGTTTTGTAACCTGGTGTCCTTAGACACCTCTTTGGTCTTGGCCATGGTAGATAGGTTGGAGTGTGATTGATTGGGTCTGTGGTCAGGTGTCTTTTATAGAGGTAATAAGTTCAAACAGACACAATTAATACAGGTAAAGAGTTCAGAATAGTAGGGCATCTTGAAGAGAAATTAACAGGTCTGAGAGAGCCAGAATTCTTACTGGTTGGTTGGTGATCAAATACTTATTTCATGCAATAAAATCCAAATTAATTATTTAAAAATCATACAATGTGAATTTCTGATATTTTTTTTGTTTGTTTTTTAGATTCTCTCACAGTTGAAGTGTACCTACAATAAAAATTACAGACCTCTCCATTCCTTGGAAGTGGGAAAACCTGCAAAATCAACAGCGGATCAAATAGTTATTTTCCCCGCTGTACATCAGAAAATCTGGGTCACAGAATCATCAGTGTGATTAAGATTCTTAACCTCATAGCTACAACCAAAACCCCAGTGTTCATCCACAAAAATATTTAGTATGTTGTGAGCAAACTGATAAGAAATGACCAGAGACTATACATCTTAACTTATGTTAACAAATCTTAACAAATTAGTGTTTGATGATAATTTGTTATGAATTTGTAAAAGCAGCACAATGTAAGGACCTGGATGCAAGTTACAAACAATATATTTAATTTTTAACATAAGAATAACAAGAGGTGAAATCACCGACTGGCTTGAAGGTAAGAAATCATTCTATTAAAGTGTGATTTTGCAAATGAACTTCATTTAATGATCTAATAGCATGAAAAAACATCACTTATTTTATTGAACTGATGTCAGACTGTGTCACCACTGTGACTCTCAGAGGAGACAAACATGTTGTAAACATGATGCAGTTCACGGACATGGATCCTGTCCCACAGTTCATACAGTGTGTATTGCGTGTGTTACAGGACACCGTCATTGATCATTAATTAGCACATGGTGTGACAACAGTTCATTAACACAAACCTGACTACCATAGGTTTCTTTGACACACAGTTTTCTTTGTAGCCAGTCTTCTTTGTAACAAGGTGATTATAAATGTCTTTGTGTGTGTGTGTGTGTTAGCAGGAATAGGAAAAAAAAAAAAGAAAAAAGAATGAACCATTGTTCATCAAAGCTGATGAAGAGGTGGGACATGGACTGAGGAAGAAACTTTTGTTCAATTCAGTTTTGGTGCACATTTGGATCAAGAGACATGTCAGAAACAACCAGCATCAAACATCAGGTTTAAAATTCAATGATCAGAATCTAAGATCACATTCAGGTTCAAAGTTCAGCAATCAGAATCAAATGTCAGATGTTGTTCATCCTACAACTGCTCCTGACTACCTTGAACAGGGTCACGACAGTGGATTCAATACAGATCCACACCAGGACACCTTTCCTGATGCAACTCCAGTTTCACCTGGAGAAAACACACACACACACACACACACACACACACACACACACACACACACACACACACACACACACACACACACACACACACACACACACACACACACAACACACACACACACACACACACTCGTCTTCCGAAGAGGGCTCCAATCAAAATACTGATTCCAACCTACTCCGCTTAGCAGCTAAGCTTGGGTATTTGAACCCAAAAATGCAGGAAGCTGTGGTGAAAACAAGGTACATAAATTATTTATTTAGGCAACAGAGTAAATTAATATTGCAGCTGATTGTAGAGGAGCCGCCTGTTGTGTTTCACCAGAAAAAGAAGTGTGTGGGTCCACAGAAAAAGACTGCGCTTTAGCAAAAACATACTGAACTTTATTACAAGCTTCTTATAGAGAACACCCATATAGTTTCTCGCTCACCAACTGCAACCTCAAACTGGCAAACCCGCCTCTTTCAATTAGGAGCAAGCTCCCCCTGCTGGTCTCATTTGGACATCACAGTCCTCCCTGAAACCTTTTAATTTACTCATTTATTATTATTTGTTTTTACACTTGTGCAGTATTACGCTTTTCTCTATAAGTTCAGTCTGTCTTGAGGATGGATTATCCTTTTGGTCTACCCACAACCGATGCTGCCGGGGCGGTTTCCATGAACTCAAAGGTCTCTGTCGGTGTCACTGTAATCTTAGATTCCTAGATTCATTTGTCTCTTGCAGTCCAATATCCATATCAAAAACAAAATCAGACTCAGACTCATCATTATTACTGCTTGAGTTTACATTCTGTTGTTTGTTTTCCTACAGTTGGCTAACATGTATCTTGATACACAGTTTAAATTTGATAAAGTACAGAAAAATATTCATTTCAGTTACCTCCTCTAGGAGAAAAAGCTTTTGTTAAACTTTTGTTTAACAAAAGCTTAACAAAAGCTATTGAGTGTTGTTAGAAGGAAAGGTGACGTAACACAGTGGTAAATATACCACGTCCCAGCAGGCATCCATTTCAGAATGAGCAAACATTTGCAACAAAAACAATAAGTTTATCAGTTTGAACATTAAATATCTTGTCTTTGTGGTGTATTTAATTGAATATAGGATTTGCAAATCATTGCATTCTGTTTTTATTTACATTTTACACAACGTCCCAACTTCACTGGAAATGGGGTTGTAATTTATATTCTAATATACAGTAATAAAAATAAAGGCTTTGTCACTGCTTAAACAGACAAGATATTTGGACCCCACTGTACATGTCTTGCTTGAGAACGCATTTCTCTGGATACACTTCCCATGCTTTTTAATAGTAACCAATATATTTATAGTGTTGAGATTGCACATGAATAGCAGCAAATGCTTCCCTCTAGTGTTCATTTTGCATCATTACACCTCTTCACGCTGTCCCAGGCCCAAATCAGAGGTCACAGCTGCCAGACTGAAACACAACAAGTCTTATCATGATGATTTATGGCACACAGTGCAAAGAGCATAGCATACAGTAGTGTTCAGAATAATAGTAGTGCTATGTGACTAAAAAGATTAATCCAGGTTTTGAGTATATTTCTTGTTGTTACATGGGAAACAAGGTACCAGTAGATTCAGTAGATTCTCACAAATCCAACAAGACCAGCATTCATGATATGCACACTCTTAAGGCTATGAAACTGGGCTATTAGTAAAAAAAGTAGAAAAGGGGGTGCTCACAATAATAGTAGCATCTGCTGTTGACGCTACAAACTCAAAACTGTTATGTTCAAACTGCCTTTTTTTTTTTAGCAATCCTGAATCACTAAACTAGTATTTAGTTGTATAACCACAGTTTTTCATGATTTCTTCACATCTGCGAGGCATTAATTTTGTTGGTTTGGAACCAAGATTTTGCTCGTTTACTAGTGTGCTTGGGGTCATTGTCTTTTTGAAACACACATTTCAAGGGCATGTCCTCTTCAGCATAAGGCAACATGACCTCTTCAAGTATTTTGACATATCCACACTGATCCATGATACCTGGAATGCAATATATAGGCCCAACACCATAGTAGGAGAAATATGCCCATACTGAACTGTGGCTTGAATTCAGAGTTTGGGGGTCGTCTCACAAACTGTCTGCGGCCCTTGGACCCAAAAAGAACAATTTACTCTCATCAGTCCACAAAATATTCCTCCATTTCTCTTTAGGCCAGTTGATGTGTTCTTTGGCAAATTGTAACCTCTTCTGCACATATCTTTTATTTAACAGAGGGACTTTGCGGGGGGCTGTGAGCATTGACTGGGCCGCCGGGCCACCCGCCATCGACCGCCACCCAATCCTCTCTGCACCTGACCCTCATGGCCCCCTCTGCAGGTGGTGAACCCACAGGAGGGCGGGCCCACGTCGCTCTTTTGGGCTGAGCCCAGCCGGGCTCCATGGGCTAAGGCCTGACCACCAGGCACTCGCGCGCGAGCCCCAACCCCAGGCTGGCTCCAGGGTGGGGCCCCGGCTCCGCCATACCGGGCGACGTCTCGGTCCTTGATTTTTTACTGGTCATGGAGGTTCTGTACTGCCCTTAGTCTGACCCGTCACCTAGGACCTGTTTGCCTTGGGATACCCTACAGGGAGCACAAAGCCCCCGACAACATAGCTCCTAGGATTATCCGGGTATGCAAACTCCCCCACCACGATAAATTGGCAGCTAGAGGGGGAGAAAGCAAAGCTCTCAATTTACCGATCGATCTACCTTCCAATCCTCACCTATGGTCATGAGATTTGGCTCATGACCGAAAGAACGAGATCGCGAGTACAAGCGGCCGAGATGAGTTTCCTCCGCAGGGTGGCTGGGCGCTCCCTTAGAGATAGAGTGAGGAACTCGGTCACTCGGGAGGAGCTCGGAGTCGATCCGCTGCTCCTCCACGTCGAAAGGAGTCAGTTGGGGTGGCTCGGGCATCTTTTCCGGATGCCCCCTGGATGCCTCGCTGGAGAGGTGTTCCGGGCACGTCCCATTGGGAGGAGGCCCCGGGGAAGACCCAGGACACGCTGGAGGGACTACGTCTCTCAGCTGGCTTGGGAACGCCTTGGGGTTCCCCCGGAGGAGCTGGGGGAGGTGTGTGTGGATCAGGAGGTCTGGGCGGCTTTGCTTGAGCTGCTGCCCCTGCGACCCCGACTCTGGATAAAGCGGAAGAAAATGGATGGATGGATGGATGGACTTTGCGGGGGATTCTTGCAAATAAATTAGTTTCACACAGGCGTCTTCTAACTGTCACAGCACTTACAGGTAACTCCAGAGTGTCTTTGATCATCCTGGAGCTGATCAGTGGGTGAGCCTTTGCCATTCTGGTTATTCCTCTATCCATTTTGATGGTTGTTTTACGTTTTCTTCCACGCGTCTCTGTTTTTTTTTGTCCATTTTAAAGCATTGGAGATCATTGTAGATGACAGCCTATAATTTTTTGCACCTGCGTATACGTTTTCTTCCCCCTCCTCCAATCAACGTTTTAATCAAACTACGCTGTTTCTTCTGAACATGTCTTGAACATCCCATTTTCCTCAGGCTTTCAAAGAGAAAAGCATGTTCAACAGGTGCTGGCTTCATCCTTAAATAGGTGACACCTGATTCACACCTGTTTGTTCCACAAAATTGACAAACTCACTGACTGAATGCCACACTACTATTATTGTGAACACCCCCTTTTCTACTTTTTTTTTTTTTACTAATAGCCCAATTTCATAGCCTTAAGAGTGTGCATATCATGAATGCTTGGTCTTGTTGGATTTGTGAGAATTCTACTGGTACCCTTGTTTCCCATGTAACAATAAGAAATATACTCAAAACCTTGATTAATCTTTTTAGTCACATAGCACTACTATTATTCTGAACACTACTGTATGTACCCAAGCAGGGGTGGTGGCCAAGAGGTTTATGCGCTTGGTTTCAGTTCAAAAGGCTCCGGGTTCAAATCCCACCCCTGCCACTTTTGTCCATGTAATGTGGAGTTGCGTCAGGAAGGGCATCCGGCGTAAAACTTGTGCCAATTCAACATGCAGATCAACCTTGGATTTGCTGTGGCAAGCCCGAGTGCAAACAAGGGAGCAGCCGAATGGACTTACTTACACTATGTACCCAACATAGTGAAGCATCATCTTATTTATCCCAACCCTTTCTCCCCCACTACCAATTATTACATATGCCCCAAATATGTATATACACATCTACACATACACATATATATATATCTACATACATAGATACATACATACATACTCGTACATACATATGCAATGCGTGTGATTTTATACTACATATCTACAAGATAGAAAAACAAAGTGCACACAACTAAACAATGATCAACAAAAACACCCTAACCCTCAACACCCTTCCTCCTCCCTATACCTATAAAAAAACATGCGCCTATACCGCTGCTTAAACTGGTTCATGCTTGGACATTGCTTGAGCTCCACCCCCAATCTGTTCCACATCCTCACTCCGCAAACAGAAATACAAAAACCTTTTAATGTTGTACGTGCCCACTGATGTTTTAAGTTACCCCCCCCCAGATTGTAATCCCCCTACTCTATTAAAGAACATGTTTTTAATATTTCCAGGAAGTAAATTGTTTATTGCTTTATACACAATTTGTACTGTTTAGAATGAACCAGATCAGTAAATTTTAAAATTTTTGATTTTAAGAATAATGAATTTGTGTGGTCTCTATAACCAGTATTATGAATTATTCTTATAGCTATTTTCTGCAGTACGAATAATGGTTGTATTGTACATTTATAATTATTGCCCCAGACCTCTGCACAATAGTGTAAATAAGGTAAGATCAGTGAGCAGTAGAGAATGCGGAGTGACTTGTGGTCCAGAATGTAGTTAACTTTGTTCAGAACTGAAATGCTTCTTGACTTATCCACCATTTTCCGACAGAGGACCATGATCTCAGGTTTGGAGGGACTGATTCTCATCCCAGTCACTTCACGCTCTGCCTCAAACCTGCTCAGTGTGCATCAGAGTTCACTGCCTGATGAAGCCAACAGAACCACATCATCTGCAAAAAGCAGAGATGCAACTCTGAGGTCACCAAACTGGACACCCTCCAGTCTCTGACTGCACCTTGAAATCACATCCATGAACATCGCAAACAAGATTGGCGATGAGGGGCAGCCCTGGTGGAGTTGTCCAACTCCAGCAGGATTAAGATTTCCCTTTATACAGCCTTTGAAGGATTACTTCAAAACTACTTCACTGATTCTCACCAAATTTACACCACACAGATATTAGGGCATGGTAGACTCCACTGAATTTTGGAGGTGATCCAGATCCAGATTCTGGATCAAGATTTCCATTTATATAGTCTTTGAATGATTACTTCAAAACTACTTCACGGATTCTCACCAAATTTTCATCATGGATAGAGATTAGGCCATGGAAGGCTCCACTGAATATTGGAGGTGATCCAGATCCAGATATGGATTCTGGATCAAGATTTCACTTTATATAGGCTTTGAAAGATTACTTCAATTCTTTACGGATTCTCACCAAATTCACACCACAGATAGCTATTAGGGCAAGGAAGAAGCCACTGAATTTTGGAGGTGATCCAGATCTGGACTGGAGGAAATCAGAAATCTCTGATAGCTCTTGTTCTTCAGTGTGCCTGCTGTAACATACAGCAGCCAATTACTGTAAAGCAATTACAGCAGCTTCCCAGCATGAAATGACAGTAAGCAAAAGTGGTTGCCAAAATAATTATGTAAAACAAAACAGTGAAGCAAAGTAAATGCTTTTACCCCATCCCATGATATTTCATTGGGCTTCTTCTATTTTGCTTGAGGTCACCACATGAGGTTTGTGTGGTATCCACATGTTGATTTTGCTTTTCTAATCCAACTCCAACTGCATAAGGAGAAAGGGGCATGGTCAGCCTTGAACCGGGGATATTCCTGTATTAACTCCTTTCATCACCATGCACAGTCCAAAGTAATCTGAAAGTGTATTGAATTGAATATCATATTAAAAGGGTCTTTTGTCTTCATTGTTCAAATGGCAATGTATTAATATGTTGGTCATCATAATTCATCTATTGTAGCCTACTGATATAACCTACTTAATGCTACACAGACATGATATTTTCAAAAGTCTTCACATTAAAACACTTATATTGTATTTGCACAATGTTAATATGAAGAGTTTTGAAAATAACAGAATTATCCTGGCAACCATGGCTACTTACCAGTGGGACAGTACTGTAATCCTATAACAGTTGTATATTACAGTAGACACACTGCAGTAGAACAACGGTTTTAAAGCTGGAAACTGTAGCTGCAGGTAGCATATTATCTTGTTTACATGACAGCACTTAGAGTTAAATTTTATTATGTCCACCAAGGATGTAATAAAATCATTGCCATTTATTTACAGGGTGGGGCACAAAAAGAGGGACAAAATTAAAGTGTCCCTGCCACACCATAACGTTTTTACATATTCTTGAAGAATAAACAAAGCTTTTTCCAAATGTTGTCTTTGTTTTGTACCATAAAATTACACTGAACAAGGATTTAGACATTTCGTTACCCATGTGAGAATTTGAATTTGCCACCTCCAAGTTGACCTACTTTTTCGCTGACGGATTTGACGTCATGCGAGTAAATGTGTTGCAGCACGGCTCTGTTTACCGACACGGCAGACATGGACAGCGAAGGCATAATGCGTGATTATAGCGAAGATTCACCACCTTTTCTTATAAATTATCATTTATTCCTGGCACGGTGTGTTTGTGTATGAAAAAAATTATTTCAGCAGCACAGCATGCTTAAATTCAGGAGTTTGTTCTAAAATCACTGAAAATAAAGTTTCTGTACATTCTGTATATATTTAATCATTTATAAGTCAGGTTTCTTGTGATTGCTAATTCACATTTTATGCAAAGCAAATTATTGCAAATCTTTATCTGAAATGCTGTAAACCCACATGGGATGGGGAAAAAAAGATTTCTAAATAAAAGAAAATTTTACTTCTATATCTGTTGTCAAATTTTATCAGGCATAATATTGTAGACAAATGTTTATGCTAAATGGAGACTTTCCTGTCTAAAATACACATACAGAACATCTGTAATCATAAATTGTATCACATCTAATCTACTTTGAATGAACAGAAGTCTGAACAAAAAACAGGCTGTTCAGTTTACATGCATATGTATATTTGGAAAACACATAAATGTCAATGTTCTGTTTTTTCAGGTGCTCATGTGAACACACAGAGAAGACATTCCAAAAGTTGAGGGTTGTTCTCAATACGCTGGCTTATTGTCTGGCCAAAGTCGTTGCATTCGGTCTTGTTGGCTTGAGTTTGCACTTGAAGAACCTGCACTTTGTAGGGAAACATTTTCAAATCATTGTGGATAATTTGGCACACAGATCTACTGGAAATACCCACTTGCTGTGACAGACGTCTGGTGGGACTTGCGGGGTGACTGTTCCAACTGGTCCCTGACGTCTTGAATACGAGCCGGTGTCCTCGCTGTGAACTTTGGGCCACAATGGCCTTTGTTACTGTTAACCACACTTCCAGTGTTTCTAAACTTTTCGACCAAACGTGTGATCATATGGCGATGGGAAATTTTCTTCCCAGGATATTCACGTCAAAACTGACTCTGAACAAGAGTAGGTGACTTTGTTGCAAAATACAGTTCCACAGTCTTTGTCCTCTCCTCCACCGAATAATGCTCATCGTGGTCCATCTTGGTATCAAATAAAACTTACAGGTCTGCTCTGTAACTTACCTGAAAAAGAAAAAGAAACAATTATTTCTCTAGAAAATATGAGTCTTCACTTTTGTCCCTCTTTTTGTGCCCCACCCTGTTTGTCTGTCTGTCTGTCAGCAGGATTATGTCAAAACTACTGCACGGATTTTGATGAAATTTTCACAACAGATAGATATTAGAATAAGGAAGACTCCATTACATTTTGGAGGTGATCATGATCCAAGTTCTGAATCAAGTTTCACTTTATATAGGCTTTGAAAGATTATGTCAAACCTACTTCACAGATTCTCACCAAATTTTCACCACAGACACATATTGTATTAGGCCACGGAAGACTCCACTGAATTTTGGAGGTGATCCAGATCCAGATCTGGATTCTGGACCAAGATTTCCCTTTATACAGGCTTTGAAGGATTACGTCAAACTGTCCTCTCCCTTGCACATGTCGTTTTGTTTAAATAATTATTGCACACTTTCTGTAAATACTAGAAACTTCATTTCACTTCTCAAATATCAGTGTGTTTGTCTGCTGTATGATATATTTAACTGAAATTTCTGATCCAGACAACCAATGATTTATAAAGGAAAATCATGAAAATTATCAGGGATGCCCAAACTTTTGCATACAACTGTATGTCTGACTGTCTGACAGCATTCTGTGTCATCTAAACTGTTGTCTAAATACACTTTGGATGCGATGGGGCAGCTGTGGACAAGGTAATGTGGATGTGATCCGCCCACAGTCTACACGCCTCTTTCCCTCCTGACTGTGTCCAGATTATGGCCATATTTGCCATGTTGGCCTGGTTCCTGCACATTCTTTCTATGTGTGACAACTGATCAGGAACTGTAGGAGAACTCAACAGGATTATACAAAATACAACTCATACACCAATTTGGTGAGTGATGAATGTTAAACACAAAATGTGTGCAGCATGGTATCAGACAGTGAAATGCATCAGAATAATTAATCCATCCATGTATTTTCTATTCCCGCTTACTCCAATTAAGGGTCATGGGCCAGAATAATTCAGGTCTTCCAGACAATAAGGCACAATTGAAGACAAGAAAAATAGCCTTTATTGTCATTGTATATACGAGGTCTGTTAGCAAAGTAACGGACCTTTTTATTTTTTGCAAAAACTATATGGATTTGAATCGTGTGATTGCATCATCAAAGCTTAATCTTCGTGCGCATGCGTGAGTTTTTTCACGCCTGTCGGTTGCGTCATTCGCCTGTGAGCACACCTTGTGGGAGGAGTGGTCCAGCCCCCTTGGTGGATTTTCATTGTCAGGAAATTGGCTGATCGACTGCTGCTTTACTTCATCAAAATTTTTTCAGAAAGTGTGAGAGACAGCCAGGTGGAAGCCATTTGGAAAATTCAGATGGCTTTCGGTGAAGATCTTATGGGGATCACACAGATTAAGGACAATTACAACTGGATTAAAGACGGCCCACAGCGGCTGAGGGTGCGCCGCGCACCGAGCGGCGATCGACAGGCTCAAACGACCAGATCATTTCCAAAGTGAACGCTTTGTTGATCGGGACGTCATCTGACTACCAGAGAAATGGCAAGACAGCTGGACATAGCACTTTTTGGCACATTCCACTGTTACAGGAGTTTTTTGTCATGAAAAGACGTGCGGAGGAATTCGCGCATCGGGACGGAGGCGCAGGGCACAGAACAAAAATCAACGCCGTGATGAAGCCTCACAGGACATGTTGTGGCATGTCCAGCTCGTCCACAATTTCTCGGATAGTCACACGACTGAAAAGCCACCAAAAGCCGTCTGAATCTTCCGAATGGTGCAAGAGCTGGGCATGTTAGGGCTTGTCCTGTGAGACCAACACGGAGGTGCTTTCGTCCCGCGCCATGAGCGGCTCCGTGGCAAATTTCTCCGCTCCTCTTTTCATTACAAAAACTCCTGTAACAGTGGAATGTGCCAAAAAAGTGCTATGTCCAGCTGTCTTGCCATTTCTCTGGTAGTCAGATGACGTCCCGATCAACAAAGCGTTCACTTTGGAAATGATCTGGTCGTTTGAGCCTGTCGATCGTCGCTCGGTGCGCGGCGCACCCTCAGCCGCTGTGGGCCGTCTTTAATCCAGTTGTAATTGTCCTTAATCTGTGTGATCCCCATAAGATCTTCACCGAAAGCCATCTGAATTTTCCAAATGGTTTCCACTTGGCTGTCTCTCACACTTTCTGAAAAAATTTTGATAAAGTAAAGCGGCAGTCGATCAGCCAATTTCCTGACAATGAAAATCCGCCGAGGGGGCTGGACCACTCCTCCCACAAGGCGTGCTCACAGGCGAATGACGCAACCGACAGGCGTGAAAAAACTCACGCATGCGCACGAAGGTTCAAGCTTGGCTGAAGCAAGCACATGATTCAAATCCATATAGTTTTTGCAAAAAATAAAAAGGTCCGTTACTTTTCTAACAAACCGTACATACAACAAAATGTGTGCTCTGCGTTTAACCGATCCTAATGACAGTTTATATATATATATATATATATATATATATATATATATATATATATATATATGTGTGTGTGTGTGTGTGTGTGTGTGTGTGTGTGTGTGTTTAGCATTAGTTTATTGTTTGTTGAAATGTATAATATAAACATGAGCATAGTTTGGTTTTTAAAAATGCAAAAACCTGATGGGCTAAAGCAATACTTAATGATTACAAATGTTGGTATTGCAATTGTTGTATCTGTATTAATATGTGTGACCACTTGGTGACAGTATTTCCTTTTTGTACAGATAAAGTCAGAGAGGCACTTTGCCATATCTCCTCTCTTTGCTGTATTTATGATTCAGTGTTTAAAATTCATCCCACATTATATCATGACTCTACAGCAAATTAATAACTCTGTTTCTACAATATATGTCTTTGCTTGTGAATTTATTCATGTTTGGACCATTTTGCTGCTTTTGGGGTTTCAGTTCCATATACTGCATATAAAAAATGGTAATCACATGATTTGTTTGTTTATTGAAAAATAAAAAACATTTATTTTGCCAATTTAGTTTCTGCTTGAACCTAGTTTATAGGAGGTACCAACTGTAGCTCCAGGGAAAGCAATGTAGTATGTCCTGTGTGAGTCTTCCTGGATGGATTATTATCTTTTCTTTTCTTTTCCCTTACACCGTTGAAGACAGCTGTGACTCTGGAAAATAGCAAATTGTTCCCCACAGGAGGTCCAAATAACAAGAGGGAGGATTTAAAGTATTTGGGGCAGAGAGGATGGATGAAATAAAGATAATCTTTTTAATCTGTGTTCATTTTGTACAACAGTTTTGCCCAGTAGTTTGTCTGCAGCTTTACTGTGTTTGACACATGATGATTTTTGATTCTTACACTTACTATGACTTCTCTGTCATGGTAGACAGCATGAATGCCCATGTTTTGTATGGTCAACTTCATTGAATTTGTTAATATACATTTATTCCCGCATTTAAGAACTACAACATATTCCAAAAAAGTTGGGATGGAGGCAATATTGGCCAGTAGTGCAGTAAAAAAAAAAAAAAAAAAAAAAAAAAAAAAAAAAATATATATATATATATATATATATATATAAAGATGCCTAACACCCATGATCTCCACAATCCATGACATCACGACATGGCACTGCATCCAGCACCATCATTCATCAATAGCTGGGCAATAGATAGGCAAGGGATCTCTTTGGGAAAGCTTTGTCAAGCACTATAATATCAGGGGCACACTACAAAGGCATGGGTGTTGAAGAAAACGGTATGGACACTGGGCTGGCCGCCTGCAGTCCTGATCTGTCCACAACAGAGAATATTTGCAGAATTTTGAAACAAAATACAGTGAGGCAAGTAAGTATTTGATTCATTGTCAATTTTGCAAGTTTTCCGACCAACAAAGAATGGAGAGGTCTGGAATTTTTATAGTAGGTATAGTAAGTAATCAAACTCTGGTTATTGGCGACTCTGTTTTGAGAAATGTGAAGTTAGCGACACCAGCAACCATAGTCAATTGTCTTCCGGGGGCCAGAGCAGGTGACATTGAAGGAAATTTGAAACTGCTGGCTAAGGCTAAGCGTAAATTTGGTAAGATTGTAATTCACGTCGGCAGTAATGACACCCGGTTACGCCAATCGGAGGTCACTAAAATTAATATTGAATCGGTGTGTAACTTTGCAAAAACAATGTCGGACTCTGTAGTTTTCTCTGGGCCCCTCCCCAATCGGACCGGGAGTGACATGTTTAGCCGCATGTTCTCCTTGAATTGCTGGCTGTCTGAGTGGTGTCCAAAAAATGAGGTGGGCTTCATAGATAATTGGCAAAGCTTCTGGGGAAAACCTGGTCTTGTTAGGAGAGACGGCATCCATCCCACTTTGGATGGAGCAGCTCTCATTTCTAGAAATCTGGCCAATTTTCTTAAATCCTCCAAACCGTGTCTATCCAGGGTTGGGACCAGGAAGCAGAGTTGTAGTCTTACACACCTCTCTGCAGCTTCTCTCCCCCTGCCATCCCCTCATTACCCCATCCCTGTAGAGACGGTGCCTGCTCCCAGACCACCAATAACCAGCAAAAATCTATTTAAGCATAAAAATTCAAAAAGAAAAAATAATATAGCACCTTCAACTGCACCACAGACTAAAACAGTTAAATGTGGTCTATTAAACATTAGATCTCTCTCTTCTAAGTCCCTGTTAGTAAATGATATAATAATTGATCAACATATTGATTTATTCTGCCTTACAGAAACCTGGTTACAGCAGATGAATATGTTAGTTTAAATGAGTCAACACCCCAGAGTCACACTAACTGCCAGAACGCTCGTAGCACGGGCCGAGGCGGAGGATTAGCAGCAATATTCCACTCCAGTTTATTAATTAATCAAAAACCCAGACAGAGCTTTAATTCATTTGAAAGCTTGTCTCTTAGTCTTGTCCATCCAAATTGGAAGTCCCAAAAAACAGTTTTATTTGTTGTTATCTGTCGTCCTCCTGGTCGTTACTATGAATTCCTCTGTGAATTTTCAGACCTTTTGTCTGACTTAGTGCTTAGCTCAGATAAGATAATTATATTGGGTGATTTTAACAGCCACACAGATGCTGAGAATGACAGCCTCAACACTGCATTTAATCTATTGTTAGACTCGACTGGCTTTGCTCAAAATGTAAATGAGTCCACCCACCACTTTAATCATACCTTAGATCTTGTTCTGACTTATGGTATGGAAATTGAAGACTTAACAGTATTCCCTGAAAACCCCCTTCTGTCTGATCATTTCTTAATAACATTTACATTTACTCTGATGGACTATCCAGCAGTGGGGAATAAGTTTAATTACAGTAGAAGTCTTTCAGAAAGCGCTGTAACTAGGTTTAAGGATATGATTCCTTCTTTATGTTCTCCAAAGCCATATACCAACACAGGGCAGAGTAGCTACCTAAACTCTGTGAGTGAGATAGATTATCTCGTCAATAGTTTTATATCCTCATTGAGGACAACTTTGGATGCTGTATCTCCTCTGAAAAAGAGAGCCTTAAATCAGAAGTGCCTGACTCCGTGGTATAACTCACAAACTCGCAGCTTAAAGCAGATAACCCGTAAGTTGGAGAGGAAATGGCGTCTCACTAATTTAGAAGATCTTCACTTAGCCTGGAAAAAGAGTCTGTTGCTCTATAAAAAAGCCCTCCGTAAAGCTAGGACATCTTACTACTCATCACTAATTGAAGAAAATAAGAACAACCCCAGGTTTCTTTTCAGCACTGTAGCCAGGCTGACAAAGAGTCAGAGCTCTATTGAGCCGAGTATTCCTTTAACTTTAACTAGTAATAACTTCATGACTTTCTTTGCTAATAAAATTTTAACTATTAGAAAAAAAATTACTCATAACCATCCCAAAGACATATCGTTATCTTTGGCTGCTTTCAGTAATGCTGGTATTTGGTTAGACTCTTTCTCTCCGATTGTTCTGTCTGAGTTATTTTCATTAGTTACTCCCTCCAAACCATCAACATGTCTATTAGACCCCATTCCTACCAGGCTGCTCAAGGAAGCCCTACCATTAATTAATGCTTCGATCTTAAATATGATCAATCTGTCTTTATTAGTTGGCTATGTACCACAGGCTTTTAAGGTGGCAGTAATTAAACCATTATTTAAAAAGCCATCACTTGACCCAGCTATCTTAGCTAATTATAGGCCAATCTCCAACCTTCCTTTTCTCTCAAAAATTCTTGAAAGGGTAGTTGTAAAACAGCTAACTGATCATCTGCAGAGGAATGGTCTATTTGAAGAGTTTCAGTCAGGGTTTAGAATTCATCATAGTACAGAAACAGCATTAGTGAAGGTTACAAATGATCTTCTTATGGCCTCAGACAGTGAACTCATCGCTGTGCTTGTTCTGTTAGACCTCAGTGCTGCTTTTGATACTGTTGACCATAAAATTTTATTACAGAGATTAGAGCAAGCCGTAGGTATTAAAGGCACTGCGCTGCAGTGGTTTGAATCATATTTATCTAATAGATTACAATTTGTTCATGTAAATGGGGAATCTTCTTCACAGACTAAGGTTAATTATGGAGTTCCACAAGGTTCTGTGCTAGGACCAATTTTATTCACTTTATACATGCTTCCCTTAGGCAGTATTATTAGACAGCATTGCTTAAATTTTCATTGTTACGCAGATGATACTCAGCTTTATCTATCCATGAAGCCAGAGGACACACACCAATTAGCTAAACTGCAGGATTGTCTTACAGACATAAAGACATGGATGACCTCTAATTTCCGGCTTTTAAACTCAGATAAAACTGAAGTTATTGTACTTGGCCCCACAAATCTTAGAAACATGGTGTCTAACCAGATCCTTACTCTGGATGGCATTACCCTGACCTCTAGTAATACTGTGAGAAATCTTGGAGTCATTTTTGATCAGGATATGTCATTCAAAGCGCATATTAAAGAAATATGTAGGACTGCTTTTTTGCATTTACGCAATATCTCTAAAATTAGAAAGGTCTTGTCTCAGAGTGATGCTGAAAAACTAATTCATGCATTTATTTCCTCTAGTCTGGACTATTGTAATTCATTATTATCAGGTTGTCCTAAAAGTTCCCTGAAAAGCCTTCTGTTAATTCAAAATGCTGCAGCTAGAGTCGTGACAGGGACTAGAAGCAGAGAGCATATCTCATCCATATTGGCCTCTCTTCATTGGCTTCCTGTTAATTCTAGAATAGAATTTAAAATTCTTCTTCTTACTTATAAGGTTTTGAATAATCAGGTCCCATCTTATCCTAGGGACCTCATAGTACCATATCACCCCAATAGAGCGCTTCGCTCTCAGACTGCAGGCTTACTTGTAGTTCCTAGGGTTTGTAAGAGTAGAATGGGAGGCAGAGCCTTTAGCTTTCAGGCTCCTCTCCTGTGGAACCAGCTCCCAATTCGGATCAGGGAGACAGACACCCTCTCTACTTTTAAGATTAGGCTTAAAACTTTCCTTTTTGCTAAAGCTTATAGTTAGGGCTGGATCAGGTGACCCTGAACCATCCCTTAGTTATGCTGCTATAGACTTAGACTGCTGGGGGGTTCCCATGATGCACTGAGTGTTTCTTTCTCTTTTTGCTCTGTATGCACCACTCTGCATTTAATCATTAGTGATCGATCTCTGCTCCCCTCCACAGCATGTCTTTTTCCTGGTTCTCTCCCTCAGCCCCAACCAGTCCCAGCAGAAGACTGCCCCTCCCTGAGCCTGGTTCTGCTGGAGGTTTCTTCCTGTTAAAAGGGAGTTTTTCCTTCCCACTGTCGCCAAGTGCTTGCTCACAGGGGGTCGTTTTGACAGTTGGGGTTTTCTGTAATTATTGTATGGCTTTGCCTTACAATATGAAGCGCCTTGGGGCAACTGTTTGTTGTGATTTGGCGCTATATAAATGAAATTGATTTGATTTGATTTGAATTTGCATTTTATTGCATAAAATAAGTATTTGTTCACCTACCAACCAGCAAGAATTCTGTCTCTCACAGACCTGTTAGTGTTTCTTTAAGAAGTCCTCCTGTTCTGCACTCTTTACCTGTATTAAATGCACCTGTTTGAACCCAATACCTGTATAAAAGACACGTGTTCACACACTCAGTCAACCACACACCAACCTATCCACCATGGCCAATTCCAAAGTGCTGTCTAAGGATACCAGGGACAAAATTGTAGACCTGCACAAGGCTGGGATGGACTACAGGACAATAGGCAAGCATCTTGGTGAGAAGACAATAACTGTTAACAATTATTAGAAAATGGAAGAAACACAAGATGACTGTCAGTGGTCCTTGGTCTGGGGCTCCATGAAAGATCTTGTCTCGTGGAGTAAGGATGATTCTGAGAAAGCCCAGAACAACACAGGAGGACCTGATCAATGACCTGAAGACAGCTGGGACCACAGTCGCAAAGATTACAGTAGTAATACACTATGCTGACATGGTTTTAAAATCCTGCAGGGCAGCAAGGTCCCCATCAGCACATGTCCAGACCCGTTTGAAGTTTACCACTGACAATCTGGATGATGATGGGAGAAGGTCATGTGGTCAGATGAAACCAAAACAGAGCTTTTTGGTATCATCTCCACTGTGTTTGGAGGATGAAAACAATCCCAAGAGCACCATCCCAACTGTGAAGCATGGGGGTGGTAACATCATTTTTGGGGGTGCTCTTCTGCAAAGGGGACAGGACGACTGCACCGTATTAAAGGGAGGATGGATGGGGTCATGTATTGTGAGATTTTGGCTAACAGCCTCCTTCCCTCAGTAAGAGCATTGAAGATGGGTTGTGGCTGGGTCTTCCAGCATGACAGTGACCCCAAACACACAGCCAGGGCAACTAAGGAGGGGCTCCGTAAGCATTTCAAGGTCCTGGAGTGGCCTGGTAAAGAGTGCACAGTAAAAAAAACTAACCGGTCTGTGAGAGCCAGAATTGTTGCTGGTTGGCAGGTGATCAAATACTTATTTCATGCAATAAAATGCAAAATAATTGTTTAAAAATCATAGTGTGATTTTTCAGATTTTTTTAGGTTCTGTCTCTGAGTTGAAGTGTACCTACACTAAAAATGACAGACCTCTCCATTCTTTGTAGGTGGGAAAACTTGCAAATTGACAGTGGATAAAATACTTATTTGCCTGACTGTATGTAACAATGAAGACCCTGTGTTATTTCACACCTTAAGTTGTCTTTGGAGAAAGAATGGGACAAAATATCACCTGTAGCATTTGATTGCTTTGTATCCTCAAGTTTAAGGCTTCTTTTAAGTATTGTGAGAAGGAATGACAACATCACAAAGTGGTAAATTCTTTTGTGTCCCGACTTTTTTGGAATGTGTTGCACGCCTGAAGTGCAGGAATGGGAATATATGAACAAATTCAGTGAAGTTGACAAAAAAAGGTGCAATGTCTTGGTTTCTGACTGTCTGCAATGACATAAAAGTCACAGTAAATGTAAGAATCACTTTTTAAATGTGTTTTTAGTAGACAGTAAAATTGCCAGTGTTAATTTAACACTGTCAGTGTTTGTTTTACACTGGTGATTTTACTGTGTATTGTCCCAGCTTTCTCTGATTTGTGGTTGTAGTTACCTTTCAACCTGAATGTTGAAAGGTAACCACACACACACACACACACACACACACACACACACACACACACACACACACACACACACACACACACACACACACACACACACACACACACACACACACACACACACACACACACACACACACACACTTCAATTTCAAAAGGTCTGGAAAATATCAGTGTCACTGGTGTTTTTGATTTTTTGATTTAGCACTGACTTGTGTGAAGGTGTAAAGAAAACACACAATGTGTTTTAGAGAACCTTACTTGAATAAATCTATTTTGTTTATCATCTCCCAAGCATTATTGTTAATCACTATTATAGTGATTTCTCAATCAACAACAGAGGATGACTGTGAGTCTTTTTGGCTGCCAGTAGAGCACAACAGACGAAGTCTGGGAACTGCATTATAATTTATGTTCTACCTCCCAGGTACTTTTGATTTACCTGGCATTACAAGAACTGGTTGAAATTTTTATTACTATGGTAAGAGCATAATATTAAAAATGTAGCTCTCTGCTTCCAAGTTTTAAACATAATTATCATTTATCATTTCCAGGACCTTGGCTGAGTCTTCTCCACTGAACGCAATCCACGGCAAGAACTTTGATTAAAATTGTAAGATGCTCAAGCTCCTTAGCTGGCTGCTTCAGGAATGTCATTCTGCTGCCTTGGCCCCACCCCTGGCTGTCCAGTGGTTGCCAAAGGATAAGATTGGACTCGGTGAGTCATCGTGACTCATCAAAGAAGACAAAATCAGTGCACGTGATAGAGTCTCAGAGCATGAGAAAGAAAATTCTCTGGTCTGATGAGACAAAGAATGAACTCTTTGGCATCAATGTCAGGCGTCATGTTTGGAGGAAACCAAGCACCTACAGTGAAGCATGGTGGTGGCAGCATCATGCTGTAGGGATGTTTTTCAACAGCAGGAACGGGGAGACTAGTCAGGATTGAGGGAAAGATGAATGCAGCAACGTATAGAGACATCCTCGATGAAAACCTGCTGCAGAGTACTCTCGACCTCAGACTGGGGCAATGGTTCATCTTTCAGCAGAACAATGACCCTCAGCACACAGCCAAGATATCAAAGGAGAAGCTTCAGGACAACTCTGTGAATGTCCTTGAATGGCCCAGCGAGAAACCCAGATCTGAATTTGATTGAACATCTCTGGAGAGATCTGAAAATGGCTGTGCACAGATGCTCCCCATTCAACCTGATGGAGCTTGAGAGGTGCTGCAAAGAGGAATGGGCAAAACTGCCCAAAGATAGGTGCACCAAACTTGTGGCATCATATTAAAGAAGACTGCTGCCAAAGGTGCATCAACAAAGTATTTAGCGAAGGGTATGAATATTTATGTATGAGTGATTTCTTATTTTTTCATTTTTTTATAAATTTGCAAACATGTCAAAAAAGGTTTTCATGTTGTCATTATGGGGTGTTGTGAGTAGACGTTTGAGGGAAAAAATTAATTTGCTCCATTTTGGAACAAGAATCAGAATCAGAAAAGTTTTATTGCCATATGAGTGAACAAGTTCACAACATTAGGAAATTACTGCAGTACTTGGTGCTAACATAAAAGACAAAATTCTGTGCAAAAAAAATTAAATAAATAAAATAGAGCAGTAAAACAAATAATATAATAAAAACTTGTAACAATGTTACAAAATGTACAGAATGTATATGAGCTAAGATAAATATATAAGATATATATACAGTGGGGAAAATAAGTATTTGACCCCCTGTCAGTTTTGCAGGTTTTCCTACCTACAAAGAAAGGAGAGGTCTGTAATTTTTATTGTAGGTACACTTCAACTGTGAGAGACAGAATCTAAAAAAAATCCAGTAAATCATATTGTATGATTTTTAAATAATTAATTTGCATTTTATTGCATAAAATAAGTATTTGACCCCATAGAAAAACAGAGCTTAACAATTGGTACAGAAACATTTGTCTGCCATTACAGAGGTCAGACGTTTCCTGTAGTTCTTGATCAAGATTTCACACACTGCAACAGGGATTTTGGTCCACTCCTCCATACAGATCTTCTCCAAATCTTTCAGGTTTGGAGTTTGAGCTCCCTCCAGAGTTTTTCTATTGATTTCAGGTCTGGAGACTGGCCAGACCACTCCAGGACCTTGAAATGCTTCTTACCAAGCCCCTCCTTAGTTGCCCTGGCTGTGTGTTTGGGGTCATTGTCATGCTGGAAGACCCAACCATGACCCATCTTCAATGCTCTTACTGAGGGAAGGAGGTTGTTTGCCAAAATCTCGCAATACATGACCCCATCCATTCTCCCTTCAATACGGTGCACTCGTCCTGTCCCCTTTGGAGAAGAGCACCCCCCAGAGTATGATGTTTCCACCCCCATGTTTCACGGTTGGGATGGTTTTCTTGGGGTTGTTCTCATCCTCTAAACATGGTAAGTGGAGTTGATTCCAAAAAGCTCTATTTTGGTCTCATCTGACCACATGACCTTCTCCCATGCCTCCTCTGGATCATCCAGATGGTCACTGGTGAACTTCAAATGGGCCTGGACATGTGCTGGCTTGAGCAGGGGGACCTTGTTGCCCTGCAGGATTTTAAACCATGACAGCATCATGTGTTACTAATGTAATCTTTGTGACTGTGGTCCCAGCTCTCTTCAGGTCATTGAGCAGGTCCTCCTGTGTAGTTCTGAGCTTTCTCAGAATCATCCGTACCCCACAATGTGAGATCTTGCATGGAATCCCAGACAGAGGGAGATTGACAGTCAACTTGTGTTTCTTCCACTTTCTAATAAATAATTATAACAGTTGTTGTCTTCTTCCTGTAGTCCATCCCAGCCTTGTGCAGGTCTACAGTTTTGTCCCTGGTGTCCTTAGACAGCTCTTTGGTCTTGGCTATGGTGGACAGCTTGGAGTGTGATTGATTGAGTGTGTGAACAGGTGTCTTTTATACAGGTAACAAGTTCAAACAGGTGCAATTAATACAGGTAAAGAGTGCAGAATAAGAGGGCTTCTTAAAGAAAAATTAACAGGTCTGTGTGAGCCAGAATTCTTGCTGGTTGATATGGGGTCAAATACTTATTTTATGCAATAAAATGCAAATTAATTATTTAAAAATCATACAATGTGATTTTCTGGATTTTTTTTTTTTTTTAGATTCTGTCTCTCACAGTGTACCTACGATAAAAATTACAGAGCTCTCCATTCTTTGTAGGTGGGAAAACCTGCAAAACTGACACGGGGTCAAATACTTATTTTCCCCACTGTACATATGCATATACGCACACATACATACATACATCTCTCTCTCTCTCTCTCTCTCTCTCTCTCTCTCTCTCTCTCTCTCTCTCTCTCTCTATATATACTGTATATATACACACCCATATGTGATCCGTGCAAACAGAGTACATAATACAGGGTCGTTAGTGGTGATAGTAACAATCTAGAGTTCTAAAAGTTCTTGTTAATGAGACTAACGGCAGAGGGGAAAAACTGTTCTTATGGTGGGAGGTTCTGGTTCGAAGGGACCGTAGCCTCCTGCCTGAGGGGAGGAGATCAAAAAGGCTATATCCAGGGTGAGAAGACTCGGCTCTGATCCGACCTGAATGCCCCAGTGTCCTGGAGATGTACAGGTCTTGAAAAGATGGAAGGTTGGAGCCAAGGCTGTAACATAACAAAATGTGGAAAAAGTGAAGCGCTGTGAATATTTTCTGGATGCACAGTATATCCAGAAAGGTGTGTGCCTTTCCAAATCATGTCCAATCAACTGAATTTACCCCAGGTGGACTCCAATTAAACTGCAGAAACATCTCAAGGATGATTACTGGAAACAGGATGGACCTGAGCTCACTTTTGAAGGCTTATGTACATGTGATTTCTTAGCTTTAAAAAAAAAAAATTTAAATAAATTTGCTAAAACCTTAAAAAAAATCTTTTTCACATTGTCATTATGGGGTATTGTGTGTAGAATTTTGTGGGAAAAAAATGAATTTCATCCATTTTGGATTAAGGCTGTAACATTAAAAATGTGGAAAAGGTGCAGTGCTGTGAATACTTGCTGGATGTACTGTACATAGTATTATAAATAAACACCAGCACAAAAGGAGAGACTGAATGTGTCATATACATGCAAGTACCAACATTCTTAAGCATGTAAATTCTGCATCTCTGTGTACGTTTATATTTATGTAAATGTCATGATTGTATGGAAAAAGCCAGTATATATATATATATCAATCAATATATATATATATATTTGTGTGTGTGTGTTTCTTGTCTGTCCTGTGACCGGTACATGTGACTCATTCCTTTCCATCTTGGCACATCAAAGGTACATAAAAACAAAACATGTGAACTGTCACCATCTGGACAGTAAGGACCCACCTGAGCTGCCCTTTTCATGTCCTTCATTCAAAGCATTTAAAAATACTCCCATCGGGATGTTTTGGCAAAAGCACCAGGAAGTGCCTGGCCTGGATTTTTGTGCCACTAGCACTTGTTTCTGTTTCCTTTCCATAAATAATTTCTGTGAAATTGCTCACAAACACATCATCCAGCAGTGATGTCGTTAAACTGGTTGCCAGCCACTTTTTTTAATGTGACAGATGCTTAAGAAGTGTAAAATTCACCAACATGAAAAAGCAAAAGTATATTTTGTCTGGATACATTGCATTACATAAAAAACAGAGGCATGTATTTTACAAAATGCAGTGAGTAGGTAGACAGACAGATAGATAGATAGATAGACAGACAGACAGACAGACAGACAGACAGATGGGTAGGTAGGTAGATAGATAGAGTTCATCCCATCCACTCAACTGCAAGTGGCCTCTTTGTACATGTATGTATGCATGTGTGTGTATGGCTTTAATCACAGACAAACTTGGGAGAGCTGACATTTCCTGTTTGGTATGCTTATGTATTTTGGGTCAAGGATGAACACGGAACATTGATAGAGCTAATATTTTAGAGAAATTATGGATATTGCATAACAACAGTAAACAATGCATGTTGATAATTACATTCTGGACTCACACCATTCCAAACCATTATAGAAACTTTGCACAATATATTACCACCCTTGAAAAATGTCAGCTACCTATTTTATAAACACTATCCAACCCTGTGGATCCCCACGGGCAATGCGCTAGTCATTTAACTCATCAATTTTAAAATTAATTAGTTAATTAATTATATATATGTGTGTGTGTGTGTGTGTGTGTGTGTGTGTGTGTGTGTGTGTGTGTGTGTGTGTGTGTGTGTGTGTGTGTGTGTTTGTATACGTCAATAAGGCAGTAAGGCTGCACCAGTTGGGCACGTAGCGAAGACTAGCAGATGCCAGTCAAGCCTTACTCAGGGAAAGCATATCAGTGGATCATCCACTTATTACATTCCCATGTGATAGGATGGGAAAAAGATATTCCTTTTGTGAATAAATTTAGTAGTGATAACACTACTAAATTTATTTAGTAGTGTTTGGCAGTAAGTCGGACTAGTTTCCAGTGGAGGTTGGCCTCCACCAGGCACCTTTTCACCACTCCTGTTTGTGATATTCATGGACAGGATCTCAAGGTGTAGTCGGGGGGGTCTTCATTTTGGTGGGCTCAGGGTCTCATCACTGTTTCTTGCAGATGATGTGGTCCTGTTGGCTTCATCGTCCTGTGACCTCCAACACTCACTGAATCAGTTTGCAGCCAAGTGTGAAGCGGCTGGGATGAGGATCAGCACCTCTAAATCTGAGGCCATGGTTCTCAGCAGGAAACAGATGGATTGCCTACTCTGGGTAGGGAATGCAGTGTTACTCCAAGGAGTTCAAGTACCTCGTTCCCCAAGTACCTTGTTCACAAGTGAGGGGACACTGGAGCATGAGACTGGCCACCAGAAACAGCAGGGGCAGTATTGCATTTGCTGTACCATTCTGTTGTGACAAAAAGAGAGCTGAGCCAAAAGGCAAAGCTCTCGATCTCCCGGTCAGACTTCGTACCTATTCTCACCTATGGTCATGAGGGTTGGGTCATGACCGAAAGAACTAGATCGTGGGTACAAGCGGCTGAAATGGGCTTCCTTAGGAGGGTGGCTGGTGTCTCCCTTAGAGAAAAGGTGAGAAGCTTGGTCATCGGTGGGGAGCTTGGTGTAGAGCCGCTGCTCCTTCACATTGAAAGGAGCCAGCTAAGGTGGTTCGGGCATCTGGTAAGGATGGCCCATGGGCGCCTCCCTAGGGAGGTGTTCCAGGCACGTCCATCTGGGAGGAGATCCCGGGATAGCTCTAGGACTAGGTGGAGAGATTATATCTCCACACTGGAGTATTATATCTCCACACTGGCCCTGGAATGATTTGGGATCCCCCAGTCAGAGGTGGTCAATGTGGCCCAGGAAAGGGAAGTCTGGGGTCCCCTGCTGGAGCTGTTGCCCCCACGACTTGATCCTGGATAAGTGGTTGAAGATGAGTGAGTGAATGAGTGATCATTAACTGCGGGGAAAGCCAGAGCTGGAGTGTTAATACACAGAGGTGTCAAATCCGGCTTCAGAAAGTAAAAACCCTCATATGTGTTGCTTCTACCTGTGCACCTAAAACAGGTGATCTCAATAATTAGCTCATCCACCTGCCTGAAGAGCTGAACTAATTACAATCAGCTGGTTTATTGGGAAGATGGAACAAATATGTGGCTGGACTTTTACTTTCTGAAGCTGGATTTGACACCTCTGTTAATACAACACGATGGCCTGACACAGGAAAAGAGCTTTGCTCTGGGCAGATACACCACCGTCTTTCAGGCTGAGGTGAGGTGCTGTCATTCAGTCTGTGGAGCTCCAGATTAACCTCAGGTTTAGCGGTAAAAGAGTTTTTATTTACTTAGATAGTCAGGCATGTATAAAAACTGTTAAAGGTCCACTCTACACATCAGCTTTGGTGTGGGAGTGTGCCCAGGCACTTAACACACTGCTAAACACTAATAATGTAGTTGTAGTGTGGCATTCCAGGTAATGAGAGAGCGGGCCAGCTCGCAAAGTCGGGGAGCTCAACTAAATTTGTTGGTCCAGAGCCTGTTATGGGGTGTGTCAACTGCTGTGCAGAAGACTGCCCTCCGGAACTAGATCAGAAAGCAGCACCACAAAGGATGGCAACACTTGAGTGACTGCAGTGTTGCAACACAGCTTGTGGAAGGACCACTCCTAAGGTTTTCCAGGGAACTAGCTGACCTGCCTAGAAGTATAATAAGTACAGTGGTTGGGACTTTCACAGGTCACAACACATTGAAAAACATAGAATGGTAATGAGACACCAGCAGGTCAGTACATGTACAGCCTGTTAGGAGGAACCCGAGATGTCACTCTACTTTTTGGAGCAGTGTCCAGCATGGAGTAGACTGAGGCAGAGGTTTTTGGGTTCCTTTATTTTGGAACCTGACCAGATTAGGAAACTAAAGTTAAGAAACCTGGTATCCTTCATCAAGGGTTTAACTAAGAAGTTTCATTTGGGGGGGAGCAATGGACCCTTTTATGGCATATGCTCTGCCAGTCTGATAGTCAACCCCTTCTTTCATAACCTAACCTAACCTAACTACCTCCAGGTAGTTAGGTAGTAGAAGGTAAAATAGTTGAAAGTTGAAATAACTAAATGGAAATAACTTAATAAATCTATGCAAATTGTTAGATCACTTTTTCTCATTGAGACAGCAGTTCCTTTTTTAGAGTGTACACCCTACCATTCATCAGATACCCTGCTGGGATAATAAGTGGCAACAGGAGGAGATAGATGCCACTGATGTCGAGACACCAAAGCTCCTCACAATGCACAATGAGAGTTTTCCACCCAAAGTCCAGTACCCTGAGGCTCTATGAGCAATGCAAGGAGGGAGGGTGAGGATTAGTGAGTGTCAGAGCCACAATCCAGGATGAGATGAGGAGCATCCACATCTCAGGCATTCTTATACCATCTGGTATATATAATAGTGATTAGATGTCCCCAAGTCCCGATGGGAGATGCTACCAAAGGTGGTTGAGAATGACAGGGCTAGGTTCCTGTGGGACTTCAAATTCCAGGCAGACAAGCAGCTGTTGGCCAACCAACTAGACAAAGTGATGGTTGACGAGGGAACAAAACTGCAGTTGTGATCAGTGTGGCAATCCCAGCTGACAGCAACATCAGAAAGAAGGAGCATGAGAAAATAGAGAAGTTGAAGGAGCAACTGGAGCAGATGTGGAAGGTAAAGTCCAAAGTGGTCCCAGTGGTAATAGGTTCTGTAGCCCGCAGATTGGAAGAGTGGCTCCAGCAGATTGCAGGAACAACATCAGAGGTCTCTGTCCACCAGAGTTCGGTCCGAGGAACAGTTAAGATACTGCGCTGAACCTTCAAACTCCCAGGGGTATGGTAGAGGACCTGAGGTTGAGGAACACACATCATTTATGTTGGTTTTAAGTTACATGTTGCTTGAGATGATCTTGTTTTTCAGTTTCTTTCATTTTCTAAAGCTTAGGTCTGGTGACCACCACGGCCACCACAGTGAGTTTCATTTTATATTCAATGAGGAAGCTCTCGCTCTACTTGCTGCTAAAACAATACAATTTCACTCATCATTTCTGCTCATCTAATATAAGTGGGTGAGAACCAAAGTGTATTATCTCACATATTTCAAGTTTTTAGAAAAACAAGTAAAACATTCCTGCTGTCTGTAAATTCAGGTGTTTGCCAGGTTTATGCTTAAAAGTAACATATTGACTTTAAATATGTTAAAAGCGTAGAACTAAATATTTACTGGGAAGGGAGAGTTTGATAAACTTGCAGTAGATCATAGGGTTTGACACCAAGAAATCTGGCAAAGACCTGAACTGTGGCAACAATTATTTCAAGCAGCTGATAACTCCTGCCTATGGATCTGCCGAGCCTGGGCAATGAAGTGTATCGATGAACAATTCTGATGAGAAATTTTTATTCAACTCCACGTTATAATAGGGTGAAAAACTGCACTTTGCACTATCCAATCTTGTGCACCATGTTAAAAGCATCTTATGACACAGATGAAATTTAAAAAAGAGTAAATCTCTGTAATTTAGAACATATAAAATTCAAACACAGGTAAGTCAGCAACTTCTAACCCCTTATGGATCCAAGGATCCTCATAAAAGACCTAGTACCAAAGACATCCACTCATCGCCTTCGGTCACTGGTTAGATACCAGATCTCATAACCATACAGTAAGACAAGAAGCTCAAAGACCCTAAAGCCCCTTTCACACCTAGCTTATGTAGAGTTGCCTTGTGCTGCATATCAAGTATGCGGGAATGGCTGCATAGTTGTGTGCAGGGGGAAAAAAAACCTTGTGGGCAGAGTGGGATAAGCTTGGCTCCATGACACTGTTTTAATAGACTGCCTGGACATGCAGATGGATTTGATACATTGGAAAAAGTCAGAAAACGGTATTTCCAGGAGTTAATGGTCTTCATTTAACGTGCCACAATCATGAGAGAACTTAAGAAGGTGAAAGTGCCGCAGAGCTGCAGGTGACGATCGCGCGTGTGATTTGTCCATGAAGAGTGGATGGGGGACATGCCCTCTCACTGGCAATCGGTCCATGAGCAGGAGTTAATGGACTTTTATTTAATGTGACACAATTGTGAGAAAACTTGAGGAGGTGAAAGAAGCTGCAGCCAGCGACTGCGCCAGTGGGCAATGGACCTCTCACTGGCGAGCCATCCGTGAGGAGTGGACATGGACATGTCCCCTTGCTGTTGATCTGTTCATGAGATCAACAGCGAACGTGGAAGCTTGGCCGGCCCACCTCTTCATTTTCCATGGTTTTGAAGCTTCACTGCCAGCAAAGTCCAGTGAGATGAATGAAATCTATCAATGCAGGTATATACTAATAAAAAACCTAAAAGGATTTTTCACCCAAGTGTAGGGCTGTGTACAATTGCGGAGGCTTGGTGTACAGTAGCGCAGTGTTGTATAGATTTACATACAGTAGCGGAGTGTTGTATAGACTTGCGTGGAATGCTGCGTCCATACTCTATGCTGAAAGTCCATGAAAAATTTAAACATGTTAATTGTTTTGCATCCATTTCACGGACCCATTTACGTCCCTCAGTGTCCCTAGGGCTGCATAGTCGGTAGGTGCCATTACGCAACTCTTAAGTTGGCCCCGGTGTAAAAGGGGCTTAAAGATCTGAACCTTCGCTCTCCTGCAAAAATATCAGCATCATCAAAAGTCTCTGTCCAATGACCTCATTAATCCACAAGTTCTTCCAAGACATCTCTTGATATCAAAAGCTGAGGACCCAGACATGTATGCCACTGTTGAGATACGGGAGCATCTCGACAAGTTTAACACTTTCACCACATACCGTTACACTTCTGATGGCTGAGTCCAAGAAGTTACTGAAAGTTTGGATCTTAAGCTTTATTTATGACAATTGCAAACTCAGATACACCTGATTCCTTGCTCAGATTTGCAAGTGCTGCAATCAATTACAGCAGTCATCAATTCCACAAACACCACAACATCATCTGCAAACTGAAGGTCAGTAAAGTGACCCTGTCGTTAAAGACGAAAGGGTTGCTGAATTTGTTTTTCTATTTTTAACTTCTAAAATGGAACAGAAGTTACACAGACTGACCACTTGCACTACACATTTCTTTTGGCTGTTTTGCATCAGTGCAAATCTGAGCAACTCTCATCTTATTTCTTTTCACAGATTATTTATTTTACAGTAATTGCATTTTATTTTTATCTTTACTCCAGATAAGCCTTAAATGTGCAACAACTAGTCTCAAGACACCTCTCATGTCATTGGCCCCCTGGTATGGCAGTACATTACTCACAGGCAGTGACAGACACAGACAGACACGTGCACTGGCATAAAACACGCACGGGAAGTAGGTGACGAAAAAGCAACGAAGGAACAATTCAGTACTAGTGACTGTTTACAATTCACAAAATTACAGCTGGTACAAAATCTACACACACACACACACACACACACACACACACACACACACACACACACACACACACACACACACACACACACACACACACACACACACACACACACACACACACACACACACACACACACACACACACAGTCCCACCAGGCGAATGCATCTGCCAGCGAAGATCCGGCCTGAGAGAGAGAGAACACTTTCCCAGAGATATCACTGACGTACATATGTGAGCACACCCGGACACACACACACAAAGGCGTGACATATCTGTCATCGCTGTGTTTCATTGTTTAATTCTTGCTGAATTGCCTGTTTACTTTAGTCAACCATCCTCTGGGAGTCCACAGCAGACCAGTGAGCCACAGAATCTCAGTGGGCCTGTTCTATTTCCCCAGATAGCTTTAGGAAAAGACCACATTTAAATTTTTGCATAATGTCAGAGAACAGGAACCGTGTCACATATGCATGTGTGTGTATACCAGTTTGGACTAAACAGTATTGGGACAATTTCATATCATGAGATTTTGTGTTTTTACAATGCATTTGTGAATGTATGTTGTAGACAGTTCACTAGATTTGGATGCAATTACACAATAAGTGTGTGTGGCTGTGTGCAGTTTGAGCCGGTATTCATTATTTATTCTCATTTTCACCATGTTGTACAGAACTAAAATAAAATATTCTCAATGTCCAAAGAAACATAAACAATAAAAAGCCACTCAAAGACATGCAATTGATCTTGAAAAAGACCTTTATTGGGTGAAGCAGCCAAACCTACTGCCGTGGTCCAGCATGATCAGCAGTTCTGGGACTGCACTCTTGTTATAACACAAAAAGTGTTATAGCAATTTGCATAGATTTTTTTTTTTGTTATTTAAACTTAACTAAAGTTTTTTCAGCTTAACTAGAGAAGTCTTGTGGCATTAACTCAGTTGACAGTTCAAATCACTGAATTGAAATAACTTAAAAAAAACTATGCAAATTGTTACATCAATTTTTCTCATTGAGACAGCAGTTCCTTTTTTAGAGTGTGGTTGGGAACAAATTATTGCAGTGAAATGACCTTTCAGTTCATGGTCAATAACTCTGGAGGAGATTCCTGCAGTCATCATGTCAGTTGTGTGCTCCAGAAGCATGATAAAAGTGCACTTTTATTTTTTAATAGGTCATAAGTGTTCAACTACAACAGTGTGGTTCCAGTATGGATTAAACATGGTGGAAGGTTTGTATGTCAGTGGTAAAGTAGTGGCATATTGTGGCATCATTGAATTACAAATAAATAATTTTCTTGAATCTATGTCAAATACGAGGTCTGTTAGAAAAGTATCGGACCTTTTTTTTTTTCAAAAACCTGATGGATTTGAATCACGTGTGCTTGCATGAGCAAACCTTGAACCTTTGTGCGCATGCGTGAATTTTTTCATGCCTGTCGATTGCGTCATTTGCTGGCAAGCAGCCTTTGTATGAGGACGTGTGTTGTGCTCTCGTCAGATTTTTATTGCAAGGAAAATGGCGGAACGAATGGAGCAGCGCTACTGCATCAAATTTTGTCAGAAAGTGGGTGACAGCCAGGTGGAAACCATTCGGATTATTCAGACGGCTTTCAGTGACGATCCTGTGGGCATCACACAGATTAAAGAGCGGTACAACCGGTTTAAAGATGGCCGCACAATGGTGGAGAGCGAGCCACGCGCCGGTCGGCCATCAACAAGCAGAAATGACCAGGTCATTCCAAAGTGAACGCTGTGGTGATGTGGGACCATCGTGTGACTGTCCGAGAAATTGAGGAAGAGGTGGACATCAGCACTTTTTCGGCACATTCCACTGTGACAGAAGATTTGGCCATGAGAAGAGTGGCGGTGAAATTCATGCCGAAGCTGCTGATGGCAGAGCAAAAGCACCTTTGTATTGAAGTCTGACATGCTGTGACATGCTCACCTCTTCCACAATTTCTCGGATAGTCACACGACTGAAAAGTCACAGAAAGCCGTCTGAATCTTCCGAATGGTTTCCACCTGGCTGTCGCCCAGTTTCTGTCCAAATTTGATGCGGTGCTGCTCCAGTCGTTCCGTCTTTTTCCTTGCAATGTAAATTCGCCGAGAGCACAACACACAACCTCACACAAAGGCTGCTTGCCAGCAAATGACGCAATCAACAGGCGTGAAAAAATTCACGCATGCGCACGAAGGTTCAAGGCTCATGCAAGCACACGTGATTCAAATCCATCAGGTTTTTGAAAAAAAAAAAGGTCCGATACTTTTCTAACAGACCTCGTATACTGTACACATAATGCTGCGTTTATACATAGGCAAGACGCGTTACAAATGTCATATTTGCGTCATTCTTGGCACATTCCTGACATTCTTAACATGACTTAATGCATCTGAACAGATTTCTTAATAGTGCGTGTTGGTGCGTGATATTCGTGATTGTCATGGAGCATAGATTTGGCTGTCAAAAAAATCTTCCACAAATGTCACGCACCACCCTCATTTCGCCTCATGTCATGGAGGTCGCAACTGAGCGTGTTGATCCATCTTGATTAGTGGTGATCCTTAATAGAGTGTGACAGCGTTCTTCTCTGACGTGTGCGCAATTAAACCCTGCTGCACCGCATTCAGTTTCATTGCTGCAGTATGCTGAAGAAGGACAGTGACGCCAAGTTGGCTAAAAGTCTCATTTCAAATGCTCATCAGCGTGCTCCTGCAGGTGTTCCACCTGCTGCTGCTGTGCCTGATGTTTGGGAAAATGAGTGAGACGAGAGCCGCGTGAAGCCACACATCTGGCTTCCTCAGTCTCCTCCTCCTCTCTGCCACACTCCATGGCACAGAGCCCAACTAAGCATGTGGTCACAAAGTTCTTCTGCTGTGGATTTTGAGTAGCAAACTGGAGCGATCTGAATTGCTCAGTAACTGATGGTTGGATGAATATGGGGTGTGTGTGGAGACAATTCACCTCATTCACAATGTGACAGAATGTAATGATGCGCTGTTACGCGCAATAGCGTGCAACAATGCAGAATATTATATTATTCTTGATTGTGCATAATGGTTCCTGATAATTCTCCAGCAACACATGCCATTTATCATAAAGCATGGTAACAGGTTGCAGCAGTTCCTGAGGACACCTGATGCCTCTGCCCCGAATCATCACATTCATGATCAGTGGCCAAGAATATATACTTCGTGGCATTCATGACGCCGTCATTATGTGCAAATGCACCATAAGGTGCAGGTATTGAATTTGATCAGTGCTTATTATTTTAGGTAATAAGGTTATGTGTTTCACCCCTGTTTGTTTGTTTGTTTGTTTGTGAACAGCCTGTAACCCACAATTTTTCATATGCCATTATGAAATTTTATGTACGATTCATATCCTGGTACGCAAGAAGTGATTTAATTTTCAAGGTCATAGGTCAAAGGTCAAAGTCACAAAAAATCTTGGAAAATTGGAACAATCTCTATCCTTTAACATTAAACGAATATTCAAAAATTGTTATCTCTGTGGTAAGAGCCTTACATAGGATGGCGTCCTTTATCGACAGACAAAGTTTGATCCGGTGTGAACGTTCCCCCTAAAAATCAGTCCCCCCTGCCATCACTGCGCATGCGTCATTTCGGAGTGTCAGCAGCAACTCACCGATTATCGCCTCGTTTTCGCATCAAATTGCACTCCAGTCATCATCTATCTCAACGACAGATATCTGAAGCTTTTGTACAACAATCATTTCCACATAAATTCAGCATTATTTCATAATAAAAGACAGGGGAGTGATCAGAGCATGACACCTGCACATCTGAGTATGACTGAGTCTGACTCTCTACTCCAAAGCGATTAAAGGGAATAATGGGTTTATTAACCATCAGATGACAATGTAAAATCTCTTAAATCATTCTAAAGTCAGTTTCAAGCAGAAACAAGGTGATGAGTGAATTGCTGCTGACGCTCTGAAATGACGCATGCGCAGTGAAGGCAGGGGGACTGATTTGTTTATTGGGGACCGTTCGGTCTGCGACACCAGATCTGATCCAGATTACAGATTTTGTGGACATTTAAATTTAACATTGAAAACCCCTTTTAATGTATATTTTACATTATATCTTAATCAAATATGCTTCTGTCACTCTCATATTTGAAAGTAAGGTACTGACTGGTACTCACTATCACCTGAGAAAGTTTGATCTGGATCTCATCTAAACTGTGAATTTGGTGGACATTTGAATTTAACATTGAAAACCCCTTTTAATGTATATTTTACATTATATCTTAATCAAATATGCTTCTATCACTCTCATATTTGAAAGTGAGGTGCTGACTGGTACTATCACCTGAGAAAGTTTGATCTGGATCTGATCTAAATTATGGATTTTGTGGACACTTGAATTTAAGATTGAAAAGCCCATTTGGTGTACATTTTGCATTATGTGCCAATCAAAAGTGCCTCAGTCACTTTCATTTGTCACAATGAGTTGCAGACTGGCACTCTTAATCAATAGACTAAGTTTGATCTACATCTGATCCGTATTGTGGATTCAGTAGATGTTTGATTTTAACATTGAAAAGTACATTTGATCTATATTTTGTATTACGATTATTATTATTATTATTATATTATTATTATTATTGTATTATTATTTGTATTGTATTGTATTATATAACATTATTATATTTTGTATTACTCGTATAGCTCAATAAAAATGCTTCTATCACTCATGTTTGATAGTGAGGTTCAGACGAGCAGTCTCTGTCTAAAGATAAGATTTGATCTGGATCTGATGCACATTGCATAATTTGTGGACATTTGAATTTAACATTGGAAAACCCATTTGTTCTACATTGTACAATATATCTCGATCAGAATAGTTTCATCACTCTCATATTGGACAGTGAAGAGTGAACTGGCACTTGCTATTGACGTAGTACAGATTTCTTCAAATCTGATCCGGAGTGTGGATTTTGTAGACATTTAAAATTAACATGGGAAAACCAAGTTTGATCATGTTGATGTACAATTTGCATTATATCTCAACCAACAATGCACCTGTCATTCAAATATTGGACAATAAGTACAGTGTCATTCACGCTCTACCTAAGAATGTTGGTCTGGATCAGAACTGGATTGCTACAAAGTTTGATTCAAGTGCATGAACTAAATACATATTCCTGACATTTGATCACATCTAATTTAGCTGATGAAAAGCCACTTCTAACAAGACTTTGACCTTGAAATCTTTTTTCCAAAGTAAACATTTGTGGAATTAGAAACTAGTGTTGGCGGAGGTTTGCGCTCTGAGACCAGTGCTCTAGTTTTAGTTTGAATTTTACTTTGGTGTTGACAGCAAAATTATTTGTTGTTACACTGTACAGAAATTCCACCATTTGCATTATTAGCATTAGCCTTTTCTCCATTGTGCGCGTAGTCGCTGCACTACTCGACAGTCATTGGTTGCTCATACAAATGTCAGCTGTTGAACAAATTTACACTTTGATGCATTCCAACCCTGCAGTGAAGCTACAAAAAACACTGTCACAGTGTAACAACACACTCAACGATGGACGCCAAATAAATAAATAAATAATAAAATGCTTTAACCTGATAATGTTAACACAGTTTAACATCGTGAAAGTTGGAACTGCACGAGGTTGCATTTGTCAAGATTTTGTTAAAACAACACATAGATCAAAATACATCTCAAGATGGCAAAATTACACCCACCAGAAAGTGAAAAGGAAGCGAGGTCTTGAGGGACAGAGAGCAAAGATGAATCATGGCACCACTGTGCACCTTCGTTAATCCTCTCTTGTGTCCTGTGTTTACTTTGGACCTTCCCCCTTCCAGGGCTTAACTGCACTTTTCCAGAGCAGGTGTGAGGGGGTTGCTGAGTAAGCCTAACATATTTGGAATGACAACTGAATCCCTCCATCTCAGCTTCTTGACCTGCAACCAAAACCCTGACTTTGAGAGTTTGTGTGGGGGTGGATTGTGGACCACGTGGTTACAAGGGCCACATGCTACTCATCCACCTGCACACTGACAGACAGATGGGCCATATCACAACAATCCCAAACACTGCAGTGCCCTGGCCTAACCTTAACCAATCCCCCTCCCCACCCCAGCTAACCCCTGGTGACCTCTGCATCAATCTGTTTAAGAGGTTCTGGGATGTGATGATTGGTAGTGGTGATGGTGGGGGGCAGGGGCAGTGTGTTGAGGCTTGCACAGGGATTGGGGCTCCTGGATCAGAAATGGGGTCAAGGAGAGCTTTTAGGGAATTCATACACAGGATGGGCTTCAAAATGACACGTTGCAGAGACTGTGCACAATGATATCTTTAAACACACATGTTAAGTACTGTTTTGTATTCAGCCAGATTTTCAGTGAGCTTTATATTTGGTTATTTTAGATTCACTTAGCATTTTTTGGTTTGATTTTTCTGTTTATGTAGACATCTGGATGTTTTTGCTTTGATTTTGCCCATACTGATTTGTGTGCATTGAGCCTGATATCTTGCAACTCTGAAAGTGTCTAAGTTCTGCCTGCTCCGGCACATTTTGAAGGCAGTATGAGCTTCCCTGCTCCTTCAAAGCTGTCATGGGTGTCTTGGTGGCTTCCCTCACTAGTCTCCTTCCAATATGGTCACTCAGTTTTTGAGAACTGCCTACTTGACACAGATTTACCATATAGTACCATACTGCTTGTATGTCTTAATGTAAATGAAGCCCAGGACATATTCAATGATTTGGAAATTTTCATGCATTCATCCTCTGATCAGACCTGGCAGGCCCAAATGTATTGTGAGGGTCTGCTGGGAACGACTGGCGGAACCCTCTGTCAGCGAGGTCTTCAACTCCCACCTCTGGGACAGCTTCTCCCAGATCCCGGGGGAGGTTGGAGACATGGAGTCCAAGTGGACCATGTTCTCCACCTCCACTGTCGATGCAGCCGCTCGTGGCTGTGGTCGCAAGGTCTCTGGTGCCTGTCGCGGTGGCAATCCCCGAACCCGGTGGTGGACACCGGAAGTAAGGGATGCCGTCAAGCTGAAGAAGGAGTCCTACTTATCTTTGTTGGTAGGTGGGACCCCAGAGGCAGCTGACAGGTACCGGCAGGCCAAGCGTGCCGCAGCCTGTGCGGTCGCAGAGGCAAAAACTTGGGTCTGGGAGGAGTTCGGGAGGCCATGGAGGAGGACTATCGGTCGGCCTCAAAGAGATTCTGGCAAACCGTACGACGCCTCAGGAGGTGGAAGCAGCTCTCCACCAGCACTGTTTACAGTGCAGGTGGGGAGCTTTTGACCCTGACTGGGGATGTTGTCGGGCGGTGGAATGAGTACTTTGAGGATCTCCTCAATCCCATCGTCACGTGTTCCGAAGAGGAAGCAGAGACTGGGGACTCAGAGGCGGACTCATCCATTACTCAGGCCGAAGTCACTGAGGTGTTGAGAAAGCTCCTCGGTGGCAAGGCTCCTGGGGTGGATGAAATCCGTCCTGAGTACCTTAAGTCTCTGGATGTTGTGGGACTGTCTTGGCTGACACACCTCTGCAACATTGCGTGGCGATCAGGGACAGTGCCTCTGGGCAGACTGGGGTGGTGGTCCCTCTGTTTAAGAAGGGGGACCGGAGGGTGTGTTCCAACTATAGGGGGATCACACTCAGCCTCCCCGGTAAGGTCTATTCCAGAGTACTGGAGAGGAGAATTCGACCGATGGTCGAACCTCGGATTCAGGAGGAGCAGTGTGGTTTTCGTCCTGGTTGCGGCACACTGGACCAGCTTTACATGCTCCATCGGGTGCTCGAGGGTTCATGGGAGTTCGCCCAACCAGTCCACATGTTTTGTGGATCTGGAGAAGGCGTTTGACCGTGTCCCTCGGGGCACCCTGTGGGGAGTGCTCCGGGAGTATGGGGTCCGGGGTCCTTTGCTAAGGGCTATCCGGTCCCTGTACGACTGCAGCAGGAGCTTGGTTCGCATTGCCAGTAGTAAGTCAAACCTGTTTCCAGTGCACGTTGGCCTCCACCAGGGCTGCCCTTTGTCACCGGTTCTGTTCATTATTTTTATGAACAGAATTTCTAGGTGCAGCCAGGGTGTAGAGGGGGTCTGGCATGGGAACCACAGAATCTTGTCTCTGCTGTTTGCGGACGATGTGGTTCTGTTGGCTTCGTCAAATCAGGACTTTCAGTGTGCACTGGGGCAGTTTGAAGCCGAGTGTGAAGCGTCCGGAATGAAAATCAGCACCTCCAAATCCGAGGCCATGGTTCTCGACTGGAAAAAGGTGCTTTGCCTTCTTCAGGTCGGTGGAGCATGAGATCGATAGATGGATCGGTGCAGCATCTGCAGTGATGCGGTCGCTGTATTGAACTGTCGTGGTGAAGAGACAGCTGAGTAGGGGGGCAAAGCTCTCGATTTACCGATCGATCTACATTCCGATCCTCACCTATGGTCATGAGATTTGGCTCATGACCGAAAGAACGAGATCGTGAGTACAAGCGGCCGAGATGAGTTTCCTCTGCAGGGTGGCTGGGCGCTCCCTTAGAGATAGGTTGAGGAGCTCGGTCACTCGGGAGGAGCTCGGAGTCGAGCTGCTGCTCCTCCATGTTGAAAGGAGTCAGTTGAGGTGGCTTGGGCATCTTTTCCGGATGCCCCCTGGACGCCTCGCTGGAGAGGTGTTCCGGGCACGTCCCATTAGGAGGAGGCCCCGGGAAGACCCAGGACACGCTGGAGGGACTACATCTCTCGGCTGACTTGAGAACGCCTTGGGGTTCCCCCGGAGGAGCTGGGGGAGGTGTGTGTGGATCGGGAGGTCTCGGCGGCTTTGCTTGAGCTGCTGCCCCTGCGACCCGACTCCGGATAAAGCGGAAGAAAATGGATGGATGGAATATCCTCTGATTTGTCTCAAGAAAACTGATTGTTTAATAAATATTTACATTTTATATATATAAAATATTTATAATTACCCCTTTCCAAATTTTGATGATAGGTGTTGCATGCCTTAGGTCTTAAATGCAGGAATGGATGTATATATAAAAAACAATTTAAGTTGACTACATAAAACATAAAATATCTTGGGCTCATACTGTCTGCAATGAACTCAAAGTAAATGTAAATGTAACCACTTAAAAAATAGCATTTTCCATGTCGTCCCAGCTTTATGATTTTCATTTTGCTGGCAGACTACAGGCTCCATGTATGCAAAATTGTGTGTGTGTGTGTGTGTGTGTGTGTGTGTGTGTGTGTGTGTGTGTGTGTGTGTGTGTGTGTGTGTGTGTGTGTGTGTGTGTGTGTTTTAAGATTTTGGAATATAGGCCTAGTAAGATTTTAATTTTTGGTGTCAATTTTGATTAAGGTGTTAATTTTTGTGAAGCTGAAGTAAAATGATTGAGGGCTAATCCTCCAAATACACATTATAATACTTGGTAAAGCCTGAGTTATTTCCATCATACCAGCTTTGTGAATGCCAGTCTTGTGCTGTGACCTTCTTGAATTGAAAGAGAATAAAAGAATATAAATGAAAAAGATTGTGTGTCTTGTCAGGTTATTAGGTTATAGGTTACATTATAGTGAGCTCTAGCTCTGTTGTGTTTTATTATGAATTGGCCAAGACTTTAAGTATTCACACCATATTATAATTTTACCAGACTGATCCTTTGGGTTTCTGGCTGATTGCTATTTGTATTGCACCTAGGGCCACCACTGCCCCAATTATATTAATTTATTGTCATTAGTATCCTTAAGGGCATATAATCATTATGCTACACCACATTGGATGTATAATGAGCTGCTGTAAACTACAGGCATTTAGCATTTTAGAATGCCAAGTCCTACTTCCACAGTTATTGTGGTGAAAGTAACTCAAAAGTAATACAGGAGTCCTGTAATGCACTACAATTCAGAAACAGTAATACTGTAATGTAATGAATGACACTGAAATAACAGTAACTAGCCATCTACTGTATAATGTATTACAGTTTACATTTTAGGGGAGGTGATGGTTTTGTGGTTAAGGGGTGGGCTTGAGACCAGAGGATTCAAATTTCAGCCTGACCAGAAAATCTCTCAGGGCCCATGAGCAAGGTCCTTAATCCCCTAGTTGCTCCCGGTGTGTAGTGAGCACCTTGTATGGCAGCACCCTGACATCGGGGTGAATGTGAGGCATTATTGTAAAGAGCTTTGAGCGTCTGATGCAGATGGAAGAGTGCTATATAAATGCAGTCCGTTTACCATTTTGGAGGTAAGTTGCCCAACACTGGCTAGTACAAACATTGTTACAGATGTGGTGCAATTGCACAACCTGACAAGACTGAAGGATGCTATAACAAACAGAACTATCTTTAGATTCAGTTCACATTTGTTCTTTTTGCTGCAGAGGTCTATATGTTTCCTTTGGTTTTAGACAACACTGGGTTGCACAGTGATGTCAGACAGATCTGACCTCTGTCATTTCTGAGAGCATCTGAGTTCTACCTGTTGGGGCACCATTTGTAGATGATATGAGCTTCCCTTCTGTCTTCCCTCACTTGCTCCATCTTATCTGGAGTGATGGAGCTTTTTGAGTCAGATTCTGAACTTGCTGCATACCTGTGCATGGTCACTGTCACAGTCTACACTGTGGTCACTATGAGTGATGAAAATATTGTTCAAGGCAGCTATCCTAGTGACAGCAAAGTTTACCTGGTACCAATAGCATGATCTTGATTGGGTCCACAAAAAGTTGTTGTAACTTTACCATGAAGTAGCTGTTTGTGACACAGAGTTTGTAATACAGTAGCTGCACATCTCCAGTAACCTCTCTCCATTCTCCTTCATCTTGCCTATCCCATGGTGCGCTATGCTATTTCCTACCCTGGGTTTGAAATCTCCAAGGATTTACAGGTGACCCACAGTGGTAGACAAGTGATGCAAAGGTAGGATGTCTAGCAAACCCTACCCTTTATCACAAGCTTCCTCCTGGAGTTTTCTCTGTTTGAAGAAGGTGAAATCTTTCTCCCTTAGGTATTCAATGAGCTGTCATTGCATGCGAATGGCAAATGTGAGGGAAACTGCTTGATTTCCTGCAACATTCGCTGGGTTGTGCTCTCCCCTTGCTTGGCTCACAGGGTGTCACATGCATCATGCCTGGATTTTGAACATTTTAAAGTTGGCAAGGCAACAAGGGTCCTCTCAGAGCCAACTCGGGTGTCACGAATCCCTCTGAATGTAGTCCCTGCAACTCATAATGTGTGAGAATCGTGACAGAACTTTGTGAGTGGTTAACAATGGATGAAACGACATTGTGAGTGACTGGAGACAAAAAGGAGGATCTGACATTCCCCATGCCATATGTATGATGTGGACATATTTGGCGCGGGTCTGTGCAAAATATGGTTGATATTCGGATTTTATTTTGTACCACTTCAGGGATATACCAACTGTGAATCTGTCGCTCATTTGCATGTTTGACTGCTAATTCGCTTCTCCAACTCCTCTCAAACAGTCACACCCTAGTGAGATAGGACCCTGAGAAGTAGCCGTCTGAGAGTCTAGCTTCATGCAAGGTAGATGTGTCCTGATTCAGTCTGCTAAGTTCTCTGTTGATGCTTTAGTTCTGTGGGAGTCATCAATCTTTGTGATGGACTGGAGTCCTGTCCAGTGGGAGTTGTAGACTCTCATCCACTTCACACTGCCTTATATGGTGATAAGTACTGAGCCAGATGGGTCTCAGGGCCTGTGGAGAACTTACTTGTCAATTTTTAGAGATGATCTTTGAGGCCAGGTAGCATGGTCTTTACATTCCAGGTCAATATCTGAATAGTTGGAGTCATATTTTAATGTGTGTAACTTGACCAGTGTAGTGGTGATATCATTCTTGCCATGTTAGGGTAGGTCAGTCATTAAAAGAGCATTTTGTATATTCACAAATGTTTGGGACTCTTTTTAAGTGTAGTTACAGCATGCAGTGTTGTATTTGTGTTATAATTAGTTTTGTTTCCTCAATCTTAGTGACCTTTGCTGGCATTTAGGGAATAACCCTGTTGTGTCTGATGATTTGTGGACATTAATGCAGGAATTTATGGTTGCAAATATCTGTTTTACCGGTGACGCATCAATTTGTGACCGTAATCCAGCATTAACGTCCACAAATCATCAGACACAACAGGGTTATTCTCATTCCAATCCAGTTCCATCATTTGCACGGTTTATTTTTCTGGAAGTAATTCGGTCAGTGAAGCTTACCGTAGAAACAGCGTCTTCATGCCAAACTGGAAATTCTGTGAGCAGATTCACAAAGTTCTGCATCTCATCAACTGCACTGAGTAATTCCGTGTCAGAATCCACATCAGTACTTTCATATGCTAGCTTAAATCCACGCATTTCAGCATCGTCGTCTCTGCACCAGTTTATCTCGCTCTCATGTGAGAGTGCCATTATTGACACCTGCACAGTAACACGGTCAGGGCATGGAGTAATGCATCAAATGTGAAATGGTCGGCTATTTTGTCACCATCTACTCAATATTTTATGGTCTGAAATCTCACACAATTAACCAATCAGATTTGTGGAAGAAATGTAATTTGATTAGAAGTAGATCTTATCTACCTCATAAAATCATTGCAAAACAACGTTGAAAAAGCCACTTTTCTTCTCGTATTACAATGTACGGTTAACATGCTTTCGAGCACACGCACTTGGGGATGGGACAAAACAGCTTAGCTTCACAGAAAGAGTCATATGACACGAGGATACCGGTGGAGAAATTCGGAAGTTTCCTCATCCTTATGATCCACTTTTTCATTGTTGTTGTCTTGCAGTTGAAGTAATACAAATACAATTTAATGTGTTGATGTAACTGCACACCTGCACACCTGCACAATCAAAACACAAGACTGGCATGTCTACCAAAGTGTGTGAATTAGAATGTTACAGATTTGTAGGATTCACTCATCCCCTTTCAAAAAACAAACAAAACTAGAAGCACTCGGAGAGTGCAAACCTCTGCCAAGGCCATGGGGTCACTGACGCCATAACATCTACACGCCGTGGAATCATTGAACCTAAAAAAGTCTAACAATGATGATTGCTAGTAAAAAACGTTTCATCTGCTGTGATTGGATAGCATGTATCCTTAGTGCTTGGCATCACAGTTTATTGCAACTTGCACCTTTCCCAGAAGCTACTGTCATCTGAGTACTGATATTGATATTGCATGTGCTTATAGACAAAAACAAATAAGAGACAAAATTCAATTTATTATTCAACTAAACTGCAAATATATGAATTTTTTAACATTTATGAAACACTTCTCTAAATAAATAACAGTAAATTCTGAAATAGAACTATTTTTTAAGTGCTGCATGTGCTACACAAGGCCATAGGGTCACTGACCCTAAAGAGATTCCCTCCTTGGCACAGTGATCTATTCAACAATTCAGTGTTACAACCAAAACTATGATACATACACTTTTCTTTCCTTTATATTTGACATCCTTGACCATGAAAATGTACCACTAGAACTTGGAATCACTTTTATGTCTTTATTAGTTCAAAGTTATTGTATAAAAACGATTTTTCGGTAATGGCGGTTTTCTTCTGGATCTAGCTCCATAACATTTGAAGCTACATCAAATCTGATGACACCTTACTGAATCAGTACAGATTCAGCTACAATTTGGTGTTAGTTGTGCAACTCTAGCTTCATTTGTCACCTCACACTGACACATTTTCTATTTTCCCTATATTTTTTGCATATTCTGGATCACCAGATCCGGAATCCGAATCCGATCATCACCAAACTTTGTTGTTTGATAGAACATTTGACTATGTTACACCCTAATTTTTTTCAAGCCTTTCTGCTGTTGTGTGTTGGGGGGTGTGGCTGGATGTTTTGGTGTTCTTTTCTTTTCTTTGCTCTTCAGGTGGCATGCGAACTGATTTGTCTGTGGAGAAGGTGCTGGCTGAAGAGTCCTCACCCTCATCAACATCATGTGTAGCACCTGTGACTGGTGCTCACATGCAACCTTAAAGACTTTCAGCTGAAGCAGATAATTGGACGGCGTTCTGCATTTAAGTCATGTGTGATTCAAGCAGAACTGCCGGGAACTCGACCTTGTGATGTTCCTTTGTGAGACGCTGAGGACCGCGCCTGGGTTTGACACATCGAGCCCGTGAAGCAGGGAAGGGTGAGGACACATGCTGTCAGCACACATTAAAGGTAATTAAGTGTTTGATTAATTGTTGATAGTAACTTGGTGTTTTGTTACACAGTATACTTGAATTGTGATGAGAATTGTGCAGCTTGCTTCTCACTGCTGTGGCGTGCGGATAAGTGATCCTCCACCTGTTGTGAGAAGCTGCTCATTTGCATAAAGTTAAAAAAGATACAGACCTGAATGTGTTGCTGATAGCGTGTGTCTTTTGAAAGATATTGTTGTAACTGCTGACTTACCTCACCTCTTCTTTGCTTCACAGAGAGTCGGTTTGTCGTGTCCACCTGGGGGGTGTTTGGCGGTGGTAGTGAGTCCAGGAGTGCCGGGCTTTGATCCTTGCGGGCGCTGGAGAGCGTGCCAACAGTCACTCCACCAGAGGGACGCTGTTTTTGTTTTTACACCTTTTATGCACAGTGGGTGTAATAAATATATTGTTTTTGGAACCGCTTTTCTGGTTATTTGTAGCGCTGGGTTCCGTCTGACGCAGGTCCGCTCCTCAACCCGCGTCGACACATAACATCTGCCTTATTTTTGTGGAGTTAGAAACTAGGATGTCAAAATTCCCCCTATCCCGCAATGGTGAAGAATCCTTTAAAAAATTCCTGGATCCGGATCGTGATCCGGATCACCACTAAAATTTAATCACTTGTTCCTCTTGTCATTTCCAACCAATCCACAAAATTTCATCAAAATCTGTTCAAAGCTTTTTGAGTTATCCTGCTGACAAACAGACAAACAAACAAACTTGACCGAAAACATAACCTCCTTGGCGGAGGTAACAATGCAAAAACATATAGTAGCTATATCTGTCCATCTGTGTTTCCATCCAAAAGCTCACAGTCTAAAAAAAGCAAAATAGAAAACACAAAAAAGGCCATACTCATGTTAGATATATATTTCTGTGTTCAATTATGGTTCTCTTTATTTGTTTTCTGTACTTGTTTTGGCATTAAGGTAGTTATTTTATTTAGGATTATACTTTTAGTTTTCATTATTATTCTCACTTTCCTTTATTCTCTCTTGGTATGTGCATATCTCTAAGGGAGCGCCGGGAGGAGCTTGGAGTCGAGCCGCTGCTCCTCCACGTTGAAAGGAGTCAGTTGAGGTGGCTCGGGCATCTTTTCAGGATGCCCCCTGGACGCCTCGCTGGAGAGGTGTTCCGGGCACGTCCCACTGGGAGGAGGCCCCGGGGAAGACCCAGGACACGCTGGAGGGACTACATCTCTCGGCTGGCTTGGGAACGCCTTGGGGTTCCCCCAGAGGAGCTGGGGGAGGTGTGAGTGGATCGGGAGGTCTGGGCGGCTTTGCTTGAGCTGCTGCCCCTGCGACCCGACTCCGGATAAAGCGGAAGAAAATGGATGGATGGATGGATGGATGGTATGTGCATATCTATATATTGACATTATTGCACGGGCCTGGGGCAGGGGGATGGACCTCCCTCGAATGCCCGCGGGCGGCCAATAAGGGAAGGATTTTCTGAATTAACGTCTGCCTCTGTCACGCATATGTAATCCTGTATAAAAGCTGCTTCTGTCCATTGTTCTTGGTTCTGTAAGAGCGGATCTTGTCTGTAAGAGACGTTCTTGCAGGGCCCAGGCCTGATTATTTTTGCTGTGACTTTGATTAAATTTTAAAGTGTGAAATATTTTGAGTTTGTACTTTGTAAGAGGCAGAATTACAGAAAGAACTGGGGGAAGAAATAACAACTGGTGTTGTGACCCAGTCTAGGTCATAAGGTCACAGTGTTATGTCCAGTCTCACGTTTAACTCTGGAAGGAAACTTATGCACCATATTATGTGGACAGTGTAGATAAGTATTGGCATTATTATCTGTGGTTATAATCTTGAGGCCAAAGGTTAAGGCCACGAGGTCATTATTTGACATTATTATATGGTATGGGATTTTGCCAACTTCTGATTGGCCCATTCGCCACTTTCTGAGCTGTACCACATGCCGAGTAGACCGCGCATGCAAAACGAGTGCACCTCGTGTGCAGCGGAGTGCTAGGTAATCGAGCAACGCCTTCTATCGATAACGACCAATCAGATAACGCGATACAATGCCTACTTTGGCTGTCAGTTTGTTGACAAGATGGCAGAAGACATGTTTGTGTCTGTTAGCAACGGTGACTTAAAACGACTTTTACACGAAAAAGATCCAAAGAACACCCGCAGAAATACATAGTCAGCAGCCGACCTGTTTCGCAAGTACGTCACTGAAAAGGGACATGCGCCCAACTTTGAAACTTATGACAGACAGGTTCTTGACGGAATACTCGGAAGCTAGACAGGTGAATGGCGAACTTTATAAGAAAACAAGCCTGATGACTCTTTGTCTTGGACTTAACAGGCATCTCCAGTCAATTAATGGAATGTCAGGTGGTCCAATATGACAGTAATAATAAAGAGTTGAAACTTGAGATTGATTTTTTAGTTTTAGTATGTTTGACAAACTCCCAATTTTCTTGTTTACCATATAATAAAGCAGTTATAGACTGTGGATCTGGTCAGGATGGGGTTCACCGAGGCCAGTGAATCCCATCCTGACCAGGTCCGCATAATCACGGGTACACCTCATCAAAAGTCTATAATTGTATATTCTAGGCTATATTGGCTACAGACCCTGCCATTAGATCATGTGCTTGTTTATCTACTATCTTGGTTGGCAAGATTCACCCCAGTCTTGGGACTAAGAAATCATTAATCTCCTTCTTTACTATCATCTCATTTTGAATCTTCTCAGAGCTCTCAAGTTGAGATACGCTCAAGGAGTTATTTTCCACCATATCTTGTCTTGCAGGTCATTTTGGTGGAATGTCATGCATTAGCATGAGAGCGTGACAACATATTGAATCTCACCCCAAGTGCATGGGACATGACAAGACCATTTTAAAGTGGGAGCCTCACTCCGAATGAGTGAGACTTGAGAGCTCTGGCTTCTGGAAAAAACAAATGTTATGTTAAAGCCCAGCTGATGAATTGTTCCAATCAAGTAGTTCCCAAAATCGGATGCCTCAAACAACTGAGAGAAAAATTTGAGTCGCAACAAAAACTTAATGTGCTTCATGTGGAAGCAATAAACAGCTCAGGTTGGCAACAAAAAACACCAGATGGCCATATTTGTGACAGGACCAAAAGAAAAAAAATGTCATGTTCATTCAGCAAATGTGTCAGTCAGAACAACATTGTAAGAATCCTGTCCTTCTCTTGGGCACCCAGAGCCTCGTATTTTTCTATTTTTTGTGTCCTTGATGGAAAAGAACCATATTTACAAGTCAGACTTTTGAAGTCACTTTCACATGAATAAGTTCTGGGTTGTGTCTTAAATTCCTTAGCAAACAGAGGGAGGTGGTTGTGTGAATAATATTTTGTTGGTGTGGAAAATCACTGGGTTTGCGCACTGGCTATAATGCGAATAAATAACGTTCCACCAACTGTAATGCAAACACTGTACCTCCGCACACGTTTTGGGAAGGAGCCAGCAGAGGGCTCACTAAGCCCCTGTTATTCCCAAAAAAGGCCACAGAAACTGCCACCTGCTCCTTGACCTTGACCCCGGCAACAAAATCACACTCAGCTGGGTACATACGTGTGTGTTTGAAATGCACATGTGGGACATAGTGCTGCCTCACTACCCTCAGGGTTGCAGGGAGCTCCTATGTAGATAGAGAGGCTGAGAGGTGGCAACCTTTAACCTTTCCCCTTTTTTGTGTTGACTCAGTGACTCTGACACAGCTGCAACATCCAGCAGGTGAAACAATTCATTTTCAGCTCTGAGCTGCAGCTCTGAAGGAACCACGAAGAATGGAGGCATGAAAATTTACCCCAAACCAATGCAGGATGGTAATACTAAACATAAAGTTGCATCACAGAGGACTGTGATGCAAGTGGCGAGCTTCCAAAACAAAAGGATTCCAGTTCAACACCACTTGTACGCTTTGTCCATGCAATTTGGAGTCGTCAGGAGGTGCATCCAGCATAAAACGTAGCAGCCATTTACTTATGTCACCTTGACACTTGCGTGAATTTGATCCCTGCACTGGCACGCAATCTGTTATCCGGGTATAATCCTTGAAAACTAACCGAAAAGACATTGGTAAACTTAATCCAAGTTCCTCCCTCTGTGGCCAAAATACTAAGGCTGGTGGGAAAGCAGAACACATGATATCCACAGTATTATTGAAAAGTCTTGACACTGTGGCAGTGGACACATTGAATAATACATGCAAAGTGCCACCAAAGTCAAAATGACTTGCTGATACACAGTTACAGATGAGTTGACCTTCAGTTGGGACCTAACTGTGTCAAAGACCTCATCCAGCTTGGCGCATAAGGGCAGTTCTGTCACCGTATGCACTCTCTCGTCATTGTTTATATAACGGCTGAGTAGATCCTTGTCATTTGAATGGAGCTTTGTATGTCACATGACATGGATTATTCGTGCCATTTGTGATGCGATGCATTTAGAGTGTGATTTGGTTACATTTAGAGTGCAAATTTGGTTCCATACATTTGGTACCATTGCACTCTGCACGTGCATGCGCGCGCACACACACACACACACACACACACACACACACACAAAACGTACGTGCGCACACAACACAAAACAAATCCACTGCACTGTAAGCCATCTGGACGCATGAAAAGCTGATGCGATTTTTGGCTGGACTGAGGAACTACACAAAAGTCTTTTTTGATGGAAGTCCAAAGTCAGTGCACAGCATCACTGGATGACACATCACAATTTGGACTTTATCAGCAGTGGAACACCAAAATGTAAGTCCCTTTTCTGTTGTTTATAAATTAATAGAATATCAAATGACAAGGATCTATTTTAGCCGTTATATAAAACAAATAATGAATGTTTTTACATTCTTTCAATGGAACAAATATTTAATTTGGTGAAAGCTGGGACATACCATTCAACTCGGCTTTGCCTTGTTGAATGGTATGCTCCAGCTTTCACCGAATTAAATATTCGTACCATTGAACTCATAGACATTCATTACTTGTATACTAACAGACTCATCTGATCAAACTTCATGTTCTTTGTGGTTTCCTTGGGCTTGCTGGAGGTCCCGGTACATCTGCCTACAGGTAGAGTGCAGGTAAGGTCATGTGAGTTGTTGGGGTCATTTAGTTGGTGCCACATGAGTGCGGTGGTGGATCATCACCTGTCACTTCAGCAGCATCCTCCTCATCTTGTGAGATGTCATCTCCAAGCCCCTCAGCTGCTGCAACAACAATAACAAAATTGTATTTAAAGTCGCACATATACAAAAACAAAAAACAAACAAACAAACAAACAAAAAAAAATATTACCAGCTCTAAGATATTATGCATCTACAACCCCAATTCCAAGGAAGTTGGGATGTTGTGTGAAATGTAAATCAAAACAGAATACAATGATTTGCAAATCTTCTTCAACCTGTATTCAACTGAATACACCGCAAAGACAAGATATTTAATGTTCAAACTGATAAACATTGGATTTAAACATTCCCAGCTTTGAAATAACTTTTCACCATCAAGTCACTCTCAAGTCATGAATCAGCAAATCCCAAGTCAAGTCTCAAGTCACAATGATCACCAATTGTTGCAAGTTGACTTGAGACTTGATTTGGGACTTGCAGATTGATGACTTGAGAATGACTTGACAGTGACTTCGTGCCACTTCTGTGAAACATTGTCAGAATTTTGGATACTTACAACTGGTGCAGTAGGGGCTTGTGACAGTTGGAGCAGAACATTAGCAGCAACAATTCTCCTGGTTGACTCCAGTCTCCTCTTCGTGTCCTGCCTGTTGAGAAACTTCAGCATGTCCTTCTCTCTCTTTCTCTTCTTAGGTAAAGCCACATGCTGAAAGATTGACGGCACATAGTCAGGGCTGAGGGGAGTGTCACTTTTGGCACCTGCAACATAAACAAAGACAGTAATTAATAACTGATTATTGAATATGTTGCTTAAAACACTGTGGAGCCCACTTTTATTCCTTGGCTTTTAACACTGCGTGAGGTGTACGGTCCTTGTGTCTTATTTTATGTTTATTTTATTGAAATTTATTGTTTTATCATGGTTTTTTATGTATTATTTTATCTTATCTATTTTACTGTTATTATTGTTATTATTATTAACTCAGCCACATGGGGTGTGCAGCCAGTACATTCTGAGTGCCGGTCCCAAGCCCAGATAAATGAGGAGGGTTGCATCAGGAAGGGCATCCGGAGTAAAACAAGCCAACCCAACTATGCAGACTCAGAATCGAATTCCCATACCGGATCGGTCGCGGCCCGGGTTAACAACGTCCGCCACTGGTGCTATTGCCCAACAGGGTGCCGGTGGAAATTGGGCTACTGCTGGGCGAAGACGACGAAGAAGGGGAGGAAAACGTTGCCACGAACAGCGGGAGAAGAAAACTAGAAGGGTGGAAATGAGAGTGGGGACTTTGAATGTTGGTAGTATGACTGGTAAAGGGAGAGAGCTGGCTGATATGATGGAGAGGAGAAAGGTAGACATATTGTGTGTGCAAGAGACCAAGTGGAAGGGAAATAAGAGCAGGAGCATCGGCGGTGGGTACAAGTTGTTGTACCATGGTGAGGACAGGAAGAGAAATGGTGTTGGGGTCATTTTAAAAGAAGAGTATGTTAAAAGTGTGTTGGAGGTTAAGCGAGTGTCTGACAGGGTGATGAGTGTGAAGTTGGAAATTGAAGGGGTGATGATGAATATCATCAGTGCATATGCCCCACAGGTAGATTGTTTAATAAAATCTTGGAAAGTGAGAGGATGCCTGAGGAGTGGAGATGAAGTGTGCTGGTTCCTATTTTCAAGAACAAGGGTGATGTGCAGAGCTGCAGTAACTACAGAGGCATAAAGCTGATCAGCCACAGCATGAAGTTATGGGAAAGAGTAGTAGAAGCTAGGCTTAGAAAACAGGTGAAGATCTGTGAGCAGCAATATGGTTTCATGCTGAGAAAGAGCACTACAGATGCAATGTTTGCTCTGAGAATACTGTTGGAAAAGTACAGAGAAGGACAGAAAGAGTTACATTGTGTGTTTGTAGACTTAGAAAAAGCTTATGATAGGGTGCCAAGAGAAGAGTTGTGGCATTGTATGAGGAAGTCTGGAGTGGCAGAGAAGTATGTTAGGGTAGTGCAGGACATGTACAAGAATAGTGTGACAGCGGTGAGATGCACAGTCGGAATGACAGACTCATTCAAGGTGGAGGTGGGATTACACCAAGGATCAGCTCTGAGTCCTTTCTTGTTTGTAGTGGTGATGGACAGGTTGACAGATGAGATCAGACAGGAGTCCCCATGGACTATGATGTTTGCAGATGACATTGTGATCTGTAGTGAGAGTAGAGAGCAAGTTGAGTCTAGTCTGGAGAAGTGGAGATATGCTTTGGAGAGAAGGGGAATGAAAGTCAGTAGAAGCAAGACTGAGTACATGTGTGTGAATGAGAGGGAGCCCAGTGGAATAGTGCAGTTACAAGGAGTAGAAGTGGTGAAAGTAGATGAGTTTAAATATTTGGGGTCAACTGTTCAAAGTAATGGAAAGTGTGGTAGAGAGGTGAAGAAGAGAGTGCAGGCAGGGTGGAGTGGGTGGAGAAAGGTGATTTGTGACCGAAGAATATCAGCAAGAGTGAACGGGAAAGTTTACAAAACAGTAGTGAGACCAGCTATGTTGTATGGTTTAGAGACAGTGGCACTAACAAAAAGACAGGAGGCAGAGCTGGAGGTGGCAGAGCTGAAGATGATGAGATTCACTTTGGGAGTGACAAGAATGGACAAGATTAGGAATGAACATATCAGAGGGACAGCTCAGGTGGGACGGTTTGGAGACAAAGTCAGAGAGGCGAGATTGAGATGGTTTGGACATGTGCAGAGGAGGGACCCAGGGTATATAGGGAGAAGGATGCTGAGGATGGAGCCACCAGGCAGGAGGAGAAGAGGGAGACCAAAGAGGAGGTTCATGGATGTGCTGAGAGAGGACATGCAGGTGGTTGGTGTGACAGAGGAAGATACAGAGGACAGGGTGAGATGGAAACGATTGATCTGCTGTGGCGACCCCTAACGGGAACAGCCGAAAGACAAAGAAGATTGTTATTATTATTATTTTGCGTGTCTATGCTTTTGCCGTGCAGCACTTTGGAGACTCAAGTCTGTTTAAATGTGCTTTCTAAATAAAGTGGATTGGATTGGATTGGATTGAATATTGCAATGCATGAACAAAAAAGTGACTTCCCCACAGAAAATTAAGGCAACTGCCAAAACAAATTTTAATAAATACAGAAACATGTAGTGAATGGAACGCCGGTGCACCACAGATGTCTGCGTAATTAAAGGATTTATGTAAGGTGCATAACAACGAGTAATGTTGCAATGTATTGTTACATCTTCAACGGAGTCCTAATATTTAAGGAAACATTGAAATGTTAGTCTTGGTTGTGCACCTTAAATGATTTTAAATAATAATACAACCCCAATTCCAGTGAAGTTGGGACATTGTGTAAAATATAATAAAAACAGAATACAATGATTTGCAAATCCTCTTCAACCTATATTCAGTTGAATACACCACAAAGACAAGATATTTAATGTTCAAACTGATAAACTTTATTGTTTTTGTGCAAATATTTGCTCATTTTGAAATGGATGCCTGCAACAAGTTTCAAAAAAGCTGGGACAGTGGTATGTTTACCGCTGTGTTACATCACCTTTCCTTCTAACAACACTCAATAAGTGTTTTGGAACTAAGGACACTCATTGTTGAAGCTTTCTATGTGGAATTCTTTCCCATTCTTGCTTGATGTACGACTTCAGTTGTTCAACAGTCCGGGGTCTCCACTGTCATATTTTTTGTGCTTCATAATGTGCCACACATTTTCAATGGGCGACAGGTCTGAATTGCAGGCAGGCCAGTCTAGTACCCGCACTCTTTTACTACGAAGCCACGCTGTTGTAACACATGCAGAATGTGGCTTGGCATTGTCTTGCTGAAATAAGCAGGGACGTCCTTGAAAAAGATGTTGCTTGGATGGCAGCATTTGTTGCTCCAAAACCTGGATGTACCTTTCAGCATTGATGATTCCATCATAATTGTGTAAGTTGTCCATGCCATGGGCACTAACACACCTCCATACCATCAGAGATGCTGGCTTTTGAACTTTGCACTGATAACAATCTGGATGTTTTTTTTTCCTTTTTTGTCCGGAGGACACGACGTCCATGATTTCCAAAACAATTTGACATGTGGACTCATCAGACCACTGCACACTTTTCCACTTTGTGTCTATCCTTTTCAAATGAGCTCGGGCCCAGAGAAGGCTGTGATTTTGATTTGATTTGATCATTTATTTAGTCCCCATGGGGGCAATTCAGGTGCAGTCAGCAGTAAAAATTACATTACATTCATAAAACCACATCATACAAATTCATAAAAAACATAAAAACATAAAAAACATAAAAACACAGCAGAATAAATATACAAAACAAGAGCCCAGAAATAAGGTGCGAGTCAGTGTAGACTTAAGTGCAACAGTGAGTCCTTAGGTGTTATTTAGGAAAGCAATGGCTGTGGGAATAAAAGAGTGTTTTAGTCTGTTGGTTCTGCATCTGGGCATTACCAGGCGTCTGCCCGAGGGCTGAAACTTAAATTGTGGGTGCAGAGGGTGTGCAGAATCGGCCATAATTTTCCTGGCTTTTGACACAACCCTTGTTTTAAAAAGGCCCATAATGTCCGTGCACTGAGTTCCCATAATTTTACCACATTCCTTGACAATATTACAAGGACGATTATGATTCTTAAGGTTTTAAGGTGGCGTTTCTGGATGTTGATGTATGTGTTAACTGACAATGGTTTTCTGAAGTGTTCCTGGGCCCACACGGTAAGATACTTTACACAATGATCCATCCATCCATCCATTTTCTTCCGCTTTATCCGGAGTCGGGTCACGGGGGCAGCAGCTCAAGCAAAGCCGCCGAGACCTCCCGATCCACACACACCTCCCCCAGCTCCTCCGGGGGAACCCCAAGGCGTTCCATAGCCAGCCGAGAGATATAGTCCCTTCAGCGTGTCCTGGGTCTTCCCCGGGGCCTCCTCCCAATGGGACGTGCCCGGAACACCTCTCCAACGAGGCGTCCAGGGGGCATCCGGAAAAGATGCCCGAGCCACCTCAACTGACTCCTTTCGACGTGGAGGAGCAGCAGCTCGACTCCAAGCTCCTCCCGAGTGACCGAGCTCCTCACCCTATCTCCAAGGGAGTGCCCAGCCACCCTGCGGAGGAAACTCATCTCGGCCGCCTGTACTCGCAACCTCGTTCTTTCGGTCATGAGCCAAATCTCATGACCATAGGTGAGGATCGGAACATAGATCGATCGGTAAATCGAGAGCTTTGTCCCCCTACTCAGCTCTCTCTTCACCACAACGGTCCGATACAGCGACCGCATCACTGCAGATGCTGCACCGATCCATCTATCGATCTCATGCTCCATCCGTCCCTCACTCGTGAACAAGACCCCGAGATACTTAAACTCCTCCACTTGAGGCAAGGACACTCCACCGACCTGAAGAAGGCAAAGCACCTTTTTCCGGTCGAGAACCATGGCCTCGGATTTGGAGGTGCTGATTTTCATTCCGGACGCTTCACACTTGGCTTCAAACTGCCCCAGTGCACACTGAAGGTCCTGATTTGACGAAGCCAACAGAACCACATTGTCCGCAAACAGCAGAGACGAGATTCTGTGGTTCCCAAACCAGACCCCCTCTACACTGTGGCTGCGCCTAGAAATTCTGTCCATAAAAATAATGAACAGAACCGGTGGCAAAGGACAGCCCTGGTGGAGGGCAGCGTGCACTGGAAACAGGTTTGACTTACTACCGGCAATGCGAACCAAGCTCCTGCTGCGGTCATACAGGGACCAGATAGCCCTTAGCAAAGGACCCCGGACCCCGTACTCCCGGATCACTTCCCACAGGGTGCCCCGAGGGACACGGTCGAATGCCTTCTCCAGATCCACAAAACATGTGGACTGGTTGGGCGAACTCCCATGAACCCTCGAGCACCCGATGGAGCATGTAGAGCTGGTCCAGTGTGCCGCGACCAGGACGAAAACCACACTGCTCCTCCTGAATCCGAGGTTCGACCATCGGTCGAATTCTCGTCTTCAGTACTCTGGAATAGACCTTACCGGGGAGGATGAGGAGTGTGATCCCCCTATAGCTGGAACACACCCTCCGGTACCCCTTCTTAAACAGAGGGACCGGAGGGTGGACCAGACTTTACACAATGATGATGGTTTTTAATACAGTGCCGCCTGAGAGATCGAAGGTCATGGGCATTCAGTGTTGGTTTTTGGCCTTGCTGCTTACGTGTAGAAAGTTCTCCAGATTCTCTGAATCTTCTGATTATATTATGGACTGTAGATGATGGAATCCCTACATTCCTTGCAATTGAACATCGAGAAACATTGTTCTTAAATTGTTGGACTATTTTTTCACACAGTTGGTTTCAAAGTGGTGATCCTCACCCCATCTTTGCTTGTGAATGGCTGAGCCTTTTGAGGATGCTCCTTTTATACCGAATCATGACACTCACCTGTTTCCAGTTAGGTGTTCTTTGAGCATTCATCAACTTTCCCAGTCTTTTGTTGCCCCGTCCCAACTTTTTTGAAACGTGTTGCAGGCATCCATTTCAAAATGAGCAAATATTTGCACAAAAACAACAAAGTTTATCAGTTTGAACATTAAATATCTTGTCTTTGTGGTGTATTCAATTGAATATAGATTGAAGAGAATTTGCAAATCATTGCAATCTGTTTTTAATTTACATTTTACACAATGTCCCAACTTCATTGGAACTGGGGTTGTAATTATGTCCGCCAATGATGTAATAAAATCATTGGCATTTATTTATTTGTCTGTCTGTATGTCTGTTAGGGCCCCTTCACACATAACACGATTGAAGCCGACTGGTCCACAAAGGAGGAATCATATGCCACTTGGGAAAAATCAGAGTTGCCTCGAACACCTCATACAGCAGTCGCCACAAGCATTCGAGCATGGCACAAGTACTCCACATTCGCATTGAGCTCATGGCAGAAACCCATTCGAATGGCGTGCAAGATGAGGCTGCACTGCCATCTGATCATGTTCACAGCATTCGCACGGTGTGCCGAACACAGGTTGGATATATCTTGCCACAGCCGAGGAGCTGAACAAAATCATCAGCTATGTCGCACAGTGGCCGAATGGCACGATTAAGGCAGCCTTCACAGCAGTGGCCAAATGTCGATGAATCCCGGACAAATGGTCATTCGATCCACTCGGCCGGAGTCGGCCAAAGTCCAGATGTTACCCACCAACATTGAACACCACTCGCGGTCACTTAGAAAAGGCAGGGCTATTCACGCAGCTGGCACAATAGTAGAGTGCAGGCAACCACTTTCAACCTGGCTGTGTGAATGGCCCCACATTTCCTAAGTGCCCCACGACTGTGCCGTTACCAAGCAACACATGTTATGCAGGGCCCCCCCCGCAACACATGTGGCATGCGAGTGTGTGTGTCCCCCGCAACACAGATGTTGTGAGGAGTGTGTCGTTGTCCTGTTTGCACTGTGTTTGTGCGTGAGCTGCGGTATCATTCACGCTTGTCCAACTGTGCAATGTTTTGCAATTTCCCCATTTCATTTTTGTTTTGCGTTATTTTGGCCGGTTTGTGCTTCTTTCGCCATTAGCAGGGTTACGTCAAACCTATTGCACAGATTTTGACAAGATTTTCACCAGAAATAGATATTAGGCCATGGAAGACTCCATTAAATTTTGGATGTGATCCGGATCTGGATATTGGATCAAGATTTCAGGCCACAGGCTTTGAAGGATTATGTAAAAAAACAAACAACAACAAAAAAATTACTTCAGAGATTCTCACCAGATTTGCATCACAGATAACTATTAGGGTATGGAAGACTCCACTGAATTTTGGATGTGATGTGGATCCTAATTCTGGATCAAGATTTTACTTTATATAGGCTTTGAAGGATCTATCTCTCTCTCTCTCTCTCTCTCTCTCTCTCTCTCTCTCTCTCTCTCTCTCTCTCTATATATATATATACGAGGGCTGTCAATAAAGTATAGGTCCTTTTTATTTTTTTCAAAAACTATATGGATTTCATTCATATGTTTTTACGTCAGACATGCTTGAACCCTCGTGCGCATGCGTGAGTTTTTCCACGCCTGTCGGTGACGTCATCCGCCTGTGAGCACTCCTTGTGGGAGGAGTCGTCCAGCCCCTTGTCGGAATTCCTTTGTCTGAGAAGTTGCTGAGAGACTGGCGCTTTGTTTGATCAAAATTTTTTCTAACCCTGTGAGGCACATCGAAGTGGACACGGTTCGAAAAATTAAGCTGGTTTTCGGTGAAAATTTTAACGGCTGATGAGAGATTTTGAGGTGATACTGTCGCTTTAAGGACTTCCCACAGAGCAGGACGTCGCGCAGCGCTCCCAGGCACCGTCATCAGCCTGTTTCAAGCTGAAAACCTCCACATTTCAGGCTCTATTGATCCAGGATGTCATGAGAGAACAGAGAAGTTTCAGAAGAAGTCGGTTTCAGCATTTTATCTGGATATTCCACTGTTAAAGGAGATTTTTTTAATGAAAGATGTGCGGATAACAAGGTGTAATGGCCGGATTAAGGTATATTGAGATATATTTAATCTAATGTCATTTATTTTCTTCTCAAAGTAATCTAAAAAATCTTGGTCTGCAAAAGGAGAGAGACTTACAGCTGGTTGTCCATGAATAAGTGTTGCTATCGTGTCGAACAAGAACTTTCATTTTCTGAAAGTGATGCTAAGATATCAGGCATTCTGGCTCCAAGTACAATTGTTGTTGAAGAGTCGAAGTGTCCTCGTAATGATAAATAAGGTTCTTATTCCAGTAAACACGGCAATGAGATTGTAAAATTGACAAGCGAGTGATCTGAGACCAGTGACACAAGAGGCATGATATCAATATTTGTGACAGCAATACTGCAAATGAGAACCAAATTCAGGGTATTTCTATTAATGTGTGCATTGCTGGAATCCTAATACATCTATAGTGTCCATAATGTCTATAATGTCCATATAATGGCATTACTGAATCCATCTACTGAACACTGGAACCTGCTGGACAGTTCAGGAATGTGCATACATACCAAAGTAGCAATGGAAGACAAGCCAAAAAACCCACCCAGGCACATGTTTTATTCTACAGATGAAACAATGTTTCACATTTTTAACTAGTGCAGGATTATAAAATGATGAACAGATTTGTCTTCGGTCTGTAAGATGATCCCATGAGTGGAACTGTATCCAGGAAATAAAGCGGCATCAGACAAACTCACAACACCCATAATTAAAATAATTGCTCATATTGATGCATGCACTAAAACATCCATGCTGAGTGCTTTACTGGCAGCTGGTGGGAGCAATCCACCCTCACACTGCCCTACTGAAAGCCCAACGTGACATTTTTGCACACTGTGGCATGCTATCAAACCTCTGAGCAGACACTGTGCTTTGTGCCTGCAAAAGGATTGAAAATGATTGAATATCCGTGCTTGCCAAGAGATGTGAGATCTTCTGTGGCAGATGGGAGGGCTGTGTGCTGAGCCTTAGCACGGGCCAATGCAGTTGTGTTCCGGCCCAGGGCCACGGCCTCGTAGCACAGCAGCCTGGCAGCCAGCACTGGCTCTTGGCTGACCTCTGCCTCCACCAGTCCGCTCTCACTCACTCACCTCATTAGTTTGACAGGAGCAACCAAACAAACTGAAAGCAACATGGAGCTCATAGCATTTCCATGGGAACCTGCACCCAACTAGGCCACAGCTCTTGAATGGCTATTTTGAGAGACAGAGATATGTAAACACAAGGTAAATATAACTAAAAACAAGAATGATTTCCAACAGTTGAGTGATGTACTAGACAATAGGCTGCATTCATATGTTGACAGTGCGAGGCAGTGGTAAAGCATATACGCCAGTCATTTCAACAAGAGAACAGAAGGAAATTGTGCCATCAGAATAAAAAAGCCCAGTAGAGAGTAAATGCTACACCAGACACTAAAACATCAGAAGCATGAGCCATGACAGGGTCAGTGCAACTAAATTAAAGTTTTAAGATTGTGTTGATAAATGCAGTAATCATCAAACAACTCCGAAGAAGCCAAGAAATATAATGTGATACAGAAGTTGGTGACTGTTTTAATAATACCAACAGTGAGAAAAGATTACCATAGTCAAATATGTGGCCGCTGAAACAATAAATGAGGAGGCTGCCCATAAAATGTGCTTTTATTCAAAATGTGTTTTTATTCAAATTATTTTTCAATAGAAACATTTTTGTTACAAAAAAGAAGTTGTCTTGTCTTGAAAGTGTTTTTCTAAAAATAAGTCTTGAAAAAGGGGATCAACTTATAATCATGGTCGGATGATATATATATATATATATATATATATATATATATATATATATATATATATATATACATATATATAATGGTAAATGCAGAGTTGTACTTAAGTACACTTTTTAGGTATCTATACTTTACTCCATTACTTATTTTTCTGCCTGCTTCTGACTCCTACTCATTACATTTTCACACAAGTATCTGTACTTTTTATTCCTTACATTTTTAAAAACAAACAGCCTCTTGGCTTATTCTTGGCTTCAGTTTAATGTTTATATATATATATATATATATATATATATATATATATATATATATATATATATATATATATAATATATATATATATATATATATATATATATATATATTTTTTTTTTTTTTTTTTTTTTTTTTCACGTCATGTGCACCTGTAATCAACTTTTCTGCAGCACGGCTTTGCTTTGAACCTTGAACCAATCGAAGCAGTGGTTCGCAGATTGAAGCAATGCTTCGACCTATTGCTTTGTTTATTCTTTCTTTCTTTCGCTTAATTTTCCCCCGCTAAAACCCTAAAGAGCATACTTCTGTGAGTATTATTTACCTTTTCTATGTTAAATCGACCTGTTATGGTCTTCTGAAACGGTTGATAGATGTATTTTATAACTTAAAAATGGGAGCAACGCTAACGCGTTAGCATGTCTATGGCATTTTCAATGTTAAAAGTTAGCATTTAGCAGTTGCAGCCGTCATCACGTTCAGGTGCATTTGTTTTCAAATTGTAATATTTCTTAAATTTATTTTTGTTTATATATTAATAATCTAATGATTATTATATACAATTATAGAGAAAGAGGCAAAAAGAACCTAAATCGAAACACAACAGAAAATATAAAAGCAACTAACAATGAACATACATAAATAAATAAATACATACATACAGAAATAAATAAGTGTTTCCTGTGAACACCTAGTGACTGTTACACCTCCACTTCATCCCTGTCTTATTTAATGACAGTTTGTTTCGGTCAAACCATATTTTTAATTTCTTAATTTCTTCAGTGATTTTCTCTAGAACTATCTGCCAAACTAGAAAACTGCTGCATCCTAGTAAGAGCAGAATACTACTGGAATGAATTTGAATAAGGAAAGTTGTGTTTTTTTGTTTTGTTTTTTTTTCTCACTAAATGGATGCTGCACTCACTGCAGTTTATTGTCTGGAATAGTCCCAGATTGCATTTCAGAGCTTCTAGAATTGAAACATTTTCGTGCAGGTGGTGTTGGGGGGTAATTTTGGGTTTTGGGTCTTGGGCCACATGTAGAACGAATCAGTTTTTAAATTAAGCTTTCAATTCATATAGTGGCATCTACCTTTTTTTTTAAAGGTTACTTTATACTTTTATACTTTAAGTAGGTTTTGGAGCACATACTTTTTCACTTTTACTTGAGTAAAGAGGTCAAGTTGATACTTCAACTTTTACCAGAGTGTTTTTAAACTGCAGTATCTATACGTCTACTTAAGTAACAAATGTGTGTACTTTTGACACCACTGGGTAAATGCCACACTGGCAGAACCATTTATGAACATGAATACACATATATGCAATTTATTCTTGCAGGACAGATGGTATGTAGTGCGTGAGTGAATGTGGTGTGCGTGTGTGACCCCCATCTGCCCTTCCCGATCACCCTACAAGATCCTACTCAAAGCTGACTGACAACTTCTATCAGAAGGGACCGACCACCAAAACAACACGAAGACAGACAAAAACGAAAGACAAGTGGTGAAAGCAATAACTGTGAAGTGAGACACCGAGGAGACGGTGCCCCAACATAAAACATGCTGGAACAAACCACCACACATGAACAAGCAGTGACAGCGACAGTCTGTTGTCTAGTTAGTGAGCATTCATTCCCTAATCTAGGACACCAGAGTCTTGATCCCCTTGAGAGCACCCAAAACCGAATTGTGGTATCGGCCACGAACACGTGACCAGCCACACACAGAGACCCAGACCACAGCTATATGTCTGATCGCTACTGTGGCTGGTGTGTTGGGCCAAGATAAAAGTACCGAACCCTACCATAAGACATGGACCACTCCGGCGCGTCAGAAGCCATACGTCTGACCACAAGCGACAACAGTCAGATGATATTTAGAACAATATGGAATTTGCCAACCGGCAGTCTTAAGGAAACCAAACATTCAAAGAATTTCTGTCTTCATAAATGTCCTTGGTGCCAGTAGTTGTGAAGAAACAGAACAGCCACAGGTTTCTTTTTGAACAAAAACTCTGATTGCCTTATCAGATCAATATCCCAACATAAAGAGGAAGTAATGCCATCAAAAATACAACAAATAAAATTTGGGATGTATAATATTCACAAGACATCCAGTGATAGCTCCCATCATTTAATATAATAAAACTTTATATGAAAATGTATATGATTTTGTATGAACATACTGATGAGACATCAATAACACTTAAAGAACAAAAGAAACATAAAAATCAACAGTGCTAATTCACATCGTTCAAGATAAAAGTCTATTTCAGTCCATATAAAATCCTTATAAAATGTAAGTTTCCCTGTTCATAATGTTGTGCAACAACATCATATCACTACACAAAGACAGACTAGATATGGATTTAGCCTCATTGATGGTTAAAGCTGGACAATGAGGCATTAATTTTATTTCAGTGACACAAATTGTTTTAGACATATATGTACACTTTGTATAACCATAATTAACAATACACAAATAAATTAAGCTGAAACATCACAAACAGTTGATCAATTTTAATTTCAATTCATTAATTTATATAGCGCCAACTCACGACAAAGTCGTCCCAAGGCACTTCACACAATTCACAACATAAATGAATTTAAAATCAAAAATAAAAGCAAGAAAAGCACAATAAAAAGAGATAAAACACAGTAGAATAAAAAGAAATTACAAAGCAAACACAAACAAATTAAATTAATGATAAGACAGTCTAAAAAAGTGGGTCTTCAGTCTTGATTTAAAAGTCTCCACTGTGTCAGACTGCCTAATAACAGCAGGTAGATCATTCCAAAGAGTTGGACCATGGTAGGAGAAGGCTCTGTCCCCCACAGACTTCTTGTTCATCCTCGGAACACACAGAAGCCCTGCGCCCTGCGAACACAAGGGCCGCGCAGGTACGTAGGGCTTAATCAAGTCCGCCAGGTAGGAAGGTGCCAGTCCATGAACAATTGTATAAACCAACAATAAAACTTTAAAATCTGATCTGGCAGAAACCAGTAGCCAATGAAGGGTTGCCAGAATGGGAGTGATGTGGTCAAACCTTCTACTTTGAGTCAAAAGTCTGGCAGCAGCATTCTGTACTAACTGAAGTCCTCGAATGCTAGACTGTGGCAGGCCAGAAAATAAAGCATTACAATAATCCAGTCTGGAAGAAATAAACGCATGTATCAAAGTCTCAGCATCAGCCATAGACAGGATGGGACGAATCATCGCCAAATATCGCAGATGGAAGAAGGCAGTCCTCATAATGTCTCTAATGTGGGCGCTAAAAGACAATGTAGGATCGAAAAGTACTTCAAGATTCCTCACTTTGTCCATATGATGCACAACACACAAACCCAAATTAAGCGCCAGCTGTTCAAAATGATGCCGATGTCTGGCTGGACCAAGAACCATCATTTCAGTCTTATCAGAATTCAAGAGTAGGAAATTACTAGACAACCAACTTCGCACAGATATAAGGCAATCTTCTAAGGCTTTTATATGGGCAAGATTACCAACAGTTACCGGCATGTACAATTGAGTATCAACAGCATAACAATGAAAGGCAATCCCGTAATGCCGCAGAATATGCCCAAGGGGTGCTATATAAAGTGAGAAAAGCAAGGGGCCTAACACAGACCCCTGTGAAACCCCAAATTTCATTTTACCAAGGCCAGAAATAGTGTTATTATAAACAACACAATAAAAATGACTGGACAAGTATGACGTCAGCCAAGCAAGAACACTTCCAGTAATCCCAAAGTAATTTTCCAGCCTATCAAGTAAAACACGATGATCCACAGTATCAAAGGCAGCACTAAGATCCAAAAGCACCAAAACCATCGTGGTGTCCAAAGCCATTGCACACAGAAAATCATTCTCCACTCTGGTAAATGCTGTCTCTGTGGAGTGTTGTTTTCTAAAAGCAGACTGAAATGGCTCAAAAAGATCATTCTCAGTAAGATGGTCTACAAGTTGCCATGAGACCACTTTTTCCAGAATTTTAGAACAGAAAGACAGATTTGATATCAGCCTGTAATTACTCAATACATCAGGGTCAAGACCAGATTTTTTAAGCAATGGTTTAATCACTGCAGATTTAAAACAACCAGGAACAGAACCAGAGCTTAATGAAAGATTAACTATTTCCAGCACAGTCGGCCCAAGAACGGGCCACAAGTCCTTAAACAATTTTGTTGGTATAGGATCAAATAGGTAGGTTGTGCTTTTTGTAGACATCACAAGCTTTGCTAGCGAGTCTAGTGAAATCGTATCAAATTCTGTAAATCTAGGTGTCAACATTAACACCCACCTCCACAGCAGGGTCAGTGATTGAGCCAAAGCATGTTTAGATATGGTCAATCATCTTCTATTTTCTTCTCAAAGTACTCCAAGAAGTCTTGAGCCATAAACGGACAAGGACTAACTGTTGTGAAAGTGTAGGTACACGGACCCACAACAGGGGGCGCTAATGAACGGACAATGGAGGAAGTCAAATCACAAAGCTTTACTGTTGTGAACACGCACAACAAACACAACAGATTACAATTATAGCGGTAAGCCGAATTCCAATGGTGTCGTGTGGGCAGGCTCGACGATAGGAGACGTCTGTCCGAGTCGAACCGGAACCACCCGATTTCCTCTGCCACCGAACCCCGGGAATACTGGAGCCGCCAAGTCCCGAACTCCCAGGTGGCCACTGCCTCCGCTCGTCGGATCCGGTACTGCTGGCAAGGAACAGAAACAGTCAGGTGTGGGTGCGGCCGCACCCAGCAACACACGGGGTGGAAACACCACCTCCACCTCTACTCAAAATAGTACTGTAGGATTGGAATGTGAGTACTTATCCTACTTCGTCCAATACGGTCTTCAGCTGACCTAAGCACAAGCAACACAGTATTAATTCTCAGAATAATACAACTGGCTGAGTTCGTTACCTCCTTAGTAGAGCGATATCTCGGCAATGAGGTGGAGATGCCGTCCTGCTGATATACCTCCCTGGTGATTGACATCAGCTGTCTCAGGTGATGAGTGACAGCTGTCACCCTGGCTGCTCCTGTGAGGCGGCAGCGCCCTCCGATGTCTGGAGCCCGCACTCCAGACAGGGCGCCCTCTGGTGGTGGTGGGCCAGCAGTACCTCCTCTTCAGCAGCCCACACAACACTAACAGGAGACCGACCATGGACAAGAAATGCTACAGTGTCAAACAAAAATTTTGAGCTGTGCTTATTTTTATTTATCAAATCCGAATAGTAAGCCCGCTTTGTAGTCCATAGTACATGCTTATACTCTGCAACTTCATCATGCCATGCAGAGTGGAACACGTCTAATTTAGAGCTACGCCACTTCTGTTCCAGACCTCTAGCCTTCTGCCTGAGGTCCCGCAAGTAACCATTAAACCAAGGCAACTGCACTTTGGGAAGGCAAGGCCTTAATAAAGGAGGTGCAATCTCATCAAGTGTAGTTTTGAGTACCGAATTCAAACTATCCACCAGACTGTCAAAATATTCCTCAAAATGCTGTGACAACTGGTGATTTCAATTTTTTTTTTTCAATTTATCTTCATTTATATAGCACCAAATCACAACAGAGTTGCCTCAAAGCGCTTCACACAGGCAAGGTCTAACCTTACCAACCCCCAGAGCAACAGTGGTAAGGAAAAACTCCCTCTGAGGAAGAAACCTCAATCAGACCAGACTCAGAGGGGTGACCCTCTGCTTGGGCCATACTACAAACATAATATACAGAACAATTCTTGGACAAATATACAAGAAATGCTATTGGCACACAGGACAGGAGGATCGCCAACATGAATACAACTCCCATCTCTGGATGGAGCTGCACCTTAAACAGACAGAAAAAAACAGAATCAGGCATCAGAAAGACAAAAAAATACTGTATAATTTGCCAGCATTAAACAACAAGAAAAACAGAGAAATACTAGGGTGATTGCTGGCCACTAGCCCTAAGCTTCACTAAAAGACCCAGAATTTAGGTAAAGTTGAGGCCGCAGCCTGCTCCAATTACTAATAAATGAAATAAAAGAATAAAAAGCGTAAAACAAAACTGTACCAGTATGCTAGCCATATGAAAGGGAAAATAAGTGTGTCTTAAGTCTGGACTTGAAAATCTCCACAGAATCTGACTGTTTTATTGACACAGGGAGATCATTCCACAGAACAGGGGCACGATAAGAAAAAGCTCTGTGACCTGCAGACTTCTTATTCACCTTAAGGACACAAAGTAGTCCTGCACCCTGAGAACGTAAAGCCCGGGACGGTACGTAAGGTTTAATTAGGTCAGCTAGGTAGGGAGGTGCCAGTCCATGAATAATTCTATAGGTTAATAGCAGAACCTTAAAATCTGATCTCACTGGGACAGCAAGCCAGTGAAGGGATGCCAAAATGGGTGTAATGTGGTTGTACTTTCTGCTTCATGTAAAAAGTCTGGCTGCAGCATTCTGAACCAATTGGAGACCCCTAATGCTAGACTGAGGTAAACCAGAAAATAGAACATTGCAGTAGTCCAATCTAGAAGAGATAAATGCATGGATCAGGGTCTCAGCATCAGCCATAGACAGGATAGGACGAATCTTTGCTATATTTCGCAGGTGGAAGAAAGCAGTCCTCGTAATATTTCTAATGTGGAGGCCAAAGGACAACGAAGGATCAAAAATTACCCCAAGGTTCCTCACTTTGTCAGTGTGATGTATGACACACGAGCCGAGGCTGAGCGTTAACTGGTCGAATTGATGCCGATGTCTCACTGGACCAAGAACCATCATTTCAGTCTTATCAGAGTTTAAAAGTAGGAAGTTTCTAGACATCCAACTTCTCACTGCTGCAAGGCAATCTTCTAAGGATTTTATATGAACGAGATTACCAGCAGTTATCGGCATGTATAACTGAGTATCATCTGCGTAGGAGTGAAAGGTAATCCCAAAACGCCGCAATATGTGCCCAAGAGATGCTATATAAAGGGAGAAAAGCAGGGGGCCTAAGACAGACCCCTGTGGAACCCCAAATTTCATGTCACTAAGGTTAGAGGTAGTGTTACTGTACAAAATACAGAACGACTGGCCAAGTATGACTTCAGCCATGCAAGGGCACTCCCAGTAATCCCAAAATGATTTTCCAGCCTATCAAGTAGAACGGATGATCCACTGTATCAAATGCAGCACTGAGATCTAACAGCAACAGAAACGTAATGATGTCCGAATCCATTGTAAGCAGAAGATCATTCACCACTTTAGTGAGAGCCGTCTCTGTGGAATGATATTTTCTAAAAGCTGACTGCAGTGGCTCAAAGAGATTATTCTCAGTAAGATGGTCTTTGAGCTGCCGTGACACCACTTTTTCCAGAATTTTAGAGAAAAATGATAGATTTGATATCTGCCGATAGTTTTTCAATACACTAGGGTCAAGATTAGGTTTCTTAAGTAATGGTTTAATCACTGCAGATTTGAAACATTTAGGAACAGATCCAGAAGTTAAAGAAAGACTAATCATTTCCAGCACAGTTGGCCCAAGAGTGGGCCACAGGTCCTTAAACAGTTTTGTTGGTATAGGATCAAATAAACAGGTTGTGCTTTTTGTTGACATTATGAGTTTTGTCAGCATGCCTAGTGAGATACTATCAAATTCTGTAAATCTAGGTAATACCTCAGTAGTGGCGCCCACCTCAATAGCAGGGTGTAGTGCCTGGGTTAAGGCATGCCGAGATATGTTTAACCTGATGTCTTCTATTTTCTTCCCAAAGTAATCCAGGAAAAGGAGAGCGAACTACAGGTGGTTGTCCATGCATAAGTGCTGCCACCGTGTCGAACAAGAACTTTGAGTTATGCTTGTTTTTGTTGATCAAATCAGAGTAGTAAGTCCGCTTTGTAGCCAATAATGCATGCTTATAGTCTAAGTTGAGGAGTTGATGCATCGCCGTAATGATATATAAGGTTGTTGTTCCACTAAACATGGCAGCGAAACTGTAAATTTAATAAGTGCGTGATCAGACACCACTGATGTAAGAGGCATGATGTCAATATTCGTGACAGCAATACCATGTGTGAGAACCAGATCCAGGGTATTTCCACTAATGTGCATCGAATCCCAAATGCATTGCCGAAATCCTAATGCATCCACAATTTCCATAAATGATTTGCAGAGGGGATCAGAAGGCTTATTTATATGAATGTTAAAGTCACCAATGATCAGAATGTTATCTACACTAGTTGACAAGTTAGAGATGAATGCACCAAATTCATCTAAGAATTCAGAATATGGGCCAGGAGGCCTATATACAGTGATCCTGAGCAGAGAGGCGAATCAGATGCTCAAACTGGTTATATTTGTAACCCCCAACAGCTAATAAGCTAAACCTAGATTTATAAATAAGAGCAACACCCCCGCCTTGCTTCGCATCACGAGGGATGTGACTAAATGTATATGCTGGTGGGCAGGCCTCATTTAAAGTGAGGACAGCTGTAGTTTTAAGCCAGGTTTCACATAGCCAAATCATATCTAAGTGATGATCAATAATTAGATCATTGATCAACAATGATTTTAAGGACAGTGATCTTATGTTAATGAGACCCAGTCTAAGGACCTCAGTGGGGTTGACCGTTGAACTGTTTGGGTTTAGGGGTGGTTCCAGTGTAGCATATATAAGATGCCTAGAAGTAGGTTTAGGTTTGAGACATTTGACGCTCGTTGTAGGTAGCAGACATGAAATCTTTGCTATTGCTGGAACAACCACTGGGCCATCCTCAATTTCAACATCATCCAATATAGTAATGGGTATTAAGTTTGGAAAGCATATCCCTCTATGATTTTTATGGACACGACTACGGAAGCAGGCCACAGTCTCAACTTGTTGAAATTCCCTCCCTGGCAAACAAACTGCAGTATCACCATAATGAATTTTCTGCACTAAATTCCCTGCTAAGCTAATGGATTCCACACCCACATTTGTCATAAGCCTTGCAGGGTCTCTAATCATCTGCTCCGTGGCCTGCTGTAGATTCCTAATGTTAGCCTCCCTGTAGAGCTCTATCTATGTTCGCAGACAAGATGGCGGCACCTTCCCCAGTAGGGTGGAGGCCGTCCGGCATCAGCAGGCCACGGCGGCCACAGAACAAAGGCCAGTTATCAATAAAGCTAAAGCCTTGCTGTCTACAAAACTGCGCCAGCCACCTATTTAATGATGTCAGCCTGCTAAATGCCTCATCAGTACCTCAGTACGTCTTCCCTTCTGCAGTGTCAGCACCCTAAGATGAGATGCAGTGTCGGGAGCTCTGGCCCCAGGAATACATTTAACGTCAGCCGGCGTCTGTAACCTGACTTTATGTGTGATAGAATCCCCTATCACTAAATTCCAGTGTTTCGGCCTGGAGACAGCAGTGGAAGTCACTTGTGGGCTCAGAGAATTCACATCAGGCAAATCCAAGGGGGAGAACCGATTCACAGTTCGCACTGGCGAGTGTGATCGGGGTGCCACAACCGGGCACCAAGCCCTATGGAGCTTCCTCCACCTAGCCACAGTCCGAAAGCCATCCTCCACAGCCGGCGTTTCTAAGCTGATGCTAATGGGCTCGCTAGCCGGCCCAACACTAACCTCATCTGGAGTGCCCGTAACATCTAACTCCACTGAGCTAAGAAGCTGCTTTAACTTACAGACATGGCTCTCTAAGAGAGCCACCCTATCTTCCAACATCACGCAGGATTTACAGAGGGTGTAAAGTAGAATTAGTAGTGTACTTTGTGCACTAAGAAATTCAAGAATGTAGCCAAGCAAACATGAGCTAACCAATAATGGATAAGCTAACCACTCCTAAGGCTCACACAGACGCAAATAAATGAATTAAAATTCACAGCAGTTACACTGAAAAACTAACAGAAGTATTAAACAGGTAAAAAAGCAGCACCTATAAAATACACTAAACAGTTAATTAACTAACAGGAGTGTAAAAAAATTAAATGAAAAAATGATGACGGGGTCCGAAATACACTCAACAAAAATATAAACGCAACACTTTTGGTTTTGCTCCCATTTTGTATGAGATGAACTCAAAGATCTAAAACTTTTTCCACATACACAATATCACCATTTCCCTCAAATATTGTTCACAAACCAGTCTAAATCTGTGATAGTGAGCACTTCTCCTTTGCTGAGATAATCCATCCCACCTCACAGGTGTGCCATATCAAGATGCTGATTAGACACCATGATTAGTGCACAGGTGTGCCTTAGACTGCCCACAATAAAAGGCCACTCTGAAAGGTGCAGTTTTGTTTTATTGGGGGGGGATACCAGTCAGTATCTGGTGTGACCACCATTTGCCTCATGCAGTGCAACACATCTCCTTCGCATAGAGTTGATCAGGTTGTCAATTGTGGCCTGTGGAATGTTGGTCCACTCCTCTTCAATGGCTGTGCGAAGTTGCTGGATATTGGCAGGAACTGGTACATGCTGTCGTATACACCGGTCCAGAGCATCCCAAACATGCTCAATGGGTGACATGTCCGGTGAGTGTGCCAGCCATGCAAGAACTGGGACATTTTCAGCTTCCAAGAATTGTGTACAGATCCTTGCAACATGGGGCCGTGCATTATCCTGCTGCAACATGAGGTGATGTTCTTGGATGTATGGCACAACAATGGGCCTCAGGATCTCATCACGGTATCTCTGTGCATTCAAAATGGCATCAATAAAATGCACCTGTGTTCTTCGTCCATAACAGACGCCTGCCCATACCATAACCCCACCGCCACCATGGGCCACTCGATCCACAACATTGACATCAGAAAACCGCTCACCCACACGACACCACACACGCTGTCTGCCATCTGCCCTGAACAGTGTGAACCGGGATTCATCCGTGAAGAGAACACCTCTCCAACGTGCCAAATGCCAGCGAACGTGAGCATTTGCCCACTCAAGTCGGTTACGACGACGAACTGGAGTCAGGTCGAGACCCCGATGAGGACGACGAGCATGCAGATGAGCTTCCCTGAGACGGTTTCAGACAGTTTGTGCAGAAATTCTTTGGTTATGCAAACCGATTGTTTCAGCAGCTGTCCGAGTAGCTGGTCTCAGACGATCTTGGAGGTGAACATGCTGGATGTGGAGGTCCTGGGCTGGTGTGGTTACACGTGGTCTGCGGTTGTGAGGCTGGTTGGATGTACTGCCAAATTCTCTGAAATGCCTTTGGAGACAGCTTATGGTAGAGAAATGAACATTCAATACACGAGCAACAGCTCTGGTTGACATTCCTGCTGTCAGCATGCCAATTGCACGCTCCCTCAAATCTTGCAACATCTGTGGCATTGTGCTGTGTGATAAAACTGCACCTTTCAGAGTGGCCTTTTATTGTGGACAGTCTAAGGCACACCTGTGCACTAATCATGGTGTCTAATCAGCATCTTGATATGACACACCTGTGAGGTGGGATGGATTATCTCAGCAAAGGAGAAGTGCTCACTATCACAGATTTAGACTGGTTTGTGAACAATATTTGAGGGAAATGGTGATATTGTGTATGTGGAAAAAGTTTTAGATCTTTGAATTCATCTCATACAAAATGGGAGCAAAACCAAAAGTGTTGCGTTTATATTTTTGTTGAGTGTAGCTAATGTAAGCTAACCGCTAGCGAAAATGCTAGCTGCTCCTAAGATTTTACACAGGAGTAAAATAATTATTTACAATTCACAGCAGTTCGACTGAAAAATGAACAGAAATATTAAACAGGTAAAAAAGAAACGCTATAAAAAGTAACAACGGAGAGGGGAGGGGTCGACCTAGCTAGTGAAAGCTAACTGCTAGCGAATGCTAACTGCCAGTGAAAGCTAACCGCTAGCAAATGCTAACTGCTAGCGATTCACAACAGGACTGCTGTTAAATAACATTCAGAGTAGATACAATTAATAACCAGAAGAGTGCTAAACAGAAATAAAAGAAGCGTATACAACCGTGTGAAGTTCAGAGTGGCGTCACAGCAACAAACAATCCGTCAGAAGCAAGTTGAGGTACAATTACCACTTCTGCTGTCATTTATCATCTGATACTTGTGTTGACAGAGATTCTGCTTAAACAAATGGAACAACAGTTTTTCTGTGATAAATGTGAATGCAACACAAGGCAAGATACTACCTTGGTCCATGTTTGAGAGGAATAGCAGAACTGAGCTGCAGTGAGATGAAATGGCATGATATTGTCTGATTGCTGCTACTGGCAAGTTGAAATGGCCTTGTAATTCAGATTTGGTGGCCAATCTGCGGTGTTAAGGTAGTCCACATCCAACAGGCAACAATGTGTTGCTTAAAAACCAACAATAACTTGGTTTGTTTATGCTGATGTAGATCTTGATTTGAGCAGACTCAAAAGTAAGACCAAAGTCCTCATGGAATATAACAGGGAAGCCCAGCATGGAGATGACAGAGCTATATTCAGTGATCAGTTATTTGGAATGCAGATACTCCTTAAGGCCTGCAATGAATTAGCAAAAAACATGGGATCGTGCACCAGCACAATGAAAATTGAGATCATGTGTGCTGGACTTGAAGCTGATCTCGACAGTGATGGAGTTAAACTCAAAAAATGTGAAACATATCAAGTACATGCATACCAGCGATATTGTGCTTATAGGGAGCTGTCTCATCAAGTGTTTGACTCAGGACCAAAATAAAAATTTACAGTCAGTGCGTTATGCTGCTACTACTGTACTCTTTATGGTCATCAAGTTAAAAAAATTGTAGAATTCAAACATCCTAGAGTTTACAATCCCTGCCTCACTGGTGACATTTTACCAGGAGACCTTTTACCTTTTTTGCTCAAATCACAATATGACACAAGGTTGAGTCATATAATTTAGGGAATTATTCCCACACTGCTGATCAGTTTTTCCTCTGCTGTGCTGCTCGTGCTAACATCACAAACAGCTGTTAGTTCATCAGCTGCAAAAGGTCAGTAGTGAATTGGTCAAAGCACATTCTGATGTTTGAGGGGGGAGAGGTTGGAAGTCTTCAATTTTCTTCCAATGTACAAGAACTACACCCAGTTATTCACACATGCTTAGATCTTCTGTTTAAACAATCTCAGCCAACTGATGTCACTGGATAATTTTCTGTTGCTTTAATCACAATGTGCAGGATATATTTAAAATGTGTGTTCTGCTGTAAAATGCAACCTCTGTTATTTATTTGTATTTTCACTGTGGCTGCAGTTGTAAGCTTGTGTGAAATTATATCCATCTATTTGATAATAAGTTGTACAGTATATAGGCCCTGAGTCCCATTGTGTCATAGGTAGTTTTTTTCCCCTCAGCATTCAGAACAGTGTGATGGTGGTGTTGGTGGCTTCCCTCACTATTCTACTTCAAGCACAGCCACTCAGTTTTAGAGAACTACCTACTTCTTGTAGACTGAACATACCGTACCATACCGTTTGTATTTCTGAATGATTAATATAAATTAAGTAAGTCCAAGACATATTCAGTGATTTAGAAATGTTCATGCTTTCATCTCCCAACTTGTCTCAAGAAAACTGGCTGTACAAGTGATGATTTAGATTAGAGATTGGATAGAACTTTATTAATCCCTTGGGAAGACTCCCTCAGGGAAATCGACATTCCAGCAGCATTGTTTAGCAGCACACAGGGTAAGAAGCAAAAAAGTAAAAAAGAAAATGTGCAAATATAAATATAAATACACAAATATAAATACCAGACATACTGATCGCGACTGGTTTACTGGCTGCTACTCTTCCCCTCTTTCCTCTCTGTCTTCCTGTTACTCCTTCTACCCCCTGAGCGAGGAGTTGTACAGTCTGATGGCCTGAGGGACAAAGGAGTTTTTCAGTCTGTTGGTCCTGCACTTGGGAAGGAGCAGTCTGTGGCTAAAGAGGCTCCTCTGGTTGCTGATGACATAAATTGCTTCATCCATCTTTATTTTTTGGGAATGTTTCAGGCCCAACATGGATGAATGGATACATATAAACAAATTAAATGAAGTTGACCATATATAACATTTTGGATTTGTATCGTAATTTTCTCAATGTAACAAAATAATAATAATGCACAATCCAAAGAAAATAATACCAAATCAGTAAACTTAATTGTCCATACTGTAATGAGAGATTACATTATTTTTATAAAGTCTTTTAAAGCTGACTAGAGTAGCGCGTAATTTAATATGTTCAGGACAGATGTTCCAAATGTTTACACCTTTTACAGAAACACAGTGACTTTTTACAGTAGTTCGAGTATTTAATTTATCAAATAATAATGTTCCTCTCAAATGATAACTTTAGTCCTTCATTTTAAACAGATCTTTGACATGTTGAGGCAGAAGTTTGTTTTTTGCTTTATACATGGTTTATATTGTAATATAATCAACTAAGTCCTTGAATATCAGAATATTCATACAAAAAAATAGTGGGTTTGTTGGCTCATGGTAAGGTTTAATACTGATAATTCTTATGGCTTTCTTTTGCAATACGTATATTGAATTAGTGTTTGTTTTATGTGCTTCCCCAAACCTCAATACAATATGTTATATATGGAGCTATTAATGAATAAAATAAAGTGATTAGCGAATATTGAGGGAGGAAATCTTGGGCTTTATGCAGGATCGCAAGTGTTTTCCATCTTAATTTATCATCAATGATAACTCCAAGAAATTTTGTTTCAATTACAATTTCAATTTATTTTCTGATTGTGGGTTGTACATTTCTCTGTGTAAAGTGTTTTTCTCCTTCACAAACCCCATTCACTCCGAACTGCACTTTTTCCTTTTATATAACACAAAAGCCCGTCTGTGGGGTTGTGTGGATTTGTGACAGTATTATTTGACCTGTAGAACATAACCACTTCTGAGCAATCAGAAAATAAGTTTATTTCTCTGATTTAATACGATCTCTCTCTCAAGATCTCATTCATTCTGTACTTTGCTCAACTGTCTCTTGCTTTCTTTAACATAACACAAAACCCTTTTTGCAGGGGTGTGTATGTAGTGGCTGCACTCTGTGTTGTGTTGTTATGTCTCCGCCCATTCATTCCCCTGGGGACGTGAATTCACAATCTCTGGGATGGGAGTCGGACTCTCTAACCAGAAGGCTAAAACCCAGGGCTCTGGCCTCATGACCAGAGAATCCTTTTGAGCTGTTGGGAGTGAGGTTTACTAACTGCGTATGCACAGCAACACCTGCTGGCCTCCGTTACACTCACCCCCTAAACTCACTCCCATCCGGGTCACGGCACCACTGTAGCGGCTGCACTCTGCGTTGTGTTGTTATGTCTCTACCCATTCGCTCCCCTCGGGACGGGAACTCACAATCTCCAGGATGGGAGTCGGATTCTCTAACCAGAAGGCTAAAACCCAGGGCTCTGGCCTTGTGACCAGAGAATCATTTTGAGCTGTTGGGAGTGAGGTTTCCTAACTACATCTGCACAGCGGCACCTGCTGGCCTCCGTTACATGTACATTTGTGACTGTGTTATTTGTCAATGAACAAACATAAAAACAACAGTTTAGATAGATAGATAGATAAATACTTTAATAATCCAGAGGGAAATTGTGTGGTGTCCGCTGCTCTCATTCATACATATAAAAGTTACACAAGTTAATAAATGAATAGTTCAAAAACAGTATACAAAGTGCAACAAGTTACAGGAGTCAAGGCACCTCAGACAATGATTAGGCATTTATAGCCCCCCGTCTGCTGCCCCTGGCTGATGTGGCTGCATTATACACCCTGATGGCCCAAGGGACAAAAAAGTTCTTCAGTCTGTCAGTGGAGCATTTGAGGGAGAGGAGTCTGGAACTGAAGGCGCTCCCCTGCTTGGATATCACAGAGTTCAGGGGGTGGCTCTGACTGGATAGGATTGCCCTGATCTTGGAGAGTGTTCTCTGCTCCAGCACCTTCTCCACAGGGTCCAGACACAGTCCCACCACAGAGCCTGCTTTTTTAATGAGCCGGTTCAGCCTCAAAGTGTCCTTCTTCCTCTCACCGCCCCCCCAACACAGAATGGCATAGAAAACAACACTGGAAATGATGGACTGATAGAACATGTGCAATAACTTGGAGCAGACCCTGAATGGAGCCAGCCTCCTAAGAAAGTACATTCTACTCTCTCCTTTCTTGTAGACAGTATCCATATTAGCTGCCCAGCTCAGCCTGTTATCCAGCTGCAGCCCAAGGTACTTATAGGTGGAAACCACCTCCACCTCGGATCCATCGATTACGATGGGCTGCACAGAGGCTGGCGCCTGCCTGAAATCAAACACCACTTCCTTTGTTTTGGTGGTGTTGAGCAGGAGCTTATTTTGCTGGCACAATCCCACAAAGTCCTTCACCACGCTCCTATACTCCCCCTCTTCACCCTCTTCACATTTACATTTACTTTAATGGACTACCCAGCAGTGGGGAATAAGTTTCATTACAGTAGAAGTCTTTCGGAAAGTGCTATAACTAGGTTTAAGGATATGATTCCTTCTTTATGTTCTCCATTGCCATATACCAACACAGTGCAGAGTAGCTACCTAAACTCTGTGAGTGAGATAGATTATCTCGTCAATAGTTTTACATCCTCATTGAGCACAACTTTGGATGCTGTAGCTCCTCTGAAAAAGAGAGCCTTAAATCAGAAGTGCCTGACTCCGTGGTATAACTCACAAACTCACAGCTTAAAGCAGATAACCCGTAGGTTGGAGAGGAAATGGTGTCTCACTAATTTAGAAGATCTTCACTTAGCCTGGAAAAAGAGTCTGTTGCTCTATAAAAAAGCCCTCTGTAAAGCTAGGACATCTTAATACTCATCACTAATTGAAGAAAATAAGAACAACCCCAGGTTTCTTTTCAGCACTGTAGCCAGGCTGACAAAGTGTCAGAGCTCTATTGAGCCGAGTATTCCTTTAACTTTAACTAGTAATAACTTCATGAATTTCTTTGCTAATAAAATTTAAACTATTAGAGAAACAATTACTCATAACCATCCCAAAGACATATCGTTATCTTTGGCTGCTTTCAGTAATGCTGGTATTTGGTTAGACTCTTTCTCTCCGATTGTTCTGTCTGAGTTACTTTCATTAGTCAAATGATCTTCTTATGGCCTAAGACAGTGGACTCATCTCTGTGCTTGTCCTGTTAGACCTCAGTGCTGCTTTTGATACTGTTAACCATAAAATTTTATTACAGAGATTAGAGCATGCCATAGGTATTAAAGGCACTGCGCTGCGGTGGTTTGAATCATATTTATCTAATAGATTACAATTTGCTCATGTAAATGGGGAGTCTTCTTCACAGACTGTTAATTATGGAGTTCCACAAGGTTCTGTGCTAGGACCAATTTTATTCACTTTATACATGCTTCCCTTAGGCAGTATTATTAGAAAGCATTGCTTAAATTTTCATTGTTACGCAGATGATACTCAGCTTTATCTATCCATGAAGCCAGAGGACACACACCAATTAGTTAAACTGCAGGAATGTCTTACAGACATAAAGACATGGATGACCTCTAATTTCCTGCTTTTAAAGTCAGATAAAACTGAAGTTATTGTACTTGGCCCCACAAATCTTAGAAACATGGTGTCTAACCAGATCCTTACTCTGGATGGCATTACCCTGACCTCTAGTAATACTGTGAGAAATCTTGGAGTCATTTTTGATCAGGATATGTCATTCAATGCGCATATTAAGCAAATATGTAGGACTGCTTTTTTGCATTTGCGCAGTATTTCTAAAATTAGAAAGGTCTTGTCTCAGAGTGATGCTGAAAAACTAATTCATGCATTTATTTGCTCTAGGCTGGACTATTGTAATTCATTATCATCAGGTTGTCCTAAAAGTTCCCTGAAAAGCCTTCAGTTAATTCAAAATGCTGCAGCTAGAGTACTGACGGGGACTAGAAGGAGAGAGCATATTTCACCCATATTGGCCTCTCTTCACTGGCTTCCTGTTAATTCTAGAATATAATTTAAAATTCTTCTTCTTACTTATAAGGTTTTGAATAATCAGGTCCCATCTTATCTTAGGGACCTCTTAGTACCATATCACCCCAATAGAGCGCTTCGCTCTCAGACTGCAGGCTTACTTGTAGTTCCTAGGGTTTTTAAGAGTAGAATGGGAGGCAGAACCTTCAGCTTTCATGCTCCTCTCCTCTGGAACCAGCTCCCAATTCGGATCAGGGAGACAGACACCCTCTCTACTTTTAAGATTAGGCTTAAAACTTTCCTTTTTGCTAAAGCTTATAGTTAAGGCTGGATCAGGTGACCCTGAATCATCCCTTAGTTATGCTGCTATAGACTTAGACTGCTGGGGGGTTCCCATGATGCACTGAGTGTTTCTTTCTCTTTTTGCTCTGTATGCACCACTCTGCATTTAATCATTAGTGATTGATCTCTGCTCTCTTCCACAGCATGTCTTTTTCCTGATTCTCTCCCCTCAGCCCCAACCAGTCCCAGCAGAAGACTCCCCCTCCCTGAGCCTGGTTCTGCTGGAGGTTTCTTCCTGTTAAAAGAGAGTTTTTCCTTCCCTCTGTCGCCAAGTGCTTGCTCACAGGGGGTTTTGACCGTTGGGGTTTTTCTGTAATTATTGTATGTCTTTTGCCTTACAATATAAAGCGCCTTGGGGCAACTGTTTGTTGTGATTTGGCGCTATATAAATAAAATTGATTTGATTTGATTAGATTCACCCCCCCAATACATGCCACAATTGCAGTGTCATCTGAGAACTTGTATCGGAGTTGTAGTGAAAGTCCGTAGTGTAGAGGGTGAAGAGGAGGGGTAAAAGCACCATGCCCTGAGGTGCTCCAATGCTGCAGGTCAGTGTAGAGGACCTACATCCCCCCACTTGTACAAACCAGTTGGTCAAATAATAATCCGAAATCCAGAGCACGAGGTGGGTGTCCACAGCCATGATGTTAAGTTTCTCTGGGATGCATTGTATTAAAAGCACTGGAGAAGTCAAAGAAAAGCATCCTTTCATTTCTCTGATTTATTTCTCTGATTTAACAGAATTCTGAGCAGAGCTGGTCTCTCTCTCTCTCTCTCTCTCTCTCTCTCTCTCTCTCTCTCTCTCCTCTCTCTCTCTCTCTCTCTCTCTCTCTCTCTCTCTCTCTCTCTCTCTCTCTCTCTCTCTCTCTCTCTCTCACAGACCCCATTCACTCATTCACTCTTCATTATTCCACACTTGACCATCTCTCTCTCTCTCTCTTTACATTTGTGTGGAGGTGTGACTGTGTTATTTGACTTTTAGAATGTACACATGCTGAAACCTATAAGCATAGAACAGAAGAGGGTCTCAAAATAGACTGTTTTTATTATTATTTTGATGGAAATGACACTGAAAGAGTCACTCGTGAATCTCACATGTATGGACATTGACAGAACCACTAAATTAAAGGCTGGACCAGAAATATATGGTTGGATATTTGTGCACATCACGGGGATTTTTGAACAATTTCTTTAACCATCCATGCAGACCTGCCCCTCGTGGCCAGTGTTGATGGAGACCCACTAGTTTTATATATAAGGCATGATGATACATTTTAAATATACACTGTGTTTTTCTGCCTGCTAACGCTGACGTTGATCCACACTAAATCATTTCAACGCATGCAATGGGCGTACTGCTGCAGCCTCAACCGTGGCACATACATGTATTTTTAGTTTGTGGTCTCACTAGTTCCACACAGCCCGTACTCCTGGCCATCTTCTTGATAAAAAGACATGAAATATGATGTGACCCTAATGCAAAACATACTCTCTGGGCGTGCAGCAATGCACCCCGCCACTCCCACTCCAGCTTCCCACACGTTCTGTCCTTGCAGGGTAAAAACATCTTCCATTTCAGATTGAGCAGGATCATCTACTGGTGTCTTAAAACATCTATCACCAGTGAGCTTCCTTAAGTGAACCTTGGGTTAAAACTTTGGGCCCCAGAGCATTTATTAAGCCACATCTGGGAATGTCATTACAGAGCTGAAGCATTGGCGAGGAGGATGGGATGGAATGGTGTGGAGGGAAAAAGGAGAAGCAAGAAGGCAAAAATTGAGGGAAAGATCAAACTTGAGGAACTTGTTTGAAAAAAGCACAAAAATCAGATGCTGTAAGCTGTTCAGTCTGATTTAATTCATGCATTTCACCATGACTGACATAGCACTTTATGTAGTGTCTCCAGCTGTATACTTCAGCAAGGGATCTTGCACTTTGCTGTGGTGGCCAAGAGGTTCCACAACACTTCCAAATTAAGAAAACAGTTGCAAATGCAAATGCACATGCAAAAAAAACAAACAAAAAAACAACACACAAAAAGCCCAAAATAGCACCTGCATCAATTCAAATTCAAAGAAACATGTTACAAGTTGAAAAAAGAGAGTACATCAGTGAGTAGATGAACAGCCACATGTTCATATTCAAGCCAGAATGATCTTTCAGGAGACTGATGCAATATTTGTTTGTGGATTTTGTCTTTCAACAAAACTGGATTTAGCTGCTGTAGGAGCATATGGTATATCCAAATGCATTTTAGTCTGTACTCATCTTGTCATAATGTGAGGACAGAGTTTTATTCATTGTTGTGACAACACACAAAAACAGTTGAGATGCTACAGTGTTCACATCTGCAGAGGCTGGAAATTTCAGTCAGCTGACAGCGACAATGAAGTCTGTCCTCGGAATGTGTTCGTCTCTCCTTTTCTGTGTGTTTCTGTGTGTCTTTTGTGAGTGTGTGTGTGAACGTGTTGTCTCCCTGTCAACTGGAATCACATCAAAGCTGGACACAAGAAGTTCCATTTCCTGTATTGGGTGAAAGACCCACCAAGCACATGAGAGAAAAGAAAAATGTAGAGCATGAGTTTTTATCCATTAAATTCTAGATGAACCCAAGGTTTGCTGTGACAGTTTTACTGTGATGACATCACTTAAAAAAGGGTTGCATGTAGTTGATTTTGAGTGTTTCCTCCCTTGGAAATACATCTGAAAAAAGGGTCATCTTATATATAGCGTGTAGGTTTTAAAATGTCAATACATCTACAACAGTGGGTGATGTCAAATACGAGTGAAAGAAGTGTGCCCTACAGGACTGAAGTGATGAATCCCTCAAACATTTTATGGAAGCAGTTCGATGGCATCAAGGTGAAAGCTGTGCATTTTATCATCATAGACACTGTAAGCTTGTGGTTAGCTATTTATTGCTGTCAGAGAAACACAATGCACATGTAGCTCTCTTTTGATAAAACATTGGAATGAAGTGCTGCACGGTGCCAGAAGAAAACCCTATATGGAACTGAGAAGTTATTGTGTAAAGTGTAAGCTCATGTTGATGAATGCAGCAAAGGCATCAAACAACTCTAAAGCAGCCAAGAAATAGGGTGTGACTTTTAAGGTGAGAAGAAGTAAAAAAAAAAAATACCATCTTAATGCTAACAGTCAGACAAAAGCTTACCATGGACCTAAAAGGACCTGCTTCCAAGAGAGTGATAGGTGGCTGTGTTCATACGTATGTTGTGTGGGCCGCCAGAAGAGGAGGTACTGCTGGCCCACCACCAGAGGGCATCCTGCCTGAAGTGCGGACTTCAGGCACGAGGGGGCGCTGCCGCCTTACAGGAACAGCCGAGGTGACAGCTGTCACTCATCAACTATGACAGCTGTCACCGATCATCTGCACTTCACCCTGGATAAAAGCAGGATGACACCTCCACCACGTCGCCGAGATATCGACTTCTTTGAGAGGTAACTTTCTCTGCCTGTGTTGATTGATTCCAAGAGCTATTGTGTTGCAGCTGTGTACTCAGAGGACCGGCGTGGGTCGCGACTGTTTCGTCCAACTTCCCACCAGATAAGTGGTACTCATATGCTGCACGAGTGTGTGTTAGAGGTGGAGGTGGAATTCCCACCGTTATTGTTACAGGGTGTATACACACCCACACTTGACTGTCTTTGTTCTCCGCCAGCAGTACCAGAGCCGACACGCTGAGACGGTGGCCACCTGGGGACTTCGGGACTTGGCGGCTCCAGTATCCTTCGGGTTCGGTGGCGGTGGAAATCGTGTGGTTCCGGTTCATCTCCAGACGGACGTCTCCTATCGTCGAGCCTGCCCACACGACACCTTCATTCGTTGACTTGTATCTATTCTATAATCTGCTGTGTGTGGTTGTGACATTCACAACAGTAAAGTGTTCTAATTTAACTCCCTCTATTGTCCGTTCATTTACGCCCCCTGTTGTGGGTCCGTGTCACTACACTTTCCCAACAGGATATCTCGGCCAGCGTCATGGACTCCGAGGGGCATCACCCAGCTGTTGAACGACCAATGGGAGAGCAGGGAGCGCAGGCGTCTGCAGGAGGCGTGATTGGTGAGCTGCAGCACATCCTCACCGCCTTTACGGCTCGGTTGGATCAAATGACCGAGCAAAACATCCTCCTGAACCGCAGGGTGGAGGCTCTCTCCACACAGGTGGCGGCGAGCGCTCAGGGCGCTGCGGCAGCTCCTCCTCCTGCCGACCCTGTGCAGGATATGAATGTTCCAGTGGTTGTTCAACAACCCCTCCCACCTTCCCCTGAAGCATACATAAGCCCTCTAGAGCCATACGGAGGTTGTGTGGAGACGTGCACGGACTTTCTCATGCAGTGTTCGCTCGTCTTTGCACAACGTCCCGTCATGTACGCGTCAGATGCTAGTAAAGTAGCTTATGCAATTAATCTGCATCGAGGAGAGGCACGCGCTTGGGCTACGGTGCTTTGGGAGCAAAATTCACGGCTCCTTCACACGTACACTGGGTTTGTGAGGGAGTTCAAAACCGTGTTTGATCACCCTAACAGGGGAGAGACCGCTTCGACTGTGCTGCTGTCAATGAGACAGGGACGCCGGAGCACAGCCGCTTATGCAGTCGACTTCCGCATCGCGACTGCGAGGTCCGGCTGGAATAACGCTGCACTCCGCACCGCCTTCGTAAACGGACTGTCGTCGGTCCTGAAGGAGCACCTGGTGGCCAAGGATGAACCGCGGGAATTAGATGGACTTATCGATCTTGTTATACGGTTAGACAATCGGTTGGAAGAACGCCGTCGGGAACGAGACAAAGGGCGTGGCTGGGCACGCGCCGTCCCTCTTCCTTCCGGGTCCGAAAAAGGTCCGCCCTTCCCACGCTCCCTGGCCTCTACGCCCCGTGTGGCGACAGCTCCCCCTGCTGACGAAGCTATGGACACGAGCAGGGCCACATTCAGACCACCGAATAGACAGAGGAGGCTTCCCCGCGGGGCGTGTTTTGTTTGCGGCTCAATTGAGCACCAATTGAGAGATTGCCCCGAACGGTTAAACACCAACGCCCGCCCCTAGAAACTGGGCTTAGGGTGGGCCAAGAAATTCACGTGGGACACACACACATTTCCACATGGCTCCCAGTTACAATCCTTAGCGGGGATTTAACCCTTCAGGCCCCAGCACTGGTAGACACAGGGTCAGAAGGGAATCTGCTAGACAGCAGATGGGCCAGGGAGGTAGGGCTCCCTCTGGTGGCGCTTCCTTCACCATTGCAGGTGCGAGCACTAGATGGCACCGTACTCCCTTTAATCACACACAGGACGCTACCAGTAACTCTGGTGGTGTCAGGAATCAGTCTGTGACCCCCTCTACCTCCCGTGTGATTCTGGGGTTCCCCTGGATGCTAAAACACAATCCCCGGATTGATTGGCCATCCGGGGTGGTGGTACAGTGGAGCGAGACCTGCCATCGGGTGTGTTTGGGATCCTCGGTCCCTCCCGGTTCCCAGGCTAAGGAGCAGGTCAAAGTTCCCCCCAATCTGTCGGCGGTACCGGTTGAGTACCACGATCTTGCTGACGTTTTTAGCAAGGATCGGGCACTCACCCTTCCCCCGCACCGTCCGTACGATTGTGCCATCGATTTGATGCCAGGCGTGGAGTTCCCGTCCAGCAGGTTGTACAACCTCTCCCGACCTGAGCGCGAATCGATGGAGACCTACATCCGGGACTCCTTAGCTGCCGGGCTGATCTGTAACTCCACCTCCCAGATGGGAGCAGGTTTCTTTTTTGTGGGCAAGAAAGATGGCGGTCTTTGTCCATGCATTGATTACCGGGGGCTGAACGAGATCACGGTTCGCAACCGATACCTGTTGCCTTTGTTGGATTCGGTGTTCACCCCCCTGCATGGAGCCAAAACATTCACAAAACTGGATCTTAGGAACGCATATCACCTAGTTCGGGTCCGGAAGGGAGACGAATGGAAGACGGCATTCAACACCCTGTTAGGTCATTTTGAGTACCTGGTCATGCCGTTCGGCCTCACTAACGCCCCCGCGACGTTCCAAGCTTTGGTAAATGACATCTTGCGGGACTTCCTGCACCGATTCGTCTTCGTGTATCTGGACGATGTACTCATTTTTTCTCCGGACCCTGAGACCCATGTACGGCATGTACGTCAGGTCCTGCAGCGGTTGTTAGAGAACCGGCTGTTTGTGAAGGGCGAGAAGTGTGAGTTTCACCGCACCTCTTTGTCCTTCCTGGGGTTTATCATCTCCTCCAACTCCGTCGCCCCGGATCCGGCCAAGGTCGCAGCGGTGAGAGACTGGCCCCAACCTACGAGCCGTAGGAAGCTGCAACAGTTCCTCGGCTTTGCAAATTTTTACAGGAGGTTCATTAAAGGGTATAGTCAGGTAGTTAGTCCCCTGACAGCCCTGACCTCACCAAAAGTTCCCTTCACCTGGTCGGATCGGTGCAATGCCGCGTTCAGGGAGTTGAAACAGCGCTTCTCGACTGCACCCGTCTTGGTGCAGCCCGATCCCAGTCGCCAGTTTGTGGTTGAAGTGGACGCCTCTGACTCAGGGATAGGAGCCGTGCTATCCCAGAGCGGAGAGACCGATAAGGTTCTTCACCCGTGTGCCTATTTCTCCCACAGGTTGACCCCAGCAGAACGGAACTATGACGTGGGCAATCGAGAGCTCCTTGCAGTGAAAGAGGCTCTTGAGGAGTGGAGACACCTGCTGGAGGGGGCGTCAGTGCCTTTCACGGTTTTTACTGACCACCGGAACCTGGAGCATATCAGGACCGCCAAACGACTGAACCCCAGGCAAGCCCGCTGGTCACTGTTCTTCGGCCGTTTTGACTTCCGGATCACCTACCGCCCCGGGACCAAAAACCAGAGGTCGGATGCCCTGTCCCGGGTGCATGAACATGAAGTCAAGACCGAGCTGTCGGATCCACCAGAACCCATCGTACCAGAGTCCACTATCGTGGCTACCCTTACCTGGGACGTGGAGAAGACCGTCCGGGAGGCCCTGGCACGGAGCCCGGATCCCGGAACAGGGCCGAAAAATAGACTATACGTCCCACCAGAAGCCAGGGCTGCCGTCCTGGACTTCTGTCATGGGTCCAAGCTCTCCTGCGTAGGACCGTGGCAGTGGTCCGGCAGCGCTTCTGGTGGGCGTCTCTGGAGGCTGACATCCGGGCTTATATCCAGGCCTGCACCACCTGCGCCAGGGGCAAGGCGGACCACCAGAAGGCACAGGGACTCCTTCAGCCGCTTCCTGTGCCTCATCGCCCCTGGTCCCACATCGGTCTGGATTTCGTCACAGGCCTCCCGCCGTCCCGGGGGCACACCACCATCCTCACGATAGTGGACCGGTTCTCCAAGGTGGCCCACTTCGTGGCCCTCCCGAAGCTCCCATCGGCCCAGGAGACAGCGGATCTCCTGGTCCACCATGTCGTCCGTCTGCATGGGATACCAACAGACATCGTCTCGGATCGCGGCCCCCAGTTCTCCTCGCAGGTGTGGAGAAGTTTCTGCCGGGAACTGGGGGCCACCGTGAGCCTCTCATCTGGGTATCACCCTCAGACTAACGGACAGGCTGAACGGGCCAATCAAGAGCTGGAGCAGGCCCTGCGATGTACGACATCCGCACACCCGACGGCTTGGAGTGAACACCTGGCCTGGATCGAGGGGGCACCGCCTTACAGGAACAGCCGAGGTGACAGCTGTCACTCATCAACTATAACAGCTGTCACCGATCATCTGCACTTCACCCTGGATAAAAGCAGGATGACACCTCCACCACATCGCCGAGATATCGACTTCTTTGAGAGGTAACTTTCTCTGCCTGTGTTGATTGATTCCAAGAGCTATTGTGTTGCAGCTGTCTACTCAGAGGACCGGCGTGGGTCGCGACTGTTTCGTCCAACTTCCCACCAGATAAGTGGTACTCAGACGCTGCACGAGTGTGTGTTAGAGGTGGAGGTGGAATTCCCACCATTATTGTTACGGGGTGTATACACACCCACACTTGACTGTCTTTGTTCTCCGCCAGCAGTACCAGATCCGACACGCTGAGACGGTGGCCACCTGGGGACTTCGGGACTTGGCGGCTCCAGTATCCTTCGGGTTCGGTGGCGGTGGAAATCGTGTGGTTCCGGTTCATCTCCAGACGGACGTCTCCTATCGTCGAGCCTGCCCACACGACACCTTCATTCATTGACTTGTATCTATTCTATAATCTGCTGTGTGTGGTTGTGACATTCACAACAGTAAAGTGTTCTAATTTAACTCCCTCTATTGTCCATTCATTTACGCCCCCTGTTGTGGGTCCGTGTCACTACACTTTCCCAACAACGTAGCTCAAAAAAGAAACGAGCAGCTGCATAAAATGAGCTTTTATCTGTATTCTTTTTAAATAAAACTATTTTATTTGTAATAAAAGAAAGTTCAGTCTTCAGGAAGCCAAAAATATATTTTGGTGGGGGGTGTCATCTTATAATCATGGCCATCATATTCAGAATGATACCATAAAATAAAATTGTATAACAGAAAACAGGCCATCTTAATGTGATAAAATATTGACTTTCATAATGGAAACAAGTTGAGGAAAGACAGGAAATAGAAATCATATTCAGTCCCCACAGTCCGTTATTGGATGTTTCATTGTTTTTTCTGAGCGTAACTCCACATTTTTCATCTTGATGACATCACAGATTTGAATAATGGCACCAGAGACTGGGGTATTCCCCTTCAGATGTAGCTTGGAAACATGTTCTCATTCTTGGAATTCTATTGCCTTCATATTTTTGTTTACTGTGGAAAAAATGATGCTCCTATTGTAAATTTAATGTGGACACTTGGAGACGAGTGCTGCAGTAAGTACGCTAACACCCACTTCATACACATCCAGACACACAGAGTCAATGTGTGACTGGGGACAAATTATTTGTGTTTGGTCTTTTTTCACAAGCAGCTGTGGTCTTGGTGGCCAACAGACCTAGGCTTTGGAAATGAAAGAAACTGACAAGTTCATTTCACATAACCACACATATATTGAGAAAGACCACGGGAGAAGGAAGAAGTCCGCTTTGGCTACATTCAAATAGCATCTTTTTCCACAGGATTGTGTGGTCCTGTGACTGTGTTATTTTAATTAAGAATATAACTGCTGCAAAACAGAAATTAATGGTTTTCGTCTCTGGTTTAATACAGCAGTTGCCAGACAGATTTTTAAAAAATTCTGTGGGAACCTTATATTTTATTATAACATTTATTGTAATAGTGGTCAGGTTTTCCATGCAGTTTCATGTGCTGTTCCACTAATTATTAGGAAAGTGATTATCAGACAATCTGTAGACAGATTGTTACATTCACAGAAAAAGGCAAAATTACATTACTAAAATTTATTACAACAGTAGTTGAGTAAGTTGTGCACCCACTATTATAATAATTATTGCAAAAGTGACAGTTATTACATCAGTGGTTGCATCAATAAATAGATAATTTTAGCAAGCACACAACATTATATTCTTCAAAAAGTAGGTTATGATTTGATGCACAGCTCTTATGTCTTCAGGTTTTAATGTTAACAAGACTTGTTAGAAATGTTGTTCCTGGATTTTTGTAGAAGCCATAAAACTTTGGGATAGATCTAGATAAAGGAAAGCTAGACCCAAATTTGATCTGGTGTGTTTACATTCAGTTCAGTTCAATTCAATTTCATTTATATAGCGCCAAATGACAACAAAGTTGCCTCAAGGCACTTCACACAAGTAAGGTCTAACCTTACCAACACCTCGTGCAAGCACACAGGTGACAGTGGTAAGGCAAAACTCTCTCTGATGATATTGAGGAAGAAACCCCAAGCAGATTCGACTCAAAGGGGTGACCCTCTGTGTAGGCCATTCTAACAATTTCAAGTTTTTTACAAAGTTTTACAAAGCTGAAGAAACAGAAAATAGAAAATTATAATAATATAAAGAAGATGAGAAGTCCACACAGGCGTCAGCACCACAGGCAGGTGTCGTCCACACCGTCAGTGACCCTGTTGCCGCAACAGGGTCACTTTCACATGAAGACTGGAGCGTGCAGGACCCGCCTCAAGTCTTCCACCTCATAGTCCATCTGGGCCCTTTAGTTCGTATCCATCCATCGTTCATACCTGGCACAGAGAGAAAAAGAGCAGAATCACTCAGCTGGAAAAAAAAACTACACCTAAAGTATAATTCATCAGCAGTAAATCAACAGGAAAACAGAGAAATTATTAAGGTGATCGTGGTTGCTAGCCTTAAGTTTCACTCACAGACCCAAAATTTAGATAAAGTTGAGGCAGAGACCTGTTCCACTGCTAATAAAATGACTTTAAAAAGATAGGAAGCATAGTACCACACTATACCTGTATGCTAGCCATCACTACACATAAATATTGCCAGAAAAATGTAAATATAGCTTAAAATTTAAAATTTTCATGCCAATTTGCACAAAACCAGAAAGTTAAAGTGGGTTCATGAATTAACCCGCAAGGTCAAATTTTCCAAAAATGAATCATTGAGGGAAAAAAAAAGTCATGTCTGCTTCTTTCTTGGCCTACTAATCCCGAATCCTTTCTGCTGATTTCTACTAAACTTGTGTTGTGATTTGAGTTCTGATGTGACCTCAAATGCAGAGAACAGACAGGTGTTCAAACAGTGTTCTTTAATCAAAGTCAATATTCAATCCAAGGTTGTACACAGGTGATCACATAATTCAAGGCAAAAGTAAACAAATAAACAAACAAAAAACAGGCTTGGAGGCCACAAGAAAAAACCATCGTTTAAACTAGGAGATCAAACTTAGAAGAGATGAGCATGAGGAAACACACGGGCAAAGACAACTGACCCACTAGCAACCATGAAATGTAAAAGCAGGGTTGAAGTATACTAGAGGTGATTATAGTTAGGGCCAGGTGCACAGATGACTGAATGAACACAGGTGTGAAACCAAACCAGAAGAAAGCAAACCAAACAAGAACAGAGAAGACCCTGTCAAAGTAAAATATGAAGTGGGGCAAAGCTGACAAACCTATGGAATAAAACCAATGCAGGATATTTAGGAATAAAAGTAAGCTTCAGTAAAACTTAGAAATGAGACTGAAACTAAATACACTTTTATAGAATAATCCAGAACTAAAAATGCTAAATATTTACAAACAAGAACTGTGAAATATAACTAGAACAGCAAATGTAAACAATGAAAAATGGAATCACTTAAAAATAAATGCAAAACTGAGAAAACACCACTGAATACTTAAAAGATGCAGGGGACAGACAACAGGGACAGGAACCACAACAACCTGGTATGCCAACGAAGGCTGACCCTGAAATTGCCTTTAAAGAATTAATTTTGTCAAAAGGTCAAGGAATTTGATTTTCAATCCAGTTGGAATGAAATGTGGTACACACTTTGGTGGCTTTAAAGTCAGAAGTAATTCCTATATAGGCTCTGAGACCTATGGTAACGGTGCATATCTCCAAGTTTTGTAGCATCAAGGTGTGGATGGCCTGCCAGTCCGACACAAGCCAAGACCCATACCTGTTTGCAGCTACGTATAGATGAAGTGTCTTGTCCAAGGACACAGACAGACAGCATGAGCAAGAATCTGACCCAGGTCTACATATTGGTTGACCAGCAGTTTATAAACTCAGCTACTTTTTTCCATGTCAAAGTCAGCCGCTGGTCAATCATTTGGTCAAAGTTAACTGGGGTCAAATGTTAGATTTCCGTAGCCCTTACTGTTTTCATCCCCAGGAGTACTACTAGCAAGTGCTGGCAAATACTGTAGCAGTGACAGCAAAAGCAGTCTGAGTAAGACACCTTCAAATGGTTGCGTTAATGTTGCCTGTGAAGACATGGGGCTGTTTTCTGACACACAAAAATGAGTTATGCCAAGGGTGCAAGTCCATTTGCAGTGTCTCGGAGTGTACTTTGTTACTGACATGGCAGGAAATAACAGCACAAAGCCATGCACTAGACACAAAGGGCAAATAACCAGTCAGATTGGCACCTGTCCTTCCCTTAAAAGCAGAGTGTGCCAGGTAAGAGCCACTCTGTTGTCATATAAGGACTACAAAATACCCATAAATAATGAACATGGCAATCCCAGCTGTTTTGTGCATAGTACCTGGCTTTACACTGCTATTTCCTGCTGTTTCATGTACAAAATACACTGGGACATGCCTCAAATAGGCTTGCACCAATCTGTGAAACTCAACTTAACACCTGCATTAAAAATTTAACCTGCCTCTGAGAGGGAGAGAGAGAGAGAGAAACAGCTCTCGTAAAATAGAGTATGAGTCCTTTTCTCCCTCCTTCTGCTCTATTTAATTAATTTTTCTTTGCGGTATCTTTTTCTTTGCCATTATACACACTAATTTTTCACCATTACCATTATGTGACAGAATATCATATGTACAAGCAGGTGGACTGTGTGTACATCATGAACCCACTTATATACAGTGCTTGACTTTAGACATTTTTTTTTTCTGGATTAATTCCAATCAGTACCCCTGGGGTCCATATTTTTATATATTTTCTGAAACTAATTCAGATGGAATTTTATACACTTGTCAGTCTTTAGTTTCACTTATTTTGATCATATTTGATTAAATAATGTAAGCTTCATATTAATTTTGATATAATGAGACTCCAAAGCAATTTTTTTTTTAGATCTGTGTCAATTTATCATAACTATTGAATTGTTGAAGCAGGTTTCATTCAGGATATTTGCATCAGAGCAACTGCAGTGAGTGGGTGGTAGTATGAATTTTTGTATTAGAAAGTTGTGTTTGAAAAAGACCAAAAAAAAATCTCAAAGTTTTTTTCAAAATGAAATGTGCTTAGTGTTTTTCAAAATAGTTGCAAAGTGACCCTATGTAATTAGAATACAGATATCTGTAGGAATGGCTATATATATATATATATATATATATATATATATATATATATATATAGAGAGAGAGAGAGAGAGAGAGAGAGAGAGAGATATAGAGATATAGATAGAGAGAGAGAGTACTGGTGGCCAAGACAGCAGATGTGATGGCCAAGCGGTTAAGTGTGCGTGTTTCTCAATAATAATAATCAATAATCTCGCTTCAATATCTCACTTAGATTACTGTAACTGCTTGTATGTTCACACTGACCAGTCACACCTTAACTGCCTACAGCTTGTGCTGAATGCAGCAGCTCGTCTCCTAACTTGGACAAAGAAGCCTGAGCACATAACTTCGGTGCTCTCTTCCCTTCACTGGCTTTCGGTTAAATACAGGATTGATTTTAAGATTCTTTTATTTGTTTCTAAGTCTCTGAATGGGCTGGCCCTGGAATACTTGTCTGACCTTATTAGGTTGCACCAGCCCTCCAGAGCCCTTAGGTCAGTGAACCAGATGCTTCTGGATGTTCCTTGAATGTTCTTAAAAATTTGAGGAGATTGAGTCTTTGCAGTTGCAGCTCCCACTTTGTGGAATGCACTACCTTTCACAGTGTGGACTGCGAATGGCCTCTCCAGTTTCAAAACCCTTCTCAAGTCTCATTTGTTCACCTTGGCCTTTTGCTGAGAAAAAAAACAAAACAAAACAAAACAAAAAAAACTTTTGTTGGGTGTTTTATCTGTTTTATTCTACTGTACTATTGTTGTTTTTATGTTTTTGTTTTTTTTTTGCTTTCATTGTTCTATTGCTTTTATTATTTTATTGCTGTGTCTATATGGGAGACCTTTGGCTGTGTAAATGTGCTATATAATTAAAACTGAGATTGACATTGACATTGTTTCTAGTGGAGAAGGTTTTCGGTTCAAGGCCACCCCTGCCCATTCTCCATGTAATGTTAAGTTGTGTCATGTATGCCAAATATGCCACATGGTGACCCCAAGTGAAACAAGGGAGAAACTGAAGGGACCTACTATTAAAAAGCAGAAAGTTCTACACCCAAGGTGTACAGATTAGTAGGTTTCATGACATGTACTGATCAAGGTTAATGTGTCAACACTGTCAGTATGCCATGAGGAATACGTACAAATTAAGTTAGGTAAGTTCTGGAATCATGCACTATTGCCTCGTGTTGCCCCATCCACCACAACACAGACCCATCTTGGGTCCCGAATTGTAAACCACCCAGACACACAAATGCTCCATCCCCACCTCTCAAAAGTAACCATCGATCTGCCACAGCCAGGTGAAACTCAGGTGTCTCCTTGGCCTTGTCCAGCTGTTAAGGTCCTCGACACTGAGGTATGTGCCTGCTGGATCATGTCCAGAGAAACACACCACATGTACAAAATGTTGTAGCTGACATTCCATCACAATATAAGCGATACTACTAAGCTTAGTTTCCCTAAGTAAACATTCGCTTGACACTAAGTCATACATTTTTAACCATCTCGATCTGAAGTTGAACAAACACGGTGTGAAACACGTCTCAGATTAAAACTGAACGATGCACTGGTTTTTCCCTAAACAGAATGTAGGTGTGACATTTTTATGAGGTCTTTCAAAAACTAGGTCAGTGTTCCTTCATCATGCACATGATGGAACATGTGTGAACATTTCAAGGGGAAAAGTTTCATGTCTGCAACTCAACAAGTGTTATACATGTTTTGGCAAGCAGAGGCTGAACAGTTGTGTCACTGATGCAAAGGTCTTTTTAGTGTATAAGGCTTTCATGCTCGCTTTCTAACAGCTGTGCATCATTTCTGGTGCTTGCTCATATGCTGGTACCTTCATTCATCCTCATAATCGCACTATACACTGTTTACACAAGCCTTATCTACTCGACTGTGTTCTAACACTGATTATAGTGTAGCCAGGGAGCTTTCAGTCTTCTGCATTCTGCTTTCTTAGGTTGATAGAAATGTTTCTTCTCCCTCAAAATATGCAAGGCACTAAATATTTTTCAGATGTAGCTTGGAGTGTTTTATGATGATTCTGGTTGTTTGAAAGTCAAGAACCTTTCTTCAACAATCAAACGAGGAAAAGTCATGTGAGCATGCCATGTTTGGTTTGGAGGCCTATTCAAGCCATCTTCCTCAACTCCAGCAGCAAAGCCAAAGAAGGACCAGTGGCAGCCACTGCTTCTGTCAGAAAGCTGGTTTTACAGGATGGTCCCTCTGCTCCATCACACTCCATGTCTGAGTGCACTTTGGTTCCAAGCTTTGGCCTCTCAGCTGACCATGTTTGGGCAAATTGAAGAGATGGTTTGAGAGAACTCCTCTTAAGATCAATTAAATTACTGCTGTCTTTGTTCAAAAGAAAATACAGTAATGTCACCGCTAAGGTCCAATTCATCATTTTTCCACATTAGAGAAGACATGTCAACTCTGAAAGCATGTGGATATGCTGTGTGTCTCTACTTACACCACATGACAAAATTTCCCTGGGTCTTGTATCGCAATCACCTAAACAGACAACCAATCCATCACCACCTCTCAAGAGTAACCATCCATCTGTTGCAGCCAGGTGAAACATGGGGGTCCCGTTGGGCTTCTCCAGTTGTTGTGGTCCTCAACACTGAGACACCCGGGCAGAGAGAAACACACTCCCTGTCCAAAATGTTGTAGCTGATGCTCCCTAACCATGCAAGTGATTCTCCTCATTTGAGTCTCCTTAAGTAATCACTCATTTGACACAGTCATGCCATCGTTACCCAAGGATTATCCAAGACGTCTGAGTACCAAAGGCATCTAGTTTTCACCTTAGTTTACTGGTTAGCATCAAAGTCTTAGAACCATACAGTAACACAACAAACACCAGAACCCTAAAGACTTCCATTGGCAAACATCTCTTCCCAGGTATACCCCGATCTCAAACGCAGAGGACTCAGAGAATGAATGTCATGAATGTTCACTGTTGGGATAAATTAATGTCTCTTTAAGTTCAACACTTGTGCTACACACAGATACACTTCCAATGACTGAGTCCAGGAAGTCATTTAATTCCTTGATCTAAAACTTGATCCAGGACAACAGCACACCCAAACACTTCAATTCCTTGATTGTCTAAATATCACAGCATCGTCCTTGAAGTCAGGGTCAGTTAAACCTTTCCTCGCCAACAATGGTAAACTGCTGGTTTCCACCACCATACCCAATGGCCAGTCAATGGCAGTATTATTATTGCAGGCATTACTGTTGTGTTATTTCTAAAACACCCTGCGCCCCTGCAAAAATCACCAGTCACATCCAAGAGAGTCTGTAACTCATTCTCATGGATGACATGATGTAGTTACTTCCTGGATACACACACTGCAATTATGAAAGGGTAAATAAAACAACAGCAATGGAATACTACAAAAAGGCTCTTGTTAGCACTTTTTTGAGTGTTTGAAAAGTATTAATAAACCAGTACTTTGATAAATCAAACAGTTAGTGGTTAAATTGTCTTTTAATCCTAACATTTGACTGTGTGTCTATTTGCTAGCTAATTTACCGGTTAGCAAGCCAACTTTAAGTACCCTTTTGTTTGATCTTGCAGTGGCTGAATTTGTTTGCCCAAGATCATAGCTGTGAATAATAAACAAATCTGAACTATGTTTGTGACAATAAATACTGTATGTAAAGACATGGAAAGGCATCTCTAATTATCAAAAGTATCCCAGCCCAGTCTCATGTTATTTATTTATTTATTTATTTGTGCTCCCATCACAAAATGAGTCAAATTTTCGTGATGGTTTTTTTTTAAACTCACTATTACTAACCCTACTCCTACCCCCAACCCTAACCTTAACCATAACCTAATCCTACTCCTTCCCCCCACCTGAACCATAACTACCCTGACCCCTGCTTCACTTTTAATTTCGTGCAGCCATCATGGAATGAATTACAATGAATTTGTGCTGCCATGACGAAAATGAGGCGTTTTTTGTCACAATATCACAAACCAATAGATTAATGTATATTTCATGATGCTGAATCACGACTTGCCGTGAGACTCGGTTGAATATCCATGACTCGTGGTTAGTAGTGTTAATCCTCCATGCTGACTGCATTTATTTAAAGGGAAAGGTTGGTTAAACTCTGTCCACTTTTCAACATGTGCACATTTTTCTCTACTGCCAAGGTTTAACTTGTACTCACCTCAGAGCAGCTGAGCACAGGCTCAGCATAATTCATTGCTCAGTTTTCCTGCTGACAGTGAAAAAAATTAACCCAAAATATTAAAGTTGAGGATAGAGAGCTACTAAAGGGGCCACAAAATTCTCCCAGAGTTCAGTCTAGGTGTTTTGGGACTAACCCAGTCCATCCTGTATTGAGTATGAGCTAAATCATGGGAAGTCTGATTGACCTCCAGATAAAAGTGACTTCTTGGGAGGACTTGGTATTGAACACAGCCAGGAGAGCACTGGAGAAAGCAACTCAGCCAGGTGTAAGCATTATTTACTCTTCACCTTTTTTGCTAGGGTGTGCATTATCGGACGCTCACTTATGGCCACCAGAATCCAACAAACAGCACCTGCTGACCTCTATCACTCGTTCAACTCCTTCAAGTGCACCTTGTTGGTCAGATAAAGTGGAAATGCAAGCCAAAATGATAAAAAACAAAACCCTAAAAAAGAAAAAAAAAAAGGAAAAAAAAAAGAAAAATGAAACGTATTGAATTAAGATAGCAATAAAACCCAAGTAAACACTGGAAAAATTTTCCATGATGGAGGGTTGTGTGGCATTTTGAAATGCCATCATCTCTTCTTAATTTTCCACAAATCTCACTGTACCAGTGGACACACATAGTTATCCCCTTTGTCATATATCAAACCAAATGGTAGGGCCCAGTCACACTATGATGTGAATTGGCTGACGCTGGCTGAAGTAGCAGATTTACAAAAAGCCCTGTCAAATGCCGGTAAAAGCTCACTCCAGGAGTCCAAATTTCCTGCTTCCAGTGCAGGCTGACATATTCTAGCAGATGGTGCCATTGTACTGGCGGAGCTTGACGTTTGATGACGGTCTAAAGACTCACACAGGAGGTAGTTTAACTTCTGCCATTGAGGGTGGGTGCATTTGTAGTGCACTCCTCGGAGCAGTAGCATAGTTTTGGGGGAAGCTTATTGTTGATTCAACATTTGAGATGTTGTCACGTGACATTCAATTCAATTTCAATTTATTTTCATTTATATAGTGCCAAATCACAACAGAGTTGCCTCAAAGTGCTTCACACAGGTAAGGTCTAACCTTACCAACCCCCAGAGCAACAGTGGTAAGGAAAAACTCCCTCTGAGGAAGAAACCTCAAGCAGACAAGACTCAAAGGGGTGACCCTCTGCTTGAGCTTACATTGCTTATAACTACATACTAGCAGAGGTGACATAGCGGTAGCAGAGGTCAACTTTTTCTGATGTTTTAGCATAAACATCAAAGATTTTAAGCATGTTGAAAATTTTCCAGGACCATGACAAACATCAGTGCTGCCCAACTGACACGGACTTAGCTCCTACGGAGTCTGCCGGTAGAAAACTTTTTACTCTCCATCGGCAAACTCTGGGCAAATAATCAAGAGTGTGAATGGGCCATTAGTAACTAGTGTGTAGCTTTGAAACCAGTCTCCAAAACCAAAAGTTTGTTGTCGCTTAACTGAGTCTGTGGCATTAAAATGTACATTTCGCGTTAGGACCTGACCCGAACTATTAAAATAGACAATCTGTGGTTTTCCAATTAGAAAACAAAAAATGTTCAGCATGATGTCCTCCACAGCTTATAGTGTCAAATTTATGTGAAACCGTTTTGTTCTCTTGTTTTACGAGGGATATAAATTGGGAGTCAGACATGCTAGCCTAATCTGACGTGGACTCATTAATCTGAAATACTTGTGAATTTTGCTACAGAGACACATCTTTGACATCAATACGCCACTTTTTAAAACAACTTTATGTGAAGCTCGTATTAATCGATTCCTGTTGAAATGAGGACTACTTTAGTCCTCTTTGGTGGTACTGGCAGAGAAAGAGAAGTTAATGCAGTTTTTGGATGCCATTTTGATGGAGGGCTGTAAATGGGTTGGCAAGGAAATAAAAATCGACCAACATAATGAGAAATTGCTTACATTCCCACATTTTTGGTATGTGTACAGTGGCAAGAAATCAAGTGAGCTTTTGGCAACAACATTTTATAATAACTATGTTGCTTAAATTACTTGTTTTATAGCCAGCCCTATTTAAATGCTAATGTTTCACTCAATCACACAAGGAGTGTAAAAGAAGCAAAATAAATCAGAGATTACAGAGAATTTAAGGGAGATTGACATATCCTGTTTTATAATCTGTCTCAGATCAGTTTTACTCCATTTAAATTTTATAATTTCACTTACATGCTCATCGAGAGTCATTTACGGTTCTGATTCATAAACAATGTTACAAAACAAATGCAGTCAGCCTGACAAGCAATAAAGGAAACAGTTCAGTGAAATAAACAGCAGCTGTTTTACCAATTCAACATTAAAGCATATGAGACATGAGGAGCCAGTTATGGTCAGAAAGACTGAAGTAATTTAAACACAGCAGGAATTTAACTGGATATATTTTTTCCACTTTGTGTGATGTAGTGTATGCTAACTAGTAGGTGTTTGCCCTCACACGCAACATTCCTGGAAATCAGATGTGCTGTATTAATTATTTCATAAACTAGGTCATGTTGTTCATTGGCACTTTTCCTTCAACCTTTTCACAGTCTCAAGGCCTGTCAACAGTCATTTCAATTCCTTCTATAATCTGAGGAAAGTTCTGTCTGTCTGTTCCTCTACTCCTTCCAGGTCCTTTGTCCGATTTCCAACAAGTTTGGTATGTAGATGGTCAACGCCGGTGTCGCAGACTGAATGGTTGGCCCCTAAAAATCGGTCCGCCTTTTGCATCTGCGCGTGTGTCATTTCGGACCACAGCAGCATGTCTGAAACAGTGTCTCTTCACCCAGAGCAATCAAATGGATTAATGGTATTATTGACCATCAGATGATAAAGGTAAAACCTCTTAAATCATTCTGAAGTCAGTTTTAAGCAGAAATAAGGCTTTGTTTCTGTGTAGGCTCTCAGTTGTCCAGGTGGTTTCCATAGTAGAGAAGCTTGAATTTTCGACTAGACTGGGTTGCTTGACGCAAGGATGTTTCGCTTCAAATCACAGAAGCTTCCTCAGCTAAAATTCTTGCTCTGGCAGTCTGACTTCTGTTTGACCCTTGTCGAGAAGAACAAACAGAAGCCACAAAAGCTGGAGTTTTAAACCTAACCAGATGCCTCTGTCTGCTGTCAGCTGTCCCTCCTAACGATGGGACTGACGCCTCTCCTGATGACGTGAATGACTCATTACCATGAACAATGACCATGACTCATTACCATGAACAAAAGACTGAAACTGCTTTGATATGAGTACCCCACAAAACGTGCCTTAACTGGGGATGGGGTCTGAGACACATTTTGTCCCCTGTTTACAATGGGACAGCTACCCTGTCATTAGGAGGGTGCTAACTAGAGCACAATAGGTGCTAATTAAAGCAATTGTTTAATCACTAGCCAATAGCAGTCTGCCTCTCGGTAGGAGGCGTCTGGTTAAGTTTAAAACTCCAGCTTTTGTGGCTTCTGTTTGTTCTTCTCGACAAGGGTCAGACAGAAGTCAGACTACCAGAGCAAGAATTTTAGCTGAGGAAGCTTCTGCGATTTGAAGCGATACGTCCTTGCGTCAAGCAACCCAGTCCAGTCGAAGATTCAAGCTTCTCTACTACAGAAACAAGGCTGTTTTAAGCAGAACCGAGGCGAAATTCTGTGACTTTTGAAATGAACAACGCACAGTGAACGCATCAGCTAGCAGCTTGTTTAGCCGTGGCACTCTGATCGCTTCCGCCACCTTTTATGATGAAATAATGCTGAATTTATGTGGAAATGATTGTTGTACAAAAGTTTCCGAGATCTGTCACTGAGATAGATGATGACTGGAGTCCAGTTTGAAGCAGAAACTAGGTAAACCGCGTCATCAGGGGAGACCGATTTTTAGGGGGACTATTTGGTCGGTGACACCAGAACTTAAAACTGTTTTGACAAAGGTGAATGCCAATGGATTCATAGGTCAGATCAATGGATTCATGTCAATGGATTCATAGGTCAGAAATGTATATTTTCAATCTGGTAATATTTATAAATCCTAAGTTTAATACACTCAACAAAAATATAAACGCAACACTTTTGGTTTTGCTCCCATTTTGTATGAGATGAACTCAAAGATGTAAAACTTTTTCCACATACACAATATCACCATTTCCCTCAAATATTGTTCACAAACCAGTCTAAATCTGTGATAGTGAGCACTTCTCCTTTGCTGAGATAATCCATCCCACCTCACAGGTGTGCCATACCAAGATGCTGATTAGACACCATGATTAGTGCACAGGTGTGCCTTAGACTGTCCACAATAAAAGGCCACTCTGAAAGGTGCAGTTTTATTTTATGGGGGGGGGGGGGGGGGGGGGATATCAGTCAGTATCTGGTGTGACCACCATTTGCCTCATGCAGTGCAACACATCTCCTTTCGCATAGAGTTGATCAGGTTGTCAATTGTGGCCTGTGGAATGTTGGTCCACTCCTCTTCAATGGCTGTGCGAAGTTGCTGGATATTGGCAGGAACTGGTACACGCTGTCGTATATGCCGGTCCAGAGCATCCCAAACATGCTCAATGGATGACATGTCCGGTGAGTATGCCGACCATGCAAGAACTGGGACATTTTCAGCTTCCAAGAATTGTGTACAGATCCTTGCAACATGGGGCCGTGCATTATCCTGCTGCAACATGAGGTGATGTTCTTGGATGTATGGCACAACAATGGACCTCAGGATCTCGTCACGGTATCTCTGTGCATTCAAAATGCCATCAATAAAATGCACCTGTGTTCTTCGTCCATAACAGACATCTGCCCATACCATAACCCCACCGCCACCATGGGCCACTCGATCCACAACATTGACATCAGAAAACTGCTCACCCACATGACGCCACACATGCTGTCTGCCATCTGCCCTGGACAGTGTGAACCGGGATTCATCCGTGAAGAGAACACCTCTCCAATGTGCCAAACGCTAGCGAATGTGAGCATTTGCCCATTCAAGTCGGCTACGACGACGAACTGGAGTCAGGTCGAGACCCCGATAAGGACGACGAGCATGCAGATGAGCTTCCCTGAGACGGTTTCTGACAGTTTGTGCAGAAATTCTTTGGTTATGCAAACCGATTGTTTCAGCAGCTGTCCGAGTGGCTGGTCTCAGACGATCTTGGAGGTGAACATGCTGGATGTGGAGGTCCTGGGCTGGTGTGGTTACACGTGGTCTGCGGTTGTGAGGCTGGTTGGATGTACTGCCAAATTCTCTGAAACACCTTTGGAGACGGCTTATGGTAGAGAAATTAACATTCAATACATGAGCAACAGCTCTGGTTGACATTCCTGCTGTCAGCATGCCAATTGCACGCTCCCTCAAATCTTACGACATCTGTGGCATTGTGCTGTGTGATAAAACTGCACCTTTCAGAGTGGCCTTTTATTGTGGGCAGTCTAAGGCACACCTGTGCACTAATCATGGTGTCTAATCAGCATCTTGATATGGCACACCTGTGAGGTGGGATGGATTATCTCAGCAAAGGAGAAGTGCTCACTATCACAGATTTAGACTGGTTTGTGAACAATATTTGAGGGAAATGGTGATATTGTGTATGTGGAAAAAGTTTTAGATCTTTGAGTTCATCTCATACAAAATGGGAGCAAAACCAAAAGTGTTGCGTTTATATTTTTGTTGAGTGTATTTATAAATCATAGGTTTGGGTTTAAATGACTCAGGAGAATCAGACTCTCTTATCTCAGTATACAGGTTCTTTCAGAGGAAACGTACCTGTTAAGACAAACCTTTTCACCTTTGGTAAACACAACAGGCTTATATTTTAAGAACACAGTACACAGTAAGCTGTGGGGAGCTATCACTAGCTATCCCTCTTGGGATGACACTGTATTACCAGTCACAATGCACCAACATTTGGTCCACATTAAGGGGCCAAACTAATGATGTCCATCCTAATATTTGCATTTGATTTGAGGGTTAAGTTTTCTTGCATAGGTTTAGTGGTGTGCACAGCTCTGTTAATCGCTACTTAGCAAAGCTAACTTTTTTGCTAGCAGATTAGCTTTTGAGCTAACTTCAAAAGCCATCAGCGGGCCAATTAGCTTTTGCTAAATTTTGTTCCACTAATTTAGTCCACTAATGTTTTTTACATAGTTGGTAATGGTGAAAAACATCTATAAACCTTCAAATCATACACATTGGCTCCTGTCTGCTATGTATTTTGCAGCGGTCAGGCAGCTAAGAGGAGCTGAACTCAACTCTACCCCATCAGAATATGTAAAAACCAACACATAAGTTAATGTGTGTGTTAGGTTTTACATACAAATGTGTATTTTTAAAATATGTAAATTTTTTCATTTGGTAAAAAAAGGCATTTCCAAAACTGAAAATTCTGTTTGTTAATTTGTGATTGATTCAGCAACAACTGTGTGATATAACCGGGCATCATTCACACTGCCATCCAGTAGATGGCAGTGTTCTATGTATTTTGACCCATCTACTGGATGGCACTTTGAATCAACCAATCAGTGAATGGAGACTCAGTTTACCCATAATGTATTTTGGCATCTATGTGTGTGTTAATGTTCAAAACTTCAGAATTAGTGCATTAATTTAAAATTAAATAAATATGTGTTATATTTTCACTTTGTACAAATGACAGACTTGACATTAATGTAGTTAAACTATTCAGATTACTTTGGTTTATAAATCAAAACCATGTGTCCAAACCTGCTTTTCTTTTGAGGACTTGGGCCTCACGGCTGGACTGTTGTATGCTGTGAAAGGAAATAAGTCTTTTTTACAGCAGTGGATAAAGTGCACAAAGACAGAAGCGCTGGCTCGTTGGTTGTGTTAGGTTTGTGATTGTCTTTGATTCTAATCAGAAGCATTAGCGGTGCTTAAACTCAAAACTGGCTTGTCAGAATCTGAGAGTGTACTGAAGCCAATACTGAAAGTTAGTGGTTAGCTGTAGATTCTGCTAAATTTTAGTGGTTTATCGGTCTAGCGTTCTAAAAGTTAACTTTTCAGTTAGCTGATTAGCAGTTATCAAAGCTATTTTTTTGGTTAACTGTGCCCACCACTGCATAGGTTCAGGCAGGAAATGCTCCATTTGATATTTTTGTTTCTTTCATAGCAATCTGCAAATCTTTCAGTCTGTAGAGCTGTTTCAGTGTTTCCATTACACTTGCATAAGCAACCACTGTATTAGCGATGAGACATTCATTGAAAAAAGGGAAACTATGGTGAGCTTTAAAAATTTAAGTTTACCATAGCAATTTGTTACACCTAAATTCCTCTAAGCATATTCATGAATTCATTGAAATATTAAATGATGAATATAACTTCAGAAAAGCAATAAATTTAGGTGTAACAAATTGCTTTATTTGGACCATACATTGGTACATGTTTCACTGTTTTTAGCATAGACTGCTGTTTATTAAATACAATATAGCATGTTATGGGTTTCACTCAACTGTTTCTTTTGTTTAGTGGCTATTGAACTTTGTCAAGCTGTTGATCTGCATACTTGCTTTTGCTCTGTGTGTTTACTTTGGGGATGTTAATTGAAAAGTATAGATAAGGCCAGAAAGAATTAAATTGTGCATTTGTGAATGTAGAGAAAGCTTATGACAGGGTGCCCAGAGTTGTGGTATTGCATCAGTAGGAGCAGAGAGGTATGTGAGGGTGGTGCAGGACATATATGACGACTGTGTGAAAAGGGGTGATGTGTGAAGTGGAAAAGATGGATAAGTTCAAGGTGTAGTTGGGACTGCTTCAAGGTTCAGTTCTAAAGCCTTTTCTGTTTGCAAAGGTGATGGAGAGGTTGATGTATGACATCATACAGGAATATCTGAGAACTATGATGTCTGTGGATGACATTATTGAACCCAGACAGGTGGAGGTATGCTTTGGAAAAAGAGGAAAGAAAGTCATCAGGCACAAGATAGTGCATATTATTGTGAAAAAGAGGGGCACAGTGGAATGTTGTGGTTGCATGGAGAATAAGTGGTGTAGATGGATTACTTTGGGTCAGTAAAATGGTTATAAGATCATCTATATTATACCATGTGAAGATGGTAGTGTAGGCTACTACATGGCTTGTTCTGAGCTGCTTGCTCCCCTCAGGATGTGAACTCAAAATGTCTGGCATGGAAGGCAGATGCTCTCTCCAGTCTGCAAAAACCCAGGCTCTGGAATAAGTGGCCAGATAATCCTTTCGTTGTCGTGGGAGTGAGGCCGATTGACTACCATATGCATAGCGACTCTTGCTGGCCTCCATCGCAGTGGGAGTGACAAAAAGAGTTGGAGGTGACAAAGCTGAAGATGCTACAGTTTTCCTTGTGAATGATGAATATGAAAAGGATCAGGAATGAGAACATCAGTTGGACAGTGCAGGTAGGGTGGAGAAACAGTGTGCAGCAGGTTAAGGTTATAAAGGATGCAAATAGAAATGTGGTGAAAACCTAAGAAAGTGTATTGAGAAAGTGGAGGGAGTATTTTGAGGAGCTGAAGCATTGATAATGTGTGTGAGTGAGAGAAAGAGACAGAGAGCAAAGTATGAATGGTGTGGAGAGAGTAAATCAGGAAGTGTTAGGAGTTAGATACATTTTACTTTTTTATGCGAACAGGCTGAACCAAGCATGTGTTACATTCAATTCTGAGAAGAGAAGCACTGTCAGCAATTTAATTATTGTAACTTTTTCTATAAACCATCTTATTATGTTATCTTGCCATCACATTTAGTGGTAGCTGATAGTCTTTTGGGGAACCATACCTAGACAATCATTCAGTTTAATGGGTTCTTCTTTGACCGTGCCCTGCCTCTCCAATGTTTCAGAAAAATTATTTTATGTAGTTTCTGAGTAATCCTGCTAATAGGATGACTGTTGAAAATTCTGTGGCTTACAGTGTTGATGAAAATGAACAAGCAAAGCAGGCTGTGATAACTGTAATGCATTCTATTATAAACTACTTTTACATGCTAATTTAAACATTTTGCAAACTAAACCCGTCATCACATGGTGATTAGGCAAATTTCCTCCATTAGGTGGTGGCATAGGATTATATGTCTGAGTGAAATAATGCTAATCAATAAATGATCAAAATGGTTGTTTATCTGCAAATACAACAAACTGTTATGACTTCATTTTCACATTAATATTCAACCTCATGCAATATTACAAGTTTGCGTGTATATTTATTGTGCTAACAAACTTCTCCAGATGGAGTGAATGACTGATTCACATTTTGGGTCTAGGCCCTGTACTAGATGATAAAAATGCATGTGTAAAAAAACAAACAAACAAACAAAAACAAAACAAAACACAAACCCTTATCTTTTCAAATTCTATTTGAGGGAGTTCATAGATTGCCAGTCCAGCCTCAAAATGTTAAAACTGGTGTGGCTGCAGTGATGATTCAGTATCTTGGATGAGTTCTAAATGGAGGTTGCAGGTTGCCGTTTAGTCATCTTGATTCAAAAGGCGATGTGGGTGGTTGAGATTTCATCTCCAGATGGAGAATTATGACATGCTGTCACACTGTTTTTTTTCCACTTAGCCTTGTCATACACAGGAATTATTTAGCAATTGAGAGCTGGCAGTTTCTGAGGAAACTCTGTTCTGTGATACCCTGGAGTTTGAAATCTTAAATTTGAAGACATGTCCACCCATAGATGTGTGTTTTCCCCCAAGTCTGGATCTTATCTTTCAAGATAAATTTAAAGATAAATCACTCAGAAAATAGTGACTACCTCACTGTGTAATGCCTTGCATGAAAGTCCTTGAAATAAGCTTTAGTTATAGTAATAGGGTGCTTATGTCCCTCATTAGGTGTAAGTTTTAATAAGATCACAATAAACATGTTTACTGTTACAAAATTGGACAGCTCAGGTAAATAGGGTGTATAGGCAGTGGATTCTGAGCGCCAGACCCAAGCCTAGACAAATGATGAGGGCAGAAGCAGGAAGGGCATTCACTGTAAATTTTGCCAAATCTCAGCCACAATGGGTGAATAATCCAGTGCATTTGGAGTGTCACTCTCAAGCTTGCATTAAAGAGTAGGGTTGTGTCAGAAAAGGCATCTGGTGTAAAATTTGCCAAACCAACTGTGCAGATCAAAAATCAAATTTCCATATGGGAAACATCAAGGTCTGGGTTAACAATAACTGCTACCCATGATGTTGTCCTGTAGGGTTCCGACAGAAATTGGGCTACTGTTTGACAAAGACGTTGGAGAGCATGTCTGGAAGCAGCAGGAGAGGAGAAAATTTTGAAATGTGGAAGTGAGCGTCATGAGTGTTGGCAGTATGACTGGTAAAGGGAAAAAAGTTGGCTAATGTGATGGAGAGAAGAAAGGTAGATGCACTGCATGTACAAGAGACTAAATGGAATGGAGGTAATTCCAGGAATATTGGAGGTGGGTGTAAACTGTTGTATCATGTGTATGGCAGGAGAAATGTTTTTTTTTTTTTTTTTTTTTTGGTAATTTTAAAGGAAGAGTATATTAGGAGTATGTTGGAGATTAAGTGAGTGTCTGACAGTGATGACTGTGAAGTTGGAAACTGAAGGGGTGATTATGAATGTCATCAGTGCATATGCCCCACAAGTGGCAAGTGAGATAGAGGAGAAAAAAGATTTATGAGTTCATTAATGAATGAATGAATGAATTAATGAGTTAGATGAAGCAGTATAGAGTATACCCAAGGAACAAATAGTTGTCATTGTTTGGATTGGACATGTCGGTGTTATTTCAACTTTCAAGTGAGTTAATGCCACAAGACTTATCTAGTTAAGTCGAAATAACTTAAAAAAATCTAAGCAAATTGTTACATCACTTTTTCTTAATGAGACAGCGGTTCATTTTTTAGAGTGCAGATGTTGGTAGATTTTGCAAAAAGGATGGAAATGGCTGTGGTGACACATCAAAATTGAGGAAGGTGCACACAGGTGAATTATATCTGATTTAGGAGGTGCTACTTAAAAGAAACTGGAAACTGTAAGGTAGTGGCCGGGGACAACATAGCTAGATACCATCCAATGGTGGTTGTAGGATGACACTGGAGGTGAAGAAGAGGATGAGACCAAGTGCTCAACATAGCAGATTATTTGGAATATTTGTTTTAGCAAGTTTTCAGGGTCTCATGCATGCAGTCTCTTATTAACAGGATGCAAAGCATAAAAAATACATTTTAGTAGTATAATGTTCATTTGCAATTGTCAACATGTGAATTCTCAATGTTGTTTTGACTGCAGCGACTCTCTGGTGTGCAAGGGATTATGGGATATCTCAATAGGGCAAACTGACATTCCAAAAAGATATAGTTTGGACTATTTACGTTGTATAGTTTTCAATATGATTGGAGCATCTTTTAATTTTGACCTCTGTATAATTCTTCAGTTGACCCCAATTGACCCTACCTGGCTGCCTATTGAAAATTCACGTGGCTAATCAGTTTTTTCAAAAGAGTAATGTCTAAGGAGTATTTGTGCCGAATTTGGTGCTTGTTTCATAATTTAAACTATTCCTCTGTAAATATTCTGTTATCTACTGCATTAAAAGGGCTTTTCAAGGTTAAAATTAATTATCTGCTGAATTTGCAATATGGCTCAGATACAGATAAGACTTTGTCTATTCATTGAGAGTGCCAGTTTGCACCTCATTGTCACAAATGAGAGTGATTTAACAATGATGAGATATAATGCAAAATGTGCAGCAAATGGGCTTATTCAAATGTCCACAAAATCCACATTCCAGTCAGTCTGCACCTCATTTTCAAATATGATAGTGATTGGGGCATGTTTGCTGAAGATATAATATATACGTGGTCTATTAGATAATAAACTGACCCTTTTATTTTATTTTTTTAACTATATGGATTTGAATGACATGCGATTACACCAATCATGCTTGAACCCTTGTGCGCATGCGTGAGTTTTTTCACGCGTGTCGGTGACATCATTTCCCTGTGGGCAGGCCTTGAGTGAGATGTGGTCCCGCCCTCTCGGCTGAATTCCTTTGTTTCACATGCTGCTCGAGACGGCGTGCGTTGCTTTATCAAAATTTTTTCTGGACCTGTGAGGAATATCCGAGTGGACACTATTCGAGAAATTAAGATGGTTTTCGGTGAAAAGTTTAACGGCTGATGAGAGATTATGGGGTGTTTCTGTCGTTGTAAGGACTTCCCACGGAGCGGGACGTCGTGCAGCACTTCCAGGCGCTGTCGTCGGTCTGTTTCAACCTGAACAATTTAAGGCTTAATTCACCCAGGACGTCGTGAGAGAACAGAGAAGATTCAGAAGAGGCCGGCATGAGGACTTTATGCAGACATTCCACTGTTTAAGGACATTTTTTAATGAAAGATGTGCGCGCAAATTCGCCGAGTCATTCCTTGACGACTTGGCAAATCTGTGTGCGCCGCGACAGGAAAAACACCTCCGTATTGAAAACCATTTGTAAAATTCAGGCGGCTTTTGATGGCTTTCAACAAGTGAGTAACTGAGAAATTGTTTAACAGCTTGGGCATGTTCCAACTTGCCCGTTAAGGTTTCCAACGGAGGTGTTTTTCCTGTCGCGACCCCCCGCGGTCGGGTCCAGCCCGACATGCGACTCTGCCCGCACGTTCTTTCATTACAAAATGTCCATTAACAATGGAATGTCTGAATAAACTCCTCATGCCGACTTCTTCTGAAAGTTCTCTGTTCTCTGACGACTTCCTGGATCAACAGAGCCTGAAATGTGGAAGTTTTCAACTTGAAACAGTGAGACGCTGCCGCCTCGAAGCACAGATCGCGTCAGGCGCTGTGGGCCGTCCTTACGGCGACTCTACCAGACCAAAATCTCTCATCAGCTGTTAAAATTTTTACCGAATGGTGTCCACTCAGTTGTGCCTTACAGTTTTGAAAAAATTTTTATCAAACAAAGCAGCAGTCTCTGAGCCATTCCTAAACAATGAAAAAATCGACGAGAGGGTGGGACACTCCTCACTCAAAGACTGCCCACAGGCGAATGATGTAACCGACAGGCGTGAAAAAATACTCACATGCCCACGAGGGTTCAAGCATGTCTGATGTAATCACACGTGATTCAAATCCATATGGTTTTTGAAAAAAATAATAAGGTTGGATACTTTTCTAATAGACCTCGTATATTAAATTGAGTTTTCAATGTTAAATTTTAAATGGTCACAAAATCTGTAATCTGGATCAGATCTGGACCAAACTTTATAAGTTGATACAGGATACCATCCTACATAATGCTCTTAAATATGAAAGAAATTTGCTCTTTTTTGACAGAGTTTTGAATTTTTGAATATTCCTTCAATGTTAAAGATAGGGATTTTTCAAATTTTTCAAGATTTCCTGACTTGACCTTGAAAATTGAATCACTTTTTGCCTATCGGGATATGAATCTTCAGTAAAAATTTCATGACGATATATGAAAAATTGTGGGCTTCAAGCTGTTCACAAATAGACAAACAAACAAACGGGTGGTAATTTTACCTCCTCCAACTTTATTTGGTGGACTGGTAGAGGTAATAAACAATGCATGTCTTTATTATTATCATTATTATAGGTTACTAACACTTTTTACAAGTACTCTACAAGTGTTGCGATTCTTGGTGACATTTTGTTACAAATGCCGTTTCATTTTTGTACTGACTTTTGCTTCTTTTGCAGTCAACACGGTTCTCCTGGAGCACTGTGGTGATCCGGGGCCTTCCAATGCCACACGGCCATCAAACATCCCATAAATCTGAGGTGTAAAGTTGGTATTGTGTGAGAGGCTGACATTAGTGGTCAGTTAGTCACACAAAAACCCATTTTCAATTCATTGCAGTCAAACTTGCCGACACGCTCAAGTGCACGAATTCAACCGTACACAGATTTTGACTGCGCAATGAAAACAAATGCCTGAGGTAATTTACAAAGGACTAAAAGGTAGGCTTTCACCATCTCTCATGCAAAGTAGCCATGTGAATCAAAATGGAGTTGGCACAGCTGTTGCCTTCTTACGAGAAAGTCAACAAACTTGAGAGCTCTGGTTTAAATCTCGGGGCTGGCAGGGCACTCGGTCTCCTCCTTTCCTCCTCCTCCTCCTCCTCCTCCTCCTATCCGGCATGCTCAGTGCCCTCCTCATGCAGTTCATTCACAGTGCTTGTTTTCTTTGTGCTCCAAACTTCCATCGGCACTGGCACAGTGCCCTCGCACTGTACGCCGGTGCTCCCTCCTCGCCCGTCCTATTACTCGATCTTACTGTCGTGAGGTGTCTCTCTTTGTGAAGAGCATGCATGCACGTAGCTTTCTTCTGGTCGAACCCCCTCGCTGTACGTTAGGATCTTGCCCGCTGACTGTCCCTCTGCCAATCCACAATGTGACTGGCTGTGCACTCGTGAGCTATGCGGCGGGCCACGCCCGTGCAGCGTGATTTACACTCCTCTCTTCCTGCGTAGCCACTCGACGGCAGTCAGCTCCTGGAGGGACCAACGGCGGCTTCAGCACGGGGGCCAAGCCGGGGCCCATTTGGTTTTGGTTTCCTTTCGCCTGCCACTGTGCCACACCTAGCTTGAGTTGGGCTAAATGAGACCAGTGTGTAGATTAAAAGATTGGACTTAAGCTGAAACCAATAAAAGGAGAGGTAGAACAAAGGGCTCCACAGACACTCTCAGGTCATATGTCTGTCTGTCTGTCAATTCATGTTCGACCCGACCCACCCTGTCTCTAACTCACTTATGTCTAAATACTGTGTGCACGCCATCGTACTGAAGGCTCACGGTTCACGTGCCAAGGTTAGCATTCTTTCTACAATTTACCTTTGCTATAGGCAAAAAAAAAGGTGCACAAGAAGCATTCTTTCCACTGTACTTCCATTCTTCCATCCCAGAGATCCTTGAGTGTAGAGAGGCCATTGTTTCTGCTCTGTGCTGTGCTTTCAGTGCAATTACAAAACAAAATAAATCTCACAGTGCGGTGGCTATACCTGAGGAAGCATTTACAAGAAATATGTTTTACAGCTCTCCCGCTGTATTCTGAAAATGTTTCATTTGGTAGAATTTTGTACATAGGCTTTTTTTTTTTTTTTAAGAGTGCTCTTTTGTAATCTTTTTTGTCACTTGTCTACCTTTTTACTGATTACTCTGCAGGAACAAGTGCATTTACATTACATGCATACATTCCATACATTGCATTGCATACAATAAAATATAACAAAGCTAGGCGTGGGTTTTGACAAACTTGAACTGAAATTTCATGTCTTTAAGAAGATGCATCTTGTTTAAAGGATATTGCCTGTAAAAGTGATGATTTGTATGAACAGTAATTCTTTTGCTTAGTTTGTCAAATGGCCTCTGAAAATAGAGGAACTGTGTACAGAAATGGCTGGAATCCCTCAGTTGTGAATGTGATATTTTTCTTAAACCCTTTCAGTAAAAGATGAAAGTCTATGCTACAAATTTACAATTTGTAATTTGCATCTTTACAAATTATAAAATTTGCATCACTATCCAACTACGGTTAGATGTGATGGTATATTGATTAAAACATGTGACTTTGTACATTGAATTATATGTGGATATATGATAATATACTGTGTAATAATAATAATAATAATAATAATGGAGTGGCTACATGCAATAATATACATACGAGGTCTATTAGAAAAGTATCCGACCTTATTATTTTTTCAAAAACCATATGGATTTGAATCACGTGTGATTACATCAGACATGCTTGAACCCTCGTGGGCATGCGAGAGTTTTTTCACGCCTGTCGGTTACATCATTCGCCTGTGGGCAGTCTTTGAGTGAGTCGTCGTCCACCCGCTCGTCGATTTTTTTCATTGTTTAGGAATGGCTCAGAGACTGTTGCTTTGTTTGATAAATTTTTTTTCAAAACTGTAAGGCACAACTGAGTGGACACCATTCAATAAATTCAGCTGGTTTTCGGTAAAAATTTTAACGGCTGATGAGAGATTTTGGTCTGGTAGTGTCGCTTTAAGGACGGTCCACGGTGCCTGACGGCGATCTGCGCTTCGAGGCGGCAGCGTCTCGCCGTTTCAAGTTGAAAACTTCCACATTTCAGGCTCTGTTGACGCAGTAAGTCGTCAGAGAACAGAGAACTTTCAGAAGAAGTCGGCATGAGGAGTTTATTCGGACATTCCATTGTTAACGGTCATTTTGTAATGAAAGAACGTGCGGGCAGAGTCGCATGTCGGGCTGGACCCGACCGCGGGGGGTCGCGGCAGGAAAAACACCTCCGTTGGAAATCTTAACGGGCAAGTTGGAACATGCCCAAGCTGTTAAACAATTTCTCAGTTACTCACTTGTTGAAAGCCATTAAAAGCCACCTGAATTCTACAAATGGTTTTCAACACGGAGGTGTTTTTCCTGTCGCGGCGCACACAGATTTGCCGAGTCGTCACGGAAACGACTCGGCGAATTTGCGCGTACGTCTTTCATTAAAAAAATGTCCTTAAACAGTGGAATGTCCGCATAAATTCCTCATGCCGGCCTCTTCTGAATCTTCTCTGTTCTCTCACGATGTCCTGGGTGAATTAAGCCTTAAATTAGGATGTTTTAAGCTCGAAACAGGCCGACGACAGCGCCTGGAAGCGCTGCAGGACGTCCCGCTCCGTGGGAAGTCCTTACACCGACAGAAACACCCCATAATCTCTCATCAGCCGTTAAACTTTTCACAGAAAACCATCTTAATTTCTCGAATAGTGTCCACTCGGATATTCCTCACAGGTCCAGAAAAAATTTTGATAAAGCAACGCGCGCCGTCTCAAGCAGCGTGTGAAACAAAGGAATTCAGCCGAGAGGGCGGGACCACATCTCACTCAAGGCCTGCCCACAGGGAAATGACGTCACCGACACGCGTGAAAAAACTCACGCATGCGCACGAGGGTTCAAGCATGATTGGTGTAATCGCATGTCATTCAAATCCATATAGTTAAAAAAAAAATAAAAGGGTCGGTTTATTATCTAAGAGACCTCGTATAATGAATCTTTTTACATTCTTTCAATGGTATGAATATTTCATGAGGTGAAAGCTGGAGCCTACCATTCAACGAGGCTTTGTTGAATGGTAGGTTCCAGCTTTTTATTTTGTTTTATATAACGGCTAAAATAGATCCTTGTCATTTGATGTTTTATTAATTTGTAAACAGCAGGGACTTACATTTTGGTGTTCCACTGCTGCTAAAGTCCAACACAAACTTTAAATAGGAATCCAAATTGTGACCTGTAGTCCGGTGATGCTGTGCACTGACTGCACTGACCCCCATCCCCCACCACCACCACCACCAAAAAAAAAAGACTAGCACACACACAAAAAATCCGCTCCGCTTTAAGCCATCTGGATGCATGAAGAGCTGTTCAGATGAAAAGCTGACATGATTTTTGGCTGAACTGAAGAACTACATGAACTAGCACTGTCAGTTAGCTCAATCAAATTGCTGTCCTGCTTGTGTCGTCCTGGAAGCCCGCAGTGCGTGCTCACACAACTGGGACAGCGCTTGTGTGTGCATTTAATACCAAAAGGAAAAAAAAAGACTGTACTTCCTCAGTGTAGCGAGAAAAAGTTCAGCTTTTCAGTCTAACATCCTGCTAACAGCCTCCAGATGGCTTACAGTACAGTGGATTTGTTTTGTGTGTGTGTGTGTGTGTGTGTGTGTGTGTGTGTGTGTGTGTGTGTGTGTGTGTGTGTGTGTGTGTGTGTGTGTGTGTGTGTGTAGGTGTGTAGGTCTGTGTGCAGAGTGCAATGGTACCAAATGTATGGAACCAAATTTGCACTCTAAATGGAACCAAACTGCACTATAAATGCAATGCAACACAAACGGGATGAAGAATCCATGTAACGTGACGTACAAAGCACCATTCAAATGATAAGGATCCACTCAGCCATTATATAATATTCAAGCATGAACCGGGTTCCAGCAGTTAAATGAATTTGACCTTGAGTCATGCATGGTCAAGGGACAAAAATAACACAACCAATAACTCACCTTGAAATCTCCAAAAGCACAGTCCCAATGAATTTTAATCTTAACGACCTTTCACCAGGTCAGTGTTTGACCACTGGTAAACCAGCCTTTTTAGATTCACCTGCTATGCTTCAACAGGTCCCATGAAGTAATAAAACAGGTCCCAGCAAGTCCTACACATCAGATAAAAGAGCTTTACCTTTGGCTCCAGCGAAGGGGGTCACTATAATGCACTTGCTTGTCCCACGTGGGCATTTCCCAGGGCACAGGTGCATCCAGATGAAGCTTTTGCTTAAGTTTTGCTTAGCAGAAAACTGAAAGTGATCTTTGACACTGGTGAAGGGGACCCTTAAAGTAAATATGTCACACCCGCTGACCCACCCAGACATTTTCCAGGGGACGGGTGCATCTCAACATTCATCTTAAGTTGACCTTTGACATGTCGATCTGTCAGCAAGACTATGCTACGACACTTGAAAAGGAGTGGGAAGAAGAAAACTTATTGAATCCCACCCCTATTATCACTATATCTTCTATAGTATCACTATAGAACTTATGAGAATCAGTGGTCAACTCAACCTCTGAGTCAGTAGAAACCAAATCTTTTGTCCACATACATACATACAAACATGACACAATGCCTTTTATATAGAGAGATAGCATCAACAAATGTGTTATATGAGCCCCAATACAGTGTCACAATATCCTGTGTATAGAGACCAGTGGTTAACACAGTTAGGAGGATTTAGACCAGTGCAGGTCCAGATTCTTAGGGTAATAATAGATACATATTTTAGTCCTAAAACAGGACATTCTGAAACCATGGCTAGTCATCCTGAATCCTAATTTTGAACGAAGTTGCTTTTGTTGGATTTTGATAGCATTGCGATTGATTCACTATGAAGGACTAAAGAAATGATGTAATTATGGTGTCTGTCTAACATCCCAGTTTAATGTTTGCAAACTTTACCCGAAAACTACAAAAAAAAAAAAAGAAAGAAAATAATCAGAATAGTCAATAATCTGTATCGCAGCACAGCTTTGGATCACAGAACTGTGTTCTTCGACTTGGATGTCCTGTCCTACGTATTTCGATGATTAAACAGGTTCTACAAATTATACATGTTCTTAAAATGATTTTACAAATCAGCTTGAAGTTGGGCTGATATCGTATTTCTTCTTGCTTTGACAGTAAACCACACAGGTGCACGCATACACACGTTCTGTAATAACAGTATTTGTTTAAAGTATGTACAGAGTTCTGTTGCAGCACGTCGACAAGGGTTTTGCCTGACGGGTGGTTGAAATGGTCCCAAACTCTTCCAGGAATTGACTTCAGTTTGGCTTTGGTACTTTAATCACTGTTGGAAGTGTGGGAAAATATGCTGAATTATACATGAAAGCTGATGTAAGACTAGACTATCAGTTCTCCTGCAGCTGATGTAAATACTCCAAGATGGCATGGAGTATTTTATTATATATTATTATATTATGTTTTACATCTATTGTGTGCTTTAGTACTTTTTCTTGCTTAGGCTACACACCTGTAGCCTAATTAGGTTGGTTTAGGTGAGGGTAGCTCATTTGATTGGGGAGTAATTGATGAGTAATTGGGGACTGGGGAGGATACAGATATGTTCTATCATGCAGCTCACTGTGAGATAGGGATCAGAGAAAATTAAAGCTTGTGGCAAAAAGGATATGTGGATATGCGGACACCACTTCCTTTTACCATGTATTTCTCCACAGTTTTCCAAAAAGCTAAAATTTCTTTGTTAAAATCTCAAAAATGTCTTCTGTCGAAGAGCATGACATGATTTTTGTGGGTGTTATGTTGCGGTGGAGGATCAGAAGGAGGCTTCTGCTTACAGAACGGGATATATCCTGATGACTCCGTATTGTACCTGATTGCCCACTTTTACAAAAGGTTACTCCAGATCTGCACAAATTAAATCCTATTATTCACGTTTTGGGATTACGATTGATCTCAAATCACAAACTTTTTAAAACATGTTTAAAGGTTTCCAGATTGCGCATAACAACGCTACTTTTACCACAGATTACATCTTGTTTCATGGCCCGATTGTCTACACCTTTGTTAAAAAAAACAAACAAACAGATACCCAGTTGGGTATCAAAAATTGGCAATGGGAGACTGGCTTGAGACTGATAAAAAAAAATAGGAAACAATAGTCGGTAATATTAAGATCTGCAATTACATATGAATTTTGGCTCTGAATTTTTTTCAAAAATGGCTAAATTTCTCAATTTTGAAATTGGGATGGAAATTGGGGCCAGAATTATGTAATGGGAGACAGCTCTATGACAACAAAGGTGATGAAAGAGTTGAGGGCAGAGAAAGCCCATGGAGTGGTTGCTGTGGTGACCAATCCAGCAACTGTTTCAAAGACCCAAGGAAACCAGAACTGCACTGCATCATGAACTGTAATTTATGACCTGAAAACAGGTCCAAGATGCTCATTAGGTTTTACAATGATGCCTCACATTCACCCATTCACACACCAATGCATGTAGCTGCAATGCAAGGCATTAAACTGCACACCAGTAGTAGCTAAAACCAGGAAGCACAAAAACAGCCTATAGACACCTCATGCTAAGTGAGTGAGTGTCATTGTAATAATGCCATTTAGGATGCCTCAAGTTTATCTCCTGAATGAGCTTGTGAGTTGTTGCTCCATTTCGATGTGATTCTTATCAATAACACATCCATTCTCAAGCATGACAAGCATGAAATACACAGTTACACAGCACGCGTTGTAGCAGATGTGCATAATCCAGCTGAATGTTGCCCTCTATGATAACTTTTATCTTTTTAATGTACTGTTTTTTAAATAGAATTTGTCTACACTTCAGCAAACGTTGATTTGTATGAAAGCAAAAGTAATTTGTGTCTAAGTATTCAGTGAAACAAGCAGTAATATTATGTGGCATGTGATAGGACCAGTATAATCATGTCACCCAGCATGACTGAGTGGAACTACAACGAACAGCAGAAATAAGCACCACAGTGGAAAATGCTGGCAAAGGAGAATCAACCATCAAGAGTTACAGTGTGGAGATTCTATATGGGTGCATATTTTCCACATTTATCCTGGGTTTTCTCCAACTGTTCAAAGACACAAATTAGATGAGTTTTAGAGTGAACCAGGAAAACCTTTCCATCCATGTGCACTCTGCTATCAAAAGGTGTCCACCAAGGAGATTTACAGGCTGGTTTAAACATTTTAAATTTGAGTGTTAAATTAACTTTTCCATGTTCAGCTGTCATTCTTTACATTTTGTTAGATTCCCTTTATCCCTTGCTCATTGGAACAAAGGTGAAATTACAGTTTTTCATGCTGTAAACCTGGCAGACATATTGAGGTACGTTCTGGAACTGCACAACACCGTCAAGTTTGACAAGGATCAGTTATTGGGGTCAAGGTCATGTCTCTATGTTTGCTGGCATACTTCTCCTTTAGGCTAATTTCTACCAAACCTGCAAGGCCAATCAAGGTTACCCCCCCCCCCCCCCCCCCAAAAAAAAAATGGGAAAAGGTCAAGGAATTTGACTTCAACCTGATTTGGACCAAATGCCCTGGCAAGATCAACAATAGGTTAATCATTTGTGTGAAGGTTAAGGTAATTGTCACATTGCTGTAACCTCTACTGTCTTTATATCTATAGGTACTATTACAGAGTAGGAAAATGAATGAAGCACCAGTGGCATTGGAGAGGTCTAAGGGTTTGGAAATGAATGAGGATGTGGAGCCAGTACATTCTGAGTGCCGATCCCAAGTCCAGATTAATGAGGAGGGTAGAAGGAGGTAGGGTGTTCGCCATCCAGTTTGTCAAATCTCAGCCGCGTGTGTCATGATTGGGGTTTGTATATAGTGTCTTTTTGTTTTTCTTTATTTTGTTGCTGTCATTTTTGTCACTGTCATGTTTGGTGGAGGGATCTTTCTAGTCTGTTGTCTTCTTGCTTATCTTGGCCTGCCTACCTGTGTACCGAACCCTGCCTGAACTTTCTTTAAGCTGTTTTACTGACATCTGAATACAGCATTTGTGTCCAGGCATGCCGTTTCAGTAAGCCTAACAGAACAATCTTGCCAGCTATGGACAGAGTGGGTTCAGATCCAGCCCAGCTGATGCTACATGCTCAGGCGCAGCAATTAGCACAGCATGAGGACAAACTAGACCATAGGTGTCAAACTGATTCCAGAAAGGGCTAAGAGGGTGCAGGTTTTCTTTCTTTGTAACCACCAACTCCAGCAGGTGATTTCACTGATGAACGTCACTTTGAGCAGATGGGAAAAGTTCATCAGTGAAATCACCTGCTGGAGTTGGTGGTTACAAAGAAAACCTGCACCCTCTTGGCCCTTTCTGGAATCAGTTTGACACCTATGAACTAGACGCTCTCTGCTCCGGTTTAAATACTTATGTCCTCTCTAAGTACACTGGTAGACCAGCTGCTGAAACTTTTCGACACTCAGCTTCCTCAAGCACCTTGAGCCGAAGCTCCTGGACACCCACAGCCAGACCCAACAGCAGAGACACACCCACCTGCTCTGACCACAATCACGTGCAACCAGCTAAACCAACCGGAACTCTTTTCTGGTGAATCGGGTGACGTCAAGCCATTTAGCCATTTAGCATCTTCTGAGCCCCTCCCTGAGCCTGGTTCTGCTGGAGGTTTCTTCCTGTTAAAAGGGAGTTTTCCTTCCCACTGTCGCCAAGTGCTTGCTCATAGGGGGTCGTTTTGACTGTTGGGGTTTTTCTGTAATTATTGTATGGCTTTTGCCTTACAATATAAAGCGCGTTGGGGTGACTGTTTGTTGTGATTTGGAGCTATATAAATAAAATTGATTTGATTTGATTTATCATACAGTGTGAACTACAGTTTCAGCTGATGTCTGCAATGTTTCCGTCCGACCGGACAAAAATAGCTTTCATGATATCTCACCTGACAGGGTGGGTGGCGGCCTGGGCCACCACCGAGTGGAGCCGTTGTTGTGAGACATGCCAGTCACTCTCTCATTTCAGAGCTGCACTCCAACAAGTATTCCAACAGACCTATCCCAGTTTCAAGGCCGCAAGGTCTCTCAGGAAGTTCAGGCAAGGCAGACACCGGGTAGTTGACTATGCTATAGACTTCCGCATTCTCGTAGCCAAGAGTGAGTGGAACACCGCAGCATTAACTGACACTTTCATCCAGGAGCTTTCTGAGGAAGTGAAAGATCAGCTAATCGCTGTCGAGCTACCAGAAGATTTGGACTCTTTGATCGCCCTTGCCATCAAGATCGACAGACGGCTATCGGACCGACGCCAGGACCGGTTCCATCATGGAGAACAGTGCTCCCAGTATTCCAGCGGTAGGACCGACTCCTCCCAAAAAATTTGTCCGGCTGCCTCCGGTCCTCAACCGGATGAAGAGGAAACCACCTTGGATGGACATGGCTCTTGGCAGAGGAGCATCAGCGCCATCAGCAGGATGGATGTTGTTTTTACTGTGGTCAGCTCGGCCACCAGATCACGAGTTGGCAGCTATCAAGCCAGCTATCCGAGTGAGTCAGAACCAGATTTCTTCTTCTCAATAATTTCATTCAAGCTAAAATTAAGCCTGATGAATCATCTGTTCAAATCTCAGTATTTATTGACTCGGGATCTGATGCCAGCTTAATTCATACCTCTCTTGTTAGGAGGCTGAATCTTAAATTACATCGGCTCCCACACCCCCTGGAAGTTAAAGCTGTGGATGGCAGTCTGCTGGGGAGAATTATTCATCACACCCAGTCAGTCCAGTTAATATTTTCTGAGCAGCATTCTGAGAATATTAGTTTTCATGTATTTAATAACATGACTCACCTTGCCATCTTGGGACACCCCTGGCTAAAACAACATTGTCCTAGCTTTGACTGGGCCAACGGTCAGATTATTTGATGGGGACCTAGCTGTGCCCATACTTGTTTAGTCAGAAAGGGGGAACAGTCTGTAGATATTAACCAGGATCTTGCTGGAGTTTCATCCTGCTATCATGATCTGGTGCTAGTATTTAGGGCAAAGTTCTTGCTACCCTATCATAGCTACGACTGCGCTATTGATCTCCTTCCTGGGTCTAGTCCCCCTAGGGGAAATTATTCTTGCTGTCCGCTCCAGAATGCCAAGCCATGGAAGAATATATCAGTGAATCCCTTGCCGCAGGGCTCATCTGTCCATCATCTTCCCCTGCGGTTGCTGATTTCTTTTGTAGAAAAGAAGGATAAGTCTTTCCGGCCATGTGTTGATTACCGGGGGCTTAATGAGGTCAGAGTAAAGAACCGGTTCGAGCTCCTGGAGGCGGCCAAAAGTTTCACCAAATTAGATTATCGCAGTGCATACCATTTGGTATGGATTAGGGATGGCGACAAATGGAAAACGGCCTTTAATACTTCCATGGGACATTATGAGTACTTGGTGATGCCATTTGTACTCACTAACACACCAGCCATGTTTCAGGGTTTAGTAAATGATGTGTTAAGAGAGCATTTGAATAAATTTGTGTTCATATACTTAGATGACATCTTAATTTTCTCCCCAGATGATGAATCTCACAAACTGCCTGTCTATACTGTACTACACAGGTTACTAGAAAGCCAGTTGTTTGTCAAGGTGGAAAAATGTGTGTTTCACAGTCCTTCAGTGTCCATCCTGGGGTTTGTGTTGGCTGAGGGGGAGATATGTATGGACCCGTCTAAGGTAGCTGCTGAATGGGCCACACTTCATTGTTGTAAGGAAGTGCAACGTTTTCTTGGTTTTGCCAATTTCTATAGCAAATTCATCAGGAATTTCAGTACAGTGGTTGCTCGTTTGCACAGCCTTACCTCCATTCACCAGTCGTTTGTCTGGTTCCATGAGTGTGAGGAGGCCTTTCAGGAGCTAAAGAAGCGATTTATAGGGCTCATAGTCTGCCCTGTGCTGCTCCTTCCAGACCCTAGCCAGCAGTTTGTGGTGGAGGTGGACGCCTCGGATGTTGGGGTGAGGGGTGTCCTGTCCCAAGTAGGTGCCACAGACAATAAACTGCATCCGTGTGCGTTTCGCTCAAAAAACTTATCATCAACCAAACGCAATTATTGTATAGGTGACTGAAAACTGTTGGCTGTTAAGATGGCCTTGGAGGAATGGCAGCACTGGTTGGAGGGGCCACAATTACCATTTCTTGTTTTAACCAATCACAAAAACTTAGAGTACTTACACGCCGACAAGAGGCTTAATGGCAGACAGGCCCGGTGGTCCATTTTTTCAGTTGATTTAATTTCACCCTATCCTGGGCTATCAAGGATAAGCTGAGAGTGGCATCTAGGAGTAATCCTAGACCTCAGGGCTGTCCAGCTAATAGGCTCATAGTCCCAAACACCCTGAAGGGGGTTCATGACAGCCCCTTTGCTAACCATCTCGGCATTAGAAAAACAACCTGGTTAATTACTCAGTGGTTCTTGTTGCCCAAGATGTCACAGGACATCAAGGAATATATCCTAGCACCACCCACAAGGCTTCCACTCAGAAACCCTCTAGTGAATTGCTTCCGTTATCCATCCTGAAGCATCTGTGGTCTCATATCGCAGTGGACTTTCTCAGGGGTTCACAGTCATCCTAACAATTCTCTAAGATGTGTCATTTCATTCCCCTGCCCAAGCTGACCTTGGCCAAGGAGACAGCAGCTGTCTTCCTTAAAAATGCACGGGTGCCCCATTCACATTGGCTCTAATCAAGGTCCACAGTCTGTTTCTCATTTTTGGACTGAGTTTTGCAGGTTGGTGGGGGCCACTACGAGTCTCACATCTGGATTCGACCCACAAGCCAACGGTCAGGCTGAACGGATGAATCAGGAGTTGGAATAGGGGTTACGGACTCTCTGTTTCAAGTTGTCCATGGCTATCACCCCTCTCTTTTCCCCTTCACAGACTTGAACTCACCTGTCCCATCAGCCTTGGCACAAATCATGCATTGCTGGAGGACCTGGGAGCAGGCGTGGCAGACCCTGTTTAAGAACTCCTCTGCTTATAAGACTGCTGCCGACCATGGCCGTACCGCGGCCCCGCCGTATAGACCAGGTCAAAGAGTGTGGCTTTCAATCCCACAGAAATCTGCCTCTTTGTGGGACCGTTCGCAAGCTGGCTCCCAAGTTTGTTGGTCCATTTCCCTTCTCTAAGGTCATCAATCTGACAGCAGTTCATCTGCAGCTGCCTCAGTCTCTTTGGGTACATCCATCCTTCTATGTCAGTCGGGTCAAGCCAGCAAGGTCCAGTCCTCTTTGGCCTCCTGCCAAGCCCCTGCCATCCCCCGGTTTGTGGAGAAGAATCCTGTCTTCTCAGTTCGTTGTCTTCTTTCATCTCGCCACCATAGCCAGGGGGTGCAGTACCTGGTAGACTGGGAGGGGTACGGTCCAGAGGAATGCTCCTGGGTACCTTCTCGGTTCATCTTGGACCCTTCTCTGATCCAGGACTTTCATGCTTCACATCCCTGGGTGCCTGGGGCATCAGGAGTCGGCCGTGGGGGAGGGGTGATGGCACGATTGGGGTTTGAATATAGTTTTTCTTTTTTTGTTTTTCTTTATTTTGTTGCTGTCATTTTTTGTCACTGTCATGTTTGGTGGAGGGATCTTTCTGGTCTGTTGTCTTAAGTTTGGTGTTTCCCTGTGATCCTCTCTCCTGCTTGCCACACCCCTTTCCAGATCCTTCCAAACACACCTGTCCTGCATTTCCTGCTAATCACTCCCTCTATTTTAGTCACACCTGTCACCCTGTCTGGTTGCGAGATTGTTGAGACTTGAGCCACTTTTGAGCACTTATTCTTCTGAGCATTTTTGTTCTGTTTTTGCCTAGCCATTTTTTTGACCTGCCTGCCTGCATTTGACGTTGTCTCTTCCTAATGCTTCGAATCCTGTTGCTTATCTTTGCCTGCCTACCTGTGTACCAAACCCTGGCTGAACTTTCATTAAACCCTGTTTTACTGACAGCTGAATCCAGCATTTGTGTCCAGCCATGCCGTTTCAGTAAGCCTGACAACATGTGGTGTGTAGCCAGTATGCTCTGAGTGCCGATCCCAAGCCCAGATAAATGGGGAGGGTTATGTCAGGAAGCGCATCTGGTCTAAAACAAGCCAACACAAACATGCAGAGTAAAAATCAAATTTCCATACTGGTTTGGTCGAGGCCTGGGTTAACGATGACTGCCACTGGTGCCATTGCCCAAGAGGATGCTGGCAGAAATTGGCCGACTGCTGGGTGAAAAACTAGAAGAGGAGAAAAATGTGTCCAGAGACAGCAGGACAAGAGGAAAGCTAAAAGAGGGGAAATGAGAGTTGGGACTTTGAATGTTGGCAGTATGACTGGTAAAGGGAGAAAGATGGCTACATGATGGAGAGGAGGTAGACAGCTGACATATTGTTTGTGCAAGATACCAAGTGGAAGGGAAGTAAGGCCAGGAGAATCAGAGATGGGTTCAAGTTGTTGTGTCATGGTGTGGATGGGAAGAGAAATGGGGTTGGGGTGATGAATATCATCAGTGTATATGCCCCACAGGTAGGTTGCAAGATGAAGGAGAAAGTAGATTTAGATGAAGTTTTGGAGGACGTGCTCAAGCATGTAAGAGTGGTGATAAGAGGGGACTTCAATGTTGATGAAAGGAACAGAGATGACGAGGACGTAATTGGTAGATATGGCATCAAGGACAGGAATATGAAAGGGTAGATGGTAGGTTATTTTGCAAAAAGGATGGAAATGGCTGTGGTGAATACCTACTTTAAAAAACAGGCCAGAGACCGGAGTGACATATAAGAGTGGAGGAAGGTGCACACAGGTAGACTACATTCTTTGCAGGAGATGCAATCTAAAATAAACTGGAGACTGTAAGGTGGTGGCAGGAGAGAGTGCAGTTTTAGACACTCTCAGATGGTGGTTTGCTGGATGACTTTAGAGGTGAAGAAGAGGAAGACAGCCAGAGCTCAACAATCAGATAGTGGAAGCTGAAGGAGGAAGACTGTTGTGTGAAATTCAGCCAGCAGGTGAGAGAGGCAGTGGATGGAGAGGAAGCAATTTTGGACAACTGGAAAAGTACTGCAGATGTGGTGAGGGAGACTGCTAAAAAGGTACTGGGTATGACATCTGGACAGTGGAAAGACAACAAGGAGACTTGGTGGTGGAACAAAGATGTTCAGGAAAGCACAGAGAGAAAGACGTTGATGATAAAGAATTGGGATAGTCAGAGAGATGAAGAAAGTAGACAGGAGTGGCAAAAGCTAAGGAAAAGGCATATAGAGAGCTGTACAAGAAATTGAACAGTAAGGAAGGGAATAAAAGGGCTTGTACCGATTGGCCAAACAAAGGGACAGAGCTGGAAAGGATGTGCGGCAGGTTATGGTGATAAAGGATGTAGATTGTAATGCACTGACAAGTGAGGAGGGTGTGTTGAGAAGGTGGAGGGAATATTTTGAGGAGCTGATGAATGAAGAAAATGAGAGAGAGAAAAAAGGCTGGATGATGTGGAGAGTAAACCAGGAAGTACAACCCCAGTTCCAATGAAGTTGTGTGAAATGTAAATAAAAACAGAATACAATGATTTGCAAATCCTCTTCAACCTATATTCAACTGAATACACCACAAAGACAAGATATTGAATGTTCAAACTGATAAACTTTAATGTTTTTGTGCAAATATTTGCTCATTTTGAAATGGATGGCTGCAACACATTTCAAAAAAGCTGGGACAGTGGTATGTTTACCACTGTGTTACATCACCTTTCCTTCTAACAACACTCAATAAGCATTTGGGAACTGGGGACACTAACTGTGAGTGTCATCACTGGGTATAAAAGGAGCTCCCCCAAAAGTCTCAGCCGTTCACAAGCAAAGATGGGGTGAGGATCACCACTTTGTGAACAACTGCATGAAAAAATACTCCAACAGTTTAAGAACGATGTTTCTCAGCATTCAGTTGGAAGGAATTTAGGGATTCCATCATCTACAGTCCATAATATAATCAGAAGATCTTACCGCATGGGCTCAGGAGCACTTCAGAAAACCATTGTCAGTTAACACAGTTCGTCGCTACATTTACAAGTGCAAGTTAAAACTCTACCATGCAAAACTAAAGCCATACATTAACAACATCGAGAAACGCCGCTGCCTTCTCTGGGCCCAAGCTCATTTGAAATGGACAGCTGTAAAGTGGAAAAGTGTGCTGTGGTCTGATGAGTCCACATTTCAAATTGTTTTTGGAAATCATGGACATTGTGTCCTCTGGACAAAAGAGGAAAAAGACCATCAAGCATCTGTGATGGTATGGGGGTGTGTTCGTGCCCATGGCATGAGCAACTTACACATCTGTGATGTCGCTGTCAATGCTGAAAGGTACATCCAGGTTTCGGAGCAACATGCTGCCATCCAAGCAACGTCTTTTTCACGGACGTCCCTGCTTATTTCAGCAAGACAATGCCAAGCCACATTCTGCATGTGTTACAACAGCGTTGGTTTGTAGTAAAAGAGTGCGGGTACGAGACTGGCCTGCCTGCAGTCCAGACCTGTCGCCCACTGAAAATGTGTGGCACCTTATGAAGCGCAAAATGTGACAACATAGATCTCGGACAGTTGAACAACTGAAGTCGTACTTCAAGCAGGAATGGGAAAGAATTCCACCTACAAAGCTTCATAAAGTTCCCTAACGCTTATTAAGTGTTGTTAGAAGGAAAGGTGATGTAACACAGTGGTAAACATACCACTGTCCCAGCTTTTTTGAAATGTGTTGCAGGCATCCATTTCAAAATGAGCAAATATTTGCACAAAAACAAAGACGTTTATCAGTTTGAACATTAAATATCTTGTCTTTGTGGTGTATTCAATTGAATATAAGTTGAAGAGGATTTACAAATCATTGTATTCTGTTTTTATTTACATTTTACACAATGTCGCAACTTCATTGGAATTGGGGCTGTACAAGTGATTAGTAAGGTTGAAGTGAGGGCAGCTATGAAGAGGATGAACAGTGGAACTGTGTGGAACTCAATCATATCCAGGTACATTCCAACATTACAGCACATTTTGCAGTGAGAGCCGGTTTCCCCAATGTAATTGGACCTATTAACTGCACACATTTTGCCATGAAGGTGCTACCACACGATGAATTTGTTTCTGTTAATAGGAAACATTTTCATTCCATCAATCTTCAAATCATATGTGATGTGCAAATGTATATCAGGCAGCTGGCACGGTGAGCCACAGGGGGCTGCTTGTGTTAAAATAATTTTTTTGTGTATTATTTTATTATTATTTATTATTATTATTTTTATTATATTATTTATTATTCGTGGGGAATCCCTGCTCCAAGGGCCTATTTACATGATATTCCATATTTAAATGGGGCGTGGCCAGGGAGGAGTTTGGTTCCACGCTCAATTCCACGTTCAGTGGGATGTACAAACGGAACATGTGTGAATTCATGCCTACACACACTTTCATACATCTGAATATTTTTGTGCTCATGCCAGATTCTGGCTTTTGGCATATGCCAACTTTTAGTAGAAAGTCCACGTTAGTCTTTGTACATGAGGCCCCAGGTCCTTTCTGCGTGGAGTCTGTATGTTCTCCACATGTTTTTGTGGGTTCCTCAGGGTGCTCTGACTTTCAAAGATGTGGAGATTAGGTAAATTGATTACTCTAAACCAGAGGTCTCAAGCTGATTCCAGAAAGGGCCAAGAGGGTGTGGGTTTACTTTGCAACCACCCACTCCACCAGGTGATTTCAGTGACTAAGTGATTCCATCTGCTCAAAGTGATGTTAATCAGTGACATCACCTGGTGGAGTGCCCCTTTCTGGAATCTGTTTGAGACCTCTGCTCGAAACTGAGTGTAGGCTTGAGTGAGAGCGTGGTTGAGTTTATCCCTGCGATAGACTGGCAACCTGTCCGGGGTGTACTGCACCTCTTGCCCAATGACCACCAGGATAGGCTCCAGCTCCCCGTGACTCTAATCTGTATTAAGTGAGTTCAGAAAATGAGTGAGAGAGTTTTCTTCAGTGGGAGCAAAGAGAAACTTGATGTGGTCAAATTGTTTAAGCCCCAAATCTGCTCTGTAGCCTCAGTGATGACAGAAATCTGAGTAGTGGGCGACATTTATCCTAAGCTTGCAGCTACATGCCGACTTTACTTCCTGATTCAAGTTTTACATTCACACACATGAAGGATTACAGCTGCTCTTCTGAAACATAACTACGTCTAGCTCCTACAAACTATCTCAGACTCAGCCATGAATAGAGGTTAAAGGTCATGTAATGTGCTTCCATCTTAAAGGACCAGACTTTCCAACATCTCATGTGTTCAAGTGCAGCAACAAAACTGTAAATGGTAAATTTGGTGCCATCTTATTTTTGTTGAGTCATCAAAAAACATTGCTAATAAAATCTTCTGCTCAGTGACCTTTTGTGAAGCCGAGCGCTGGCAGCATGCCCAGCACTCACAACATGGAGGAGAAAGTACTTGTCTTAAGGAGGAAAACACAACACAGAAGTTATGTTGTGCTTGAGTGCAATGCCACCGAGACCGGGGAGTTGGATTCTAAAAATACCTACCTCCCACCTCACTTGCACTCCCAACATGCAAGGGTCATTTGCACTGAGACCTAACAGCTTGATGGCAATTACACCAAAATTGCTCTTATTTTCTCTGAGGCTTAATAATTTCCAGTCAACTTCTAATTTATTAGCTCATGTATATTTGCATCAAGGGAGCCACCGGAGGGAACGGGTAACGCCCTGTGCTATTTAAAGCCTGAACTATTCCAGGTAGCCCCTGAAACTTTGCTTACTCAACCATGCCAAACATTTACCAAAAGTCTCCCTGACACCTGCAACCAAGTCATGCAAAATCCATTTGGGAAAAGTAGACAAACATTGCACGTGTGAGGCCGAACAACCTCATCAGTTATAAGCAGTAAATCCATTACAAGGCAATTAAAATGAACTCACAAATCACTCAGTTATTTTTTATTTTTAATGTTACTTGCATGAACATCAAAGCATACCAGTCCATATGTCTGTAGAACATGTTAACCATGTAATGGCAATACTGTAGTCATATCTCATGTTATCCCTGAAATGGATGCACGTGACAGTGATTTGACCCCCGTCCAGGTGGTTTGTATTTGCAGACAAATTTATTTTTAGGCCAGTTAAATACAGACCAGATGCTGTCAAAAAGCCTGGACAATGCTGACCAACTTTCTGCTGTGAGGAACACAATATTTTCCAAACACAACCAAGACACTGATGGTCATAACAGCTGGATAAAAGTTTCATGGCAAATGCTGCATGAATGTACTTTGATTACCTGAGCTACTATTAGTCTGCAGTGGAATTAAGATAGGCAATGAGGTTAGGATCCCAAGATGCTAAGTAGCTCGTGATCTTGTTCACAAGTGCATGTGAGTTGGAGCATGAGATCGATAAGAGAGATTGGGGCTGCAGCTGATGTTTTGCCAATGCTGTTCCGGGCCATGGTGGTGAAGAGAGAGCTGAGCCAGAAGCCAGATTTATGCTCCTAAATTTGAGTAATGACTGAAAGAACACGATCAGAGATACAAGCGTCAGAAAGTAGTTTCCTGTTGAGGTGGTTTGGGCATCTGATGAGGATTCTCCCCATCATCTCTCTGGGGCTTTCAGGCACCTCCAACTGGGAGGAGGCCTTGGGAAAGACACAGGACAAAGTAGAAAGATTATATTTCCCAGATGGTTTTGGAATGCCTTGAGATTCCCCAAGAAGATTTAGGAGACTTGGCCGAGATTAGGGAAGTGTGGGATGAGCTGGTTGGTTTACTGCCACAGCGTCCCGGACATAGATAAGAGTCAGAAAATAAATGAATGAATTGAAATGTGATTAGGTTCAGCCAAAACTTCAAACATTAGCTACTATAAATAAATAAAAATCTGATATCAAAGCCAGTTAAAATTGCCCAATAAATAATAATAATAATAATAATAATAATAATGCATTTTCAAATCAAGCATAGAAAGTGCTTTACATTTTCCAAATACAATAAAAACACTAAAAACTAAACTAAATAGAAGTTACATTTAAAAATTACATTAAAAACTAAGGTAAAAGTTTGACATTCTTGAAAAGTCCAGCGTTAAAAACTTCAGTCACCTAACTTTATTTGGTAAACTATTCCATAATGTCACTGATCCATGACTTGATGTTTTTTCTTAATCTTTGCTACACACACCAGCCCCCTGTGGGAATGACCTGTGGTTTATGGCTGAATCAATTTAGCATTGATAAGACAGTGCACAACTATTCAGAACCTTGTAAATCGATGGCAGAAATTAAAAAAAAAAAAAAAAATCATCTTCAGATAAACAGGAATGCAACAGTGAGAAGCCAGCACTGGGGTAATATGATTCCAGTCAAAATTCAGGCAGCTGTATTTTGAATCATCATTAGACATCTTATACTCTTATGTGGCAGAGCAGAAAATAATGGCGCGGACAGCATGCTGATGTCCGCGCCTCATGATGAAGTTATATAGTCATATTCTACATGCCACTACAGGTGTTCTCCAGCTGTGACTTGTGAGCACAGTTATCTAAACAGCTGCAGGTTATAGGGACATACCTACCTTTGTCTGCGGACCCCATCAGCTCACAGAAAAAAATGTTCACTCTCTGCTTCTTCGTTTTGTGATTTTTTAAAATTTTATTTTATGTATGTAGTTATTGTTGTATGTATTACTATTTTTTTGTCCTGCATCTGTCTGATGCCTGTGTTTTTAATTTAACACCTTGTGTGCACTGTCAGGTCCAGCTGTCAGTCAGTCTGCGGTCAGCTGACAGACGCTGTATGTCCACAGCAAAGCGTATGAGCAAAGTGATCACACATGAATGAGTTCATACCTTTACACTTATTTGTTTTATTTAATTTCCACTCTTTCTGTCTGTCATGTAAACTACAATTCACAGCTCATTAATTTCACATCATGCTGTGAGCATTCAGACACTGGCCAGTCCTCATGTGATCAGCTGAGTTGCAGCACACAGCGGTCAGCTGTTCCACTCTGGGACCCTCAGCCACACCTGAAAATGTTGGCTCATGGTGTATGTGTGTGTGTGTGTGTTGGAGGGTTGAGTTCGGCACAGTCACACCCATGTGTGTTGCTTGGTAACGCCACACTCGTGTGGCACTAAGACAGTTATCACAGACAGCTTGAATGTGGTCATCTGCACTCCACTATCGTGCTGGGAGTGCGAATAGCCCCGCCTTTTCTAAGTGCACAGGGAGTGGTGTTGGATGTTCGTGTGTGGCACCTGGTATTTGGCCGACACCTACTGAGAGGGTGTCGAATGGGCACTCGCAGGGCACTCGTTGTCTTTCGGCCACTGGTGTGTACAAACGGTTGTGGCGACAACTTCATGAGGCATTTGAGGGGGCTCTGATTTTTCACGAGTGGCATGTGATTCCTCCTTTGTGCGCCAGTCGGCTTCAATCCTGTTATGTGTGAAGGCACCCGTATGGATGTCTTTTCTTCAGGGGTGCTAGTTGCTGGATGTCCAATCCTTGGGACATCTTTGAGACTCAAACTTATCCTTTCGTGCAGTTATATTAAATGTATGGGTGGCACAATACCTCTTGTTCATGTCTAATATGATGCAGATACAATACCAATCTGACACCGATTCCTCTGTCTTAAAACAATATTCATACATACATTTGTTCACTAACCTATCTATCTATCTATCTATCTATCTATATATATAGATATATATATATATATATATATATATATATATATATAGATATATATATATATAGATATATATATATAAAGATGTGTTACAAAGATGTGTTACATGTGAACATTTTGCTATTTCAAGTGAAAGAAGCCAAGTTGAAACTTCAGCTGCGATAGCCTCAGCAGACTTTGAGAGCTGGCTACTTTTGATCCGAGGAAATAAAACTAAAACCTTCTTGACCACACATGCCATCCCAGTGCCTGTCTTCTGGCTTCAGTTTTTCACAACTCTTCATGGCTGCCAACCCACAGGATTCTACCTACTTCCATTCCCCACTCCATCACTTTAAATCCGATCCTTTCGAGTTTGGGTTCAAAACACGTATTGGTCAGTAGTCTGGGTTTTGGTCCACCACAATCAAACACAATACTTCTCCCACTGGTGTTTTGCCTCAGTGGTAGACAGGAACAGGAAAAGAGTCAAAATGTCAAAACTGAAACGTGAATAAGACACGCATACATTCATTCCAAGCCACTATTTAATTTTTTCTGTTCAGTCCCTTGAGGATCCAATCTTGAAGCTGGTGTTATTGCACATGCAGACATTTTCTTTGGTGGCTTCCTTGGTTCACACTCAAGTCGATGTTGTCACACTAGCATTTTTTTCTTTTTTACCTGCACTGAAGACGTATTTTCACCAGTACTGCTGCCTGCATTGTTCAAAACAGAAGAGAGGCTTGTCTGGTTAGGGGATCGAAACACTCCATTCACAAGATTCATTCACTAATCTTTATTCCACTATTTCCACATTCGTGTAACTTTGTATTCTATTAGCTTTGTGGTTAGCCCTATATTGTGCTACCATTTGTTTTAGTTTTATATTCAATTAGTTGTAGATTCAGTTAGCTTCATATTTGTTAGCTTTCAGTTAGCATTAGAGTCTGCATCAAAATGTAAAGGTAATTGAAAAGTTAGGGCCCCTTCACACATAGTGCAACTTTGGTTGATTTGCACATAAAGTGCTCATGAAGCAGGAATCATGTGCAAAATGGGCAAAATCGCAGCTGCTTCGTACACCTGTTGCTACAACTATTTGCACACACCAGCGGCTGAAAGACAGAGTGTGTGCTGTGAGAGTCCATCGAACCCTCTCGCAGCAGATGTCGGCCAAATTCCAGCTGACACACACAAACATCAAACACCGCTTGCATGGCACTTAGAAAATGTGTGGCTATTCATATTAGTAACACAACAACAGTCAGCAGACAATCATTGCCGAGCTGGCAGTGAAATTTGTCTAAGTGCCCCACGACTGTGAAGTTGCCGAGTGCACATGTGGCATGCCAGAGTGTCGGCAACACATATGTGCATGTGTTTTGCACGCTCCCCCCGCTCTCACCCCACAACACATCTGTGTGTGTTGTTCACCCCTCCCCCCGCCCCCCCGCAGGCGAGGCATCTCTCATTTGAATACCATCTTGGTGTCTGTGCTGACAGGACAGGGCAGCTGTTGAGATGATCTGGTTCTGTATATCACAGCTGCAGCACACGTCCCGTGTTTTGACGTACACGCGCGTGTGTATGCTTGTGTGGAAATACATAGAAACATATATCGCTTTTGCGATGGGAAGTGAATGGGCTGTCGGTCCTTTTGGCCACGTAGCAGGTGATCTGAATGTCACATCTCACAGGACACACATGTTGGGTCGTGAGGGCAGTGAGCGGCATGCTGCATGACCAGCACAACCCAACAGTATGACAAATACACCACTTTCAGTCACGTGTCAGCAGAAATACACTTTTTTTTAGAAATTACATTTATCTGCTTGTTGGTTTTATCCATTTCACACTCCTGTTATAAGATAGTGATTGTAGCACAGTGGCAAAGTTTTTGTCTGGTGATTAGTGCGTGTGGGTTCGAATTCCATGGCATTTTATTCTTTTTATTTAACCAGGGTTATTTCATGGCCCCTTCATGACTGTATGTCTGTGACCATGGGTCATCTACAGAGGAACAGACGGATCATATTTGTATTGCCCGCTTGATAAATGCAGTGTTTTTATATGGTGTGTGGGTTTATTTCATTTTAAATATGTCCATCTCCTTCCTCATATCAAGCAGGTTCCTGCAACTTTCATAGGACTGTGATTGTAACTCAGTGTTAAAGTTTCTGACTGGCAATCAGAGCTTTTGGAAGGTGTGGGTTTGAGTCCCATGGGTAGCATGTAATTTTTATTTATTTTTTTATTTTCAGCAGCTACTCAATGTGTAGCCAAAAATACATGCTGCGGCGATTTTGTGCACGCGGTCGCGCAGCTGCTGTGAAAAGCTGCTGTGTTCTTGCATGTACAAAACTGTTGCACCATGATATTCATCAGTTCTGTTTATACATTTTGGGTGGTGCGAACACCAGACAAGGAAGTGGTAAGAATTCTACTGATTTATGAGCATTTTTCATCTGAAAGCTTTCTGTCAGTGCCCCAGTAAGCTATGTTTTTTCTTTTTTTGGGTTTGGCTGAACCAGGTTCAGCTCCACTGCATTTAAGGCGTCTTGGTCTTACGTCTGTGGCATCTGTTAAGGAATGTGATGAATGCTGTCTGTCCCACTCTGACAGCACCATACATGAATGATTTGCACCCAGACCATCTGCTCCACCCTGATGTTTAGGACGGAGTCTGATGTTTATTCTTAGTGTTTTTAATGTGAATTCAAGGGATCTCCTGGGAAAAATGTTGCTCTATTACAAGCCTGAGTCAATCTGCAACAGCAAGGATGACACTGTATCAGTATGTGTGTGAGAAATTATACAACTAAAATTTGTTAATAATTTGTTAAGCATCTGATCAAGAAAAAGCAAACACACTTCTGAGGCTCTTGTCACACTTACATGGTTTTAACCATGATGATTGCAGATGGATAACATTTGCCAAAATCTGAAAATACCAAGGCATCGTGGTGGATCCAGGAATGGTGCAAATGTTGCATAATTTCCAGTTTCTGCAGGCACATCCACAGAAGAAGTCGATAAGATTCCACCCCTGACATCTGACAGGGACAAAATATTGGCGGTGGGGTGGAGGAGGTAGCGATCCAGTCCAGCAACTGCAGCAACAGAGCGATGAGTTACAACAGACCTTTTTAAATAATGTGTACTTTTCCTGTTGGTTGTGAGTTGATAACTAAAAGGGTGACAAGCTGCTTCCTATTAGCTGTTACGGATTGGATAAATCTGAACGCAAGCCTTGAAATCTGTGTCGTCCTGGCAGAACTTAAGTCCCTCTTATTTAGAAAGCAGATGTGTGGTGATTAGAGGGACATGTACGTAGTACTTGCCACCCAATTCATCACAAGCTACTACAAACATGTCGCTACTCCCAACAAACACATTACACAACACCAAATGGTTGCTCCCACTCATCAGGGTGTGGCAAGTGTTTTGAACATGTCCTTATCACTCGTCAGTCAACTCCACTTGTCGCGCAGTCTGGAAAGCACCAGGTTGTTCAGAAAATCCAAGTCTGTGATAAAATGGAAGAAAACACAAAGTTGATAAAACACTTGCCGGGTGGCAGCAGTTGATGCTGTACGCTAAACTCCACTGAACGTCATCCGCACGCTGGCAATCACCAATGCTGGGGTGAATGCAGCCGTGTGTGTGACGAGAATAGAACGTCAATGATTGCCACTAACACGCCAAGCCTTCTGTTTAAGACAAGCATTAGACGATGGTATTTTTGTTTCAGAGCTGTCCTGGGGGGGGGGGGGGGGTTGTGCGGTGGATTACCGGTTAGCACTGTTGCCTCACAGCAAGAAGGTCATGGGATTAATTCCCACCTGTGGCCCTTCTGTGTGGTGTTTGCGTGTTCTCCCCATGTTTACGTGGCTTCTCTCCAGGTGCTCAGGCTTCCTCTCACATCCAAAGACATGTAGGTTACGTGGATTGGAAAATTTCAATTGTCCGTAGGAGTGAGTGTGTTTGTTTGTCTATATGTAGCCCTGTGACAGACTGGCGTCCTGACCAGGGTGTACCCCGCCTCACACCCTATGACTGCTGGGATTTTTCTCCAGTCCCCCACAACCCTTAACTGGAGTACGCAGTTGAAGATGAGCGAGTGAGCTGTCATGGGTGTCTTCCCTCACTAGTCTCCTTCCAGCATGGTCACTCAGTTTTTCTGAACTGCCTATCTGACACAGACTTACTATACAGTACCTACTGTTTGTATTTCTTAATAGTTTATGTAAATGAAGTCCAAGACATGGAAATGTCATGACATGGAAATGTTCATGTATCCATCCATCCATCCTCTGACTTGCCTCAAGAAAACTGGCTGTAAAAGTAATGATTTAATCCTGGTATTTTGAACAAATTGACCCCATCCAAATGTTTTGGGAAAGTGTTGAAAGCCTAAAACACCCCCGACCGTCCCAAATGGTCTCCCAGCCAATGATTATGACACTTCTGAGACCTGAGGGGATGAGGTGCACACAAAACAGACTGACGAGCATCTTCATTCCCGTTCTTCAGTCCCACCTTAAGGCTTCTTCATGCAAATGCATGATTAAGAATAGAATTAGACTTCCCCTGACCTCCTTGACAACTTAATGGCATCTACAGCTACTGTATTTCATCTTCACTGCCTATACTATGAGTATTGCATCCACTTGAGTGAGCTCTTGGAATACACAGGCAAGGTGAGCATATAGAACATTTATTTTTTCCTAATCCGCTCCAGTTGGCACACTCTGCAGACAGCTTGGCCAGAAGCTGGATACGGTGCTCCAAAAGGCCCCTGCCATGTTTACTGTTCTGTACGAGCCTCAGCACGGCACAGCATGGGTGGCCCCGCTATGCAGTCGCCTTCAGTCTCAGTGAAAACCCAGCAGTATTATGGAAACACCACACCCGTCTGGCTCAGGTCTTGCCCAGCGCATAACAAAGTCCTTCTCTCCTACACATGAACAATATGGTTACCCTTCAGTGCTCTGTGGCGTTTGCTCAGTTTCCTTTACAGTACACTGGTTTAAGTTGTGAAGCCAAACATAAAGAGAAGTATACCAAAGTAGATGATTGCTTTGTAGAAAGGGAAGAAACCTTTGTTAAAATATGGATCTATTCAGAAATCATTAGTGTCTCTGCAGTGACATACAGCTGCTTGTGATTTCAGAACCCAGTATTGCTATTCGACAGCGCTGCTCATCAACCTCTTTGCAAAGGTCAGAAACCCAAGACGTGTCAGTTACTGTGCAACTGTTCCCCAATTAAAGACGCTTGCCCTTTTGTTGCCTTAACAGCGCTACAATACAATGTATATATTGCACCCAAAGAAGTGTTTGAATTATAAATGAGACAGCATAGTCTAAAATGACGCTTCCTAGATCGCAACACAAGCTGCAGGATTAAGTACGCGTCTATATTTCAAATATACATGACATTTTTATTTTTGAAAAATATACATTACATTACAGAAAATACCTACAGTTGTTATGGATCTCAACTAAGATTCAGGCTTTTACTGAACTTCCTGGAATCCATCAGGACTGTATCTGTGTGTGGTGAAAATGTCAAACCTGTTAAAAGATTTGCTTGTCTTGGCAGTGACATTCATGTTTCTGGGTCTTTGGCCTTTTCAGATTGTGAGATGCCTGGGAAGCGCCTGTGAGATTGCAAGGTCCCTGGATAGATGTCTTTAGAAATGCCAATACCTTTGTAGGGGAAAGAAGGTCTTACTTTTTAGGAACATGGTGCTTCCTTTCTTACTGTATGGTTGTGAGATGTGGATGCCAATCAATGACCTAAGCTGAGGATTCATGTCTTTGGTACTAGGGCTCTGCAGAGCATCCTTTGGTACAGTTGAAGTGCCTTTATGTCTATCAAAGAGTTACTAAGGGTGACTCATATGAGAGGTACCACTTGCATTGTGAGTGGGCATCAGCTACAACATTTTGGCCATGTAGCACATTTTTGTAGGCAAGGTTCAACCTGCAGGGACCTCAGTGTTGAGCATCCCTTCAAGTGGAATAGACCAAAGGGACACCCATGTTTCACCTTGCTGTAGCAGGTGCTAGCTTTGGGCAGTTCCATGGTGTTATGGGAGTGGAGACGTGACACCAAAGCACGGTCACAGACTTGGTTAGTGAACAAAAAATGGCGACTGCTAAGAAAATGTAATTTTTTTTTTTCTTTTCTGATGGGTTTGTGATTGGGCTGCTTCCTCATCATACCCCAACCTCACTGCAAACATACAACAACACAAGGTGTTGGTGCAGAAGTACATCTCAGTATATGCCCCAAGGAAAGCTGGGCTTTCTTTATCGATTCTCACTCATTGAATTTCTACTTTCCTTTGTTAAAGGCTTAAAAATCACAGACGCTCACACGTATGGTTACAGATGGCCAGCGTTCCACACACCATTAAGTATCCAAGAGACAGGATGACTCACAGGCATTTTATTTGTGTCCTCTACTCCAGTGGATCCACATCTTGCAAAATGGGACCGGCTGCTGAGCTGCTCCCTCGTCTGCTCTGCCCTGTTTGTGCAGGGGCTCAAAACGTGATTCACGGGGTCAGCGCAACTCAGTGTGTTCCTTCAGATGGTAGTCGTTCAGTTTTCCTCTACTTTCATGTGTTTTTCTGTACATGAGGCACTTGTCATTACAGGCATTTTCCAAGATAACAACTGTCAAACAGGAATAATTAGTTTAGTGGTGGTGATGGTGTTAGGGGTTTAAGGTAAAGCAATGCATATGTACGCTTTGTTTGATGTGATTGATGGTACAGTAATGGAAAAGTAAGTTACTACAATGCGAAAAATATTTAATGAATTGGAGCTGAGATGGGACAGCTGAGAAGAACAAATAAAAGATGACATAGATCAAGACAAAGGAAAAGAATAACAACAAGGAGGGGAAAAAGTGCAAAGTTTCAGGTGCACAACTAAAAATGGTGGGAAATCATCTTAATGCTTTAAAATGTGTCACAATTTTGCCCATTAAACTCTCAGTTTAAGAAGAATTCAGTGTAATGTTGCATTTGTACCTCAAGGCTTATGAAGGACGAGTCATCAGAGCTCTTAGTCACTCACCAGCAGCATTGTGCCCATTTCACAAGCATTCCAGTTTCTTTTGACCTTAAAGCCTAAACCTGTTAGTTTTAGGCTTTAAAGGATAAGGCTAGTCCATCTATTATGTCACTTTTCACACCGCATCACTCCTTGTAGTTTCCACATAGATTTTTGCTTGTACTATCTATTATTGGTTTCTTATGCTACCTTCTCTTCTTTTTCCATAGCGTTTATTGGTGGTAACACAGCCCCAAATCACAATATAAGTCATCCCAAGGTGCTACACAAGTCAGGTCCATTCTGGGAGCATGCACTGGTTCTGCTCATGGTTCCACAACATCATGGAACCATCTTAGGCACGGTCCATCTCCAGTTGTCTAAAAAAAAAATCTATCTGCCACAATGCCTTTGAAACGTTTGCGTCCCCTCTGCCTTCTCCAGTTCTGGGGTCCTCAACACTCAGGCACTTGCATGCTGGATAACAGCAAATGGTCATTCTGACTTGGGGGAACATTTACATAGGTACCATATTGACTCAGGGCCATTTAGGTAGGGGCTTTTTTGACTAGGGGCCATTTTGACCCATTACTATTCGAGATATCCCTACTGGATCTGTCAGTGTGCCATTCCTTACTTATCAAACCACTCTGGTTCATGTGAGAGGAAATCTTTTTTATTTGAACAATGCATCCTGCGTTGCAAATGTTTCTCAATGTCACTATCAGAAAAAAAAGGTAAAATTTTCCTCATCGTAGAGCATTCAATGATGTGGAAAAGTGGTTATTGATTCCCATCAAACTCAAAGCTTCAAGGTCAAGGAAAGGAAGTATTAAGACAATTATAGAGCAGACATTATTGTGATGTTAAAATTGGAGTAATTATGAAGAATTCTGAATAATATTGACTCTGTCATGTGGTCTCATTGAAGACTGAACAGATGCGAGAAGGGAGCCTGGAAACTTGGGAAACAGCTCTGCTTACATCAGCAGCGGCTGAGGAGCAACATTCGCTAACAAGCTACTCCCATGCACGCTTTGTTTACACAGACGACACCCAGATTAGAGTTTCTCCTTCTCATTACATGAAATATGCAGCGGGGAAAATGTCACGGGTTAGCTGAGTGTGGCAGGCAGAGATCCCTTTGACAGTGTAATGATAATCTTCAGTTTAAATGACATTAAGAACAGCAAGGAATCCAACATCTACATTTCTGTTCCTGCATAAAAGTCTGCATAGGACATGCAGAAGGGTTTCTTAAAGTAGTTGTTGATTTAGCTCAGTTGCACTGAATGTATTGCCCATGATTCTGTATGATTTGCAATATAACTAAGGCAAAGCCTTGGACCAAACATCGATTTAGATTGATTTAAATATATTGTGTCGATTGTGTGTGATACACCATAATTCAAAATTGCTTGGGTGTATGAAGGTTTTGAGATGGAGGTACTTAACCCTCTGGGGCCGACGCCGTCGTATACGACAGCTGAGACCAAGCTTTACTAAATTATAAATAACTTTTTAATGATATGAGATAGAAACTTCCTTTTTTTTTTTGCTGAAAAGTTAACCCTGCGGACCTTTGAGCCATCATCCACCATCTTTGTACTCCTCATAGAAGCTGTGTGACGACGTGAGCAATGTGAGTGTCCAATCGGAATTGGTTCACCGTCACATGGTTTTCCCAAATCCAGTCGTAGGGTAGATTCACCTCACGTGACACACCGAAGATTGTTTTTAGAAGTGATGTGTTACTAGTTGGCCCGTTTGAATAGCCCCTGGCTGCTCCAATACGCCCTGTGCCATTACGCACAGCGAAAGTGAAAGTGACAGAGCAGATGGAGAGCCTCTCATACAATCTCACGTGCTCAAACAGTGTGTGAGTGTCAGGATTGCTCGACAAGTTTTCCTGTGAATGTTATTGGATAAGCCTGTGGCAAGCACTCTCGCTCCGGTGTCAAGCACTGTTTACCATATCAATGGAGTGAGCGGGGAGGGGCCGCTCCTCAAACTGAATGAGACTCGAAGTGTGAATGTTGCTTTCAGAGCAGGAGAGAACAAACACACAGCCAACTTCATAATAGAAGTTTGTGATGTGACCTTTGTGTAATAGCAGACAGAAATTGCTTTGAGATGAAGACAGACAAAACGCATAGACCATTTTGTATATATTGTTCAAAGTGTGCATTTGTGTTTATTGTTTGAACCTTTTTGTTGTACAGTCTTTCACATAAGAGCCCAAATTACCTTTATAAAGTGTCAAAACAGTTGCTTATTATAGTTTGCTGTGTGTTTTCAATAAATGTGTGTGGAAAATTATGTGCCGCTTTATTTTTTACTTTCTTATATCTTATTGTAAACCTTTATTACACTTATAAAACACAACTGTAGCATATATATTTTGAAAGTACAGGTTGCCCTGAAAAAAGAGACATAAAATGATTGTGGGATGCAGGGAGAGCTGTTAACAGCAATAATGAAACATTTATGCCAGGCAAGTGAACTGTCCAAAAAATGACCTTGGACCCCAGAGGGTTAAAACAGACTGACATGATTTGTTAATGATAAACTATTGTAGGCTTTAATGGTACATACGTATCGGTTTATTAAAGGTATAAAAGACTTTACTTTACTCTGTGTGTCGCGTTGGAAAGTTGTAGCTAAATTGATTAGCATTTACACAGCTTATGTGTATGCTCTAGTCTTCTGTTTTTTTCTGGAGACATTACAGCACCACAGACAGGCCTGGCATATGTACTACAACGTTAAACAGAGCTTTGAGGCACAGAATTTGCCACATATCATACCTATCTGTCTCTTTGTTCTTCTACTCTTCCCAGGTCCTTTGGCCATGTTGCAACAGACTTGATTTGTGGATGACTATCAACCCCAGAAAGGCCTGCAAAAAGCTTGCTTTGAAAAATGTCAAGGACATTGGGGTCAAAGGTCAACATTTCACTGAACTTGACACATATATGTGGGTCAATACTGGAATAACCCAGGTGACACCACATTTAGCAAAGGTCAGTCATTAGGGTCAAATTTAAGCCTTTAACTCTGATTTGGCCCAAACTTGCCAAACTGAGGTCAAAATAGCCAAAGGTCAATCACTGGGGTCAAGGTCATATGGATCAAAGATTACAATTGAGACTAAAACAGTTTGTTGGCCTACTACCCCAGTTCCCTTTGCTTTTAAAAACAATTGGTATGAAAATGAATGACCCCAAAATTACCCTTAGAGAAGTCATTTTAGAAAAGCTCTTGGTCTCTGGCGTCTGTGGATATGATTTGAGAGTCTGTGTGTATGGCAAATTCGGCCTGTTGCATTACTGCCCCCCAGAATTCAATAATTTTTCAAGGAGAGAGAGGGAAAATATAATTTAAGGGGCTTGTATCATTTTAAAATTGCTGGCGCTCGGACGACCAGGAAAGGTTTCTGTGTTTCTACTTGTGGCCCAAAATATGGAATAATCTGAGGAAGGAACTCAAGTGATGTCCAAATGTCAATCAGTTTAAATGCCAGTACAAGGAACTGATGTTTTCTGAATATGTGAAAATTGTCTGAACTCTCTGAAAATACAATTCGTGTTGAAGGAGTATATAGCTGTTAGTTAAGGTATGGACAATTATGTTATTGATTTTGTGTCTGTGTGTGTGTATATATATATATATATATATATATATATATATATATATATATATATATATGTGTGTGTGTGTGTGCGATGTGTGTCAATCATGAGGAATTTGAGTTTATTGATTATTTTTGAGATATCTGTGTTTTGATGTTCTGCTCACTTTGTTTTGTGGTTTTGTGGTGATAAGTATAAAGTTGCTGAGGTAAAAGGGGTAGGTGTATATACAACCCCTGGCAAAAAATTATGGAATCACCGGCCTCAGAGGATGTTCATTCAGTTGTTTAATTTTGTAGAAAAAAAGCAGATCACAGACATGACACAAAACTAAAGTCATTTCAAATGGCAACTTTCTGGCTATAAGAAATCAAGAAAAAAAGATTGTGGCAGTCAGTAACGGTTACTTTTTTAGACCAAGCAGAGGAAAAAAATATGGAATCACTCAATTCTGAGGAAAAAATTATGGAATCACCCTGTAAATTTTCATCCCCAAAACTAACACCTGCATCATATCAGATCTGCTCATTAGTCTGCATCTAAAAAGGAGTGAACACACCTTGGAGAGCTGTTGCACCAAGTGGACTGACATGAATCATGGCTCCAACACGAGAGATGTCAATTGAAACAAAGGAGAGGATTATCAAACTCTTAAAAGAGAGTAAATCATCACGCAATGTTGCAAAAGATGTTGGTTGTTCACAGTCAGCTGTGTCTAAACTCTGGACCAAATACAAACAACATGGGAAGGTTGTTAAAGGCAAACATACTGGTAGACCAAAGAAGACAAAGCGTCAAGACAGAAAACTTAAAGCAATATGTCTCAAAAATCGAAAAATGTACAACAAAACAAATGAGGAACAAATGGGAGGAAACTGGAGTCAACGTCTGTGACCGAACTGTAAGAAACCGCCTAAAGGAAATGGGATTTACATACAGAAAAGCTAAACGAAAGGCATCATTAACACCTAAACAGAAAAAAACAAGGTGACAATGGGCTAAGGAAAAGCAATTGTGGACTGTGGATGACTGGATGGAAGTCATATTCAGTGATGAATCTCGAATCTGCATTGGGCAAGGTGATGATGCTGGAACTTTGTTTGGTGCCGTTCCAATGAGATTTATAAAGATGACTGCCTGAAGAGAACATGTAAATTTCCACAGTCATTGATGATATGGGGCTGCATGTCAGGTAAAGACACTGGGGAGATGGCTGTCATTACATCATCAATAAATGCACAAGTTTATGTTGATATTTTGGACAACTGAAAGGATGTTTCGGGATGATGAAATCATTTTTCAAGATGATAATGCATCTTGCCATAGAGCAAAAACTGCAAAAACATTCCTTGCAAAAAGACACATAGGGTCATGTCATGGCATAGGGTCAATGTCAATGAGCAGATCTGATTTGATGCAGGTGTTAATTTGGGGGATGAAAATTTACAGGGTGATTCCATATTTTTTCCTCAGAATTGAGTGATTCCATATTTTTTCCTCTGCTTGGTCTAAAAAAGTAACCGTTACTGACTGCCACAATCTTTTTTTCTTGAGTTCTTATAGTGTTTCTTAAAGCCAGAAAGTTGCCATTTGAAATGACTTTAGTTTTGTGTCATGTCTGTGATCTGCTTTTTTTCTACAAAATTAAACAACTGAATGAACATCCTCTGAGGCCGGTGATTCCATAATTTTTGCCAGGGGTTGTAAGCTTTGCTTCTACCTACACCCTTTCGGTTGCATGGGTTGACTGAGAAATCAGTTTTATTTTTTTTATTTATTTTGTTTTTATTTTGTTGCTAAGTTCTTCTTTTTTTTCCTTGAACTGAATAAATTCGACTTTGACTTTGTATTAAAGCAGGTGTTTTTGTATTTGTACTGTAAATGTTTTTTTTTGCATTTGCATTTGCTAGTCTTGTTACGGCCTCTTTTGGCCAATGTACTTAAGGGATCTAAAAACATGAGATCAGTTCACATACATAACTAACAGCTCAGTGCACTGTGATTTCTTAACATGGCAACAACCATATATCAGTAATAAAGATTTAAAAAAAAGCACACTTCTTAATCCATGTGTAAATAAAAATAATTTCCAACCTTACCCCTTGTTTGACAAATTGCTGCCCTATAATCAGATCAACCGTCCTGAATCCATCCCTTACATCACCCATTTCTTAAAGGCTCAGCGCTAAACACCGGCTGATAATACAGACAGTGAAAGAAACACTGAGGGAATAAACTGTTCAAAATCCCACTCGAAAAGGACTGGAGTGAACTGAGCCAGAATGTGACATTTTTATAAGGCTACAATCTATCACTTTTATAGAATCATTAATAAAATGTCTGGAAGGAGGTTTTAAGAGAGAGCATCGAGGTGAAAATTTCACCCCGAGGCAGCTCAAACTGAAGGCTATGTCAAAGAGGTCTACAGTTTACTGTATTTTGTCATAGAAGTGTAATTCCTCAAAGGGGATGTTTGTGTAAAATATACTCTAAAATATTTACACAAAAAAGCCAGAAATAATTGCATAGTGACCATGATTGGATTTTTACTGTAAGTGACATTTATGAGATATTTAAATAATTTTTTGTTGATGTTATAATCCTTTCAGCCCAGGCAAAATTATAATCTTTTTTTTTACACATTTTACAAACTTCATGTCTTGACAGTAGCAAGGCTCCTATTTTGACTTAAATGGGAGTTGGTCGGTAATTCAACTTAATCATCTGTCTTATCAGACGGTTTCGCAAAGTACAGAAGAGCTGGGAGGGAGAGGATTAATATTATTTCAGTTTACACACATGGACAAAACTGTTGGCACCCCTGTATTTTATGCACACATTTTAATATATAGTTAGAAATAAATGCAAACACAGCTATTTTGTTTAATCAACATATTTTAAAAATGTCCAAAGTTATGTGGCAGCAAGAAGAAAATAAAATGCTTTCATGAAGTGAAACAAAAAAATCCTGACAAAAAAATGTATGCTGGACACAATTTTTGGCATCCTTTGATCAATTTACAGTAAATCATCACTTTTACAGCCAGTTTTCTGTGACAAGTCAGGGGATGGATACATGGAAGCTTTGAGTGGTGGTGCAACAGACAAAACTAGCTGTAAACGTGATGATTTACTGTTCATTCAAAGAGTGCCAATATTGTGTCCAACATATATTTTGTTTTCTTCTTGTTGCCCACTTTCTGGACATTTTAAAACTACTTTGATTGCACAAAATTGTGTTTTTTTTACATTTATTTCTGACCATTTATTAAAATGTGTACATAAAATATAGGGCTACCAACACTTTTCTCCATGTGTGTAGGTATATGGATGGGTTACTGCTATCAATATTTAGTAAAGGCTCACCATTCATTCTTAATCATTCCCAATCTGAAACCATTTGTATTTTCTTGTCAGTTTTATCAACATTCCTTCACTGTTTTCAGTATTTGATGCCCTGAAATATTACTTTTTGATGTCATGACATGCATGTGATGTCAATGTTTAGTTGTTACGTTGCCAGAAGTACTTCCAGATATGAAATATACTGCTATTTATAGAATAAAATGTTACACTGACACCATGATTATGATTAATGACTTACTTAAAAAAAAGAAAGAAAATGAACATATATGGTCACATTAGTAGTTAGTATATGCAGTCATGCTAACTGTGGAATCCAAGGTTGAAGCATTTGAAGGAACGAGTCAAGTCTCACAAAGCGGAGGACATTATTTTTAACTTGAAGTGGCAGACATTAATGGTCCAATCCATGTCTGAGAGTTGGCTGCCCCACATAAAAGCCACATTAATGTGGAATGATTCAAACCTCCAGTGTGTGGACGAGTATCGTTTCTTGCCCGCACCAAGAGTCCTGGTAAGTGACTTTAATCCACGAAAAGGTGAGCCACGATTGATATCTTTAAATGGCGTTTGACGAATTATGCTACGCTTGTTTTATGAGTGAGAGGTTTTTACCGATTAAATGTGAATAGCGTTTTCAGAACTGGTGATAGTGTTACTTTGTGCCCAGCAGAGAAACATTGTCATTTGCTTTAGGCCCTAATTTGTATTTAACTTGTTGTGTGGGCCGCCCGAAGAGGAGGTACTGCTGGCCCAATGTCAGAGGGCGCCCTGCCTGAAGGCAGGCTTCAGGCACCAGAGGGCGCAGTCGCCGCCAGGAGCACCAGGAGCCCGGAGCTGACAGCTGTCATGCATCACCTCAACCCAGTAAAAGCCTGGAGAAACATCACATTCTCTGCCGAGAAATCATCTTACCGAACAGGTAAACCGCTCAGCCTGAAAATCTTTAACAGTAGTACATCTTTACTTCTGTGTGAGTTAACTCCTACCTTTGCAGACGAACCTTTTGTACGCTACAGAGTAGTCATTGTGTTTGGGGAGTTGGCGTACTCCACTCCTCGGTTGTGGACTGCTAAAGTGACATTAGGATCTGCATCCACTTCGGGAGTATAGTGATTAAGAGGTGGAGGTGTTTTCCACCATTGTTCTGAACTGTTTGCTGGGTGGCACACACCACTGATCTGTCTTGCTTCCTGCCAGCAGTACCCGGTCTGACAGCTGAAGGCGGTGGCCACCTGGGGACTCAGGACTTGGCGGCTCTGGTGGCTCTCGGGTCTCCACTGGCAGTGGAAATCATGTGGGTCCCGACTCTTCTCTGGACAGGCGTCTCCTATACTCGAGCCTGCCCACACGTCACAGACTTTGTAATTGACTGTAGTGTAAAACTGTATCTGTATTCCGTTGTGCACATTTCACAACATTAAATTGTTACTTTTGGTATTTCCATTGACCATTCATTTACGCCCCCTGTTGTGGGTCCGTGTCATCACACTTTTCACAACATAACTGGCTGTACAGCCAGTGACACAGCACCGTTTTGGCAGAACCAATCAAATACTACAGAAGACAAAGAGAAGTTCCCTTCCTTTTCACTTAATTTAAAATGGCGATGATGGCATGCTACACGTCACGTGACCAATGTCCCGGATGTTTGTCTTTCTCAGTTAACTGCTTCCTTCATGGGTATGTTGCAGGCAGACAAAAACAAAAGGTACCGCAGACTAAGTCTGTTCAAAATTCATAACTGAAAATGTCTGTTGAATTTCAGATGACTTTTGAACTAAAGTAGTAACCAGGATGCAGAATTACAATTCAACATTTCTGAAATGCACAGACATCAAGCTAGTTTTCTCAATATTTTCATATGCCGTCTCGGCAGAGGGGTTGTAATGATTTTGTGATCTATTAGGGTACTGTGATTTTTGATCTATTAGGGTACTGACATCAATACCAGAATCCACAACTCAACTCAGATAAATGTTGCACAAAACCCGCCATCTGATGGCTGTGGTCAGTATCACAAATCAGAACCATCGGTTCCATCAAGATATTTGATAGTGATTCAAGAACAAACATAATCCCATCATCGTGGCCCAAACTATTTTCCACAATGGTATTACAGTTTTTTACAACCGCTATGACCCCGTTGTTCAATACCTTTAACGCCTTTTCAAAACTCTTCACACAGTTACCACAACATCAGCCTGTGTGGACTGCACAATTAACACAATTCTTCTTCTTTTGACACAAAATACAAACATTTTACACATCAATTGCTTTCACACAGTTTGTCAAAACAGAAAACCTCATGCTCAGCACTAATGGATTGAAGATTACATTGACCACAGCTGATTCCCGTCTCACCCAGCTCAGGGTGGGCTGTTTTCAATCACATCGCCTATATTATAGGTGGATCTTGTGAGGAACGAACAAAAGACAAGACAAGGTACAACTTGGAGGACTTGGAAGAAACAAGTGAGAAAAATACCTCGGGTAGAGGTAGAGTTAGAATGTGTAGTGAGCTCAGGCTTGGATAAGGCATGCAAAAGAACTTCCAAGATGCCTGGCCAGAGAAGACATCAGGTGTGATGTTGATGAAATATGTGGCCCAATGCTGACAGGACCGAGCAGATTGCCTTTTTTTTTCTTCCTCTTTTACAGTGATTTCTTCTGCTCCTTTTTCTTTTGTGTATTTTGACAATCCAGCAATGAATGACGCTAAATGTTTGATTTTTTTTCCTCTTTACTGTAAGGTAAGTCATTTCATTTGCAATACAGTAAAGTGTTTACTGCAAACCTGTCATTTACTGTCTTCTTCTGCTTGACATGCATCTTTTTTGTGCTGAGTGTTGTACAAAAAGAGGAACAAAATTCATGTCCAACAAAAGAAAAATGAAGAACATCATCACAACATTAATTAATGTAAATACAATATAATAATCTGTTGATTGTAAAAGAACAAGAAAAAAAAAGTAGATTTGACACATGCAAAGTGATTCAGTTTGTGTTATTCCATCAGTGTCTGTTTTTTTTATGACACTGTGCTTGTGCCTGACTAAATGTTTCTGTTTGGAAGACAACATGTGTCAGTGCTTGGTAGATTTGGTGAACTGTGTTAGTGTATTATTGCATTTTGGAAGTGTGTGTCTATGTTTATTAACACTGTGTGAATTTGACATGAAATTACCTGTTTTGGGAATTGTGTGTTTCTGGTGTAATGTGCATTAAACAGTTGGAAAAAGTGTTTAAGGTTCTGACAAACGGGTCATAGCAGTTGTAAAAAACTGTAAAGTGTGGATATAAGGCCTTTAGGAGTGCAGTTCTCATGAAAAATTCAGTAAGGTATATCTTCTATTCTGCATTCCAAATATAAGGTGGAACTCTACTAGTGTATACTTTTTTAATAAATATGTTATTAAAAAAAGGGGGGCAGAGCCACGTAGGTGCCTGGTCTTGAGAACCAGGGATGGTAGATTTCATGTAATTAACAGTAACTGGGATTTTTACAAACTATTCTCAAGCTCATTCTTTCAGGATGACATGTAATTGTATTTTGAAATAGAGTAATTTATATATATATATATATATATATATATATATATATATATACTACAGTGAGAGAGGCTCCAAGCATTAAAGCCTTCAAAAGTCACTTAAAGGAGTGGCTCAAATCACATAAAAAATGTGAGCATTATGAACTCAATTGTAGAAAGAAGAACTGTAGGGAATGTGCAATGCACTACAGCACTTCATAAGTTATTGTTCTTAAAGTTATGGTTTTTAAAATATATAAATGTATGAAATTAGACTTGGAATTTAATTAACTTATTCCAGTTGAATTGTACATGTAGTTTTTTTGTTTTTTAACTGTGTGTCCTCCTTTGACTGAATTTGTGTAAGCTAACCTTCATGCTCAGATCATGTCAGTGTCCTTTTGTTTCCTGTCTTTTGTCTAGTCTGTGTCGTGTTGTAGTAGTTAGTGACCCCTATGTAATGTAGTCTGTTGTATTGTAAGCTCCTGTGATGTTTGTATGTTTTTACTGTAAATTGTTTAATTCTTATAGTCTGTCAGGGACTACAGATGGAAATAAGCCCATGGCTATAATCTGACATATTTACACTTTATGTGTTCATTAATATGTGTTGTCCCTTTTAAATAAATAAATTAAATGAAATGGGGACAGCCACTAGTGTTGCGCAATACAAACACAGCATAACTTCACATGGAAAAATGGTGCTCTGTTTTGCTGCCCGAGTGCAAGATGTTCCACTTCTGTGGAAGGTTGGGGCTTGGCTGGCATGGATTTTAAGAAAAATATCCTATCTTGGAAGTTTCTGAAAACAACAAACACCAATGGCTGAAGAAATTGTAATAACGTTTCTTCTGCAAAAGAAAAGTGTTGGCAGTGGTGTAGACAGACGTGGTTTGTGTAGTCATTACATTCTTCAAGAGAAGATTATGTTAATATTGTAAAACTGTTGTCAAAATATTCTGCCAATTTCAACATTCTTTTTCAAGTTCTTGTGCTTAGAGTTGTGTCTCACTTGAACTTTGGCTACACTGCTCTTATGATTTCTGGTGGTAATGCTCTCTTTCTTCCATATCCGTAAGCTTTCAGAAAATGGACATAAGTACCGGTGAAATGTGTGCGGACTCTGCAGACTGACGATCAGTGAGCTACAAAGACACAATAGATGATAACAGCGATCCACTGCAACATGACAGCGGACTGATAATCAAATCTCTTCTCGTTTCTTTGGAGAACCTCTCAACAGGATGCACATATTACCAAAATAAATTCTCGTTTTGTCTGGGGTCGCCACAGCTTATACAGCCAGATCCGCATTGGTATTTGGCACAGGTTTCATGCCAGATGCCCTTCCTGACACAACTCCAGTGTAACCTGGAGAAACACACACACAGCTGCTGGTGTTCCAAAGAGGTCTTCCATCCAAGTACTAACCAGGTCCTGTACTGCTTAGCTTCTGAGATCTAACGGGATCAGACTGACACAGAGCAGATCGGCTGCACCCACTAATAATATTAGGACACATATAAAAATAGGCTGTTGAATGCCTCTGATGTTTTAACTTCACATACTCTTGTCTCGCTGTTTATCACACAGATATGAAGGGCATAAATGTGGCATGTCTTAACCATGTGAGTTCTAGACCATGTTGGTGCAATTCAAAAAAGTGAATCACATATCACTATATAGCAATCATAGAGCGTGAACTACCTTATGATGAGTTAAAATAAACAATATCATAAAAAAATATGTAGCATGATGTACATGATGGCAATGTTTGCCATCAAGGAGCCAATGTCATTGAAGCATTACATTCCATTTAAGTTTGCAGAATAAAGAACCGGTGGTAACAATCCATTGGGCTCCCCGTGGAAAATACACTGAGAGAATTTAAATAGAAACTGGGGCAGATTAAAAGGTAGCAAATGAAATGTTTGTGCAAAGTGCCCACCAGGCAGTATGGTTGCACCACTGGTAGCAAAGTGTGACTTTATGATCCAGAAGCTGCAGCTGTATGGTTAAGCAGTAAAGGAGCGGTGTTTGACAGCCTAGACAGCCACTGGTGAGGTTATGTTGGGTATGTGAAGGCGGAGTTTCACGTCTCCGCTCTCTGTGGATGATGCAGTTGTGGGTAATAAAACAATGAGGGTTTTTGAGGCCTTGATGTGCATTCCTGCCAGCTTTCAACAGTGTGTCACCTCAGTTGAGCATCTTTGTGTATTTGTCATTCTACCAATTTTTACATGGAGGACACTAACCACCTCTTCTCGATGTTTGTTGCACAGATAGGCAAGTCTGAGACCGAATGAATGGTCAGTGTACAAAACAGAGGGGTAAATTCAGAGATGGTGGCCCCTTGTGTCCCAATGTGTTGCCTGGTCTCATGGAGAGAATGTTTGCTGTTGCAGGTTGGACGTCATCGTGTCCAAAGGTTCTTGAAATGGAGCAATGTCTTCACCTGGTGGACATATCCCATTAATGCAGGAACAACAGAATTAATGCTGGTAAAATATAATTTTGCCAAGAGATCTAGTGATATACAGTGCATCAGGAAAGTACTCACAGCGCTTCCCTTTTTCCACATTTTGTAATTTTTCAGCCTTTTTCCTTCAAAATTCAACTCACAACACCCCATAATGACAACATGAAAAAGTTTTTTAAATTTTGCCAATTTATAAAAAAAAAAAAAAAAAAGAAATTACATATACATAAGTATTCACATGCACCTTTGGCAGCAATTACAGCCTCAAGTCTTGAATGTGATGCTAAAAGCTTGGTGCACCTACCTTTGGGCAGTTTTGCCCATTCCTATTTGCAGCACCTCTCAAGCTCCATCAGGTTGGATGGGGACCATCAGTGCGCAGCCATTTTCAGATCTCTCCAGAGATGTTCAATCAGATTCAGGCCTGGGCTCTGGCGAGCTGCCATGTGCCTTTTACAACCCAGTCGCACATTTTTTCTCATGCTCCCGTGATGAAATTATTCAAATTTTCATGACAGGGTTTTTTTTAACCCACTATTACTAACCTTATTTTCTACCCCCAACCCTAATCATAACCACCCCCCCCCCCCCGCTTCACTTTTAATTTCATGCAGCTGTCATGGAATTTATTAGAATGAATTACTGCTCCTGTTATGAAAATGTGGAGCTTTTTGTGACAATATCACGAACCAATAGATTAATATATATTTCGTGCTGCTGAATCACGGCATGTTGTGAGATATGGAAGGCCTTTTACCAAGGACTGGCTTCCGTCTGGCCACTCTACCATACAGTCTGATTAATGGATTGCTGCAGAGATGGTTGTCCTTCTAGAAGATTCTCCTCTCTCCACAGAGGAATGCTAGCACTCTGGCAGAGTGACCATTGGGTTTTTGGTCCCCTCACTGACTAAAGCCCTTCTCCCCTGATTGCTCAGTTTAGATGGGCAGCCAGTTCTAGGAAGTGTCCTGGTGGATCTGAACTTCTTCCATTTACAGATGATGGAGGCCACTGTGCTCACTGGGACCTTCAAAGCAACATAAATGTTTCTGTATCCTTCCCCATATTTGTGCCTCGAGACAATCCTGCTTCAGAGGTCTACAGAAAATTTCTTTGACTTCATGCTTGGTTTGTGCTCTGACATGCACTGTCAACTGTGGGGCCATGTAGACAGGTGTGTGCCTTTCCAAACCATGTGCAGTCACTGAATTTACCCAGGTGGACTTCAGGTAAGCTGGAGAAACAACTCAAGCGTGATCAGTGGAAAAAGAATGCACCTGAGCTCAATTTGAACTTCATGGAAAAGGGCTGTGAATACCTACATATGTGTGATTTTTGTTTTTATTAAATCTGCAAATTAAAAATAAAAAAGAACTTTTCACATTGTCATTATGGGGTACTGTGTGCATAATTTTGAGGAAAAAATTAATTTCATCCATTTTGGAATAAGGCTGGAACATATCAAAATGTGGAAAAAGTGAAGTGCTGTGAATACTTTCCAGATGTACCGTATATGGAGAGTTTAAAAAGGGTGCTAAAATTAAAATTTTGATACAGGTCGGCGCATGGGAAATACAGTGAATGGCTGTAGGAGGCCAGGTAGCCCTCCAGTCCCCTGGTCTCCCGCATGCCTGAGCCTCACCTGCACCCCAGTCCCTGTGTGCTGAACATGCAATCAAAATGCAAGATGACTAGAAAATGCAACAATGGGCTTGACATCACCAAAGGATCCCAGCTGCCCGAGTTCCATAAACCAACCGTCCACCAATCCCTACATAAGCTTTTTTTAACCCTATTGTATGCAGGGTCATGGGATACATGGCAAGCGCGACTAGAAGAATGCACACTCATGAATGGAGGAGGAGCTTCCCCCTATCAGCTAGCTAGCAGAACTTTGGGGAGACCACACCAAATGGTGCTCCACCAGGAACCAAGGCCCACATACATTAACACAGCAGTGCAGATGAGGATCCATTAGTAGCACAAAGCCCCTCCACCAAGGATCAGAGCACAGTATGCAGCAGCCAGGGGACCAGCCAGCTACTGAAATTATTTGATGTTTAGATGTTTTGTAAGACAGGGATCACTATGGTGTTATGGAACATTGGTCAAGCACACCAAAAAAACCCACAAATGAACACAAAATTAACCAATGAACAGCAAAGTTATGTTGGTGTGTCTATCTTGAAGCAGTAATTAGGTGATTAACGAATGCTTATGATTTATGCTTGCAGTAAAGGAGTTGGAAAGGCAGAACCAAAGAATCAGTAACCAGAGTGCTGTGTAACGGAGTCCTGGAAAGAACAGATAGAGGAAAGGAAACCACATAGGAGGAAAGTCACTTAATTGGAGCATAATAGCAAAAATAAACCACTGTTACCTGTCTGTGCTCAGAAGATATTTCATTTAAATTTAATTCCTTTGGCACTTTTGTACATCAGTAATTTATTGGTTCAGTAATTTATACCTCAATTTCATATTTTTATTGTAACAAACCAGAATAGTGCAGACAAAATGAAGTGTACCTTTGAATGTTCATTTTCGTGGAATCTGTAAGTTGTCACTGACATTACATGGGTTTTATCAGCACATTAGAGTATGAAAGGATGTTACAGCTGCAACTTTAAGAAAAAACAAAACTGGCACAAGTTTTAAGTCTCACGTTAAGCTCTCCTTCTTGGGTAAGCCGTGACTTTCACATGCTATGCTGCACAACATATATCCTCCCTCATTTTCTCCTCTCTCCGTAATCACAGAGTGATGTTTTGACTGGCCAAATCCGTAACATTTCATTCGAGGTTAGTAAGCAGCCAATCACTAGGGATTGGCCCAATCTTTTAAAAGATTTTGGTACCTCCGCCCATTGATCCCATCGTGGTCTTTGTGGACACTGCCAAGTTGTGCATTGTTCATGTAGACTTCATTTCCCACATGTTCAGTTCAAGTGACACATTTTGGTTGCAATTAAGCCCAGATCTGAATACATTTGACATTGGTGTGCAAGAAGGTAAAGATTTGATCACTGGAGTCTTAAAAGCAGCAGCACACAACCAAGGAATAGCAAAAAATAAAAGAAAAAAAAAGAGAAAAGAAGGAGGCGGGAAATGTTCCTGAAGGAAAGATATTCAATTTAGAAAGAACAACGTGCACTTGAGCTTTATCCCATACTGGAAACAAGTCTTCATTTGAAAGAAGATAGCATTGAAATAAGAACATTACTGGAACCACACCTTATTAAAACACAGTGCCTAATTTAGACATCAATGCCTGAAAAAACTTTGTTCAGATGAAAAGAAAATGTCTTGTAATAAAAATTCTGCAGTGTAGTTGACTTTGTGCTGTGGGTCTTTCACACAGGGATGTGGTATTTGTCTGTCTGTCTGGGGAACACACATGATGTCCAGTGAATCATTACTAGTCTATTCTACCACAAATATTCAATATTTTTACTTTATTTATTAAAAAAATGGTATTGGAATTAAACTATTACATTCCCCACACTAATTATGCTAATTGTTTCTTTTGCTTGGTCTGACGCAGGCTACTTCCTCAGCCAGCCATCTCAGTGGACTGACACAATGTAGATGAAGTGTCTTGTCCAAGGACACAAACTGGTAACGTGAGCAGAATCAAACCCAGGAATACACAAGGGCAGACTCCTACAGTTGCATGTAAAAGTTTGGGCACCCCGGATAATTTCCATGATTTTCCTTTATAAATCACTGGTTGTTTGGATCAGCAATGTCAGTTAAATTTATCATATAGCAGACAAACACAATGATATTTGAGAAGTGAAATGAAGTTTGTTGGATTTACAGAAAGTGTGCAATAATTCATTCATTCATTCATCTTCTACCGCTTAGTCCAGTTAAGGGTCATGGGGGGCTGGATCCTATCTCAGCAGTCATAGAGCGTGAGGCAGGGTACACCCAGGACAGGACGCCAGTCTGTTGCAGGGCCACAAATAGACAAACAAACACAGACACACCCACACACACACACACACCAACGGACAACTTTAAAGATTCCAATCCACCTAACCCGCATGTCTTTGGATGTGGGAGGAAACCGGAGCACCCGGAGGAAACCCATGCAAACACAGGGAGAACATGCAAACTCCACACAGAAAGGCCACGGGAACTGAACCCACGGCCTTCTCGCTGTGAGGCAACAGTGCTAACCACTAAGCCACCGTGCTGTTGCAATAATTCTTGAAACAAAATTAGGCAGGTGCATAAATTTGGGCACCCCAACAGAAAAAAATACATCAATATTTAGTAGATCCTCCTTTGCAGAAATAACAGCCTCTAAACGCTTCCCATAGCTTCCAACTAAGAGTCTGGATTCTGGTTCAGATATTATTAGACCATTCTTCTTTACAAAACATCTCCAATTCAGTCAGATTTGTTGGCAATATTCAGGTCTGGGGACTGAGATGGCCATTCCAGAACATTGTACTTGTCCTCTGCATGAATGTAGATTTTGAGCAGTGTTTAGGGTCGTTGTCTTGTTGAAAGATCCAGCCCCGGCACAACTTCAACTTTGTCACTGATTCTTGAACATTGTTCTCAAGAATCTGCTGATATTGAATGGAATCCATGTGACCCTCAACTTTAACAAGATTCCCAGTACCTGCACTGGCCACACAGCCACACAGCATGATGGAACCACCTCCAATTTTACTGTAGGTAGCAAGCATTTTCTTGGAATGCTGTGTTCTTTTCAGCCATGCATACTGCCCCCTTGTTAGGTCCAATTAATTCAGTTTCGTTTGCATCAGTCCCATAGTACCTTATTCCAAAATGAAGCTGCCTTGTCCAAATGTGCTTGACATAGCTCAAGTGACGCTGTTTGTGCATGTACACAGAAAAGGCTTCCTCTGCATTAGAGCATCATACAGCATCTCCTTGTGCAAAGTGTGCTGTATAGTGAATGATGCACAGAGACACTATCTGCAGCAAGATCATGTTGTAGGTCTTGGAGCAGGTCCGTGGGTTTGACTATGACTGTTCTCACCCTCTTTTGCTTCAGCTTATCTGAGATTTTTCGGGCCTGCCAACTTTGGCCTTAACTAGTACTGTGCCTGCAGTCTCCATTCCTCACTATGTTCCTCACAGGGAAACTGACAGCTGAAATCTCAGATAGCTTTTTGTATCCTTCCCCTAACCCATGATGGTGAACAATCTTGTTTTCAGGTCATTTGAGAGTTGTTTAGATACTCCATGTTGCCACTCATTACAGAGATGCAAAGAGGGGAACATTTGCAACGGCCACCTTAAATACCCTTTATAATAATGGATTCACCTTGTGTAGGAGATCAAAGGTCAATGAGCTTACCAAAACCACTTTTGTCTTCCAATAATTAGTGCTAAATGTATTCAAATAAATAAAATGACAAGGGTGCCCCAAATTAATTATGCACCTGCCCAATTTTGTTTAAATATTGTTGCACACTTTCTGTAAATACTAGAAACTTCATTTCACTTCTCAAATATCAGTATGTTTGTCTGCTATATGATATATTTGAACTGAAATTTCGATCCAGATACACCAATGATTTATAAAGGAAAATCATGAAAATTGTCAGGGGTGCCCCAAAACATTCGCATACAAACTGTATCTCACTGAAGCTACAGTACCGAAAATTTGGGCCACACAATGGAATGAGTGTCCAGACATTTAAACTAGTAGTGTCCCTGCTAATAATGGTGATGATTTTAATTCAAATTGATGCATGTGCATGACCTTCTTAAAGGGAGATGGCTGTGCACATACTATACCCCTTAACTACCAAACAGCTGTAATTTTGGTCCCGGTCTCACTGCCCGTGACGGCAAGTTTGCTAAATATTGCCTTGCAAAAGACTTACATCCTGGGAACAACATGACCAGTTTTTGGTCACCAGTGTACCTCCTCTACTCCAAATATAGCATTTATGAGCCTGAGCGTGACTGATCTAAATATTGTTGGGAAAATGTTTGCCATGGGCAAGGAATAGATAAGCAGTAAAACCCACAATGTATCTGAATGGAAATCAGCACAGAGCAGCTAAAAATGTTGCATGAATGGTGATTTATGAGTTTTCCTCCTTCGCATGATTTGAACTTGGCATTCATTACTGCTCCCAGCCTGCTGTCAGAGACCCCACACAGCGCCGGGCATGCCAGGGCACAAACAATAATACCGACTGCACATGGTTTAAATAAATATGAATTAAGTTTCTCCTCAAGCAGGAGATTCTTGGAGATTACCCCGTAAGAAAAAAAAAAAAAAACCTGCACTGAAGGGATACATGTGCTGACTGTATTCTGAAAAGGTTGTGGTGAGCTCTGTGGATGTTTGATCCAGACCACCTTTATTGTATGCTAGTCCACTCTCTTCTTTTTCCTACTTATTTGCACTCCTTCATCAACAAAGCTTAAAAATGCACATAAATACAGTTTTAAAAAGCAAGACAGGGTTTGCAAAAGGGGCTGAACTGACTGTCGAGTTTTAAATATTAATTATACCTTGCACTAAGGGGGTGGGTAGCTATTGAGGATGAGTCTGTGTGTGTCTGCTCATGGAACCCAAGAATAATTGACACAAATTCCTTGAAACCTTGCACAAGATAAAGTTCTTTGCCAAATAATTGTATTACCTGGATAGAGTCATGGTATGCAGAATTTTTTTTATTGAAAATATTTTATTCAGGAGTTTACAACACAAATAACAAAACAAACTAAACAAGTAAGTAAACAAAAACTCCTGCAGTGATTCTCACATTTACACACTTCGACTTCTGTTTCACTGCAGACAGAATGAACCCAAGATATTTCATGTCTTATGTGGTTTTCCTCAATATTGTTTGTTAATATTGTTGTGGATTTGAGACAACTTATTGATCCCAAGTAGGGCAATTCACTTGCAGTTTACCTCTCCCAACCACCAACAACATCCAATGTTATGTACAGGCAGAAATTAGACAAAATAATGAATGAATAATAAATATGAGGAATCAATAAAACAAGAAGAAAATAAATCAACAACTTTGCATACATTATACAAATATACTTCCTGAATTTCAGGCATTTGACACATTACATTGGGGCTACCAATGAGGATTAAAACTATGTATTTAAAACAGGTGATATCAACAGGTAATCATGATACAACAGCACTATTTCTGAAAGGCTCAGTATTTGAAGAGCAATGATGGGTAGCGTATCTCCAGTTTGTCAATAAATGTGGAAGAAAATCATTGAAATGGCTATAAACAATGTTCCTCAAAGAAAGATTGGAAGGGTTTTGCATATTTCAGTATATAAAGGGCAAAGATGAACATAGCTCATACGCGTATAACCACATGGGCAAGGACATATTTTAAGAAATTTCAATCTTTGGTTAGGCTGCTTTTGTTTCAGTCTGTTATTTTTCTTTTTTCAAAGAAAATAAGAATTGCAAAATTTGAAAAAGGTCCACAAAATAAATAAATAAATAAATGAATAAAAATTGTCATAACCTAATGCAGTCACACATTAAATGTGACTGGACTGTGACAAAATAATTTATGGATGTTGTCATACTTCTGCTGAACCATTCCAACTTGTATAATTCTACAGCATATTATCATCTCTCCCTGTTTGTGTCTCCTATCAAAGCTGACAGACAAACTTTTTTAATTTTATTTTGCAGCATGGCCAGCAAAGTATTCCCATTCCATTTCAGATCCTGGTACTGTCTGCTTTGATGATTTTGCCAGCAAAGGATGAAACATTCAACAAAACTAAAATGCTTGACAAGAAACAGATGACAAAAGAGGTTTGTGTTGTTCATGATTATTAACAAGTATTTGATGTGTATTTTCATGTTCAAACTCCTGTAAAATGAAAGGATGATGAATACTTGAGTTTTGTTTCCATGTTATCTAATATTCCAAAATTCTCTTCAGAGCCCCGTATCAGTCATATAAATGTGATTAGAATTGAGGCTTTAATGTTCATTTTATCCACTATGCTGTTAATCATAACGGTTGCACTGCCAGTGCTTTCTCTAAGCCATGACCTGAGGAAAGGAAAAAAGAAATATCTCAGGGATTTATCATATTTGGTTAAACCATATAAGACTGATTGGCGTTATAAAGAAATCTGATACAGATTAAACTTTTTGTGATTGTGTCTATTAGGAGAAACCAAGAACATCCAGATTTTCCACTTTGAGAAGGGGGAACCACAATGGGTAAAAATCATACCTGCCAACATTTCATGTTACCAGTGTGGGACACCCATGCACAGCTGTGAGCGGCAAATGGCACGGAACGTAACTAGCGGGGTTCTGGGGGCGTGCCCGGACCCACACAACTACTAATGGGCTTCCGACACACACACTCGCGTGTCACAGGGCACGGGGGTAAATCCTGCTGAATGTGGGATGGTTGGCAGCTCCAAAATGATGAATTTGTTGCTGCTACATATTGAACTCACAGCTCTTGATCCCAAGAGGTTCAATCAACTGGGCAATGGGCGTACCCCAGCTTGCAACTGTGTGTGCTTATTGAATTATTTACAACAGTTCAACTCTGTCCTAAGCTTGCTGAGTATAAGACATAGTAAGACTTCTGGACACACATTAGGAAAGATTTGGCAGAGGAGCCAGATGGATTGATGGCATTTACATTTTGTTAGCATGTGGCAAAACACAACTGATCATACGCTGTAAGCTCTAAAGGGAACACCCTACACTGCATGCGTCAGTATAGTCTGTTAATGGAACTGATATGTTGGACATGCTTTACTAGGCATGCAATGGCTCACAAAACTCATAGTTCTGGTTGGATCATGGTTTAGTCTGGGTTGTTTTCACATCATTAAAACAAAGTGTGTGTGTGTGTGTGTGTGGGGGGGGGGGGGGCAATTATAACATGTTTCCAAGTGGCACAGCAATCTACAACTGAGTACACAGAGCTGCTAATTTCAGGAGGTACTGTTGTGCTGCCTTGGGGTTTTGCTCTGCTCTCCTTACCGTCCCTTTCTGTTTCCTCCAGGTACGGCATCACAAAGCTGATTAGCACACCTGTCATTAATCAACTCACCTGCTTATAAACCTTGGTTCAGTCACTCCACCTTTGCTAGAAACTCTGTTCATTATCGGCCTCCCTATCTGCTGTGATAGTTTGCTACATGCTGTTTTGACTCTGTACTAATTTCTGACCTGTCACAGTTTTTTCTATATTCCTCAGTGTTCCTGCCATAGTCAGCCCTGTGGGCGGCCACCTGGTCCCGGTTCCACTTCAGTCATTCTGGTCCGTTGATGTTTCCTGCCTCGAGTGTCTAATTAGATTAGATACAACTTTATTAATCCCTTAGGAAGACTCCCTCAGGGAATTGAGTTCCAGCAGCATTGGATAGCAGCACACAGGGTAAGAAGCACACAGACTATCAGAAGTACAGACTATCAGAAGTAGAGGTAAGAAACAATTTGCAATGTAAATGCAAATACCAGAAATACTGTCTTACTGGCTACAACTGCTCCTCTCCCTTCCCATCCTCTGCCATGCACATTTCCAAATTGCGTTATCCTTGCTGTACAATAAATTGTTACCCCTGTTTTTCACCACATCTCCCAGTATTCTTGGGTCCTCCTTCAGTTCATTTGAATCAATGTAACAAGTACTCAAGTGTGCTGCAGTGTGCTCACAAAGGTGGTGTGGCAAATGATGCCATGAAAGTGAAATATGTGTAAGATATGTAGTTTTATATGTGAGAAAGGCAATGTAAACAAATGTATCTTTGTTAAACAAATACCTTCATGAATAAAGGTATTCTTTTTCCACAATAGGGGGCAGGTCTTTTGAACATAAACAGGTGCTGGAACTTTACTTTTTGCATGTTCAAAATTGGCTCAAAATTTGTTAAAGCATAGCAGAATAAAATAAATAAATACATTTATGATTTGTAATGTTTATCTGTTGTAAGTGCCACAACGTGACACAGCAATAAATAGATGCACATCTTACACAAGTAAAGTGAAGTGGTTTTCCATAGCAGAGTGCACTTGGGCCTTCTGAAATACAATAACATGTAGTATCCAACTCTTTGCAGATGACGCAACAATATTTGGAGTCATAAAAAAAAACATCATAAGACTGTTGTAAACACCAGCAGGTCCTCTTGGTAATAAAGAGCTGGGTAAAAAAGTACTAAATGACATTCCACCACACAGATGTAAAATGATGAAATTTGAATCAAACAACCACCATATACTGATGAAATGCTTGATTATAGCCCACAATAATGACTTATAGCACTGAGGAATTTAAGATAAAGAGATACCTACCTGTTCATGCAGACAGAAAGCTGAGTTCTCACACCCAGTCCAACAGTACATAACCAAAGCAAATAATGGGGCTATTTCACAGAGCGCTGTTCTTTCCCATTTCATCCTGAATAGCAAATTGGAATGCATTCTGAAGCATTGTAGTTACTTCCTGATACATCTTTCTCAATCTTGAATAAACTTGGTATATGTACACAATAATATATGGTCCTACTCGGGCCAGAGTGGGACCATATGTTCACTGTCAGTGTTAATTTAACACTGTCAGTGTTAGTTTTACACTGGCGATTTTACCGTGTAGTAGTTACAGCCATCATTGGCACCAGATTTGAAATCAGGGTGAAATTTTTGAGCTGTTCAAAAATTTCATCCTAATTTGCCAAATTATTGCTAATCCACAGTAACATCTGGGTGTTTGTTGTATTAACAGCTTCAAGCTTGTTTGAACATCTTCTGACTGGGTATTCGGGTATTCCTACTGAGTACAGCTTGAAACTTGATTGTGGTCCATCAGGGTAAAACTTTGAGGCAGAAACAGCATTTGTCGCGGTTATGGTTGAGGGCATAACTTTGTACTTTTGTTTCAGCTTTGGCACTTTATAAGCCAGCCTGTCGGAGGCAAGCTGGAGTAAGCCATTTCATCCCATTTTGGCACTTTTTTTGGACAGTGTGTAATCGTAATAAAACAGTGCCCTGTTCAATAGGGACGTAAAGTATGATAAGATGAACATTTAATTTTCTCAGTAAAAAGGTAATAATAACCTTGTACAAGAGTCACATGGGACAAGTTGTAGAATATGGAGTTACCATCTGGAACCCTCAAATGAAGTAAGCTATATACATACTTGAAAGGGTACAAAGAAGATTGATCAAACTGATAGCTAATCTCAAAGTGCTTAGTTTGACTTTTAGACCTTTACAGAGGAGATACGTACTTGACCAAGGAGGTTATGACAGTAACAAGATAAATAAATAAAGAGGACATAAAGAGAACCTCTACAAACCCAGTCTCAACACTGAACAAAGGGGTCAGGTTTTCACACAGAGAGTAATCACAATGTGGACCCGGCTTTCGGGTGACTGTCCTCCCAGCCACAACCATTACAGATTTGGGATTGCGTTGGACCAAATATGGGACAACTGTATGAAGCTGAGTACAACTAAGCCCATTGTTAAAGTGCTCCTGTGTTCAGAAACCTTTTCAATTTGTGACACATATTCAGCACTGGCACCTGCTGGATGGTTCAGGACTGCGCATCATATCAAATTTGTGATTTCATATTTAAAAGCTACAGACAGCCTAGGGTCTGTATCTGCACTAACACATATGGTCCTTATTCTGTCACCAGTGGCACTGTATGTTTGACTCAGTGTGCAATGTGTTTGTATGTAATGCTGTTGTTATTGCACACATGACATAATCTGCAAAAACTTTATTACAGTTTATAAAATGGATAGAGTAATAACACCTATAAGTTGAAATAGAATTCAGTCAGTAAAAGCCACGGAGGACCGTCTAAAAGCCTGACTCAGTGCTGCACATAAATTGAAGTGCTGATGTGATGGAATCATTGAGGACTGCCCAAGGTCTGCTTGCATGCGATGTTAAATACATGCCCATGTGGAGTGAATACAGATGAAGATGTATAATCAATCACTACTTACACTACATCAAGTCAACATGGTGCTAAGTACATGAGGTCATATGTAATGGTAACTCAGCGAAATCAACCTCCTCCCAACCTCATGCTGTTGTGTGTCACAAGATATTGATGACAGTGATAACAACTAAAAGGAGGCTGAGTGGACTGTTATTATTTTAATTACTTGCTGTGAGTAGTGGTGGTGGTGCTATTTTGCACTTTTTACATGGACTCCTTTCTTCCCATAGCTGGATGTGAAGCCTTTTAACTAATCAGGCACCTGTATGATTACCACCAGCTGGAAAAGCAACATAGACACTGAAGGAGGGGCTGTGTAGGCTCACAGGATTTGTGAGGGACTAGCGCTGAAGTTGCATGGAAGATGTTCAGGTAATGCAGCATGGCCATACTCTTGTAATTTTTTGCAGACAATGACCTGTTTGTAAAAGAGACAGGGAAAAAACAAAACAACAAAAACAATGAGGAAACCAGTAGGGCATTGTGGTATTTATTGTTGTGCTCAGCACTTCTCTCTGCTGAGTCAGATTTTTTCCATTAATCAGTGGTGTTCATCAGTATTGTGCTCACGCTCCTAGGCACCGATTTAGGTCCCTTCATGAAAGGTTTACTGAGCCCGACTTTGTGGATGATTCTGTGATCTTTGCAGAATCAATGAATACCCTGATTGCAACTCTTGAGAAGCTAAAGAATCATTGTCTGGTTTTGTAATTGTCCTGGATCAAGACTAAAGGTGCCCTGACACTTGCACGACTTTGATCCACGCACTTGCATGCACTCTGCAGTGCAGCAGAGTAAACTCATCACAAACCGTTGTAAACTGTGCACGGCTTCATGCAAGTGTGCAAAGAAAATTTTGAAATGTTCAAAATCTCCTGTTACTGTTCCTGACACTTGGTTGTGCCTCTCAGTGTACACTGTCCCAACTTGCATCCTGCTACTATGTGCTGGACTGTCTCTGGGACACATTTGCACAGCCTGCAACTTGGGTCCTGTCAAGTGTGGTAGACTCCTGCTTCTATGGATATGGGCTAGATTTCAGAAAGCAATCTAATCTTTTAGTCGACTAAGGACCCAACATTAGCCATATAATCTCCATTTCATATTACGTACTACTAGCGTTAGTCAACAATTTTCACAGGCATAAGCGGCCTTGCGAGGGCTGTTGCCAAGAAACTCCTCCAATGCATGAAAGTTTTGTTTATTTACAACCATGGCTGCGTTCGGCAAACGGTCAACTTGGAGACGTGTATGGTGTCACTGTTAACTTGCTGAAAGGTCCCACAGGCGTAAAACCTCAGTGCAATCAATTTCAATTTATTTTCATTTATATAGTGTCAAATCACAACAGAGTTGCCTCAAAGCACTTCACACAGGTAAGGTCTAACCTTACCAACCCCCAGAGCAACAGTGGTAAGGAAAATCTCCCTCTGAGGAAGAAACCTCAAGCAGACCAGACTCAAAGGGGTGACTCGCTGCTTGGGCCATGCTACAAACATAAATTACAGAACAATTCACAGAACAATTCACGGATATATACAAGACATGCTATTGGCGCACAGGACAGGAGGAACATGAATACAGCTCCCATCTCTGGATGGAGCTGCACCGTAAACAGAGAGAAAAAAACAGAATCAGGCATCAGAAAGACAAAAAATACTGTATAATTTGCCAGCATTAAACAACAAGAAAAACAGAGAAATACTAAGGTGATCGCTGGCCACTAGCAATCAACACCTGAAGAAGGGCTGGTAGGGTGTTGTTCCTCCTTGTTTGTATTTGATGGCTGGAGCTATCATGTCCACGATGAAAAGGATTCTAGGCAGACGGAAGTGGTATCGCTGTTGAACCTTGGCATCCAAAAACATCTCCAATGGATAACTCCAGTCCCAGAACACCAGCTCTCACCACAAGGCCGACTTTGCCTCTTGCTCCATCCAGTGGTGGTACATGATAGCCACCATTTTTTTAGGTAAGACACTGAAGTTTTGCCGACTAAAATAAGATTAGCCTCCTCTGTAGCAGACTAAAACTTTAGTCAACTAATACGAAACATTAGGCCGACTAAGAGCTTTGTGCAATGACTAACGTCAAAAGATTACTTGACTGAGTTTTGTCGACTAAACATAATTAGACTGCTTTATGACACTGAGCCCTGGTGCTTAGGGCTTGTTTTTGTGTCACCATGATCAGAGTCTCTGTGCTGTCCTTTAACTGGCCTTTTCTAGCAACTGGTAAGTCTTCTTGATGGCAGCCACTTTGTTTATCTATACAGTGAGGAAAATAAGTATTTGAACACCCTGCAATTTTGCAAGTTCTCCCACTTAGAAATCATGGAGGGTTCTGAAATTTTCATCTTAGGTGCATGTCCACTGTGAGAGACATAATCTAAAAAAAAAAAAAAAAAGCCAGAAATCACAATGTATGATTTTTTTTAATAATTTATTTGTATGTTAAGTATTTGAACACCTACCAACCAGCAAGAATTCTGGCTCACACAGACCTGTTAATTTTTCTTGAAGAAGCCTTCTTATTCTGCACTCTTTACCTGTGTTAATTGCACCTGTTAAACTTGTTACCTGTATAAAAGACACCTGTTCACACATACAATCAATCACACCCCAACCTGTCCACCATAGCCAAGACCAAAGAGCTGTCTATGGACACCAGTATTTTGAAAGGGAGTGGAATGGTGTCACTCATTCATTGCCTGGGTTGAAGCTGAAATTTAAAACGCCTGAACTCAGAGTTGCCTGATGAAGCTAATTGCTTCTGCCACCATTAAACATTTTCCTCATCGGTTCACTGTTGTTTCAGACCTGCCTGAGGCTCAGTTTTGTCCCTGTGTCCAGTTCCAAATGGTGTCCTTTGCAGTTTGCACTAAAGATGACACTACTGCTACGCTTTTGAGTTCATAGCCATCACATCATGTATTTAATGATACTCGTTGTAGTTGTCAGATGAAGGGCAGTGCCCTCACCTCTCAGTGGCTTTCTGAGCTGTCTTAGTTTGATTGCATTTCCTCTGTTCAGCTCAGAAATCCGCTGTGGTTATGAGGACATTCATCACTCTTTCTTCATTGGCTATGTTTTAAAGGTTTTCCAAGGGCAGAGGGCTCTCTGTACATCTATGGTGTCATCAAAAGAGATTACCTGTGACAGTTTTAAGCCATTTTCAGTATCCACAACACAGTTTTTTTCCTTTTGCTTAAAGAAAACACATTTTGAATACTTTCTGTCTCTCTACTATTAGTCCACTGACTGGTAAAAAAGTAAAGGAAAATCCAACACAATTATAATAATGTATTACAAAAGGTCACAGCTTCTTTCAGTGCACTTGACATGTACAGTGGGACAAAAAGTATTTAGTCAGCCTCTGATTGTGCAAGTTCTCCTACTTAGAAAGATGAGAGAGGTCTATAGGTAGACTTCAACTGTGAGAGACAAATATAATAATAATAAAAAAAATCCAGGAAATCACACTGTAGGATTTTAAAGAATGTATTTGTAAATTATGGTGGGAAATAAGTATTTGGTCATTAACAAAAGTTTCAGCTCAGTACTTTGTAACATAATCTTTGTTGGCAATGACAGAGGTCAACATTTCCTGTAAGTCTTCACCAGGTTTGCACACACTGTAGCTGGTATTCTGGCCCATTCCTCCATGCAGATCTCCTCTAGAGCAGTGATGTTTTGGGGCTCTCACTGATAGAAGAGGTTTTGGCTAAAAGCTCACGATACATGGCCCCGTTAATTCTTCCCTTAACACGGATCAGTCATCCTGTACCCTTTGCAGAAAAACAGCCCCAAAGCATGATGTTTCCACCCCAATGCTTCACAGTAGATATTGTGTTCTTGCAATGCAACTCAGCATTCTACTTCCTCCAAACACGACGAGTTGAGTTTTTACCAAAATGTTCTATTTTGATTTCATCTGACCACATGATATTCTCCCAGTCCTCTTCTGGATCATCCATATGCTCTCTGGCAAACTTCAGACAGGCCTGGACATGTACTGTTTTAAGAAGGGGGACATGCCTGGCACTGTAGGATTTGAGTCCCTCTCTGTGTAGTGTGTAGCCTTTGTTACTTTGGTCCCAGCTCTCTGCAGGTCATTCATCAGGTCCCTCTGTGTAGTTCTGGGATTTTTGTTCACCATTCTCATGATCATTTTGACCCCACGGGATGACATCTTGCGTGGAGCCCCAGATCGAGGGAGATTATCAATGGTCTTGTACATCTTTCCATTTTCCTTACAATTACTCCCACAGTTAATTTATTCACACCAACCTGTTGACTATTGTAGATCACTCTTCCCAGCCTGGTGCACATCTACAATTTTCTTCCTGGTGTCCTTTGACAGCTCTTGGTCTTGGCCATGGTTGAGTTTGGAGTTTGACTGTTTGAGGCTGTGGATAGGTGTCTTTTATACAGATAACAAGTTCAAACAGATGCCATTAATACAGGTAACAGGTAGAGGACAGAAGAGCTTCTTAAAGAAGAAGTTACAGGTCTGTGAGAGCCAGAAATCTTGCTTGTTTGTGGGTGACCGAATACTTATTTTCCACCATAATTTACAAATAAATTCTTTAAAAATCCTCCAATGTGATTTTCTGGATTTTTTTTTTTTTTTTCATTTCTTCTCTCATAATTGAAGTGTACCTATGATGAAAATTACAGACCTCTCTCATCTTTCTAAATAGGAGAACTTGCACAATCAGGGACTGACTAAATACTTTTCTGCTCCACTGAATGTGACTGACTCTAAGACCATACATGTAATGTACAGTCATGCTCACAGGTATTTGGACAGCAACACAATTTTTAAAACATTTTCCACCACCAGTTGAATGAAACATCTCATGTTTAATGTCATTATTATTTTCCATGATAAATTTGAATAAGCCAAAAGTGACATTCCTTAACTTCAAATACATATTTCATGAAAAAACCAGGGACCTTCTTCAGGTTTTTGCTACTGTGCTGCAGCTATTGTTCACCACTGGCGGCAGCACCACATACAGTCACAGAAGGGGCTGTATAGAAGAAGCCCAGAAGAAACTAGCAGTGTTAGCATATTGGAGATAGATAAATTAACATTTTTCTATCAATAAAAATGTGTTTAACTATATATACACCAATTATTAAAAAATACAAACAGAATGGTATTGTATACTAAATTTGTCTGAAGCATATGTCTATCAAAAACGACTGACTGTGCAAGAGAAAACTAGTGAGTGAGGCTCTGAAAATGAAGGTGTTATGTAATACAAATGGCCATAATTCCTACACCGTAGATGTCAACACCAGTGTGGTGGTACAGAGGAAACATTACAAAACCAATTCCAATGAAGTTAGGACATTGTGTGAAATGTAAATAACAGAATACAATGATTTGCAAATCCTCTTGAACCTGTATTCAATTGAATACACCACAAAGACAAGATATTTAATGTTCAAACTGATAAACTTTATTGTTTTTGTGCAAATATGTATTTGCTCACTTTGAAATGGATGCCTGCAACATGTTTCAAAAAAACTTGGAGAGTGGTATGCTTACACTGTGTTACATCAACTTTCCTTCTAACAACACTCAATAAGCATTTGGGAAATGAGGACACTAATTGTTGAAGGTTTGTAGGTGGAATTCTTTTTTTTCTATTTTTAATTACATTTCACACAATGTCCCAACTTCATTGGAATTGTGGTTGTACAAAACCTGTAAAAATAAATGGTAAATGGTCTGCATTTATATAACACTTTTCTATCTGCATCAGATGCTCAAAGCACATCAATGCCTCACATTCTCCTCGATCTCAGGGTGCTGCCATGCACACGCTCACTACACACCGGGAGCAACTAGGGGATTAAGGACCTTGCCCAACGGCCCTTAGTGATTTTCCGGTCATGCTGGGATTTGAACTGAGGATCCTCTAGTCTCAAGCCCAATGCTTATCCACTATACCATTACCTACCCTAAATATGTAAATATCCAATTACTTATGGACCAGATTGTACACCATGTTCAGCTGAGGTACATAGGGTGTACAGCCAGTTCATTCTGAGTGCTTGTCCCAAGCACAAGTAAATGGGGAAGATACACAGTAAAATCATCAGTGTTAAATTAACACTGCCAGTATACATATGGTCCCAGTCTGGCCACAGTAGGACCATATGTACACTGGCAGTGTTAATTTTACACTAGTGATTTTATTGTGTAGAAGCAGGAAAGGTGTACACCCTAAATTTGATTAAAACTCAGCCACATTGGGTGCACAAGCCAGTATATTCACAGTGCTGGTCCCAAGCCCTGATAAATGAACATGATTGTGTCAAGAAGGGCACGTGGCATCGATTTAGGTCAAACCAAATATCTCAAATCATTTCATCTTCAACCACTTATCCAGAATCGGGTCGTGGGCCAAATATGCAGATCACAAATTAAATTTCCATACAGAATTGGTCAAGGACCATGTTAAGAATGACGGCCACCAGTGCTGTTGTCCAACAGGCTGCTGGCGGAAACTGGACTACTGTTGCAAAAGAAGAAAGAGAGGCTGAGAACGTCTCTGGGGGTAGTGAAAGAGGAAATGTGGAAATTAGAGCCGGGGCTTTGAATGTCGACATTATAACTTGTAAAGGAAAAGAGTTGGCTAATATAATGGAGAGAAGAAAGGTAGACATAATATGTGTTCAAGAGACTAAGTGGAAAGGAAACAAGATTGTAACAGCGGAGGTTTTTGCCAGATTGTTTAATAAAATCTTGGAACATGAAGAGGGTGCCTGAGGAGTGGAGAAGAAGTATACTGGTTTCAGTTTTTAAGAATAATGGTGATGTGCAGAGCTGCAATAACTACAGAGGCAAATATTTGATCTGCCACAGCATGAATTTATGGGAAAGAGTAGTGGAAGCCCACCTTAGAAAAGACATGGGACATGGAAATCTGGGAACCGCAATATAGTTTCATGCCCCGAAAGAGCACAACAGATGCAATGTTTGTGCTGAGAATGTTGATGAAAATTACCAAATGAGAATACCAGAAGGAGTTGCATTGAGTGTTTGTTGATTTAGAGAAAGCTTATAACAGAGTACCAAGAGAAGAGTTGTGATATTGTATGAAGACGTCTGAAGTGACATAGAAGCAGCGTTGCTATAATCACATTATATTTGTCAGTAACGCAGTAATGTAACATGCTTCTGTTGTAAATTCATTAATAACACTATAGTTTCTTTCAAAAATTACCAATTTCCCTTGAATGCACCATTAACAGCAGTTTGGGAGCTCGAAAGGCTAGCTGGGAATTTTATTTACACTCACAACGACAGTGGAGCAAGGAAGACCTTTGGTGGCGTACATTCCGATGGAATATTCCATGGAATAAAAGTAAAATACGGTTGGACACAAAATGTGTGGATTTAAAGCACTTCATTCATTCCCATGTTGTCCTTATACACAAGTAAGTCAAATGCTTGTCAATTGCTTTTCTGAAGTACAGCTGTCAGAAATAAATGTATGTGTGTGTGTGTGTGTGTGTGTGTGTGTGTGTGTGTGTGTGTGTGTGTGTGTGTGTGTGTGTGTGTGTGTGTGTGTGTGTGTGTGTGTGTGTGTGTGTGCATATCCTAAACTAAGTAGCAAGATTCTGCACTAAAATGCTCCATAGGCTTTAATGGCCGTTAATTAAATAGCCACCTATCTCTTAAACATTGTAAGATTGCAAAATAATTTACAGAGAGACAGACAGGGACACACAGAGAGAGACACAGAGGCAAAGAGACAGACAGACATAGAAAGAGACTGATAGAGAGATTTAATTATAACAATAGCAAATGTTTATATGTGTTGCATTTTGTATCACCAGTTATCCATCTTCATGATGAAGTGGTATAGAGGAGGATTTTCTTAAAAAGAAGACCTGAAAGTTTAGCTACAAATTGCCAGAAGGTACATCTGAGATGCAAGCCTGGATTTGATCTGTTTTGGTGAAAGAAAATCCTTCTCTGTTCTACTCCGCTATGAAGCTAAGAGTAGTGATGCAAAATGCAAAGCTTGCACTGTGCACAATTTCTCCAATCACAGCCACATAAGCCCATAACTTCTCCTGGGTTGTCTGGGTGGCTTTCCTCACTCTTCTCCTTCTTGCACAGTCTCTCAGTTTTTGAGAACTGTCTACTCCATGTAGATTTACCATGAAGTGCCATACTGTTTGTATTTCTTTGTAATTAATGTAATTAAAGTCTAAGACACATTCAGTGGCAGCTTTACCATCAGACAGCCTCGTCCACAACCACCACAAAAGGCTCCAAGCTGTCGTTGATGTTAAAGGGGCAATACACAGTATTAAGCACAGGGGTATGTAAACTTTTGATCAGGTTCATTTGGGTAGTTCTCTTTTCATTTTGATTTTAAAAGAGGAAACACAGTTGTCTGACAATAAACGGCCAACTATTAACCATGAGTGACACGTTTTGCCAGTGTATGTAAACTTGTGAGCACAACTGTATGTGAGCGTGGTGCAGGATATGTATAAGGACAGTGTGATGGTGGTGAGATGCACAATAGGAAGGACAGATGCATGACAGGCAAAGGGGGGATTGCATCAATGATCAGCTCTGAGCCCTTTCTTGTTTGCAGTAGAGATAGATAGGTCGACAGACAAGATCAGATGAGACTTTCTATAGACTATGATGTTTGCAGATGACACTGAGGTCTGTAGTGAGAGCAGAGAACAGGTTAAGACTAGCCTGGAGAGGTGGAAATATGCTGTGGAGAGAAGGGGAATGAAAGTCAGTTGGACCAACACTGAGTACAGTGCATCCAGAAAGTATTAACTTTTTCCACATTTGTGTATGTTACAGCCTGATGCCAAAATTGACAAAATTCATTTTTTCCCCTCAAAAATCTACACACAATACCTCATAATGACAATGTGAAAAAAGTTTTTTTAATTTCTGAAAATTTATTAAACATAAATATATATATACGAGGGCTGTCAATAAAGTAACGGTCCTTTTTATTTTTTTCAAAAACTATATGGATTTCATTCATATGTTTTTACGTCAGACATGCTTGAACCCTCGTGCGCATGCGTGAGTTTTTCCACGCCTGTCGGTGACGTCATTCGCCTGTGAGCACTCCTTGTGGGAGGAGTCGTCCAGCCCCTCGTCGGAATTCCTTTGTCTGAGAAGTTGCTGAGAGACTGGCGCTTTGTTTGATCAAAATTTTTTCTAAACCTGTGAGACACATCGAAGTGGACACGGTTCGAAAAATTAAGCTGGTTTTCAGTGAAAATTTTAACGGCTGATGAGAGATTTTGAGGTGAGACTGTCGCTTTAAGGACTTTTCACGGTGCGAGACGTCGCGCAGCGCTCTCAGGCGGCGTCGTCAGCCTGTTCAAGCTGGAAAACCTCCACATTTCAGGCTCTATTGATCCAGGACGTCGTGAGAGAACAGAGAAGTTTCAGAAGAAGTCGGTTTCAGCATTTTATCCGGATATTCCACTGTTAAAGGAGATTTTTTAATGAAAGACGTGCGGACGGGTCCGCGCGTCGGGACGCAGCCGCCGCGACGCTCCGCCACAGGAAAAACACCTCTGTTGAAAGCCTTAAGGACAACTTGGAACATGTCCTGCCTGTTAAACAATTTCTCATATACTCACTCCACTGAAAGCCATCAAAAGCCGCCTGGATTTTACAAATGGTTATCAACACAGAGGTGTTTTTCCTGTGCCGCCGCACCGCGTCGGCTGCGTCCCAACGCGCGGATCCGTCCACACGTCTTTCATTAAAAAAATCTCCTTTAACAGTGGAATATCCGGATAAAATGCTGAAACCGACTTCTTCTGAAACTTCTCTGTTCTCTCACGACGTCCTGGATCAATAGAGCCTGAAATGTGGAGGTTTTCAGCTTGAACAGGCTGACGACGGCGCCTGAGAGCGCTGCGCGACATCTCGCACCGTGAAAAGTCCTTAAAGCGACAGAATCACCTCAAAATCTCTCATCAGCCGTTAAAATATTCACTGAAAACCAGCTTAATTTTTCGAACCGTGTCCACTTCGATGTGTCTCACAGGTTTAGAAAAAATTTTGATCAAACAACGCGCCAGTCTCTCAGCAACTTCTCAGACAAAGGAATTCCGACGAGGGGCTGGACGACTCCTCCCACAAGGAGTGCTCACAGGCGAATGACGTCACCGACAGGCGTGGAAAAACTCACGCATGCGCACGAGGGTTCAAGTATGTCTGACGTAAAAACATATGAATGAAATCCATATAGTTTTTGAAAAAAATAAAAAGGACCGTTACTTTATTGACAGCCCTCGTATATATATATATATATATATATATATATAAGAAATCACGTACATAAGTATTGACAACCTTTGCCATGAAGTTCAAAATTGATCTCAGGTTTCCACTGATCATCCTTGAGATGTTTCTATAGCTCATCTGGAGTCCATTCAGTAGATTCAGTTGATTGAACATGATTTGGAAGACATGCACCTGTCTACATATAAGGTCCCACAGTTAACAGTGCATGTCAGAGCACAAACTAAGCTTGAAATCAAAGGAAGTGTCTGTAGACCTCAGAGACATGATTGTCTCAAAATACAGATCTGGGGAAGGCCACAGAAACATCTCTGCTACTCTGACGGTCCCAGTGTGCATAGTGGCCTTTGTTATCTGTAAATGGAAGAAGTCGGGGTCTGGCAAGGCCCTTCCTAGAGCTGGCTGCCCTTCTAAAATGAGCAATTGGGGGAGAAAGGCTTTAGTCAAGGAGGTGACCAAGAACCCAATGGTCAATCTGTCATAGCTCCAGCATTCCTCTGTGGAGAGAGGTGAACAATCTCTGCGGCAGTGTATGGTATGATAGAGCAGCCAGACAGAAACCACTCCTTAGTAAAAGGCACATGGCTGCCCACCTGGAATTTGCCAAAAGGCACCTGAAAGGCTCTTAGATCAAGAGAAACAAAATTTTCTGGTTGTATGAGACAAAGATTGGACTCTTTGGCATGAATGCAGGTGCCATGTTTAGAGGAAACCAGGCACTGCTCATCTCCTAGCCAATACCATCCCTACAGTGAAGCATGGTGGTAACAACATCACACTGTGGAGATGTTTTTCAGTGGCAGGAACTGGGAGACTAGTCAGGATTGAGGGAAAGATGAATGCAGCAACTTATAGAGCACTCTTGACCTCAGACTGGGGTGACGGTTCATCTTTCAGCAGAACAGTGACCCCAACCACAGAATCAAGATATCAAAGGAATGGTTTCAAGACAGCTTTGTGAATGTCCTTGAGTGGACCAGCCACAGCCTGAATCTGATTGAACATCTCTGGAGAGATCTGAAAATGGCTGTGCATTGACACTTCCCATCCAACCTGATGGAGCTTGAGACGTGCTGTAAAGAGGAATGGGCAAAAATGCCCAAAGATAGATGCGTCAAGCCTGTGGCATCATATTCAAGAAGACTTGAGGCTGCTCCCAATGGTGCATCAAAGTATTGAGCAAAGAATGTGAATACTTATATACATGTGATTTCCTTGTTTTTTTTATTTTAATACATTTGCAAAAATAAAAAAAAAAGTATTTTTCATGTTGTTATTATGGGGTGTTGGGACTAGAATTTTGAAGGAAAAAAACAGTTTACTTCATGTTGGAATAAGGCTGTAACATAACAAAATATGGAAAAAAATGAAGCACTGTGAGTACTTTCCAGATGCAATGTATGTACGAGGTCTGTTAGAAAACTATCCGACCTTTTTATTTTTTGCAAAAACTATATGGATTTGAATCATGTGTGATTGCATCAGCCAAGCCTGAACCTTCGTCCGCATGCGTGAGTTTTTTCACGCCTGTCGGTTGCATCATTCACCTGTGAGCACGCCTTGTGGGAGGAGTGGTCCAGCCCCCTCGTCGGATTCTCATTGTCAGGAAATTGGCTGATCAACTGCCGCTTTGCTTCATCAAAATTTTTTCAGAAAGTGTGAGAGACAGCCAGGTGGAAGCCATTTTGAAAATTCAGATGGCTTTCGGTGAAGATCTTATGGGGATCACACAGATTAAGGACAATTACAACTGGATTAAAGACGGCCCACAGCAGCGGATGGCGCGCCGCGCACCAAGCGGCGATTAACAGGCTCAAACGACCAGATCATTTCCAAAGTGAACGCTTTGTTGATCCGGGACGTCGTCTGACTACCAGAGCAATGGCAAGACAGCTGGACATAGCACTTTTTCGGCACATTCCACTGTTACAGGAGTTTTTGTAATGGAAAGATGAGCGGAGAAATTCGCCATGGAGCCGCTCATGGCACGGGATGAAAGCACCTCTGTGTTGGTCTCACAGGACAAGCCCTAACATGCCCAGCTCTTGCACCATTCAGAAAATTCTGATGGCTTTCGGTGGCTTTTCAGTCGTGTGACTATCCGAGAAATTGTGGACGAGCTGGACATGCCACAACATGTCCTGTGAGGCTTCATCACGGCGTTGTTTTTTGTTCTGTGCCCTGCGCCTCCGTCCCGACACATGAAGTCCTCCCCACGTCTTTTCATGCCGAAAAAGCCTCATCACACATGATTCAAATCCATATAGTTTTTGCAAAAAATAAAAAGGTCGGATAGTTTTCTAACAGACCTTGTACTTTGTAATTCAAGGAAATAAATAATGTATGTGAATGAGGTTGGATTCTGTGATATCAGCAATGCTTTCTCGTTGCTGTTCCCTTGTTCTGCCACTAGTCTATTTGTATATATTCATGGTCAGGCTGTGCGTATACTGACACACATTCCTAATTCCAACTATGGTTTAAGCCAGTGATGTGCAAAATATTCCAGAAAGGGCCAAGAGGGTGCATGTTTTCTTTGCAGCCACTGACTCCAGCAGGTGATTTCACTGATGACCTCATCACACCTGCTCAAAGTGATATTAATCAGTAAAATTACCTGCTGGAGTCAGTGGCTGCAAATAAAACCTGCACCCTCTTGGCCCTTTCTTCAATACTTTGGACACCACTGGCTTAAGCACAAATCTGTGTGTAGGAATGGTTGATACACAAGGCCCCAAGTCTTTTGGGTCTTGGTGCTTCCTGTTTTAATTTATGGTTGTAGAACTTGGATGATGTCTGGTTATCTCTTATAATTGGTCTCTTGGGAGAATCCCTGGGTACCAGTAGAATTGATGTGTGGGCCGCTGAAGAGGAGGTACTGCTGGCCCACCACCACCAGTCGGCGCCCTGCTTGGAGTGCGGGCTTCAAGCATGAGAGGGCCCCGAGACAGAGAGTGACAGCTGTCACTCATTTACACCAGCTGTCACCAATCACCTGCATCCCTACAAAAGCCGGATTATTACTCCACCTCCTCGCCGAGAAATCAACTACCGTGTAAGGTAATTCTCTGCTGTGATCAAGTATTAACTAATTGTTCTGTGTGCAGCCGTATTCCTGAGGATTCAGTGATTTTTGGATTGGCGTGCAGTGAGAGTCTGCGACGTCTTCGCCTCTCACTCCATCCAAGGAGCCACTGTCAGGAGCTGCACGGGTGACTTTGTATCGGAGGTGGAGGTTTTCCCTCCTCGAAGATCTGTAGGTGAAGGGTTACTGGGTGAGTGGATACACACTCACCATTAACTGTTTTTCATCTTCTGCCAGTAGTACCAGGGTCTGCAACAGAAGACGGTGACCACCTGGAGACTCAGGACTTGGCAGCTCCGGTGTTCTTCAGGCCGTTGGTGGTGGAAGCTGTGTGGGTCCCGGCTCTCCAATCGCCAGAGGTCTCCTATCTTCGAGCCTGCCCGCACATCACCTTGTGTTTAATTGGCATTATCTTTGTCTGTATCCAGTTGTGCGTTTCACAACATTAAATTGTTACTCTTTGTCTTATCCATTGTCCATTCATTTGCTCCCCCGTGTTACGACACCTTCCCAACAGGATTTCTCGGCCATTCGTCATGGATCCCGAGGGGCGTCAACCACAGCTTGAACAGCCAATGGGAGAACAAGGAGCGCAGGCGTCAGCAGGAGGCGTGGTAAGTGATCTGCAGCAAATCCTTACCGCTTTCACCGCTCAGTTAAATCTGGTAACCGAGCAGAATGCAGTCCTCAATCGGAGGGTGGAGGCTCTCACCGCTAGAGTGGAAGCGCGCGACTCGAGCGCTGCTGCAGTGACTCCTCCTGCTGGTTCTGGGCCACAGATAGACGTTCCACTGGCCATTCAACAAACCCCCCCACCATCCCCTGAAGCTTACATTAGCCCTCCAGAACCGTACGGAGGCTGTGTCGAAACATGCGCAGACTTCTTAATGCAGTGTTCGCTCGTTTTTGCACAGCGTCCAGTTATGTACGCATCAGATGCCAGCCGGGTGGCTTATGAGATTAATTTGCTTCGAGGTGAGGCACGCGCCTGGGCTACGGCGCTTTGGGAACAGAATTCGTGGCTCCTGACGTCATACGCTGGGTTTGTACGGGAATTCAAACAGGTGTTTGATCATCACAACAGAGGCGAGACCGCCTCGAGCGTGCTGCTGTCAATGAGACAGGGGCGCCGAAGCGCAGCTGATTATGCAGTCGACTTCCGCATCGCGGCTGCGAGGTCCGGCTGGAATAATGTTGTGCTCCGTGCCGCCTTCATAAACGGACTGTCTCCAGTCCTGAAGGAGCATTTGCTGGCTAAGGAGGAACCGCAAGATTTCGACGGGCTTATGAATTTGGTTATACGCTTAGACAACCGGTTGAATGAACACCGTCGGGAACAGGCCAGGGGGCGTGGTCGGGCTCAAGCCGTCCCTCTTTCCTCCGGGTCTGAAAGGGTGTCGTCTTCCCCACGTTCCACTGCCAGAGGGCTCCGTGTGGCAACAGCTCCCCCTGCTGACGAAGCTATGGACACGAGCAGGGCCAAATTAAAATCAAATATCAGACAAAGGAGGCTGGCCCGCGGGGAGTGTTTTTTCTGTGGCTCTTGTGAGCACAGGTTAAAAGACTGCCCCAAACGATCAAACTCCAACGCCCATCCTTAGGAACTGGGTTAAGGGTGGGCCATAATATGTACACGGGGAAAACCCATAAATCAGCACGAATCCCAGTAACAATCCTAAGTGGGGATTTAACCCTTCACGCCCCAGCACTGGTAGACACGGGGTCAGAAGGGAATCTGCTGGATAGCAGATGGGCCAGGGAAGTAGGGCTTCCTCTGGTGGCTCTGCCTTCACCATTGAAGGTGCGAGCACTAGATGGCACTCTACTCCCGTTAATTACACATCAGACACAGCCAGTGACCTTGGTTGTGTCTGGGAATCACAGGGAGGAGATCGTGTTTTTTGTGACACCTTCTACCTCCCGAGTGATTCTGGGATTTCCATGGATGGTGAAGCACAATCCCCGGATTGATTGGCCATCTGGGGTGGTGACGCAGTGGAGCAAAACCTGCCACCGGGAGTGTCTTGGATCCTCGGTTCCACCCGGAATCACAGCTAAAGAGGAGGTCAAAGTCCCCCCCAATCTGACGGCGGTGCCCGAGGTGTACCACGATCTTGCTGACGTCTTCAGCAAAGATCTGGCACTCACTCTTCCCCTGCACCGACCGTACAATTGTGCCATCGATTTGATTCCGGGCGCTGAGTACCCGTCCAGTAGATTGTACAACCTCTCACGTCCGGAACGCGAATCGATGGAGACCTACATCCGGGACTCCTTAGCCGCCGGGTTGATTCGGAACTCCACCTCCCCGATGGGTGCGGGTTTCTTTTTTGTGGGTAAAAAAGACGGCGGACTCCGTCCATGCATTGACTACAGAGGGCTGAACGAGATTACGGTTCGCAATCGATACCCGTTGCCCCTGTTGGATTCGGTGTTCACGCCCCTGCATGGAGCCAAAATGTTCACCAAACTAGATCTTAGGAATGCGTACCACCTGGTTCGGATCCGGAAGGGAGACGAATGGAAGACGGCATTTAACACCCCGTTAGGTCATTTTGAGTACCTGGTCACGCCGTTCGGCCTCACTAATGCCCCCGCGACGTTCCAAGCATTGGTTAATGACATCTTGCAGGACCTCCTGCACCGGTTTGTCTTCGTATATCTGGATGATATACTCATCTTTTCTCCGGACCCTGAGACTCATGTCCAGCATGTACGTCAGGTCCTGCAGCGGTTACTAGACAACCGGTTGTTTGTGAAGGGCGAGAAGTGTGAGTTCCACCACACTTCTTTGTCCTTCCTGGGGTTCATCATCTCCTCCAACTCCGTCGCCCCAGATCCGGCCAAGGTTGCGGCGGTGAGAGATTGGCCCCAACCAACAAGCCGTAGGAAGCTGCAACAGTTCCTCTGCTTTGCAAATTTCTACCGGAGGTTCATTAAAGGTTACAGTCAGGTTGTTAGCCCCCTGACTGCCCTGACCTCCACTAAAGTCCCCTTCACCTGGTCAGATCGGTGCAAAGCCGCGTTTAGGAAGTTGAAACGCCGGTTTTCGTCTGCACCAGTTCTGGTGCAGCCTGATCCTACTCGCCAGTTCATAGTGGAGGTGGACGCCTCTGACTCAGGGATAGGAGCTGTTCTGTCCCAGAGCGGGGAGTCCAACAAGGTTCTCCATCCATGTGCCTACTTTTCCCGCAGGTTGACCCCCGCTGAACGTAACTATGACGTGGGCAATCGGGAACTCCTCGCGGTGAAGGAGGCTCTTGAAGAGTGGAGACACCTGTTGGAGGGAGCTACAGTGCCTTTCACGGTTTTCACGGACCATCGGAACCTGGAGTACATCCGGACCGCCAAGCGGCTGAACCCCAGGCAAACCCGCTGGTCCCTGTTCTTCGGACGCTTTGACTTCCGGATCACCTACCGTCCCGGGACTAGGAACCAATGATCTGACGCACTGTCCTGGGTGCACGAAGAGGAAGCCAAGGCCGAGTTGTCAGACCCCATCGAGACCATCGTTCCCGAGTCCACTGTCGTGGCCACCCTCACATGGGACGTGGAGAAGACCGTCCGGGAGGCCCTGGCAAGGAACCCGGACCCGGGGAACGGTCCTAAGAACAGACTCTACGTCCCACCAGAAGCCAGAGCTGCCATCTTGGACTTCTGCCACGGATCCAAGCTCTCCTGTCATCCCGGAGTGCGTAGGACCGTGGCAGTAGTCCAGCAGCACTTCTGGTGGGCGTCACTGGAAGCCGACGTCCGGGACTATGTCCAGGACTGTACCACCTGTGCTAGGGGCAAGGCGGATCATCATAAGATCAGGGGCCTCCTCCAGCCCCTGCCTGTGCCTCATCGCCCCTGGTCTCACATCGGCCTGGACTTCGTCACGGGCCTCCCGCCGTCCCAGGGCAACACAGTCATCCTCACGATAGTGGACCGGTTCTCCAAGGCGGCCCACTTCGTGGCCCTCCTGAAGCTCCCGACGGCCCAGGAGACAGCAGACCTCCTGGTCCACCACGTCGTGCGCCTGCATGGGATACCATCGGACATCATTTCGGATCGTGGTCCCCAGTTCTCCTCGCAGGTCTGGAGGAGTTTTTGTAAGGACCTGGGGGCCACCGTAAGTCTCTCGTCCGGGTATCACCCACAGACGAACGGCCAGGCAGAGCGGGCGAACCAGGAGTTGGAACAGGCCTTCCGCTGCGTAACCTCCGCGCATCCGGTGGCTTGGAGTGACCATCTGGCCTGGATCCAGTACGCCCACAATAGCCAAGTCTCATCTGCTACCGGCCTCTCCCCTTTTGAGGCGTGTTTGGGGTATCAGCCCCCATTGTTTCCACTTGTGGAGGGAGAGGTCGGGGTCCCCTCGGTCCAGGCCCACCTGCGGAGGTGCCGCCGGGTGTGGCGGACCGCCCGTTCTGCCCTGTTGCAGGCCCGGACGAGGGCTAAGGCCCATGCAGATCGCCGGCGTTCCCCGGCCCCTACATACCAGCCTGGGCAGGAGGTGTGGTTGTCAACTAAGGACATCCCACTGCAGGTTGAATCACAAAAACTCAAAGACCGGTTCATCGGACCTTTCCCTATAATCAAGATCCTCAGCCCGGCCGCAGTGAAGCTGAAACTCCCAGCTTCACTGCGGATTCACCCAGTGTTTCATGTCTCCAGGTTAAAACCATACCACGCCTCACCACTCTGCACTCCTGGACCCGTACCACCTCCTGCCCGTATCATCGATGGGGAGTCGGCATGGACTGTTCGTCGGCTCCTGGACGTCCGTCGGAAGGGCCGGGGTTTCCAATATCTGGTGGACTGGGAGGGGTACGGACCCGAAGAACGCTCCTGGGTGAAGAGGAGCTTCATCCTGGACCCGGCCCTCCTGGCCGATTTCTACTGCCGACACCCGGACAAGCCTGGTCGGGCGCCAGGAGGCGCCCGTTGAGGGGGGGGTCCTGTTGTGTGGGCCGCTGAAGAGGAGGTACTGCTGGCCCACCACCACCAGTCGGCGCCCTGCTTGGAGTGCGGGCTTCAAGCATGAGAGGGCGCCGAGACAGAGAGTGACAGCTGTCACTCATTTACACCAGCTGTCACCAATCACCTGCATCCCTACAAAAGCCGGATTATTACTCCACCTCCTCGCCGAGAAATCAACTACCGTGTAAAGTAATTCTCTGCTGTGATCAAGTATTAACTAATTGTTCTGTGTGCAGCCGTATTCCTGAGGATTCAGTGATTTTTGGATTGGCGTGCAGTGAGAGTCTGCGACGTCTTCGCCTCTCACTCCATCCAAGGAGCCACTGTCAGGAGCTGCACGGGTGACTTTGTATCGGAGGTGGAGGTTTTCCCTCCTCGAAGATCTGTAGGTGAAGGGTTACTGGGTGTGTGGATACACACTCACCATTAACTGTTTTTCATCTTCTGCCAGCAGTACCAGGGTCTGCAACAGAAGACGGTGACCACCTGGGGACTCAGGACTTGGCGGCTCCGGTGTTCTTCAGGCCGTTGGTGGTGGAAGCTGTGTGGGTCCCGGCTCTCTGATCGCCAGAGGTCTCCTATCTTCGAGCCTGCCCGCACGTCACCTTGTGTTTAATTGGCATTATCTTTGTGTGTATCCAGTTGTGCATTTCACAACATTAAATTGTTACTCTTTGTCTTATCCATTGTCCGTTCATTTGCGCCCCCTGTTGCGGGTCCGTGTTACGACACCTTCCCAACAAGAATTATGTTGTGTCAAAGAAACAGCTAATTATGAGGGAACATCAGCTATGACATTTTGACAATGTAATGCATTGATCTGGGCATGATCTAACAGCAGGTGGATCAGTGTTGAGCACTTCAAAGATTGAACAAGACCAACAAGATGTCCATGTTTCACCAAACAGATGGCTGCTTGTGACAAGTGGTGATGGACCTGTTGTCTTCTTGGTTGATAATTATCCAGAACCATCCCTTTCCTATGGCTAGCATACTGGCATAGTGTGTTACTATGCTTTTTACCCGTCTTTAAACCGGTTGTACCGCTTCTTAATCCGTGTGATGCCCATAGGATCGTCACTGAAAGCCGTCCGAATAATCAGAATGGTTTCCACCTGGCTGTCGCCCAGTTTCTGACAAAATTTGATGCAGTCGCGCTGCTCCAGTCATTCCGCCATTTTCCTTGCAAAGAAAAAACGAAAAGAGACTCCACCTATCCTCACACAAAGGCTGCTTACAAGCAAATGACGCGATCAACAGGTGTGAAAAAATTCATGCATGCGCACAAAGGTTCAAGGTTGGCTCATGCAAGCACACGTGATTCAAATCCATCTGGTTTTTGAAAAAAATAAAAAGGTTGGATACTTTTCTAACAGACCTCGTATTTGTCGTCTTTCGAATGCCTGATTCTGTTTTTTTTTCTCTCTGTTTGAGGTGCGGCTCCATCCAGAGATAGGTGTGGTGTCTACTGCAAATCTCCCGTTCTCTGCACCGGCAAAATTTCCTGTATATTCATTTTGTAAAATGTGTTGGTAGCATGGCCCAAGCAGAGGGTCGCCCCTTTAGGTCTGGTCTGCCTTCCTTAAATCATCAGAGGGAGTTTTTCCTTACCACTGTCACCTGTGTGCTTGATCTGTGGGTTGGGAAGGTTAGACCTTATTTGTGTGAAGTGCCTTGAGGCAACTTTGTTGTGATTTGGCACTATATAAATGAAAATACATTGAAAATTGAAATTGATTCTGTAGTGTGGTGGATGTGGCGACATGAGGCAGTACTGTATGCTTCTAGACTTGACCAGATATGATACACAAACTGATAGACATATTCCACTTGTTATTCTCAAGACAATAACAGTGGCTGTCCCATAGACAGATAATTTCATGGCGATAACATGCATGAAGTATGCATGCAGCTGTGTTTTTGTGCAGATTACACTGATAAACACAAAAAACAGGCCGTGGTCTTGCCACTGTGCCCCTTTCCCTGGTCTGGCTTTCATCATACCCCTATACTACTGTACATGCTCTAGATCAGAACCTCAGCTTCAGAACTTTAACCCTTTGTATGCTTTGATTTTATTGAAGTAACAGAAAGGGCCTTATTTTAATGTAATAGACTGGTAGTCCATCTTTACTGGAATTTTTACTCATATAATCATAATTCATGTTGATTTTGTGGAATTAGGTCAGTTAAACAAACAATGGATGGCCACATGCTTTCCATCCAATGATCTGATCTTGTTGTAGAAGTTCCGCCTAGTCAAGAACTTGTCACTGAGCTGTCACACACATACACCAGCCCAGTCTCATGTGTTTTTCGTGCTCCTGTCACAAAATGATTCAAATTTTTGCGATTTTTTTTAACTCACTATTACTAAGCCTACTCCTACTCCCAACCCTAAACATAACTACCACCGACCGCCCCCTGTGTCACTTTTAATTTTGTGCAGCCATCACAGAATGTATTAGAGTGAGTTTGTGCTGCCGTCATGAAAATGAGGTGCTTTTCATGACAATATCATGAACCAATAGATTAATGTTTATTTCATGCTGCTGAATCACAACATGCAGTGAGACTGGGTTACACACACATACACACGCATGCATGCACGCACGCACGCACACACACACACACACACACACACACACACAAAATAAGGCTGCACAATTTTATTAAAAAAGTAATAAGACAAGATAAGATAAGGTCAACTTTATTTTTCCCGAAGGAAATTATTTGCCAGAGTACAGAAACAGTAAAGAGTGAACAGTGAAGGGTTTTTGTTTTGTTTTACAATAAGTACAACAAATTGATGCGAAATGACTGGAAGACGTTTGCACAAGATGTTTGACAATATTGCACATAACTCTGGATACCTCTGCAGACAATTCCTTTGACTTCATACTTGGTTTGTGCTCTGACATGCACTGTCAACAGTGGGACCTTACGGTATATGTAGACAGGTGTGTGTCTGTAAATCCGTATACACATGTATATTTCTTAGGTTTTTATTTTCAATAAATTTTCAAATATCTCAAAACATTTTCCACATTGTTATTATGTGGAATTTTGTGTAGAATTTTGTAATAAGGCTGTAACATAACAAAATGTGGAAAAGGTGAAGTGCTGTGAATACTTTCCAGATGCACTGCTATTAATAATTATGTTGTTAGAAACAGATGTTTTGTGCCACTGGTGTCAAAAACAGCTTTTGATGTCATCATTTAAATAAAATAAAGACCTTTACCATCAACAAGCACATTGATCTCTGTCTGTTACTACAAGGCATGAATTAAAAGTTTCACTTTGCAATAAAGACAGCAGCACAGTGAAGCCACAGGATACCGAAGGATTCTGGGACAACAGTAACAAAAATAATTGGCTACCTATTCTATTAACTAGAAAGTTTTATAATAGTTGTGTTGAGTGAGTTAAAGGTTCTAAAATCTTGTAATATTTATGTCCATAAGTGATTTGATGTCTAAATTAGCCTGAGTAATTTCATGAGTGAATGGTTGTTTAACATTTTCACTGCATACAGATACTATACTTCTGATGGCCAAGTCCAGACAGTCTTTGAAAGTCTGGCTATTCATTTTGGTCAAGGACAATTGCAAACCACGGCACTTTGGTTCCTCACTCAGCTTCTCAAGTGCTTCTGTGGTACATTCCTCTTTCTCAAACCCAACCATGTCTGGACACACATGTACAGTGACACACACAGTAATGGCTGCATATCTACATGCGCAAAGTCTCATGGGTGAAATATTCATATTCTTGCAAGTACATCAGCAAAGCACTTTAATAAATCAGACCAGTAGCCATCATGCACGCTGCTGAGTGAAGACAGGAATGGCATTAAAAATACAAAGAGAAATGACGGAAACATCAGGAAAGGGGCAAAAGTAGAGCCGTGCAAGATTAAAGCCAGGTCTGTTGAGAGTTGGTTATGGGGGACTGCCTCAAATCAAGTCATTTTTCAGCAGAAACAGGGGATGATGTCATCTTGAGTGAAAAGAATGATTCATTGGTGAGAACTTGATACCATGCTCCCACAGCATCATGGCATAAAATAGGTGGGGGTTTTTTTTGTTGTTTTTTTTAACCCATCCAGACATTGTGCGATACAGACATGCAGGAGATAACACAAAGAATGACTCAGAAAAAAGACACAAAGGGATGGAAAAGGAAATGGTAATGAAGATATAGAAGATAAGGATAGAGTGATGAATGAAGGAAGATAGGGTTGTGGCCCTAAAAGGTTTGAAAATACAACAGACCACGTCCATGCAAAAGACAAGCGATGAAAGGCTTAGAGGTGGTCAGTGGGTTGTCTCACGAGGATTTGACTCCTAAATGCAAGGAAGAAAACTATGTGACGTTTATGAAACATGAGGGAAGTTCACAGCATGAAATGGTACATCAAAACAAAGATGGCATAACATTCAAAACAAATCCAAAGCTTTAGCCTAATGCAACATACTGAGGGCTCTCAGGAAAGCAGTATGAAAATGGCTTGTACGGATTCACAGTTCAGCCAATGTTTCTTTTTATTTCTCCTTGGATTTGCGTATTGTTGGCCCCTGTTGTATTTATCCTGTTGTTTCTTATTGTTTGTAAAGAACAATGTTTAACAGGCATCAAGTTTAATCTAAAAACATCGATGTTTGAGGGGAAATTAAATAATGTGGCAACTCCATTCCCACCTTCCCAGAAATCTGGGTTTATATTCTACTGAATTCCCATAAACATTCCCATACCTGTACTTAGGTCAGGGCTGGGAGCACGCATTAAGCACCACTGCACTCAACTGCACAGCAGGAGCAACTCAACCACTAAGGGCCTTCCTCGAGGAACCTTAGTGAATTTGAAGGTTGGACAGGCTTTTGAATTGAGGACCCTCTGGTATCAAACGAGCGGTTACTAATAAAAAGTAAGATGAGGGGTATCACTTGCATTGTGAGGGAGTGTCAGCTTTGACATTTTGGCCATGTGGCCTGTTTCTCTGTGCATGAGCCAGCATGCAGGTGTCTCCGTGTTGAGGACCATAGCAGCTGGAGAAAGCCAAGGGGATGCCCCTAGCTGAGGCTGAGAGATGGTTAATTTAGAGATATGGGAATCAAGCGGCTGTCTGCCTGAGTGGTTGCTATCGAGGATGCAAAGCAGTTCCATTGTGTTGTGGATGTGGCAAAGCACAGGGTAACCAGAGAACTTGGCCCACAGGAAAACTTGGCTCGGGTTAAGAACTCGGCCCTGGTTCAGGTTAGGGTTAGCTCTGGGCCCGAGTTCACATTGGGCAGACTTCGTGCATGCTCCCAGACTTCACTTGACTTGGGCTGACCCTCTGGTCACAAAATAAAATTTTTAACTACTTGACCATCACCTCTGGAGCTGACACAGAACTGTAGCTACCTTCAATTGCACTGACACAAGTTTGAATTGAATTACAGTATCGGTTACTGTCTATTATCAAATGAGTACTACTGGTACTGGTACTCATTTTTAGTAGTGGACAGAAAGCATATAGTGTACAATGTGCACCCCTGTGTACACCACACATCTCATATCCAAAAGCTGTCAGCATTTCTCTGTCCGCCTGGCCGGTGGACAGAGAAATGCTGAAGAACCTTTCAAATTCCAACTTAAATTGACAGGACTATTTGCAGTTCAACACTTCTATGATTTATGTTGTCTGGTGACATTCTGAAGTCGTCTTGTAATAGTTTGAGTTGTGTGGCATTCAAAAATGTGCCCACAAAAAAGCTACATCGATTTACTTAGAAAAACTAGAATGAGTAACAAGAAGGAGAGAACCTAAAGAAAAAAAAATACTAACTAGACAGAAAATCATGAGGCCACATGGTTTGACCCCAATGTGACTCTTCAATCGCTAAGCCGTCAGAGCTAAGATTACTCACAGTTAAGAAAGATATTGATCCCAGCACAGATTAGACTGTGGTGAAATGCAAAATCCATTTTATTTTCCTGCAGCTGACAGAAAATAAAGGCAATGGGGGTTGAATGTCTAAACCTCACTCTAAAGCCGAGATTAGGCCTCCATCTCCTCATCCATGTCATGGTTCTAAATTACTCTGGACCCACATTATGGGGTTTTATGTAATTACTCATCCTGTTGAGACAGAGGCTGGAATAATCATTGGCATTCAGTTCATGCTAAGGAAGGGAACACGTCTTCCCGTGAGCATGTGGTTTGTGGTAAGAGAAGAAAGATTATCTGTTTGTGCCAGCTTTACATTTCTCAACATAAACTTTTGGTTTGGAGGTCCACGACAAGGTGAGACAGGGTTTTGTAACTCGACTCTTTTGGATACACATGCACTTATTTGAAGTAACCTACTCCGCTCGCTCATGATATCTTTTAATGCTTTTCAGTTAAGAGTGTAATAAATGGGTTTGGCTTACACCACTTTAGTCAATCATGTTTATTGCTCTGCAGGTTCATGATGAGTTTAATGAAACAAAAACATTGTGGTTCACAGTAAATGGTTTAAAAAAAACTTAATAGAGTTGCTTTCCTTACAGAGAACAGGCCATTTGGCCTTTTTTTTGTTTGGAATTTTGGCAAAGCTTATTGTGTTGGCAGTAAGGAGTAAAAATAGCAATATACTATAAAAAAAACCCTATTTTACAGCACTGATTGATTAGTGCTGGAAACTAGACCAATCAGTGAGATGTGAGGTGTGGTTTGCTTAACGTTTCCCAAAAACTAAAACCCAGATAGTTTGGCATAGATTAAGTCTGGGAGCATATGCCAGTGCTACACCTCAGTGCATTCATCACACCATGGAACCACACAGGTCCTGGAGAGTAACCACAACTACTCCATTCCTACTTATTAAAACTAGCCACTAGCCATCTGTCTGCCACAACTAGGTGAAATGTGGGCATCAAGTTGGATTTTTCAACTGCTGAGGTCCTCAACACTGAAGCACTTCACTGGTAGATCATATCCAGAGAACAACCACATTGCAAAAATGCTGTAGCTGACATTCCCTCAGTAAACCAGTAATACACCTCATCAGAGTCTCCCTAAGTAAGGCTAGTATCTCACTGGGCTGCGACAGCCTGCGAACGGCATCCGCGAGGAAATTTGTGCAGTTCATTGCGAGGTTTGCAGCTGTTCACTGTCCCCTCACCTCAGTCGCTTTATTTTTGAAGAAACCAAAAACATCGCCATGATGTACTCCGTCACGAAATTATTAGGCGGACACCTCGTACCCCTCACCACAGTCTCTGCGACTCAGGACATGCGCAGCATGTGACACAACTTGTGAGGGGTTGACAAAATGATCAAGAGAGGAACAGCACTTCTGGAAGCGACTGAACACTCCAGCAGCCTCCAGCCACCTCGCTCTGTAGTTGCAGACTGAACGATCTGCCCCTAAAAATCGGTCTGCCTTTTGCATCTGTGCATGCATCATTTTGGACCACAGCAACATGTCTGAGATGGAGTCTCTTCACCAAAAGCAATCAAATGGAGTAATGGTATTATTAACTATTAGATAATAAAGGTAAAACCTCTTAAATCATTCTTAAGTCAGCGGAATTCCTCCGCACGTCTGTCTCAATGTGCCGAAAAAGTGCTGATGTCCACGTCTTTTCACAATTCCTGTGCTAGTAAGATGACATCCCGGATACAACACAGCGTCCAGTTTGGAAATGAACGGCACATTCCACTGTTACAGGAGTTTTTGTCATGGAAAGAGGAGAGGAGGCTTTGCGCGTCGCGGCGGTGCCGCATGGCGCAAAGCAACACCGTGATGAAGCCTCACAGGACATGTTCTGGCATGTCTAGGCACATCCACAATTTCTCGGATAATCACTCGATGGAAAAACCACCGACAGCTGTCTGAACGCCATCTCAAAGCCGTCCTGTGAGACCAAAATGGAGGTGGTTTTGTCTCGCTCCAGTAGCGAATCTATCGTGACGCGCGAAGCCTCTGCTCGGCTTTCCATGACAAAATCTCTTGTTAAAAGTGAAAGCTGCCAGAAAATGGTTGATGTCCAGCTCTTGTGATAACCAGAGAAATTGCACACGATGGTCATGGATCCATACAGCCATCCGTTTAGAAATGAAATGGTCGCTCAGCCTGTCGATGGCGGCTTCAGAGTGCGGCGCACCACCAGTCGCTCTGGGCCGTCCTTAAAGCGACAGTAACACTCCGTAATCTCTTTGAAGCCCATAAAATTTTCACCAAAAACCATCTGAATTTCTCGAATGGTGTCCACTTTGATGTCCCTCACAGTTTCTGAAAAAATTTTGATCAAGCAAAGCGGCAGTCTCTGAGCCATTCCTAAACAATGAAAAAAATGACGAGCGGGGTGTTGTATGGCTGGGGGACCTGGCTGCCTTTTTGTTTCTGTCTTTTGTTTTTCCTTCCAGGTGGCTTGCATTTGGGACTGAGTGGCTGTGTTGCTGAGGTTATCAGGACCTCACCCTGATCACCTGCGGCTCATCAGGACTCACAGCTGAGGTGCATCTATATGGATTGGAACATGGTGGCATTTAAGACTGGAGTATACAGTGTGTATTTGCCAGAGACTCGACCTTGTGACCAGACGGGTGAGATCGTCGTCTCGGGAGCCATCTCATCATCAGTGGATGCAGAGAACGTCCAGGGTTTGATGCACGGTCTGTGAAAGAGGAGGGGGTGAGGTCTCACGCTCGTCAGCACACTTCCTGAGGTACGTTAGATTTTGTGACTAACATTTATACAGTCAGTAAATGTGGTGTCCCTCACACCTTTTTATATTGAGCTGTATGTTAGTCATGTATCGGCTTCCACTGCAGTGGAGTTTTGTGAACTGGATGTTCCATGCCTGCAGGTTGGGAAGCTGATTAGTAATCAAGCCAGGAAGTGTTTGCTGTTTGTACACCTTTGAGTGTTCTCTCTGTGTGTAGAGTGTGGACTCACATAATGGTTCCTTCTTTCACAGACTCGGTTTGTTGCGGCCACCTGGGTGGTGTCAGCGGGGTCCTTGGGTCCGAACAGCTTCTGGCTCCGGACCGTTAGCGCTGCTGGGAGCGCACCACGCCAGACCGCACTTTCTGTTATTTTTGTATCACTGTTATGTATTAAAGTCAGTTAGCCTTTGTACCGTGCTCTGCTTATTTCATACTGGGTCCTTCAAACGCTGGTCGGTTCTCCGAGCTGCGTCCGACACATAACAAGGGGTGGACCACTCCTCACTCAAAGCCTGCTCACAGGCGAATGACACAACTGACAGGCGTGAAAAAACTCACGCATGCGCACGAAGGTTCAAGCTTGGCTGACGCAATCACACGTGATTCAAATCCATATGGTTTTTGAAAAAAATAATAAGGTCGGATACTTTTCTAATAGATCTCCTAAAAGGAGCATCCCCAAAAGGCTCAGCCATTCACAAGCAAAGATGGGACGAGGATCACCACTTGCGTGAAAAAATAGTCCAACAGTTTAAGAACAATGTTTCTCAATGTTCAATTGCAAGGAATTCCATCATCTACAGTCCATAATATAATCAGAAGATTCAGAGAATCTGGAGAACTTTCTACATGTAAGCAGCAAGGCCAAAAACCAGCACTGAATGCCCGTGACCTTCAATCCCTCAGGCTGCACTGCATTAAAAAATAACATCATTGTGTAAAGGATCTTACTGCGTTGGCTCAGGAACACTTCAGAAAATCATTGTCAGTTAACACAGTTTCTCACTACATCTACAAGTGCAAGTTAAAACTCTAACATAAAACATAGAGTTTTAACGCAAGCGAAAGTCATACAACAACAACATCCAGAAACGCCGCCGCCTTCTCTGGGCCCGAGCTCATTTGAAATGGACACATGCAAAGTGGAAAAGTGTGCAGTGGTCTGATGAGTTCACATTTCAGATTGTTTTTGGAAATCATGGACGTCGTGTCCTCCAGACAAAAGAGGAAAAAGACCATCCAGATTGTTACCAGCGCAAAGTTCAAAAGCCAGCATCTGTGATGGTATTGGGGTGTGTTAGTGCCCATGGCATGGGCATCTTACACATCTGTGATGGCACCATCAATGCTGAAAGGTACATCCAGGTTTTTGAGCAACACATGCTGTCATCCAAGCAACATCTTTTTCAGGGACATCCCTGCTTATTTCAGCAAGACAATGCCAAGCCATATTCTGCACGTGTTACAACAGCATGGCTTCATAGTAAAAGAGTGTGGGTACTAGACTGGCCTGCCTGCAGTCCAGACCTGTTGCCCATTGAAATGTGAAAAGTGTGACGCATTATGAAGCGCAAAATATGACAACTGTTGAACAAGTGCAGTTGTAACACAGTGATAAACATACCACTGTCCCAACTTTTTTGAAACGTGTTGTAGGCATCCATTTCAAAATGAGCAAATATTTGCACAAAAACAATAAATTTTATCAGTTTGAACATTAAATATCTTGTCTTTGTAATGTATTTAGTTGAATATAGGTTGAAGAGGATTTGCAAATCATTGTATTCTGTTTTTATTTACATTCTACACAACGTCCCAACTTCATTGGAATTGGGGTTGTACATTTGCCTTCATGAATAAGCAATTTGGGGTTTGTCCACATGAATCTGCAAAATTCTGAGAGGGAACATGCAAATAGGTGAGGTTTTTAAGATTTATCAAGGTCTAATTTATTAATTTTTTTCAAATGCTGATTACGTCTGTATTCTGTGACTTTAAAACTTTTGTGTTAACTATGCATGATAGACTGCTGAACCAGCAGATCATGCACCACTGCCTCCATGTACACAGAATAAGGAAAAGTCATTCATTGCATGTGCGTTCTGCTGCGTATGTTACTGTGTGCATCAATAGTAAATCAACAAAATATACTGAGTTGTCTTCCATGTATATTAGATCTTAATAAAATGTACATTGCACCTGCATCCAGTAACTTAAGGCCTGGTCACACAGCATACGATGATTTCTGAACGAAGGGAAAAAAGTACAAAAGACACAAATCATTGAGAAAAGGTGGACAAACAAGCTTTATAACCGAATAGCCTGCGAATCAAGAGCGCAAAAGGAATGAGGAACCAAATGAAACCAAAGCTAACATTGATCTCAACGCTTAACCCCCTGGGTTCCGAGGGCATTTTTTGAACAGTTCACTTGCCTGGCATAAATGTTTTATTATTGCTGTTAAAACCTCACCCTGCATCCCACAATCAAGTAGTATGTCTCTTTTATCAGGACAACTTGTACTTTCAGAATATATATGCTATAGTGGCGTTTTATAAGTGTAATAAATGCTTACAATCAAAAAAATGGAAATAATTTTCACACACATTTATTCAAACACAGCAAACTATAATAAACAACTATTTTGACACTTTATAAAGGTAGTTTGGGATGTTGTACAAAAAAATGTACAAAATAAAGGTTCTAACATTAACCACAAATGCACATTTTGAACAATATATACAAAATGTTCTATGCGTTTTGTTGGTCATGCCACATGCCAAAGCAATTTCTGTTTGCTATTACACATCAAGTTTTTGCTCCCTACGCAGCAATATGTTGAGACCTACACGCGTAAGACGGAAGAAATTAAACACTCTGTCTCTCTCTCTCTCTCTCTCTCTCTCTCTGTGTGTGTGTCTAATCAAACCTGTGACTTTAAAATAAAAGCGCACTTGCTGCATGTCGGTGCGCTCATCAAATGGCCTGATCAATCAGGTCTGATCAAACCTGTGACTTGAAAATAAAAGCGCACTCGCTGCATATCGGTGCGCTCATCAAATGCCCTGATCGTGGCAGTAATGCAACTGTAAAAACCTCATGATACAGTCCATTGTTGTCCAAGTGCAGTGATGTGTTCTGCACAGCCGGCAGGAGTGAACTGGGTTTAAATAGTGGCAAGGTACGCGACTGTGTGCACACATTAAAAAAGCAAACACACGCAGCCGCAAGTATGAAATGAACATGGAAAAAGGCTGAGTACACGTGCATTTGAGGCGTATTTAAATGAAACACAACGCTGCAATATGCAGCTCTATGAATACGCTAATGTGAAAGGGGCTAAAGGGCCACATCACAAACTTTGCACTTCCATGGAGTTGACTGTTCTTTTTGGAATCTTTTCCTGCACTGAAAACAATATCTCCTCACACCCTTCCCCCCTTCCATTCATATGTGTAAATAATGCTTTACGCATGAATTGCTGGAGCGAGAGAGCTTGCCATAGGCTTATTCAATAACATTCACAGGCCAAGTAGTGAAGCATCCCTTCTCCTTACACTATTTGGTGCACCACGTAACATTGTATGAGGCCATCTTACTCTGATCACTTCCATTCATATGTGTAATGGTGCTTTACGCATTGGAGTAAGAGAGGCTTATTCAAACAACATTCATGGGCCAACTAGTAACAAATCTCTTCTACTGACACTCTTTGGTGCACCACATGATTTTGCTCCGCCCTACAACTGGATATTGGAAAACCATGTGACGGTGAACCAATTCCTGATTGGACACTCACATTGCGCACATCATCGCACAGCTTCTATGAGGACGACAAGCATGATGGAGGGCTAGCTCGAAAGTTCGCAGCGTGTACTTTTCTGCAAAAAAAGAGTTTTTTTCTATCTAATATCATTAAAATGCTGTGTATCGTTAAATAAAACTTGTATTCCGCCTTCATATACGATGGGGTCGACCCCTTAAATGAAATGCACCTGGAGCCACTGCTGGAGCAGTGTGTGTCTGCATCTTTGCAGGACTCGGCGCCGAGATGGAGTTCAGCTGCAAACAGAAGTGCTTGATCTGACCCACTGTGGAGATCTGTGCGCACGTCGGTGGCTCTATCTGCTCTGGTTCCTCGTCCACAACAAAAGAGGGATCATCTCCTTCATCGTCAGAATCCTCACTGTCTGGTTGAGACTCTGATGACACGCTGCGTGCTCTGTCTTTTCCAATTAAAAAAAACTGAAGCGCTTGTTCAACATTCATAAGACACCTCATTTTTACAAAACAAACAAACAAAAAACACACTGCCACACTAACCACACAGGTTAACTACTTCACCAAAATAATAAATATTGCTCAAATTTGTCAAATTCCAAAACTCCAATCACTGTCTGTATACACGAAATGCATGCGAGACAGAGAGAGCTCGCACTGTCTCTCTCTTTGCCTTTTTTTTCAACAGCCTGCTGTTTCTGATCACCTCATGCACGCAAAAGCACTGTGTAGATCACACAGCACATGCATGCATTTCACCTTCTCTCCAGCTGATCACACTGGGTTTTCTGTTTTCATACCTCTGTGGATCAAAAGCTGCGCTAACACTTGCATGACTTCGATGCACGCACTTGCATGCATGTCGTTGTGATGATCCCACCTGCTGTGTTCCCAGCTGGATGCCATCCTTTGTTCCACTGCCTGACACATGCTCTTAGCTGGACTCTGCATATATAAAATAATTATTTTGTAGTAGATTAATCATTTTCTCTGCAAGTTGTCTATTGAAAACTGCTCTAATCATTTCCCGAATGAATGAGCTGGAGAAAGCATTGGAGCCATCTAAAAAAGTAATTATTTGTCATGTTTACATTGTCATGGCTTGGTAAAACAGATGCATGTTCTTTCCTACTTGTCTGCAGCTATTAAAGTATGTTATGATAGATTTAAAACTCGTTATAATCCTTCAGATGAGCTGTGCTCTGATGCGATCCACAGACACAACCACTCGCTCTGTTCACTTCTTCTTTACTCCACTTGATGAGCTGCATGTCATGTTGGCAAGCAGATTGTGCCACATAGCATGACATTTATGCATGAAGGATTTTTTTGAACATTTCAAAACTGTCTTTGCGCAACTGCACACACCAGCGCCCTTCTCACGTTCAGTCTACACCCGTTAAAGACGAGTTTACTCTCCTGCATAACACAGGTCCTGCAAGTACATGAATCAAAGTCCTGCAAGTATCAATGCACCTAAAGCTGTTCACACACGAATGCTCACTCCTGCTGGAAGTTTTTCCACACTTGATGGCTCAAAGCCCCGCTTAGGTAAACTGCAAAGTCCTCCCACTGCGAACAAATATGCAGTGATCAAGGATCACTTCCTCAAAACTTTTGAACTGTCAGATGCTGAAAGGGCCATCAGGCTTTTCTCTCGGCACAGGCTGGAGGACAGCAAGCCCTTCAGAGTTCATGGACAGAATGCTGCAGCTCCGGCCGGACTTTTTATGCAGCAACTCTCTCCTCATATGCGCACAGCACTGGAACAGCACCACGATCACTGACTGCTGTGCGCTGGCGGAGAGGGCGACAAATCCTTCCTGGCCGGCCAGCACCACAGCATGACCATGGCAGTACTCGCCGCCACATCACATGCAGCGGCCAAAGCCCCACACCACACACACCAGCTCGGCTGCGGAGGAAGCAGCTGCATCTCTCATCCACTGCAGTGCTCAAAAACCAGCTTCTGTACTGTATGAAAACATTCAGCTGGTTGAATGAAGAAAACGCTAACGTTACAGTAACTAAGCAAACGAGAAAAAAACGCCAAGAACTACAGCAAAACAAAATGCGGAAGAACTGAGGTTTTTGGCGGCATTCATTCAAACTTTTCAACAGTTTAAAAATCCCGACGAAATGCCAGCTGCAGGAACAAAGCTGCGCAAAGGTTAAACAATGCCAAAAAAGTCAACGAAAGTCCAGATTTCTTGTTTCGTTTGGGCTTCGTTGCCCTTCGTTAAGTGCCATGTGACTGGTTCAATTTAATTTTGCTCTTATGGCCATTATTACAAGGAAAATCCTAATTTACATCATGCTGCATATGTCACATTAACCACCCACTATCAAATGTGCATTTGCTTTGAGTAAATCGCAAAACTGTCTCTACCCAATGTGCAAATGTTTGCATTGCCCAGGCAATTTAGCACTCCTGAGTTTGAGTAAATCAAACCCTTGATGTTTTTTTAAAATTAACATTTAGAAATTTCAAATTTGATCTTTTGTTGAAGAAAAACCATCAAAAACCACACTTATATAGGGACACTGTCAATTTACACAATATTATATGTACAGATATATTAAGTGATGAAAGGATAAGGTATTACTGAGCTGCTATTTTTGGATGGTTAAATAACTATGAGCTGGAAATCATCATTTCGTGGATGGTAATTAGTATTTCAGACCAATTTGATATGTTTTTGGGGTAGCAAAAAGATAAGTTAACATTGGGTTTTGGTGATGACACAATGATCTGTGGATCCAAACAGTCAAAAGTATATTTTGTCCTTTTGCTTACTCAAAGCACTTTTCATGACCTTTATGGAAAATGTTAGGGGCACATTCACGTTCTCAGTAAAAGGACACAGAGTTCCTTACAAATCTGCATGTTTTTGGATAGTGGGGACAGTCAGACTTGGATGCGGGTTAAATGCAGAAGCCATGTCATGTCCACAGTTTCCTGCCCATGATTGATGGGGGAACAACTGAGAAAATTTGACAACCACAGAAACTATAAAATAGTACCAACCTACTTGGAAACATGAGGATGACCGGATTCAAAGTAGCACAACTACCTCATTTCTGTTGCATGGTGCATCCTCAGCACAATGTATCTGTCAGTTCAACAGGGCCAGTGGATGAAATACAGTGCATCCGGAAGGTATTCACAGTGCTTCACTTTTTCCACATTTTGTAATGTTACACTTATTCCAAAATTGAATGAATTTATTTTTTCTCTCAAAATTCTACTCACAACACCCCATAATGACAACATGAAAAACATTTTTTGAAAGTTTTGCAAATTTATTAACCCCCCCCCCCACAAAAAAAAGAGAAATCATATGTACATAACCCTTTGCAGTGAAGGCCAAAATTGAGCTGAGATGCATGTGGTTTCCATGGTTTCCACTGACCATCCTTGAGAAGCTTGGTGCACCTATCTTTGGCAGTTTTGCCCATTCCTCTTTGCAGCCCCTTTCAAACTCCATCAGTTTGGATAGGGAGCATCAGTGCACAGGCCTTTTCAGATTTCTCCAGAGATGTTTAATCAGATTCAGGTCTGGGCTCTGGCTTGGCCACTCATGGACATTCATAGAGTTGTCCTGAAGCCACTCCTTTGATATCTTAGCTGTGTGCTTAGATTGTCCTGCTGAAAGATGAACCATCACCCCAGTCTGAGGTTAAGAGCACTCTGGAGCAGGTTTTCATCCAGGATGTCTCTGTACATTGCTGCATTCATCCCTCAATCCCTCAAAAAAGCTTGGGACTCCGGCGAGGGCGGTCGCATCTCCCCCTCTCTCCTCTATCTCTGCTCCAACCTTCAAAGTCCCTACTTCCAGACTGTGAATTCTTCAAAACTATATTGGATTAACTATGGAATTTATCAGCTGGTCTCTGAATGCTATTGACACCATTTTTTCTACAAGAAGATCAGGGGCAGGGGACCCTGCATGCCCAGATGGAACTTACCCTGCGGGCTATGTTCTCAACACCTGGGAAATGTGGCATGTCGCATGCTTTGCGCCATTCTCTGTGGAGGACATCGAGGATTTATTCATATTTGGTTTCATAGTAGGAAGGCTGGTACTTATTGGCTTATGTGCTGCCTACTGGAAAATTGGCAAGACGGCTGCCGCCAAAACCACGACCCCTCACTTGTCCATCATGATTAATGAGTTGGGTAAGGCGATGCAGTCTCAGACTGCGTTAACCCTTGAACTCAGACGCAAGTTGAATAACATCTCGGAGGAAATGTGCACCTTGCAGGGGAAGATTTCAGAGACCAGGGAAATATTCATAATTTGGGATCTGGTTTGTTCATGTGAAGCTGTAAAAGTGTTTTCACTGCTCAGCCACAAACACGGCAGGCTTATCAGCCTCTGAAGGACAAAACTGCCCCACTGTTTTCCTCCAGAAGAATTTCTATGGCCTTGGGAACATTGGCTGCCTTCTTATCTCTCTGACACCAGTACAAGGACAGACTCACACATGGACAAAGACTGAAGCATGTGCCACTTTCCCTCCTACCTCCCCTCCTGCCCCCATCACACACCCGATCCCGGTCATTGCTCACGCCACCCCTTTTCCACTCTGGGGGCTGCGCGGTTTTAGGTGCGGCAGGTCCCCATTCCCCCCAAGCTAGTGGTGGCATGACTTCTGTTGCAGCGGCTACCACACACTCACATCGCCTCAATTCGGAAAACAGACTGTTTCAAGTTTAGTACACATAAACAATGTCAAATGTATATGTGTTGTCTGATGTGTGCCATTATTACAGTAAACAAGTAATAATTGTGGATTAATTGCTGTATCTTGTCTGTGGAAATGTGAGTGTGGACATAATCTCGTTGTTGTTACACTTGTAATGACAATGACAATAAATCTTATCCATCCATCCATCCATCCATCCATCCATCCATCCATCCATCCATCCATCCATCCATCCATCCATCCATCCATCCATCCATCCATCCATCCATCCATCCATCCATCCATCCATCCATCCATCCAATCCTGACTAGTCTCCCAGTTCCTGCTGGTGAAAAACATCCCCACAGCATGATGCTGCCACCACCATGGTTCACTAGAGGGATGGTTGGTACCTGGTGTCCTCCAATTATGACATCTGGCATTCACGCAAAAGAGTTCAATCTTTGTCTCATCAGACCAGAGAACTGTGTTTCTCATGGTCTGTGTGTCCTTTAGGTGCTGTTTGGCAAACTCCAGATGAGCTGCCATGTGCCTTTAACTAGGGAGTGGCTTCCGTCTGGCCACTCTACCATACAGGCATGATTGGTAGATTGCTGCAGAGATGGTTGTCCTTCGGGAAGGTTATCCTCTCTCCACTGAGGAATGCTGGAGCTCTGACAGAGTGACCATTGAGTTTTTAATCGATCTCTACCAAATCTGCCAAGAACAGTGGTCACATTTACGGCCAGAATTGTGCCAAAAGCTTGTTGATGGACACCAAAAGCGTCTGGTCGAGGTGCAGCTTGCTAAGAGACATTTAACCACATATTAGTGGGTGTATGTATATATATATATATATGACCCAGTATGTATAATTTTGACCTTGTGAGGCTTAGAGAAGATCCAAAATAAATTCAAGCATTTGCACCAAATTCTTATTTTTTAGAGGCATTAATGATATATGTTGTACAATCATGCCAACCTGGCAAAAAAAGACTTAAACAAATCATTAAAAGCCCAAACTTATCATGACTTACATGCCCGTGATGAGCGTATGTAAACATCAGACCACAACTGCATTTGTCAATTTACTCACTGCATTTAATAAGGTACATACCTAGGCTTTTGCCAAAGCCTAAGAATTGAAATAATATGCATTAATTCATTTTTGGAATCAAATGAATTATTTAAATTAAATTAATGGTCAATACCAAATCATAAAAAAATGATATAGTATTATATGTTTATTTATTTCCTTGTCATTTTAAAAGCTATCACAGAAACATGTCAATATATACCTTAGTGTAGAATCAAACATATTCAGTCTCCTGTTTCCAAAAGTTTGAATTGTGGTTTAGAAAAAATATGCATAAAAGCTAAATTCTTCATGTTATTCCTTATGTCAAGCAGAATGAGCCCCGCGAGAAACTTCAAGCTGTCAACTCAACGAACACCATTAAAATGACATATAACACACTCCACACCCTGCTACACATATCAAATGCACCTTTGCAGTTTGGTGGTCTGTCTACTCTAAGATGTAAAAATGTACTACCACTGCCTACGTAAAACTAACAATAACTACAACAGAACAAACAAAAAACTATCTGACCTGTATTTGACTTCCTTGTCCAGTCTCAGTTAATTAATTTTATTAATGAAACAAGTCTTATTTTCTGAGTGGCTACAGCTAAACCTCCCACAAACTATAATCATACACTTCAATCCTTGATTTTTTGTTACACTCAGGGTGAAAAGACCTTAAGAACTGCTCTGAAAAACGTGACACTGGGGCTGTGTCATGTCTACTGTTGTGGATAAAACATTTGCTGCTTGGCAGTTTTCCCTCCAAAATACACTTGACTCATCCACAGGAGATGGTGGGATACTAGTCCCTGCTGAGCTTTGATGGAAATTGATCTTGGCACAGATTCGAAAGACTTGTGACGGAATTGCAACTCTAGAAGCATGACATTTACACACAAGCTGAGTTTCAGTCTGTGAGAACATGTTCTTCTTTGGCCACATAAACGTGCCAATAGGCGTGGATATGAAACACAAATAAAGAGCAGCAAGTGAGTCTGGGACTTCCACCGTTGCTATCAGACTTACAATGTAACAGCATTGAGCTGAGGTTTTAAATATATCTACAGTATACACACCCTGTTGCTGAGGATGGATGGGGACCACAGTATATATACACCATGTTTCACTGGAGACAATATGATGCATTAAACAGCAAGTTGTCCTCTGAGTCTTTTTCAATTCCAGTTTTTATGTTCAGTTTGTGTTCAAATTTATAAGCATAATCTTAAATTTTCACTCAAATTTTTAAAAACAATCAAAAGGCTGTTCTTGCTTCAAAGCAGTGGTTCCTAAAGTATGGGTTCTGCAGGTGGGCTATGAAAGGTGATTAAATATAAATTAAAAACATCATCTGTTTTTCAGTTTTGCAATGAATTTCAAATATTTGATTATTTTTGTAAATATGATCAGAAGCTCAATCTTTGTCTTGTCTGAGCTAATTTATGATTAGTATATATGGACATACTACATCTCAGTTTAATTTGGCAATAAAAATTATGATTAAAGGTTTTGGATGGGTCCCAGTTTTCAAAGTGGGCCTCGGCATTCTTAAACTTGAGAACGGGTGCGTGGAAGACTTTTACATGTATCAGCCTTCCATGGTGCTGTCGAGGTTGGTTTTTACTTCTGCATTATTGCCACAGATGGTTGCACATCCCTTCCATCCCTTTGCGGCAGCCTCTCATACTATCTGTGCTTGTTTTTTGTTTGGCACAGAAATTATTGTTGTAGCTTTTACAAGATCCTGACCTCTCCTCATTGTGTGGTCAGTAAGTGAGCTGGCATTTCTGGCAAGTCATCCAAGCCTTCCTGCCAATGTGTTTTCAGTAATAATTGGGTGTATGCCTTTCAAGGGACTGCATTCCCAGTGTTCCCTGCCAGATTGTCAGATATCATGCCACTTTCTAGCGTTCCCAGTGGGCATTCTCTGTGACAGCCTGAACTGCTTTGACCCTCTGCTTTTCTTGTTGTTGTTTTAAATGTGATTCATTCATTCATTCATTTCATTCTTGGCTTATTTGACAGGGACAGTGCATATTAATTAGGGGTGAGCCGGATACTAGTTTCAGATGAGTATCCGGTACGGATAACGCATTTTTGATGAGCATGATCTGAATAAAACTCATCAATATCTGTGCTCGTGCTGAAAGAAAATTCTCATTGGCTGACTGTCTTCACACTCTGTGATTGGCCAGTCACACACAGCGCTCACCCCTCCCTACACAGACACGTCTCACTGCAGCTTCTCTCACACACACAGACACACAGGATCTCTCTCTGTGCTTGTCTTGGCTGCCTCACGTTTTCTTCAGCTCGCCTCTTTTAAGTTACTTGGTGAATCTGTTTCTTATCGTCCACGGTGCTTTTGACAAGACAGAGCTGAAAATGGCTCGTGTCGGGTCGGTCACTGCCTCCGGTCGGGTTTTTTTAATTTATTTATTTTTTAACCATTTGTTTGCTCTTCATTTTGTTGGTGATATAAAGTCAGTTGGAAAACTTTGCTCCTACTGAATGTGGTGCTTTTGAGAAGAATACAGTGAACAAGGCTGACATATTATTTCCCTGTTCGCCATCAGTGGATGTTTGTATGAATCACCAAGTTCACACAGATCATTAAAAAATAAACAGTCTTACAGACCACTTACGCACATACACACACATATAACTGAACACACAAAGTAGCCTATATTAATATTTTTATTGAATATGGCTGCATGCAGTATCTGACACTTTTTCACTGCAGTTCATAAAAATAAACTGTCAGTCGAACAACCTCTCTCTCTCCCTCTCACACAGTCACACACATATGCACACACAGACACACATACACACACCCCTTAATCAATATTGTTTAACTTTGTGTGGAAAAAAAATGGCAAGAACGTTAGGTCTTAAAAATAAATAAATAATTGAAAAAAAATCACAGTTTGATCATAAAAAAAATTTTAATGTTTGTTTTTAAAGCTATTTATGGCCTTGCACCTCCCTACTTGTCTGAAATTTTAACTTTGCGCACCTACAGTAGGACGTTAAGGGCGTCTGGCCAGCTTTACTTAGATGTTCCAAGGTCAAGATATAAACGCTGGGGTGATCATGCTTTCGTGGTAGCTGGCCCCAGACTGTGGAATGAGCTACCTCTTGAGTTACGTACTATTCCTGACCTAGCACTTTTTAAATCTAAGTTAAAGACTTATTTATTTAAACTGGCTTTTAACACTTAGTGGGGAGGTGACATGTTCTGTTATTTTTATGTTCTTTTTTTATGTGTTGTTTTAAAATTTTATTTTATATGTGTTTTATTTTGTAAATTTGTGTTTTTAATGTTAAGCACTTTGGACACCAGTCGGTGCTGTAAAGCACTTTATAAATAAATGTTGATTGATTGATAAAATTTTAAAAAAGAAAGTTGTGTTGAATATGACAACTCTTGTTCATGCATACTTAGTAGTTCATATAATTTCCTACTACAGTGAATGTCAGTTCTGAGACTGTTCTGTTATTCATTCATACACTTAAGAATATTCATGTTCTGAGTTTATTAAAAAAAAAAAAACTTAAAATAGAAAATAGTAAAATAGTTCCTTTACTATTGTGATCAAAAACACTGACTCTCATTTCTGAGGCTGTTCTGTAAATATTCATTCATACATTGAAGAATATTCATGTTGTGAGTTCTTTAAAAAAACTTGTTATGCAAATAGTTCTCTTACTTTTGTGATTAATAACATTGATTTGAATCTCAATTTTGAGGCTGTTCTGTAAATAGTTTTTAAATAAACAATAAATATAGCAATTTCCGATCAATCCATATCAATTTCAGACTTAAAATAATCTACTGATTTAAGCCCCAGCCATTTTGGGTTAAACTACGCCCACTTCTGGTTTAGGCCCCACCCACTACGAGTACAGATATGGATACAGATAATTTATATGGTTGAACAGATACAGATAGTGGTGTACTCGCTCATCCCTAATATTAATGAATGTACAATTGTTTATAGACTATATATATATATATATATATATATATATATATAGGGCACACAATTAATGTAATAATGCTAATTTCCATCCGTAGTCCCCAGACATAAAATATAAAACACAGAGCATTTAACAAGCATAAAAATACATTGATAATTTACAATATAATACATATATCATATTTTAATATAACCCAGAGACAGATAAAGGAGGAGTTATCTGTTCCGGTCAAGATAGAGGTTAAAATGCTGTTGTCTCAATATAAAGTGCAGGCCTATGTGAAGGAAAGTACTGAGGTAGAATTCAGTTGCAGGTGTGTACAGGTACAGTCAGTTTTATTATAAGGTGCTGAATTAAAGTGCTTTGTCATGATAGTAAAGTGCTAGATACAGCTGCAGTATCTCTTTAAAGTGCTGCTGTACATAAGCTTACCTATGTGTTGTTGTGCGCTTGTATATGAAAGTATATTGTTTTCACATGTCTTTAAATGAAATAAATGAATGAAATGAAAATTAAGTGAGTTTCTGTGTTTTTGGAACAGAACTATATTTTGGAGCTCTTAAAACCGAATTACCTATTGTGCTCCTGGAACTGTATAAATGTTTGTGCTGTCTCTTTCATCAAAGACTGCTGCTCACCGCCCTACCTGAGTCCTCATGCCACCCACCCCTTGTAACCTTTCATTATTGGCTGATGAAATGTTTTTCCACTCCAGCCTATGCTTATTGTACATAAAGAGCTTTTTTTCCAGTCATGTTGTCTGCTCACTGCTCAGGGGTTCTTTGATCACCTGGACAAAGGTAAAGCATTTTTATGTCATTCTCCGCTCCAACACGATTCAGGCCATGGTAATGGAGTGCTCTTCAAAAAAAGGATGTCACATTTCTATCTGATGCTTCCATCTTTTCCATCAATTCCTTAGTTGTGATCCTGAGCATCTAGTGGACCATCACAACAAAATTTTTTTCAGTCCTGGGTGTCAGTTTAAGCCTACTTTCTCAAAGATGTAAAGTTTCCATAGTCCTGCTCACTGGGGCCTTCAAAACCCAGGCACCTGCATGCTGATCATGCACAGAAAAATGCAACATGGCCAAAATGTTGAAGCTGATGCTCCCTCACAATGCAAGTGATACTCCACATCTTAGTCTCTCTCAGTAATTGCTTGTTTGAAACAAAATCATTCCAATGGCACCCAAGGATCTGCTGAACAGGCCTAATCCCAACAACATCTAGCATTTGCCTGAGGTCACTGGTTAGCATCCATGTATCAGAACTATAAGCAAGACAGGTAGCACCAAGACTCTAAATACTTCCTTTTCAATTTATGTCATTTATACTGCGCCAAATCACAACAGAGCTGCCTCAAGGCACTTCACACAAGTGAGGTCTAACCTTACCAACCCCTAGAGCAAGCACACAGACAGTGGTAAGGGCCCTGTCCCACTGGCGTTTAGGAGGATTTGCGCATGAAATGAGGAGACAAAAGCTGAGCGTCCGCAACAAAGGTGGGCAGAAACAACAAATGTCCCGGGGTGGATCAGCGAATACATGAGGAAGAAAAGCAGATATAACAGAGAACAGAAGCGAAGGCGACCGCGGAGGCGCCCCCATGAGGGGCACAGCGGCCGTGATGCACTCGCTTCATCCGTGCCCACTCTGTCTGCATGCACGACATACCATTTGCGACCGTGATGTGGCCGTGCTGGGCACGCATCATATCTGTTTTGCACGCTGTCCCGGTCCGCCACCAAGCCGCGCCAACCCGTCGGTTGCGGATATCAGCGGATGACAGGGGATATGCGGCGCGTTGGTTGTGTATGTCCTGCGTATGTCTTCAGTATGTGTTCAGTCAGTGATGCGGATCTCATCCGCAGCAGGATTTTTGAGCCGCTCAAAAATCCTGGCTGCGGACATGCGTGCCTCTGCGGATGATCACGGACGTGTTCGGATGGCGGCTGACTCATACAGGAATGTTACATGGTTATTGTGGTTGTTTAGCGGATGTGGGCCACTTATGAGTGCATTCCATCCACAAATCCTCCTAAACGCCAGTGGGACAGGGCCCTAAGGAAAAACTTCCTCTGATAATATTGAGGAAGAAACCTCAAGCAGACCAGATTCAAAGGGGTGACCCAGTGCTTCAGCCATTCTAACAATTACAAGGTTTTGCAAAGTTTTACAAGGCTGAAGAAACAGAAAACAGATAAACAAACAACATAATAATATAAAGAAGATGAGAAATCCACACAGGTGTCAGCACCACAGGCAGGGGTTGTCCATGCTTTCAGTGGGCCTGTCCAGGGTCACTTTCAAATACAGACTGCAACATGCAGTCAGGCCTTCCACTTCACAGTCCGTCCGGGCCCTTCAGTTCTGATCCGTCCATCATTCGTACCTTGGACAGAGAGAAAAAGAGCAGAATCAGTGAGCCAGATAAAAAACTAACAAAAAACTACACCTAAGGCTTAATTCACCTTCAGTAAATCAACAGGAAAACACTTGGACTTTTCTCCTGCAAATATATAGGCAAAGGTAAAATAATTCATTTTCAGCCTGATTTGTACACAGTGCAGCAAACACTTATATGGATTCCAGAAATGCGTCATCAAGGTCAACCACGGGTGAGTCATTTAGGTGAAGGTCATGGTCATTGAGGACAAATGTCAGACTACTGGGACCCTTAATGTCTTCACAGCCATGGGTCAAATTATCCAGTACTTAAATTTGCTCAAATCAATCTACTGATTTTGAAACATTGTTTGCCTTCACGTTGGCACATAGTCAAACACATCTTTCGACTTCAGAGTCAGAGTACAATGTAAAACTGAATCTCAAATGTGATAACTAATCTCACATATCAATGTTCAGATTGTATCCTTGGCAGAAGAAAACCATCACATCACATACGCAAGTTACATCTGTCAGTTATGCGAGTGTGGAGCTGGAAGTAACTGGTCCATCAGCAGGGTGTGTTATGGGTTATACACCTAGCAAAGTCATCTGCCGTTCTTCCCACAGAGGTTTTGTGGGAGTGCTCTTTTGTATTCAGCAGCTTACCCAACCCTCAAACACAGCAGCACAGCTGGAGCAGACCACAGTCCCTGCAAAGAAGATGAGAACTGTGTGTGCTTCAACTTTGAACTTTCTGGCTATATTCTGTGAAGTTGCTACTTCCCTCTGAGTCGAAGAGTTATTTCTCTACACCATTTACAGTACACAGCACTTTTCCCCATTACACTTGGTCCATGCTTTCATACTGTGCATCCGTACTCGCCCGTTAAAAGTGGTGATATATAATGATGGAAAAATCCATAGAGTAATTTGTCAAACCTAACACCACATCAAGGCTTAATCTAAAACTGTGAAACCATTTAGCACTTAACAAAACAGAGGAACTCCCTTTGCGATCAAATTCTTTCCCAAAAACAGTATTGCTCCAAATCAGAGTGGAAATGTCGGTAGGAAAAGAGAATGAGTAATCTTCTCACCACAAGTTTCACAGAAGTACTGCGAAATTTCAATTAACATTATCATTTTTTATCCACCAAAACCACCTTAACATATTTATTTCCCCACAGACTGTACAAATATATAATGAATTTCACTTCTGTGTACCTTGTAATGGTCCCATGTACTGAGTTGTTCCATATAATGCTATGTTACTGTAATTTATGTTGACACAGTTTTACATAATAACTCCAGATTTACCTACATCTATTAGAAACCTTGGAATGTTCTCCAGGCATTTCTGTACACTGTAAATTACTCAGTTTGGATTGGGACATGAGCACAGATGAATGGGATTTCAGTTCTGACTTGGCTTTACACATTTTTGACAAAATCCTCATCTCCAAAATGTGAATTTTATATATATATATATATATATATATATATATATATATATATATATATATATATATATATATATATATATCCACTCTGTGTGTAAAATAAGTATTGAACCCTTCACCAACTCTCTCAGTAAATATATTTCTAAAGGTGCTATTGTCATGAAATTTTACAGTTGTCCATACATTATGTGTAATAATATGAAATAACAAGGGGAAAAGGCATTGAACACCTGAAGCAAGGAGGTGCATAAATGCTTAGAAAATCAAGACACCACCTTAAATCTATCAGTATTTAGAAAAAAATCCTGCATCTTGTCAGTGCAAATTAATATCAGCTGGTTCAGTTCCAACTCATGGAACTATAAAAAAATGTTGAAAACATCTCATAATGGGTAAAAGCAAAGAGGTCTCTCAAGATCTATGCACCTTCATTGTTGCAAAACATGTTGATGGAATTGGTTACAGAACAATTTTCAAACTTCTGAATGTTCCACTGAGCACTGCTGGTGCCATAATCCAGAAGTGGAAAGAACAGTATTTCACCATAAATCAGCCACGACCAGATTTCTGAGAGGTGTGAAAATAATTATCAGAAGAGCTGTCAGAGAGCCAAGGGCCACTTGTGGAGAGCTTCAGAAAGACCTGGAATTATCAGGTACAAATGTTTCAAAGAAAACAATAAGGGCCCCTTCACACATAACACGAAAGATGCAGAAACCAGAAGAAACTCTGCAAACCAAAAATGAAATGGGGAACCAAGAAACATTCCATCTGCTATCGTGAGGCACATAGGATCAGACAGGCATGCACGATACCATGGCAATGGTTTCATGCACATTGGTGTCTGCATGCACAAACACAGTGTGAGGACGTGGATACTTGTGCACACAGCAAAGGAGGGAAAAATTAATAAAACACCACAATTTTTAATAATTAATTCCTTTTATAAAGAGTGGATTTAGCCTCCGCCTAGATGTACACCAGGAAGTAATGAAATAATGTGGACTATTGTTCTCTCTTTCATGTTTTATATGAACTACCTGATGCGATCCCGTGTCATGAAGAGCTGGGCTCTTGCACCGTGAACACATCAGCCGGCATGGCATGCCCAGCATGCTGGAGTGACACGCGCCTTGCGGGGCATCCAATATTCACCAGCATTGCAGTGCACTGATGCAGTGGTCAGCTGAAGTAATATGTATTCACACTGTAGTTATGCGACTTCATATCCTAAAAGCCAATACAGGTGTTCCCGAGTTATGACTTGTGAGCAAAGGTATTTGACCAGCTGCATGTCGCAGGGGGACCTGCCCACCTCTGTCAGCGGACCTTGGCACATCACAGAAAGAAAAGGCTCATGCTCTGTTCTGTGATTTTAATTTAATGTATGTTTTATTATGTTTGTCTTGCATCTGTCTGATGTCTGTGTTTTTTATTTGACACCTTGTGTGCATGGTCACGTCCAGCTGACAGCCTGCAGTCAGCTGACAGGCGCTTTATGTCCACAGCAAAGCATATGAGCAAAACAAGCACACAAGAATCAGTTCATGACTTCACCCTTATGTGTTTTCTTTAATTTCCACTGTTTCAGTCTGTCATGAAAACTACAATTTACATGGTGGAAGTGACATCAGCCATCCGGGCGGCTTCACACTGTGCTGCACCTTCAGATGCTGGCTGTTCCTCATTAGGGCGTGAGCGCCCACTAACACATGTGCACTGTGTGTTCTCCAGCAGAGTTGCAGGACACAGCGGTCAGCTGGTCCAGCGGTGCACTGCACTGGACAGCGACTGGATTCCGGGACCTTCAGCCACAGCTGACAATGTTGGATTCATGGTATGTGTGTGTGTGTGTGTGTGTGTGTGTGTGTGTGTGTGTGTGTGTGTGTGTGTGTGTGTGTTGGTGGGGAGGACAACACACTCCACAAGCCATTTGTGTTGGGGGGGCGGAGAACGATGACACACTTTACATGCCATTTGTGTGTGTGTGTGTGTGGGAGGTGAGTCAGCACAGTTACACCCATGTGTGTTACTAGGTGACGCCACACTCGTGTTGCACTTTGACAATTTTCATGTACAGGTCGAATGTGATCGCCTACTGTCTACTATTGTACCAGGTGCGCGAATAGCCCCGCCTTTTCTAAGTGTGCAGTGAGCAGTGTTAGATGTTTGAGTGTGGCACCTAGAATTTGGACGACACTTGCCAAGAGAGAGATTGAATATGCACACGCAGGGCATTTGCTGTCTTTTGGCAACTTGTGTGCACGAATGGTCGTAGCAACAGGTGTACGAGGCGTAAAGGCTGGTATATGCAGCCATGTACCAGGATGATGAAGATGAAACAAAAGTGGACATTTCAGCAAGACATTGATCCCAAACACACAAGCAAGGAAGCTCTCAGTTGGTTTCAGTGAATGAAAAGAAAGCTGCTATGTTGGCCCAGCCAATCAGGTGACTTGACTCCAATAGAAATCTATGGAAAGAACTAAAGGTCAGAGTTCATAGAAGAGGTCAATGGAACCTTCAAGATTTGAAGACTGTTTGTGTGATCAGTGCATGCAACTACTTTCCCCATTCAGTACTTTAACATTTCCCATAATCCCCCTGGCAGCCCCCTGCGCTTCCCAGAATGCATTCCGGAGGTAGCAGAATTCCAGCATTTCAAAGCCATATAAACAATGGCTAGCGAGGATGTGGATGGCCTTGATTCAGCAAGTTCATGAATGATTATGATGATGACACGTTCTCCCAAGTTCAGAAGGTTATCTGGAGGAGGTGTAGCACCTGTAATGAACTTCTGCTATTCCTCGATGTCTTGTTCATGAGTTGTGTTTCCATTATGTCCTAAACTAGAACTCTGCTGAAACCATTGATTTCTATTTAATCCATTTGATGGCGGACGCAGCCCCTAAGCTGTTGCCAGGCATTCTCCATCTTGCTTAGGGCTCCTTCACACATAGTACTAATAAGTACACATCAGGGTGAATCATGGCGGAACAGCTCGTATAAGTGAACCACGAAAACATTGAGCCGACAGGCAGGCATGACCAATGCACAAACACAGTGCCAGCTGCTGCAGCATAAGCAATCACTTAGCGCAGCTGCTGTGAAAAAAAGAAAAATACATGCCACCCACTGGATTCGAACCTGCACTTTACAAAAACTCTGATTGCCAGCCAGAAATTTTTCCACTGAGCTACCATCAATGTTCTGTAAATGGTGTGGAAAAATGCCTGAAATCAAGATGGACATGGACGTAGCTAAAAAAAAAATAAAATCACACACCATACAAAACGCACCGCATTGTATTGAATCCCTCTTATTAAGTGGACAATACAAGTATGAAACCTCTGTTCCTCTGTAGATGACCCATGGTCACAGACGTACATTCATGAAATGACATGAATAATGAAGCAGGCAGTCTTATCATGGCCACATCTGCTGGTCTGGTGTGTCCACCCTGCCTGCTTGGATGTCTGGACCAACAAATTTGTCTTGTGAACGGCGCGCCACAGGACAGATATCGTGTCATGTGGAACAGAGCTCACATGGGTGACTCACATGACTGCAGCCCATCGCCATAGCGATATATGTTTTTATGTATGTCCATGTGAGGACAGCAAGCAGACACACACGCGTCACAGTGGACAGTTGTTAGTTCATGTCCATCCAAACACAGTACGTGTTCTCCAGCGGGGACGTCCAGAACCAGAGATCTCCACAAGGCGGACACACCCCCTGTCCATCCAGCGCAGACACCAACGAGTCACTGTGTCTGTGTTATATGAGCTGTCAGTGAGTCTCTGGTCAGCAGCTGGCAGGCACCTAGCTGTGCTGTGTACTCTCAGACCTGCCTGTCTGGCCCCCATGTGATCATGTCTGTGCAGCATATATACGTATAAGCATTTTATGCAAGTGTGCCCCCCCCCCGGCACGCCACATGTGTTGGGGGAGTGAGGGGGGTGAACCCCGTGTATGCCACATGTGTTTCGGGGGGGTGCATGACACACATGCGAGACACAAGCACCACATGTGTTGCTGTTTGCAAAGTCACACTTGTGCAGGCACTTAGACAAATTTCACATCCAGTTCGAAAGTGATCATCTGCTGACTGTTTTTGTGCTAATAGCACGAATTGCCATGCATTTTCTAAGTGCCAAGCTAGTGATGTTAGATGTACATGTGTGTCACCTGGAATTTGGCCGACACCTGGCGTCAGAGGGTTCAATTGGCTCTCACAGTGCACACTCTGTCTTTCAGCTGCTGGTGTGCGCAGATAGTTGTAGCAACAGGTGTACGAGCCATTGGGAGGCAGCTACGATTTTACATGTATTGCATACGATTCATGGTTCATGCAAACTTTATGCACAATTCGACCACATTCGTACTATGTGTGAAGGGGTCCTTAGCGTTATTATGTGTCATCAGGCATTAGATTAAATATAAATCGATGATGCGCTGACTTAAACTTGGGTTAAAGTGATATGAAAATGCCGTTTTTTGCAGTATTCGGGTGTAGCAACAAGCTGACAAAGGATTGTGAGTGATGACGTGGGGAAATTACAAAAAATTGGTGAATAAAGGTTAGAAAAAAATATCGCCTCATTTATGTAGTGATTCAGTTAGAAATCTCACTTCCATAAGTCTCAATTTATCACTTTTTAATTAACCTCTGTTTTTTTTCTTCACATAAGGTTTTCCATCCTGAGATGTTCTGTAAGAGCAAATTCATAGAATGGAAATGTTTTTTCCTTCAGTTTGGTGGTTGACATGACAATCGCTAACCATCTTTGACCGGATTTAACAGGAGAAAATGTCAGTTTATTTATTTTTATTTATAACTTAATTTCTGTACTTAGTTGTTTTGGCTTCTTTGCATGTGTAGATTGCTTGGGTTGTTACAGACATTTCATGTCAACAGCACCTTTAGAAATATATTTACTGAGAAAAATGGTGATGCATTCAATAGTTTAGTTTCCTTGACCCTAATTTTCAGAGGGTCAACGATTTACATACACCAAGATTACTGCTTCTTCAAGGGCATCTCCAGGCTCCATTCATATACCATTTTGATTGGAAATTGAGCCAAGGACCTTTGACGAGTTGAGGAACATACACATAGACTAGCTCTTCTCAATTTACAGTATTATCATAGAAAAATATCTTGGATTACTTAATCTGTTTGTCTGTCTGTTGAATTAATCCACACTTGTGCTGTACAGTATTATGCACAATATTAGTACCATTCAATTCAGTCTTTGTTGTTGATTTATGGTGCATGGTCTGCAGTGAACAGAGCAAGTAGCTTTGGGGCATTTCCAACTCCACATTACTGTTGACATGGCATGAAATCTGAGCACAAAGGAGGGCGCAGGGCAGAAAGAGTTTGCATGATGTTTAGTCACCTAATTAGTCACAGGCGTGACTCAGTGGTTTGTTATTAAAAACACTACAATATCAAAGTATACAAAGGAGTTCAATTTGTACATTTTTCCTCATGGATATTATCAGGAACACAAGCCAGCCCCTTGGATTAACTTGCATGCAAAATCTAATTGAAGACATACTTGAAATTATTGAACAAACAAACCAGAGAGAATTCATTTCACACCATGATGTCCCTTGTTTTTTCCCCAAACCTATTTTTCAAATAATAAATAAATAAATGAATAAATTCACCCCTTTTCACCGCATACTGTAAACAATAAAAAATAAGGTCTATGTAGGCCATGAAGTCAATTGGTGCTGGTACCTATCCCCAGATATTGTAATATAAAGTGGCTGAGAGTCTATCACTCCATCTGGACAGGACACCAATATATCTCAGGCTACTTCACCAGCAATGACTGGTACCCTTATACGTATAGCTCGGTGAACTGGGACAATGCAGATTAAGTGTCTTTTCCAGGAACAGAGATGGGTAGCACGACCGGGAATGGAACCTTGTACATAGTGGTGATCCAACTCCTTATCCCACTGAGCTACCTGCATGACACCGTCACCAAATTATAAGCCATCCATGTCTTCATCTAAATTCCGTTCTTCATAGCTGTATGGGAATCATGATTTGACACATATTTTATGAATGGAAATTTGTGGCTATTGCTGTGTTGCTGTGTCTAAACAAAAGTTTACCGGGCCACCCATTTCAAGTTGTACATAATTCAGCATGTTTATTATCAGGAACACAACAATCCACCCCCCTTGGACAAACTTTTAGTGATGTTTCAAAATGCAGCATCAAAATTAATTGAAGAAATATTTGAAATTATTGACAAAGACCCAGCCCTGTGACAGACTGGCGTCCTCTCCAGGGTGTACCCCGCCTGATGTCCTATGACTGCTGGTATAGGCTCCAGCACCCCCGCGACCCTTAATTGGAGTAAGCATTTGAAGATGAGTCAGTGAGTGAGTGAGTGAAGAAAGAACAACACAGAATTAATTTCACACCAATCAAATGTTGTGCTGATCTGCTGTCAAATTGTGAAGGACTTTAAAATTTAAAGCCACTCCAGAACACATCAAAAAAAGTATGTTATGTAAAGATGCTATACTCAAAAAAAACTGACTCACTGGATTGGATTTCCATCTCATAAATATGTGTAGACCCAAATGAAGTTAATTAAATTATTTTACATTGAATTTTTTTTTTTTTTGAGTTGGGGCAACATATATTTATTAGATGGAAATCCTGCACATAATTGAATTGAGTTCATTCAATGAGTCATTTTTTAAGTGTATCTTGTATTTTAAATAGGATCATGGCATCAATATATGTCATGCTTGGGAAGGTATGCTTTCTCTTGATATCCTTATCTAGATATTATGTAGTTAAATAGGGAGTATAAAGTTTCATGACCTTGACAGTAACATATGTCTTGGTTTCTAGTATACCTATCTCAACATATAAATTATGTAAAGTCACAAGTAAATTAGATTAGATTGAACTTTATGAATCCATTGGGAAGACTCTTTAAGGTCCCAGTGTTATGTGTCGACGCGGGTTGAGGAGCGGACCTGCGTCTGACGGAACCCAGCGCTAAAACAACCAGAAAGCGGTTCCAATAACAGAACAATTTTATTTTTTCCCCCTTCTGTGCAATACAAAGTGTACAAAACGTAAACTGCGTCAGTCTGGCGGAGTGAAGGACGGCACGCTCTCCAGCACCCAAACGGATCGAAGCCCGGCGCTTCTGGACCCACGTTCACCGCCAAACACCCCCCAGGTGGACACGACAAACCGACTCTGCGAAGGATAGAAAAGGTGAGGTAAGTCAGCAGCTACAACTAATATCCTTCAAAGGCACACACTATCAGCAACACATTCAGGTCTGAATTTAAGCTTTATGTAAATGAGCAGCTTCTCACAACAGGTGGAGGATCATCAGTCCGCACGCCACGCCAGTGAGAAGCGAGCTGCACAATTCTCATCAATGTTCAAATATACTGCGTAACAAAATACCAAGTTACTGTTAACAATTATTCCGACAATCAATCACCTCTGATGTGTGCTGACAGCATGTGTCCCTCACCCGTCCTCCTTCACAAGCACGATGTGTCAAACCCAGGAGCGGTCCTCAGCGTCTCACAAACGAACATCACAAGGTCGAGTTCCCGGCAATTCTGCTTGAATCACACATGGCTTAAATGCAGAACGCCATCTCATTATCTGCTTCAGCTGAAAGTCCTTACGGTTGCACGTGAGCACCATCCACAGGTGCTGCACATTACGTTGATGAGGGTGAAGGACTTTTCTGCCAGCACCTTCTCCACAGACAATAAATCAGTTTGCATACCACCTGGAGAGCAAAGAAAAGAAAAGAACACCCAAATGTCCAGCCAAACCCCCCAACACACAACACCCAGTAGCATTGGATAGCAGCACACAGGAAGCACACAGAGTATCCAAAGTAAAGTTAGAGTAAAATGTAAATGATGGGGCATATGGTTTTATTATTTTCCTGGGTTGCACTTCTGTTTTCACTTCTTCAGGTCGGTGGAGTGTCCTTGCCTCAAGTGGAGGAGTTTAAGTATCTCGAGGTCTTGTTCACAAGCGAGGGACGGATGGACTGTGGGATCGACAGACGGATCGGTGCAGCATCTGCAGTGATGCGGTCGCTGTATCGGACCGTCGTGGTGAAGAGAGAGGTGAGCGGGGGGGCAAAGCTCTTGATTTACCGATTGACGTTCCGACCCTCACCTATGGTCATGAGATTTGGCTCATGACCGAAAGAACGAGATTGCGAGTACAAGCGGCCGAGATGAGTTTCCTCCGCAGATTGGCTTGACGCTCCTTTAGAGATAGGGTGAGGAGCTCGGTCACTCGGGAGGAGCTTGAAGTCGAGCCGCTGCTCCTTCACGTCGAAAGGAGCCAGATGAGGTGGCTCGGGCATCTTTTCCGGATGCCCCCTGGATGCCTCACTGGAGAGGTGTTCTGGGCATGTTCCATTGGGAGGAGACCTCAGGGAAGACCCAGAACACGCTGGAGGGACTATGTCTCTGCTGGCTTGGGAACGCCTTGGGGTTCCCTTGGAGGAGCTGGGGGAGGTGTGTGTGGATAGGGAGGTCTTGGCGGCTTTGCTTGAGCTGTTGTCCCTGCGACCCGACTCCGGATAAAGCGGAAGAAAATAGATGGATGGATGGATGGATGGATGGTTGCACTTTTGTGTGCAGCACTCCTCCAATTGTAAAACCATGAATGAATATTAGTGGAGCAGATAAGTATGACCTTTGGCCAGAATTGTTCACTTGGTGATACAAGCATCAGATTTGGCATGAATGTTCTTCATAAATCAGTGTTTGAGAAAAACGTACTGGCCACTTAAAAATCCAAGATGGTGGCCAGGTAGGGGTCAATGAAGAATTACACAGGTGTCAATAAAAATGCTCCAATTATATTGAAAAGTATAGCAATTTATTTGTCTGATCATAAATATTCTAAAAAGGTATAGTTTGGACTAAGAATGTTAGATGATGTTAATGGATTTATGTGGTAAAAACAGCAAGAATGGTGACAAAGGTCAGTTTCAGTCTGTAGCAGGGTCAAAAGTTAAAGTTACTCCATTTTTTTGTCAAATGTGATGCAAATTATTGGTTGAGTTAATAGGGTTTTAAAAGGAATAGTTTGCACCATGTGTCATGCTCAGTTATCACGTTACAGGGTAACATACAGCACATGCCATAAAATCCCCATACCCATAACTCCATAACATTCACTCATAGATAGTCCAAACTATACCTTTTTGGAGTCTTTGTGATCAGACACATAATGTGGTATAGCTTTCAATATGATTGGAGCGTATTTAAATTTTGACCCCTGTGTAATTCTTCATTGACCCCTACCTGGCCGCCATATTGGATTTTCAAGTGGCCAGCACTTTTTTCTCAAACACTGATTTATGAAGAACATTCATGCCAAATTTGATGCTTGCATCACCGTGTGAAGGATTGTTTCAGTTATCTGCTGCACTATATTGCATTGCAGATATTGCATGAGTTCATTTCAAAGTTGACAGTTCCCATTAGATTGACATCTTACAGGCATTCATGTTGTGGAGGGTAAACAAATGATCTCTGTTTGTATGACACAATATTAATACAATATGAACAACTAATTTTGAGGGTGTTTTTCCATGTTTCCAGTTTGTAGTGAAGCAAGATATGTAAGTATGTGACTTTGCATGCTCTATGAACACTAACAATATCACAGTTCTCCAAGTGCAAAGCTACACTTATTAATTACCAGGAATGCACTCTCTGGAGACCCCTCAAAAACGTGAGTGCTGAAAAGTGTGTCATCAAGAATCCATAAGGCATGTGAGGTGTTTGTTCTCCCTGTCCAACCAATGTGCCCAAGCTGTGGTTTCAGGTGAAGAGCCAAATTATCTGTACAGACTTGTTTGGGTTGGAGAGCCTGTGTGGAGGCAATGACTTCAAAAGGAAGGATGTATTAAAAAAGAGCAGAGGAAAATTGGCTTTTTTGGAGAAACAGTCCTTGAAATGCAGAGCTGTGTACAATATTCTATTTACATTGCCATAGCTCACAGCTTAGGTGGAATTTGTACTTGCACATGAATCCACATTCATGCAAACATGCAGGAAATCTGCACATACATGCACACACAGTGTTAGGTTTTTTAACCTAAAAAAATGTCTCTAATCAGTATTTAGTAAGAAGAACAGAGTCATATGGAAGCTTTGAGGAACATTGGTGCCCGCACTTGTCCTGTGATATCGTTGCATGAAGTGCGAGTCTAAGGGCCCCTTCATACATAGTGTGAAGTTTGGACAGCGTTTGGACGAAAAAGGCGAAACCGCAAAACAGTTCAAAATTAGCACAAGAAACATCACACATGAAACATTGCACCGACGGGCAGGCGTGCACAAACCCGGTGCGAGAGATTGTGCATGCGCCGTTGTCCGTTGAGCAGGAACAGTGCCTGGTGCAGCACATGGCACCACTTATGTGGAATAAATAAAAACCAGCTGGTACATAGGGAACCACATCGCACCGCTTATCTGGAATGAATTAAAAAAAATTAAAAACAGCCGGTACCTGTGGGACCACATCGCACCGCTTATGTGGAGTAATAATAATAAAAAAGACAGAAAATAAAACACACCATCCGGGATGCAAACTCGTGCTTTTCAAAACCTCTGCTTCCCAGTTGGGGACTTTACCACTGAGCTACAGAGCTGTTCTTTGAAAGCTGTGGGAAGCTGCCTCATATCAAGAAGGACATGGAAGTATTACAAACAAAAATTTAAATCCCACACCATATAAAAACACAGCATTTATCAAGCAAGCAATACAAATATGATCCGTCTGTTCCTCTGGTGATGACCCATGGTCACAGACATACAGTCATGAAATGACATGAATGAGAAGCAGTGGGCTCTGGTCATAACCACATCTACTGGTCAGGTGTGTCCAGTTGACCATGCGCATGTTCTGCCCGACACGCGTGTCTTGTGGATGCTGCCACAGCACAGACATCGCTTCATGTGGAACAGAGCTCACGTGGGTGACATGACGGTCAGATCGCCTGCTGCGTGTTCTGATTTGATGGTTCATTTCAACCTGGGGGGCTGTCACTGTCTGCTCCGTGCACACCCTCGCTTGCTGCAGCTTGTCGCCACCACGGCGATATATGTTTTTATTTATGTCCACGTAAATACAGCAGTCAGACACATCTGCCTCACAGTGGACAGTTGTTAGTCCATGACTGTCCAAACACAGTAGGTGTTGTGTAGCTGGAATGTCCAGAATGACAGATCACTGCAGCTGCTTCTGTCAGAAACCACGCCTCCCGTGAGTGGCGCGCACACACCCATGTGTCAGTGTGTGTATTTAAAGTCACACTTAGAACTTAGAATGGGACTGGCCACATATTTTCTAAGTGCCATGCGAGCAGTGTTAGGTGTTCGTGCGTGTCACCTGGAATATGGCTGACACCTGCTGCGAGAGGGTGCGATGGGCTCGCACAGTGCACACTTCGTCTTTCAGGTGCTTGTGTACGTGAATAGTTGTAGCAATAGGTGTACGAGGCGTTGGTGACAGGGATGACATCACGCGGTTTGCCCACGATTCCTGCACGTGCACACTAACGATGCACTTCATCTAAACTTCAGACTATGGGTGAAGGGGCCCTAAGATTCTCCCTGGATGGAACACTATCCATTGCAGATTATTTTCCCAGGCTGGTCCCCAGTGGAGAAGTAAAGTCTAGATGTTAGATGCATCTTATGATACACAATTTCCCCTGGGATAAATAAAGTATTCTGATTTGGACCAGAAGATCCTCGGTTTGCATCCCCAAAAGATTGGAAAATTACTAAGTGCCCTTGGAAAAGGTCCCAAATCCCAGCCCAGTCTCACATTTTTTTTTTAGTGCTCCCGTCACGAAATGAGTCACATTTATGTGACGGTTTTTTTTAAAACTCACTATTACTAACCCTACTCCTACCCCAACCCTAACCTTAACCACAACCTAATCCTACTCCTTCCCCCCACTCTAACCATAAACACGTTATGGTGAAGCCCCCAGGCTTCACTTTTAATTTCGTGCAACCATCATGGAATGAATTAGAATGAATCGTGCTGCCGTAACGAAAATGAGGCGCTTTTCGTCACAATATCATGAACCAATAGATGAATGTATATTTCGTGCTGCTGAATCACGGCTTGCCGTGAGACCAGGTTGCAAATCCACATATGGCTCCCAGTTTGCACCTTGCATGGTCTTGTGGGACTGCATGATGGCATACTGACAATGGTGTGTGATTGTAAGGGTGAATGGGTGAGGCATCTTTGTCAAGCACTTTCAGCCTCTGCTTCACTCACCATTCGTTCACTCATTTATACCTGGATGAATTAGGAAAATGCAAATTAAGTATCTTGGCTGAATCCAATCCTTCACATTGTGTAAATGTGTTGCAGTGAAACTGCTGTGAATGAATAAAAAAAAAAAGATAAGTTTCAAATGGACTATTCACCTATTAATCTAAAATTATTTGCTTGTCTTAAAAAGAATTAAACAAACAAAGCATTTCCAATATCAGCCAAATGAACCACAGAAGACAAGGTTCCCTGAGGAACTTTACAGTAGAAACATTGGTTGACAAAAATACCAACCAACTTCAGATAAAGCCACAGCTGTTCAGTTGAGTTAGCCCAGATATATCATCACAAAAAGTCATGACTACAAAAACAGCATATATTCACTGTATTTTTACTTTTAATTTTAATGTTCATCCATGTTCTGTAGACCTGCTGGGAGGAACTGTAGTTATTTCCCAGTATTGCATCTAACATTTCACTTCTCCATCTACAGTATACAGTTTATGATGTGAACATTTTATGGTGTATTTCATTGCTTTGTTAGGATTCTTTAACAATCTGGAAGGTTGATAAATGTGCAAATCAGGTCAGTCTCATTACATATGCGCTTGCCGTTCCACAGTTGGTACCAGACAGGATATAGTCAATGTATACCTGAGTCAGACTTTGGGCCCATGCAGGAGTTTTGCTTGGGGTCTCAGCCAAGGACCAGGTGTGGGCCATTAGTCAGCCATCTGGACGACATAATCTGCATAACCCAAGCCCAGCAGGAGTGGGGCACTCGAAAGCGGAACAATGCGCTGCCCAAATTAGCTTTATGATGTAATATTTTGGGCCTCTGATATTACCATGAAACCACATGCATTAAAGAATTCCTTCCATCATCATTTTTTTCCCCTGTTTTTCTCATTCACTTGATATCAAGCAGCTAACATGACGTTTTTGCAGTACTTATTGCAGTACTACATCTATTAACGCTGATGTATTTAATAGGTATAACCTATTAGCCAGGGTTGGGAAAAACCACACTGGCTCCTGGATTGCAATGACCCAGGTAGACATCCAGTCCATCTCCACCTTTTGAAAGTAATGCAGTCAGGTGAAAAGTGGGCAGCCCGGATTTTCTCCAGCAGCTGGTGTTCTGATCACAAGACATTCTTGCAATATTTCAGGCAAATGTGTGAATTTTTTTGCACTTGTTTTATTTATTTTGTGGTCGTTGGGGCAAAAATTTGTTCTTGCACAAAATGTGCAAAATAAGGGACACAATGGTGCCACATGTCCATTTTTTTGTTTTTTTTTGTTCAGCCTGTTCAGTTCTAGTATTTTGCGGACTGTAAGTTACTGGTTTATTCTTTTACTTGTATGGCTGGTCCTGCAACTTATATTTCAAGTGGCTTATATATGAAATCACAACTGCATTATCATCTATGGCCGCAAGATGGCACAGACTTACATGGGTGACAAGCTGCTCCTGCACACTCCGAAGCAGAAGGTGGCAGCAATGCATCATTAAGCTGGATGCCAACTGCAAAAAGCAAGTAAGAAGAAGATCTGAATGAGGAGGTTCTGGGTGTGCAAGAATGAATCCAATTAATAAACTGTCATTTCAAACTGAAAGACCTCACTCTTGAATAAGGAGAGGTAATATCTGTCATACTATTTGTCACTGAATGTGTTTGCACTTTGTGGGACAGCCAGAAGAACGAGAAGGATGGCTTGACTAAGATAAGGCTAATATAATGTTTTAAAAATGTAGAATCAATTAAAAAAATGTATTTATACTGATTCAGGTAAATTTCTTGGTGGTATTGTCTGGTTAATGTGACAAGAAGCAGCTGACTCTTAAGTTCTCTGTGCCTCATGCAGTGTCATAATTAGCTCATTAGCTTCTGCTCACAAACATGGTATTTGCATGATAAATAAATAATGTACAGATTAAATTGATTTAGCTTCTTGTTGCATGAAACAATAAAACCATGTTTACAAAAACAACTGTGGCTTATAGATGGTGTGACCTGCGTGTTTTTTTTTTGTTTGTTTGTTTTTTTGGTGGTTGTTGTTTTTTGCCTCTTCATGATGTATTTTTAGAAAGGTGTAACTCATCCTATGGTCTGAGATATAATACAGAAAATATGGAAAATACAAATTTTTCTGAAATTTGCATGTTTAGCAACATCACAAAGGTTAATCAAATAAATTGTCTTCTGTGTCCCTGAAATTACCATTTTCAGGTTTGAAATATCAAAGCAAACTCTGTTCACCAAATTAAGTTTGTTTTTATCATCACTATTGAACTTGGAAATGCTCAAACCTGAAGCCAATTCATTTTCCTAAAATTTCAGAATGGTTTCTGTTAGTTTGTACAAAAACCTTTGTGTTCCACATTTGTTTTCTGACTTTGTTTTCTTGGTTTTGTACTTAGTTGTCTGGTGGTTCTCTTTTTAGTTTGATTATCATTATCATGATGTTTTTGGTTCCACTCACCACCGGGTTTTTGTTGAGTTCTGAGTCACTTTGTGTGTTAGTTTGTTCAATTATGTTCTGTATTTAAGCCTGCACTATTTCCTGTTTAGCTGCCAGAATCTTCATTGGTCCCCCTGTGGTTTATGTGGATGTTTGCTTATCACTGCTCTGTGGTTATTCGTATTTCATTATTCCCTTCCGCCTCTGTGAGTTTGCCATTCTGTGACTCTTCTGTGTTCATTTGTCCTGTGCGTAACCCAGTACGTTTTGTTGTCTCCCTTGCCTGTGTTTTTGCTTTTGACTCCTGTAGACCCCTTTGCATTTTCTGTTTGGTTGGACTTGACTTTTGTGTTTTTGTGACAATAAATGACCTTTGTATTCACCTTACCTCCTGTTTGGGTTACTGTCTGCATCTTGGGTTCACTGCTAATAAAACTGCTAATGCAACACAAAATAAATATCACCCGGGGTTCAATGTTATTGAATGGCCCTAGTTATTTCGGGGAAATTGACCACACTGATACATATCATGCGTATTCACTGTGTTCTCTTTGGAGAATATATTTCTGGATATTCAACTTATTTGAGTACAACATGAATGCAAAGCCAGAGGCTGCATTACACCACCAGATGCCAAAAATTACTTGAAGGCCATTTCTTTTAAACTCTCCCTAAATATAGAACCAGACAAATTCAAGAAACAGAACTACATAAACACACTTGGATGGCAATCCTCTCCTTTGTTTCTGGCATTTTTACAAGGTATGTATACAATTTCACAACCCGGCTATTCAAAGTCCTATTAGTCCAGACACACATGCGAGCGCACATGCATGCATACACGCACACACTCTCGCATGCAAGGAAGCATATTATTGGATTATTCCAGCAGTCTCGACAGGGACAAGGCAGGGACTCTTGAACATTCATTGAAATGCCACTCAGGTGTCAACAACAGCTTACCCAGATGCTTGACGCATAATCAGAAGGTATGTTTTAAATTGTCTAATTACTGATGTTGTTTAGCAGACATCTGCAAATGTAAAAACAGTGGTGTAATGTGACTGGTTGATAAAGTGTGTTACTACAACAAGTACTATACTTTTACATGTATATATTTTACCTACCATCCCTGGTTCTCAAGATCAGGCACCTAAGTGGCTCTACACTACTCTATTCTACTCTTTTATTCTACTCTTCCTTTTTTTTTTTTTTTTTTACATATTTAGATATACCTTAGTATATACTAGTATAGTTCTACCTTAGAACTGGAATATATTATAGAAGACATACTTTACTGAATTTTCATCTCCACCAAGAAATATGGGCATTAACATGATGCTGATGGGTTTGTGGAAACAACAAATGATGAATATGAATATGATGCCACATAACATGACTGTGGTTTATTTAACCTCAACGAAAAAGACTCCATCCCAGAAACACGCTTAAGGAGGGCAATACAATGTCAAGCCACAGGGGGTGGTTGAGCTGTGTCCTGAGATAATGAAGGCCGTGGAGATCAGGGGCTGCATTGGATGAGATGCTTCAATGTGAGGGTTGGGGAAAATACCTCAAGACTGTCAAACAGGGATGGTGGTTTCTATGAAAACAAAACAAAACAAACGAAAAAAAAAAATAGAATTTGAGTTTAGACTGAAAAAAGGAAACGTGGCTTAAATATGTACATCAGTTGCACATGATTGGAATGTGTCCAAATATCATAATTTTCTTGTTTCTCAATTAGATTAAATAATGTCAACCCAACAGACTTTTTGTCAAGGAAGAAGATGTACACTGTAAAGAAGTCCTCAGGGCCATTGGCGCCATTACTTATCTTTGATTTCCATACCATCAAGAGGAGGAGAGTCAATGACTCCACCTGAGCTCATGCCAGTCCATCATAGGTTACTTCCAAAATTCAAGGCTGGTACCCATTTACAGCTGGGTGGACTGGGATAATGCAGCTCAAGGGTCTTGTTCAAGGATGCAAACATATAGCTTCAGTGAGAATTGAAACCCCAGACCAGTCACTGAGCTCCCTGTTCTCGTAAGGTGAAGTCAAATCTGGTGCCATGCATAGCTGTGCACCACTGCTTCCACCACACCATGATTTGCCTTGGATGCTGGATGGGACCCACCCAGGCAGACAACCGATCCATCCCCATATCTATAAATTTTTGCTGTGTTGCACTGTATTTTATGTATTTGATTGTTATGAAGCAAAGGCTATTTGAGAATAGACATTTTATCAGTTTGGATGACCTGGTAATACAGTATCTGCTTGAAGGGGGATCATATCAACATGTTAAAAAAAACAACAAAAACTCTAGCTGTACACAAATTCAGATTTGTACTTACTACGTCAGAGTGCTTCAACTCGTAGCCACTACAAACAACCCACGTCTTTTTTTCATTCAGCATGTCTTTTTTAAATTAAAATCTGCCACTGCTGAGTTTTAGTGACAGACTCTTAAGGATTTGTTATGCAACACAATGGCAGTAAAAATCAGTCTGACGCTTGTGCAACAAATGTTCACAAGGAAGCTCTCATTAAAAATGCAACACAATGAGGTTGAAACTATCTTTAAAAAAAAAAAAAAACAACTGTTGTACAAAATGGAACCAAAAAGGATTTTTATATGTGCAACACCTTGTAAAACAGAGTTTGCATTACTCATCGCCTCATTTATAGGATTAAAGAACAAGCTCAATTAAGATGTGGTCATGTGTTTAATTAAGGCTGAGCCAGAATACTCATTCACTAGTTGATGTAGTGGAATCTAAATTTGTAGGCTTGAGGAAACCCCTGAGGGAAGACAAACACTTCAGCACACAGACAGAGACAACTGTTTGTGTGCTGAACTGCACAAACTGATATCAGTATTGATCACTGGGCTTGCTGTCCTGGTGTCTGATATGCAGATAAAATGCTTGAAACTGTGGATGTGTGATTCCCCCCCCCCCCCCCCCCCCCCCCCCCCACACACACACACATGCACACACAGACAGACACTACAACAATCCCCTAATCTTTCTGAAATTCTCCAAAATAACAAGGTTTAAAATATGTATTTTGTAAATGTATTAAATTAATAAGTTTCATAAAATCTCTCAAATAACATTAGCTTACTATTTTAGTAGGATTAGCATTCATGAATTATTAGTTGATACATAAAATATATTTTATTCTGATCACAGCCAGTGAGTGTGGCTATAATATGACCTAATAGTCTTTGCTTTGAGCAACTGGAAGAAAAAAATAATAATCTGAGAAGCATATCCAAACAGTTCTTTCTATATTATATTTGGAGTTCATAATTGGTAATTGCTGTCATTGTGTTGCAGCACTGTCCAGTACAATATCAATTTCAATTTTCAGTTTATTTTCATTTATATAGCGCCAAATCACAACAGAGTTGCCTCAAGGCGCTTCACACAAGTAAGGTCTAACCTTACTAACACCCAGAGCAACAGTGGTAAGGAAAAACTCCCTCTGAGGAAGAAACCTCAAGCAGACCAGGCTCAAAAGGGGTGACCCTCTGCTTGGGCCATGCTACAGACATAAATTACTGAACAATTCACAGAACAATTCACAAAATGAATATACAGGAAATGCTGTTGGTGCACAGGACAGGAGGGTCACCAGCACAAATACAACTCCCATCTCTGAATGGAACTGCACCTTAAACAGAGAAAAAACAGAATCAGGCATCAGAAGACAAGAAATACTGTATAATTTCTCAGCATTAAACAACAAGAAAAACAGAACAAATACTAAGGTGATCGCCGGCCAATAGCCCTAAGCTTCACTAAAAGACCCAGAATTTAGGTAAAGTTGAGGCCGCGGCACGCCTCCTAATAAAATGAATTAAAAGAGTAAAAAGCGTCAAACAAAACTATACCATTATGCTAGCCATACGAAAGGGGAAAATAAGTGTGTCTTTAGTCTGGACTTGTTTTATTGATGCAGGAAGAATATTCCACAGAACAGGGGCATGGTAAGAGAAAGCACTGTGATCTGCAGACTTCTTATTCACGTTAGGGACACAAAGTAGTCCTGCACCCTGAGAATGCAAAGCCCGAGTCAGTATGTAAGGTTTAATTAGGTCAGCTTGGTAGGGAGGTGCCAGTCCGTGAACAGTTTTATAGACTAGTAGTAGAACCTTAAAATCTGATTTCACTGGGATGGGTGAAGGGATGTCAAAATGGGTGTAATACGAGGTCTGTGAGAAAAGTATCCGACCTTTTTATTTTATGCAAAAAATATATGGATTTGATTCATATGTTTTTACGTCAGCCAAGCTTGAACCTTCGTGCACATGCGTGAGTTTTTTCACGTCATTCGCCTGTGGGCAGGCTTTGAGTGAGCACTGGTCCACCCCTCTCGTCGTTTTTCATTGCGAGGAAATGGCGGAATAAATTGGACTTTGTTCCATCAGAATTTTTTCAGAAACTGTTAGAGACAGGCAGCTGGAAACCATTCGGAAAATTCACATGGCTTTCTGTGAAAATTTTATGGGCTTCACAGAGATTAAGGAGTGTTACTACCGCTTTAAGGACGGCAATGGTGCACGGCGCCATGCTCCGAGCCACGATCGACAGGCAGAAACCACCAGATCATTTCGAAACAGATGGCTGTGTCGATCCGGCACCGTTGTGTGCAATTTCTCTGGTTATCACAAGAGCTGGACATCAGCCATTTTCCAGCAGATTTCACTTTTAACAAGATATTTTGTCATGGAAAGCCACTCGGAGGCTTTGCGCGTCACGACAGAGCTGCTGATGGAGCGATACAAAGAACACCTCCGTTTTGGAGTGTCAGAGGACAAGCTGGGACATGCCCAGCTCTCCACAATTTCTCTTATACTCACTCGACTGGTAAGCCACTGAAAGACGAGATAGGCATGTTGTTGTGTGGGCCGCTGAAGAGGAGGTACTGCTGGCCCACCATCACCAGAGGGCGCCCTGCCTGGAGTGCGGGCTCCAGGCACCAGAGGGCGCCGCCGCCTCACGGGAGCAGCCTCGGTGACAGCTGTCACCCATCACCTGAGACAGCTGACGGCAATCATCAGTGGGGTATATCAGCAGGACGGCATCTCCACCTCATTGCCGAGATATCGTTTCTACCAGAGAGGTAACATATCAAAGCCTACTGAGTACACAGTTTTGACTGAGCTAGTTATTGGTTTACTGTTCCAACGAGAGGTGGAGGTACCTTTCCTGCCGTTCGGAGTTCTGGGTGCAAACGCGCCCCCATCTAACTGTTCTTTTTCCCTCGCCAGCAGTACCAGGTCCGACACGCGGAGGCAGTGGCCACCTGGGAGTTCGGGACTTGGCGGCTCCAGTATTCCCGGGGTCCTGTGGCGGAGGAAGCCGTGTGGTTCCGGTCTTACCTTGGAGAGGCGTCTCCTATCTTCGAGCCTGCCCACACGACACCTTTGTGTATTGACTTTTGTCCATTTCTGTAATTGGTTGTATTCGTTGTGCACATTCACAACAGTAAAGCGTTGTTATTTTGACTTACTCCATTGTCCGTTCATTTGCGCCCCCTGTTGTGGGTCCGTGTTCCTACACTTTCCCAACACATGTCCCAACTTGTCCTCTGACACTCCAAAACGGAGGTGTTCTTTGTCTCGCTCCATCAGCGGCTCGTTGTGACGCGCGAAGCCTCCGCGCAGCTTTCCATGACAAAATCTCTTGTTAAAAGTGAAATCTGCTGGAAAATGGCTGATGTCCAGCTCTTGTGATAACCAGAGAAATTGCACACGACGGTCACGGATCGACACAGCCATCCGTTTAGAAATGAAATTGTGGTTTCTGCCGTCGATCGCGGCTCGGAGTGCGGCACACCGTGCGCCATTGTGGGCCGTCCTTAAAGCGGTAGTAACACTCCTTAATCTCTCTGAAGCCCATTAAAAATTTCACAGAAAGCCATGTGAATTTCCTGAATGGTTTCCAGCTTCCTGTCTCTAACAGTTTCTGAAAAAATTCTGATGGAACAAAGCCCAAATCATTCCGCCATTTCCTCGCAATGAAAAAACGACGAGAGGGGTGGACCAGTGCTCACTCAAAGCCTGCCCACAGGTGAATGACGCAACCGACAGGCGTGAAAAAACTCACGCATGCGCACGAAGGTTCAAGCTTGGCTGACGTAAAAACATATGAATCAAATCCATATAATTTTTGCATAAAATAAAAAGGTTGGCTACTTTTCTCACAGACCTCGTATGGTCGAAATTTCTGCTTTGTGTCAAAAGTCTGGCTGCAGCATTTTGAACCAATTGGAGAGCCCTAATGCTAGACTGTGGTAAACCAGAAAATAAAACATTGCAGTAGTCCAATCTAGAACAGATAAACGCATGGATCAGGGTCTCAGCATCAGTCATAGACAGGATGGGACGAATCTTTGCTATATTTCACAGGTGGAAGAAAGCAGTCCTCGTAATAGTTCTAATGTGGAGGTCAAAGGACAATGTAGGATCAAAAATTACCCCAAGAGCCTAGGCTGAGCGTTAACTGGTCAAATTGATGCCTATGTCTCACTGGACCAAGAACCATCATTTCAGTCTTATCAGAATTTAAAAGTAGAAAGTTTTGAGACATCCAACTTCTCACTGATGCAAGGCAATCTTCTAAGGATTATATGTGAACAAGATTACCAGCAGTTATTGACATGTATAACTGAGTATCATCAGCATAGCAGTGAAAGGTAATCCCAAAATGCCACAATATGTGCCCAAGGGGTGCTATATAAAGGGAGAAAAGCAGGGGGCCTAAGATGGACCCCTGTGGAAAAATTTCATGTCACTAAGGTTAGAGGTAGTGTTACTGTACAAAACACAGTGAGAACGACTGTTCAAGTATGACGTCAGCAATGAAAGGGCATGCCCAGTAATCCCAAAATGATTTTGCAGCCTATCAAGTAGAATATGATGATCCACAGTATCAAATGCAGCACTGAGCTCTAACAGCACCAGAACCGTAGTGGTGTCCGAATCCATTGTAAGCAGAAGATCATTCACCACTTTAGTGAGAGCTGTCTCTGTGGAATGATATTTTCTAAAAGCAGACTGCAGTGCCTCAAAGAGATTATTCTCAGTAAGATAGTCCACGAGCTGCCGTGACACCACTTTTTCCAGAATTTTAGAGCAAAATGATAGATTTGATATCGGCCGATAGTTTTTCAATACACTAGGGTCAAGATTAGGTTTCTTAAGTAATGGTTTAATCATTGCAGATTTGAAACATTTAGGAACAGATCCAGAAGTTAAAGAAAGATTAATAATTTCCAACCCAGTCGGCCCAAGAGTGAGCCACAGGTCCTTAAACAGTTTTGTTGGTATAGGATCAAATAAACAGGTTGTGCTTTTTGTTGACATTACGAGTTTCATCAGCATGCCTAGTGAGATGCTATCAAACTGTATAAATCTAGGTAATACCTCAGTAATGGCACCCACCTCAATAGCAGGGTGTAGTGGCTGGGTTAAGGCATGCTGGGATGTTTAGCCTAATGTGTTCTGTTTTCTTCTCAAAGTAATCCAGGGAAACTTGTGCTGTAAAAGGAGAGCGAACTCCAGGTGGTTGTCCATGAATAAGTGTTGCCACTGTGTCTAACAAGAACTGTTTTTGTTGATCAAATCAGTGTAATAGGTCCGCTTTCTAGCCAATAATGCATGCTTATAGTCTAAGATAGCATCATGCCATGCAAGGTGGAATACTTCTTATTTTGAACAACGCCATTTCTGTTCTAGACCTCTTGCCTTACGCTTGAGGTCACGCAGGTAATCATTGAACCAAGGTGACTGTGATTTGGGAGAGCGCTGTTTTAACACAGGTGGCGCAATCATGTCGAGTGTAGTTTTGAGCACTGAGTTTAAACTATCCACAAGTCTGTCTGCTGATTGGGTATTTTCCAAATGTGAAGCTAAGACATCAGGCAGTCTAGCTTCAAGTTCAGTCTTAGTTGAGGAGTTGATGCATTGCTGTAGTGATATTTGTTGTTCCACTAAACACGGTAGCGAAACTGTAAATTTAATAAGTGAGTGATCAGAGACCACTGATGTAAGAGGCATGATATCAATATTCATGACAGCAATACCACATGCGAGGACCAGATCCAGGGTATTTCCACTAATGTGCGTCGAGTCCCGAATGCATTGCTGAAATCCTAATACATCTAAAATTTCCATAAATGATTTGCAGAGTGGATCAGAAGTCTTATTTATATGAACGTTAAAGTCACCAATGATCAGAATGTTATCTTCATTAGTTGACAAGTTAGAGATGACCACACCAAATTCATCTAAGAATGCAGAATATGGGCCAGGAGGCCTATATACAGTGACAAAGTAATACGGCTGATTTTTATTCTTCTGACCTTGGCAATGTGTAATATCCTGAGCAGAGTGGAGAATCAGATGCTGAAATGAGTTATATTTGTGACCCCCCAACAGCTAATAAGCTAAACTGAGATTTATAAATACAACACCCCGCCTTGCTTCGCATCACGAGGGACGTGACTAAATGTATATGCTGGTGGGCAGGCCTCATTTAAGGGGAGGACAGCTGTAGGTTTAAGCCAGTTTTCGCATAACCCAATCATATCTAAGTGATGATCAATAATTAGATCATTAATCAACAATGATTTTGAGGACAGTGATTGTATGTTAATGAGACCCAGACTAAGGACCTCATTGGGGTTGACAGGTGAACTGTGGTTCCAGAGTAGCATATATAACATGACTGGAAGTAGGTTTAGGTTTGAGACATTCCACGCGCATTGTAGGTAGCAGATACAATTTTTGATTTGATTTGATTGTTTATTTAGTCCCCATGGGGGCAATTCAGGTGCAGTCAGCAGTAAAAATTGCATTCATAAAACCACATCATACAAGTTCATAAAAACACAGCAGAATAAATATACAAAACAAAAACCAAGAAAAATAAGGTGCAAGTCAGTGTAGACTTAAGTACAACAGTGAGTCCTTAGGTGTTATTTAGGAGAGCAATGGCTGTGGGAATAAAAGAGTTTTTTTAGTCTGTTGGTTCTGCATCTGGGCATTACCAGGCGTCTGCCCGAGGGTAGAAACTTAAATTGTGAGTGCAGAGGGTGTGCCGAATCTGCCATAATTTTCTTGGCTTTTGACACAATCCTTGTTTTAAAAAGGTCCATGATGTCCGTGCACTGAGTTCCCATAATTTTACCACATTCCTTGACAATATTACAAAGACGGTTGCGATTCTTAAGGTTCAATAAGTTGAGCCAACACAGGAAGGAAAAGGTTAGCACAGACTCCACAAAGCAACTGTAGAACATTTTCATGAAGACACCATCTACGTTGTAATTCCTAAGTTTTCGCAGAAAGTGCATTCTTTGATGCGCCTTACTGCACACTGCATTAACCTGCAATTCAAAAGATAATTTATTGTCAATTTGGGTGCCCAGATACTTATAATTCTCAGCAACATCTATGGGCTTCCCATCAATGGACATTTGATTCAGAACAGGTGGTGTTTTCCTGAAATCAATTTGCATTTCTTTAGTTTTGTCCACATTTATATATAGAGAGGATGAATGGCACCACTCTAAAAAGTCCAGCAAGACCAAGCTATGGTCTGTGGAGTCATCACCGTGCAGAAGTGACAGGATAACTGAATCATCTGCATATTTTATGATGTGATGATTATCATGTTGGCTTTGACAGAGATTAGTATAAAGAACAAACAACAAAGGAGATAAAATGCAGCCCTGAGGGGCTGCATACAAAAACTTTGCTATTGCTAGAACAACCACTGGACCATCCTCAATTTCAACATCATCCAATGTAGTAATGGGTATTAAGTTTGCAAAGTATATCCCTCTATGATTTTTATAGACACGTCTATGGAAGCAAGCCGCAGTCTTAACTTGTTGAACTTCCCTCCCTGGCAGATAAACTGCACTATCACCATAGTGGATTTCCTGCACTAATTTCCTTGCTAAGATAATGGATTCCACACCCACATTTGTCATAAGCCTTGCAGGGTCTCTAATCACCTGCTCCATGGCCTGCTGTAAATTCCTAATGTTACCCTCCTTGTAGAGCTCTAGCTATATGTTCGCAGACAAGATGCGGTGCCTTCCCCAGTAGGGTGGAGTCCGTCCGGCATCAGCAAGCCCAAGAACAAAGGCCAGTTATCAATAAAGCTGAAGCCTTGCTGTCTACAAAACTGCACCAGCCACCTATTTAACAATGTCAGCCTGCTAAACACCTCATCAGTAACTTGGGAGGGGAGGGAACCAGGGACTATTAATTGATGCCAACGCATCTTTCTGCCAAGGTCACAAGTTCTCTCTATGTCCATTTTTGTGACCTCTGAGTGCTTTATCCTGACATCATTGGTGCCGACGTGAATAACTATGTGACTATATCTCAGGTCATGTTCCTTAGTCTGTCTTTCCTTCTGCAGTGCCAGCACCCTAAGATGGGATGCAATGTCGGGAGCTCTGGCCCCAGGAATACATTTGACATCAGCCGGTGTCTGTAACCTGACTTTGCGGGTGATAGAAACCCCTATCACTAAAGTCGAGTGTTTCGGCCTGCAGACAGGAGTGGAAGGTAGACCAGTTTCACCATTAGAGTTGCAAGAAGTGAGACTATCGACAAACATCACATAGTGATGATGAATGTAGTCAAACCCATGACACAGATGAGGATACCAATGTTTATCAGTGGAAACAAATCAGAAGAAAGTACTGGTGTACTCTCCATGCAGAACCATATGGTGCATAAAGCACAAAACCATGACAATGTGGCTACACCTTTGCTTGACAAAAGTATGTGCTCTCTGAGTGCCACTGCAGGTGCGATGGAGAATAAATTGTGCTAATGTGAGTCTCAGTGTCTTTCCATTGGCTTTATATTGCAAATTTTGGAACCACTATGTTGTATAATTTGATAAAGTTATGCTTACACATAAAACAGTGAAATCTGAAGTCATTTGTGCAACATTTAAGGTTAAATGGTGGAAGGAAAGAATCACTGCCAAAGAATTCAGACATTACTTATACAAGATATTTGTCTCTGTTATTCCTACAGCATTTATGAAAGAATGAAGGAAACAATCCTGGATTTAAATGAAGAAGACATGCCTAATTACTGCTCCAACCGGAAGGAGCCATTGGAAAGGAAGAGAGGATTACAGAGACAAACACATACAGTGCAAATCTGAAAAGCACATAGTGTGACCGCAGAGCTGTAATGTCATTAAGCAGCTTAACTGGACTATTGTTTCCATGTCTGTAAAGGTGTCTGCTAAAGAAAGAATGGATGCTCCTCAGTTACTCATGCAAATTCGTGTATATGCAAAGAGAAATGCAATTTACTTGTTAGAGTTCAGAAGTGACACATACACCTTATTTTTGTCATTGCAAAAATAATTTGTTGTGGACCAGCTCAGTATTTCTGAGTATTTTTCAGATTTGCTCTATGATCATTGTGTTGTGAAAGTGTAGGAACACGGACCCACAACAGGGGGCGACAATGAACGGACAATGGAGGAATCAAATAACACTGTTTTTACTGTTGTGAAAAAAGGGCACAACAAATACAACTGATAACAATAGAGAGATTAAGTCTAATTCAAAGGTGTCGTGTGGGCAGGCTCGACGATAGGAGACGTCTGTCCAAGTCGAACCGGAACCAACCCGATCTCCTCCGCCACCGGACCCCGGGGATACTGGAGCCGCCAAGTCCCAAATTCCCAGGTGGCCACTGCCTCCGCTCGCCGGATCCGGTACTGCTGGCAGGAAACAGAAACAGTCAGGTGTGGATGCGGCTGCACCCAGCAACACGGAGGGTGGAGAGTCCACCTCCACCTCTCGTCAACAACAATCAAGAATGTGCAGAGTAAGCAGTTATCTCTCAGGGGGAAAAGGAGTGCAGTCCTAGCTCCCAGTCACCAGCTCCTGCGGTCCAGAGATTAAACAGGTACTCCTGCAAAAACACGTACAGAACAATACTCACGAACGGCTGAGAGTCGTTACCTCTTAGGTATGGCGATATCTCGGCAAATGAGGTGGAGATGCCGTCCTGCTGATATACCTCCGTATTGATTGGGATCAGCTGTCTCTAGTGATGGATGACAGCTGTCGTCCTGGCTGCTCCTGTGAGGCGGCAGCGCCCTCTGGTGCCTGGAGCCCGCACTCCAGGCAGGGCGCCCTCTAGTGGTGGTGGGCCAGCAGTACCTCCTCTTCAGCGGCCCACACAACACATTGTTCATCTACAGCCCCAAATCTGAAAAAAGTTGCAATGGTATCCATCCGTTTTCTATACCTGCCTACTCTAATTAAGGGTCACAGGGGGCTGGAGCCTATTCCAGCAGTCATAGCAGTCATAACCTGAATGTCTTTGGATTCAGAAGGAAGTCGGAGCACCCGGAAAGAACCCACATGAATATAGGCAGAACATGCAACCCCCACACAGAAATGCCCCTAGGATGGTATGGAAAATGCAAACTTAAAATCCCCCTCACAGTGATTCTTACATTTACTTTGCATTCTGTTTCATTGTAAACAGAACGACATGAAGATATTTGATGTTTTGTGTGGTCAACTACAATATATTTGTTAATATACAGTACATCTATTCCTCTATAAGGGCTCCTTCACACATAGCATGAATGAGGTCGAATGGCACACAAAGGAGGAACTGTATGCCATTTGTGAAAAATCGGAGTCGCCTCGAATGCCTCGCACACCTGTCGCCACAACCATTCGCGCACACCAGCGGCCGAAAGACAGAAAGTGGCCTGCGAGTGCTCTTGGTAGGTGTCGGCCAAATTCCAGGTGCCACACATGAATATCCAATACCATTTGCGGAGCACTTAGAAAAAGTGGGGCCATTTGCGCAGCCAGCACAAAAATAGAGAGCAGGCGAACACTTTCGAGCTGGCTGTGAAAATTGTCTAAGTGGCCCATGAGTGTGGTGTTGCCAAGCAACATACGTGGCGTGCCAAAGTGTTGGCTCCCACCTCAACACATGTGGCATGCATGTGTTTCGTGCTCCCTCGTCCTCAACACATGTGGCGGGCGGGTGGGCGGGGGTGGGGTGGGGGGTACACTTGCATGAAATGCTGATATGTACACTCAACAAAAATATAAACGCAACACTTTTGGTTTTGCTCCCATTTTGTATGAGATGAACTCAAAGATCTAAAACTTTTTCCACATACACAATATCACCATTTCCCTCAAATATTGTTCACAAACCAGTCTAAATCTGTGATAGTGAGCACTTCTCCTTTGCTGAGATAATCCATCCCACCTCACAGGTGTGCCATATCAGGATGCTGATTAGACACCATGATTAGTGCACAGGTGTGCCTTAGACTGTCCACAATAAAAGGCCACTCTGAAAGGTGCAGTTTTATCACACAGCACAATGCCACAGATGTTGCAAGATTTGAGGGAGCGTGCAATTGGCATGCTGACAGCAGGAATGTCAACCAGAGCTGTTGCTCGTGTATTGAATGTTCATTTCTCTACCATAAGCCGTCTCCAAAGGCGTTTCAGAGAATTTGGCAGTACATCCAACCAGCCTCACAACTGCAGACCACGTGTAACCACACCAGCCCAGGACCTCCACATCCAGCATGTTCACCTCCAAGATCGTCTGAGACCAGCCACTCGGACAGCTGCTGAAACAATCGGTTTGCATAACCAAAGAATTTCTGCACAAACTGTCAAAAACCGTCTCAGGGAAGCTCATCTGCATGCTCGTCATCCTCATTGGGGTCTCGACCTGACTCCTGTTTGTCCTCGTAACTGACTTGAGTGGGCAAATGCTCATATTTGCTGGCGTTTGGCATGTTGGAGAGGTGTTCTCTTCACGGATGATGCGAAGGAGATGTGTTGCACTGCATGAGGCAAATGGTGGTCACACCAGATACTGACTGGTATCCCCCCCCCAATAAAACAAAACTGCACCTTTCAGAGTGGCCTTCCTGCTGTCAGTATGCCAATTGCACGCTCCTCAAATCTTGCGACATCTGTGGCATTGTGCTGTGTGATAAAACTGCACCTTTCAGAGTGGCCTTTTATTGTGGACAGTCTAAGGCACACCTGTGCACTAATCATGGTGTCTAATCAGCATCTTGATATGGCACACCTGTGAGGTGGGATGGATTATCTCAGCAAAGGAGAAGTGCTCACTATCACAGATTTAGACTGGTTTGTGAACAATATTTGAGGGAAATGGTGATATTGTGTATGTGGAAAAAGTTTTAGATCTTTGAGTTCATCTCATACAAAATGGGAGCAAAACCAAAAGTGTTGCGTTTATATTTTTGTTGAGTATATGTACAGGCATGATCACATGGGGACCGGCCAGCCACGTCTGAGCCCATACAGCACGGGAAGGCACCTTTCAGCTGATCGCCGCCCAGCCACACACTGACAGCTGGAAATGACGGCTCAGTGCACATGACGTGTTACATTAAAAACACAGAGACCACAGCCAGGACAGGTATATAAATAATTACTACAATAATTACATACACAATTACATAACAAATAACTAAAATAAATAATCACAGAGCAAAGAAAAGGAGAGTGACACTTTGTTCTGTCGACTGAATGGACAGATGGGCATGTTTGGGTGAGCCGCTGCTGTTGACATCTCTGGATGTCACAGTTGGAGAACACATACTGTGTTTTGAAGGACATGACCTTACAACTGTCCTCCATGAGGCACGTGTGTGTGCTTGCTGTTCTCACATGGAAATACATAAAAATATAAATCGCCTTTGCCACGGGCTGCAGCGGCCACACAGCGTGCACCTCGACATACTTTGGCAGATGAAATGGACCCTCAGATTATGTGTACACTCAGCTGGTGATCTGAATGCCGATTTCACACATTTGTGATATGACACAAAACCATCACAGCAGGATCATTCACGCCTGCCCAACCTTCCGACGTCGGCTCAATGTTTTCGGGGTTCGCTCATTCGGGCTGTTTTGCCATGATTCGCCCTGATTCATACTTATTTGTGCGATGTGTGAAGGGACCCTTAAGGGTACTACCTCACTGGACTACGACTGTTGGAGAGCAGTTGGAGATGTGAATTGGCAACCAAATACATGAATGAGTGAGAACTTTGCAGTTGGTATTACATTGAAGTGGAATGAATGACACATCAGTGCATGTCATCCGAATGTCAGCCGTATTTCGGACAGACTCACGGCAAAGATGTCAGTGTACATATTGCGAGAGTGCCGCATGGTATTCACTCAGGGCACTCGCAATATATATGTATATGTATGTATAGCACAGTCTAAATAAATAAGCCTACCTTCTTTATTTAGGCTTTTTAAGCCTGGTTAAATAAGACTGGCTCCACAGATGGGGGGGGGGGGGGGGGGGGGCAAAAGTGTGGACAGCAGCATACTTACCAACTTGCAGAATAATGCCCCTGCTGGATCCACTGTCCTCCCGGGAATGACTGGATTGTCCCCCGTTTATATGATTCTTTTCTCTTTGGCTGGAGGTCTATGTGAAGCACTCCTTTGTACACTGGAGCAGCCTCTTCAAGGTGACATGGCGATGTCCGTTAGGGGTGTCCGTCATTTCATTTGATTTATTCAGCAATAACATAGTAACTCCCTTTGGCTGTTCCCTTTTTTCACTCAGGGTCTCTACAACAGGTCTCAGGTGGCTCTGCATGTTGATTTGGCACTGATTGTGTGTGACATCTTTGTCCGAACTCCAACCCACCATGCGCACAGGAGGATAGACTCCAGTGTGCATGGTGGGTTGGAGTTCAGAGGCAGCATATAACGCTTTATCTCATAATGACTTATAGAGCAAAAGGATTAGTTACATATTTAAGTATTTTGTCCATTAGCAAATTCATCGGGCTCCCGAGGATTTTTGGCTCTGATGTACAGATGACATCACATTTCCATGGCAGCACAGAAAGCTACATTTAGCAGAAGGATTTTCCTGGTTTAAAAACACATATGCACTGGGGGAGCTGGATTTGAGTAGAGTTTGCTTTGGTCTAAAAGCATGACTTCATATTTCCTCACTGTTCATGCACTGTGCTCACAGTGAGCACATCACCACATGTCCTTGCAGAGACAGAGAGAGAGAGAGAGAGAGAGAGAGAGATCCAAATAAAAAAGATTAAAAACAACACAGTGCTGTCTGAACTGGAACAGGTGTGTCAGGTGCTCTCCGCTAGTGCAGAATTAACACCCCAAGCTTTGTCCAGTCAGAAGCCCAGAATGAACCATCAGACAGCCACAGGATTTTCAACTTCCACTGTGCTCCTCAACAGAAAAACAAAACAAAGCAAAACATGAAATGCATACATCCAGTAAGTGCAGACAGGAGTCCTGCAGCATGCTGCAACTGCATGTATGGCCAGGCCAGCAGCAGCTTGGCCGCTTCCAGAGGCAGCTGTTCCTCTCATCTTCACAATTTTGGCATGCTCCCAGGACAGCTTGTGCCTGTCTGGCACCCAGAATGCCAGATTGTTATTATTTTTTTTTTTTTCCCAATTCACTCACAATGTCTCTTCATGGTTTGCCCACCCCTCTCACAGTTCTCAGTTACAGCAACTACACTGAGAAGGGCGCACAACACCAGTGACAGCTCTGGGAGCATATCAGGCAGACCCTTTTTGTCTCACCAACTCTAAACAGTTCAAAATTTTTGCAACATGTAATGTCCAACTTGCGACACTTGCAAGGGAATTGTGACAACCTGCGAATGTCGTACAAAATCAAGCATATTCCCTCGCAGCTGCCATTTGCATGTTGTTGCAATCCAATTAGATGGTACCGTAAGTTGGCACAGGGGCGAGTAATGAGGTTAAAAAATTAAATAATCATGTTTCTTCAAACAGGTGATATCAGGATGTGACTGTAGTCATGATTTGGTACAGAAACAGTATCCACTAATGGCTGAGTCTTTGAGGGGCAAATATGAGCAGATGATCTCTAGTTTGTCAAAAGTTTGTGAGAAGTCAGCATGAACCTATGACCCTCTGGTCACATTCCCACTTTTCAAAATGAAAATCAGCACCTCCAAGTCCGAGGCCATGGTTCTCGACCGGAAAAAGGTGCTTTGCCCTCTTCAGGTCAGTGGAATGTCCTTGCCTCAAGTGGAGGAGTTTAAGTATCTCGGGGTCTTGTTCACGAGTGAGGGATGGATGGCGCGTGAGATCGATAGACAGATCGGTGCAGCATCTGCAGTGATGCGGTCGCTGTATCGGACCGTTGTGGTCAAGAGAAAGCTGAGTAGGGGGGCAAAGCTCTTGATTTACCGATCGATCTACGTTCCGATCCTCACCTATGGTCATGAGATTTGGCTCATGACCGAAAGAACGAGATCGCGAGTACAAGTGGCCGAGATGAGTTTCCTCCGCAGGGTGGCTGGGCGCTCCCTTAGAGATAGGGTGAGGAGCTCGGTCACTCGGGAGGAGCTCAGAGTCGAGCCGCTGCTCCTCCACGTCAAAAGGAGTCAGTTGAGGTGGCTTGGGCATCTTTTCCAGATGCCCCCTGGACGCCTTGCTGGAGAGGTGTTCCGGGCATGTCCCGTTGGGAGGAGGCCCCGGGGAAGACCCAGGACACGCTGGAGGGACTACATCTCTCGGCTGGCTTGGGAACACCTTGGGGTTCCCCTGGAGTAGCTGGTGGAGGTGTGTGTGGATCGGGAGGTCTGGGCAGCTTTGCTTGAGCTGCTGCCACCGCGACCCGACTCCGGATAAAGCGGAAGAAAATGTATATATATATATATATATATATATATATATATATATATATATATATATATATATATATATATATATATATATATATATATATATATATATATCATGACTAAACATCAACATGTGACAAGTTGGATACCCCCTTTGTGTCATTTAGTGCCACACAGGGCAACACAAACCCGAATCCCAACTGTAACCGAACCACAGATGAGTTTTCCCTGCTGTGTGGAGGGATGACGAGGTAGTCATGCAGGTAGTGTTGTGTGTTATCACAAAAAACATTAGACAACTCTATGTTATTGTGTCACCCTCGTGTCACCAAATGATGCAAAGGAGATACACAAGTTGTCACACATGTTGACGCTAAGGGATACTGACCAAGTGTAAATGTGTGATAAGTTGGGAGTGAGAATGTTTATTCTCAATGTTTTGTACTACCAATACCCCCGCCACATAATAAACAAATTAAAATATAAAATATATTTCAGCTTGAAGTGCCAGCAATTGCTGGAGCCCAAAAGAAGCTTCTACAAGAACCACCTGAAGTTACCCAAAGAACCGTCTCACTAGCTACTTCAAGAGTTCCACAGAAAGCTGCTCCAACAACACCGACAGCTAATGTATCAGTACAGGAAAACATGAAATCTAGGCTCCAGGCTCCTATATGTCTCCCAGCAAAGTGTAGCTGAAATTTTATATTTTCTTTTGAGGAAAATCCTCTGTGTCACTCCGCAAAAAAGTTGCAAGAGCAGCAGAAACCTTTCACTCCTCTGGAGTTGCCATAGGTGTATTTGTGGCTTCCCTCCCTCACAAGTAGATTTGTCATCTTAATGATTGATGTAAATGAAAATTAAGACACATTCAATGACCTGGAAATGTTCATGTATCAATCCCCTGACTCGTGTAAAGAAAACTGGCTATAAAATACATGATTTGTTTCTCCAAACATCCTTATATTGAGTTTGTGCAATTACCTATCGCTTCTGAAAAATTGAGGAAGTAATATTTGAAAGCAGACACAATTCCTCAGTGTTTAATAACATTTTAAACCGCTTGAGTAAAGGATAACAGTTTGCAAGTATATCTTGTTTCATTTCAACTCCAGTCTGATGGTGTACAGAGAAGCAAATACAAAAAAAAAAAGAGGTCACTGTCCAAATACTTATGGACCAGAGTGTAGCAGGCCAAGAAAGGAAACCAGCCAATGGTTTGTCACAAGATTTAAGTTCATCCACGAGAGTTGTGATAACTGTGGGACATTGGTAAAGTTTTAAAAAATCCCCCATTAAAACATATTCTTAAGCAATATTTAAACAGCGGGCAACATCCAATAAATGACATGCATTTTTTTTAATACTCTGCTCAACGTACGATCACATGCTTGGGCTGAGCTTCACCACATCTGTGACGGTTGTTTAGAAAACTTTAAAAATAATATTCACTGATGTCTCATGACAGTTGTATGAGTCATTTCCATTTTGTTAAACTTGCATCTGTCATCCAAGCTTTTACAATTCTTTTCTTAGAAAAACGACCGTGGGGTCTCCTCACAGACCTCATGGGGAACATTTGGCACAATCAATCTTGTTATTAATTAATCATAATATTTTCTCTGGTCACCACAGATGGAAGCCTTTATTTAGGGCTGGAACTTCCATTATCAAATGATGAAGGCTGCATTGAGTTATTGGAATGTGTACAGCAGTGCACTTTTGCTTGTGCACGTGTGTTTCTGAGATTAATTCTCCCCAGATTGCAGGAAAAATGAATCATTCATGGAAGCCTTTCTTTAAATGAGACCGATGTGGCCGTGATGTAAATGATTTAACATTTCATCGCTATAATTTTAAAATTAAGTGAAAGAGCAGAGTTCAAACTCATTAAAGCACTTGGAAAGCCCTCAGTGGTTCAAAGCGCACATTTTCATATTAATCGAACTTCTGGTAAAATGATAGCAATATGATCCTTTGGGTCCTTCAACTTCAGGAACAAAATTTAATCACAGTCACTGCAATGGATATTTAAAAAAAATAAGACAAATGCTTTAAAACCATATAAAATTAGACGATTCAAATATTCAGTATTGTGTTTATTTTTCTGTAGATGAAAGACATCAAAGGGGCAAGAGGTGGAACTTTTTTTAAGCAGTTAGCATGATTGCTTTGCCACAAGGAGGTCCCCTCCTTAAATGGTAAATAGACTGCATTTATATTGCGCTTTTCCATCTGCATCAGATGCTCAAAGTGCTTTACAATTATGCCTCACATTCACACAAACACACACACACCGATGTCAGGGTGCTGCCATGCAATGCCATGCTGGGGTTTGACCCGAGAATCCTCTGGTCTCAAGCCCAACGCTTATCCACTAGACCAGGGGTGGGCAACTTGTTCCAGAATGGGCCAAGAGGGTGCAGGTTTTCTTTGCAGCCACTGACTCCACCAGGTGATTTCACTGATTAATATCACTTTGAACAGATGGAATCAGTTAATCAGTGAAATCATCTGGTGGAGTCAATGGCTGCAAAGAAAACCTGCACCCTCTTGGCCCTTTCTGGAACAAGTTGCCCACCCCTGCACTAGACCATCACCTCCTTAAGGCCATTTATGCCCAACTCTCCTTGTACATCTGCAGTTGCTTCAAGAAGAACATCCCGTGTAAAATGTGCCAAGAAAATATCCACATTCATACTGGATTTGCTGTGATGATGCCAAGCAACACAGAAGAAACAAGAAATTTGTGTTTTTAATCCATCCACTATCATAACAAGACAGTTCATCTGCATTCTCTCAGTCCACCCATCTGTAAATATGTACTGGCTTTAGCTGGGGAAGTAACGTCCTGTCCAGGGGGACTTGTAGATTCTCATCTGAGCACCAGCACCAATGGGCCTCAGGACCTATATAGGCCCAGTAGATGGCCCACACATCACCATTGATTGGATTATTAGTCCAAATGACAGGACCCCTCTGGCATACCCCTGCACTTCCCAGAATGCACCTTGTTGCCAGCAGAGTTCTGGTGTTTCAAAGCCATGTAGCGAGGATGTGGATGGTGTTGATTCAGCAAGTTCATGAGCGATTATGATGAAGACATGTTCTCCCAAGTTGAGAAGGTTATCTGGAAGAGGTGTAGCACTTGTGATAAACTTCTGCTGTGCGCCGATATTGTCTTGTTGTCCGTACATTGTGCCCTAAACCGCAACTCTGCTGAAATCGACCTCTTGCGTAAGTCACAGACTGCGAGCTGTTGCGTCATTCACAATTATGAAACAACGAATGGAATAATGATTTTGTCTGATGTTTGACTGCCCCAGTTGTTAAGTCTTAAACATTGTTGATTTTATGTTAGTTTGTAAAAGTGATAAATGCTTGGATCATATAAATGAAATTTCACCACAACATATCATAAAATTGTCATGATGCTTGTACAGCCTGCCAGGGGTATAGAGCTCTAAAGTGTGACTTCATGTATCTACAACACTGCTGAAGATGAATCTACCCTGTCATTTCAAAATTGCTGCTCTGTGTTTTAAAGTCCAATCTGGATTTTTTTTTTATCCATGTGTACAAGCACTGTGTGTGTGAGTGTTTCTGTGTACAAACACACACACACACACACACACACACACACACACACACACACACACACACACACACACACACACACACACACACACACACACACACACACACACATATATATATACACTCAACAAAAATATAAACGCAACACTTTTGGTTTTGCTCCCATCTTGTATGAGATGAACTCAAAGATCTAAAACTTTTTCCACATACACAATATCACCATTTCCCTCAAATATTGTTCACAGACCAGTGTAAATCTGTGATAGTGAGCACTTCTCCTTTGCTGAGATAATCCATCCCACCTCACAGGTGTGTATCAAGATGCTGATTAGACACCATGATTAGTGCACAGGTGTGCCTTAGACTGCCCACAATAAAAGGCCACTCTGAAAGGTGCAGTTTTATCACACAGCACAATGCCACAGACGTCGCAAGATTTGAGGGAGCGTGCAATTGGCATGCTGACAGCAGGAATGTCAACCAGAGCTGTTGCTCATGTATTGAATGTTCATTTCTCTACCATAAGCCGTCTCCAAAGGCGTTTCAGAGAATTTGGCAATACATCCAACCAGCCTCACAACCGCAGACCACGTGTAACCACACCAGCCCAGGACCTCCACATCCAGCATGTTCACCTCCAAGATCGTCTGAGACCAGCCACTCGGACAGCTGCTGAAACAATCGGTTTGCATAACCAAAGAATTTCTGCACAAACTGTCAGAAACCGTCTCAGGGAAGCTCATCTGCATGCTCGTCGTCCTCATCGGGGTCTCGACCTGACTCCAGTTTGTCGTCGTAACCGACTTGAGTGGGCAAATGCTCACATTCGCTGGCGTTTGGCACATTGGAGAGGTGTTCTCTTCACGGATGAATCCCGGTTCACACTGTCCAGGGCAGATGGCAAACAGCGTGTGTGGCGTCGTGTGGGTGAGCGGTTTTCTGATGTCAATGTTGTGGATCGAGTGGCCAATGGTGGCGGTGGGGTTATGGTATGGGCAGGCATCTGTTATGGATGAAGAAAACATGCATTTTATTGATGGCATTTTGAATGCACAGAGATACCGTGACGAGATCCTGAGGCCCATTGTTGTGCCATACATCCAAGAACATCACCTCATGTTGCAGCAGGATAATGCACGGCCCCATGTTGCAAGGATCTGTACACAATTCTTGGAAGCTGAAAATGTCCCAGTTCTTGCATGGCCGGCATACTCACCGGACATGTCACCCATTGAGCATGTTTGGGATGCTCTGGACTGGCGTATACGACGGCGTGTACCAGTTCCCGCCAATATCCAGCAACTTCGCACAGCCATTGAAGAGGAGTGGACCAACATTCCACAGGCCACAATTGACAACCTGATCAACTCTATGCGAAGGAGATGTGTTGCACTGCATGAGGCAAATGGTGGTCACACCAGATACTGACTGGTATCCCCCCCAAATAAAACAAAACTGCACCTTTCAGAGTGGCCTTTTATTGTGGACAGTCTAAGGCACACCTGTGCACTAATCATGGTGTCTAATCAGCATCTTGATATGGCACACCTGTGAGGTGAGATGGATTATCTCAGCAAAGGAGAAGTGCTCACTATCACAGATTTAGACTGGTTTGTGAACAATATTTGAGGGAAATGGTGATATTATGTATGTGGAAAAAGTTTTAGATCTTTGAGTTCATCTCATACAAAATGGGAGCAAAACCAAAAGTGTTGCGTTTATATTTTGTTGAGTATATATATATATATATATATATATATATATATATATATATATATATATATATATATATATATATATATATATATACAATTTTCAGTTTATTTTCATTTATATAGCGCCAAATCACAAAAGAGTTACCTCAAGGTGCTTCACACAAGTAAGGTCTAACCTTACTTACCCCCAGAGCAACAGTGGTAAGTAAAAAAATCCCTCTGAGGAACCAAGGTTGGGTATGATTACTTTGAAAGTATACATGTGGATTACATGTATGTATGTACATACATTTGGATTACTTGTAATCTAATTACTTTTGGATTACATTTCAAAGTAATCTTACCCAACCTTGTGAGGAAGAAACCTCAAGCAGACCAGACTCAAAGGGGTGACCCTCTGCTTGGGCCATGCTACAAACATAAATTACAGAACACTTCACAGAAAAAATTCACAAAACGAACATACAGGAAATGCTGTTGGTGCACAGGACAGGGGGGTCTCCAGCACAAATACAACTCCCATCTCTGGATGGAGCTGCACCTTAAACACAGAGAAAAAAACAGAATCAGGCATCATAAACACAAGAAATACAGTATAATTTGTCAGCATTAAACAACAAGAAAAATAGGAAATACTGAGGTGATCACCGGCCACTAGCCCTAAGCTTCACTAAAACACCCAGAATTTAGGTAAAGTTGAGGCCGCAGCATGCGCTGTTTCCTAATGAAATTAATTAAAAGAGTAAAAAGCATAAAACAAAACTATACCAGTATGCTAGCCATATGAAAGGGAAATAAGTGCGTCTTAAGTCTGGACTTGAAAGTCTCCACAGAATCTGACTGTTTTATTGATGCAGGGAGATCATTCCACAGAACAGGGGCGTGATAAGAGAAAACTCTGTGACCTGCAGACTTCTTATTCACCCTAAAGAAACAAAGTAGGCCTGCACCCTGAGAACGCAAAGCCTGGGCTGGTATGTAAGGTTTAATTAGGTCAGCTAGGTAGGGATGTGCCAGTCTGTGAACAATTTAATAGACTAAGAGCAGAACCTTAAAATCTGATCTCACTGGGACAGGAAGCCAGTGAAGGGATGCCAAAATGGGTGTAATGTGGTCAAACTTTCTGCTTCGTGTCAAAAGTCTGGCTGCAGCATTTTGAACCAGTTGGAGACCCCTAATGCTGGACTGCGGTAAACCAGAAAATAGAACATTGCAGTAGTCCAATCTAGAAGAGATAAATGCATGGATCAGGGTCTCAGCATCAGTCATAGACAGGATGGAATGAATCTTTGCTATATTTCGCAGGTGGAAGAAAGCAGTCCTCGTAATATTTCTGATGTGGAGGTCAAAGGACAATGTAGGATCAAAATTACCCCAAGGTTCCTCACTTTGTCAGTGTGATGTATGACACACGAGCCTAGGCTAAGTGTTAAGTGGTCAAATTGATGCCGATGTCATATACACACGCTGCTCATATAATTAGAATATCATTAAAAAGTTGATTTATTTCAGTAACTCCATTCAAATAGTGAAATTTGTATATTATATTCATTCATTACACACAGACTGATATATTTGTTGTTTATTTCATTTAATTTTGATGATTAAAACTGACAACTGATGAAAATCCCAATTTCAGTATCTCAGAAAATTAGAATATTACTTAAGACAAATACAAAAAAAGGATTTTTAGAAATGTTGGCTAACTGAAAAGTATGAACATGAAAAGTATGAGCATGTAATAGCACTCAATACATAGTTGGGGCTCCTTTTGCCTGAATTACTGCAGCAATGTGGCATGGAGTCGATCAGTCTGTGGCACTGCTCAGGTGGTATCAGAGCCCAGGTTGCTCTGATAGTGGCCTTCAGCTCTTCTGCATTTTTTGGGTCTGGCATGTCGCATCTTCCTCTTCACAATACCCCATAGATTTTCTATGGGGTTAAGGTCAGGCGAGTTTGCTGGCCAATTAAGAACAGGGATACCATGATCCTTAAACCAGGTACTGCTAGCTTTGGCAAATGAAAATGAAACCTTCATCTCCATAAAGTTGGTCAGCAGCAGGAAGCATGAAGTACTCCACAACTTCCTGGTAGATGGCTACGCTGACCTTGGACCTCAAAAAACACAGTGGACCAACACCAGCAGATGACACGGCACCCCGAACCATCACTGACTGTGGAAACTTTACACTGGACCTCAAGCAATGTAGATTCTGTGCCTCTCCTCTCTTCCTCCAGATTCTGGGACCTTGATTTCCAAAGGAAATGTAAAATTTACTTTTATCAGAGAACATAACTTTGGATCACTCAGCAGCAGTCCAGGCCTTTTTGTCTTTAGCCCAGGCAAGACGTCAAGTCAGCAGTCTTCCCCATGATTGTGTAGCCTACAAAACTAGACTGAGAGACTAGTTAAAGACCTTTGCAGGTGTTTTGAGTTAATTAGCTAATTAGAGTGTGCCACCAGGTGTCTTCAGTACTGAACCTTCTCACAATATTCAAATTTTCTGAGATACTGAATTTGGGGTTTTCATTAATTGTCAGTTATAATCATCAAAATTAAAAGAAATAAACACTTGAAATATATCAGTCTGTGTGGAATGAATATATACATTATACAAGTTTCACTTTTTGAATGGAACTACTGATATATATATATATGGGTGATTCTTAGACTACGGGCACTTATTATGTCCTTTGATCATATTGTATGAAAAACAGAAAAAAAGGGGAAATTTCACACTTTTATAGTTATCTTTACAATGAAAATGTGTTAAGAAATTTGTTCTAGTAGTCTGTGATGACTTTTTCACCTTTTTTTCAGAATCATTATATGCAAATATTGCCGTTTTGTGCTTGTCCCACACCCAGACTTTTGATCTTCAATGATAAAAATGAATGGTAAAGAAATGTTTTTTCTAATGTTTTAAAATATCTCTGAATAAAATATCAGTAAAATAATCAAAACATAATTGGGGTATTCAGTTATAGCAGGGGTGGTGGCCAAGTGGTTAATGCGCTTGGTTTCAGTGCAGAAGGTTCCGGGTTCAAATCCCACCCCTGCCACATTTCTCCATGTAATGTGGAGTTGCGTCAGGAAGGGCATCCGGCGTAAAACCTGTGCCATTTCAACATGCAGATCCACCTCGGATTTGCTGTGGCGACCCCGAGTGCAAACAAGGGAGCAGCCGAAAGGACTTACTAGTGTCATACAACTGTTGTGATTTTTTTTAAACAAAATGTAGTCGTCCCACACTATTGCCGTAATTTCCACCACAACACTGTAATGTCCCTTTAAACAGTTTGTATGAAAGATTGTTTGGGTAGTTTCTATGGAGATAAACAGTGACATCAGAGCACATGTATATAGCGCCAATTCACAACAAACAGTTGCCGCAAGGCGCTTTATATTGTAAGGCAATGGTGTGGTGGAAGTTACATTTACAAGGCCAGTAGTGCCCGTAGTTAAAGAATCACCCATATATATATATATATGCACTGCTGGTAAAATAAGTATTGAATACATCACCATTTTTGTCAGTAAAGGTGCTATTCACATTAAATGTTAACCAAATGTTGGTAACAACCCAAGCAATCCATACATGCAAAGAAACCAAAACAAATAAGTGCAGAAATTAAGTTATGTGTAATAAAATGGAATGACACACCCTTACTGAAATTTATTTAATATTTTGTACAAAAGCCTTTGTTGGTAGTGACAGCTTTAAGATGCCTCCTGTATGGAGAAAGTAGTCACAGACATTGCTCAGGTATGATTTTGGCCCATTATTCAAGTCAGCTGATTGGCTGGTCCATTCTAGCAGCTTTATTTTCATCATCTGAAACCAACTAAGAGTTTCCTTGGCTGTGTGTTTGGGATCACTGTCTTGCTGAAATGTCCACCCTCATTTCATCTTCATCATCCTGCTAGATTTTATTTTTAATAAGAATGTCTCACTACATTTTCCATTCATCCTTCCTTCAGTTATATGACATTTGCCAGTGCCATATGCTAAAAAACAGCCCACCACCATGGTGTTCCTGCCATCAAACTTCACTGTTGGTATGGTGTTTTTTTGGGATGATGTGATCTGCCATTTATGGTGTGTATTATGGCATCCAAAGAGTTAAATTTTGGTCTATTCTCCCAATATTTCACAAGCTTGTCTAAATGTTCCGCAGCAAACTTTAAAAGAGCTTCAAAATGCTTTTTCTTCAGCATTGTCTTGCATGGTGAGTGTGCATACAGGCCATGGCAGTTGAGTAGATTTACTGTTTATTGGCCTGTTTATTATATTTGTTCCACTTCCAGATTATGGCCCCAACAGCTCACTGGAACATTCAGAAGTTTAGAAATCCTTCTGGAACCAATGCAATCAGTGCATGTTGCAACAATATGGTTGTGAAGATCACCAGAGAGCTCTTTGCTTTTACCCATGATGTTGTGTAACACCTTGGTAATGAGACATCTCTTATAGGCCATCAGTTGGGACTGATCCAGCTGATATTAATTTGCACTGACAAGGGGCAGGACTGCTTTTTAATTACTGATAGATTTCAGCTGGTGTCTTGGCTTTACATGTCTTTTTGCACTTTACTTACTTAATATAGTTATAGTTAATATAATACTTTTTTCCATGTGTCATTTCACATTATTACACATGACTTAATTTATCGACGTCTATGGTTTGATTTCTTTGTATGTGTGGATAACTTGGGTTGCTACTGACATATGTTCAAAATTTCATGTCAGTACTTATTTTACCCGATGCATTTTACAAGCCTGTAAAGATTGTAAAGCTGACCACTGTTTTGAGCTTCCATCCATTTTCTATACCCACCTAGTCCAGTTAAAGCTCACAGGACTGCTGGTGCTTATCCCAGCAGTCATAGGGTGTGAGATGGCATGCACCCTGGACGTGGGAGGAAGCTGGAGCACACAGAGGGAACCCACATGAGCACAGGGAGCACATGCAAACTCCACACAGAAAGGCCCCATCTGGGAAGCAATACCACAACTTCCTTGCTTTGAGGAAACAGTGCTAACCACTAAGACACTGCGCTGCCCATTATAGTTGATTATAACTGAATCACTGGTTTCATTAAGCACCTCTCCTCACAATGCTCTCTTTGGCTGAAACACAATGGTTCCTGTATTGTTGCTCTCATTCTCCCTCACTCTTTGTTGTTGGTGGGTGGACTGTTTGCAGTATGAAAAGTCAGATGTTGCAGTTGGGAATATAATTTTACACACAGCGGTTTTTAGTTATTTATTTTTTTTATTAAATCAGGGTTCCCCTATTGCACGTATTCCATTTTACCAAACCATATGTGTTGAGTTACTGAGAAAGTCTCTACTTTATTTCCATGTAAAGTTATTTAAAAATAATACATAGGTACAAGACAGGTTACGTTTTTCTTCACTATGTTAGATTTTCAGTGGGGCACCAGTTTACATACACCAATATATATATATATATATATATATATATATATATATATATATATATATATATATATATATATATATATATATATATATATATATCTCAAGGGGGTTTCCAGAAATTGACTGATTAAAATAAATCAAGGTTACTTGGGGAATATTTTGCTGCGTTTCAAGGTCCAACTGCAGAAACAGTGCCTTATTACATTTAAGAGCAGGGCCAAATATTGGATATCCAAATCCTCCTAAGATCTCATACTGAAAGGATTTATGTTAGGGCCCCTTCATACATAACATGATTGAAGCCAACTGGCGCACATAGGAGGAATCGCATGCCACTCATGTAAAATCGAAGCCGCCTCGAACACCTTCTACAGCTGTCGCTATAACCATTCGTGCACAGGCACATGCACTCTACATTCATGTGCTACTTGTGCTTGGAAGCTATTCCAACAGTGGGCAAGATGAGTTCGCATTGTCAGCTGATCGTGTTTGCAGCATTTGCATGGCATGTCATATGCAGGTCGGACAATATGCTACACGAAATCATCGCCAATGTCACACCGTGGCCGAATTATGCAATCGAGGCAGCCTTCACAACAGTGGCTGAAAGACAGCGAGTACCCTGCGAGTGCCCATTCAACCCCCTCTCGGCAGGTGATGTTCGTGGGTGGCACGAACATTCAACACCACTCATAGGACATTTAGAAAAGCTGTGGCTATTCGCACTGGCTGCACGAGAGTAGAGCGCAGGCAGACAACTTTCGACCTGGCTGCATGAACGGCAGCACATTTTCTAAGTGCCCCACAAGTGTGCCGTCATCAAGCAACACACGTCATGCAAGGCTCCCCCAAACACATACATGTGGCATGTGAATGTGACGTGCCCCCCCCCCCCCCCGCAACACAGATGTCATGAGTAGCTTGTCGTCATCGTGCCCCCCTTCCCCACGCCATGATCAAACATTGTCAGGTGCGGCTGAGGTGGCTGGAGTGCGATTGCTGTCCACATATTTAATTTAATTTCATTTAATTAGCTTATAATGCGCCAAATCACAGCAAAAGCCATCTCAAGGCGCCTTACATAAAACAAGTCAACATAAAATTGAATAAATAATAAAAAATGAATAAAAAATTCAAATACATAAATAAAAACAGAAGTAAAAGAATAAAACAAATAAAAATAAAAACTATCCATAAGAAAGAGAATAAAAATAGGTTTTGAGTCTTGACTTAAAAATGTCCACAGACTCAGACTGCCTCACGGTCGCAGGAAGACTGTTCCACAGGGTGGGTGCATGATATGAAAAGGCTCTTTGACCTGCTGACTTCTTCTTCACCCTGGGAACACAGAGAAGTCCCACATCCTGCGACCACAAAGCCCGGGCCGGCACGTAGAGTTCCACCAGATCAGCCAGATAAGATGGCGCCAGTCCATAAACAACCTTATAAGTCAATAACAAAACCTTAAAATCTGCTCTCACAGAGATAGGGAGCCAGTGCAAAGATGCCAAAATGGGTGTGATATGTTCAGACCTTCTGCTACGTGTCAGAAGTCTGGCGGCAGCGTTCTGAACCAGCTGAAGACCCCTAATGCTGGACTGTGGTAACCCTGAAAATAGAACATTACAATAATGTAGTCTAGAAGTAACAAAAGCATGAATCAGGGTCTCAGCATCAGCCATGGACAGGATGGGGCGGATTCTCGGTATATTTCTCAGATGGAAAAAAGCAGTCCTAGTAACATCCCTGATGTGGAGGTCAAAAGACAATGTGGGATCAAAAATTACCCCAAGGTTCCTCATTTTGTCCGTATGATGTATGACACAGGAACCCAGGCTGAGCACCAGCTGGTCAAACTAATGCTGATGTCTTGCTGGACCAAGAACCATCATTTCAGTCTTATCAAAGTTTAAAAGTAGGAAGTTACTAGACATCCAACTTCTCACTGATAGAAGACAGTCTTCCAGGGATTTTATGGGAGTGAGATTTCCCGTAGTTATCGGCATATACAACTGAGTATCATCAGCATAACAATGAAAGGCAATCCCAAAACTGCGCAGTATATGCCCAAGGAATGCCACATACAGGGAGAAAAGCAAGGGGCCTAAAACAGATGCCTGTGGAACCCCAAATCTCATGTCAGCAAGGTCAGAGGTAGTGCCATTATACAAGACACATTGAGAACGACTGGACAGATATGACGTCAACCAGGCAAGGGCACTTCCAGTAATCCCCAAAAAATTCTCCAACCTATTGAGCAAAATATGATGATCCACGGTATCAAATGCAGCACTGAGATCTAACAACACCAAAACCGTAGTGGTGTCTGAGTCCATTGCTCGCAGAAGATCATTCACAACTTTAGTGAGCGCTGTCTCTGTGGAGTGATATTTCCTAAAAGCAGACTGCAGCGGCTCAAAAAGATCATTCTTAGTGAGGTGGTCTATGAGCTGCCGTGAAACCACCTTTTCTAAAATTTTGGAACAGAATGATAGATTTGATATCGGCCTGTAATTTTTCAATACACTAGGGTCAAGATTAGATTTCTTAAGTAATGGTTTAATCACTGCTGATTTCAAACATTTCGGAACAGATCCAGAGGTTAATGACAGATTAATAATTTCCAGCACAGTCGGCCCAAGAGTGGGCCACAGGTCCTTAAACAATTTTGTTGGTATGGGTCACATATGACGTGATTTCCTTCAGCAGCAGTATGATGTGGTGTCGCACGTCACAGGTGTTCGCACTGTGCTCGTGCACACGAATGAGCGTGCACGAAACCGTCGCAGAGGTATCGTGCAATGCCTGTTTGACCGTGTGTCCCTACTGAGAGCAGGTGGAATGTTTTGTGGTTCCCCATTTCGTTTTTTGTTTGCGGTTTTTCGGGTGGTTTCTGCTTCTTTCGCCCAATTTCTTTTTGTGTGTGAAGGGGCCCTTCGATTTATGCTACCAACCGCACAATATATTATGCAAAAACATAAGAAGCTTGGGATCAAAAAGATTTTACATGACTGAAGAAGGCACAAAATCAACATACAGGAATGAACAAACATTTATTCTAATTGTCAAAGAGAACCCAAGGTGTGCAACCAAAGAATTGATGGAGTTGAAGGCATCATATAGAAATGTTACATCATCCAACTTTAAGAGAGCAATCCACCACCATGACCTGATAAACTGTTGACCAAGGAGGAAGTGATGAATCTAAAACTCACATTAAAAAAGAATAAAAAAAAAGAAAGAACCCCCCCTGGCCCTTGTCCTAGCGATCAACTATAAACATTTGTATGTTTTAATTTATTTATTTATTTTAATTGAAAATCAGTTTGGAAATTTTTCGCCAAGGTTTATGTAAAATCAATCTAAAGACTAAATAATCATGCATGCATACATCCCATATACACAACTTCATAGTTCAGTTAAATCTGTTCAGACACTGTTAGGTTACATTGATGACTAAATAAAAACAAAATACCAACCAAATGTTGTATATACCGTGAACCCCCCCCCCCCCCCCCCCCCAGAACAAATACTCCTTTAACAGCAGCACAGCTGCGTGTCTTACATGTCATTTGTGAATAGGTGTGCAATTAGAGAATTTATCTTGCTTTCAGAATTCTTTTTGAGGTCACTCATCATTTGTGTAGTTTCAGCCAAACAAGATAACTTGATGCAAATCTGTCAGTATTTGTGTATAAGAAAATTTTAATACAAACGGTCTTAGGACTTCATGTAACAGAGGTCAGCAAGGGTAACCCTTCCTCATCGCTTGTTTCCTTACAGGCTGCCAAAACATCCAAAATGGTGTATTTATAGTAAAATGCAGTCATAATTTGTTTCTACGACGAGAACATGTTCCATATTGGCTCTGAAGTGCCAGTTAAACTAATCACATTCCACTCACTATTTCTCACGTCCAATCTTCTTCATTCATAGACTGAAAATAGCCTCTGACTCATTCCATGGCACCCGCATTTGTGTTTACACTTTTCGTCCTTCCGTACTGGAATATTGTGCCTGATTGACACCGAGCGCTCAAAAATGTTCCGATAAAATCAACAAGGAAAACCATGAAATGCAGTGTAGAAGCCATAGAAGGGGAAATTATTGAAGTACACTGCTTTTCTTTCAACAGCAAAGACCTACAGATGGATCACCTGTCGTAAACCCATAAAGTAGTACAGCATACTGCCATGTAAACAAAACAAGTAAACAGACAAACAAACAAACAAAAACAAACAAACAAAAAACAGGGTATTTAAACCCTATTAAAAGGAACATAGTGATTCACACTTTTGGCTCTGCTTCTTTACAGCCTGTACAACCAAACAAATAATAGTGCACAATCCCAAACACAATAACAAAATCGGTAAACCGAATTCTTCAAACCATAACGAGTAATTTTTTTGTTTTTGTAAAGCGTTTTAAAGCCATCTAAGCAACCAAGTAATTTAATGTTATCAGGATAATTATTCCAAATGTCAACATCGTTCAGATCTTTAATTTCTCAAATAATAATGTTCCTCTCAAATTATAACTGGAGTCCCTCATTTTAAAGACATCCTGGACATGTTGAGGCAAAAGTTTATTTTTAACCTTATACATAATTTGTATACTGATGTAATCAACTAAGTCCCAGAATTTTAAAATTTGTATACAGGCAAATAATGGATTTGTTGGCTCATGATACGGTTTGTCCCTGATAGTTCTTATAGCTTTCTTTTGCAAAAAAATATTGGCTTAGTATTAGTTCTGTGTAGTTAATTAGTATGTATATATAGCTTCACACACCTCACTATCATCCTACCATCAGCTGCTGAACAGTCCCCATTGTTTCAGATTACTCCACAACATCCAGATGGTTCCACAGCAAAAGAAGTTGGGCTATTGATATATTAGTAGCCTAACTAAGCATGTAATCACAAAGTTCTTGTTTTGCTACAAGCTATAATATTTAATTATTACTTTATTCGAAATAGAGGAAAACCCCAATTCCTTTCAACCAGACTTTATTTGAGCTATACCAACAACATAACAATTCATCAAACCTGTAACATTTTTTACACTGACACCTTATTACCAATTATTTCCTTTTTATTCGTAATTATTCCTAACTGCTCATAAAGGGTCATTCCATGTCAAATCAACCATTATCCAAAAAAAGTTGCAACAGCACCACCTTTGAGTTGCATCATAGCCAGTCTCTGTGCCATTTGGTCTCAAACGAGCATAGGAAACAAGTTTTCTGTAATATATGTATGCATTTTGTTTTTACACCCCATTATGTGGGGGTAGGTTTAGGCCTACATCTGATGGCCATCATTCAGGTAGGTACTTAACAGGGCCACAATTCTTGAAATATAAAGCTACAGGCATGACATTCACAGCATCATCTCACTTTTCTCTGCTGGTTACAAAACTATCAGATGTTTAGCCTTAGCCTGAGTGTGAAAAATTTTTTATGGAGGATTGATTTCTTAAAAAAAATCTAAATCTTAATTCCGCCCTTGTCTTTAAAGCTCTCTGTATGCCATATAAATCAATAAATCATGATTCATAGTATTTGTATTAGTAGTATTATGCCACCACCATCATCCATCAGCAGTCGGTGGAGATAGTGAAGGAATATAAATACCTCGGTACGCTCTTTGACAACTTATTGAGGTTCTCCTCTAACACGGATGAACTGCTCAAGAAATGTCACCGGAGTGAATACCTTCTTAGAAAGCCAAAATCATTCAATGTAAAGGAGGATATTCTCACTACATTTTATTATGCATTCATTAAAAATGTAATCACTTCTTTCACTTGCTGGTTTCACTCCATCACCCTGCAAAACAGAAATCGTCTGCTGTATGTGATCAAGGTTCAAAGGATCAAAAATCATTGGGCAACCTGTTTGGTCTCTCACCTCATTATGTGATCAACTGATGGTTTAAAACAGCTCGCAAATAATACATGACTCCACCCATGTGCTTTTTTCGGAGTTTGAGTGGCTCCCTTCAGGACACTGACTTTTGTTTTCCAGGCTGTCGGAGCCAGACGAGGAAGACAACCTTGATCCCCAGGGCTGTCCATCGCCTAAACGCTGAACATTAACCCCCACATGGCTTGAAACTGATGCTTGAAGCACAATTTATAAGCACTTTATTTAAAAGTACTTTATAATTCAGCACTTATAACTTTTTTAGCTGTTGAATGTGGTTGCATGGCCTGTGTATTGTTGATGGTTGTGTACTGTGTGTATGTTACTTTTTGTTGTTGTTTTTAAGTCTTTCAAGCTACTGTCATGCCTTTTTAATGGCGTGTTTACACATAGGCAAGACACGTTACGAATGTCATATTTGCGTCATTCTTGGTACATTCCTGACATTCTTGGTGTGACTTAATGCATCTGAATAAGTTTCTTAATAGTGCGTGTTGGTGTGTGATAGTTGTGATTTTCGTGGAGCATGTTTTTGGCTGTTAAAAAATCTTCCACAAATGTCACGCACCACCCTCGTTTCACCTCATGTCGTGGAGGTTGCAACTGAGTGTGTTGATCCGTCTTCATTAGTAGTGATACTTAATAGAGTGTGACAGCAACAATTAAACCCTGCTGCACCACATTCAGTTTCATTGCTGCAGTATGCTGAAGAAGGACAGTGACACCAAGTCGGCTAAAAATCTCGTTCCAGTGGTCATCAGGGTGCTCCTGCAGGTATTCCACCTGCTGCTGTGCCTGATGTTTGGGAAAACAAGCAAGACGAGACCCACGTGGAGCCACACATCTGGCTCTTTCAGTCTCCTCCTCCTTTCTGTGCCACTCCATGGCACAGAGCCCAGCTAAGCATGCAATCACAAAGTTCTTCTGCTGTGGATTTTGAGGAGCAAACTGGAAGAAACTGATTTGTTCAGCAACTGACGGTAGGATGAATATGGGGGTATGTGTGTGTGGAGACAATTCGCCTAATTCACAATGTGACAGAACGTAATGTTGTGCTGTTACACACAATAGTGTGCAACAACGCGGAACATTATTCTTGACCATGTGTAATGGTTCTCCAGCAACACGTACCATTAATCATAATGCGTGGTAACAGGTTGCAGCAGTTCCTGAGGACACCTGACACCTCTTCCCCAAATCATCACATTCGGCAAAGAATGTATACTTCGTGGCATTCGTGAGTTGCCGTCGTTATGTGTAATTGCAACATAAAATTGCCCCTTGGGGATAAATAAAGTGATCTGAATTTAATTGAATTTGATCACTGAGTGTGGGTCTTTACTAACGTTTTAGAACCACTGTTGAAGTACTCAGCTGTTTAGTGTGTCTGTAGAACCAAGTTTAATTAGGGGTGAATCTGAAATTTTGTGAAATTCAACCATATTTTTCATCATGTGTGATAAATAGCACCACTCTGAAACATTTTACAGTGAATCTTCATATTTCAGTACCAAAAACCTCAAAAGATTGAATTGGTGTTCTGTCTCCTTTATATGGAAAATCTATGTCAAAGAGGGGCCTAAAAGTGCCTTCGTGCAGCATTTTTGCCTTATAACATATATTATGTTGAAGCATTAAATGTGTCATTTTGCAGCTCAGGTAGAAAGCAGATGTTATTAAACCACACTGAATACCTGTTGAGACCAACACACCTAGTCTAGTGACACCACAAATATTCATAGTGATGTTATATTATAAGGAGAGTGTTTGGTACAGGTTCTGAAAAATCTCTACCTCAGAGTCTAACAGAACGCTTTGCTCTTTTGTGGGCTATTGGAGATTAAATTGCTTTGGTACCTAGAACTGTACTGCAAACCAGTATTTGTGAAGTATACTTTTCTGTTGTAAAAAAAGGATAGCAAGATCAAATCAAATCAAATCAATTTTATTTATATAGCGCCAAATCACAACAAACAGTTGCCCCAAGGCGCTTTATATTGTAAGGCAAAGCCATACAATAATTACGGAAAAACCCCAACGGTCAAAACGACCCCCTGTGAGCAAGCACTTGGCGACAGTGGGAAGGAAAAACTCCCTTTTAACAGGAAGAAACCTCCAGCAGAACCAGGCTCAGGGAGGGGCAGTCTTCTGCTGGGATTGGTTGGGGCTGAGGGAGAGAAACAGGAAAAAGACATGCTGTGGAGGGGAGCAGAGATCAATCACTAATGATTAAATGCAGAGTGGTGCATACAGAGCAAAAAGAGAAAGAAACACTCAGTGCATCATGGGAACCCCCGAGCAGTCTAAGTCTATAGCAGCATAACTAAGGGATGGTTCAGGGTCACCTGATCCAGCCCTAACTATAAGCTTTAGCAAAAAGGAACGTTTTAAGCCTAATCTTAAAAGTAGAGAGGGTGTCTGTCTCCCTGATCCGAATTGGGAGCTGGTTCCACAGGAGAGGAGCCTGAAAGCTGAAGGCTCTGCCTCCCATTCTACTCTTACAAACCCTAGGAACTACAAGTAAGCCTGCAGTCTGAGAGCGAAGCACTCTATTGGGGTGATATGGTACTATGAGGTCCATAAGATAAGATGGGACCTGATTATTCAAAACCTTATAAGTAAGAAGAAGAATTTTAAATTCTATTCTAGAATTAACAGGAAGCCAATGAAGAGAGGCCAATATGGGTGAGATATGCTCTCTCCTTCTAGTCCTTTCTAATTTTAGAGATATTGCGCAAATGCAAAAAAGCAGTCCTACATATTTGTTTAATATGCGCATTGAATGACATATCCTGATCAAAAATGACTCCAAGATTTCTCACACTATTACTAGAGGTCAAGGTAATGCCATCCAGAGTAAGGATCTGGTTAGACACCATGTTTCTAAGATTTGTGGGGCCAAGTACAATAACTTCAGTTTTATCTGAGTTTAAAAGCAGGAAATTAGAGGTCATCCATGTCTTTATGTCTGTAAGACAATCCTGCAGTTTAGCTAATTGGTGTGTGTCCTCTGGCTTCATGGATAGATAAAGCTGGGTATCATCTGCGTAACAATGAAAATTTAAGCAATGCTGTCTAATAATACTGCCTAAGGGAAGCATGTATAAAGTGAATAAAATTGGTCCTAGCACAGAACCTTGTGGAACTCCATAATTAACCTTAGTCTGTGAAGAAGATTCCCCATTTACATGAACAAATTGTAATCTATTAGATTAATATGATTCAAACCACCGCAGTGCAGTGCTTTTAATACCTATGGCATGCTCTAATCTCTGTAATAAAATTTTATGGTCAACAGTATCAAAAGCAGCACTGAGGTCTAACAGAACAAGCACAGAGATGAGTCCACTGTCTGAGGCCATAAGAAGATCATTTGTAACCTTCACTAATGCTGTTTCTGTACTATGATGAATTCTAAAACCTGACTGAAACTCTTCAAATAGACCATTCCTCTGCAGATGATCAGTTAGCTGTTTTACAACTACCCTTTCAAGAATTTTTGAGAGAAAAGGAAGGTTGGAGATTGGCCTATAATTAGCTAAGATAGCTGGGTCAAGTGATGGCTTTTTAAGTAATGGTTTAATTAGTTAATTTAATTAAGATGGCTACAGCCATGCAACCCTGCTCGTTGGACAGCACATGAAATCCAGTGATGGTTATAAAACCGCATACACCTGCAAATGTGAGGTGATGCCAATAAATTCTTCAGACAAGGAGTTGGTTGAACTCCTGTTTTTGTAAGATGAGATCAGCTGAGGGTCAAACAATCTGTTATCACCATCAGCAAGTTATTCTTTGGGGAAGGTGATGGTCTGACTGGAAAATCACTAAGGGCCCTTGGGCAAGGTCTTTAATCCTTATTGCTCCCGGTGTGTAGTGAGCGCCTTGTATGGCAGCACCCTGACATTGAGGTGAATGTGAGACATTATTTGTAAAGCCTTTGAGCATCTGATGCAGATGGAAAAGCTCTATATAAATGCAGTCCATTTACCTTTCTTGAAAAATTTGAATTCTTACAAAAGAATTGCTGTGATTGTGTGAAAAAAAAACCTGTAACAGGATCACTGCCGGCTGTTGACATGGCACCTCACAGGTTCTCACAAGCAAAACAGGACAGCATGACATACCTGGACAAAAATATTGTTCTTCATGTCAAAAGCAAACCAACTTCTTGGCTCTAGAATCATGTGTCTGGCAGATGTGAGTCAGACATGGATGGTGACTCAAGTCCAGATTATAGCCCAGCTATGAGTGTAATATTTTTAAATCATCTGCATATAGGCCTAGATGGAATGTTGCAACCATCTTATCATATAAACAACACAAAACTATAACCTCTAAGGGCCTATGACACTTTCTCTGTCTTAAAACTGGCAAAATGGTGGCCGATGGCATTTTTAGGCCTCACTTTGGCCTTGATTTTCAATATAAAGGAAACAGAACACCAGTGCAATAGTTTGAAGTTTTGACAACTAGCACACAAAGATTTGTTTCAAAAAGTTTCAGAGTGGTGCTATTTATCACACATGGTGAAAGATGTGGTTGAATTTCACTAAACTTCAGTTTTGCCCCTAGTTAAATTAGGTCCCGTGAACACATTAAACAGTTGAATACTTCAGTGATTTTAGCATGTCAGTAAAGATCCATACTACAAAATGAAACTATACTATTTTATAATGTTTTTATTAAAATGGTATAAAGAGGCAAAATTAAGATTTTTATTTTTTTTCAGGAATTCCACCCTCCATAAAATTGTCTACATTCAGACTAGGGATAAAAACATGATTGTTTTGCAAACAGCAGTGAAAAATGAGAAGTTCCTATGAATTTCATGCCTCTCGCTGTTATATTTCAAGAATTGTGACCTTGTGAAGTACCTACTTGAATGACAGCCATCAGATGTAGGCCAAAACCTACCCCCTTATAAAGGGGTATCAAAGCAAAATATGTACACATATTACCAAAAACTTGTTTCCTACCTTCTTTTTGTAATGACAAGTTGATATTTTTTGGGTTGTCTTGAATATGACAACTTGATATTAATCAAAGCGACATAACCAGAAAATGTCTTTGGCCTTTTTGGTCTTCAGTTGTATGCCAACTTGTCAACTTGTCATTACAAAAACCGAATGACACTTAATGACAGCAGTCATAAACATTTATGACATTGACATAATTTTTATGACACATTCATGACTGTGTCATGTAACAGTTGTGACAGTGTCATGTCACTATTATGATGATACCTTCAAGTAAAGTGTTACCTTATTTATTTTTCCATTAATTTTTGTTCATGTCAGCACAGTTTGTGTAGCCCTACATACTTGCTTTAAGGCTGTGATCTAATTGTTGATATGCTATACCTATACAATATTCCATTGTTTTAGAAAATAACCTGATCAAAGTGTTTGCAGTGAAACTCCTGTGAGACTTGTGTTTATTTTAAAAGCATATTATTTCAGTATGCAACTACCTTTTCATTTTGACAGCCCACCACATCTTAATGAAATGGGTTTAACTTGGATAGGGTAAAGTGACTCTTAGGATCTCAAGGATTCCTTGTGTGTTTTTAGTTTTATGGACTATCTAAAGCCAACAGCTAAAGCAAACAGTCACTATTCAGACTCCTTTTAGGGTATCTTTTGAATACATTTTTTTTTAAAATAGTGAGCCCCTCTAAAAATAAATAAATAAATAAAATATAATTTTTTTTTTTTTTTTTTTTTTTTGCACGAGGAGAGACATATTTGATTACAGCATTGAAGATTAAAGGCCAAGTTTTCCTGGAAAGAAGTGATGACTTACGGTGATAGCTAATGCAAGTGACCAGAAGCTTGAAAGAACCTGTTTTACAAATATTAAATTAAGTTCACCTCAGCCAATTTAGATATTTCATGAGATGTTTTTTTTGTCTCTGTAAGTTCAGCCTGTCTGCACAAATATAAATATGTATTGATATATGGTGACATTAAAACCCTTTACTTTGCATCACTCACAGGGACATAACAGATCAGGCATTAAATGTACTTTAGTGACTACTGAAATGAAGTATGGCTTAACTCTCAGGTTTTCAAAATGTCACTGTTATAACCCCCCCCCAAAAAAAACAAACAAACAAACAAAAAAAAACCTACTTAAACACACATAGCATCCTGAGAGTTAACTACATTTTATTAAAACATATTCTCCCCAAGTGAATGTGTTTGAGTACTACTTGGACAGTCATCCTAAGAGCATCAGACCTCTAGTTGATTCCAGCTTGATTCCACATAAGGCAATAAAATTTTGCAATATCACATTTGCCTTGGTTTGGCTTGCTTTGACACAACAAAATTTTAGCAGACCAAAACATGAAAATAAAAGCCACACTGACATATTGTAGCCCCCACTGGTCAGAAGTACTGTGTTTATATGAGGCGCTGTGCCTCATTTGGTCTCCATGTCAAGCCACAACTCATTCAGCATTGTCTCTGCAGTGCTGTGTTGGATAGTCAGTCTGTTGTGTCAGATTACATTCCCACCAAACATGAGCTCCATCAGAGTTTGAATAATGACCACCCCCTGCAAGCAGCACGGTCTGATTATTTTGATATGTGTGTTCACATGTGTCCAAACAAATCAAATTTTGGTCAGAAATTCACAAGGGTCTAACTAAAATACTCCAAATAAGGCAGGTGTGAAAACACCCAAATATTAAATTCAGTTTCAGCTGGTTAATATGATGACGGAATGTCATAACATTATTTTTGGGTGAGAATTGTGACTTCTCCAGTTTAAAAAATCAAATGACATAGAAGTCGATTTACACTCCTATCCTCACCTATGGTCATGAACTTTGGGTAAATGACTGAAAGAAGAAGAGAGGAGATACCAGTAGCAGAAGAGAGATTCCTCCATCAGTTATCTGGGCTTACACTCCTGGACAGGGTGAGAAGCTTGATTATCTGGTAGGGACTAGAGCCCCTAACCTCTTCTCATCAAAAGAGCCAGCTGAGGTAGGTTGGGCATCCAGTGAGGATGCCTCCAGTGACCTCCCTTGGGAGGTCTTCAAGACACGTCCAACTGGAAGGAGGCCCAGGACATACTGGAGGGATTATATTGTCCAGCTTGCTTGGGAACGCCTCAGGATCCCCTGGGAAGTGTTACAAGACTTGTCAGAGGTTAGGGAAATGTAGGATTAGCTGCTTGGTCTGCTGCCACTCTGACCCAGACCCAGGTCAGTGTCAGAAAATGATGATCATATGTGATATAGTAAATAAAAATCTAAATCTGTAAGGTATAAAATTGCAGCATCCTCAACCAGGATGGAATTTAAATTGTTGGTTAAACTGATTGAAGCTAAAGGTATCCACAGCAGCCAAAAAGGTTTATTATTATTAGTTAGAGTATCTGCAAGCTTGGTAAAATATCAAATTATGTTGGATTCACCAACAGCTACATGCAATTTGTATGGCCCCAGGGCCTACATAATACAACAAGATAACATGACCTGGCTCCATTAATCTAATTATGGCTTTTAATGGCTTCTAAGTGGTGTAAACCGGAGACCCAAATGAACTAAAATTAAAAAGTCAGATTGAAAATTAATTTATAAAATAAAGCTAATGCTCGAGCTTGCTCTGCATCAGAAGAATGAAATCATCACACCACTCTTCATGTGCACCATTTAAATGGAAAATCTAGGTTCCATTCTTTAAAATATCAGCCTTCCCCTTTAACAGCAAGTGTATGAGCTTTAGCCAAGATTTGGCAAGACTTAACACAGGCCAGTCATATCAAGGCTGTGTCTCAAAACAATTATGAACATGTTAAAAGCAGTAACCAAAGGAATTAATATTCAGTGGTTTAATGGATGGCATGCTTGAGGATTTTGTGTGTGTGTGTGTGTAAAAGTAAAAGTTAATCAGATTATGTTACATTGTAATACTCGGAATTGGATACAGATGACTTTTTATTTAGCAAGTAATCAATAACTACACTGGAATTCAGTTTTAAAGTCATCTTCCCAACACTGCCAAGCACTGTGTCAGTCGGGTGGAGCTACAATCCACCACTAATGTGGCTGATGGGAAACCACACGTTAATCATCACTGCACTCATAACACAAAGCACTGGCCTGACTGAGCAGGGAAGATGTGTATCCCTTCAGCCTGTCCTTTCTACAGCTTTCCATGCTAGATTTATGAATCCATAAACACAGGTCAAGTCAACTTTCAACACATCAAAGTCATATCTTTTTGTAGCCAAGTTGCACTGTGCCAGGCCTTCTGAAACTACAAAGCCACCGTCTCCTGTCCTGAGAGAGGAAATGAAGCTGAATTTGACTCTATAAATGTAATTGCATCCATTGGCTGTCTCCGTGGGATTGTTTGGCACAGCAGGTGTGTTGTATAGCTGCGGGATGGGATTTCCATTTGTCAGTTTCACCAGAACTGATCTCTGTTCTTCCAGTCTTGTTTCTCATTCCGGAGTGCCTTTTATAGATGTTAAAGTTTTAAACTCACTGGATATGTTCATATTGTTTCTCTGGGGAAGTTAATATGTGTCCTTTACGCTGTTTCAACTAGAGCAGCATTTATGCTGCTTTAAATCTGGCTAACATGCTTACTTCTTTATTGATCACTTCAAAAACCAAGCAAACAACAAAACCAGGATCCGGCTTCATAAAGCAGTCTAATCTTTCAGTCTGCTAAACTTACTTAGTCGACTATGGTTAGTCATCCAACATTATCCATCTAATCACCGTTTCACATCGATGGCTAAACTTGTAGATTGACCGTCTTACATTAGTCGTCGGTTTTCACGGGCATAACGGCCTCACGCCTACCTTTGCCAAGAGATGGCTCCAATGCCTGACAGTTTTGTTTTCTTCTGGGTTAGTTGCTGTCATCAACTATCCAGCCCTTGTTTCGTTAACTGGTTTTATGAACATTTACGGACACATACAAACTGCTTATCACTTAGCCTATCAGTTTCACTCTTCAGTTTCTTCTTCTACACTTTCGTGAAGCTTTTTGTGCACACGACGCTGCTCTTCGTAACACTGACCCTCGGTGGCTAATGTGAGAACTGTCACAAACACATTATGACAGTCGTCTGTTGCAACCATAGCCAAAAGTGGAGGAAGCTCACCTTTTGAAGGAATACGAGTGATGTAGGGGTGCTCTTGAGTGTTCCATCAAGTGGTAGTACCTGATAGCCATCATTTTTTGAGATAAGACACTGATGTTTTTTGATTAAAATAAGATTGCCCTCCACTATACCAGGCTAAAAACCTTAGTCGGGTAAGGCGAAACGTGAGCCGACTAGGTGCTTTGTGCAATGACTAACATAAAAAAAAAAAAAAAAAAAGTCAACTAACTGAGTTTATTTAACTAAACAAGATTAGACTTATTTATGAAACTGGGCCCAGGCAACAAACAAAGTATCCCTTCCCACTATTTTCCAGTCTCCTTCTGTGTTGCAGAGATCTCCTTTGAAGAAATCCACTCCTGCTCTGTGTGAGTTCCCATCTCAATAATTTATTGTAGATATGTCTTTTAACATTAACAAATATTTTTAACAAAATATGAATTTACAACATTTTGCACCAGGATTTTGTTATGATACAATGTGTTGACATCATCATCATGTTCTTTAGTATTCTCTTGTGTTCAGCCTTCTCACTCGAAGGACATGTTGGTTTCATTTTTTAGCATATGGCTGAACCATTTGGCATAGACAATAGAAAAATCTGTTTTATTTTTCCTACAGATTTCCGCTACAGTCAGAAGGACCAGAAGGACAAGCAGTGATGTAGCAGGAGACAGAAACTGACGTCTGTATTTTCTCAAACATTTCCCTAATGGTCTGTCGGTCTCTGTATTTTTGCTTGAGTAGCATCAGATACTTTATGTATATATATATATACCTCAGGTTGAATTTAGCTTAAATCAAACCCTGCTACTGGTGTATCAGCACACACAGCACACAGAGGAGAGAAGGAAAACCATCTAAGCAAGTCAAGATAAATTGTCTTCTTCATGTCATCATTTGCTCATTCTCAACAATATCTTCTAAATTTGATGACATTAATTAGGAGTTAGAATTAATGTATTCTAAAGCCACTGCTTGTTAATGAATGGCTCATTAAATATGGCTGCAATGTCTACTTTTCTCTCCTATATGGCAACATTAGTAATGAAAATCACTTATCTGGATTATCTGGTGTGTGTAGACCCATGGTTTTCAAGTCATGTTGCAAATTTTAACATTGACAGCTGCATTTTCTTGGCTGACTTTATGGCTGTGCTACAAGCAACAGTGAGTAAATGACTGAAAATGGAGCTCATTGCTGTGTCACCATGATGGTGTCCCCATGGACACACTGTAATGGGGAAGACATGTGTGACCAGTGCAGAGAGCAGACCAGATGATGGAAGTTTAGACTTCTTTGTTATGACAGACTCAGGAAAATAGTCTAGGAACAAAAACAGATGTCCGTGAGGTGACAGCCTGGATGGTAAGACAGGGTATGAGCAGAGTTCAGGAACACGGGTGATCAGACCACACAGGTAACAGTCTTTCAAGGCAGGCAGCAAAGATTCATCCAATAACAGGAAAAAGGTCAATAACTAAGCGTTTTGATACCAAGTATCAGTCCAAACCAGCAAAACAAAATCAGGAACACAGGATGGCAGAAAAGGTCAGTAACGGGACAGCAGCAACACGATGAGAGACACTAGGAACATGTGGGAAAACAATTAAAACCCAGCACCATGAATGACACATGAAGAAATGAACATACTCTGAGAAAAGATAACAATTAGAACAGCTGTAACAATCTGATTGAACACACACAAGATGGGATAGTGGGATAATGCAGAAAGAAGACACCAGAGGGAGCCAGAGAAGAATAAAACACATGAATAATGATATACCATGGACAGAATAATGGAGAAAAAACATGAAAATGACAAGCAGGTTGGTCAGAAACGTTTGGACACAAATGCGAGGCCTACACAAACAACTCTGGCTGGTAAAGGGCTTTCATGGTGTGGATGACAGTGTTCAGTACACAAAGAGGCAGTCCAAAAAACACAGCAGTCCAAAAATCATCAGGCTTAAGGGTGGTCGTTCAAACAGGCAGGAGGTCATAAACAAAATGAGGCAAACAGGACTATGGAACACGAAGAACAGAGCTGGAGAGAAGGCACAAGGTGCATCAATCTGGTGAGGACTAGCAGCACCCAGTGATTTTATATAACCCCAAGTGATGAGCTGAAAATTAGGAACAGGTGCGTTTGAAAAGCACCAGAACAAGGGAGTGGCCAGAGACAGAGAAAATAACACAAGAGACCAAAAAGCAAAACAGAAAATATGGTAAAATCTCAGACCCTGACAGAAATAGAACAACACAGTGACCAGACCCACACAACAAACCACTTAAAGGACATCCCACAACCCCAGTCTCCCCCAATCATAGACGACATGTCCCAGATCAGACAAAATCCATGTTCATGACTAATAGTAGAAAAAACACATATCGTAACATTAACCTTAAATTGACTCTAGACCGTAAGTGTAATATAGCCGTAATGTACTCTTAAACTTAACTGTAACCTTAACCTATCCCCCTCTGACCTGAACTGAACATGAAGATGAATCTGACCCTAACTTTAACATAACACTAACCTCAACCTGACTTTAACCTATCCTTAACTGTAACCCAACCATGCACAATGACATAAACCCAATCTAACCTCAACATAACCCTAAATTTAACGCTAACTGTATGCTAATGCCAGTGGTGGGCACAGTTCAGCTAATCCTTTAACAGATAATTATCGAAGCTAATGTTTTTGCTACTGCATTAGCTTTTCAGATAAGTTTTAATACCATCATTGGACCTGTTATCTTCTGATAAATTTAGTTCTGATAACTTTCAATCCAATAACATTTTTTTTTTCTGGTAAAGTGAGCAAAGTTTGATGTCAAAAACATTTGTAAACCCAAAAATCAAACATTTTAGTCTGTCTGTTGTGTGTTTGTAGCAGACTGGCTGCCTGTCACTTGCTGATGATGTCATCATTAAGCGTAAACTGTGATTGGCTGGTCAACGCAGGGAGCATTGCGGGTAGGGTAGTTCAGATTCACTTTGGACATTACAGTGAGTGAGTCCGCTCGACACAAAAACAAAGTGGACTAATTTTAAGAGTATTTTGTTTTATTTCTTTGTGGCTGTAATTTAATCACCAAGACTCAGTGGGGGAGAAGAGCTCTCATGGTGCAGCTGTGTGTACAGAGGGACTAATCTTCATGTTTAGACACTGTTTTGGATTTTTAAAAAGGACGCTTTTTGTGGATTATTTATTCTGATGAATCCCACTGAAACTAACAGGTAAGAATTTATATTTACTACATGTATTTTATTTTGCCAATCAATGCATTAATGGACATATTTTGGTTGTTTAAGCCACAGGGTTCAAAGCCTGTGAAAAAAGCAGCAACTTTTTAGTTTGTAAATGATGGTGTATCTAATACCGAGATAAACTGTGACTTCTGATTCTGTGTTTTACTGCTTTTGAAAGATGATGACAGTTTTTATTTTTATTTTTATTTTATTCATTCATTTTTTTGCATTCTTATGTGTTTGTGATCCTTGAATTTACCCAGCAGCGAATGGTGAACATGAAACTGGTTTTTCAGAAACCGACAGTGTAATCTGATGTGGCCACGTTCGAATCAATACTAAAAGTTATCGGTTATATCTGAAATAAAGATCAAATTGTTAGCAGTTTATTGTTTTAGCATCATAAAAGATAACTTTTCAGTTATTAGATTAATTGTTAGGGCGGCATGGTGGTTTAGTGGTTAGCACTGTTGCCTCACAGCGAGGAGGTTGTGGGTTCAATTCCCGTGGCCTTTCTGTGGAGTTTGCATGTTTCCTCCGGGTGCTCCGGTTTCCTCCCACATCCAAAGACATGCGGGTTAGATGGATTGGAATCTTTACATTGTCCTTAGGTGTGCGTGTGGGTGTGTCTGTGTTTGTCTGTTTGTGGCCCTGTGGCAGACTGGCGTCCTGTCCTGGGTGTACCCTGCCTCATGCCCTATGACTGCTGGGATAGGCTCCAGCCCCCACGACCCTTAATTGGGCTAAGCGGTAGAAGATGGATGGATGGATGGATTAATGGTTATCAAAGCTAACTTTTTGGTTAGCTGTGCCCACCACTGCCTAACACTAACTTCAACCTGTGCAGAACTTATGTGTATAATTTATCCGGAACAATCAAACGAACCTAATCTGAACCTGACTACAACACTTATCTGTAACCTTAACCTAACATGAACTTTTACCTGTCCCTAACCTAACTGGATCTGTAATCTAACCATAATATCAACCTTAACCCTAATGTAACTTTACCCTAACCCTATCTCTGAATTTTACCTTAACTGCAAGATTAATCCCAATCTTAGGGCCCCTTCACACAGAGTACAATAAGTACAACTCAGGGCAACTCACCGCGTAACAGCTTGTATGAGCGAACCACGAAAACATGCAGGCATGCACGATGCCACTGCGACGGTTTGTGCACAGGGGAACTGTGCGAGCTGTGAAGAAAAAAAAAAAAAATATATATATATATATATATATATATATATATATATATATATATATATATATATATATATATATATATATATATATATATATATATATATATATATATATATGCTGTGACAGTTCCGTGCACACTGGAACACAGCTGCTGTGAAAATAAAAAAATAAAAAACACATATACCACCCACAGAAATTGAACCTGCACTTTCCAAAAGCTCTGACTGCCAGTCCGAAACTTTACCACTGAGCTACCACTGCTGTCCTGTGAAAGGTGCAGGAAAAGGCCTGATATCAAGAAGGACATGGACTTATTTTTAAAAAATCCAACCACACAACCATATAAACACATCACATTTCACTGAGTCCCTCTTATCAAGCGGGCAATACAAGTATGATCCGAGTGTTCCTCTGTAGATGACCTATGGTCACAGATGTACAGTCATGAAATGACATGAATCAGAAGCAGGGCACTCTTATGTCCACATCTACTGGTCCGGTGTGTCCAGCCGGCACCTAGCGCATCAGGCAGGACATGCACCTCTTGTGGACAGCGCACTGCAGGACACTGACGGCGTCATGTGGAACAGAGCTCACATGGGTAGCATGACATTCAGCTCGAGCGCTGCGTGTTATGATCTGATGGTCTGCAGCCCATTGCAACAGTGATATATGTTTTTATGTATGCCCACAGCAGCTGTTACTTCATGTCCACTCAAACATGATACGTGTTCCCCAGCCGTGACGTCCAGAACCACAGATCTCCATAGCCGCTCTTGTGGGTGGCCACAACCCCTGTCAGTTCATCACACACACCAATGTGTCACTGTGTCTGTTTGCAAAGCCACACTCGTGAGACACTTAGACAAATTTCACATCCAGCTCTACCGTGATCGTCTGCTGACTGTTGTCATGTTAATAGTACGAATGGCCACATATTGTTACATTGTCATTCTGATCCATCGTCTGTTCCCATACGATTAAACAGCCAAGTCAAAAGAGAATATTTTTGCCTCATATAGGAGTTGTGATGCCTGTGCATACACTGTCCCATGTATCGCTGTAGATGAAATATACTGTATGCTTGTACACTCCGATGCTGCACAGCGACCATTTTTGTCATATTTTTAGATCATGATGATGTTTTGCTGCACAAAGTCGAAGTAATATCCTGGAATCACACAGGGTGAATGCAACAGGGCCCCTTGCATCTTGATCAGTGGGACAACTTTTGCTTGCAGGAAAATTATAATGTCTGGGCATAAATTATTAGATGTTATGGCCCACACAATGATGACTGTGGAGGTGATTAAAAGCTAAAAACATCAGCTCAAATATCATGATTTCCAGCATAACTCAACTCTTGATGCATCAAAGAAATTAACAGCTGGACTTCTGCTGCGTTAGTCATCATTATATATTGCTGTTGATTTGACTTTGTGAAACTTCAAATCTGAATTGAACAGCTTATTGTGGACCCAAAGCGTCTTTTTTCCGAGAAGTGAAAGCTTAGCAAGGAAAACAAAGGATAAGACAAATCAAAATCAATATTTCTTCAAGGGAGTTGTCCAAGAACTGCATATCATTAAAACTCAAATATTTTCACAACAAAGATATCAGAGCTGAAAGCTACAATGTGACTTGATGTGTTTTAAATCTACAATGTGTTCTTGGTTAGCTTATGTAAATCCTCACTCTGCAAGATCCACATTACACTGTTATCCAGAAAAGGTATCCCTGTATTAACCCCTAGAGCCCTAAAGGTATTTTCTGGATTTTACCATACCTAAAAAAAAAAAAAAAAAATCCCCTTTTAAGGTACTTTCTTTTAGTATAAGTCCCACATATGCATATCAAAATGTTCCGAACAATCTCAATTTTCTGAATGTGAGACACATCTATACACACTGATCTTTGAATAGAAGTATGAGGAAAAGTTGACCAAGACACAAGAGCATCACTGGGATTCAAGGATTAACCAGCCGTGAGGTATGATAGATTACATGCAATTGGCTGCAGTACATAATAAGGATAAAAAAAAAAGAAAAAGAAAGAAACCCCCACAGCAACATTCCACTACAATTACAGAGTGATTATGAATACACAGTTAAAAAAGAGGATTATTTTATGGATAAAACAATTTACTGTCCATCAACATAACAAATCGATTGTCACACTGTTGTCAAATTTTTCAGAGTGAAAGATACTGCTGCACCAGATGGACAAGAATGGAATGCTGTCTTCTCTAAAGCCACATATGCTGTCTCATAGCTGAGTGAATAACTCATCTCACCTTAATAATAAAGTGCAGTTTGTGTCAGTCCAGCACAAATCAATCTATTTTATTGTTAGCTCATGGAAAAAGCACCACACCATTATTAAAACACTATTCATAAGATCAGCTTGGAAAGAATTCAAATTATTGCAGAGAGATTGTGACTCAACATTTACTAATTCCAAATTGTGTAACAGCATAAACAAACAGATGACTAGTGAATGCCTAACCTCACATGTAAACCAGTGAATAAAAATACAGCAGAGATACACATTGCAACATCTTCAGCTCTGCCACCTCCACCTCCAGCTCTGCCTCCTGTCTTTTTGTTGGTGCCACCATCTATAAGCCAAACAACATATCTCATCTCACCACTGTCTTGTAAACGTTCCCCTTCACTCTTGCAAATTATTATCACAAATTATTCCTGCCACCTTTCTCCACCCACTCCACCCCGCCTGCACTCTCTTCTTGACCTCTCTACCACACTCTCCATTACTTTGAACAGTTGACCCCAAGTATTTATACTCACCTACTTTCACCACTTCTCCTCCTTGTAACTGCACTATTCTACTGGGCTCCCTTTCATTCACAGACATGTACTCAGTCTTCCTCCTACTGACTTTCATCCTCCTTCTCTCCAGAGCATATCTCCACCTTTCCAGGCTAGACCAGGGGTGGGCAATCATGCGCCATGAAGGGCCAAGACACTGCAGTTTTTCCTTGCCACCAATTACCACAATGGGTGATTTCATGAATGATCAGGTGATTTCATTGATGATCAGGTGCTTATGTTCAGGGGAGAAGCTCATCAGCAAATCCACCTGCTGAGGTGATTGTTGCAAGGAAAGTCTGCACTGTCTTGGCCCTCAATGCCTACCCTGGGCTTGACTCAACCTATTCTCCACTCTCACTACAGATCACAATGGTATCTACAAACATTATAGTCCATGGAGTCAGTCAACCTGTCCATCACCATTGCAAACAAGAAAGGACTCAGAGCTGATCCTTGGTGTAATACACCTGTACCTGAATGCGCCTTTCATTCCCACTGCACATCTCACCACTGTCACACTAAATGGACTGCATTTATATAGTGCTTTTCCATCGGCATCAGACACTCAAATCGCTTACAATTATGCCTCACATCACCCATTCACATAAAAACACTCACACATCAATGTCAGGGTGCTGCCATGCAAAGTGCTCACTACACACTGGGAGCAATTTAGGGATTAAGTACCTTGCCCAAGGGCACTTAGTGATTTTCTGGTCAGGCTGGGGTTTGAACCGAGGATCCTCTGATCTTAAGCCGTTAACCACAAGACACTTAACCACGAGACCATCACCCCCCTATCCTTGTACACTATCCTAGTAAATGTGCTGGACTACCCTCACACAACTCTCTCCCACTCCAGACTTCTTCATGCAATACCACAACTCTTCTCTTGGCACCCTGTCATAAGCTTTCTCTGAATCCACAAACAATGTAACTCCTTCTGGTCTTCTCTATACTTCTCCATCAGTATTCTCAGAGCAAACATTGCATCTGCAGTGCTCTTTCTCATCAGGAAACCATATTGCTGCTCACAGATCTTCACCTGATTTATAAGTCTACTACTCTTTCCCATAACTTAATGCTGTGGCTGATCAACTTTATGCCTCTGTACTTACTGCAGCTCAGCACATCACTCTTGTTCTTAAAAATAGGAACCAGCACACGTCATCAGGCATCCTCTCATTTTCCAAGATTTTATTAAAAAATCTGGTTACAAACTCCACTGCCATCTCTCCAAGAAATTTCCATGCCTCCACCGGAATGTCATCTGGACAAACTGCCTTTCCACTCTTCATCCTTTTCATTGCTGCCCTCACTTCATCCTTACTTATTCCTTATATTTCCTGATTTACTTTCTCCACATCATCCCGACTTTTCTCACTCTCATTTTCTTTCTTAATCAGCTCCTCAAAATATTCGCTCCACCTTCTCAACACACTCTCCACGCTTGTCAGCACATTACCATCTGCATTTTTTACCTGCTGCACATCCTTTCCAACTCTGTCCCTTTGTCTGGCCAGTCGGTACAAGTCCTTTTCTCCATCCTTACTATTCAACTTCTTATACAGCTCGATAAATGCCTTTTTCTTACCTATTGTCACTTCTCTTTTCACCTTCCACGGCATCTCCTTGTATACCTCTCTACTTTTTTCATCTCTCCGAGTATCCCAATTCTTTTTTGCCAACCTCTTTCTCCTTATGCTTTCCTGAACATCTTTGTTCCACCACCAAGTCTCCTTGTCTTCCTTCCGCTGTCCAGATGTCACACAATACCTTACTAGCTGTCTCCCTCCCCACATCTGCAGTACTCTTCCAGTTGTTCAAAATTGCTTCCCCACCATTCAGTGCCTCTCTCATCTGCTCACTGAATGTCACACAACAGTCTTCCTCCTTCAGCTTCCACCCTCTGATCCGTTGCTGAGCTCTCACTCTCCTCTTCTTCACCTCTAAAGTTATCCTACAAACCAGCATCCTATGCTGCCGAGTTACACTCTCTCCATATACTCTCTAATTTCTTTTAGCTTCCATCTCCTACACAAAATACACTTTTCTCCACTCTTATGTCACCCTGTGCTCCTCCCTTTTCTTAAAGTAGGTGTTCACCACAGCCATTTCCATCCTTCTTGCAAAATCAACTACCATCTGTCCTTCCACATTTCTGTCCTTGGTACCATATCTCTACATTGGCCTCTACTGGTGGTTGGCTCTCACTGCGGTATTGTATCACTTCCTGTTCCAGAGCACAGCGGTGTTTTGCTGTATCTGTTAGCTGTTTAATCTGTGCAGTTAGATTGATCTAGTTAACTAGATAACAATTTGTTTCACAGTGTAATCTTCACGTGCCTTAACTAAAGCACTCCCTCTGCTGAATCACCTCTAAATTATTTAGACATTATTCACTTTGTGTGTTTTTAGGAATCCGCTAGCTTAGCGCAGCTACTAGCTCTTAGCCGGTTTAGCATGGCGGCTTCTCTTTTCTGCTCTGGGTGTGAAATGTTTAGTTATTCCTTGGCCTCCTTTAGCAGTAATGGTACTTGTAATAAGTGTAGCTTATTGTAGCTTTGGAGGCCAGGCTGGGCGAATTGGAGACTCGGCTCTGCACCTTGGAAAATCCTACAGCTAGCCAGGCCCCTGTAGTCGGTGCGGACCAAGGTAGCTTAGCCACCATTAGTTCCCCTCCGGCAGATCCCGAGCAGCCGGGAAAGCAGGCCGACTGGGTGACTGTGAGGAGGAAGCGTAGTCCTAAACAGAAGCCCCGTGTACACCGCCAACCCGTTCACATTTCTAACCATTTTTCCCCACTCGGCAACACACCCGACGAGGAACAAACTCTGGTTATTGGAGACTCTGTTTTGAGAAATGTGAAGTTAGCGACACCAGCAACCATAGTCAATTGTCTTCCGGGGGCCAGAGCAGGCGACACTGAAGGAAATTTGAAACTGCTGGCTAAGGCTAAGCGTAAATTTGGTAAGATTGTAATTCACGTCGACAGTAATGACACCCGTTTACGCCAATCAGAGGTCATTAAAATTAACATTGAATCGGTGTGTAACTTTGCAAAAACAATGTCGGACTCTGTAGTTTTCTGTGGGCCCCTCCCCAATCGGACCGGGAGTGACATGTTTAGCCGCATGTTCTCCTTGAATTGCTGGCTGTCTGAGTGGTGTCCAAAAAATGAGGTGGGCTTCATAGATAATTGGCAAAGCTTCTGGGGAAAACCTGGTCTTGTTAGGAGAGACAGCATCCATCCCACTTTGGATGGAGCAGCTCTCATTTCTAGAAATCTGGCCAATTTTCTTAAATCCTCCAAACCGTGACTATCCAGGGTTGGGACCAGGAAGCAGAGTTGTGTCTTACACACCTCTCTGCAGCTTCTCTGCCACTGCCATCCCCTCATTACCCCATCCCCGTAGAGACGGTTCCTGCTCCCAGACCACCAATAACCAGCAAAAATCTATTTAAGCATAAAATTTCAAAAAGAAAAAATAATATAGCACCTTCAACTGAACCACAGACTAAAACAGTTAAATGTGGTCTATTAAACATTAGATCTCTCTCTTCTAAGTCCCTGTTAGTAAATGATATAATAATTGATCAACATATTGATTTATTCTGCCTTACAGAAACCTGGTTACAGCAGGATGAATATGTTAGATTAAATGAGTCAACACCCCCGAGTCACACTAACTGCCAGAACGCTCGTAGCACGGGCCGAGGCGGTGGATTAGCAGTAATCTTCCGCTCCAGCTTATTAATTAATCAAAAACCCAGACAGAGCTTTAATTCATTTGAAAGCTTGTCTTTTAGACTTGTCCATCCAAATTGGAAGTCCCAAAAACCAGTTTTATTTGTTGTTATCTATCGTCCACCTGGTCATTACTGTGAGTTTCTCTGTGAATTTTCGGACCTTTTGTCTGACTTAGTGCTTAGCTCAGATAAGATAATTATAGTGGGCGATTTTAACATCCACACAGATGCTGAGAATGACAGCCTCAACACTGCATTTAATCTATTGTTAGACTCGATTGGCTTTGCTCAAAATGTAAATGAGTCCACCCACCACTTTAATCATACCTTAGATCTTGTTCTGACTTATGGTATGGAAATTGAAGACTTAACAGTATTCCCTGAAAACCCCCTTCTGTCTGATCATTTCTTAATAACATTTACATTTACTCTGATGGACTACCCAGCAGTGGGGAATAAGTTTCATTACAGTAGAAGTCTTTCAGAAAGCGCTGTAACTAGGTTTAAGGATATGATTCCTTCTTTATGTTCTCCAGTGCCATATAACAACACAGGGCAGAGTAGCTACCTAAACTCTGTGAGTGAGATAGATTATCTCGTCAATAGTTTTATATCCTCATTGAGGACAACTTTGGATGCTGTAGCTCCTCTGAAAAAGAGAGCCTTTAATCAGAAGTGCCTGACTCTGTGGTATAACTCACAAACTCGTAGCTTAAAGCAGATAACCCATAAGTTGGAGAGGAAATGGCGTCTCACTAATTTAGAAGATCTTCACTTAGCCTGGAAAAAGAGTCTGTTGCTCTATAAAAAAGCCCTCCGTAAAGTTAGGACATCATACTACTCATCACTAATTGAAGAAAATAAGAACAACCCCAGGTTTCTTTTCAGCACTGTAGCCAGGCTGACAAAGAGTCAGAGCTCTATTGAGCCGAGTATTCCTTTAACTTTAACTAGTAATGACTTCATGACCTTCTTTGCTAATAAAATTTTAACTATTAGAGAAAAAATTACTCATAACCATCCCAAAGACATATCGTTCTATTAGACCCCATTCCTACCAGGCTGCTCAAGGAAGCCCTACCATTAATTAATGCTTCAATCTTAAATTTGATCAATCTGTCTTTATTAGTTGGCTATGTAACACAGGCTTTTAAGGTGGCAGTAATTAAACCATTATCACTTGACCCAGCTATCTTAGCTAATTATAGGCCAATCTCCAACCTTCCTTTTCTCTCAAAAATTCTTGAAAGGGTAGTTGTAAAACAGCTAACTGATCATCTGCAGAGGAATGGTCTACTTGAAGAGTTTCAGTCAGGGTTTAGAATTCATCATAGTACAGAAACAGCATTAGTGAAGGTTACAAATGATCTTCTTATGGCCTCAGACAGTGGACTCATCTCTGTGCTTGTTCTGTTAGACCTCAGTGCTGCTTTTGATACTGTTGACCACAAAATTTTATTACAGAGATTAGAGCATGCCATAGGTATTAAAGGCACTGCGCTGCGGTGGTTTGAATCATATTTATCTAATAGATTACAATTTGTTCATGTAAATGGGGAATCTTCTTCACAGACTAAGGTTAATTATGGAGTTCCACAAGGTTCTGTGCTAGGACCAATTTTATTCACTTTATACATTCTTCCCTTAGGCAGTATTATTAGACAGCATTGCTTAAATTTTCATTGTTACGCAGATGATACTCAGCTTTATCTATCCATGAAGCCAGAGGACACACACCAATTAGCTAAACTGCAGGATTGTCTTACAGACATAAAGACATGGATGACTTCTAATTTCCTGCTTTTAAACTCAGATAAATCTGAGGTTATTGTACTTGGCCCCACAAATCTTAGAAACATGGTGTCTAACCAGATCCTTACTCTGGATGGCATTACACTGACCTCTAGTAATACTGTGAGAAATCTTGGAGTCATTTTTGATCAGGATATGTCATTCAATGACATATTAAACAAATATGTAGGACTGCTTTTTTGCATTTGCGCAATATCTCTAAAATTAGAAAGGTCTTGTCTCAGAGTGATGCTGAAAAACTAATTCATGCATTTATTTCCTCTCGGCTGAACTATTGTAATTTATTATTATCAGGTTGTCCTAAAAGTTCCCTGAAAAGCCTTCAGTTAATTCAAAATGCTGCAGCTAGAGTACTGACAGGGACTAGAAGGAGAGAGCATATCTCACCCATATTGGCCTCTCTTCATTGGCTTCCTGTTAATTCTAGAATAGAATTTAAAATTCTTCTTCTTACTTATAAGGTTTTGAATAATCAGGTCCCATCTTATCTTAGGGACCTCATAGTACCATATCACCCCAATAGAGCGCTTCGCTCTCAGACTGCAGGCTTACTTGTAGTTCCTAGGGTTTGTAAGAGTAGAATGGGAGGCAGAGCCTTCAGCTTTCAGGCTCCTCTCCTCTGGAACCAGCTCCCAATTCAGATCAGGGAGACAGACACCCTCTCTACTTTTAAGATTAGGCTTAAAACTTTCCTTTTTGCTAAAGCTTATAGTTAGGGCTGGATCAGGTGACCCTGAACCATCCCTCAGTTATGCTGCTATAGGCGTAGACTGCAGGGGGGTTCCCATGATGCACTGAGTGTTTCTTTCTCTTTTTGCTCTGTATGCACCACTCTGCATTTAATCATTAGTGATTGATCTCTGCTCCCCTCCACAGCATGTCTTTTTCCTGGTTCTCTCCCTCAGCCCCAACCAGTCCCAGCAGAAGACTGCCCCTCCATGAGCCTGGTTCTGCTGGAGGTTTCTTCCTGTTAAAAGGGAGTTTTTACTTCCCACTGTCGCCAAGTGCTTGCTCACAGGGGGTCGTTTTGACCGTTGGGGCTTTTCCGTAATTATTGTATGGCTTTGCCTTACAATATAAAGAGCCTTGGGGCAACTGTTTGTTGTGATTTGGCGCTATATATAAATAAATAAATAATATCTACCCATTACTTCCTCATCACCTCTGTTCTCATTGCCAACATGCCCGTTGAAGTCCGCTCTTATCACCACTCTTTCATTGCTTTGGTACACTCTAAACATCACCTCATCTAACTCACTCCAGATATCTTCTTTCTCCTTCATCTCGCTACCAACCTGTGGGGCATATGTACTCATGATATTCATCACCACCCCTTCAATTTGCAACTTCACACAAATCACCCTGTCTACTTTTCTCCTCTCTATCATGTAAGCCTTCTTTCTCCCTTTACCAGTCATACTGCCAGCATTCAAAGTCCCGGCTCGCACTTCCACTCTTCTAGTTTTCATCTACTCCCACTGTCTCTAGACATGTTTTCCTCCTTTCCTTCTTTTCACCCAACAGTAGCCCAATTTCCGCTGGTGCCCTATTTGGCAACAGCACTGGTGGTAGTCGTTGTTAACCTCGGCCTTGACCGATCTAGTATGGAAGTTAGATTGGTTATTTGCATCTTTAATTTTGGCGTGTTTTATACCGGATGCCCTTCCTGATGCAACCCTCCTCATTTATCTGAGCTTAGGACTGGTTCTCAGAATGTACTGTGGTACATGCAGTTGTTAAATAAGTTGCTGCAGTCATTGTCCACAAACAGATAAAATAAACAGGGAAGTGAGTAAATGACCATTATTTTACAGTGGGACAAAGTGAAATGCGACATTTTTGAAAGTTATATGCTTTTAATTCATGGAGGTTTTGCCTTTATTTTGTTTTTAATGAAGAAAAGTGAGCAATGCTGCAGTGAAATTTGTCATTTTATTTTCTTTCATTAATGTATCCTAAACTGAATATATTTGATTTAATGCCAAAACTCACCTGGCTGGGAGTAATCTGCAGTCAACTAACCCCCGTCCAGTCTGTGGCATGGATTCTCGTTCACTTCACACTATGGTATCCAGAGCTAAGCACCGACCTGATGAGCCTCAGGCTGTGCAAAGGACTCTTGTACTACTGTTGTACAAACAACTCAAATTCCTATGAAGTTGGGACGTTGTGTAAAATGTAAATAAAAACAGAAATCCCCTTCAATCTATCTTCAATTGAATACACCACAAAAACAAGATATTTAATGTTCAACCTGATAAAAATTACTGTTTTTGTGCAAATATTTGCTCATTTTGAAATGGATGCCTGCAACATGTTTCAAAAAAGCTGGGACAGTGGTATGTTTACCACTGTTTTACATCACCTATCCTTCTAACAACACTCAATAAGCATTTGGGAACTAAGGACACTAATTGTTGAAGCTTTGTAGGTGGAATTCTTTCCCATTCTTGCTTGATGTACGATTTCGGGGTCTCTGTTGTCGTATTTTGCGCTTCATAATGCGCCACACATATTCAATGGGCGACAGGTCTGGGCTGCAGACAGGCAAGCTTAGTACCCGCACTCTTTTACTACGAAGCCATGCTGTTGTAACATGTGCAGAATGTGGCTTGGCATTGTCTTACTGAAATAAGCAGGGACGTCCCTGAAAAAAGACATTGCTTGGATGGCAAAACCTGCTCCAAAACCTGGATGTACCTTTCAGCATTGATGGTGCCATCACAGATGTGTAAGTTGCCCATGCCATGGGCACTAACACACTCCCATACCATCACAGATACTGGCTTTTGAACTTTGCTCTGGTAACAACCTGGATGGTCTTTTTCCTCTTTTGTCCAGAAGACATGATGTACATGATTTCCCAAAAAAAAAAATGAAATGTGGACTCATCAGATCACAGCACACTTTTCCACTTTGTGTCTGTCCATTTCAAATGAGCTTGGCCCAGAGAAGGTGGCGGCATTTCTGGATGTTGTTGATGTATGGCTTTCACTGTACATGGTAGAGTTTTAACTTGCACTTGTAGATGTAGAAGAACTGTGTTAACTGACAATGGTTTTCTGAAGTGTTCCTGAGCCCACGCGGAAAGATCCTTTATACAATGATGTTGGTTTTTAATGCAGTGGCATCTCAGGGATTGAAGTTCATGGGCATTCAATGTTGGTTTTTGGCCTTCTCGCTTACGTGTAAAAAGTTCTCCAGTTTCTCTGAATCTTCTGATTATATTATGGACTGTAGATGATGGAATCCCTAAATTCCTTGCAATTGAACATTGAGAAACATTGTTCTTAAATTGTTGGACTATTTTATCACACAGTTGTTCACAAAGTGGTGATCCTCACACCATCTTTGCTTGTGAATGGCTGAGCCTTTTGGGGATGCTCCTTTTATACCCAATCATGACACTCGCCTATTTCCAATTAGGTGTTCTTTGAGCATTCATCAACTTTCCCAGTCTTTTGTTGCCCTGTCCCAACTTTTTTGAAATGTGTTGCAGGCATCCATTTCAAAATGAGCAAATATTTACACAAAAACAAAAAAGTCTATCGGTTTGAACATTAAATATCTTGTCTTTGTGGTGTATTCATATGAATATACGTTGAAGAGGATTTGCAAATTATTGTATTCTGTTTTTAATTTACATTTTACACAACATCCCAACTTCATTGGAATTGGGGTTGTATTTTTATATAATTAACTAAATGTTAAAAATGTGCATCCAATTGGAATAAATTTTATTAGTTTAATTGATCTTTGGTATTTGGTGTAATTGCACGCAGATGTGGAAGAAGTTAAAACTGTAGTGAAAAAAAAATCATTGTAAGGTGGATAATGAGCTTTTGCTTGTGAATTTGAGATAAGCAAAATACAGCAAATGGGAGGGGGGTGGTATTCATCTACAATAAATCACTTCAACAATACGCTTTTCATCTTCTTGATGGAACACCGAGCCGGGAGTGTGGCCTCCACTTCTCATCCTTAATGGATTGAGATATGGTTGAAACAAATGTTCCCAGGCAGTATCTTCATCTACCCCACGTGAGTTGGCCCAGGGGAGCCTGGGGTAAAATAATCCGATTTTCCTTCCTTATCTCCAGACTCCAGAGAAAGAAGCAGTGGGGCTTTGAAATGCCATGTCTACTTGTCAACGACCCCTTTGTGTCCCCCCCTCCACCCATGTGTGGACTTGGCTTTAGACGCCATCCTTTTTCCAAGGGCTCACTGTCACGGCCTGAAATAAAACATGCTGGAAGTGCCAGCCCTGTTTTCCATTTCCTGTCATTGTCTTTTTTCCAATTTCTTTTCTTCTCCAGTGTTTATCAGACTCTAGCCCCTCCCAAACTGAAAATTCTCTCATGGTTAAGTGATAGAGTTCATGCCGAGGTTCGTGGAAATTACCAGATCTCTTACAAATGGTTGTGGTGAGAAAAAGCTTGAGTCTGATCACCGGGATGTGTGGCCACGCCAGGCTCCCCTGTGTCAGGAATGAGTATACAATGCGTAATAAGCAGTTTCTGCTGCGTGCTAAGTCGGTCTGGTCATGACATCCTTAAGCTGCACACCGTGCCAGTCTCTCCTGTTACAAAAACAAATTGTGCATGTGAAATTTCCTGGAGAGGCTCCGAAAATTCTCCCCTAGTGTTACAGCCAACCTCTCTGCGGGAACTTGCACTTGGGAAAATTTAGTGCCATCATTTTTGTTTTAGTCCTTACCCACATCTCATCTCCGGGGAAATCCATTCAAACACAACCTAAGCCACATGATTATCAAACTGAAAGGTTTTCACAAGGAATACTGAGGTTGCTAAGACAGGTCTCACGAATGATGGTCACTTTCGGAATCACCAACGATAAGATGGAGCCCCACCCTGGCAACCAGGAGTCAAAACAGAGTGAGATAACTTGAAAAGAATTTTGTTGTAGGCAGTGCTGTGTTTTAATGAACAGCAGGTGAATCCAGAATAATCATATCATGGTGTGAATGTGTGTGTGTGTGTGTGTGTGTGTGTGTGTGTGTGTGTGTGTGTGTGTGTGTGTGTGTGTGTGTGTGTGTGTGTGTGTGTGTGTGTGTGTGTGTGTGTGTGTGGTATACTGCAGCATTTGCATGGTTTGATTTGATTTTAGTTTGAAAGAAATAAAGTCCTCTTTGAATTAGAATGACACAGCCCTTTTTTAAAAATATGTTGAAAACATTTGGGTTTGAGATCAAAAGAGTAATATAAAAATACCAATTAGATATAGCACCTGCCCAACCTTGGTATCTGGATGCAATGCATCTAGAAAGTATTCATAGCCCTTCACTTTTTCTACATTTTCTTATATTACAGCCTTATTCCAAAATGAAAGGAATTCATTTTTCCCCCTGAAACTAAGAAATCACATTTATATATGTTTTCAGAGCCTTTGCTATGAAACTCAAAACTGATCTCAGGTGCTTCCTGTTTCCACTGATCATCCTTGAGATGTTTCTACAGCTTAATTGGAGTCCACCGGGGGTAAATTCAGCTGATTGGACATGATTTTCGAAAAGCACACACTCATCTACATATAAGGTCCCACAGTTGACAGCGCATGTCAGAGCACAAACTAAGCATAAAGTCAAAGAAATTGTCTATAGACCTCTGAGGATTGTCTGGAGTCACAAATTTGGGAAATGGTACAGAAACATTTCTGCTGATTTTAAGGTCCCAATGACTACAGTTACCCCCATCATCTGTAAATGAATGAAGTTCGGACCCACCAGTTCAGATCCACTGGACTCTTTCTAGAAGTGGCCAACCGTCTAACCTGTGCAATTGGGGGAGAAGGGCTTTCGACAAGGAGGTGACCAAGAACCAGATGGTCACTTTGTCAGAACTCCAGCATTCCTCTGTGGAGAGAGGAGAACCTTCCAGAAGGACAACCATCTCTGCAGCAGTCCACTAATCAGGCCTGTATGGTAGAGTGGCCAGACGGAAGCCACTCCTTAGTAAAAGGTACATGGCAGCCTGCCTAGAGTTTTCCAAAAGGCATCTGAAGGACTCTCAGACCAGGAGAAATAAAATTCTCTGGTCTGATGAGGCAACGATTGAACTCTTTGGCATGAATATTAGGCGTCATGTTTGGAGGAAACCAGGTGACATCCCTACAGTGAAACACGGTGGTGGTAGCATCATGCTGTAGGTTTTTTAGTGGCAAGAACTGAGAGACTAGTTGGATTGAGGGAAAGATGAATGCAGCAATGTACAAAGACTTCCAGGATGAAAACAAAATTACAATAAACTTTTTCCAGATTGTCATTATGCGGCGTGGTGAGTAGAATTTTGAAGGGAAAAAAAAAATTCTCCATTTTTGAATAAGGCCGTAACGTAAAAAATGTGGAAAAAGTGAAGCGCTGTGAATACTTTCCAGATGCACCGTATGTTAAACAGTACAGTATAGCTCCTTTGGAGGTGAACCACCAATTGATGGACCTTATGGCTCAGGTGTACCCTTTCCAAATTGATTGTTTCAACTTAAAACAGCTCTGAGTGTCTAATTTTGGACATATCCCTTAGTTTAACCTCTGAATGCTACGTGAAGAAGAAGTAAGGGTCTACTGGAGATTAGCAAGTCATTTTGAAGAGAGAAAATGTGGAGAGAAAATAAAATAAATTATAGGTATTGCACAAACACTGGATTTTGTCAATACAACAATTTGGAATGTTGTGAAAAAGAATGAAAGAACTGGTGGACTGAGCAAAAAATACTGAATGAATCTAATAAGAAAAGCAACAACATCATGATGAAAAACCTTGAGAGAAGATTTTGTGACATCACCAATGAGTTCCATAGGGAAGGGGTGAATGTATCAAGATCCAGCATTCAACAAGGCTTTGAGAGTAGAAATTAGAGTTAGGAATTGGATGTCTTCCTTGCTACTGCACTCTGCATTTTTCAAGAGGTATTGAGCCATATTGTTGGGTGTTGTGTCATATCATGGTAGATGAAATGGCTGACACAATAACAAATATAATGCAATAATTGGTTACATTTCTTACATCTAGGAGTGGAACGGGAAGTCACGTTTTTGTTCTTTTCTGCAGATGAACATTAAGGTGAAGCTGCACCAAGGGACCTGTTAAAGGTATACCAGTGGTTATAATTAAACACTAACATAGCATCATGTATCATCTTTCCATTGGTCATGTGACCTCTGACCTTGCATGTCGTAGATAGGTCAAACTAATTTAGAATGGATGTTTTGAGGAATTGCTTAAAGGCTCACCTACAATTACTGTTAAAGACTAACATGAAGCAATATATCCCCTGTCTAGTGATCACATGAGCTATTACTTTGAATAAGCTTGAAAGGTCAAACACAAGGTCAGATCTGTTTAACTCATACCATTCATAGCTTTTCTATAGCCGCTTACTCCAGCTAAGGATCACGGGGGGTTGAAGCCTATCCCAATCCAATTCAATTGATTTAATTTATATAGCACCAAATCACAGCAAAGCTGCCTCAAGGCGCTTCACACAAGTAAGGTCTAACCGTACCAACGCCTAGAGCAAGCACACAGGTGACAGTGGTAAGGAAAAACTTCCTCTGATTGCAGTCCAGATTCAAAGGGGTGACGCACTGCTTAGGTCATACTAATAAAAAACATTTTTAACAATAAGAAGGAACATCAAAATTTTTGAGAATTATCAAGTCCACCCAGACATCCAGGACAGCACCAGTTGGTTGGGGGGTGTAATTGGGTCTTCAGATCCAGTCTTTGAGCATCCCAGCAGTCATAGGTCATGAGGCAGGGTACACTCTGGACCAGACGCCAGTCTATTGCAGGGTCTCAAGGCCACACGGAAGCATGAATTTTGGTGACAATGAATCGCAAAAAAGAAAGTGGGTTTTGCACTTTCCCAGTGTTCCTTACAATTTTCACATTTGTTTCCTTATGCTGAGCATATGCATGTGAAGGCTCAGAGATGTAAAAGTTCAGGATAATAACCAAAATGCCAAAATCCTTCCATTCTCTACGCCACTGACCAAATCTGAGTTGGAGACATATCAACTCTTTTTTTATTCTCATACATAAATCCATATAACATGTTTGATTGGGATTTTGAAGTATTTAAAATTGTGCAAAGTATTTCATAGTATTTTATGATTGTAATAAAAGGCTGACCCAGACAGAGATGCAGAGAAGATATGTGAAATATCCTGAGAGTTTTTTTGGAAGGTCTGCCCTGTGTTTTCAGTTCCAGAGCATATTTATTTAATGTATTATATAAAATTGCATGACAATGTATTATTCCTTGGCTGTAGCCTGTACATTTCAGGCTGGATGTGAATATGCTACTATATGAATTTCAATTAGAAGACTTACATACAGCCTGGAGTTCACTCACTTTTTATTTTTGCCTTGTTTTGTGCTTTAAACATGAATCATTTTACCTTATGGTAGTGGTTATTTACAGAACAGCCTTTGGTTTCAATTATTTGTCTTTTGATCATTTTTAACAGCTTTTATTGTGTGGATTGGGAAAAATGTTGTCAATTTTGGCAGTCAGTGCACAAATCTTCCCTCAAAAGACTTGAAAAGTGACATATGATGCGTAATGCCTCACCCGTTGAACTGTGACGCATCTTTCTCATCCCCGAAATGAGCACATTCATATGTTACACTCACTCACAGGGGAATCAGAGTAAATGACCCGTGAATAAACCAGCCTCATTCGACAATTTTATATTCCAGAGATAGAAATCATGTCTCTTCAGAGTTCACCAGATCCTGTTCAAATCATACTTACAAGTAATGTTTGCTTTGGTTTTAACTTGTCAGATGAGATTGATGAGTTTTGGACAGTGACCACTTGGGCCTGCTTTTATAATCCACCATCAGATAAGACATTTGATATATCAATGTGGTATCTAATATATAATTTGACAAACAACTGGCTCCTAGAAGCCTTTGGACAAGATATGTGCTTTGCAAATAGCAATGACTGTGAGTCCTTACCACAAGGCGTGCATTGCACATTCTGTTGTGCTTTGGACTTTGTACATCTCGATTGGCTATGGTTCCATGATCAAACATTTTGCTCATATGTTTTGGACGCTATGGCGAGCTGTCTCTTGTGACATGGGTGGTCCTTATCTTAGCAATATTTAACCAAAACCTTTGTAATGTCAAACCCGCTGAGAGATGATTTACTGCTGCAGTGACTTCATCCCTTTTAAAACTTGCCCTTTTTTTTCTGCGTAATCTTTGGTCCTGTGTAACTCAAAAGGGAAGTGTGATTCAGGGAATGCTGAAGCTGTATTTGCTCCTGAATAAAGTAATTAATAAACAAAATAAATAGACCTGCATTTGGTTCTGACAGGGAGTTTTGACTTCCTACCAAATGACATCAGCTATTGTGGCAGATTCAGAGATTCTTTTTTTTGGTGGTGGTAGGTGGGGATGGGGGCCATGGTGCAATGGGGCTTCAAACAAAAGCTGCTTTATTTTATTGTATTTTGGGATGGACAGTAAACAACAACACAATATCCAGAAACTGCCTCTGAATAAACTACATTACATATGCAATTAACACACAGAAGACTACAAACTGTTAAAACATTACATGCATAAAGATATTGTACAAGTATACAGACAGTCTTTAGGGGGTGGTCTTTAGGGTCAGTCCTAACCTTCACTACGTAGGGGTACACTGAACGTGAATCATGCCGTCGGAAGAAGGCAGAGACCAGTTGGTGGTGGTGGGGATGAGGAGGTCCTGACAACCTGCGCAACACACAGGAACCAACAGGACAGTTGCAAACCCAACCACTCCAATTTCTCTATCCACTGATTCTATAAAGATCACAGCATTGTCTGCCAAATTAGGGTCAGTAAGCCTTTCCTGGCCAACAAAAGCACCAAAATTAATGGTTTCAACAACCCTATCCAAGACTAAGTCCATGCAAGCATTGAATAGAGTATGTGCAAGAACAATTCCCTGAGGAACACCAGTTTTAACTTGGGAGTCTTTGACTCCACTCCATACAGCACTCACAGTATCTGTGTATAGGCCAGCTATGATGTCTAGTAACTTATAGGACAGGGGTGGCCAAGTTGGGTCCTCGAGAGCCACATTCCTGAAACTCTTAGTTGTCTCCCTGCTCCAACACACCTGAATCCAATGAAAGACTCATTAGCAGACTTTTAATGAGCCTTTCATTGGATTCAGGTGTGTTGGAGCAGGGAGACAACTAAGTGTCAGGAATGTGGCTCTTGAGGACCGAACTTGGCCACCCCTGTTATAGGGGATCCCACAAATTCTTAGGATATCCACAAATTCTTAGGCTATCCCACAGAACAGTCCAATCAAATGAAATGTGAATCTCATGTGACATTTCAATTCTGATTGCCCTAAGGTGCTTGTGAGGTTGCTTTTAGGTCTGATCTGTGGCCAGCAGTCAATTTTTTCTTTGTTAAAAAAGATATTATCTTTGTAAATGCATTATGTTGATGCAGAATTTTTTGTCATGTAATTTTTTGGAGTCGAAATGTTTGTCTAGTGAGGAACTCTACTGAAATGTTTTCCACTGAATTGTATGAATCAAGCCCTGTACTTGCGATCCAATGAGTGACGACTCAATGGTTTAAAATTCCAATAGAGTTACGTTTCTTAGATTACAAGCGATGTGTTACATGTGTGGTTAGTTTATGACCTGCACCTTCACCAGGTATGGGTGTTTGAGCCCCTACACTAATTTGCTCTGTTTAAGGTGGAACACGTAGGTCATTATTAAAAAGACCTGGTTACATCTGTGACCATAAATTGACACATTGTTATTAACAGCCCAATCTCATGTTTTGTTTTGTTTTTTGTTTTTGTGATACCACTATGACATGTATTACATTGTCATGACACAGTCAATTCAATTCAATTTATTTTATTTATACAGCGGCAAATCACAACAAACCTGCCTCAAGGTGTTTCACATGAGTAAGGTCTAACCTTACCAAGTCCCCTTGAGCAAGCACACAGGCGATAGTGATAAGGAAAAACTCCCTCTCATGATGTTGAGAAAGAAACCTCAAGCAGACCAGACTCAGAGGGGTGACCCACTGCTTAGGCCATTCTAACAGTTACAAGGTTTTTACAAAGATTTACCAGTACGCATGGGACCTGTACTCCCGTTGTATGGCTGAAGCAAGTCAGGAGCATGGCTAGTGTCTTTTTTGGAGCTAGGATCTTTATGATGACAGTAAGACACATGAGTGATGAGTGATTGTTTTTATTTGCAGTGGGTGGTACCCTGTGCAAGTGTGCACATGGGAAACCCACTTTTGTAACTCTTGTGATTAGTTTTCTGCTTCTTTCGACATTTTTTTAGGCAGTGCGGGGAAATCCCTTTGTTTCCAGCTCCGGACGTCCCATTGTTTACAGCCGGGATCAGCTGTTTGGACTAAGAGACTCAATGTACAGCGGGCTGGGTCCCCACTATGCTGAGCACCTGGACATACGAAGGATATGGAGAGGCTGCTGAGGTGGATGGACAAAGTGGAGAAGGACTTATATTCCGTCTGTGGTCATGGGGAATGTAAGGTCTCGCCGCAACAAGACAGAGGACCAGCGCTAACCCATTTTCAGGGGCTGTATAAGGGCTCATGTGCTTCAAGGAGACGTGGTTGGATGAACATGTACCGGGCTCTTTAATTAACACGGATGGCTTTACACTCATCCGCGCGGACAGGACATTGGCGGAGAGCGGGAAGGAAAGAGGAGGGGGGCTCGCCGTTTATGTGAGTGAGAGATGGTGCAACGCAGCTGATGTTCACATGAAGAATCAGATCTGCTCCTCGGACGTGGAGCTACTCGCGGTAAGCATGAGGCTGTAGTATCTTCCACGGACGTTTGGAAGTGTAATTACGCTCTGTGCGTATATTCCTCCCTCTGCAGACGCCGCCGCTGCCTGTGAGCGGATCCACAGTACAGTCACAGGGGTGCAGACACAACACCCCCGCGCGCTCCTCCTCATCACAGCAGACTTTAACCACGCCCCCCTCTCTGCCACCCTCCCCACGTTCACCCAGTATGTCAAACGTGTAAAACCAGGGACAATAGAACACTGGACGTTTTTTACACTAATGTGGAAAATGCTTACACCCTCCCCCCCACTCCGATCACAAACTCGTCTACCTGCTCCCCCAATACAAACCCAGGGTGAGAAGAGGGCCAGTGCAGAAAAGGTCAGTGAAACTCTGGACTGAAGAGGCCACTGAGAGGCTGAGGGACTGTTTCAGAACCACAGACTGGAACATGTTTCAAAACTCTTATGGTGAAGACATCAACAGCCTGACCCAGTGTGTCACTGACTACATGAATGTCTGTGTGGACAGCACTGTGCCCACCCGGAGGGTACGGTGCTTTCCCAACAACCACCCCTGGGTGACCCCTGAGCTGAAGATCCTGATGAACCAGAAGAAGAGGGCTTTCAACTCGCGAGACAGAGAGGAGCAGCGTAGAGTCCAGCAGGAACTCCAGTGGAAGATCTGGGCAGCCAAGAAGAAGTATGGAAGGAAGATGGAGGAGCAGCTGGCCCAGAACAACATCAGGGACATGTGGAGAGGCCTCAAGACCGCCTCCGGATTTGGTCAGGGTGCCAGCAGGACTGCAGATGGAGACTCTCAGTTTGCAGAGGAGCTAAACAGTTACTTTAACCGCTTTGGCTCCTTCACACCTGCCCCCCCCTGCCTGCTCCCAGCTCTCCACACATCTCCAGCAGCCAGCCCTCCAGTCCCTCTGACCCTCCACCTTCTTCCCCCTGGTCACCTCCACTGCACCTCAGACTTTGTCCCTCCTCCCCCCATACTGTATTCAGCACCAGCCCACCTCGGCTCACACCTCAGCTCCCCCCTCCCTCCCCCCTCACTGTAACTCTGACTGAGGTGAGAGGCCAGCTCCTGCGGCTGAAGCAGAGGAAAGCAGCAGGACCTGATGGGATCTCCCCAAGGCTGCTGAGGACCTGTGCAGATGAGCTCTGTGAGGTCCTCAGCCACATCTTCAACAAGAGCCTCAGCCTGGGGTTGGTCCCCACCCTGTGGAAGACATCCTGTGTGGTCCCGGTTCCCAAAACACAGCACGCCAAGGAACCAGCCCACTACAGACCAGTTGCCCTGACCTCCCACCTCATGAAGACCATGGAGCAGCTCGTCCTGTCTCACCTCCGCACCATGGTGAGCGACATCCTGGACCAACGGCAGTTAGCCTACAGGCCCAACATCGGGGTAGATGATGTTGTCATCTACCTTCTGCAGCGAGTGCTCACCTACTTGGATACCGGCGGGAGCGCTGTGAGAGTCATGTTCTTTGATTTCTCCAGCACTTTCAACACCATCAGACCGGCGCTGCTGTGGGGGAAGCTGGAGGACACAGGTGTGGATGGACATCTCGCCGCCTGGACCATCGACTACCTCACTGACCGCCCGCAGCACGTGCGGGTGCGCGGCTGACAGTCTGATGTGGTAAGGTGCCCCAGGGCACCGTCCTCTCACCTTTCCTTTTCACCCTTTACACCTCGGACTTCACCTACAACACGGACAGCTGCCATCTCCAGAAGTTCTCTGATGACTCCGCCATTGTGGGTCATGTGTCTGAGGGGAACGAGCTGGAATACCGGTCGGTCATCACAGACTTTGTGGACTGGTGTGAGCGCAACCACTTGTGTCAAAAGACCAGTTAGATGAAGGAGATGGTGATTGACTTAAGGAGGAAACCACCACCTCACCCACCGGTGAACATCCAGGGGGAGGACATAGAGACTGTGGACAGTTTCAGATACCTGGGTGTTCACCTGAACAGCAAATTGGACTGGACTCACAACACCGACGCCCTGTACAAGAAAGGCCAGAGTTGCCTCCACCTCCTGAGGAGACTGAGATCCTTTGGAGTGAGCAGGCCTCTGCTTAAGACCTTCTATGACTCTGTTGTGGCCTCTGCTCTATTCTATGTAGTTGTCTGTTGGGCCCTGGGCAGCACAGAGTGGGAGAGAAAGAAACTGAATAAGCTGGTCAGGAAGTCAAGCTCTGTCCTGGGCTGTCCTCTGGACTCTCTGGAGGAGGTAGCTGAGAGGAGGGTGTTAGCCAAGTTCAAATCCATCATGGACAACTCCTCTCACCCCCTGCACCGGACTGTAGTGGAGCTGAGCAGCAAATTCAGTGACAGACTGAGGCACCCTCAATGCAAGAAGGAACGATACCGCAGGTCGTTTCTCTCTGCTGCTGTCAGACTGTACAATAACACTGTGAAAAAATCACATGCAATAATATATCCAAAAATCATGTGCAATATTAATATGTCCACAAATCATGTGCAATAACAAGTCATTTACAAATCCCAGCACTAATGTCACCGTATCACATCTAAATTCCACTTCACATATTGTAAATAAGATGCTCCTATTTTTTCAATTCCAATCATGTTTATACTGTATATGCATATGTACATATATATATATATATATATATATATATATATATATATATATATATATATATATATATATATAGATATAGATATATATATATTCTATTTCTACCTCATTTTCTTATTTTATTGTATTGCTACAAGTATTATTATTGCTTATTGCTTATCCTTGCACACGTTGTTTGATGCACATTTTCCTCTACTCGCACCCATCTTGTGTGTTTTTTAAGAGCTGACGTAACATGTGAATTTCTGCACTGTGTTATCTTATCTTAAGTACTCTACACTTGCTATTTGTGTGGCCTGCAAAACAGAAGCACGTCTCAGTTTCCACCCCTATGCGCGGCATGCACGCAGCGCATGTGACACAAGTGGCAAAACTCCAGGTATACATACTGCAAAGCTCACGTAGCGTGTAGCACTAGAGAAGGGAAGACACCCCACCCCCGCCCAACCCAACCTACATAGATGACAGCTCTCATATTACATCCTGGTGCTATAGGCTGATGCAACATTTTTCTGCCGTATGGTAAATCTGCATTTCCAAAACACATTATGCACCACTTAACAACAAATAAAATATACTGCAGCAATTTCAAATTGCACAACATGCAAAGGAGGACTTTGGGCAGAGAGAAAAGGTACTCAATTAAGCACAGGCAATAAAGAAGCAAATGCAATGGCAAACAAAATTAATCCGACCAGTCAATCTCCATTGCAAAATATATACAGTGGATAGGGTAGTGATACATAGTTTTGTTTTGTTTTTAAGAGAGGAGATGTGATCAGATGTGACCTCCATGGTGATGAGTGCTGGAGTGCTGTGCTATAATGCAGCACAGACCCACAGCAGGCGTTTTCAGTCTTTCAGAACCTTGAACAGTGGTCCCGCCTTGAGACTCATATCGTAATCAAAACAAATCAAATCAAATCAATTTTATTTATATAGCGCCAAATCACAACAAACAGTTGCCCCAAGGCGCTTCACATTGCAAGACAAGGCCATACACTAATTACGGAAAAACCCCAACGGTCAAAACGACCCCCTGTGAGCAAGCACTTGGCAACAATGGGAAGGAAAAACTCCCTTTTAACAGGAAGAAACCTCCAGCAGAACCAGGCTCAGGGAGTGGCAGTCTTCTGCTGGGACTGGTTGGGGCTGAGGGAGAGAAACAGGAAAAAGGCATGCTGTGGAGGGGAACAGAGATCAATCACTAATGATTAAATGCAGAGTGGTGCATACAGAGCAAAAAGAGAAAGAAACACTCAGTGCATCATGGGAACCCCCCAGCAGTCTAAGTCTATAGCAGCATAACTAAGGGATGGTTCAGGGTCACCCGATCCAGCCCTAACTATAAGCTTTAGCAAAAAGGAAAGTTTTAAGCCTAATCTTAAAAGTAGAGAGGGTGTCTGTCTCCCTGATCTGAATTGGGAGCTGGTTCCACAGGAGAGGAGCCTGAAAGCTGAAGGCTCTGCCTCCCATTCTACTCTTACAAACCCTAGGAACTACAAGTAGCCTGCAGTCTGAGAGCGAAGCACTCTATTGGGGTGATATGGTACTATGAGGTGCCTAAGATAAGATGGGACCTGATTATTCAAAACCTTATAAGTAAGAAGAAAAATTTTAAATTCTATTGTAGAATTAACAGGAAGCCAATGAAGAGAGGCCAATATGGGTGAGATATGCTCTCTCCTTCTAGTCCCTGTCAGTACTCTAGCTGCAGCATTTTGAATTAACTGAAGGCTTTTCAGGGAACTTTTAGGACAACCTGATAATAATGAATTACAATAGTCCAGCCTAGAGGAAATAAATGCATGAATTAGTTTTTCAGCATCACTCTGAGACAAGACCTTTCTAATTTTAGAGATATTGCGCAAATGCAAAAAAGCAGTCCTACATATTTGTTTAATATGCACATTGAATGACATATCCTGATCAAAAATGACTCCAAGATTTCTCACACTATTACTAGAGATCAGGGTAATGCCATCCAGAGTAAGGATCTGGTTAGACACCATGTTTCTAAGATTTGTGGGGCCAAGTACAATAACTTCAGTTTTATCTGAATTTAAAAGCAGGAAATTAGAGGTCATCCATGTCTTTATGTCTGTAAGACAATCCTACAGTTTAGATAATTGGTGTGTGTCCTCTGGCTTCATGGATAGATAAAGCTGGGTATCATCTGCGTAACAATGAAAATTTAAGCAATGCCGTCTAATAATACTGCCTAAGGGAAACATGTATAAAGTGAATAAAATTGGTCCTAGCACAGAACCGTGTGGAACTCCATAATTAACCTTAGTCTGTGAAGAAGACTCCTCATTTACATGAACAAATTGTAATCTATTAGATAAATATGATTCAAACCACCGCAGTGCAGTGCCTTTAATACCTATGGCATGCTCTAATCTCTGTAATAAAATTTTATGGTCAACAGTATCAAAAGCAGCACTGAGGTCTAACAGAACAAGCACAGAGATGAGTCCACTGTCTAAGGCCATAAGAAGATCATTTGTAACCTTCACTAATGCTGTTTCTGTACTATGATGAATTCTAAAACCTGACTGAAACTCTTCAAGTAGACCATTCCTCTGCAGATGATCAGTTAGCTGTTTTACAACTACCCTTTCAAGAATTTTTGAGAGAAAGGGAAGGTTGGAGATTGGCCTATAATTAGCTAAGATAGCTGGGTCAAGTGATGGCTTTTTAAGTAATATTACTGCCACCTTAAAAGCCTGTGGTACATAGCCAACTAATAAAGATAGATCGATCATATTTAAGATCGAAGCATTAATTAATGGTAGGGCTTCCTTGAGCAGCCTGGTAGGAATGGGGTCTAATAGACATGTTGATGGTTTGGAGGAAGTAACTAATGAAAATAACTCAGAACAATCGGAGAGAAAGAGTCTAGCCAAATACCGGCATCACTGAAAGCAGCCAAAGATAACGATACGTCTTTGGGATGGTTATGAATAATTTTTTCTCTAATAGTTAAAATTTTATTAGCAAAGAAAGTCATGAAGTCATTACTAGTTAAAGTTAAAGGAATACTCGGCTCAATAGAGCTCTGACTCTTTGTCAGCCTGGCTACAGTGCTGAAAAGAAACCTGGGGTTGTTCTTATTTTCTTCAATTAGTGATGAGTAGTAAGATGTCCTAGCTTTACGGAGGGCTTTTTTATAGAGCAACAGACTCTTTTTCCAGGCTAAGTGAAGATCTTCTAAATTAGTGAGACGCCATTTCCTCTCCAACTTACGGGTTATCTGCTTTAAGCTGCGAGTTTGTGAGTTACACCACAGAGTCAGGCACTTCTGATTTAAAGCTCTCTTTTTCAGAGGAGCTACAGCATCCAAAGTTGTCTTCAATGAGGATGTAAAACTATTGACGAGATAATCTATCTCACTTACAGAGTTTAGGTAGCTACTCTGCACTGTGTTGGTATATGGCATTAGAGAACATAAAGAAGGAATCATATCCTTAAACCTAGTTACAGCGCTTTCTGAAAGACTTCTAGTGTAATGAAACTTATTCCCCACTGCTGGGTAGTCCATCAGAGTAAATGTAAATGTTATTAAGAAATGATCAGACAGAAGGGAGTTTTCAGAGAATACTGTTAAGTCTTCAATTTCCATACCATAAGTCAGAACAAGATCTAAGATATGATTAAAGTGGTGGGTGGACTCATTTACATTTTGAGCAAAGCCAATTGAGTCTAATAATAGATTAAATGCAGTGTTGAGGTTGTCATTCTCAGCATCTGTGTGGATGTTAAAATCGCCCACTATAATTATCTTATCTGAACTAAGCACTAAGTCAGACAAAAGGTCTGAAAATTCACAGAGAAACTCACAGTAACGACCAGGTGGACGATAGATAACAAATAAAACTGGTTTTTGGGACTTCCAATTTGGATGGACAAGGCTAAGAGTCAAGCTTTCAAATGAATTAAAGCTCTGTCTGGGTTTTGGATTAATTAATAAGCTGGAATGGAAGATTGCTGCTAATCCTCTGCCTCGGCCCGTGCTACGAGCGTTCTGGCAGTTAGTGTGACTCAGGGGTGTTGACTCATTTAAACTAACATATTCATCCTGCTGTAACCAGGTTTCTGTAAGGCAGAATAAATCAATATGTTGATCAATTATTATATCATTTACTAAAAGGGACTTAGAAGAGAGAGACCTAATGTTTAATAGACCACATTTAACTGTTTTAGTCTGTGGTGCAGTTGAAGGTGCTATATTATTTTTTCTTTTTGAATTTTTATGCTTAAATAGATTTTTACTGGTTATTGGTGGTCTGGGAGCAGGCACCGTCTCTACGGGGATGGGGTAATGAGGGGATGGCAGGGTGAGAGAAGCTGCAGAGAGGTGTGTAAGACTACAACTCTGCTTCCTGGTCCCAACCCTGGATAGTCACGGTTTGGAGGATTTAAGAAAATTGGCCAGATTTCTAGAAATGAGAGCTGCTCCATCCAAAGTGGGATGGATGCCATCTCTCCTAACAAGACCAGGTTTTCCCCAGAAGCTTTGCCAATTATCTATGAAGCCCACCTCATTTTTTGGACACCACTCAGACAGCCAGCAATTCAAGGAGAACATGCGGCTAAACATGTCACTCCCGGTCCGATTGGGGAGGGGCCAGGAGAAAACTACAGAGTCCGACATTGTTGATGCGTCACATCCACACAAGCTATTTTAACTTATGATTATAATTTTCACGAATAAAGCTAATAAAGCCACGTCAATTAGAGTTTTAAATAATGGTTCCTGGGATAGGTAGTAGGATTGTGCATTAGTGTCATGGTGGCATTGCTATTCAGTGTTTTTTATTCATTGTCATTCACTATATTGTCACCATTTTCCTTTCAACCATATGGGGGAGATGGCTCTGCAATAGGGGTATGTGCAATATATACTCAACAAAAATATAAAAGCAACACTTTTGGTTTTGCTCCCATTTTGTATGAGATGAACTTAAAGATCTAAAACTTTTTCCACATACACAATATCACCATTTCCCTCAATTATTGTTCACAAACCAGTCTAAATCTGTGATAGTGAGCACTTCTCCTTTGCTGAGATAATCCATCCCACCTCACAGGTGTGCCGTATCAAGATGCTGATTAGACACCATGATTAGTGCATAGGTGTGCCTTAGACTGTCCACAATAAAAGGCCACTCTGAAAGGTGCAGATTTGTTTTATTGGGGGGGGATACCAGTCAGTATCTGGTGTGACCACCATTTGCCTCATGCAGTGCAACACATCTCCTTCACATAGAGTTGATCAGGTTGTCAATTGTGGCCTGTGGAATGTTAGTCCACTCCTCTTCAATGGCTGTGCGAAGTTGCTGGATATTGGCAGGAACTGGTACACGCCGTCGTATACGCCGGTCCAGAGCATCCCAAACATGCTCAATGGGTGACATGTCCGGTGAGTATGCCTGCCATGCAAGAACTGGGACATTTTCAGCTTCCAAGAATTGTGTACAGATCCTTGCAACATGGGGCCGTGCAATATCCTGCTGCAACATGAGGTGATGTTCTTGGATGGCACAACAATAGGCCTCAGGATCTCGTCACGGTATCTCTGTGCATTCAAATTGCCATCAATAAAATGCACCTGTGTTCTCGTCCATAACAGACGCCTGCCCATACCATAATCCCACCGCCACCATGGGCCACTCGATCCACAACACTGACATCAGAAAACCTCTCACCCACACGACGCCACACACGCTGTCTGCCATCTGCCCTGAACAGTGTGAACCGGGATTCATCCGTGAAGAGAACCCCTCTCCAATGTGCCAAACGCCAGTGAATGTGAGCATTTGCCCACTCAAGTCGGTTACGACGATGAACTGGAATCAGGTCGAGATCCCGATGAGGATGACGAGCATGCAGATGAGCTTCCCTGAGACGGTTTCTGACAGTTTGTGCAGAAATGCTTTGGTTATGCAAACCGATTGTTTCAGCAGCTGTCCGAGTGGCTGGTCTCAGACGATCTTGGAGGTGAACATGCTGGATGTGGAGGTCCTGGGCTGGTGTGGTTACACGTGGTCTGTGATTGTGGGGCTGGTTGGATGTACTGCCAAATTCTCTGAAACGCTTTTGGAGACGGCTTATGGTAGATAAATGAACATTCAATACACAAGCAACAGCTCTGGTTGACATTCCTGCTGTCAGCATGCCAATTGCACGCTCCCTCAAATCTTGCGACATCTGTGGCATTGTGCTGTGTGATAAAACTGCACCTTTCAGAGTGGCCTTTTATTGTGGGCAGTCTAAGGCACACCTGTGCACTAATCATGGTGTCTAATCAGCATCTTGATATGGCACACCTGTGAGGTGGGATGGATTATCTCAGCATTGGAGAAGTGCTCACTTTCACAGATTTAGACTGGTTTGTGAACAATATTTGAGGGAAATGGTGATATTGTGTATGTGGAAAAAGTTTTAGGTGTTTGAGTTCATCTCATACAAAATGGGAGCAAAACCAAAAGTGTTGCGTTTATATTTTTGTTGAGTGTAGGTATGTGCAGTGGTGGGCACAGATAAACAAAAAAATTACTTCGATAACAGATAATCAGATAACTGAAAAGTTACCTTTGATAAAGTTAAAACAATAAACCACCCCACAATGTATTGGAAGTTACAGATAACCGATACCCAATAAATTCCAGTATTGTCTCCAGTACACTTGCAACGACTAACAAGCTTGATTTTGAGTTTAACACCGCAATCGCTCCTGAAAGAATCAAAGGTGACCACAGATCCAAACAATGAGTCAGCACTTCTGTCTTTGAGTGTCCTGCCCCCTGCTGGAAGCTCCAGTTTACTACATGGCTTCCAGCACAAACACAGTTGAGAAGAGCCATAAAGCTCAACTCTCTATGCAGTTACAATGCTGCCGCCAGTCCGAGGTCTTGGAAAATAAAGCAGTGCTGAGTTATGGTTTGGTGTATAAATAAAATGAATACTGACAGAATAACTCCATTAATGTCAATTCTGTCATTTGTGCAAAGTTAAGATATAACATATATCTTTTAATGTTGAATAATGCACTAATTCTTAAGTTTTGTAACAAACACAGACAGATGACATTCTGGGTAAAATGTGCCTCCACTCACTGATTGGTTATGTAAACCAACGCGTTAATGTGAGGTGTGTCGTGTGTTGGTGTTTACAGATAAATGTGCTTTTGTAAAATATTCCATTTTTTATTCGTAAAAAAGGCATTTTCAAAAAAAAAAGCCAAGTTGTAATTAGATAACCGTCTGATATAACCGGTGTCAAAATAAATAGAACACTGCCATGACCTACTGGTGCCAGTGTGAGATTTAGCCCTTTTTCAGTTGATTTTTCCTTGGTGAGAGAATTTTTTGGATCGCAATGAGTTTCAGGTTAATTGCGCGTCCTGCATTGTTTAGTATACATGGAGTAACGAGCTGCGTTTAACATCTTACGACCACCTCTTGCAATGTACCTGTGCAAACACCGCAGACCTGTCTTATAATGTTTTTTTTTTAAACTTTGATGTCTCCCATCGAGAGTTTTTGTAAATGAAGTTTGAAAAAAGGTTCTGTTTACATTTTGCTTCTGGAAACATGAGTCCAACGTGTGGTTTTTGAATGTACAATGTGTGTGAGAACATAAATCATGCGCTCTGAACTTTTACACCGTACAGTTCTGTGGTACAGGTGAGCTGGAACCGAGTACAATAATTGAAAATATCAGCCCAGCTTCAGTTTGAATGCTGCCATGAACACTACTGGCCAGTAGATGGCAGTAGAGACTTGCCAAAATAAAATTCCAGATAATCTGTCTGCTGCTACTCTGCTAAGTTTAAGATGAGAAGATGAGAAGATTTAATAAACGCAAACACAATAATGTCTATAAACACAGAGAATATATTCACGAGAGTTTTAGGCACTAGAGTTTAATGCTGTTATCCGTGGAGCCTGATCAAAGTGTCGCAAATGCATTTTCATGTCGTTTACGTACTAAGATTATCCTATACCCATAATGCACCTGGACACAACATGTTCCCACTAAAACCTTAAAAATTAGCGCATTACTTTAAAACTAAGACATATATCTGATATTTTCACTTTATAAAGCTTCACACATGACGTTCATTTAAATAACTTGTCTGAAATTAGTTTGGTTAAAATTTGAACCATAAGTTAAAAATGTATATATAATGTGATATTGCCGTCATATCAGTATGGGGTTAAAAGAAATTAGTTTTTTTTGTGACCAATTCTCCTTTGCTTGCAGAGGATAGAGCGGTTTCTTCTAGATGCAGCTCTGCTCTTTTTGCAGAGAGTAGAACTGCATTTCTGGTACAAAACTTTTAACAGGTAGGTGCTCAACTGATTTTAAATTTTATAAATGTTTGTAGCTGTTCAGCTTTGTTTACCACGTTAACGGTCTAAAAATTATCGGACAAAAATTTATCGGAAGATAATTAGTCCGATAATGGTTTTGAAAGTTATCTGACAAGATAATCCGATAATGAAAACATTACCTTCGATAATTATCGGTTATCGGAACTGTGCCCACCACTGGGTATGTGTATTAGGGATATGTGCAATATGTATGAATCATCTGTGTGAGACTGTTGTGCAATAGGGGTATGTGCAATATAGGTATGTGTATTAGGGATATGTGCAATATGCATGAATCATCTGTGTGAGACTGTTGTGCAAAAGGGGTATGTGCAATATGGATATGTGTACTAGGGATATGTGCAATATGCATGAATCATCCGTGTGAGGCTGCTGTGCAACAGGGGTTCTACTGTATGTGCAATATTGGTGTGTGTATTAAGTTATGTGCAATATGCATGAGTTATGTAATTATGCCCTGGCAGTTTTAACTGTGCAGCTCTTGGAGTCCAAGACAAATTTCCCGGAAGGGACAATAAAGTGTATTGTATCGTAAGCTGTGAAACAAATGTAGGCACAGTGTGTACGGGATTACAGCTGACAGCACCAATGGCTGTTGCCATTTTGCTGAAAATTCTCAGGGTGTTGGATCTCCACAGGCAGAAAATAGATGCAAGTCACTCCTGACTTGCATCACACGCTAGTCAGGAGTGACTGGCACATGCTAAGCACCTACGTCACAGGGCTGATGCGTACTCCTGCCTTGGAAGTGGGAATTTGCAAGTCGCACTAACTCCTCATGCACTGATCACACGCTGGCTGATGGTGCAGTATAACCCACGCCTCATGCGAGTCAGATGTGCAGCCTCTACTTGACAAGTACTATGCTCATACTCTTCTCCAATTTTCCCCCCGGATTCCTGTGGTACAGCTACGAGCCACCATTCCCTGCAACATGTGCACGTCCACAACACGTACAGCGGGTTGGGAGTGAGGCCTAAGTCATCACACCAGTCATCACCTCAGCATCTTACCAGGACATTATTCACACCAAGTGGCTCTTGTTTAGTTCTATTCTTCTGCTCGAATATTAAAGTAAACCTTTTTTCACTGTGTGTTATCTAACGGGCAATTTCGTTTGTCATGAACAAACCCACAGTGGAACGGTTCATGATGTTCTTTAAAAGCTGTTATTCTCTGAATTGTAGGAAACCACAAACTGAATTATGGTGAAGAAATAAAAGAACCAACCCTATTTCAATTGATGATGATTTTGTTTTGGCTTCTCTTGTTTGCTCAGGGTGAGAGTTTGTATGTCGAGTTGGCTGAAGTTTTTTTTTTTTTTTTCCCTGGATGCCCTTCCCAACACAACTCTGGATGTACAGGGAGACTGGGGCATGGTTTGGCTGTTAACTCTGCACCTTCCTGCTGGGAAGTGCAAACAACTGCACCACTGTTGAGCTCAAAAGACAGTTCTTGATGACAGTGACAGTATTAGAAGTGTTGAAAAAAAACAGATTTATGCCAGAATCATGATTCTTTAACGTTTGTTTGTTTTTCCTCAGTACGCTCCATCATTCACCTCATGAAATATTCATACTACTGAACTCATAAGCATTTATTATTTCCATTCTATTCTATTCTATATAATGGCTTAGTGGATCCTTGTCATTTGAATGCTGGGTTGTATGTCACTTGAGATGGGTTATTCATACCATTTTCTGTTGTGTTTCTTTTAGCATGCAATAGTTCATTTTTAGTGTGCAATTCTGTGACTATTTGTTTTTTGCTATGGAACGATCTGACCACCGTGCAAACTCACACTACTGAGGGTGGCGTTTAGCCAAACATGCAGAGTTTGTTTTCCTGGTGGATGATGATTTGAAGGAGCTAATTGATCCTGCTAATTCTTCAAACACAAAAAAAACAAATCCACTATGCTGTAAGCCATCTGGAGGCATAAAGAACTGTTAGGATGAAAAGCTGGACAAAGTTCTGATGTGATTTTAACCTGGCCTGAGGAACTACACAAAGTCTTTTGTTCTTTATTGGAACAAACTCAGTGCACAGCATCATGGACTACATCGCTGCCATTTTGGAATCCAATTTGAAGTTTGTATTGGACTGTTAAGAACCAATGGAACACCAAAATGTAAGTCCCTTTTCTAATGTTTATAAATTAATAAAATATCAAATGACAAGGATCTATTTTAGCCATTATATAAAACAAATAATGAATGTTTATGAGTTCAATGGAACAAATATATAATTCAGTGAAAGCTGGAATGTTCCACTCAACGAGGTGAAGTCGAGTTGAGTATTCGTACCATTGAACTCATAAACATTTATTCTATTCTATTCTATTCAACTGACACAAAATGTAACGCAAAATAACAAAATATGAAATCTGCATCATATTCAACTTTAACTTAAATTGGCTCAAGTTGTGGCTCTTACAATTAGTGAGGTGATGGTCTAGTGGTTAAAGCGTTGGGTTGAGACCAGAAGATCCTCGGTTCAAATCCCAGCCTGACTGAAAAATCACTAAGGGCCCTTGGGCAAGGTCTTTAATCCCCTATTGCTCCCAGTGTGTAGTGAGCGCCTTGTATGGCAGCACCCTCACGTGGATGTGAAAGTGAGGCATTATTAGTAAAGCACTTTGTGCATGTGATGCAGATGGAAAAGGGCTATATAAATGCAGTCCATTTACCATTTTCCCATTTACAATTGTTAAAAAAATCATAACAAAGCTTGAATTAATTATTTTATTAGCAAACGACCCACCCTATGGGTAGGAACTTTGCTAGGTGAAGATTTTAGATACTGTAATTATATATTATGAAATGGAATTATAATCATTTTGTCATCATTTTACCTGCTATATGATAGTCGTGATGGGGCATTTGATCGAAGATTTTTACCATTTCACTATCATACTGGACACTGATGTTTATGCAGAAATGTAAAAGTACTACATTTTGATGCACTGTTGTATTCCGAAAAGAAGTGCAATGAAGGAAAGAAATTTTGTTTTATTTTTTGCATTTTAATTCCTGAACACAGTCTACTTGAAATTCTACTTGTTTTATAACATTTGTTGTGGAGTGATAATTTTGTACACTTTGTTTATTTAAGAAAAAAAAAAACAGAAAAGAAGTGCAATGAAGAAAAAGAGGGAGAAATTTTATTAAATTTGTCTTTTACTTTCCGAACTCTACCTGAAAAAAAAAAAGTTCTCGAATGATAATTTTGTGCGCTTTGTTTATTGAAGAAAAAAAAAAAAAATCCAGAAATGACAATGTATGGTGGGAATTTTTTGTTATTGTTCTGTTGTTTCTGAACAAAAAGTTTTATTTCTGAACAAAAAGTTTTATTATGATAATAAAGTATATCTTTACTTATAAACTGTCCTGTTTTTTTTAACTAGTTAATAATCCAAAGGGGAAAAAAAAACATTTAAAGGTCATGAAAATTCATTCAGATTCAGCAATTTCATGATGTATCCACCTTGTTAAAAAGTGTCAGTATCTTATTGCTATCAGTGATACTGAACCTGTATTTATTTGGTATTGGATCAATACTAAATCTTGCAGTATTGCACACCATTAATCACCACTCATCACTGGCACAATGCAGGATAGGATGGACGGATGGACATTTGGTGAATTATAGTATAGATTTTATGCTGTGTTGCATAGGCCTACTGATGCCTGAGAATGGCCCATCATATGGAGAAAATGGCCCATCTCTTTGAAAAGATGTATTTTTTTCATAATATTTTCTGAGCCAATATACTGTATCATCCAGCAAAACTTGTTATTGTCCTACCACGTTTGGGCATACATTGGATTCTATAATTTCCCAGGTAAGACAGAGCTTCATATGACCAATTCAATATGCAAGCTGTGCAAAATGAAGGTCAACCATTTTGGAAACAAAACAAATGCCCCGCGCATTTAGCACATAATCACCCCAAATTGAAAAAAATCAAACAGATGTAGTGGTAACACCAGGAGCCGACCAGCATACACTGCATCACTTTAACAAACTTCCAGCCAATTCTGAGCGTGCAATAAGAATAACTCGACCCATCACTTGTTTCATTTCGAAAGACCTGCGTCACTACACAGTTGTGGAAAACATATACCTCTCTTCATAGATTAGCTTTTGTTTACATTGCCTTTTTAAAATTTGAAACCATAATCTTAGACATGCTTTGTTTTCATGGCATCATTTGCCACACCACCTTCCTCAGGACACTAAAGCACACTTGAGTAGGTTCTGAAATTAGCAGCTTTGTGTACTAAATTGATTTTGAACTGAAAATCATTTTGAATCAAAAACTGATTTTCAGTTGAATCATGACCCCATGAATCAGAATCATATCGAATTGTGAGATACTGACAGATTCACACCCCTAATAAGCATTGCTTGATGATTAACTTTTGGAGCAGATTGATCAAAGGTCAAGGTCAATAAGTAAATCCTAGAAAAAGGCACTGAGGCCCAATGTTGCTTATCTCTGCTTATCGCTGCTCTCATGCTTATCTCTGGTTCCTGTTGCATGAAGGTGGTGAGTATCTGTAACTTTTCCTGGATGGAATGCCAGTTTGAAGCAGGTTAGTTCTCCAGCCAAGGCTGCTACCCATTTCCCGGTGGTGGACTGACAAGGTTCAGGCAATGCAGAAGTGTCATCCAAGGTAGCATGAGCAAGATTCAAACCCAGATCTACATACTGGCAGCCCAGTTCCTTATCAGTGGAGCTACTTGTGCTGCAAATTCAAGAGCTTTAAAAAAAACTGTACAAAAATCACATTTTCAAAGACATCCATTTGGGTCAGAGTGAAAATGTGAAGCTTTTTTCAATTGTCAATCATTCATACTGATATTGTGATGTCACAAAGATGTCATTGTCCCAGTCCACTTATCTGTAAAGAGGTATTGGCCTTTGCTGGGGAAGTAACCAGCGATGGACTGGCATCCCATCCAGTGAGATTTGTAGGCTATCTTCTAATATACAGACTCTGGAGATACGCACCAGCATCGATGGGTCTCGTGGCTTCTATGGGAATTACTACTACTCTTACTACTACAACACCATTACTTGTAATGGCATGGACTTCAGGGACCCTTCAAAGCTCACAGCAGGTGCCACTGTTTCAAAATATTACATAATGCAATATGATCTGCGCGTCCAAAGAATGCATCACCTCTCCGATGCCTTCTGTTGTTTATTATTTCCAAAGTCCAATATCTACTGACTCAGTTGATCCTCTACTGGTGCCAATCCATGTTATTCTAAATGACCTTGCAATCAACTCGTTGACTCTGAACTATACCATTTTGTTTCCCACAGAAATTCCCCTTTTCATTTGCCTCACATATTGTACCAGGCACCGTTACTGTTTTTGCTGACTGTATCCTTTCCCTCTGCCTTTCCTTGTTTGTCCCTCTTCTTGCCTTTCCTTCTTTTTGGCAGCCTGTGTCGCTCTGCAAACCCATCATCTGAGGCTCCTCTCACTAATCATGAACTGTGATTGGAAATGGACATCTAAACAAAGCACAACCTATCATCTTTACATTGCGGCCAATGGAAGCATTGGAGGAGTGTTTCCAATAACTCAAGCACAGCTCTGAGTAGCCACGCAAGTTCATGTGAAGGTTGTGGAAACCACATAAGGGTGGGAGGGGATGTGCCAGAGAGAGCAGCATGGATAAAGTAAAAATGAGAGCATGTACGTTAGAGGAGAAGGAAGGGAAATGAACTTAAAAGCTTGGAGATAATACCATAATTGCTAATGAAAGCTAGAGACTGGTAGTTCATTACCTCAAAACCAATGAAACAGAGTTCATGAACCCCTGTGTCAAGGACCACGTTTCAGCAACCAACAGCTGAGCAACTTAAAGATGCTGAAATCCCGTGACTCAACACGAATAACACAATTGCCTTTCATAAAACAACCTACTCATTATGATGGAAAGTTCAAGAGACCCTTGCTTGGATGAACAGAAGACAATGGATGGACATGGGATTTGCACAAGAAATTCTTGTCAAACTAATATGATGTATGACCAGAAATTAAGGTGCTATAAGTAACAACTTAAATATTAATTCAGCAGGTTACATCTATTTTCATTGTGAAGATGTAGTAACAGAATGCATCATGTACAGAGAATGAAGCAACGCTGTCTCTGTGAGTGTTATGCATGTGAGCTCTGCCCTCTGAAACCATTGTCTTTCCTCACATTTATAAAGAGACAATAGCATTGAACACTTTTTACATTCAAGATCGTATGCAGTGATGATTTTGCAGCAATTCGTACCCCCAAGAAACCAAATTTTGAGCCATAAAAGGCCTCTTATTAAGAATGTGATTTTACTGGCTATTTTCTGATGGAGAGTGCTGCTGTTCCTTCTCCTTGGTGGAGAGGAGAGAGGTGGGGAAAAAAAAAGGTCAGGATTTTGGTCTGAGATTTCTGTGCTTCATGGCATCAAATCATTTACAACCCCAATTCCAATGAAGTTGGGACGTTGTGTAAAATGTAAATAAAAACAGAATACAATGATTTGCAAATCCTATTCAACCTAAATTCAATTGACTACACCACAAAAACAAGATATATAATGTTCAAACTGATAGACTGTTTTTGTGCAAATATTTACTTCATTTTGAAATGGATGCCTGCAACACGTTTCAAAAAAGTTGGGACAGGGCAACAAAAGACTGGGAAAGTTGATGAATGTTCAAAGAACACCTGTTTGGAAACGGGTGGGTGTCATGATTGGGTATAAAAGGAGCCTCCCCAAAAGCCTCAGCCATTCACAAGCAAAGATGGGGCGAGGATCACCACGTTGTGAACAACTGTGTGAAAAAAATGGTCCAACAGTTTAAGAACAATATTTCTCAACGTTCAGTTGCAAGGAATTGAGGGATTCCATCATCTACAGTCTATAATATAATCAGAAGATTCAGAGAATCTGGAGAACTTTTTACATGTAAGCAGCAAGGCCGAAAACCAACATTGAATACCTGTGACCTTTGATCCCTCAGGCGGCATTATATTAAAAACCGACATCATTGTGTAAAGGATCTTACAGTACAGGCCGTGATCCAGAGGGGTTGGGCGTTACCGAAAAGTGGCAAAGGCTACCATACCTTTTTTACCATACCTGGCACATAACATAATCTAAGGTTGAGAAAAATTTTGCAGACGAACCAATGCAAAATAGTGAAGTAGTTAAAAATCTAAAAATGGTATAACAACAAGTGAGACATGAATTCCTATGTTTTTGGGTATGACAAACCCAATTATGACATTAGCATTGCTGTAGAAGGTCAAGGTCATGACCTTTAGGCAAGGTTAATGACATTTTTTGATATTTCTACACAAATTTTGTATTATCTCTCAATTTTCCCATCCTTTATTTTGTGAACAACAAATAAGAAATGGATTTCTAAGTTTTTGTTTGTTGAATATCCAATTACAAAAATAACTTTACAGTGAAAGGTCAAGGTCACAACCTTTTTCTCAGGCTGGTAACATTTTTATGACTTACTGCAATATGTTATTTTGTACATTTTACATTTGCTTTCCCACTCAGGTTTCTGAAACATACTGTGATTATTATATATAGTTATTTGTGAAATTCCCACCAGTATATTGCTGTTTGTAGTGATAAATAACACCTTTGTTTATTGGAATATCTTGTGCTTTGTTGCAAATGTTTGGTTTCTGTACATAGAATACAAAGAAAAGACTCATATGCCACAATCAGACAAGAATCAGTCTTGTATAGCATATGGGCAAAGAATGACCACAATCAGATAACCTTAAGCCAATCAATATAAACACACAGAAAACCTTAAACCTAAGTTGGACAACAATGAAGCATTAACAAACATGTCAAGGAGTGGAAACGCACTCAGAATATCTTAAAAATCTAAAACAGTCTTGGGTAAAGTACGTCAAAAATTGAAAATACCTCAATCGGGCCCGGTACAACTTTTAAACAGACTAGATAGTTTAAAGCTTTAATAACCTTGGATAGCATTTCATCATGCTTCATCTTATCAGTAATAGTTTGGAACTTGCACAGAACATTTCCTGATTACTAAATTACTTGTTCAATAAGCAAAAATCTACATCAACAGTTCAACACTTAAATCTAGTTTCATTACTGGAATGTATACCAGACTGACAACTAACAATTAAGATAAATCATCAAGATAAGCAAATAATTACTCAGCCTTACTATACAATCATATTTGAAAATACATGGCCATGCTTGTCTTTACATTCAGTCAAGGCTATGAAACTAATCAAATTCCTCCTCCTCCTCATCATCAGAGGAATAGGACTGATCCTCATCAGCAATGTCATCCTTCTGATTTTTGCACTGTCAGTGCAGGCCAAGTTGTTGGCAACACACTGACATGATTGAGTGACACAGTCCCTTCTGCATGAACAGGACAGAAACTCAAGTACTGCTTGTGAACCAACGGGGACACTGAACCAGTTTACAGAGAGGTGCAAGTCACCATCCAGACCAGCTCTAGACCAACCATGCTCAACTGGGGAAGGGACCTCATAGTTGTTCTCAAGGCATCTCCTCCAGATAGCACTTTGATAGTTAGCTCTGAGACAGTGCTTCCTGAGAGAATCTGAGCAAGGTAGTAACTGCCAGGATTCTATGCCTTTCTTTGCACAGAAAAGTGCATACTTCATTTCATTGATGTTGGTGATTCTGGACTCGGAGCTGTACAGTTTACATGTAAATTCTTGTAAACCTTCGTACAACTCCGATGACAAGGTCCAGTCTCTCCCCATCTTCTTGAAGGTCTCACAGAAGGTGTCATTCCTCTGAAGCAATTTTAAGGCTGACACTTTACCACAACCTGCAAATGCACTTACTGTGTCACAACCTGTATATGTATGTGTACCAAGCAAAGCCTGACACATCTGTGATCCTAGACCACTAGCCAGCTGAGAGATACTTATACGTATAACTAGTGCAATTTTTTTTGGCCCTGTCATTAGGAACAGGTCACATGTGAGTGAATCACTGGTAGCTGGACATAGCACCAAGACATCAGTATCATCAGACACAAGGATGACAGATTTGTGACCAGTCCTTGAGGCATGGCAAGCACGAAGCAGCATACGTGTGTCAGCCTCCTCTTGATTGGATGACATGTCTGCTACCTCTTGCACTCCCTGTTGGCTTGTAACATTGATCTTTGGTTGTTGTAAATAAAATCTGTTCATTGAGTCTCCTTCGAAAATGCTCTTTGCCCCACTCTTTAACAAAAAAGGCAGCAAGATTTGTTTTGTTGTTGTTACTTTGTAGAAATCTCCTCCATTGCTGAACCCTGTACCCTGCAGTGATCTGTTTCACCTCTGTGCCTGAGTCAGCACCTCTGGTCACTCTTTCCATTTGTTTGATAGAAGCCTCAACATAAACATCAAAAACAAGGTCAACACAAGTGCTGTGACTTGCTTCAGCTAGCACAGTAAACAATATACAAATGCTATATACCATTTAAAAGAGCATTTTGTTGGGATATAAATAAAGACATCTACATGTGTCTTCACAAAATTATGGATGGTGAAAATAGAAAGAAAAACATATAATTTGTACAGAAATGTCAAAAAATGTCACTGACCTTGCCAAAAGGTCATGACCTTGACCTTTTACAGCAATGCTAATATCATAATTGGGTTTGCCATACCCAAAGCCATAGGAATCCATGTCTCACTTGTTGTACCATTTTTAGATTTCCAACTATCTCACTATCCTGCTTTGGTTCGTCAACAAAAAGTTTTTCAACCTTAGATTACATTTTGTGCCATAAATTCTAACAGCTACTCTTGTCAGATGGCCATCATATATTATTGAAAAGCTGAGAGTCCAGGCTTTCAGAAAAGGTATGAAAACCTTTGCCACTTCTTCAGTAACGCTTTCCGTATTTTGAGGTCCTGGCTCACGGTCTTAAGTGTAGGTTGAAACTCTACCATGCAAAGCGAAAGCCATACATCAACAACATACAGAAACACTGCCGCCTTCTCTGGGCCCGAGCTCATTTGAAATGGACAGAAGCAAAGTGGAAAAGTGTGCTGTGGTCTGATGAGTCCACATTTAAAATTGTTTTTGGAAATCATGGACGTCGTGTCCTCCGGACAAAAGACCATCCAGACTGTTACCAGCGCAAAGTTCAAAAGCCAGCATCTGTGATGGTATGGAGGTGTGTTAGTGCCCATGGCATGAGCAACTTACACATCTGTGATGGCACCATCAATGCTGAAAGGTACATCCAAGTTTTGGAGCAACACATGCTGTCATCCAAGCGATATTTTTTCAGGGATGTCCCTGCTTATTTCAGCAAGACTAGGCCAAGCCACATTCTGCATGTGTTACAACAGCATGGCTTCATAGTAAAAGAGTGCGGGTACTAGATTGGCCTGCCTGCAGTCCAGATCTGTTGCCCATTGAAAATGTGTGATGCATTATGAAGCACAAAATACGACAAAGGAAGACTCCAGACTGTTGAACAACTGGTCGTACATCAAGCAAGAATGGGAAAGAATTCCACCTACAAAGCTTCAACAATTAGTGTCCTCAGTTCACAAACACTGATTAAGTGTTGTTAGAAGGAAAGGTGATGTAACACAGTGGTAAACATACCACTGTCCCAGCTTTTTTGAAACGTGTTGAAGGCATCCATTTCAAAATGAGCAAATATTTGTACAAATCAGATTGAACATTAAATATCTTGTCTTTGTGGTGTATTCAATTGAATATAGGTTGAAGAGGATTTGAAAATCATGGCATTCTGTTTCTATTTACATTTTACACAATGTCCCAACTTCATTGGAATTGGGGTTGTATAGCATATTTAAAGAAATGTACCATTTTGCTGTTAAAGCCCAAAATATAGATAATAGTCCTATAATATACAGCCTCTGATGCCCATTGAAATAGGTGCTTACTTCCAGTTTCCATAGTGTGAAACACTTAAGAGTCCATGACTCCCCCTCCACGAGACACCAGTCCAGGGCATGCTATTTCTGCAGTCATGGCTGATACCCATTTACAGCTGGATGGACTGGGACAATGTCTATGAAGTGCCTTCTACAAAGATAATCAAGTAGTGTGACTGAGAATCAAATCCAGGTGAACATATTGGTAGTCCAACTCCTTATCCCACTGAGCTCTTCAAAAACCTCGGGCCCTCTGCCAGAGGTATGGGAGTTTGAGGGTTCGGCACAGTATCTTAGCTGTTCCTAGGACTGCACTCTTCTGGATAGAGACCTCTGATGTTGTGCTTGGAATCTGCTGGAGCCAATAAAACAGTGTGGGGGTTACAGCTCCTAGTGCTCCTAGTACCACTGGGGGCACTTTGGACGTTATTTTCCACATCTGCTCCAGTTGCTCCTTCAGGCCTTGGTACTTCTCTATTTTCTCATGCTCCTTTCTGATGTTGCTGTCAGCTGGGATTGGCCACATCAATTACAACTGCAGTTTTCTTTGAGTCCTGTCGGATGTGGTAGACTCTTGCCTCTATGGTTGTGGTGCTTAGGGCTTGTTATTGTGCTGCCAAGATCAGAGCCTCTGTGCTGTCCTTTAGGCTGGCCTTTTCTAGCCACTGGTATATCTTCTTGACATCAGCTGCTTTCTCTAACTGTCAGTGGTACATCTCATGGAGGGGCTTGGTCTTCTATGATATGTTCTCCTCCTGTTCCTTATCACCATCTGTCTTCACCTGCCTAAGGCATTCTTGTAGCAGTTGATCTCAGGGGGCCATCTTTCTGATCTATTCATGGATGCTCTTCATCTCATCCTGGATTGTGGCTCTGAAACTCACTAATCCTTGCCCTCCCTCTTTGCGTTGCTCATAGAGCCTCAGGGTATTGGACTTTGGGTGGAAACCTCTGTGCATTGTGAGGAGTTTTTGTGTCTTCACGTTAGTAGCATCTATCGCCTCTAGTGGCCAACTTATTATTGAGCTGAGCATCTAATATCTGGTAGGGCATATGTATTCATGGCTCAGATCTTATTCCTACCATTGACCTGGCTTCTCAGCACCTGTTTTACCTTCTGGAGGTATTTGGCTGTGGCTGACTTTCTTGCATCTTTGGGCCCATTACCTTGTGGGATTCCCAGATACTTGTAAATGTCCTGTATAGCGATGGGTATTGATAAGCTTTTATCGACATCGATACCATTATCGATTCCGCTTATCAATCCGATTCCTTATCGATACCTCTTGTGAATTTTTTGTGTACTAAAAGTAGGCTTTACAGGTTTTCTATGTCAGCGGGTCAAAGAGCTTTTTCTTATCATGCACCTGCTCGTGCACCCACTGGAACAGTCTTCCTGTGACAGTGAGGCACTCGGAGTCCGTGGACATTTTTAAGTCAAGACTTAACACCTATTTTTATTCTCTTTCTTATGATTTTTTTTAATTTTTTATCTGTTTTATTCTTTTCCATCTGTTTTTAAATTATGTATTTTAAGAAATAATTACTAAAGTGTGTGTGCATGAGATAAAAAGCAATATTGCCACATTATTTTCCATGATTGGATTCCTCTCAGATGTTCATTTCAGCAAGTTGAATTTAATATAGCAGAATGACTCTATGAATAATTTCAGATTCATGATTTAGAAAATGATTCCATTTGAGTCATGTCAATGATATGTCTATATTTTGGGCTCAAACATCAACATGACTGGTCAACCATAACACTAAAACTGCGTGCACTTCAGCTGCAGCCATAACCCAACTTTGCAGCCCACTGACTGACGTAATAAAGCAAAATGACTTTATTTTACTCCAGGATTGTAATTCGAAGGTCAAAACATGATATGGCTGTGTGATAACAGGACACACTGGGGCACGTTTTAAACAACTGGTGGTGGTTTCTAAGCAACACAAGAGACATGACATATTACATCGGAGACTATTAAGTTACATCCGTCTTTTCACAGACAGACACATTCTCTCTCTCTCTCTTTCTCTCTCTCTCTCTCTCTCTCTCTCGCTCTCTCTCTGTCACCATGATGGTGGGTGCATGTTTATGTTTTTGAGAGTGCGTCGCCCAGATTGCTGTCTTCCCACTCATGCACGTAGCCCTGAGAGAAAAAGAATGGACGTCTTTGACAGGAGAGACAGAAGGAGGAGGTGAGGAGGGGTTGCATTGCAACCACCATCAACTTTCTGTACCTGGGCTCATTCTGTAATGAAATGGCCTGTGTCAAAACAATGAGACTATTCAACCTGGAGAGGAGTCTCTGTCAGGACCAGGCTGAATATGATACCTCTGATTCAGGGATACAACCCCTCTTTCTTTCAATCTAACCATTTTTTCCTGTGTGCTGTCACTATTGCTGCCCCTCCCTCTTTCTCTGTTTTGGGTTCTTTTAAAAAAAAAAATCTACTCTCAAAGGAAGCTAAATTCTCTCACATAGTCCATCTTTCCTTCTTCGCTGTCTGTCAGTCTTTGGGAATAATTATGTAAAACAGTCACACCAAGGACTGTTGCATAACCAAAGTTATGCTCAAACACACTTTCTTTTCTCACAGTTTTTTTTTTTTAATCACAGTACATCACATCATTGTTCACACTTTGAGTACATCATCCACTGGAGTGATGTATGTCTGTATTAGGTTTCATGTTATTACAGGTTTTAGTGGCTGCCTTAACTGTTAAGGTATTTTGGGGGGATACCACAGATCCATGAAGATTTTCAATCATTACCTCCACCAAAAGGTTAAATGCTTATGTTTTAATGCCTCTCAATCTGTCACTTAGTTTGTCATCAGAATAACTGAAAATTCTATAAACAAATTTCAGTGAATGTTTGTGGGAGACCTGTAGTTTAGTCTGTTTTCTGTTTGTTACTTTTTTCATCCATCCACTATGATTTCTCAAACTAGTAGAACGTTAGATGTTAAACCTGATCCTCAGGACTAAACATAATGCTTTTATTCATATTTCAATGCTCTAGTAGTGCACATCCAAGCCAAATCAGACAGTAAGCTAGTTGAACTATCGTGTCTGGGAAGATCTGAGGCCTATTCCTCATGCATGGATCAGAATTTTAGCTGAATTACCTTATTGACATTCTGGTGTAATTGCAGATTTTTTTTTGGTTCTTTGAAACAAAACATATGCATAACTGTAAAACCTGCTCGGGATCAGGTTTGTTAAATGTAAACAGGATGTTTTCATTTAACAAACCAAGAGTGAGGACAGAACTTGGGGGGAAAAATATTTTAAATATACTGCTCCTTCCACATGGAATAATTTACAAACTGAGCTGAAATTGGGGCCTGTACTACGAAGCGGGGTTAACTTACTCAGATGTAACCCAGGGTTAACTTCTTAAACCGGGGTCGACAAAACCTGGTGTTCTCAAGTGATGTTAATCGGTACTACGACGCTGATTAAGATGTTGATTTGTTGAACCTGTGTTAACCTAATTGGAGTTTGTGTGCGTTCACATAAAAAGGGCAGGTTGCAGCGCACGTCACCATTTTTCAATGATGGCGCGGTCACCTTATTTTACCAAAGAAGAATGCACGATTATTACGCGGAGCTACGAGGAATTTAAATTAACATTAAGGGGGAAATCAAACACATCGTCTCCCAATAAAGCAAGACAGGATTGTTGGCAAGGTATTGCTGATCGGGTAAATGCATAAGTACAATTCAATTGTTCTCCAAATCTGTTACAGATGATTAACCTGTGGAATGTCTGATATGTTTAAAATAATGACCTTCTTTCATTAATTACGCCCAGATGCAACACGATTCAGAAGTGGGCATAGGCCTACTAATAAATGTTAGGTTAATTTAATGTTTCCTAAATAGGCTACCTATCTAAGGATTTAAAGCCATTAATGGTCATTCTGTTACATATATATCACTTTGGCATGAAGGTTATCCAACAGGACAGCCCCATGTGGGGAGAAAAATAATGTGAAATATGTAATTATAGTAATTGTATATTAGAATATTTAGAAAAATCACCCAAACCAAAGCAACCTTTATGTGGCTGAAATAAGTGAAAAGAAGGTGAGCTTAGAGTGAATTACACGATAATGGGTATATGAAATAGGCCGAATAGAATGGCTATACCTGCACACTGATATTGTGAAAAGATTTGCGATTGACATAATCGCCCTCGTGCTCTCCCAGGGGTGCACTGATTGGGATTTGCGTGCAATCAATGGCTCCTATTACTCTTGGGAAACCTGGGAGAAATTGTTATTGATAAGCCCCACTGGACATGCATTAGACCTATTTTGATATTAGTAATTACCCACGATTGCATAAAACCCTTCTTTGATTTGCATTGTGGATAAATGGCCAGGGAAAACGACAAATGCATCCAACAGTTTAGATAGAGCAAGTACTACCTTGCGAATCATACGACATACAGTATTCTTGCTCAGATGTTCAGCATCACCGATGGAATACATAAATTGTCCACTGGCAGAATATCTAAGCGCAAGGCATATTATCTGCTCGATCGTCAGGGCATTGCTACGATGGGTGATGTTACAGACGTCTGGCCTGATCAGCTGACAAAGATAACGAATTCCCTCGGCTGAGAATCTATATCTTTCATGGAGAATATCGTCCGGGTATTTCAGCGGATTCTGGCGGTCTTTAAAAGCCCTCGCCCTGAGAAGAGAGCCCCTCACAATTTGTGCCCCAATATCAAACGGATCATCCAGGTAGGCCGGCATTGTCTTCGGAGTGATTGAAGGTGGATGGGCAGTACTTATAAATGGAGTGGTTAAGCAAAAACCTCAAGCTAACCTAGAACATAACCTGCTCGGAGCAGGTTTGGCACACAGCATAAATTGCCATGGCAGCATACCTCGATCAAAACCTATCCACCTTTCGTAGTATGGGTTAACTGGGAAGTTACTCCACACATCATCAACTTACTCCCAAAGATTGTTGTGTGAAATTTAGCGAGCAGGTGAGAGAAGCACTGGTTGGAGGGGAAGCAATTATGGACAACTGGAAAAGTACTGCAGATGTGGTGAGGGAGGCAGCTACTGGGTGTGACATCTGGACAGCGGAAGGAAGACAAAGAGACTTGGTGGTGGAATGAAGAGGTCTAGGAAAGCATAAGGAGACAGTGGTTGGCGAAAAAGTTTTGGGATAGTCAGAGAGATGAAGAAAATAGACAGGAGTACAAGGAGATGCGGCATAAGGTGAAAAGAGAAGTGGCAAAGCGAAGGAAAAGGCATATTGCGAGCTGTACAAGAAGTTGAATAGTAAGGAAGGAGAAAAGGACTTGTACCGATTGGCCAGACAAAGGGACAGAGCTGGAAAGGATGTGCAGCAGGTAAGGTAGTAAAAGATGCACATGGTAATGTGCTGACAAGTTAGGATTGTGTGCTGAGAAGGTGGAGGGAATATTTTGAAAAGCTGATGAAGAAAATGAGTGAGAGAAAAGGCTGGATGATGTGGTGAGAGTAAGTCAGGAAGTACAAGAGATTAGTAAGGAAGAAGTGAGGGCTGCTATGAAGAGGATGAAGAGTGGAAAGGCAGTTGGTTCAGATGACATTCCAGTGGAGGCATGGAAATGTCTAGGAGAGATGGCAGTAGAGTTTCTAACCAGATTGTTTAATAAAATCTTGGAAAGTGAGAGGATGCCTGAAGAGTGGAGATGAAGTGTGCTGGTTCCTATTTTCAAGAACAAGGGTGATGTGCAGAGCTGCAGCAACTACAGAGGCATAAAGTTGATCTGCCACAGCATGATGAAATGGGAAAGAGTAGAAGAAGCTAGGCTTAGAAAACAGGTGAAGATCTGTGAGCAGCAATATGGTTTCATGCCGAGAAAGAGCACTACAGATGCAATGTTTGCTCAGAGAATACTGTTGGAGAAGTACAGAGAAGGCCAGAAAGAGTTACATTGTGTGTTTGTTGGCTTAGAAGAAGCTTATGATAGGGTGCCAAGAGTTGAGCTGTGGTACTGTATGAGGATGTCTGGAGTGGCAGAGAAGTATATTAGGGTAGTGCAGGACATGTACAAGAATAGTGTGACAGCGGTGAGATGTGCAGTCGGAATGACAGACTAATTCAAGGTGGAGGTGGGATTACACCAAAGGACAGCTCTGAGTCCTTTCTTGTTTGCAGTGGTGATGGACAGGTTGACGGATGAGATCAGACAGGAGTCCCCATGGACTATAATGTTTGCAGATGACATTAGATGTAGTGAGAGTAGAGAGCAAGGAGAGAGAGAAGGGGAATGAAAGTCAGTAGAAGCAAGACTGAGTACATGTGTGTGAATGGAAGGGAGCCCAGTGGAGTAGTGAAGTTACAAGGAGTAGAAGTGGTGAAAGTAGATGAGTTTAAATATTTGGGGTCAACTGTTCAAAGTAATGGAGAGTGTGGTAGAGAGGTGAAGAAGAGAGTGCAGGCAGGGTGGAGTGCGTGGAGAAAGTTGGCAGGAGTGATTTGTGACCAAAGACTATCAGCAAGAGTGAAGGGGAAAGTTTACAAGACAGTAGTGAGACCAGCTATGTTGTACGCATTACAGACGGTGGCACTAACAAAAAGACAGGAGGCAGAGCTGGAGACAAAGTCAGAGAGGCGAGATTGAAATGGTATGGACATGTGTAGAGGAGGGACCCAGGGTATATAGGGAAAAGGATGCTGCGGATGGAGCCAGCAGGCATGATGAGAAGAGGGAGGCCAAAGAGGAGGTTTATGGATGTGCTGAGGGAGGACATGCAGGTGGTTGGTGTGACAGAAGAAGATACAGAGGACAGGGTGAGATGGAAAAGATTGATCTCCTGTGGCGACCTCTAACGGGAACAGCCAAAAGACCAAGAAGAAGAAGATACGAGGTCTATTAGAAAAGTATCCGACCTTATTATTTTTTTCCATAACCATATGGATTTTAATCACGTGTGATTGTGTCAGACAAGCTTGAACCCTCGTGCGCATGCGTGAGTTTTTCCACACCTGTCGGTTGCGTCATTCGCCTGTGAGCAGGCTTTGAGTGAGGAGTGGTCCACCCTCTCGGCGGATTTTCATTGTCAGGAAATGGCAGAATGATTTGGGCTTTTTTTCCATCAGAATTTTTTCAGAAACTGTTAGAAACTGGCAGCTGGAAACCATTCGAAAAATTTATCTGGCTTTCGGTGAAAATTTTACGGGCTTCACAGAGAATAAGGACTGTTACTACAGCTTTAAGGACGGCTTTAAGGACGCTCGGCGCGCCACGCTCCGTGCCGCCATCGAGATCCACAAACCACCGGATCATTTCTAAACAGATGGCTCTGTGGAGCCGGGACCATCGCCGTCCTGTGAGACCAAAACGGAGGTGGTTTTGTCTTGCTCCAGTAGCGAATCCATCGTGACACAAGAAGCCTCCGCTGACAAAATCTCTTGTTAAAAGTGAAATCTGCCAGAAAATGGTTGCTGTCCAGCTCTTGTGATAACCACAGAAATGGCACACGATGGTCACGGATCCAGACAGCAATCCGTTTAGAAATGAAATGGTCGTTCAGCCTGTTGATGGCGGCTTCGGAGCGCGGCGCGCCCCACAGCAGCGGGGGGCTGTCCTTAAAGCGACAGTAACACTCCTTATTCTCTACCAAGCCTGTAACATTTTCACCGAAAGCCAGATAAATTTTTCTAATGGTTTCCAGCTGCCAGTCTCTACCAGTTTCTGAAAAAATTCTGATGGAAAAAAAGCCCAAATCATTCCGCCATTTCCTGGCAATGAAATCCGCCAAGGGGGCTGGACCACTCCTCACTCAAAGCCTGCTCACAGGCGAGTGACACAACCGACAGGCGTCAGTGATGCCGGTAACGCGTTACTCCTGAAATGGTTTTCCAACAGTCTTGAAGGAGTTCCCAGAGGTGTTTAGAACTTGTTGGCCTCTTTGCCTTCACACTGCGGTCCAGCTCACCCCAAACCATCTTGATTGGGTTCAGGTCCGGTGACTGTGGAGGCCAGATCATCTGCCGCAGCACTCCATCACTTTCCTTTTATTCATAGTTTTGATGCCTTCAGTGAGAATCTACAATGTACTAAATAGTCATGAAAATAAAGAAAACACATTGAATGAGAAGGTATGTCCAAACGTTTGGCCTGTACTGTATATATATATATATATATATATATATATATATATATATATATATATATATGCAGGTAGAGACTGCACCCTTAATGCACCCTGCACCCTGAAACCCTTAATTGGAGTGAGCGGTTGAAGATGTGTGTGAGCCAGGTAGGGGTCAGTGAAGATTTACACAGAGGTCAAAACTTGCTCCAATTTTGGTAAGAAGTTACTGGTTGAATTAATTGGGCTTTAAAAATAAATACTTTTCACGATGCGTCATGCTTAGTTATCATATTAAAGGGTAACATGTGTCACGTCATAGAATCCAATGTACATTAACCTTATTTGACCTTTACTTTAGAGAGCAAGCATTCAGCACATTCAAAACTATTCCATTTATTAATCATTTTATTTCAACCAATAATTTATATATAAATTATTTAGATTAGATATTTTTTTCAAAAACCATATGTATTTGAATCACGTGTGATTGAGTCAGACAAGCTTGAACCCTCGTGCGCATGCGTGAGTTTTTCCACGCCTGTCGGTTGCGTCATTCACCTGTGAGCAGGCTTTGAGTGAGGAGTGGTCCAGCCCCCTCGTCGTTGTTTCATTGCCAGGAAATGGCGGAATGTTTTGGGCTTTTTTTCCATCAGAATTTTTTCAGAAACTGGTAGAGACTGACAGCTGGAAACCATTAGAAAAATTTATCTGGCTTTCAGTGAAAATGTTACAGGCTTGGTAGAGAATAAGGAGTGTTACTGTCGCTTTAAGGACAGCCCCCAGTGGCTGTGGGGCACGCCGCGCTCCGAAGCTGCCATCGTCAGGCTGAACGACCATTTCATTTCTAAACGGATGGCTGTCTGGATCCGTGACCATTGTGTGCCATTTCTCTGGTTATCACAAGAGCTGGACATCAACCATCATCCATCAGATTTCACTTTTAACAAGAGATTTTGTTATGGAAAGCTGAACGGAGGCTTCGTGCGTCACGATGGATTCGCTACTGGAGCGAGACAAAACCACCTCAGTTTTGGTCTCACAGGACGGCTTTGAGATGGCGTTCAGACAGCTGTCGGTGGTTTTTCCATCGAGTGATTATCCGAGAAATTGTGGATGTGCCTGGACATGCCAGAACATGTCCCGTGAGGCTTCATCACGGCGTTGCTTTATGCCATGCGGCACCGCCACAACGCACAAAGCCTCCGCTCCTCTTTCCATGACAAAAAGTCCTGTAACAGTGGAATGTGCCGTTCATTTCCAAACTGGATGCTGTGTTTTATCCGGGACGTCATCTGACTAGCACAGGAATTGTGAAAAGACTTGGACATCAGCACTTTTTCGGCACATTGAGACAGACGTGCGGAGGAATTCCGCGCATCGCGGTGGTGCCGCATGGTGCAAAGCAACGCTGTGATGAAGCCTCACAGGACATGTTCTGGCATGTCCAGGCACATCCACAATTTCTCGGATAATCACTCGATGGAAAAACCACTGACAGCTGTCTGAACGCCAATTCAAAGCCGTCCTATGAGACCAAAACGGAGGTGGTTTTGTCTTGCTCCAGTAGCAAATCCATCGTGATGCGCGAAGCCTACGCTCGGATTTCCATGACAAAATCTCTTGTTAAAAGTGAAATCTGCCGGAAAATGGTTGATGTCCAGCTCTTGTGATAACCAGAGAAATGGCACACGATGGTCATGGATCGAGACAGCCGTCCATTTAGAAATGAAATGGTCGTTCAGCCTGTCGATGGCGGCTTCGGAGTGCGGCGCGCCCCACAGCCGCTGGGGGCCGTCCTTAAAGCAACAGTAACACTCCTTATTCTCTTATATATATATATAGTGCACTAATCATGGTGTCTAATCAGCATCTTGGTATGGCACACCTGTGAGGTGGGATGGATTATCTCAGCAAAGGAGAAGTGCTCACTATCACAGATTTAGACTGGTTTGTGAACAATATTTGAGGGAAATGGTGATATTGTGTATGTGGAAAAAGTTTTAGATCTTTGAGCTCATCTCATACAAAATGGGAGCAAAACCAAAAGTGTTGCGTTTATATTTTTGTTGAGTGTATATATATATATATATATATATATTTTTTTTTTTTTCCCCTCTGACTTTGGAGCAAATTTAACTTTGGACCCCTGTACAACCTGAAACTGACCTTGGTCACAATTTTTGTTGTTTTTACCCCATAACTCCATAACATTCACTCATAGAATCTTTATGATCAGACAACTAATGTGGTATATTTTTCAACATGACTGGAGTATTTTTTTTTATATTTTGACCTCTCTGTAGATCTTCATTGACCCCTACGTGGCTGTAACTACCACCCTATGATATCGATCATACATTTTTTGGTAGGCCATAGTATGCTGAGGTTAGACTGTAAGTGTTGTTTAGTCCCATTAAAGCCCAGGTTACACATAGACGGTTTTGTTGGCAGGTAGTACGTAGACCGAAGTTTGCAGTAGTTCCGGCTGTTTTCGCGGTGGAAAGGGGCAGAGCTTTTCGCCGGAGTTTTGAGCGCTGTACTAGCCACAAATATGCAGATAAAACGCCGCTAAATCCGCTGAATAAAGCGGAGTTTTGACGCCGTAGTATCCGGCACACGTCAGGCAATGGGGGTTAATACCCAGTTCTATCCTTTACAATCGCAGGTTAAGACGCGCGTGAGAATGGCGGTGTTCTGCTGCAGCCGATAATGCCCTGTGTACCGCTGGATTTATCCAGGCAAATCCTGTGTTACTCCAGGAACTTTTGCATATAGGCACCACCCCCAGAGTATAATAGGCTGAAGCAGCTGTCAGTGCAGGGGGAGGGAGCTCATCTCTCAGCCTTTTCTTTTCTCTCCTTTTCCCCTCCTGAATGTGTTGCTCCGTCTCCACCACAGGGATACCCTCTGCTTCTTAACCAGACCTCTTGGTGAGTCCTTGCCGCTGCCAATTTTATTTTAGGAGGCATACTGGAGCTTCTCTGCAAAAATGTCTGGAGCTGGCTGCGAGTGAGAGACCTGCATGCAGCGCGCTAGCGTTGTTATACTGACCACCGCCTATCGGCCGTTTGTAATGCCGTTATCCGGGAGGTGGCATTTAGAACAGCGTACTGTCCGCTAGCGCCACCGTTTTGTCTGCCTCTGTCGCCGGTTAAAACGCCTTTGAGGACGCCGATGTGGGCTCTATCGCCGTTTTACATGCCGTTGTTTAGGGATACAACGCTGGCTGCCAATTACGGCGGTGTAAACTGTGGCACTACAGGAAGGGGTGGGATGACACGGTGATTAAAAAGTATCAAACGCCGTTGTTCGCGTTGTCTCCGTCGTCAGGCCACTTCTCTGGCAGCGCTCCTGGAATTATTTGACATGTTGAATAATTTTTTCGACGATTCCCGGTGAAGCCGGAAACAAACCATGCCCCCGTGCGCCGGCGTTAACTACGGCGTTTGATCCCTAAAACGGCCTGGAGGGGGCAAAATCTCTGCCGGGATGCTTCCGGGAGAGTTTACTGTCTATGTGTAAATGGGGCTTAAGTGGTACTTATTAGGTCAAAATTGATGACAAGCACATGGAGTAGTAAGTGAATTGGTGACTCTAAATTGCTCTATGTGTGAGTGTGAATGTGTTTGTCTGTCTACACATGCCAGCCTTGTAATAGACTGTCCAGGGCATACCCTGCCTCTCACCCAGTGACTGCTGGGATAGACTTCAGCTCCCCCATGACCCTGATTGGAATAAGCAGGTTCAGAAAATGAATGAATAAATGAATATTAGCAAATAAACACAAATGGTAGTGTTTAAATGACTGGTAACATATGGTGTTGTTCCTTTATCTACATTTACAGTTTTACTGACAAATTTTTACTATGTATTGTAGGCATTTATTTTATTCTGTTACAGTGGATTTTGTGTGAGTGCTGTTTTCCTGTCTATACTGTGTGGGTTTGCACAGACAGAATTCATTCGATATAGCAATAAAAGTACTGAATGTGGAATCTTGAATATGTGGAGGGAACAACTTACAAGCTGTCACATCTCCACACTGGGTGCATGCAATGAGCATGGATTAGATGAGGATCACATTTATGTGATCACACAAACCAGAATTATCTGTTTTTAAGACTCCTGGTGACCTCGACTGTTGGATTGAAGGGCAGAAAAACAGTCTAAGTAGAGTCAAAAATGCAGCAGACTTACAGTGTTGTTTTTTTAATGCTGAAAGGTCATTAAAGTGTGATGAAATACTCACACAAATTAAAACACACATGTCCATCAACTCCATATAGTGTCATACATGTAAACCGAGCTTGACGTAAATTGGTAAATGGTTTCCTAATCTCCAAGTCAAGGCCTCCATTGTATATATGGTCCAGTTGGTGTAATATAAAACCTGGATTGCCATGAACATGCTCAACCTGTTTAATAGGGTTAAACACATAGCGCAAAGATATGGCAAGCTGTAACAGCGCAATCTGATCCGAAATTGTATAGCGAAAGGTCAGCTGTGCACCTGTCATTGTGGATCGTGGTGGAGTGACCAATTTAACTCCAACCCCCACCTTTCAAAAATCATCGCTCAACAGATATTACCTTGATGAATAACTGAGCGACATGGTTTAAAAAGGATTGTCTGGGAGGCATACAACACCATGTGTGTTCTGTGTTCAAAGTGCCACTAAACTATGGAGCCACTCTCAGGAAAATGACAAATGAAAAATTACACTTGCATATGTTGTGTCAGAATCCAACAAATCCCTTGAACTGTGATGCACTGAAATCAATTATATATACTCAACAAAAATATAAATGCAACACTTTTGGTTTTGCTCCCATTTTGTATGAGATGAACTCAAAGATCTAAAACTTTTTCCACATACACAATATCACCATTTCCCTCAAATATTGTTCACAAACCAGTCTAAATCTGTGATAGTGAGTACTTCTCCTTTGCTGAGATAATCCATCCCACCTCACAGGTGTGCCATACCAAGATGCTGATTAGACACCATGATTAGTGCACAGGTGTGCCTTGGACTGCCCACAATAAAAGGCCACTCTGAAAGGTGCAGTTTTGTTTTATTGGGGGGGATACCAGTCAGTATCTGGTGTGACCACCATTTGCCTCATGCAGTGCAACACATCTCCTTCGCATCATCCGTGAAGAGAACACCTCTCCAACGTGCCAAACGCCAGCGAATGTGAGCATTTGCCCACTCAAGTCGGTTACAATGACAAACTGGAGTCAGGTCGAGACCCCGATGAGGACGACGAGCATGCAGATGAGCTTCCCTGAGATGGTTTCTGACAGTTTGTGCAGAAATTCTTTGGTTATGCAAACCGATTGTTTCAGCAGCTGTCCGAGTGGCTGGTCTCAGATGATCTTGGAGGTGAACATGCTGGATGTGGAGGTCCTGGGCTGGTGTGGTTACATGTGGTCTGCGGTTATGAGGCTGGTTGGATGTACTGCCAAATTCTCTGAAACGACTTTGGAGACGGCTTATGGTAGAGACATGAACATTCAATACATGAGCAACAGCTCTGGTTGACATTCCTGCTGTCAGCATGCCAATTGCACGCTCCCTCAAATCTTGCGACATCTGTGGCATTGTGCTGTGTGATAAAACTGCACCTTTCAGAGTGGCCTTTTATTGTGGGCAGTCTAAGGCACACCTGTGCACTAATCATGGTGTCTAATCAGCATCTTGGTATGGCACACCTGTGAGGTGGGATGGATTATCTCAGCAAAGGAGAAGTGCTCACTATCACAGATTTAGACTGGTTTGTGAACAATATTTGAGAGAAATGGTGATATTGTGTATGTGGAAAAAGATTTAGATCTTTGAGTTCATCTCATACAAAATGTAATTTGCAATAACTTTATTGAGTATCCATTCATCCATACATTTTTGAGAGGACACAATGTCCATGATTTCCAAAAACAATTTGAAATGTGGGCTCATCAGACCACAACACACCTTTCCACTTTGTGTCTGTCCATTTCAAATGAACTCAGGCCCAAAGAAGGTGTAGGGCGTTTGTGGCTGTTGTTGATGTATGACTTTCATTTTGCATTGTAGAGTTTTAACTTGTACTTGTAGATGTAGTGATGAATTGTGTTAACTGACAATGGTTTTCTGAAGTGCTCCTGAGCCCACGCGATAAGATCCTTTACACAAGCTGGAGAATGGAGGAATATCCATCCATCCATCCATTTTCTTCCGCTTCATCCGAGGTTGGGTCGCAGGGGCAGCAGCTCAATCAAAGCCACCCACACCTCCCGATCCACACACACCTCCCCCAGCCCCTCCGTGGGAACCCCAAGATATTCCCAAGCCAGCTGCAAGACGTAGTCCCTCCAGCGTGTCCTGGGTCTTCCCCGGGGACTCCTCCCGATGGGACGTGCCCGGAACACCTCTCCAGCGAGGCGTCCAGGGTGCATCCGAAAAAGATGCCCGAGCCATCTCAACTGACAAAACCTCATGACCATAGGTGAGGGTCGGAACATAGATCGATCGGTAAATCAAGAGCTTTGCACCCCTGCTCAGCTCTCTCTTCACCATGACGGTCCGATACAGCGACCGCATCACTGCGGATGCTGCACTGATCCATCTGTTGATCTCACGCTCCATCCATGCCTCTCTCGTGAACAAGACCCCGAGATACTTAAACTCCTCCACTTGAGGCAAGGACATTCCACCGACCTGAAGAGGGCAAAGCACCTTTTTCCGGTCGAGAACCATGGACCCGGCTTTGGAGGTGCTGATTTTCATCCCAGACACTTCACACTCGGCTGCAAACTGGTCTAGTGCACACTGAAGGTCCTGATTTGATGAAACCAACAGAACCACATCGCCCACAAACAGCAGAGACGAGATTGTGTGGTTCCCAAATCGGACCCCCTCTACACCTTGACTGTGCCTAGAAATTCTGTCCATAAAGGTAATTAACAGAACCGGTGACAAAGGGCAGCCCTGGCGGAGGCCGACGTGCACTGGAAACAGGCTTGACTTACTACTGGCAATGTGAATCAAGCGCCTGCTGCGGTCGTACAGGGATCGGATCGCCCTTAACAAAGGACCCTGGACCCCGCACCCCCCACAGGGCGCCTCGAGGGACACGGTTGCATGCCTTCTCCAGATCCACAAAACACATGTGGAGTGGTTGGGCGAACTCCCATGAACCCTCGAGCACCCGATGGAGGGTGTAGAGCTGGTCCAGTGTGCCACGACCAGGACAAAAACCACACTGCTCCTCCTGAATCCGAGGTTCGACTATCAGTCGAATTCTCCTCTCCATTACTCTGGAATAGACCTTACCGGGGAGACTGAGGAGAGTGAGAATGGATGCTGGAGAATGGAGAAATAATCTACTTACAATGAAAAAGAAAGTTGAGGCAGAATCTGTATTTTTCACAATGAACCCGTGCAATCATCACAAATGAATTGTGGCTCCAACACTGTTCAATGCTCGCATGCGCAGGGTGTTGGGTTGGGTTAAGCAACACAGTGGCTTAAATGCCTTTGTTAAGGATGAAAGTTTTAAAGACCTTGACATTGTGGACTATGCTGTGACCTTTTGCAGAATCAGTGGATACCCTGATTACAGCACTTGAGAGTCTGAGTAATACCCCCATCGCACATATGCCGATTGAGGCTGAATGGTGTCAGAATATCAAGGTGCGGTCTGATAACCAATGGACAGTACTCCTTGAAAATCTACATACCTGGTCCCATTCGTGTGTGTGTGTGTGTATATAATATATATATATATATATATATATATATATATATATATATATATATATATATATATATATATATCTATATATATATATATATACACGTGCGTGTGTGTATATGTGTGCCTGTGTGTATGTGCATATGTATGTGGTGGTGTATATTGGTAATGGTGTATAATGGTGTATAATTTAACTTATTATCTGTTTTATCCCACAAATCTTAGAAACATGGTGTCTAAGCAGATCCTTACTCTGGATGGCATTACACTGACCTCTAGTAATACTGTGAGAAATCTTGGAGTCATTTTTGATCAGGATATGTCATTCAATGCGCATATTAAACAAATATGTAGGACTGCTTTTTTGCATTTGCGCAATATCTCTAAAATTAGAAAGGTCTTGTCTCAGAGTGATGCTGAAATACTAATTCATGCCTTTATTTCCTCTAGGCTGGACTATTGTAATTCATTATTATCAGGTTGTCCTAAAAGTTCCCTGAAAAGCCTTCAGTTAATTCAAAATGCTGCAGCTAGAGTACTGACAGGGACTAGAAGGAGAGAGCATATCTCACCCATATTGGCCTCTCTTCATTGGCTTCCTGTTAATTCTACAATAGAATTTAAAATTCTTCTTCTTACTTATAAGGTTTTGAATAATCAGGTCCCATCTTATCTTAGGGACCTCATAGTACCATATCACCCCAGTAGAGCGCTTCGCTCTCAGACTGCAGGCTTACTTGTAGTTCCTAGGGTTTGTAAGAGTAGAATGGGAGGCAGAGCCTTCAGCTTTCAGGCTCCTCTCCTGTGGAACCAGCTCCCAATTTGGATCAGGGAGACAGACACCCTCTCTACTTTTAAGATTAGGCTTACAACTTTCCTTTATGCTAAAGCTTATAGTTAGGGCTGGATCAGGTGACCCTGAATCATCCCTTAGTTATGCTGCTATAGACTTAGAATGCTGGGGGGTTCCCATGATGCACTGAGTGTTTCTTTCTCTTTTTGCTCTGTATGCACCACTCTGCATTTAATCATTAGTGATTGATCTCTGCTCCCCTCCACAGCATGTCTTTTTCCTGTTTCTCTCCCTCAGCCCCAACCAATCCAGGCAGAAGACTGCCCCTCCCTGAGCCTGGTTCTGCTGGAGGTTTCTTCCTGTTAAAAGGGAGTTTTTCCTTCCCACTGTCGCCAAGTGCTTGCTCATAGGGGGTCGTTTTGACAGTTGGGGTTTTTCTGTAATTATTGTATGGCTTTGCCTTACAATATAAAGCGCCTTGGGGCAACTGTTTGTTGTGATTTGGCGCTATATAAATAAAATTGATTTGATTTGTTTTATTATGCTGTTTTAATTTACATTATGGATAATGTGCAATATGCTGATGAATTTTCCATAGGCATGCAAGCAGTGTACTATTTGTAGTTGTATTTATTGATTTTTGAGACAGAAATGTTTGCAGATCACTTGAAGTCCAAGACAAATTTCCCCTTGGGAACAATAAAGTGTATCGTGTCGTATTGTATCGTATCAAGATACTGATTTGTATCGATTAATCTCCACATGCCTAGTATATGTGCATATGGTGAAAGTGTCAAGCTTGTAGAGATCATCACTTATGTGTAGCGAGAAGCCTGCATTCACCATTTAACCTCCTAAGTTTGCATTAAGCAGAAGTCATTAAAAGCATTCTTCAAAGAGAAACCCATTCCAACCAAGACATGGGAAATATCAAGTTGTCAAAAGGAGGCTTTCCTGACCATAGCACAGGATGACCAACTGTCATCAACCCCCACCACTAACAGGATTTAAGATTATCTAAAGTGCATTCCTCACGGAGCTGTGAATCCCCCATCACCTAAAAAAACACAGACCCCAGAAAGACCTACTTTCCCAAAGTCTAAAAACTATGTCTTTACAACAAGATTCAAGTAAAATCATACCACAGATGAACTGCCATCAACTTGGGAATCGAATTTGTCTGGTTCAAATTGGAGGATTGACAAATATAATATTTTACAATGAATTCCAAAACCCAGTTCCTTCCAGTCTGTGAACCAAGAGTGACCCCTGTTGGACAAATTGAGGAAGGGCAGATAACTCATTTGTACAGTATTATAAAGTTTAACCACCTTTAAAAAAGTTGTACTTTGCTGTTGTAAGAGGAAAAAAGAAGAAAAGGAAACAAACACGATTGTTTAACCTCACACATGAAATTGATATATCTGGTATTTTGTGCTCTGATCATAGATTGTAGAACGTTTATCCAATGTGCTTTTTCATATATAATCATGTGTGTGATAGTTCTAAGGAAATGGTGTTTGCTAGAGTTTTGCATTACAGGACTTGCTTGGTTTGTAAGCGGGAATTTTAAGAATAACAGACGCTGATTTATTATAAAACTAGACAAAGGAACAAAGAAGAAAGCTACAGTACCCAGAATTGTTGGGGGTGGAGCTTTTAACCCTTTAAAAACAGGCGCCCCCAGGGAATCGCTCTCTTCTCTTATGCAACGCTCTTACTCTGTTCTTGTCTTCATCTTTTCTTGGGTCTATTTTTATGACCCTTTGTCTGCAACCACGTGCTGTGTAAACTTATTTCTTGTTTGTACGTGCCAACAAGAAATTACTTTTTCCTTTTTTCCTTCAGATAACTTTTGCTCACTTTTGTAAAGTTAAACACACAGGCGCATTTAACTTCCTTTTGCAATTTTTCAAATTAAAACCTTTTTCTTCTTGAACTCCAAATTCATCTTGCAAACATTTTCCTTGCAAAGTCAACTATTTTTGTATCAAGTTTTGTGATTTGACCTGGTTTCCAAAGACGACGACAAAAGACGAATTTTTGTTTTGGTGAACAGAATACATAAAGACACTCAAGCCTTTATTCTGATGATCCCAGACTACAAGCGCTGCACAGATAAAAACATCCAGGTCAGCTAAGATGTCAACAGCAATTTGAACCGCCATCGCAAGTCACAGCCTAACAATGGAAAGCGTCCCCGGTAATAAACAAAACCAGGCGGGGTTACCGGCAGAGTCTCTTTGTCAAGGTCCCTGAAGCATCTGTGTGATGGATGGATCATCGACTGAAAACAAGACAATTCCCAGCCCCTGACCTATGGAGACCGATCTGCACAGTGACTGAGTAAGACTGAGCTACAATGTCAGATAGAACAGAGTGGCTTTTATTTGATTCTATTCACCATCACTAACCTCACTAACCTAATCTCACATTAATAAATACCAAAGTAAATTCCCTGATGATTACGATGAAATTCATTCTTAAATTTCCGCAACGAAACCAAATTATCTGAATGTCATAAAATAATTGCTCAGTGAAATTCATGATCATCAAATTGTCTTAATGTGATATGTACTGTTATTTAACTCCTGACTGAGTTAAAAACATGTTTTAAACGTGTGAAGTTGTCTGTGATTTTGTATGGTTTTACATCGGGGGTCAGACTTACAGAGGGGGTCTGACTGACCCTAAAATCATAAATATTACAACCTTGTTATAATATCATTCAGTCATAGATGGTGCCCCCAGTATTCAAGGTAAAATTATCCACAAGTGATAACTTCAAATATCCTAAAACACATATTATATTCTTCCTGATGCTGCATATGCCTGCTCTGACATTTATATCTCTGGGTTCACAGCCTTTTAGTTTGAGTGTCACCAGGGAAGAGCTTATGGAGTCATGAGGTGGCTGGACAGATGTGTTTGGTGATGCTGATATCACTGCAGGAGAATAAAGGGCCAAGTCCTTACTGTCATGGTGCTTCTTCCTTTGCTGTATGGTTGTGAATCTTGGACACTAACCAGTAATTGAAGGTGACCACTAGATGTCTGCTACTAAGTTGCTAACTGCTATTAAGTACCTCTGGAAAATCCTTGTGTCAAACCGATGGTTACTTCATTACACTCATATGAGGCGTACCAGTTGCACTTGCTTATTTGTGCTGCCTGTCACATTTTGGCCATATGGCACATTTCTCTCTGCATGGTCAGCACATATGTGTCTTTCTGTTGAGGACTACAGCAGCTGGATGAGGCCAAGGGGTTTCAAGAGGGAGGGATACATCAGTTGCTTGCCTTTGTGATGGTTATTCAGGATTTGCGGTGGTTCTAAAATGTGGTAGATACAGTGATGCACTCTACCAGTGCATGCTGCCAAATCTGGCCTGACCTTTGTGTTTTCATGTGGTGATAGTACACGTACAAATAAATCAAGTCTTATTATAAATTATTTAATTTGAAAAAAGATGTAATTTAATTTTTGTTGGAATATGAATCTATGGATATTCAAATTACATCTTCTGTTGACCAGCTATAGAAAACAAATGCAGTTGTTAAATCAGGATAAAGGCAATTTAAAACACCTCAACAGGGTAAACATAATTCCCTATAAATGAAAAGAGAGTGATAGTGACAAGAGAGCAAGTGTTAAGCAATAATAGTAGTATGGCCTTGTTTAAATGTGCTTTTAACATGAGAAAAGAACAAATAATGTGCATGTCTTGCCTTTTCTGCTCACTTCTGTTAATTGTATGCTGATACTGACACTGTACTATATTTTACTATTTTTTATATTTGTATTTTACGGCACTCCAATTTAAAACATTTGCACACTATTTGCTTGAGTTGATTTTCAAAACTGATATAATTCAGATTTTAAACTACTTAATTTCCTTAATTAAAAAAACAACAACACAAAACATACAAATTCACAGAAATATTTTCAACTCACAAAATGTATAAACCCTCCACTCCAGTCAACCTATTCCACTGAGGCCAAGGGCATGAGTTGCACAATATATTCTCTATCTGTAATTGAAATGACAAGTTTAATGAATTATTGCATGAGTGTCTGCCTTCCGGGAGCTATAACTGCTGGCACGACTGTGTTGTTGCACAATGTGTGGAACTGATGTAATTCTATAATCAAAAGCAAAACAGTGATACAATACATGAATACATAAATAAACTGGGATTTGTGCTAAAAAGGAAAATGTTTTCCAGAGACGGAAAAAATATATAAAATGAAATTGGGAAATAACCGTACTGATGCCAAGAACATGAAGACTAGACAGCAGATACGTTCGTCACCCTTTTCATTCAAGAATGATGTCATGTTATTACATCAGATGAATTCATGTTCTTCAAAAACAATCTCAAAAGGACTGCCTTTTTGGCAATCAATTTCAGACATGCACGTTTGCAAAAGGACTTTCTGACAAAACCTGTTTGTGTTTTGCTAGGACAGCACATGGCTTAGTAGTTAGAACTGCTGCCTCAAAGTAAGAAGATCCTGGGATAGCATTCTACCTGGTCCTTTCTGTGTGGAGTTTGCAGGTTCCCCCTTGTTTGCACGGCATCAGGTGAATTGGAAACTTTAAACTGACCATTGGTGTGAATGTGTTTGTCCGTCTATATGTGGCACTGTGATAGACTGGTGGCTTGCCCAGGATGTACCCTCTGCACTCCATCATCAGCAACCAGAGGAGCCTCTTCAGCCACAGACTGCTTCTTCCCAAGTGCATGGTCAACAGACAGAAAAAAGTCCTTTGTTCCTCAGGCCATCAGACTATACAACTTCTCACTCAGGGGCAGGAGGAATAACATGAATAAAATGGTAAAATGGTAAATGGACTGCATTTATATAGTGCTTTTCCATCTGTATCAGACACTCAAAGCTCTTTACAAATAATGCCTCACATTCACCCCAATGTGAGTGTGAGGGTCACTACACACTGGGAGCAATAGGGATTAAAGACCTTGCCCAAAGGTGCTTAGTGATTTTCCAGTCAGGCTGGGATTTGAACCGAGGATCTTCTGGTCTTAAACACTTGACCATCACCTCCCCTGAAGACAAAGGAGAGGAACAGTAGTAGCCAGTAAACCAGTAACAGTCAGTTGATCTGGTATTTATAGTAATATTTGCCAATTCTGATTTTTTAACTTTCATTTTTAATGCTCTGTGTGCTTCTAACCCTGTGTGCTGCTATACAATGCTTCTGGAACATCAATTTCACTGAGGTAGTCTTCCCAAGGGATCAATAAAGTTCTATCTAATCTAATCTAATCTACCCCACCTGTTGACCTGTGACTGATAGTCTTCAGATCCGCTGTGACTCTTAATTGGAATAGTCGTTGTCATGACAGTCCCTAGATGGTCAGGAAGATAGTCTCTTCCTCGATTCCTGGAATGGAACAGCATCCCCAGAGATGTCTGAATAGGCCCAGTCTTGATATGCTCTACTTCTGACAGATGCTTCATGTGGTTGCTGCCCGTAGGTTTTGACAGGCAGGATCTTGCACTCTCTCCTTCCTCTTCTCTGCATGTTTTCAAAGACTTCCACTCACATGTGAATCATTGCTCACTAGCTGGCTCATTCTATCATCTGTTCTACCCAGGTCTTCCAGTTGATGAGGCGGCTCTTGAGGTTGTGCTTCAGAACGTCCTTATTCCATTTCTTCTGCTGTTCTCTGGACCATGGTCCTTCACTCAGCTGGGAGTAGAAGATCACCTTGGGAAGTCAGCTGTCATCCATCCTAACAGTGTGACCCACCCACTGAAGCTGGTACTGTATAAGAGTCATCTTGTTTCTTTGACTGAGTTTTGTCAATGTACGTAAGTGACAATGTTTCAGAAATGGAATGTTTAAACTTTTATTGTTACTGCAGAACTCAGTCAAAGAACAAGATAACTTCACTGAGTCAAGTAGAACAAGTAGATGATGATGATGACAGTAATAACTATGAGATGATAAAAAATGTGACACCAAAGAGGCAGAACCCCAACAACACAACATACCAGGACAAATAACCACACATAAACAAGAAGAAAAAGGACAGTACAAGAGCCCAAGGGCCACCAGAGCAGCCCAACAAACCGCCAGGGGAACAGCAAGGCAGAACAACAATACATCTCCCATGCCACACCCTCCCCTCATGGAGGCATAGGAAACAATCCCCCAGTTGTTATAAAACATGGGTGGAGTCTTGGGGGGCGGGGGTACTGTTGGCTGTGTTGGGGGAGTCTCAGGTGTTGGAGGAGTCTCATATGCTTCCCAGCACGGGGGTTTTGGTCCCGCCCCTTGTCTTTTTCAAATAATAATAATAATAATAATAGTAATATGAATAACCAGATTATAACACATTGAAAAAATGAGATATTATTTAATGATATATTATTATCATTGACTTACTATTTTTAATATTTAAGAAGAAAGTCATTTTGTCTAAAACACACGAACTTCATACACTACATATTGTAAGGCTACTTTTATCTTAGCATGACTATTAATTCTAGATACATATAGAGGTGAAATCCTGCTCCAGATGGTGTTTTCATGGCATTTCATCAGCAAGTCGTTCAATCGTACAACTGGGTTGCGTCTCATCGCCAAATCCACCGACATGAGACAAGTCAGGCTTGCAATAGGACAAGGTGGTGTCTCTTTCTATTTGTCCTATAGGACAAGTCCCTGAAAATGCTTAATGTCTATGCGAGTATCTATTTATAGTATGGATTTCTGCAAGAATGGCTTATATATATATATATATATATATATAAACGAGGTCTGTTAGAAAAGTATCCGACCTTTTTATTTTTTTCAAAAACCATATGGATTTGAATCACGTGTGATTGCATCAGCCAAGCTTTTGTGCGCATGCGTGAGTTTTTTCACGCCTGTTGAACAGGCTTTGTGTGAGCACTGGTCCACCCCTCTCGTCGTTTTTTATTGCGAATAAATGTCTGAATGATTTGGAGCTTTGCTGCATCAATTTTTTTCCAGAAACTGTGAGAGACCTCCAGGTGGAGACCGTTAGGAAAATTAATATGGCTTTCAGGGACGATTTTATGGGGATTACACAGATTAAGGAGTGATCCAGACGGTTTAAAAACCATCCACAACTGCTCAGGGTGCGCCGCGCTCCGAGCACCGATCGACAGGCTCAAACCCCGCTGAAACAACCAGATCATTTCCAATGTGAAGGCTTTGTTGATCCAGGAAGTCATCTGACTTTCACAAAAAGGCAGAAGGCATGGATATCAGCACTTTTTCAGCACATTCCACTGTTACAGGAGTTTTTTTCATGGAAAGAAAAGCCGAGGGACGCGCCACGGAGCCGTTCATTACGCAACACAAAACCACCTCCGTGTTGGGCACACAGGACGGCTTTCAGGTGGATTTCAGACGGCTGTTTGTTGCTTTTCAGGGTGCTATTCAAATGGGTCAACTAATAACATATCATTCCTGAAAACAATCTTTGGCTTTTCACGTTAGGTAAATCTGCCCTACGATTGGATTTTGGAAAACCATGTGACGGTGAACCAATTCCGATTGGACACTCACATTGCACACATCGTCACACAGCTTCTATGAGGAGTACAAAGATGGCTGATGGCTGGCTCGAAAGTCCGCGGAGTTAACCTTTCAGCAAAAAAAAAGTAAGTTTCTATCTCATATCATTCAAAAGTTATTTCTAATTTAGTAAAGCTTGGTCTTAGCTGTCGTACACGACGGCGTAGATCCCAGAGGGTTAATAAATGTGGGGAGTTTTCTCTCAGAAATGTAACATCACACTCAACACCAACCAAAGATCTTCTTAACTTCATGAATCATGGCATGTCATCAAACCTCAATCAATAGAAAAGCACAGTAAAAACAACTTAAATAGTAATTGTCATTTTTTGTAAAGATTGTAAAGGATGAGTTATGATCTCTTATGCCTGTAAACCCTCCAACCCTGGATTGAATTTCACTGATTCACCAATAAACTGATTTTATGTGAAAGTCTGTGAAAGTGGGCTCACTGAGTGACACATGAATACAATACGAGCACACACATGCACAGTCGTGGATGTTCACTGATGGAGTAAAACATAACAGAGCTCAGAGGAGATTTGTAATCTTATAAAAACACATTGCGAGAAGAATATCACAGATGAGTTACACATCAGCATTGCTCTTTGTAAAAAAAAAAAAAATCTCCTGAATATCTGAAAAAACAATGCCCTGATAAGTCATATTTAGCCACACAATTGCCCTTGACAATATACATTACCTGATACTAACTTTAGAACTACTCAGAAAAAAAGACCAACAAAAGAATGACAATATAGCTGTTGTTGTTTTGTAATCTACCACTCTACTGTTGGTGGATACTGGTTGTATCACTCTACTGGTGGTTGGCTCTCACTGCGGTATTGTATCACTTCCTGTTCCGGAGCACAGCGGTGTTTTGCTTTATCTGTTAGCTGTTTAATCTGTGTAGTTAGATTGATCTAGTTAACTAGATAATGATTTGTTTCACAGTGTAATCTTCACGTGCCTTAACTTAAGCACTCCCTCTGCTGAATCACCTCTAAATTATTTACACATTATTCACTTTGTGTGTTTTTAGGAATCTGCTAGCTTAGCGCAGCTACTAGCTCTTAGCCGGTTTAGCAAGGCGGCTTCTCCTGTCTCTCCCGCACTTTTCTGCGCTGGCTGTGAAATGATTAGTTATTCCTCGGCCTCCTTTACCAGTAATGGTACTTGTAATAAGTGTAGCTTATTCGTAGCTTTGGAGGCCAGGCTGGGCGAATTGGAGACTCGGCTCCGCACCTTGGAAAATCCTACAGCTAGCCAGGCCCCTGTAGTCGGTGCGGACCAAGGTAGCTTAGCCACCGTTAGCTGCCCCCCAGCGGATCCCGAGCAGCCGGGAAAGCAGGCCGGCTGGGTGACTGTGAGGAGGAAGCGTAGTCCTAAACACAAGCCCCCTGTACACCACCTACCCGTTCACATATCTAACCGTTTTTTCCCCACTCGGCGACACACCCGCCGAGGAACAAAGCAGCTCTCATTTCTAGAAATCTGGCCAATTTTATTAAACCCTCCAAACCGTGACTACCCAGGGTTGGGACCAGGAAGCAGAGTCTTACACACCTCTCTGCAGCTTCTCTCCCCCTGCCATCCCCCCAATACCCCATCCCCGTAGAGACGGTGCCTGCTCCCAGACCACCAACAACCAGTAAAAATCTATTTAAGCATAAAAATTCAAAAAGAAAAAATAATATACCACCTTCAACTGCACCACAGACTAAAACAGTTAAATGTGGTCTATTAAACATTAGGTCTCTCTCTTCTAAGTCCCTGTTAGTAAATGATATAATAATTGATCAACATATTGATTTATTCTGCGTTACAGAAACCTGGTTACGGCAGGATGAATATGTTGGTTTAAATGAGTCAACACCCCCGAGCCACACTAACTGTCAGAACGCTCGTAGCACGGGCCGAGGGGGAGGATTAGCAGCAATCTTCCACTCCAGCTTATTAATTAATCAAAAACCCAGACAGAGCTTTAATTCATTTGAAAGCTTGACTCTTAGTCTTGTCCATCCAAATTGGAAGTCCCAAAAACCAGTTTTATTTGTTGTTATCTATCGTCCACCTGGTCGTTACTGTGAGTTTCTCTGTGAATTTTCAGACCTTTTGTCTGACTTAGTGCTTAGCTCAGATAAGATAATTATATTGGGCGATTTTAACATCCACATAGATGTTGAGAATGATAGCCTCAACACTGCATTTAATCTATTATTAAACTCAATTGGCTTTGCTCAAAATGTAAATGAGTCCACCCACCACTTTAATCATACTTTAGATCTCGTTTTGACTTATGGTATGGAAATTGAAGATTTAACAGCATTCCCTGAAAACCCCCTTCTGTCTGATCATTTATTAATAACATTTACATTTGGATTACCCAGCAGTGGGGAATAAGTTTCATTACAGTAGAAGTCTTTCGGAAAGTGCTGTAACTAGGTTTAAGGATATGGTTCCTTCTTTGTTATGTTCTCCAATGCCATATACCAACACAGTGCAGAGTAGCTACCTACACTCTGTGAGTGAGATAGATTATCTCGTCAATAGTTTTACATCCTCATTGAGCACAACGTTGGATGCTGTAGCTCCTCTGGAAAAGAGAGGCTTAAATCAGAAGTGCCTGACTCCGCGGTATAACTCACAAACTCGCAGCTTAAAGCAGATAACCTGTAAGTTGGAGAAGAAATGGCGTCTCACTAATTTAGAAGATCTTCACTTAGCCTGGAAAAAGAGTCTGTTGCTGTATAAAAAAGCCCTCCATAAAGCTAGGACATCTTACTACTCATCACTAATTGAAGAAAATAAGAACAACCCCAGGTTTCTTTTCAGCACTGTAGCCAGGCTGACAAAGAGTCAGAGCTCTATTGAGCTGAGTATTCCTTTAACTTGAACAAGTAATGACTTCATGACTTTCTTTGATAATAAAATTTTAACTATTAGAAAAAAAAATGACTCATAACCATCCCAAAGACATATTGTTATCTTTGGCTGCTTTCAGTAATGATGGTATTTGGTTAGTTGAGCTTATAGGACTAGGTAGTACAATCCCTTAACTAATCAGCACTTGGTGAGGTGTTAGGGCTAGAGGGGTAAACGCTTCACAGGGGTCTTCAGGTGGGCACCCTCCTTCTTTGGTGTTTAGTTGAAAGGCCCACGACACCTCCAGAGGGCTCAATGGCAACATCTGGCATCCCAGATTTGCCCCCTTCTGCTTTTACCCCTCGGTGGTCATCTTGTAGCCCAGTTGCAGTCCTTTCTTTTCATCCAGATCCAGTTGCTGCTCCGTTCAGCCGCTCCTGATAGTGACTTGACAGCTTGTTGGAAGGCTTGTCCTCTCACTCCCATTACCTTAAGCAGCTTGGTTGTAGATGTGGCAACAAACCCTCTACAGCCAACCTCGACAGGAAGCACCTGGGCACGCCACCCGTGTTGTTCGGCGTCTGCTGTTAAGTCGGAGTACTTCAGTCGTTTCCACTCATATGCTTCACCAACTGCACCTTCCCAGGGTACAGTTAGTTACACAATGAAAACAGACTTCTGCGAGGTTGACCATAAGACCAGATCTGGCTTGAGATTATTTGTAACAATCTCAGGTGGGAATATAAGTCTCTGGTCCAAGTCAACCTGCATTCTCCAATCCTGGGCACTGTCTAAGAGTGCTGGTGGTTCCATATTCACTGCAGGTTTTGCTGGGAGTTGTCCTGCTCTTACAAATGTTGTGATGGATATGCGTCCAGGCACTGACGGAGGGAGGGCATTGGTGCTGGTTCTCCTTCTTTCCAAAGAGATGGCCAGCTGTCATAGCACCTGCTTGTGTCTCCAAGTATAGCGGCCCTGGGCTAAGCTGGTTTTACAGCCTGTGAGGATGTGCCTCAGAGTTGCAGGGGTTTGACAGAGCACACAAGAGGGATCTTCACCAAACCACTGGCTGAGGTTTGTGGGTGTTGGAAGAATGTCATAGGTGGCTCTGACGATGAAGCTGATTTGGCTCCCTTCCATTTCTTTGTTTCTTTGTTCCAGGCATTCCCAGCTAGTCCACTGGCCCTGTTTGGACTGCGAAACTGCCTTTGTGTGTCTGTCTGCCTCCTCTTGGTGCCGCACCTCAGCCATGACCAGCTTTCTCTTCTGGGTTGGTGTTGCTTTGTGCCACGTGGGTCGGCTTGTCCCGAGCCCAACCCCACCTCTTCCATGCTGCACCTGGCCTACGATCTACGTCTCCATGCCTGAGAGCAGATTTCGCTTGCTCTATGGCCTCAGACGGGATCCATTTCCTCCCAGTTGCCAGTCTGGGAGCGGCCAGTTGAATCCGGTCATCATGGGAGTCAGTCAGGGTCATATTTAGCCTCACATTGGTGCATATGAACTCCTCTGTGAGGCTAGAGACAGGCAAATCCAGGGCACCATGTCCAAATAAGTTGATGTTACTGAGGCACCGTGGGAGGCCAAGCCACTTCTTGATGTATGAACTGACTGTCCTCTCAAGCTTCTCAGCTTTGGTCATGAGGATCTCATATACCATCAGGGGCCACATCAGGCGTGGCAGCAGACCAAACTGTAGGCACCACAATTTTAATTTCCCAGGAAGCAAGGTTTTATCTATGCTGGCCAGGCCTTTGATGGTTTCTTTCCTCAGCTGGTCAGCCTGGTCAGAGTTTTTGAGGCTGGCATTGTACCAGCGTCCCAGGCTCTTCACAGGCAGTTCTGATACCAGCGGAATGGGTGACTCCTTGATGTGAAACCTCTGGTCCACAAGTTTTCCTTTGATGATGGATATGCTTCTGGATTTACTGGGTTTAAACTTCATCCGTGCCCATTCAATGTTGACCTAAAGTTTTCCCAGCAAGTGTTTTGTACATGCCACGGTCAAGGTCAGAGTGGTCAAATCATCCATGTATGCATGAATGGGGGGTAGACGACGTCCAGATTGCAGATGTTCTCCTCCCACAACCCACTTGGAGGCTCGAATGATCACCTCCATTGCCATGGTGAAGGCTAGAGGGGAGATGGTACAGCCAGCCATTATTCCCACTTCCAAGGATTGCCACGATGTTATGTATTCTGTTGTTTGAATACAGAATTGAAGATCTTGGAAGTAGTTCCTCACCAGGTTTGTGATGGTATTTGGGATGTGGAAAAAGTCAAAGGCTGTCCAGATGAGAGAATGGGGGACAGATCCAAAGACGTTGGCAAGGTCTAGGAACAGGACGTGCAGATCTCTTCCTTCCCTTCTGGCTGATTGGATCTGGTGCCATATCATGCTTGTGTGTTCTAAGCATCCTGAAAACTCAGGTATTCCGGCTTTCTGCACAGATGTGTCTATCATGTTGTTTTCCTTCAGGTACATTGTCAATCTTTTAGCAACAATGCTAAAGAAGACTTTCGCTTCCACATTTAGCAGGATAATCTGCCGGAACTGACCGATGTTTGAGGCATCCTTCTCCTTGGGAATTAGCACTCCTCCTGCTCTTCGCCATGCCTTTGGGATGGTCTGCGTTGTCCACATCACCTTCATTTGTTTCCATAGCAACCGTAAAACGTTTGGGGAGTTTTTATACAGCCGGTATGGAACTCTGTTTGGTCCTGGAGCTGAAGCTGCTCTTGCCTTCTTCACTGCTTCCACAACCTCACCCCACCTAGGGGGACTGTCGTCAAGTTGGTATTTCGGTTGAGGAATGGGTGGCATATCTGGTGGTATCTCCCGCTGTTCAAACCTTTGGCTGTCTGTGTGAGTTGTTTTCAGGTGGTCTTCTAACTTCTGCTTGGGCACCATTAGTGACCCACTCTTCTCCTTTGTGAAAAGTCCTTTCACAAATCTGAAGGGGTCACTGTAGAAAGCTGTTCTCACCTTTTCCTTCCTTCTGCATTGAGTTCTGAGATTTTCAGCTCTCCGCAATCTTCCCAGGCGCCCCTTCAGGTCTACTTGCAGGAAGTCGATGCCCACTCTCTCTTCTGATGACGCTTTCTTCCAGCACTTCTATTAGACCCCATTCCTACCAGGCTGCTCAAGGAAGCCCTACCATTAATTAATGCTTCGATCTTAAATATGATCAATCTATCTTTATTAGTTGGCTATGTACCACAGGCTTTTAAGGTGGCAGTAATTAAACCATTACTTAAAAAGCCATCACTTGACCCAGCTATCTTAGCTAATTATAGGCCAATCTCCAACCTTCCTTTTCTCTCAAAAATTCTTGAAAGGGTAGTTGTAAAACAGCTAACTGAACATCTGCAGAGGAATGGTCTATTTGAAGAGTTTCAGTCAGGTTTTAGAATTCATCATAGTACAGAAACAGCATTAGTGAAGGTTACAAATGATCTTCTTATGGCCTCAGACAGTGGACTCATCTCTGTGCTTGTTCTGTTAGACCTCAGTGCTGCTTTTGATACTGTTGACCATAAAATTTTATTACAGAGATTAGAGCATGCCATAGGTATTAAAGGCACTGCGCTGCGGTGGTTTGAATCATATTTATCTAATAGATTACAATTTGTTCATGTAAATGGGGAATCTTCTTCACAGACTAAGGTTAATTATGGAGTTCCACAAGGTTCTGTGCCAGGACCAATTTTATTCACTTTATACATGTTTCCCTTAGGCAGTATTATTAGAAAGCATTGCTTAAATTTTCATTGTTACGCAGATGATACCCAGCTTTATCTATCCATGAAGCCAGAGGACACACACCAATTATCTAAACTGCAGGATTGTCTTACAGACATAAAGACATGGAGGACCTCTAATTTCCTGCTTTCAAACTCAGATAAAACTGAAGTTATTGTACTTGGCCCCACAAATCTTAGAAACATGGTGTCTAACCAGATCCTTACTCTGGATGGCATTACCCTGACCTCTAGTAATAGTGTGAGAAATCTTGGAGTCATTTTTGATCAGGATATGTCATTCAATGTGCATATTAAACAAATATATAGGACTGCTTTTTTGCATTTGCGCAATATCTCTAAAATTAGAAAGGTCTTGTCTCAGAGTGATGCTGAAAAACTAATTCATGCATTTATTTCCTCTAGGCTGGACTATTGTAATTCATTATTATCAGGTTGTCCTAAAAGTTCCCTGAAAAGCCTTCAGTTAATTCAAAATGCTGCAGCTAGAGTACTGACAGGGACTAGAAGGAGAGAGCATATCTCACCCATATTGGGCTCTCTTCATTGGCTTCCTGTTAATTCTAGAATAGAATTTAAAATTCTTCTTCTTACTTATAAGGTTTTGAATAATCAGGTCCCATCTTATCTTAGGGACCTCATAGTACCATATCACCCCAATAGAGCGCTTCGCTCTCAGACTGCAGGCTTACTTGTAGTTCCTAGGGTTTGTAAGAGTAGAATAGGAGGCAGAGCCTTCAGCTTTCAGGCTCCTCTCCTCTGGAACCAGCTCCCAATTTGGATCAAGGAGACAGACACCCTCTCTACTTTTAAGATTAGGCTTAAAACTTTCCTTTTTGCTAAAGCTTATAGTTAGGGCTGGATCGGGTGACCCTGAACCATCACTTAGTTATGGTGCTATAGACTTAGACTGCTGGGGGGTTCCCATGATGCACTGAGTGTTTCTTTCTCTTTTTGCTCTGTATGCACCACTCTGCATTTAATCATTAGTGATTGATCTCTGCTCCCCTCCACATCATGTCTTTTTCCTGTTTCTCTCCCTCAGCCCCAACCAGTCCCAGCAGAAGACTACCCCTCCCTGAGCCTGGTTTTGCTGGAGGTTTCTTCCTGTTAAAAGGGAGTTTTTCCTTCCCACTGTTGCCAAGTGCTTGCTCACAGGGGGTCGTTTTGACCGTTGGGGTTTTTCCATAATTATTGTATGGCCTTGCCTTGCAATGTGAAGCGCCTTGGGGCAACTGTTTGTTGTGATTTTGCGCTATATAAATAAAACTGATTTGATTTGATTTGATTATGATATGAGTCTCAAGGCGGGACCGCTGTTCAAGGTTCTGAAAGACTGAAAACGCCTGCTGTGGGTCTGTGCTGCATTATAGCACAGCACTCCAGCACTCATCACCATGGAGGTCACATCTGATCACATCTCCTCTCTTAAAAAAACAAAACAAAACTATGTATCACTACCCTATCCACTGTATATATTTTTTTAATGGAGATTGACTGGTCGGATTAATTTTGTTTGCCATTGCATTTGCTTCTTTATTGCCTGTACCTTTTCTCTCTGCCCAAAGTCCTCCTTTGCATGTTGTGCAATTTAAAATTGCTGCAATATATTTTATTTGTTGTTAAGTGGTGCTTAATGTGTTTTGGAAATGCAGATTTACCATAGGGCGGAAAAATGTTGCATCAGCCTATAGCACCAGGATGTAATATGTGAGCTGTCATCTATGTAGGTTGGGTTGGGCGGGGGTGGGGTGTCTTCCCTTCTCTAGTGCTACACGCTACGTGAGCTTTGCAGTATGTATACCTGGAGTTTTGCCACTTGTGTCACATGCGCTGCGTGCATGCCGCGCATAGGGGTGGAAACTGAGACGTGCTTCTGTTTTGCAGGCCACACAAATAGCAAGTGTAGAGTACTTAAGATAAGATAACACAGTGGAGAAATTCACATGTTACGTCACCTCTTAAAAAAACACACAAGATGGGTGCGAGTAGAGGAAAATGTGCATCAAACAACGTGTGCAAGGATAAGCAATAAGCAATAATAATACTTGTAGCAATACAATAAAATAAGAAAATGAGGTAGAAATAGAATATATATATATATATATATATATATATATATATTATATATGTACATATACATATATATGCATATACAGTATAAACATGATACGGTGACATTAGTGCTGGGATTTGTAAACGAGTTGTTATTGCACATGATTTGTGGACATATTAATATTGCACATGATTTTTGGATATATTATTGCATGTGATTATTTCACAGTGTTATTGTACAGTCTGACAGCAGCAGAGAGGAACGACCTGCGGTATTGTTCCTTCTTGCATTGAGGGTGCCTCAGTCTGTCGCTGAATTTGCTGCTCAGCTCCACTACAGTCCGGTGCAGGGGGTGAGAGGAGTTGTCCATGATGGATTTGAACTTGGCTAACACCCTCCTCTCAGCTACCTCCTCCAGATAGTCCAGAGGACAGCCCAGGACAGAGCTGGACTTCCTGACCAGCTTATTCAGTTTCTTTCTCTCCCACTGTGTGCTGCCCAGGGCCCAACAGACAACTGCATAGAATAGAGCAGAGGCCACAACAGAGTCATAGAAGGTCTTAAGCAGAGGCCTGCTCACTCCAAAGGATCTCAGTCTCCTCAGGAGGTGGAGGCAACTCTGGCCTTTCTTGTACAGGGCGTCGGTGTTGTGAGTCCAGTCCAATTTGCTGTTCAGGTGAACACCCAGGTATCTGAAACTGTCCACAGTCTCTATGTCCTCCCCCTGGATGTTCACCGGTGGGTGAGGTGGTGGTTTCCTCCTTAAGTCGATCACCATCTCCTTCATCTAACTGGTCTTCTGACACAAGTGGTTGCGCTCACACCAGTCCACAAAGTCTGTGATGACCGACCGGTATTCCAGCTCGTTCCCCTCAGACACATGACCCACAATGGCGGAGTCATCAGAGAACTTCTGGAGATGGCAGCTGTCCACTGTCGCCAAGTGCTTGCTCATAGGGGGTCGTTTTGACCATTGGGGTTTTTCTGTAATTATTGTACGGCTTTTGCCTTGCAATATAAAGTGCCTTGGGGCAACTGTTGTTGGGATTTGGCGCTATATAAATAAAATTGATTTGATTTCATTTGATTTAATCCAAAATAGCACTGAGGACATGTGCACATGCACATTGGCAAATATTCAGCGAAGCTTTATCATGTCAAAGCATTTGTGAAACTGGTAAAATAAGTGCATCTGGGAGCTTTCATTTTTCACGACAGTTATTCTTAAATATTTGTATTAGCTTTCAGTTTTAATCTAAGGATGCATAATATTTTCAGAATGTCAATAACGTGAATATTTCACAAATTTTGTTGCTTAGAGAAGTACAACACATTATATGAAGATGATGAATGACAATAATTTCCATTTATTTAGTGATATTTTCTGTTTTAATTCTCATTAATTTTTGCATATCTTTTTTAAATCAACTGCATGTCAACAGACAATCTGTAAGCATCATTTAAGCTCTCTTGGGACAGAAGGGTTGTAATAATAATCCCCAGAAGGGGGAGAAAAATGTAAGTGGGGAAGGCAAAAAACAGCACTTGTCTCATCCTCATTACCACCACTAATACGGCCTTGAGCAATGTCCTTAATCTCAATGTTGCTCCTGGTGTCCAGTTGAGCATCTTATCCCAACATCAGTGTGTGAGTGTGTTTGAATGGGTGATTGTGAGGCAACACTTTTAGTTACCCTACAGGTCTGGCAGCATGTCATGATGTAGCATGTTGTCTCCTTTACAATGCCATAGACCCACCCTTGCAACAACCCCAGAACACAACCAGTATACCCTACTTCTAAAAAATAACCATCTATCTGTTGCACCCAGGAGAAACCATGGTCCTTTACCACTGAGGTAACTTTGTCATGGATCATGACCAGAGAAATTAACCACATAGGGAAATTGCCATAGGTAAGGTTCCCTCATAATGCGAGTGATACTCTTCATCTTAGTCTCCTGAAGTAACTGCTATTTGTGCAAAAGTCCTTCCAGAGGTACCCAAAAAGGTCTGAGGAGCAAAGATGTCCAGTGGTCACCTTAGGTCACTGTTTAGCAGTCTAACAACAAACCAATAAGAGAGGAAACACTATTCTTAACCCTCTGGGGTCCGAGGGCATTTTTTGGACAGTTCACTTGCCTGGCGTAAATGTTTTATTGTTTTATTGTTTTATTATTATTGCTGCTCTCCCTGCGTCCCACAATCAAGTTTTATGTCTTTTTTTTTTTCCCCCAGGACAACCTGTGCTTTCATAACATACATGTTTTTGTTGTGTTTTATAAGTATAATAAAGGTTTACAATCAAAAATAGGCAAGGAAAAAACTAAAGCGAAAAATAATTTTCCACACACATTTATTCAAAACACACAGCAAACTATAATAAACAACTGTTCTGACAGTTTATAAAGGTAATTTGAGGTCTTGTTTGAAAGACTGTACAACAAAAAGGTTCAAACAATAAACACAAATGCACATTTTGAACAATATATACAAAATGGTTTATGTGTTTTGTTGTCCATTGATATGGTAAACAGTGCTTTACGCAGAGAAAGCAACAGAGTTATCCAGTAACATTCACATGCAAACTAGTGGAGCAATCCTGATAGTTACACACTCTTTGTTTGAGCATGTGAGATTGTCATCAGAGGCTCTCCGTGTGCTCCTGCTTTCACTGATCGCTGTGTGTAATGGTGCAGGGTGCACTGAGTATGTACTAATAATATGTACTCATTGGAGCACCCAGGGGGCTACTCAGACGGGCCAACTAGTAACATATCACTCCCGAAAACGATCTTTGGCTTTTCACGTGAGGTAAATTTGCCCTATGATTGGACTTTGGAAAACAATGTGACGGTGAACCAATTCCAATTAGACACTCACATTGCGCACGTCATCACACAGCTTCTATGAGGTGTACAAAGATGGCCGATGGCTGGCTCGAAAGTCCACGGAGTTAACTTTTCAGCAAAAAAAAATTTATAATTTAGTAAAGCTTGGTCTTAGCCATCATATACGACAGCGTCGGCCCCAGAGGGTTAATTATTATTTTGTGCACACTATGGTTCTGATTTACCATCATTCTTATCTATACAGCTCTGTTGGATAATACCAAAACATGGATATACTAAGTGGAATACACAGACATATTCCACTAACTATCAAGCTTACAAACCTAGACTTACATTGTTCAGTGCTGTATTTATATATCAATCTCAAAATAAATGTCTTTGTTTATCCAAAGAGTGAATTAAACCTAGCCTAGTACTTGATAAAACGTTGTTACCGTTATTGTTTCTCTATGACAACATTGCTTTTCATCCCACACATGGACAAATCATCAGCGATACAAGGATGTTACATTCAGCTCATCTGAGCTTTAGTTATTGATCCATTCAGATATCGTCGAAGTGCAATATGTTGGACTTGAGAGGTTAGACGAAGTTGGACGATAGTCAAACGGAACGCTGAGGTTACAGAAATTATGCAAACGAGGAACAGTTAAGGCAGACAGCAAAACAAAATATGTACGAACGAAGCTGGACAATGGTTAAATGATGCCTCCAAAAGTCAACTTGAGTCCATATTTCTTGTTTTGTTTGGGCTTCGTTGTCCTACATCAGTGCCGTGTGACTGGGGCTTAACCGAAGTTAGAAACTTACACGCACACAAACATCTCAAACAACTCTGTTATGCAAAGTTTGTGACTGGGGTTGTAAATGCAGATGAAGTGTCTTGTCAAATCTTAAGCATGATGAAAATCCAGGTTTTGAGCCTGATCCAGAAATAAGTAGTGCATTGTTCTCCAGTTTTTGCATTTCTCAACACTGCACCCAGTGAGTCAAAATTTCACACATTCTCAATAAATGTGGGTTTCTGAGACTGTCAATAATCAACAGATGGCATGAAATCTGTTGATATCACTGATGTTACAAGCTGCTCTGTGGATGCAGACTATATTCTGCAATTCCAAGACTTGCACCTGCTTAATAATGTTCGTTACAAAATGAAATACCAAAATTGAAAGCTTGCTCTGTAAAATTACCGTTCATAGTCCTTGGAGCATTACAACATTTGTAAACAATAATGCAAAGCTCTTCTGGCACTGACATAATCCAATGTGGCTCCAGGTGAGAGAGAGTACGCCAGATAAAGGCAGTTCATGGGCATCAGGCCAAGAAAACATCCATTCTGATTTAGGATCACTGGCATCTGCCTTTCGGCATGCACAGTCATTTACTCTCAGTTCAACCAATATGGAACCAGCCAAGGAGCACCCTGAGGTGGTGCTGTCACTGTAGCAGTTTCTTGATTTGCACCATACCCTGTCTTTCTCTCTTGCAAAGACTTTTAATTTCAACTTTAATAACAATACATAATGCATTCCCTCATATTTGCTGTTCATATTCATATTTAAAAACAATGGATATTGTGCTGCAATGCACCATGGGAGTTTGGGGTTTTAAATGTTGTTATTGTGGTTCATGTTAGTTTAACAATGTTGTTAGTGTTATTAATTGATTACATTTCTGTCATTCACATTGTTTAGTCAGTTTAGTTAAGTGTCATGTTGCTGGTACTGAGTGAAAACTGCATTTATATAATGCTTTTCCATCTGCATCAGATGCTCAAAGCGCTTTACACATCAATGCCTCACATTCACCCTGATGTGAGACTGCTGCCATGCAAGGCGCCCACTACACAACAGGAGCAACTAGGAGATTAAGGACCTTGCCCAAGGGCCTTTAGAGAGCTGCATTTTGAAATCAGTGAGTCATATTGACAGCTAGGTTCCTCCTGTCCAGTAGGTGGTACTGTGTTCCACAAAAAGTTCTAATACACCTTAGTAGAAGAAGAAAAATACTTACCTCAGATTTGAACTGAACATGTCGTTTGAACCACAGACTGATAATGACACCGAAGTCATATTAGTGAGTAAACAACCATATTTTATGCCAGAAATGAGGTCCGGGTTGTTAAAAGTGCTTTTTTTCCTTTAATTTGGGTGGCCTTACATACACGTGTTTCTCCAGTGATTTTTAAATGAGCAGGCAGCTCTTAATTTTGTTGAGTGACACACCAGTTACACAACTTTAGATAAGTTATCATCCTTAAACTCAAACTGAAAGCAAATCTGTACAACTTGATATAGATTAATTAAAAATATAAAATCCAGCTTCCTGATGAAGTGGTGTAGAGGAGGATTTTTATTATTATTATTTTTTTTTTTAAAGAGCACCCGATCGTTCAGCTACAATTTGCCAGAAAGTACATCTGAGATGCAAGCCTAGATTTCATGATTTGGTGAAAGAAACTTTTGTATTTCTTCATAACTGATGTAAATAAAGTCCAAGACATATTCACTGACTTGGAAATGTTCATGTTTCCATCCCCTGACTTGTCTGAAACCTGATTATTATTTACAGGTATTATCAAGCTTTAAAAATTTGCTTTCAGTTTGAGTTTGAGGAAGATAGTATTAGAAATTTAGATTCTTTATATTCTTGTATTTCAAATGGCAAATGGTAAATGGACTGCATTTATATAGTGCTTTTCCATCTGCATCAGACAAATAACAAATAATGCCTCACATTCACCCCGATGCGATGGTGTCACCATACATGGTACTCACTACACACCGGGAGCAACTAGGGTAAGGACCTTGCCCAAGGGCCCTTAGTGATTTTCCGGTCAGGCTGGAATTTGAACCGAGGATCCTCTGGTCTCAAGCCCAACGTTTTAACCACTAGACCATCACCTCCCCCAATGGACCACCATTGTGGTCCAGTTCTATATAAAGACCATTTTTGTTTTAATGAGTTTTCCAGAATCCACAAGTTTCAAAATTGAATTGGACCTACTTCGTCAGACTGACTGAATGAATGACTGACTCCATTAATTCTACGTTTGCCACGCTTAGTACAAATAATGCTATATTATTACAGTTTTATACTCTGGTACTCCAAAACTCTTAATTATGATTATTTTTAATTTATTAATTTATTTGTTGATTATCATTACAATGGGGGGATCAAAATAATTCTAAAACCAGGTGTCTGACTGATGATACTATGTACTAATGCTGACAACACCGTTTATGTTGAAGTTGTTTCTTTAATCCTTGTCTTACAGCAATCAGGCCCTTGAGGCACTGAGGCAGCAACCATCTCATAAAAGTTTCAGATGACACACTTAATCCTCTTCAAGATGACTGTTGAGGCTGATGTTTGGCTGAAATTGGTTTGGTTGGTTGACTTTATGGCATTAATAACAATTAACAGTGCAGTTTGTATCATTTTTCAACTGAGTGAGACAAATCCGTATCTTGTCTTCATGTGTACCTTGTGCATGATGTGCATGCTAAATCCCATTGGAAGACAAGCCATGTCTGACATGTCTGCACTGATCGCCTGGTGTTCCCTGAGGATAACACCATTGGAAGATATTAATAGAAATGCCTGTGGTTGCTGGTTGACATCCAATCTTCCTCCTCTTTGTCTTCCATGTTCTGAATCACACAGAATAGCTGTCTTAGTGACGAGAACACTGCCATTCAGCACTTGACATATGACATTATTTTATTTTCTGTTAATTTGATAATATATTGCAAAATGTCTTGACATTATGAAGTGCACACGTAAAGTATTAAGTACACTTCAAACTTTGTGTATATTGAGAAAGGATTTTGGATCTTATTTGCACAAAAACAATAAAGTTTATCAGTTTGAATATTAAATATCTTGTCTTTGTGGTGTATTTAGTTGAATATAGGTTGAAGAGGATTTGCAAATCATTGTATTATATTCTTATTTACATTTTACACAACGTCCCAACTTCATTGTAATGGGGGTTGTAACCTGCAGCATATGGAACATTTTCATTTGATAATGTACCTGTTGCAAATGCACACAATGCACCCAAAAATCCAGAAGGAATTTCAAAGCTCCACAACACATCCAAAGTACAAGCAATGCAGAAAGAGGTTTCTGTTCAGAGGACTTTAACCTATGATCTTCCTAGTGCCTGCTCTTTAAGATAATAATATTAATTCTTTATTGATGTTTTACTAAGATAGCTGTACTTTCACATTTTATTATTTTACTTGCAATGCGTTGAACATTATTTCATGTTGCTTTTCCATGAATAAGTCATACAAACCCACAGATTGTGTGACTGACAAACTAAATTCGAAAGAATTTCATCCCGGGTTGTCTTTGACCAGGGCAGTATAGTGTGTTACTGGGTAACACTGTTGCCTCACAGTGAGAAGGTCTTGGGTTTGCTTCCATTTCATCCATTCTGTATTTCATCCATTCTTTAGTATCGTGGAGGATTGTGTGTATGTTTGTGTGTCTTCACATGATGTTTCTTGAGGGGTACAGGCTTTCACACCTTGAGCCATCAAGCAGCTCCAGGCGGGGAAGGCTCCAGGCCTGGATGGGATCCACCCTGAGATCTTCTATGAAGGGGGTGATGCCATGACCTTGAAACTCAGAGAGCTGTTGCAGTAGTTTTGGAAGTATGGATCACTGCCGCAGGAATTCAAGGATGCCAAAATCATCCATCTGTACAAGAACAAAGGGGACAGAGCATCATGTGATAATCACAGAGGCATCTCGTTGCTGAGCATTGCAGGAAAGATCATGGCTCGAGTCATCCTGAACAGCATCAAACACCATTTGCTGGACAGTGTCATCTCAGAGAGACAGTGTGGCTTCCGGAGAAACAGAGGGACAGTCAACATGATATTTGCAGTCCGGCAACTTCACGAAAAATGTCGCAAGCAAAGCCATCCTCTTTGTTGACCTAACAAAGGCTTTTGACACCATCAGCCGTGAGGGTTTTGGGCCATCCTGACCAAGCTCGGATGTCCATCAAAGTTCATCAAAATCAACAGGTCATTCCATGACGGCATGATGGCACGAGTCGTGGAAAACGGTTCCATGTCCGACCCTTTCCCAGTTTCAAACGGCATCAAACAGGGCTGCGTCATGGCACCCACACTCTTCAGCCCAGTGTTCGCCACCATACTATTTGATGCACTCTCCAAGACATATGCTGGGGTCGCAGTCCACTACAGATGTAATGGCCACTTCTTTCACCTGCAATGCCTGAAGGCCAAGGCCAAAGTTCTGGAAGCACATGAGAGAGACTTTCTGTTTGTGAACGACTGCGCCCTTGCAGCACTAAATGAACCAGATCTGCAGGAACGTGCCAGCTGTCTGTCAGCAGCAGCAAAGGCCTTTAGCCTGACCATCAGCCTGCAAAAAACTGTAGTGATGCTTCTGCCTGCTCCTGGCCTCTCTCAACCAGAGCCTGCTATTGAAATTGAGGGTACTACAGTGAACAACGTGGACAGTTTCACCTATCTGGGGAGCTGCCTGTCTTCCACATGCAGTATGGACAAATAAGTCTCAAACAGACTAGCGAGGCAGGTTCCTCCGTCGGCAGATTGCAGAACAGAGTGTGGGATGAATGCAGCATCACACTAAACACCAAGTTGGCGGTCTGCAGGGCAGTTGTTGTTACATCTCTGTTATATATGGCTGCGAGATCTGGATACTGTACAGAAAGCAACTGAGAACTCTTGATGAGTTTCACCTCCAATGCTTACAAAAGATCATGGGCATCTCCTGAAAGGACAGGTTCTCCAACACAGAAGTGCTTCACAGAGCCAACATGTCTGGCATTGAGGCATTCATCATGAAGACCCAGCTCTGATGGGCTGGGCATGTGGTCCGGATAGATGACATGTGACTTCCAAAGATGGTCTTCTTCTCTGAGTTGTCCTCTGGCACAAGAAAGTCTGGACAACCTCTTAAAAACTACAAAGACTGCCTGAAGACATCGCTTGGGGGGTGTGGCATACCCGTCAATGGATGGGATCACAGTAAATTAAAGCAGTTAGTGTAAATGGAGATCACAGATCTGGTGCCTGGCAGGACCTCCACTTTACCCCAAGTAAGATAAGATAACATGCTTGGACTTAGCTTTTGTTTTTTGCTTACTGTCCTATTACAGCCTGGGTGACACAGAAACCGAATAGCTGCTTTGTGACAGCACTGGCCTTTGTTAAGGTGACAAAACTTCAAAATCCTGAAGGATGAAGTATATTGGCTGCTTTGTCTGTTCCTCATAGGACCAACATGCCAGGCCAAAAAGTCATGGGAGAAAAAGAATGCTGAGACACAAAAGGGAGATGTGGGATGATGTAAGATGACATCACATTGGGGAATGAGGACATAGTGTCAGTCAGACAAATTGGCTCCTGAGCAAATGTTTTGTACTCTGCTGTATGATGAGATGCTCATATACATGAATGGATGCACGATAGATTAACGCATTGGCACTGCCTCATTTGGTTCATTTTATCTTTAATTCCCAAGATGCAGTCATGCCCCCAGTACCTGGATCTGTAACTAGGTAAGTTACACACCCACATACCACCCACATAACAAGAAAAATTATCCTGCAAGACAATACTTTGGATATGTTCAATCTAAGAACCTCAGTAAGTAAGTTCGCATTCTCATGGCGTACACATGAACTGTGTCTGGAGGAAGGAAAAGTCACAACCATCAATGTAGCAGATCAACTGAATAGACTATGCCTTGCAGAACAAAAAAAATGAGCGGTATTTGACACAGGTGATTCTAGCTTGTATAACACCATGGGTGAGCACCACATTCAGCACCCCCACAACACACACACACACACACACACACACACACACACACACACACACACACACACACACACACACACACACACACACACACACACACACACACACACACACACTTTCATATTTGCTGACATTGCACAAAAAATAAAATAACAGCATTCTGCACAAACTGAAACTTTGATCAAATGTATGACATCTAATATCTGAATATGTAGATTTAAAATGTGCTATTTCAGTTGGACTGAAAACTGTTGTCCTATGTACAGTAGTGTTCTGAATACTAGTAGTGCTGTGTGACTAAAAAGATTAATCCAGGTTTTGAGTATATTTCCTAATGTTACATGGGAAACAAGGTACCAGTAGATTCAGTAGATTCTCACAAATCCAACAAGACCAAGCATTCATGATATAAACACTCTTTAGGCTATGAAATTGGGCTATTAGTAAAAAAAAAAAGTAGAAAAAGGGATGTTCACAATAATACTAGCACCTGCTGTTGACGCTACAAACTCAAAACTATTATGTTCAAACTGCTTTTTTAGCAATCCTGTGAATCTCTAAACTAGTATTTAGTTGTATAACCACAGTTTTGCATGATTTCTTCACATCTGCAAGGCATTGATTTTGTTCGCTTGGAACCAAGATTTTGCTCGTTTACTAGAGTGTTTGGGGTCATTGTCTTGTTGAAACATCCATTTCAAGGGCATGTCCTCTTCAGCATAAGGCAACATGACCTCTTCAAGTATTTTGACATATCCAAACTGATCCATGATACCTGGTATGCGATATATAGGCCCAACACCATAGTAGGAGAAACATGCCCATACATGATGCTTGCACCACCATGCTTCACTGTCCTCCATATTCATATAATATAACATATAATATTCCTCCATTTCTCTTTAGGCCAGTTGATGTGTTCTTTGGCAAATTGTAACATCTTCTGCACATGTCTTTTATTTAACAGAGGGACTTTGTGGGGGATTCTTGCAATTAAATTAGCATCACACAGGCGTCTTCTAACTGTCACAGCACTTACAGGTAACTCCAGACTGTCTTTGATCATCCTGGGGCTGATCAGTGGATGAGCCTTTGCCATTCTGGTTATTCTTCTATCCATTTTGATGGTTGTTTTCCATTTTCTTCCACACGTCTCTGGGTTTTTTTTGTGTCCATTTTAAAGCATTGGAGATCACTGTAGATGAACAGCCTAGAATTTTTTTGCACCTGCGTATAAGTTTTCCCCTCTCCAATCAACTTTTTAATCAAACTACGCTGTTCTTCTGAACAATGTCTTGAACGTCCCATTTTCCTCAGGTTTTCAAAAAGAAAAGCATGTTCAACAGGTGCTGGCTTCATCCTTAAATAGGGGACACCTCATTCAAACCTGTTTGTTCCACAAAATTGACAAACTCACTGACTGAATGCCACACTACCATTATTGTGAACACCCCCTTTTCTACTTTTTTTTTTTTTTACTAATAGCCCAACTTCATAGCCTTAAGAGTGTGCATATCATGAATGCTTGGTCTTGTTGGATTTGTGAGAATCTACTGAATCTACTGCTACCTTGTTTCCCATGTAACAATAAGAAATATACTCAAAACCTGGATTAATCTTTTTAGTCACATAGCACTACTATTATTCTGAACACGACTGTATAAGTAATGCATATGCACAAGAAATTTGAGACAACAGTTCTCTGTCAGAAAATAGTGGATTGTCCTCTCTCGGTTAGGGGAGGGTGACTGCCCCAAGTGGAGGAGTTTAAGTATCTCAGGGTCTTATTCACAAGTAGGGGTAAATTGAAGCAGGAGATACACTGAAAAAATACAAATGCAACACTTTTGTTTTTGCTCCCATTTTTCATGAGCTGAACTCAAAGCTCTAATATATTTTTTATATACACCAAATACCTATTTCTCTCAAATATTATTCACAAATCTGTCTAAATTAGACAGCATGATTATTGCACAGGTGTGCCTTAGGCTGGCAACAATAAAAGGCCACTCAAAAATGTTCAGTTTTATTGCACAGCACAATGCCACTGATGCTGCAAGTTTTGAGGGATCGTGCAATTGGCATGCTGACTGCAGGAATGTCCACCAGAGCTGTTCCCCATGAATTGAATGTTCATTTGTCTACCATAAGCTGTCTCCAAAGGCATTGCTTTCCAAAAATGGAAAGCAAAGTAATATTTGTCAATTTTTATCTGTTCCACAAAAAAAAAAAAAAAAGATCTGATCTGTGCTTTAACCCTCTGGATTCGAATGACGCGCCCTCGCGTCAAAGGTCACATGACCTAATTAAGCGAATATAGCACAAAATCTGCTACACTCACATTCTATTTGAATGTGTGTTGAAAGTGGAGACTTAAACCTTTTGTAGACAGCAGCAGCAAAAACGACTCATTTCCTCTTTCAGCTGGACAAGCAAGAAGACTGGAATGAAACAGGACTCCCTCAACTCCAGCAGGAGAAAGGGGTGTTACTATTGGTGTAAAAATCAGTAACTAACCAATCACATTCGCCAACTTCATGTGTGTTTGATGACAACACACAGACCCCACATGGGTAAGTGTGTGTGTGTGTGTGTGTGTGTGTGTGCGCACGCGCGTGTCATGCATGTTTTGAGAACAAGACTTGTCTTCTGTCTCTGAGACAGCAAACAAGTAGAAACAAATACACTGATTTTTCTTCATCACTGGTGGAAAATATATTTCCAAATAAACAATGTGTTGGGAAGGTGTCGTAGCACGGACCCACAACTGGGGGCGCAAAGGAACGGACAATGAATAAGCCAATAAGTAACAATTTAATGTTGTGACAACACACAACTAAACACACAAGATATGAATAGACAATTAACACCAGGTGACGTGTGGGCAGGCTCGAAGATAGAAGACCCCCGACGAGAGATGAGCCGCGTCCCACACGGCTTCCACCACCAACGGCCTGAAGAACACCGGAGCCGCCAAGTCCTGAGTCCCCAGGTGGCCTCTGTCTTCGGCTGTCAACCCTGGTACTGCTGGCAGAAAACAAAGACAGGATGGATGAGTGTGAATTCGCACACTCAGTAATCCACAGTCTGCACTCAGTTAGGAGGGGAAACCTCCACCTCCAGAAACACTTTCACCCGTGCAGCTCCCGCTAGTCTCTTCCCTGGATGGAGTGAGAGGCGAGGACCGTTGCACACCCACTATCCGCAAACCCAGCTTCAGATAGAGCCCGCAGGAACACGGCTGCACACAGAACACTGTTATAATAATGAATAATCACAGCAGAGAATATTACCTCTTCGGTAGTTGATTTCTCGGCGGGGAGGTGGAGTTGCAGTCCGGCTTATGTAGTGGTGTAAATGAGTGACAGCTGGTGTGATGAGTGACAGCTGTCACTTCTTCTGGGTCTGGGGCCCTCTCGTGCTTGGAGCCCGCACTCCAAGCAGGGCGCCCTCTGGTGGTGGTGGGCCAACAGTACCTCCTCTTCAGCGGCCCACATAACAGGCCCCCCCCCCCTCAACGGGCGCCTCCTGGCGCCCGACCAGGCTTGTCCGGGTGCCTCTTGTAAAAATCGGCCAGGAGGGCCGGGTCCAGGATGAAGCTCCTTTTCACCCAGGAGCGTTCTTCAGGTCCATACCCCTCCCAGTCCACCAGATATTGGAACCCCCGGCCCTTACGACGGACGTCCAGGAGCCTGCGGACTGTCCAAGCAGGCTCCCCGTCAATGAGCCGGGCAGGAGGCGGCGTAGGTCCAGGAGCACAGAGAGGCGAGGTGTGGTGTGGCTTGAGGCAGGACACATGGAACACAGGGTGGATCCGCAGTGAAGCTGGGAGTTGGAGCTTCACTGCGGCCGGGTTGATGATCTTGAGGATTTTGAAGGGTCCTATGAATCTGTCCTTCAACTTCGGGGAGTCCACACAGAGAGGGATGTCCTTTGTCGAAAGCCACACCTCCTGCCCGGGCTGGTATGTGGGGGCCGGGGAACGCCAGCGGTCCGCATGGGTCTTGGCCCTCGTCCGGGCCTTTAACAGGGCAAAGCGGGCGGTCCGCCACACCCGGCGGCACCTCCTGAGGTGGGCCTGGACCGAGGGCACACCGACCTCTCCCTCCACCAGCGGGAACAATGCGGGCTGGTATCCCAAACATGCCTCAAAAGGGGAGAAGCCGGTAGCAGATGAGACTTGGCTGTTATGGGCATACTCGATCCAGGCCAGATGGTGACTCCAGGCCGCCGGGTGTGCGGAGGTGACGCAGCGAAGGGCCTGCTCCAACTCCTGGTTAGCCCGCTCTGCCTGGCCGTTTGTCTGGGGGTGGTACCCGGATGAGAGACTCACGGTGGCCCCCAGCTCCTTACAGAAACTCCTCCAAACCTGCGAAGAGAACTGGGGACCACGATCTGATACGATGTCCGATGGTATCCCATGCAGCCGCATGACGTGGTGGACCAGGAGGTCTGCCGTCTCCTGGGCCGTCGGGAGCTTCGGGAGGGCCACGAAGTGGGCCGCCTTGGAGAACCGGTCCACTATCGTGAGAATGATGGTGTTGCCCTGGGACGGCGGGAGGCCCGTGATGAAGTCCAGGCCGATGTGAGACCAGGGGCGGTGAGGCACCGGCAGGGGTTGGAGGAGTCCCGAGGTCTTTCGATGGTCTGCCTTGCCCCTGGCGCAGATGGTACAGGCCTGGACGTAGTCCCGAACGTTGGTTTCCAGGGACGCCCACCAGAAGCGCTGCTGAACCACTGCCACGGTCCTATGCACTCCGGGATGACAGGAGAGCTTGGATCCGTGACAGAAGTCCAATACGGCAGCTCTGGCCTCTGGTGGGACGTACATTCTGTTCTTGGGGCCGGTCCCCGGGTCCGGGCTCCTTGCCAGGGCCTCCTGGACGGTCTTCTCCACGTCCCAGGTGAGGGAGGCCATGACAGTGGACTCGGGGATGATGGTATCGGTGGGGTTCGACAGCCCCGCCTTGGCTTCTTCTTCGTGCACCCGGGACAACGCATCCGATTTTTGGTTTTTGGTCCCGGGGCGGTACGTGATCCGGAAGTCAAAGCGCCCGAAGAACAGAGACCAGCGGGCTTGCCTGGGGTTCAGCCGCTTGGCGGTCCGGATGTACTCCAGGTTCCGATGGTCTGTGAAAACCGTGAAAGGCAACGACGCCCCCTCCAGCAGGTGTCTCCACTCTTCAAGAGCCTCCTTCACCGCGAGGAGCTCCCGATTGCCGACGTCATAGTTCCATTTAGCTGGGGTCAACTTGCGGGAAAAATAGGCACAAGGATGGAGAACCTTATCAGTCTCCACGCTCTGGGACAGCACGGCTCCTATCCCTGAGTCAGAGGCGTCCACTTCCACTATGTACTGGCGATCAGGATCAGGCTGCACCAGAACTGGTGCAGTCGAGAACCGGCGTTTCAACTCCTTGAACGCGGCTTCGCACCGATCCGACCAGGTGAAGGGGACCTTGGTGGAGGTCAGGGCAGTCACCGGGCTAACTACCTGACTGTAGCCTTTAATGAACCTCCTGTAGAAATTTGCAAAGCCGAGGAACTGCTGCAGTTTCCTGCGGCTTGTTGGTTGGGGCCAATCTCTCACCGCCGCAACCTTGGCTGGATCAGGGGCGACGGAGTTGGAGGAGATGATGAACCCCAAGAAGGACAAAGAAGTGCGGTGGAACTCGCCCTTCACAAACAGCCGGTTCTCCAACAACCGCTGTAGGACCTGACGTACATGCTGGACATGGGTCTCAGGGTCCGAGGAAAAGATGAGTATATCGTCCAGATATACGAAGACGAACCGATGCAGGAAGTCCCGCAAGACGTCATTTACCAAAGCTTGGAACGTCGCGGGGGCGTTAGTGAGGCCGAACGGCATGACCAGGTACTCAAAGTGACCTAACAGGGTGTTAAATGCCGTCTTCCATTCGTCTCCCTTCCGGATCCGAACCAGGTGGTACACGTTTCTAAGATCTAATTTTGTGAAAATTTGGGCTCCATGCAGGGGCGTGAACACTGAATCCAACAGAAGTAACGGGTATCGGTTGCGAACCGTGATCTCGTTCAGCCCTCTGTAATCAATGCATGGACGGAGTCCGCCGTCCTTTTTGCCCACAAAAAAGAAACCAGCACCCATCGGGGAGGTGGAGTTCCAGATCAGCCCGGCAGCTAAAGAGTCCCAGATGTAGGTCTCCAATGATTCGCGTTCCGGACGTGAGAGGTTGTACAACCTACTGGACGGGTACTCAGCGCCCGGGACCAAATTGATGGCACAATCGTACGGTCGGTGCGGGGGAAGAGTGAGCGCCAGATCTTTGCTGAAGACGTCAGCGAGATCGTGGTACTCCTTTGGCACCGCCGATAGATTGGGGGGGACTTTAACCTCCTCATTAGCCGTCATGCCGGGAGGAACCGAGGATCCTAAACACTCCCGGTGGCAGGTTTCGCTCCACTGCGTCACAACCTCGGACGGCCAATCTATCCGGGGATTGTGCTTAACCATCCATGGAAATCCCCAAATCACTCGGGAGGTAGAAGGTGTTACATGGAACACGATCTCCTCCCTGTGATTTCCAGACACAACCAAGGTCACAGGCTGTGTCTGATGTGTGATTAACGGAAGCAGGGTGCCATCTAGTGCTCGCACCTGCAATGGTGACGGCAGAGCCACCAGGGGGAGCCCTACTTCCTTTGCCCATCTGCTATCCAGCAGATTCCATTCCGACCCCGTGTCTACCAGTGCTGGGGCGTGAAGGGTTAGATCCCCACAAAGGATCGTTACTGGGATTCGTGCAGATTTGCGGGGTTTCCCCGCGTGCGTGTTATGGCCCACCCTTAGCCCAGTTTCTAAGGACGGGCGTTGTAGTTTGACCGTTTGGGGCAGTCCTTCTGCATATGCTCACAAGAGCCGCAGACAAAACACTCCTGCGGGCCAGCCTCCTTTGTCTGACGTTTGTCTTTACTTTGGCCATGCTCGTGTCCATAGCCTCCTCAGCAGGGGGAGCTGTAGCCACACGGAGCCCTCTGGCAGTGAAGCGTGGGGACGACGTCACCCTTTCGGAACTGGAAGGGGGAGGGACGGCTCGTGCCCGGTCACGCCCCCCGGCCTGCTCCCGACGATGCTCATTCAAACGGTTGTCTAAGCGTATAACCAAATTGACAAGCCCGTCAAAATCCCGCGGTTCCTCCTTAGCCAGCAGGTGCTCCTTCAGGACCGGAGACAGTCCATTTACGAAGGCGGCATGGAGCGCAACGTTATTCCAGCCGGACCTCGCTGCCATAATGCGGAAATCGACTGCATACTCGGCTGCGCTGCGACGCCCCTGTCTCATTGACAGCAGCACGCTCGAAGCGGTCTCGCCTCTGTTGGGATTGTCAAAAACTTGTTTGAACTCCCGTACAAACCCAGCATAAGACTTTAGGAGCCGTGAATTCTGCTCCCAAAGCGCCGTAGCCCAGGCGCGTGCCTCTCCTCGAAGCAGATTAATAACATAAGCCACCCGGCTGGCGTCTGACTCATACATGACAGGACGTTGTGAAATGACGAGCGAACACTGCATGAGGAAGTCTGCTCACGTCTCGACACAGCCTCCGTACGGTTCCGGAGGGCTTATGTATGCTTCAGGGGATGGTGGGGGGGGGGTCGTTGAACGACCAGTGGAACGTCTGTTACGGGCCCAGGACCAGCAAGAGGAGTGGCTGCAGCAGCGCCCTGATTGCGCGCTTCCACCCTGGCGTTGAGAGCCTCCACCCTCCGGTTAAGGAGAACATTCTGCTCGGTCACCAAATCCAGCCGAGCCGTGAAGGCGGTTAAAATCTGCTGCAGCTCACAAAAACACGCCTCCCACTGACACCTGCGCTCCTGGCTCTTCCATTGGCCGTTCAAGCTCGGGTTGACGCCCCTCGGAATCCATGACGAATGGCAGAGAAATCCTGTTGGGAAGGTGTGGTAGCACGGACCCACAACAGGGGGCGCAAAGGAACGGTCAATGAAAAAGCCAATAAGTAACAATTTAATGTTGTGACAACACACAACTAAACACACAAGATATGAATAGACAATTAACACCAGGTGACGTGTTGGCAGGCTCGAAGATAGAAGACCCCCGACGAGAGATGAGCCATTTCCCACACGGTTTCCACCACCAACGGCCTGAAGAACACCGGAGCCGCCAAGTCCCGAGTCCCCAGGTGGCCTCTGTCTTCGGCTGTCGACCCTGGTACTGCTGGCAGAAAACAAAGACAGGATGGATGAGTGTGAATTCGCACACTCAGTAATCCACAGTCTGCACTAAGTTAGGAGGGGAAACCTCCACCTCCAGAAACACTTTCACCCGTGCAGCTCCCGCTAGTCTCTTCCCTGGATGGAGTGAGAGGCGAGGACCGTTGCACTCCCACTATCCGCAAACCCAGCTTCAGATAGAGCCCGCAGGAACACGGCTGCACACAGAACACTGTTATAATAATGAATAATCACAGCAGAGAATATTACCTCTTCGGTAGTTGATTTCTCGGCGGGGAGGTGGAGTTGCAGTCCGGCTTATGTAGTGGTGTAAATGAGTGACAGCTGATGTGATGAGTGACAGCTGTCACTTCTTCTGGGTCTGGCGCCCTCTCGTGCTTGGAGCCCGCACTCCAAGCAGGGCGCCCTCTGGTGGTGGTGGGCCAGCAGTACCTCCTCTTCAGCGGCCCACATAACACAATGATCCCCAAGCCACGTAATTTGGTTGCTGAGTGAAGGGAAATTGTGGTTTCATGCGGAGCGAAAAGGAGAAACTGATCAGTTTTGAAAGTTGTGTGTTATTAGAGAGCACATTTCACCCATATTGGCCTCTCTTCATTGGCGCCCTGTTAATTCTAGAATAGAATTTAAAATTCTTCTTCTTACTTATAAGGCTTTGAATAATCAGGACCTCATAGTACCATATCACCCCAATAGAGCGCTTCGCTCTCAGACTGCAGGCTTACTTGTAGTTCCTAGGGTTTGTAAGAGTAGAATAGGAGGCAGAGCCTTCAGCTTTCAGGCTCCTCTCCTCTGGAACCAGCTCCCAATTTGGATCAAGGAGACAGAGCGCTCTATTGGGGTGATATGGTACTATGAGGTCCCTAAGATAAGATGGGACCTGATTATTCAAAACCTTATAAGTAAGAAGAAGAATTTTAAATTCTATTCTAGAATTAACAGGAAGCCAATGAAGAGAGGCCAATATGGGTGAGATATGCTCTCTCCTTCTAGTCCCTGTCAGTACTCTAGCTGCAGCATTTTGAATTAACTGAAGGCTTTTCAGGGAACTTTTAGGACAACCTGATAATAATGAATTACAATAGTCCAGCCTAGAGGAAATAAATGCATTAATTAGTTTTTCAGCATCACTCTGAATCAAGACCTTTCTAATTTTAGAGATACTGCGCAAATGCAAAAAAGCAGTCCTACATATTTGTTTAATATGCTCATTGAATGACATATCCTGATCAAAAATGACTCCAAGATTTCTCACAGTATTACTAGAGGTCAGGGTAATGCCATCCAGAGTAAGGATCTGGTTAGACACCATGTTTCTAAGATTTGTGGGGCCAAGTACAATAACTTCAGTTTTATCTGAGTTTAAAAGCAGGAAATTAGAGGTCATCCATGTCTTTATGTCTGTAAGACAATCCTGCAGTTTAGCTAATTGGTGTGTGTCCTCTGGCTTCATGGATAGATAAAGCTGAGTATCATCTGCGTAACAATGAAAATTTAAGCAATGCTGTCTAATAATACTGCCTAAGGGAAGCATGTATAAAGTGAATAAAATTGGTCCTAGCACAGAACCTTGTGGAACTCCATAATTAACCTTAGTCTGTGAAGAAGATTCCCCATTTACATGAACAAATTGTAATCTATTAGATAAATATGATTCAAACCACCGCAGCGCAGTGCCTTTAATACCTATGGCATGCTCTAATCTCTGTAATAAAATTTTATGGTCAACAGTATCAAAAGCAGCACTGAGGTCTAACAGAACAAGCACAGAGATGAGTCCACTGTCTGAGGCCATAAGAAGATCATTTGTAACCTTCACTAATGCTGTTTCTGTACTATGATGAATTCTAAACCCTGACTGAAACTCTTCAAATAGACCATTCCTCTGCAGATGATCAGTTAGCTGTTTTACAATTACCCTTTCAATAATTTTTGAGAGAAAAGGAAGGTTGGAGATTGGCCTATAATTAGCTAAGATAGCTGGGTCAAGTGATGGCTTTTTAAGTAATGGTTTAATTACTGCCACCTTAAAAGCCTGTGGTACATAGCCAACTAATAAAGATAGATTGATCATATTTAAGATCGAAGCATTAATTAATGATAGGGCTTCCTTGAGCAGCCTGGTAGGAATGGGGTCTAATAGACATGTTGATGGTTTGGAGGAAGTAACTAATGAAAATAACTCAGACAGAACAATTGGAGAGAAAGAGTCTAACCAAATACCGGCATCACTGAAAGCAGCCAAAGAGAACGATATGTCTTTGGGATGGTTATGAGTAATTTTTTCTCTAATAGTTAAAATTTTATTAGCAAAGAAAGTCATGAAGTCATTACTAGTTAAAGTTAAAGGAATACTCGGCTCAATAGAGCTCTGACTCTTTGTCAGCCTGGCTACAGTGCTGAAAAGAAACCTGGGGTTGTTCTTATTTTCTTCAGTTAGTGATGAGTAGTAAGATGTCCTAGCTTTACAGAGGGCTTTTTTTTATAGAGCAACAGACTCTTTTTCCAGGCTAAGTGAAGATCTACTAAATTAGTGAGATGCCATTTCCTCTCCAACTTACGGGTTATCTGCTTTAAGCTGCGAGTTTGTGAGTTATACCACGGAGTCAGGCACTTCTGATTTAAGGCTGTCTTTTTCAGAGGAGCTACAGCATCCAAAGTTGTCGTCAATGAGGATATAAAACTATTGACGAGATAATGTATCTCACTCACAGAGTTTAGGTAGCTACTATGCGCTGTGTTGGTATATGGCATTGGAGAACATAAAGAAGGAATCATATCCTTAAACCTAGTTACAGCGCTTTCTGAAAGACTTCTACTGTAATGAAACTTATTCCCCACTGCTGGGTAGTCCATCAGAGTAAATGTAAATGTTATTAAGAAATGATCAGACAGAAGGGGGTTTTCAGGGAATACTGTTAAGTCTTCAATTTCCATACCATAAGTCAGAACAAGATCTAAGGTATGATTAAAGTGGTGGGTGGACTCATTTACATTTTGAGCAACGCCAATCGAGTCTAACTATAGATTAAATGTGGTGTTGAGGCTGTCATTCTCAGCATCTGTGTGGATGTTAAAATCGCCCACTATAATTATCTTATCTGAGCTAAGCACTAAGTCAGACAAAAGGTCCAAAAATTCACAGAGAAACTCACAGTAACGACCAGGTGGACGATAGATAACAACAAATAAAACTGGTTTTTGGGACTTCCAATTTGGATGGACAAGACTAAGAGTCAAGCTTTCAAATGAATTAAAGCTCTGTCTGGGTTTTTGATTAATTAACAAGCTGGAGTGGAAGATTGCTGCTAATCCTTCACCTCGGCCCGTGCTACGAGCATTCTGACAGTTAGTGTGACTCGGGGGTGTTGACTCATTTAAACTAACATATTCATCCTGCTGTAACCAGGTTTCTGTAAGGCAGAATAAATCAATATGTTGATCAATTATTATATCATTTACTAACAGGGACTTAGAAGAGAGAGATCTAATGTTTAATAGACCACATTTAACTGTTTTAGTCTGTGGTGCAGTTGAAGGTGCTATATTATTTTTTCTTTTTGAATCTTTATGCTTAAATAGATTTTTGCTGGTTATTGGTGGTCTGGGAGCAGGCACCGTCTCTACGGGGATGGGGTAATGAGGGTATGGCAGCTCATTGTGTGTTAAGCTCATATTCGCTTAACATCCGCAAATGCGTGAAACATGCTTGTATGAGTCAGCCAATACCCGCACACGTCCGCAATTATCTGCAGAGGCATGTTTCTCCATTACCAGGATTTTTGAGCTGCACAAAATTTTGGCTGCGGATGACATCCGCCTTACAAACTACATACATACTCAATACATACACAAACATAGTCAATCTATGCGCTGTGTATTCACCGTCATCTGCTGATATCCGCAACTGACAGGGATTTGCGGCTTGGCAGCGGACTGGGACAGTGTGTAAAACGGATATTTTGCATGCCCATCATGTCCACATCACGAACTAAGTTGTAGCGACTGCATACAGATTGGCCGTGAATAAAGCATTTTTATTAGGTCTGATTTGCATCCGCCGCAAATCAGATGCGCTGTGTTCACAGCTGGACGCTGTTCTTTGTTCTACCGGCTGCCATGTGCTCTGCGCTGGATGCTGCCTATATAAAATAATTTTTTTGTGGCGGATGAATCATTTTACTCTGCAAAATTTCCTGTTGAAAATGGCTCTAATCACCTCCTGAATCACAGAAAGCATTTTGAGCTGTCTAAAAAGGTAATTATTTGACTTGTTTACATTGTTAAGGCTTGATAAAACAGTTGCGTGTTTTTCCTTTCTTGTCTGCAGCTGTTACAGTACTTATTCCTATGTTTATAACAGATTTAACTTCTTGTTATAATCGTTCAGACGAGCTGCACTCTGGTGCGACCCGCTGACATCACCACTCGCCCTATTCACTGCTTCTTTACTCCAATCAGTTTGTCCGAGTCCAGCAAATGCTCCAGAGGCTGTATTGTTGGTGTGAATAGTGATGCCGACGGCTCCAGTGCGCTTCATTTATGACCACAATGCAGATGCCGTGCACGCGCAACACATGCGCAATGCATCATAATACACCCATCATACTGCTGTGATAATCGCAATGCGTATGATCCGTTTCCTCACTACATGCATTATACAACTGTGATTGTTCATCATATATTCGAGATATTTTATTAATATATCCATAATTCATACTGGGACATTTGTCATTTTTGGCCATTTTTGTTGCGGACGACAATGAACGCCCCTACTTTGCATACTCAATTCATCCACAATTAATCCTCTCCCCAGTGGGACAGGGCCCTTAGGGTAGCATCTCACTGGATCGCAACTTTGGAGAGTAGTTGGAGATGCAAAATTGTGACAAACCATGCAAGTTAGCAACAGTTTTTCAGCTGGAATCTCACTGAATTGGTACTTGTGACACTTAAGCACATGTTGCCTGAATGTGGGCTGAATGTGGCACAGACTGGTTTTGAAAATAGGACCAAAAATTGCAAGTAGTTCACATACAAAGCATGCGAGTGCTGCTCAAATTTTGCATGTCACACTCATGATGGTCAAGCACCATTAATGTGGCCATTGCAGGTGAAAGAACACAATGCTTGGGTGTTCAGCCTGGTGAGACACAGGAGGAGCCTGGCCCAGAGTCACCCCACAGTGCCCAGAACCTCCAAGTGTTGACAACTAATCCCCCGAACATCAAGCCAGAACGAGCATGGATTAAATAGATGGCTGCCACTATGACTTCACTGTGGAAGCAATTCGACAACAATGTTGACCAAATTCTGGAGGCAATGGTGAAGGGAGAGGATGACCAGAAACTGCATGCCATGACTACGATCATTGTCAGCATTGCAGCTGAACAGTTTGGTAAGGAGGAGGAGCAGAGCTCCGGAACATCTTACTCAATGAACCAGAGTGCTGTGAAGATCCAGAATATCAGGAAGGAGAGGAAATCTCTGAAGTCCCAGTATAAGGTAGAAGGAGAAGAGGAATGCATTGGCCTGGCCAAGTTAATGTGCATCCTACGGAAGAAGATCAGAGTTCTTCACCGGACAGAGTGGCATCGAAGGCGGCGATGCAAGAGGTCACATAAACAAGCTGCTTTTATTGCCACCCCTTTCAAGTTCTCTACTTCAGATTTCAGACAACTTTATTGAGCCCAAAAAAGGGCAATTACATTTACATTCCAATTACCTCAGAACAGCAATTAATCCACAATTATTACTTGTTTACCGTAATAATGGCACACATCAAAATTAAAGACAACACATATACATTTGACATTGTTTATGTGCACTAAACTTGAGGCAGTCCATCATCCGAATTGAGGCAAAGTGGGTGAAGGCCGCTGCAACTGGAGTCGCACCGCCGCTAGCTTGGGGGGAATGGGGTCCTGCTGCAGCTAAAAACCACGCAGCCCCCGGAGAGGAAAGGGATGGCGTGAGTGGTGGCCGGAATGGGGTGTGTGATGGGGGGCAGGAACAGAGGTATAGTAGCTGCTGCAACTGGAGTCGCGTCGCCTGCCAGCTTGAGAAGAACAGGGGCCTGCCACGGGGGGCAGGAATGGAGGTGAAAGGGAAAAAATGGAGCATGCTTCATCTCTGTCCATCTGTAAGTCTGTCAGTTTATTGTTTTTGTGGGTTGAGATAAGAAAGGAGCTGAATAATCTCACCAAGGCCAAGGACATTCCTCTGGAGGAGAAAACAGTCGGCCAATTTGTCCTTCAGGCTTGATAAGCCTGGAGTGTTGTGGTTGAGCAGTAAAAAACACTCAACAGTTCCACTTGAACAACCAAATCCCAATTATGAATTAAGAATATTCCCAATCATGAATTAAGAATATTCACCGGCCTCTGAAATCTTCAACTTCAACTCCAAGGCACGCATCTGCTCCAAGATGTCATCCAATTTCTGTCTGAGTTCAAGAGTCATCGCAGTCTGAGAATGCACTGCCTTGCCAACCTTGTTAATCATGACGGACAAGCAAGGGGCTGTGGTTCTTGATGCCACCATCTTGCCAATTTTATGGTAGATCAGGGCAGCACATAAGCCAGAAAGTACCAGCCCTGCTACCATACGACCAAAAATGAATAAATCCTTGATGTCCTCAATGGAGAATGGCGCGAAGCATGCAATACACCAAGACCTCCAGGAGTCGAGAACATAGCGCGCAGGATACGTTCCATCTGGGTAGGTAGGATCCCCCGCTCCTGACCTTCTTGTAGAAAAAAAAATGGTGTCAATAGCATTCAGAGACCAGCTGATCAATTCCATGGTTAATCCAATAGTAGTCCAATAGATCCAGAATCCAATATAATTTGAGGAATTCACAGTCTGGTGAAGTAGGGACTTGAAGGTTAAAGCAGAGAGCAGAGATAAGGGAGTGGAGGAGATGCGACCGCCCTTGTTGGAGTCCCAGGCTGAAAAAGACATTCAGGGACAGAAGCGCAGCGGAAAACTTGGCTCTACACAGGAAGAATTTGACCGACACCTCATGCAGATCTACAGCGACTCTGGAAAAGAGCTGGAGCTGGGAGAATGCAACATCCTCATAGATCCCCCTGCACTAGAATTACAGTTTGACTTGTTGGAGCTGCAGCTAAAGGAAGTCAGAGAAGTCGTCCACAAAGCAAGGGCGAAAGCTGCACTAAACTTTATCCAGCAGCTTTCAGACTCTCTAATTTGTGACTTCTTTGATTGTGATAGGCTTAATTAGCATTTCATTTTGTCTTGATTCGATTTTTAATAGTCCATTTACATTAAATGAGATTATTTTCATTTCTCCACTATATATTTTGTAGATGTTGGACAAAGATAGTAAAGAATCTCCCTTCCACCTCTATGTAAAGCTTCCCCCTTGAAAAAGTTGAAAACATAAAAATTACATAACTAACAACATTGGAACTCCAATAGAAAACTATAACATTAAGAACTGCTATATTCCAAACAGTCTGAACCACTTCCAGAGTTGAGATCACATCTCTCTTGGACCTCCTCCTCTTAGAGGGATAGCCAAAAAAGACATCAAGGGCCCTCTACAATAATCTTCTCAATGTCCTTTCAAGTCCTAGTTTGCGGCATATTTATTAAATTTATTAACTTGTATTTTAGATCTAAACTTCAAATCTACTCACAACACCTTTTGTGTCATAAGTCCGAATACTGTTTCATCAGGCATTTGTGTTTCCAGATTGGCTTCTCCTAAATGCTTGTAGCTTTTCCTTGAATCCTGGTGTGTGTCTTGCTGGTGTCCAGGTCTTCTGCCACAGCCTTCCCAGGAGTGTATCCGAGTCTGTACACACCACTTGAGTGACAGGTAGCCCTCTGTTTGCAAGGTCTGTCGCTGCATCCTCCGCCGTGTCGTATACTTTGGTCTCATCTTTGAAGAAAACTCACAATCTAGCTGGGTAGAATGTCTAAAATCTTATATTACTCTCCTTCAAAATTCTTCACATCTCTCCATACTCCCTGCGCTTCACCAGTACATCTGGGGCATAGTCGTGGTCTATGCTGATTTTGCTGTCATTGTACATAAAGCCTTTCTTTTGCCATGTCGTCCTCAGTACTTCATCTTTCATTCGATAGCTCTGGAATCTGACCACCATCGATCTGGGATTACGTGGGCTGGGGGATGCGGGCCCAGTGCCCGGTGCGTACTCTCAATCTGTAAGTCATTTGTAGGGGTTATTTCCAGGTTTTAGCTCAGTAACTCTTCTATGTCCCGTGTGCAGTCTAAGTTCTAACTCTCTTCTAAGTCCCTGTTAGTAAATGATATAATAATTGATCAACATATTGATTTATTCTGCCTTACAGAAACCTGGTTACAGCAGGATGAATATGTTAGTTTAAATGAGTCAACACCCCCGAGTCACACTAACTGTCAGAATGCTTGAAGCACGGGTCGAGAAGGATGATTAGCAGCAATCTTCCACTCCAGCTTATTAATTAATCAAAGACCCAGACAGAGCTTTAATTCATTTGGAAGCTTGACTCTTAGTCTTGTCCATCCAAATCGGAAGTCTCAAAAACCAGTTTTATTTGTTATTATCTATCATCCACCTGGTCGTTACTGTGAGTTTCTTTGTGATTTTTCAGACCTTTTGTCTGACTTAGTGCTTAGCTCAGATAAGATAATAATAGTGGGTGATTTTAACATCCACATAGATGCTGAGAATGACAGCCTCAACACTGCATTTAATCTATTATTAGACTCAGTTGGCTTCGCTCAAAATGTAAATGAGCCCACCCACCACTTTAACCACACTTTAGATCTTGTTCTGACATATGGCATAGAAATTGAAGACTTAACAGTAATCCCTGAAAACCCCTTTTTGTCTGATCATTTCTTAATAACATTTACATTTACTTTAATGGACTACCCAGCAGTGGGGAATACGTTTCATCACAGTAGAAGTCTTTCTGAAAGCGCTGTAACTAGATTTAAGGATATGATTCTTTCTTTGTTATGTTCTTCAATGCCATATACCCAGGGCTTAATTTGAGGGGGAGCAAGCCGCAGCACGCTCCGGAACCTCGGACACGTGCTCTGGAACCTCTGACGTTGGCTCCGCCAGCTATTTATACTGGATCCGTAATCCGCCACCTCTCTTGACTAACAAAATAAAAAAAATAAAAAAATCACTGCGATTGCTCTCACTGCCAATCACACCGCCGCCCTCCTGTCTGCTGTGCGAAATTGCGCCAAATCTGGCAACAGGTCCAGAGGCTACGCTCGCTGTTTTGATCCGGATGTTGACCATACCCACAGAGCTCCGTGGCCACCGAGAGAGGACTTGGATTCTTTGCGGGTCCCTCATCCATACCCCCGGAGGCAGTGAGTGAAGGGAGAGCCGCGCATTGTGTTCTGTGTGTGTCTGTTTATAATCTTCTCGCACAGAAGAAAAAACAGAGTGTTTACACAAGAGAGAAAAGTGAGAAAATGTTAATGCCTGTTTGAGAAAAGTGTGTAGTGAGGGGTTTTACAGCCTTAAAACATTTATAATAAGTGTAAAAAATAGCGCTACTTCGCGGATTTCTGCCGCGTTCACACCGGGCGCAATCAGATGCTACAAATTCTGGGCAAAGGAGGCGCGTCCGTCGGTACACGACCCCGGGCCTCCTTTGCCCAGTGTGTTGCTCTGCTTGGGTGGACTTTCGCTGTGAAAATTTGCCCCGGTGCGTCATCAAATAGGAGGAGCTTCCATTCTGCTCGGCGTCAAGTCATCATGAAGAACCTTTCACATGGAGCGATTTGTTGTGAAAAGCGTCCTTACATAGGGATTAAATGGCAACCTGTGGCTGCAGTCTCTCGCGTCGCGCCCAGTGTGAACGCGGAGAACGTAACTCACGCGATAAACAACTCTATCCGGATGTGGTGTGATAGGCCTACAATACATGCCCAGTTTATTTTCGGTGTGGCGCACAGCGTTGTTCGCAAGCCCCCCCCCCCACTCTTCTTTTTTTTTTCTGCACCAGAGCCACCCATCCTCTGCGCTCCGGGACCTCCCACTTTACAAATTAAGCACTGCATATACCAACACAGTGCAGAGTAGCTTCCTAAACTCTGTGAGTGAGATAGATTATCTCGTCAATAGCTTTACATCATCATTGAGCACAACTTTGGATGCTGTAGCTCCTCTGAAAAAGACAGCCTTAAATCAGAAGTGCCTGACTCCATGGTATAACCCACAAACTCGCAGCTTAAAGCAGATAACCTGTAAGCTGGAGAGGAAATGGCATCTCACTAATTTAGAAGCTCTTCATTTAGCCTGGAAAAAGAGTCTGTTGCTCTCTAAAAAAGCCCTCTGTAAAGCTAGGACATCTTACTACTCATCACTAATTGAAGAAAATAAGAACAACCCCAGGTTTTCAGCACTGTAACCAGGCTGACAAAGAGTCAGAGCTCTATTGAGCTGAGTATTCCTTTAACTTTAACTAGTAATGACTTCATGACTTTCTTTGCTAATAAAATTTTAACTATTAGAGAAAAAAATTACTCATAACCATCCCAAAGACATATCGTTCTCTTTGGCTGCTTTCAGTGATGCCGGTATTTGGTTAGACTCTTTCTCTCCGATTGTTCTGTCTGAGTTATTTTCATTAGTTACTTCCTCCAAACCATCAACATGTCTATTAGACCCCATTCCTACCAGGCTGCTCAAGGAAGCCCTACCATTAATTAATGCTTCAATCTTAAATATGATCAATCTGTCTTTATTAGTTGGCTATGTACCACAGGCTTTTAAGGTGGCAGTATTTAAACCAGTACTTAAAAAGCCATCACTTGACCCAGCTATCTTAGCTAATTATAGGCCAATCTCCAACCTTCCTTTTCACTCAAAAATTCTTGAAAGGGTAGTTGTAAAACTGCTAACTGATCATCTGCAGAGGAATGGTCTATTTGAAGAGTTTCAGTCAGATTTCAGAATTCATCATAGTACAGAAACAGCATTAGTGAAGGTTACAAATGATCTTCTTATGGCCTCAGACAGTGGACTCATCTCTGTGCTCGTCCTGTTAGACCTCAGTGCAGCTTTTGATACTGTTGACCATAAAATTTTATTACAGAGATTAGAGCATGCCATAGGTATTAAAGGCGCTGCACTGCAGTGGTTTGAATCATATTTATCTAATAGATTACAATTTGTTCATGTAAATGGGGAGTCTTCTTCACGGACTAAGGTTAATTATGGAGTTCCACAAGGTTCTGTGCTAGGACCGATTTTATTCACTTTATACATGCTTCCCTTAGGCAGTATTATGAGAAAGCATAGCTTAAATTTTCATTGTTACGCAGATAATACCCAGCTTTATCTATCCATGAAGCCAGAGGACACACACCAGTTTGTTAAACTGCAGGAATGTCTTTCAGAAATAAAGACATGGATGACCTCTAATTTCCTGCTTTTAAATTCAGATAAAACTGAAGTTATTGTACTTGGCCCCACAAATCTTAGAAACATGGTGTCTAACCAGATCCTTACTCTGGATGGCATTACCCTGACCTCCAGTAATACTGTGAGAAATCTTGGAGTCATTTTTGATCAGGATATGTCCTTCAATGCGCATATTAAGCAAATATGTAGGACTGCTTTTTTGCACTTGCGCAATATCTCTAAGGGCCCTGTCCCACTGGCGTTTAGGAGGATTTGCAGATGGAATGCGCACAAAAGGGGCCCACATCCGCCAAACAACCGCAATAACCATGTAACATTCCTGTATGAGTGGGCCGCCATCCGAACACGTCCGTGATCATCCGCAGAGGCACGCATGTCCGCAGCCAGGATTTTTGAGCAGCTCAAAAATCCTGCTGCGGATGAGATCTGCATCACTGCCTGAACACATACTGAAGACATACGCAGGACATACACAACCAACGCGCCGCATATCCCCTGTCATCCGCTGATATCCGCAACCGACGGGTTGGCGCGGCTTGGCGGTGGACCGGGACAGCGGACCGGGACAGCGTGCAAAACAGATATGACGCGTGCCCAGCACGGCCACATCACGGTCGCAAATGCTATGTCGCGCATGCAGACAAAGTGGCCACAGATGAAGCGAGTGCATCACGGCCGCTGTGCCCCTCATGGGGGGGCCTCCGTGGTCGCCGTCGCTTCTGTTCCCTGTTATATCCGCTTTTCTTCCTCATGTATTTGCTAATCCACCCCGGGACATTTGTCATTTCTGCCCACCTTTGTTGCGGACGCTCAGCTCCTTGTCTCCTCATTTCATGCGCAAATCCTCCTAAACGCCAGTGGGACAGGGCCCTAAAATTAGAAAGGTCTTGTCTCAAAGTGATGCTGAAAAACTAATTCATGCATTTATTTCTTCTAGGCTAGACTATTGTAATTCATTATCAGGTTGTCCTAAAAGTTCCCTGAAAAGCCTTCAGTTAATTCAAAATGCTGCAGCTGGAGTACTGACAGGGACTAGAAGGAGAGAGCATATCTCACCCATATTGGCCTCTCTTCATTGGCTTCCTGTTAATTCTAGAATAGAATTTAAAATTCTTCTTCTTACTTATAAGGTTTTGAATAATCAGGTCCCATCTTATCTTAGGGACCTCATAGTACCATATCACCCCAATAGAGCGCTCTGTCTCCTTGATCCAAATTGGGAGCTGGTTCCAGAGGAGAGGAGCCTGAAAGCTGAAGGCTCTGCCTCCTATTCTACTCTTACAAACCCTAGGAACTAAGGACCTCATAGTACCATATCACCCCAATAGAGTGCTTCGCTCTCAGACTGCAGGCTTACTTGTAGTTCTTAGGGTTTGTAAGAGTAGAATGGGAGGCAGAGCCTTCAGCTTTCAGGCTCCTCTCCTGTGGAACCAGATCCCAATTCGGATTAGGGAGAGAGACACCCTCTCTACTTTTAAGATTAAGCTTAAAACTTTCATTTTTGCTAAAGCTTATAGTTAGGGCTGGATCAGGTGACCCTGAACCATCCCTTAGTTATGCTGCTATAGACTTAGACTGCTGGGGGGTTCCCATGAGTTTTTCTTTTTATTCACCTCTTTTTGCTCTGTATGCACCACTCTGCATTTAATCATTAGTGATTGATCTCTGCTCCCCTCTGCAGCATGTCTTTTTCCTGGTTCTCTCCCTCAGCCCCAACCAGTCCCAGCAGAAGACTGCCCCTCCCTGAGCCTGGTTCTGCTGGAGGTTTCTTCCTGTTAAAAGGGAGTTTTTCCTTCCCACTGTCGCCAAGTGCTTGCTCATAGGGGGTCGTTTTGACCATTGGGGTTTTTCTGTAATTATTGTATGGCTTTTGCCTTACAATATAAAGTGCCTTGGGGCAACTGTTTGTTGTGATTTGGTGCTATATAAATAAAATTGATTTGATTTGATTTGATTTAACTTTTCCACAAATGATGATACCTGTTGGATTTATGTATATATGGATATGTCAGTTATCACACATTCTTTTATTATACATTCTTCTAGTCTATATTCCTTATATTATACATTCTTTTATTAATACTTTAGTAATGGAAATAAACTCATTGTATCTGTTAAAAGTCTGTTGCTGACTTCTTGATGACCTCTTGATAAAGTATGTTACAAATGAATGATTACATGAGTTGTCTTTATCCTTGCAGTTAGAGAGAAAAAGGAACTTATGTGATGTCGCAAAGCGAGGTCAGAAGAGTTGATGTCCAAAACAACTTATCAAACCATTAAAAATATAATAAAATATAAAATAAATAATAAGGAATGAAAATGTTTGTATATGACCATATGAATTGCTTTTGTGCAAAAGAGTTGTAAAGATTGAATATGATTCCAAAAGAAAGTATGCTGTATTGCAAATTGTGTTACTAGCTGTGTTGCCAAATGATGTTTCTACTGCACGCATGTGGTTTCAACCACAGGAAAGAACAAAAGGTTAACCGACATGTGCTGACTGAAGATAACACCTGAAGAACGGAGCCCAGGAGAGAAGTCCTGACCGCACCTTCCCCAAACCAGTAGCCTGAGGTCGCAGAAACCAGAAGTCGCAAATCTTGCTCAACTGTAGTTGCAAGACCTGTTTATGATTGCTCAACTGCTTATGCCACGTATGCTGACAACCGCACCTGTATGACGTCCTAATAAAAAGAGCGAGAGTGCAGCCAGAGTTTAGTGCAGTTTGGAGATTGTTAGAATAGTTTGTCTCTGTGCTGCACTCCTCGCGAGCATTTACAATTGAATTCTACTCTCTGACTCTTATTTGACTGTTGTGTCTTTCTCTGTTACAGTTTTATGATGTTTAGGTGGTTTTAAACCTAACATTACTTTGGTCCTTCGAGCCGGAGGTCAACATACCTGAAGGGTTCCAGCGGACGAGACTGACACCAGGAAAATCCTTGGCCAAGGTACCGAGACCCTTTGACGGGACTGGCTCGGTCCGCCGGCTGGGATCCGGAAGGTTGAAGACTAATCCGTGAGGGGAAGACAGCGGTTGAGTGAGTAGAATTTTAATTGAAAAACAAACTATAAGTATGTGTGGTGACAGGTAGTCACATAAACGGACAGGACAGTGAATAGTGACAGGAAGTCATGTTAAAACCCTGAGAATTCTAGACAATGTCAGGTAATGTTAAACGCAGTTAAACCCCATAAGGATGAACAGAATCCTCTAGTATCGAACTAGTTAAACTCTGTATTAGGAGGCACGGGCTCCTCTGGCGTCTAAATTAATACCGGTGAAAAAGTGTGACAGTGTAATAAAGGTGACTGAATGAGAGTGACGGGTCATTAGATCCTCCTCTATATAAAATTACGGGAAAGTAAACAGCGACCACTGGTCAGAGGCAGAGGCAAGGATTTCCCGCTTCCTTCGGGGAGGAGAAAGGGAACTCACTGGCTGGTGGAAAATTAAATTCGCTGTCCCGTAAGAAGCACATAACCAGTGTTTAGAACACTGTAGGTGTTGAAAACCCACTGGTCTAAATTTTATCTTTATAAAAACAAAAAAGATAAAAATAACGTAAAAATGGGGAAGTCAAACAGTAAGACACAAAGGCAGGCTCCGCGGGACCGTCTAGGTAACAAAGATTGGAAATTTATGGAACAAAAAGATCCTACACATGTCTCATATTTAGACACATGGATTACAAAACATGGATTCGACGGCCAAATAAACAGACCATCATTGTCAAAATTAAGAGAATCTATTAAAAAGAAAAACAAAAATGATGAGTGGAAAATGATGGAGGGATGGAACAAAATTATTGCATGGGAGGAAGCTGCAGATCAAAGACGAGAAGGTGAGAGGAAGAGTAGGGAGAAAGACAGGGAAAAACAAAACAAGACTGAAGGAGGAAATTCAGAAATTTTCTTGCACAAAAAGGAGGACGATGAAACCACCTGTCCACCCATAAGAGTGCAAGTGTATGTTGAAGAAAGACGCGGAGAAAAGGAACAGATAAATGACACCAAATCAGAATCAAAACAAACTGAAAAAATGACTGATTCTACAAAACCAAGTCTGTATCCAGACCTGGAGCAACAAACGGATGACAAACCACCAGCATATCACTCACCGCCGTCCCAGAGACCAGTTACAAGGTCCTTGACACGATCTCGAGAAATTCTGTCCCCTCCCAGTGCACCTGAAGCATCAGGGTGGGATTGGGTTAAACTAAAGGGCTCAAAATCACCACCCGTATACTCACTTGATGGTACAGAACAGTACCCCATGATACAAGTAGCTAATCCAAATGTGGCGGTGGATCAAAGACCTACACTTTTGGTCTACCGCACTTGGACAATGGACGACATAAAGTCCGCATTAACAGGGGTGGCGGATCCTCAGGAAGATGTTGAACAGTGCTGTCGAGATTTAGAAAACCTCCGTGGTTCATATAATTTAGATGGCACGGAGGTCCAGCAGGTTTATATGGGAGCTTTAAAGAAATACTGGGGGGTTGTAAAAGGGGATTGGTCACCTGCAAGTGGCGACGGCACAGCTTTACCACATAATAGCGACATACTGACCCAGCGAGTGACAGCGTTACAAAAACGAATCAAAGAAAAATTCAAAAAACAAGCTAATTATGCTGATATTAATCGTACTAAACAAAAAGACGATGAACCTTTTGAAGATTACAAGTTAAGAATGGAAAAGGTTTTCCGTGCAAACAGTGGTCTAGTACCAGAGCAGGAAGAAGGAGTATACGAACAACAACTCAAAAACGCCCTCCATCAAAACAGCAAACAGGGAGTTAAACATTGGATTGAAAAACATATGATAAATTTTCCCACATCCACGTTAGATAACTATGTTGACCATGCTATGCATGCTGATAAGGTCCAAAGTCAGAAGAAAAATACAGGGAAAACACCTGCTGTTTTCCTGGCTGACCTGACCGATGATCCAAACGAGGACCTCTATTATCAAAGAGGATACCCGGATCGTGGTCAACAAGGCCGAGGGAATTTCAAGGGAAGATTTCAGGAAGGACGCCGACACATAGAACAGAGAGGTGGACCTCCACGTTGGAGTCAAAATAGCGACAGATTCAATGACAGGGGAAATCAGAAGAGACAGGACTTTCCACCACCAACAGGGCCGCGACAGTGTTGGATCTGTAATGAGGAAGGACACATCTCTCGGGACTGTCCTCGCAGAGGACAAAACACACATCAGAGTAAATGACTAACCGACCAATCACCAAAATTAGGTCCAGACATGCTTGTTGATCTTGATCTGCAGGAACTCATGTCAGTTGAAAGTGTCCGACCAGAAATAACGCTTTTGGTGAATGGACACTCTGTGTCCTTCTTGTGCGATTCAGGTGCCTGTAAGACAACCTGTAATGTGAAGATTCCTGGTGTCCATCGCGGAAGCGAAATATATTGGGTTCGATCAGCAAATGGGAAAATTACACCAGTCCCACTGTCTGACCCAATATGGCTGCGGGACCCTGAGGGACAATCATGTTACATGCCTATTTTACTGATGCCTGAATGTCCAGTTAATCTGTTGGGCAGAGATGGACTTTGTCAACTGAGACTAGCACTGGTGCCTCAGGGGAATAATATGATTGTGAAGCGAAAAAATGATTTACAACCTACAGATCTTAATGTCCTGACCACTGATGCAACTGATAAGTTTTATTACACATTGGATATTCCAAATGTTGAACCGCAAAACTTTGCTTCTTTACTCCTAAATTGGGGAAGGGACACCCTAACACAGGTCCAGGACGAAATGTCAGCAGAACAACTCCACATAACTATGTGGTACAAAAATACGCCAGGTCCCGACTTGCAATATGAAACCACCTTACGCACTCTTCCTACTCCACGACCGTTGGTGACCTATATCTACAGTGATGGGATCTCCAACGCGGCGTGCGGAGTGGAACAGTTATCGGACGCTGTGATGCATTTGTACAAACAAAGCGGGCCACCACACGTTTCCCTGTTCAAAGATTCTGTTGTCCCTTGGCATTGCTTATCAGCACTAGTGGACATGGGACAAAAAACCACCAATTGGGTGAGGAAAACTAGGGATATTTGGGAAAGCCCTCAGACAGGGTTGACTAGGACTCAAATTTATCTTCCAATCGACGCTCCTGTTGGAGTTCATACTGATGATAGCTCTGATGCATGAAATTTTGTACTAACTCAAGAAGAGCAGTCACTCCTTACGGAAGTACCGCCACATTTGTGGTCTTCAGGGCCAACTGATGTTGGACTAGTCAAGGGAGCACTACCTGTAGTCATCAGGCCAAAGACTGAATACAGACCTTGTATCAGACAATATCCATTAAAACCCAATGCATTGGAAGGCATCAAACCCGTCATAGCAGATCTTATTCAAGCAAAGGTCATTGTGGAGTGTCCTGATTCACCATGCAACACTCCAATTTTTCCGGTGAAAAAGGCAGCTCCTTCCACTGGTTGGAGAATGGTCCAGGACTTACAGGCTGTTAATAATGCTGTAGTCCAGAGGGCACCTTGTGTACCTGACCCACATACATTGCTGAATTCTCTTCGACCTGATGCTACGTTCTTCACGGTTGTGGACATCAGCAATGCCTTTTTCTCCGTTCCTGTAGACAAGGATAGTCAGTTCTGGTTTGCTTTCACCTTTGCGGGAAAGCGATACACGTTTACTCGCCTACCGCAGGGCTATTGTGAAAGTCCCACAATTTATTCGCAAGTAATGTCTGCCAGCATGGCATCCTTTGTTCCACCAGGAAACAGTCAAATTCTCCTGTATGTTGATGATATTTTGCTGGTCTCACCCGATAAAACAACGTGTAGGAGACACTCTTGCTCTATTATTCCACCTGGCGAAAGAAGGTCACAAAGTCAGTAAGAATAAATTGCAGTTGTGGAAAAATGAAGTAAAGTATTTGGGTCACAATTTGAGTTGTGAAGGACGAACAATCGTAGCAGACAGGAAAACAGCCATTCTACAGGCCCCCAAACCACTGACTAAACGACAAGTGATGTCCTTTTTGGGCCTGACAAACTATTGCAGAAGTTGGGTGCCTGACTATGCACAAATTGTGCACCCTTTAAACAGATTAATGTACACTGAAGACATTTCAATGAACACAACTGTTAAATGGACCTCTGAAGCAGAAGACGCATTTTCAAAAATAAAACAAGCATTAACCTCTGCAGCTGCTTTGGCACTTCCAAATTATAACAAAACTTTTGTACAAATGATTGACTGTAAGGGCCACTTTATGACTTCCGTACTCACACAGCAACATGGAACCAAACTCCGCCCAGTTGCGTACTACTCTGCCAAATTGGATAGTGTGGCTTGCGCCCTCCCCCATTGTGTACGTGCTGTTGTGGCAGCATCAATGGCTGTGGAATGCAGTGCTGGCGTAGTCCTCTTCCACCCACTAATCCTCAAAGTGCCACACGCAGTGTCGGCATTGCTGCTACAAACCAACATGACCTTTTTATCACCGGCACGCCATCTGTCTTGCATGGCCACGCTGCTGTCCCAACCGCATGTCACAATCGAACGATGCACCACACTGAATCCTGCAACTTTGATTCCACTTCCTGATGACGGGGAACCACATGACTGTCTAGATTCGACTCAGACTGTAGCAAAATCCAGACCGGACTTACAAGACACGCCCCTGACACTTGGCGATGTAGTTTTCGTGGATGGATCTTCTAGGAAGAATGATATGGGCATAACTTTAACAGGTTATGCTGTAGTCACAAATACTCGCGTTCTGCGAGCCGAGCGCCTGCCACCGCATTTCTCGTCTCAGGCTGCAGAGCTAATTGCTCTCTCACATGCCTGCACCTTATATAAAGACAAACCAGTCACTGTTTACACTGACAGTCAATATGCATTTGCGTCCGTTCATGTATTTGCTCAACATTGGAAAAACAGGGGGATGGTGACCTCCACTGGTAAACCTGTCACACATGGAGAACAACTAAACCGCCTCCTGGCTGCTGTTCAGTTACCCTCCAAAATTGCAGTATTCAAATGTGCAGCTCACACAGGGAAATCTGACTCTGTATCTCAAGGAAATCATTATGCAGATATTTCTGCAAAGGCTGCTGCAGCAGGAGAGCTTAGTGTACTCCATGTTGACCCAGTACAGGACGTCACACTTCCTGTTGACAAAAACAGTTTATCTTCTCAAGTTCTCTCTGATATGCAACATCAGAGTTCAGATGTAGAAAAGGACTTATGGACTAAACGCGGAGCTACTATCCGTGATGGCATTTATTGCTGACCATTGGGGAAACCCATTTTACCTAAAAATTTGTATAGATGGGCTGCCATATTGAGCCATGGGATTTCTCATGTCTCCACAGGGGGGATGATGAGCCAGATTAATGCCATCTATACAACCTTTGGATTTAACACGTACTCTAAACATTTTTGCAGAGCATGTCTCACGTGTGCCAAACACAACTCCCAAGGCAATTTGAGACCTAAAAGAGGAAAATTTCCCACTCCACAATATCCTTTTCAGGTTATACATATGGACTACATTCAACTAAGTAAAAGTGAGGGCAAAGAATATTGTTTAGTAATTGTGGATGCCTTTTCCAAATGGGTAGAACTTTTTCCAACCAAACGACCTGATGCATTGACTGTAGCCAAATCGTTATGCAAAAACATCATACCCCGCTATGGCATACCTGAACGAATCTATAGTGATAATGGCGCTCATTTTGTAAATGAAGTCATTAAAAACATAGGAACTATGTTTTGCATTGAACTAAAAAACCACTGTGCGTACCACCCTCAGAGCGCAGGATTAGTAGAAAGAACAAATGGAACAGTAAAAAACCGACTCAAAAAGACAATGGAAGAAACAGGGAGACCATGGACTCAGTGTCTTGAACTAGTACAGCTGTACATGAACATCACTAGTACTATAGGACTATTGGGTACACCTCACACATGTTAAAAGAGTCATCTGGGCAAACCCGGTAATCAAGTAAGGGAAGTGAAGCAAAGTCTGGTAATAGTGTGGGATTCTGGTGTTAAGATCCAGGGTTGACACGAAAGCCAGTGAAGTTTTTACTGCCACTGACCTGAACTTAGGCTGACACCAACTTTGACAAGATGGCCTTACCTAAACTGATGTGTATCACAGGAAGTATACAGGTGGTACTCCTGTTACTTATCTATTGGGGATGGTACTCATGGATTTCACAACGGTACTCGTGTAAAAGAATACCCCTAAGGGGGAAATTGGCTGAAACTTGGACAATTGACACTGTAAATAGAACTGAACAGGTGATCCATGAGTATGATCCTACGGTTAACAATTATGATTATGACCCTGCAATTGATGATTATAATCGCAACAGAGTGAGACGCTCTTTTTGTAGGGGAGGATGTACTGGGACTGCTGGGGCCAGACAGTTCACTAATCCTTGCTCCCCGACTACAACTGATACAGTCATTACCAGAGACCTTTATGTCTGTTACAATGCCACTCAGTTTGTTTCAAAAATTGTTATACCTTTTTCAATCATACGGGTGGGAGGACAGGCCACTCCAGAAATGAGTTCCGGCACTCACTGGAAATGGCATGAATGGTATCTCTCCAGTGTTGATTGGGACCAAGATTGGGGAACAATTTTTACGTATACTGGTAGTGACTGGACACCATATCCTACCACCCAGCATGCCAAAGAGTGGAAGCGTAGACTAACTCTGACTCGACATGATAACCATCTCCTGCTGTCGTTTAATACTACCGATCAGCCGCTTCTAGAAAAACCTCCCAGAATACACTCATATACAGAGGCATCTTGTTATCATTTAACATTATTTGTGTACAGGCCCGGTGTTTACACTGACCCACATACCGACTTCTCAATTTGTACTAACATAACAAAAAGAACTGACTCTTCTCCGACGACACCCACAGCGGTAGGACTGTCATTGGGTCCACAAACGTCTGTGACAAAAATTCAGATCATAAATGGGAAAATTGAAACCGATGATTGGTTTTTGGTGACCACAGGAATTAGTGGACAAAGAAACAATTGGTTGCTCATGGCAGAGCAGGCAGCAAAACCTGCCAAAAAAGACTGTGTAGTGTGCTTAGGGCCTCGTCCAATACTGCGTGTAGTACCAGCCCCTTTGACCTCCGATTGTTTGCTTGAAATTATGGTGAACACGTTCATTCCTTTGAATCACAGGTGCATAAGTTGGGATACCATCTATCCTGTGGCCAACATGGCCAAAAATAAACCCCTGTTCTCTGAAGATGTGGCAGAGGGAAATTTTACCTGTGTTAAGCTTCCAGGTACTGGTCAAAAGTTAGGGGAACTAAATGAGACCGTGTGGTGTAGCCACACTCTCACACCACCAAGCCCTTTTAAACCCATTGCTAGAAGCGATGTGTGGTGGTGGTGTGGAGATAATAGGATTTTTGATAGATTACCAAACGATGCCTCAGGTCACTGTACTCTAGTATCATTCCTTTTGCCTGTACAAGTGTTGCCCATGACTGGTGAAGAACTAACTTTAAATGCCAAAGCAGTCGTCCCTGAACATTGGACCCGCACTAAGCGAAACGCATGGAAGACTGCTGGAGATCCAACTTACATTGACGCCATAGGGGTCCCTAGAGGGGTTCCAGATGAGTATAAATTAGCTGATCAGATCGCAGCTGGTTTTGAATCCTCTATTTGTTGGTGGTGTACTGTTAACAAAAATGTAGATAGGATCAATTACATCCATTACAATGTTCAAAGATTAAGCAATTGGACTGAGGAAGGATTCCGAACAGTGCGCTCCCAACTAGCCGCCACATCCTTGATGGCATTCCAGAACCGCATAGCCCTTGACATGCTGTTGGCTGAAAAGGGTGGGGTTTGCGCCATGTTTGGAGAACAGTGTTGTACGTTCATTCCAAACAATACAGCGGCTAATGGCAGCCTGACCCTGGCTATCGAGGGTCTGCGCACCCTGAATCATAAAATGAAGGAGCACAGCGGAGTTAACACTGCGTTTTGGGACTCGTGGTTGGATATGTTTGGGAGATATCGCACGTTAGTCTCATCTGCACTCATTTCTATTGCTGTCTTTGCTGCTATTTTGACCTTGTGTGGATGTTGTTGTATACCCTGTCTACGATCTCTAATCACTAGAATGATCACCACTGCTATCTCACCAGCAGGAAAAGACAATGCTCAGATGTACCCCCTCTTAGGAGACAACCCTGACACAGATGATAAAGAAGGCTGCTGTCATGATGACTTTGATGACAGCGTGCACTTGCCCGACCTGTTCCCAGACCCAGGTGACTACGGTGAACCTGATGACGACAATGACCTCCAAGCCTCCAGAGTGTAAATGCACCCTTACCACTGTTGGATGATCCCACAACTGAAAATCTGAAAAGAAGTGGTTGTTGGAATAAATTTTGTTCATGGGTGAATGTTCTATACCGTAAGAATGCATGATAAACAGGGGGGAAATGTTGGATTTATGTATATATGGATATGTCAGTTATCACACATTCTTTTATTATACATTCTTCTAGTCTATATTCCTTATATTATACATTCTTTTATTAATACTTTAGTAATGGAAATAAACTCATTGTATCTGTTAAAAGTCTGTTGCTGACTTCTTGATGACCTCTTGATAAAGTATGTTACAAATGAATGATTACATGAGTTGTCTTTATCCTTGCAGTTAGAGAGAAAAAGGAACTTATGTGATGTCGCAAAGCGAGGTCAGAAGAGTTGATGTCCAAAACAACTTATCAAACCATTAAAAATATAATAAAATATAAAATAAATAATAAGGAATGAAAATGTTTGTATATGATCATATGAATTGCTTTTGTGCAAAAGAGTTGTAAAGATTGAATATGATTCCAAAAGAAAGTATGCTGTATTGCAAATTGTGTTACTAGCTGTGTTGCCAAATGATGTTTCTACTGCACGCATGTGGTTTCAACCACAGGAAAGAACAAAAGGTTAACCGACATGTGCTGACTGAAGATAACACCTGAAGAACGGAGCCCAGGAGAGAAGTCCTGACCGCACCTTCCCCAAACCAGTAGCCTGAGGTCGCAGAAACCAGAAGTCGCAAATCTTGCTCAACTGTAGTTGCAAGACCTGTTTATGATTGCTCAACTGCTTATGCCACGTATGCTGACAACCGCACCTGTATGACGTCCTAATAAAAAGAGCGAGAGTGCAGCCAGAGTTTAGTGCAGTTTGGAGATTGTTAGAATAGTTTGTCTCTGTGCTGCACTCCTCGCGAGCATTTACAATTGAATTCTACTCTCTGACTCTTATTTGACTGTTGTGTCTTTCTCTGTTACAGTTTTATGATGTTTAGGTGGTTTTAAACCTAACAATACCGCAGAAGGAGCTGATCCCTCAGCCAGCTCAGGGTCCCCATATATCTTAATGTTCTTCCTTTGGGAGCACCCTTCAGCCTTGGATAACTTTTGCTTGAAATAAGCTTGTTGCTTCACTAACTCCATTATAACCTCCTCTGCTGCTTGCGTGCAGTCTTCGGAGGCTGTAATACATTTTTCTGCGTTGTCCACTCTTGTATTATTTGTTTTTGTAATCTTAGATTAGATTAGATTAGATAAGCCTTTATTCATCCCTCAATGGGGAAATTTCAGATTTCCGCACTCACATTCCACATCCCAACAGAAATTGACCTACATTTATTACTTGTTTACCTTAATAATGGCACACATCAGAATTAGGACAACACATATACAATTGACATTGTTTATGTGCACTAAACTTGAAACAGTCTGTTTTCCATTTGAGGCGATGTGTGTTGGTAGCCGCTGCAACTATCAAGTCGCGCTGCCTGCCAGCTTGGGAAAGAACAGAGGCCAGCCACAGGAAGGGAGGGGCAGGAAAGAGGTGAGAGGAGAAAACTGGAGCATGCTTCAGTCCAGGTGTAAGTCTGTCAGTTTATTGTCCTTGTGGGTTGATATAAGAATGGACCCAAATAATCTCACCAGAGCCTGGATAAATTCCTCTGGAGGTAACAGTGGGCAATTGACCTTGATGCTAGATAGCCTGTAGTGTTGCAGCCGAGCAGTAAAAAACACTATTAACAGTTCCACTCGCACAGCCAAATCCCATTTATGAATTAAGAATATTCCCAATATTGAATTAAGAATATTCACTGGCCTCCGAAACCTTCAGCTTCAACTGCAAGGCACGCATCAGCTCCAAGGTGTCATCCAATTTGCGTCTGAGTTCAAGAGTCAGCGCAGTCTGAGAATGCACTGCCTTGCCAACCTTGTTAATCATGACGGATAAGCGAGGGCCCGTGGTTCTTGATGCTGCCGTCTTGCCAATTTTCCGGTAGATCAGGGCAGCACATAAGCCAAAAAGTACCAGCCCTGCTACCATGAGACCAAAAATGAATAAATCCTCGACATTCTCAATGGAGAAAGGCGCCAAGCATGCCTTCTGCTTCAGTTCGGCGAATTGCTTGTTGTTGTCGTCCCGAAAATCCATGATTTTTTTTAGAATAAATGCAAGCTTGGCCTCACTTTGCACTCCCATGCTATCGTCTTCATCTTGACTAGCTAAGGCAATGGTAGCTTGTTCTTCATCCGCGATATGTCTTTCGGTCACTTGGGCCGCCTTCTTTGTCTTGGATTTGGATGTCATTTTGCTCCCCTTTCTAACTCACCACTCTTTTACCATAGATACTCAACTATATTTGGCTTTTGGGGAAGTTTCAGTTCAATTTGTCACCAGAGGCTTTTCACGCTGCCATCTCTAGTGATGACCCGGAACCACCCCCAGGAATTTTGACATTTCCTAAAGTGTTTTCCTTTAAATTTCCCATTTAAATTGCATTTTTCTTACTTGAAAAGAAATGAAATGGATTATGGTACTTCTATGGTGTCTCTAGAAAGATCCCAGTTGGGGAAGATTGATGAAGATGAGTGGCTGTGGAGGGGTTATTCGAGAATCAGATTTCAGCTTCTCCTGGAAGGCATTATGGATTTCTCCAAGAGAAGAAAATTAGGAGAAAATGCATGGGGATTAGGTTTAACAAACAAAATAATGTGTGAAAAAAGTCTGTTCAGACTTGTTGATATAAAATCACAGCTTCACAGCTTACTTGACACACAGTGCCAGGTTTTCCTGGAGCATAGTGTTTTTGTACTTAATGACATGTCAAGATAACAATTCTGAAATAATCACTATCATTACCATCACTTTATTACAGATCTGTCAAAACAGTCAAAAAAGTGATAGGTATGTACATGTATGTCACAGTCAGACAACTACAACCAATTGGTTCATCAGAAATATGTTTGACACAAACATGTTCATCATTAAAAATTATTATGAAGCACTTGGTGAATCAAGGAGCCTAGACCTGAAAGCCAAATCCTCCATTACAGACTATACAAAACTGGACATGTTAACAACAATTCAAATTCGGCTAAAAAAGTGTTTTGGAGCTTGCCTAAAGCCCCCTTTCCCTTTTTTTGCATATACATTCTGGAAAAATATGGTTTGAAGGCAAATAAAGTTCCCGATCCGTCCCAGATCTATTCTGGTGAACCTGAGCAAAAACTGGAGAATTCCAAAGAAATCAGGTTTTGAATTTTTTTATAAATGAGTCCACTCCCTGCAGTTTGATAACATAATTTCACAAGAACAGTAAATGCTAATCTTGGTATTTGGTAAAGCCACAGATAGATGGTTCCTTTTGAGTGGTGAGGATGGATTGGTTGTCTACCTGGGTATTGCCATCCAGGTCTTGTGCTGGTTCCATGGCAAATAACCATATGGTGATTTTGGATGCATCAGATCAATAGTACAGTATGTTTGTTTTGACTGTGTTATACAGAGGTGGGACAAAGTCACCATCAAGTCACTCTCAAGTCATGAATCAGTAACTCCCATGTCAAGTCTCAAGTCATAATGACCACCAACTGTTTGCAAGCTGACTTGAGACTTGACTTGGGACTTGCAGCTGGATGACTTGAGAATAACTTCACAGTGACTTTGTCCCACCTCTGGTAATATACCATGTAGCCATCTGCTGGCTGGAAATGTTTTGGCTTGTTGTTGGGAGTAATTTTATCACCACATGCCTCTTAGCTGTATAAGGAGCAGATACTGCTTTATGTTATCAATGTGTGGTTGAAGTGACGTGTGTAGCTTGAAATGAGCATATTACGTTCTTTCATTTCCAAAGAATTATCATTTTTACTCTGTTCCTTTAGATAAATGCCTCCACCAAAATAAATAAATACATAAAAAATAATAATAATGCAGGGATTAAAATGACTGTGTGTAGGATTTAGTGTCTGGTGGTGAGGTTTCAGCTTGCATGATGCAGTTGCCATGATTTTGTATTTGCTTCTTTGGTGACACTGATTCATGCTCCCTTGCCTTCTGTTGTTATAATATGATAATATGACAATTTGCAATATGCACAATCGTCCTTTTCAGAATAATGAGGGTTGTTAAATTTGTTAGCCTGCACTAGCAACAGGTAGACAGTGTAAAGATGAGCAACCACATAGCCCTCTTTTATTTCCTTCAATCTTCCAGTCACACTGCAAAAGGCAGAGTAAGTATGTTTTTTAGGCTACTGCATCAGTAGGTACTACTGTAGTACTCCTTAAGTTTGTAAGTTACAAACTTAAGTTCAAACAACTTAATTAATTCCGGTTTTACCAAATGTAATGCTTTTTTAAGTTGGTTGAACTATTTTCTTTTTTTAGTGTAGGACTTTGAAACAGAATTTCTGGCTGTTAGCGATGTCTATGCTTACTGGCTTATTGACTGTGGCTACACAAATGAAACAATCAGAAGACACAAAGGTGATGATGGCAATTGGATGTTTAAATGATTTTTATGTGGGAATGGTGGAACTTTGACATATCAAAGGTTGCGAAGCCCTGTCAAGCCTGAAGCAGCGGTGGACAGCATGATGGTATTCTCCATGACGGTGGTGTGCAGCTTCAGGTGAAGTAAAATCAGCAGGATGTAGTTGTATTGCAATGTATTTACTATTTATTACTTAGTTTGTCCCGTCTGTTTTACACTTATTGTATGCACTTTTAACATGGGCTGTGCCAGTTAGTGCACAACCGGAAGAATGGCTGACTGTAAATCTTTTCAGAATAAGGCAAGTAATAATAATGCGCCCTCTAAGGTGGCCCAGATGTGAGGACGTGTGGTAGGGAGATTTGTAACTTGAATTTTTTTTTTAGTTTAGACAGTGTATTCTGTGTTTGAGAGGATAGCCTATATAGTGGTAAAAGTGATATTTCAGTCATGTGTTCCCTGTGTGTGTGTTCCCTGGGACGAGCTGCACCACATTGCAATTTGCTGATTTGGTGGAAAATGAAATAAAAACCAGCTGTATAATTAGTGAATATCACTGGGTTGATATAAATAATACATAAAGGGCGACACAATACAGAACCCCACGGTCAAACAACCCTAGTTAAAAAAAAAAAAAACACTCAAGACTTCAACCCACACCACCTGATTACCAGACAGCGACTCTACCACTGCACCACAATCACTGTCTCATAATAGGAGTGTGAAATGGCTCTAATCAATAAGCAGACAAATATATTTTCTAAAAAAAAAACAAAAAAAAAAAAAACGAAAACTGCTGTGATAACTGACCAAACAGCGTTTGCTATGGTGTATTTCTGCTGATATGTGACTGAAAGTGGCATATTTGTCGTACTGTTGGCCTGTCATATGGTCCTGCGGTGCCCCGCTCACTGTCCTGTCAGACAGACGTGATGTTCAGATCGCCTGCTGCGTGTCCACATAAACTGACGCTCCGGTCCAGCTGGACCTGTCAGTGTGGGCGCTCTCCAGCCTGTTGTAAGACATATATGTTTTTATGTTTTTGATGTGAGTAAGCAAGCGCACACACGTGCATGTCCGTCAAAACATGGTGTGTGTTCTGCAGCTCTGATGTCCAGGACCAGCCATGTCAACAGCTGCCACGCCCCCGTCCATTCAGAGCACAGACCAAAGTGTCACTCTCTGATCAGATGACATGCGCCTCATCTGTGGGGGGCACACGAACCACACACATGCATGTGTTGGGGGGGTGCGCAACGGTATGCCACATCTCGGCAACTCCACAGTTCTGGGGAACTTAGGCAAATTTCACAGCGAGTACAACATTACATAGTCTGAAGTCTGTTTGTTGTGCCAACAATGCAACCGGCCACATATTTTCTAAGTGCCATGTGAGCAGTGTTAGATGTTCGTGTGTGTCACCTGGAATTTGGCCGACACCTGCTGCGAGAGGGTGCGATGGGTTTGTACAGCCCACACTCTATCATTCAGCTGCTAGTGTGTGCAAATTGTTGTAGCAACAGGCGTTTGAGGCATTGGCAACAGGGGCGACATTACACGGTTTGCACACGATTCCTGCGTCATGTGCACTATGTGTGAACTTCGTCCAAACCTGGCACTTTGTGTGAAGGGGCCCTTAGTGGGTATGTTTTCTTGCTCATACAGTCATGACTGGTTTGAATGTGGGTTTTAACATGCATATGATTATCTAATTAATGGAAAGCACAAAAGGGAGGGTCCACTAGTCCTAACCTCTTTATATTATTTGATGGTATATATTACAAGCCCAAACTGATTTTAAAGTTCACAAATAAATGCAATACTTTCAAATAGCTAACAAAACAGATCCAGTTCTGGGCAATTTACAAAACAAACAAAAATATAACAAAACATACACCATTAATCACCTTGAATTGTACTGTTGTCTGTAAATCTGTTGAATTGAAAATCAACAAATAATGGCAATTCACCACAATGAAGTTGATTTTTTAATTGCCACAATTTTGTAACATTACTTACCCTACTTCAGTGCAACATATAGCCTACCATAAATGTAAAAACAACTTCAACATGCCCTCCTTAATAGTAGGATTAGGACTAGTGGACCCAGGACTAGAGGACCCTAGGACTAGTGGGAAGTTCCCAAGTAAAAATCACAAAGTCAAATGGTTTCAGATTTTAAATACTTATGATGCATTCACCTCATAAATGATGAAACACTGCTGTCCCATATGGAAGTACATAAGCTGTTTTTACAAGGAAAAATAACTATTGTGACCAGTATCTGCAATACTGGTCCTGTATATTATATTGGATCTATACTAAATTCTGCTGTATTGCATACTACTGCTATGAAATGACCTACTATAAACTTACAAGTCTAACCCCTTGCAAGTTAAAGTGCCGCATAGTCAAATTTGTGAAGCGGTGGGAGTCAAGTGCCACAGAAAGTTAAGATAATGACATTTAAGTCAGAGTCATTATATTCAGGAAGTTGTGACATAGTGCATCTGCCTCTGGTCAAGTCATCAGCCTTTCTGTGCTCACTGTTAGTGACATCTGTTACTCCTGCTGAGCAAGCACATGGGGACCACTGATGAAATTGAAAGATTTGGAATCCTTCAAAATAGCGTGTGATTCTTCTGGCTGCTCCTGTTTTTCTGCTTGAGGTCACTACGCACCCGCATGAAATAGTAATAAAAACAATGTTTAACCAACTTTTCGAAATGATTAAATCTTCTGACACAAATGATGATGACATATCGGTTGGAGTGGGGGGGGGGGGGGGGTGAGCGGGTTCTCTCTGGAGTGCTGTAGCAGGGTGTTTACAGCCTCCAAGTTTGCATGCTGAACTTGAAGACAGTGTGTAGTCTTTCTGCTCCGATCTGATTGCTCAGTGTTTGTCCTCAGGCCACGTTGCAGTGGGAGCCAACGATAGCACAGCTAATGCACTTCATACACAGCTTTTGGATGGAAATCCCAAAAGGGTAAATGGTCATCACGCCGATCTTTCAGCTTGATCGTCATTTGTCAGAAGGGACAAACAGAAGATGTCGGCCTGTGTCTGGTCTGAATTGAAGTACTTGAGAACTAAACAACACAGAAATACACTCAAGAAAATAGGAGGGGTGAGGTTCTGGCCCCGTAGTACCAGGTCTGTTGAAATGGAGGCCTCACATGCAGTAAATATTGACTTTGCTAAGATGTTGTTTACCTTTGAGGTTGCTACAAGGCAATTTATTTTCGAGTTTGGCCAAAGTGCCAATTTAACAGCTTTTTTTATAACTTGGCTTCTCCAACTGGTAGTATATTTTGAATTTGAATTTTATTTATTTTTATTCAGCGACAGAAATAGCAGCAGCAGCATCAGCAGCAACTGCAGCAACTACAACAGCAACAGAGTCTGTAATTTATAAGACACATCAAAAAACACAAAAAATTTAAACATATAAAACAAACTCAAACAAATAACAAACAAATAACCCAACAATGCAACTGAAAGGGTGTGGGCAGAAGCAGAAGCTTATAAACGCCCACCCCGTACATCATACAATATTTAAATGCAAACACAATCACACACAATACAAATGTAGCACTATTAACAAACCAAAATACAAAGGCAAAAAAGAAACATATATTATTCACCATTATTATAACCAGAAATTATAAATTTTTTATAACACTTCTTAAAACAGGCCAATGAACCACATAATTTAATTTCCACAGGACATTCATTCCAAATCTTCACCCCTCTAACTGAAGCACAAAACCCCTTAACATTAGTACGTACAGGAGGCTTCTTAAATACCATACAACCACGTAATCTATATCCCAATTCCCTACTCTTAAACAAGTTCTGGACATAAAAGGGCAAAGCCTGGTTATTAGCTTTGTACAAAGTTTGTATCAGAATATAATCCACTAAATCCCTAAATTTCAATAAATTTAAATTCCTAAACATGGAATGTGTTGACTCAAAATGATGTATATTACCAATAATTCTGATGGCACGTTTTTGTAGAAGAAATACAGGATTAGTGTTAGATTTATAGGTATTACCCCAAAGTTCAATACAATATATCATATATGGTACAATTAAAGCATGATATAATGTAAGTAACCCAACCTGGGACAATATGTCCCGAACCCTATACATAATAGCAATAGATTTGGACATTTTTAACTTTATATAATTTATATGGGGTTTCCAACAAAGTCTATTATCAATTATAACACCTAAGAATTTATACTCAGATACTGTCTGTATTTCGATATTATTGATAGTAACATTTTTACATTTGGACATAAATTTATTTCCAAAAATCATGCATTTAGTTTTTCCAAGATGAAGTGACAATTTATTAGCATTAAACCAAGCCATAAATTTCCCCAGTTCATCTTCCATAATGTCCAAAAGCTGTTCAAGATTATCCCCGCTACAAAACACAGTCGTATCATCAGCAAAAACGAATGCACCTCAATACCCGTGAAACCAAACAAATATCATTTATATATAAAATAAATAACAAAGGACCTAACACCGAACCTTGAGGCACCCCACACGTGATTTCCCTGAATTCAGAATCAATGCTATTATATTGAACATACTGATACCGACCATGTAAATAACTATCAATCCAGTCATATGCTAAACCTCTGATTCCATATTTCACCAATTTATTTTTCAGAATTTCATAATTAACAGTATCAAACGCTTTCTGCAAATAAAAAAAAAACACCTACAGTATATTGCTTATTATCAACTGCAGTCGCAATATTTTCCACAAAATCCATCAGTGCATGTGAAGTAGTCCTAGATTTTCTAAACCCATATTGCTCTTCACACAATATCTCATACTTAAGTAAATAATTATTTAACCTTTTAACAAAAATTTTCTCCAATATCTTTGAAAATTGAGGTAAAAGTGAAATAGGTCTATAATTAGAAAACATATGTTTGTCACCAGACTTAAATAAAGGAATTACTTTGGCTATTTTCATTCGTGAAGGGAATTTACCTAAACTTAAGGATTTATTACAAATGTAAGTAAAAGGTTTTACAATACAATCAACAATTTTTTTCAAAAGAGCCATATCCAAATTATTAAAATCCATAGATTTCTTACTTTTTGAGTTCTGCACCAAATCAATAATTTCTTTTTCATTCGTTGCACCAACAAACATTGACACATTTTTATTAAATATTATCTTATTTGCAATGAATTTATCACTCATTGGATCAATCTTAGTATCAAGATTTCTACCTACATTAACAAAATATTCATTAAAATGATCAGCAATCATCACATTATCATCTATCACAGTATTATTAAAAAGAAAATAAGAAGGATAATCTCTACCTTTTTTATTCTTTTTAATTATATCATTTAATATATTCCATGTATTTTTTATATTATTCTTGCTTTTAACAAGTAACTCACCGTATTATTCTATCTTACTAGATCTCATAATTTGAATTAATTTGTTCTTATACATTTTATATTTACTTTCAGCTTCATTTGTTCTCAATTTAATGAATTGCATATACAATCGATTCTTCTTTTTACATGCCCTCTGAAGACCCTTAGACATCCATGGTTTATTACTAAATCTATTATTATCTAACTTATTTACAAGAGGACAATGTTTATCATATAACTTAGAAATAATAGAAATAAACCCATCATAAGATTCATCAACATCCTCAACATAAACATTATTCCAATTCTGACATAATAAATCCTCCCTAAAATTATCAACAGTCCTTGGTGTTACATTCCTACTCCTTCTATTGCAATCCTTTTGGAGCACTCGATCTTGAGATGCAAGGACAGTAAATACAGGCAGATGATCACTAATATCATTTAACAATATTCCCGCATTAAGATTACAAGTTATAACATTAGTTAAAATATTATCAATAAGGGTTGCAGTATGTTTTGAAGCATTTGTGTCTTTGTATTTTATTTGAAAAGTGTATTCTATACAGAAGTCCTTTCAACACAGCTTTATATGTATTCCCATTTCAATGTGTGGACCAAAGACGTTACCGTTGTGCCTGTCAGTTAAATGGTTGAGCTTAAACACAAACCTACACAATGGCTGTTGCCTGACACCCCCCCACCCCATATAAACTCAAGATGCCAAGAAGGCTGCCAAAATGCCAGCAGAGCACAAATGGCCTTACATCTGCATATGTATACTTTGCACATATACTATAATGAGAATTCAAGTGGAGCCTGCTTTCATTATTCAATTCTTCTTCTGGATGAAAAACATAAATCAAATGTTTTAAATCAGTTTTAAGCCTGTTGGAGTTCAGTGACAATGTTAAGGGCCCCTTCATGCATAACACGAAAGACACAGAAACTGGAAGAAAATCCGCGAACCAAAAACGAAATGGGGAACCGCGAAACATTCCACCTGCTGTCGGGAGGGATGCCTGGTCAGACAGGCTTGCACAATACCGCCGCGACGGTTTCATGCACGCTTGTGTTCGCACGCATAAACACAGTGCAAGCACATGGAAAGTCACGCACACAGCAAAGGAGCAACAAATAAACAAAAAACCACCACATACAGTACTGTTCAGAATAATAGTAGTGCTATGTGAATAAAAGATTAATCCAGGTTTTGAGTATATTTCTCATTGTTACATGGGAAACAAGGTACCAGTAGATTCAGTAGTTTCTCACAAATCCAACAAGACCAGGCATTCATGATATGCACACTCTTAAGGCTATGAAATTGGGCTATTAGCAAAAAAAAAGTTTTGAATCTTGGTTTGGAACCAAGATTTTGCTCGTTTACTAGTGTGCTTGGGGTCATTTTCTTGTTGAAACACACATTTCAAGGGCATGTTCTCTTCAGCATAAGGCAACATGACCTCTTCAAGTATTCTGACATATCCAAACTGATACATGATACCTGGAATGCGATATAGGCCCAACACCATAGTAGGAGAATACTGTATAATACTGTATAATACTTATAATCCTTAATTCCTGTTATAAAGACTGGATTTAGCCTCCGCCTAGATGTACACCAGGAAGTAATGAAATGATGTGGATTAGTGTTCTCTCTTTTATGTTTTACATGAATTACCTGATGCACTCATCTTATGAACGCATCATCCGCCATTGGTGTGTCCAGCGTGCAGTGTTCCACTGGTGACTGCGTTGCAAATGTGATATGTGTTTTAATTATTACAATGTGGGGAAATCCCACAGTGGCACATGCCTTGTGGTGATTCTCAGCATGGCACGATATTAACCAGTGTTGTGGTGCGCTGATGCGTCAGTCAACTGAGGCAATATGTTTTAATTTATTTTCACATGAGGACAGCAAGCTGATGACACTTCACGGTGTAATTATGCAATGTCATATTCTACCAGCCACTACAGGTGTTCCCCAGCTGTGATGTGCGAGAACATATACAGTGAGGAAAATAAGTATTTGAACACCCTGTGGTTTTGCAAGTTCTCCCACTTAGAAATCATGGAGGGTTCTGAAATTTTCATTTTAGGTGCATGTCCACTGTGAGAGACATAATCTAAAAAAAAAATTATATAAAAAAAAAGAAAATCCGGAAATCACAATGTATGATTTTTTTAATAATTTATTTGTATGTTACTGCTGCAAATAAGTATTTGAACCCCTACCAACCAGCAATAATTCTGGCTCACACATAACTGTTAGTTTTTCTTTAAGATGCCCTCTAATTCTGCACTCTTTACCTGTATTGATTGCACCTGTTTGAACTTGTTACCTGTATAACCCACCACTTTAATCATATCTTAGATCTTGTTCTGACTTATGGTATGGAAATAGAAGACTTAACAGTATTCCCTGAAAACTCCCTTCTGTCTGATCATTTCTTAATAACATTTACATTTACTCTGATGGACTACCCAGCAGTGGGGAATAAGTTTCATTACACTAGAAGTCTTTCAGAAAGCGCTGTAACTAGGTTTAAGGATATGATTCCTTCTTTATGTTCTCTAATGCCATATACCAACACAGTGCAGAGTAGCTACCTAAACTCTGTAAGTGAGATAGAGTATCTCATCAATAGTTTTACATCCTCATTGAAGACAACTTTGGATGCTGTAGCTCCTCTAAAAAAGAGAGCTTTAAATCAGAAGTGCCTGACTCCGTGGTATAACTCACAAACTTAAAGCAGATAACCCGTAAGTTGGAGAGGAAATGGCGTCTCACTAATTTAGAAGATCTTCACTTAGCCTGGAAAAAGAGTCTGTTGCTCTATAAAAAAGCCCTCCGTAAAGCTAGGACATCTTTCTACTCATCACTAATTGAAGAAAATAAGAACAACCCCAGGTTTCTTTTCAGCACTGTAGCCAGGCTGACAAAGAGTCAGAGCTCTATTGAGCTCAGTATTCCATTAACTTTAACTAGTAATGACTTCATGACTTTCTTTGCTAACAAAATTTTAACTATTAGAGAAAAAATTACTCATAACCATCCCAAAGACGTATCGTTATCTTTGGCTGCTTTCAGTGATGCTGGTATTTGGTTAGACTCTTTCTCTCTGATTGTTCTGTCTGAGTTATTTTCATTAGTTACTTCATCCAAACCATCAACATGTTTATTAGACCCCATTCCTACCAGGCTGCTCAAGGAAGCCCTACCATTATTTAATGCTTCGATCTTAAATATGATCAATCTATCTTTGTTAGTTGGCTATGTACCACAGGCTTTTAAGGTGGCAGTAATTAAACCATTACTTAAAAAGCCATCACTTGACCCAGCTATCTTAGCTAATTATAGGCCAATCTCCAACCTTCCTTTTCTCTCAAAAATTCTTGAAAGGGTAGTTGTAAAACAGCTAACTGATCATCTGCAGAGGAATGGTCTATTTGAAGACTTTCAGTCAGGTTTTAGAATTCATCATAGTACAGAAACAGCATTAGTGAAGGTTACAAATGATCTTCTTATGGCCTCGGACAGTGGACTCATCTCTGTGCTTGTTCTGTTAGACCTCAGTGCTGCTTTTGATACTGTTGACCATAAAATTTTATTACAGAGATTAGAGCATGCCATAGGTATTAAAGGCACTGCGCTGCGGTGCTTTGAATCATATTTGTCTAATAGATTACAATTTGTTCATGTAAATGGGGAATCTTCTTCACAGACTAAAGTTAATTATGGAGTTCCACAAGGTTCTGTGCTAGGACCAATTTTATTCACTTTATATATGCTTCCCTTAGGCAGTATTATTAGACGGTATTGCTTAAATTTTCATTGTTACGCAGATGATACCCAGCTTTATCTATCCATGAAGCCAGAGGACACACACCAATTAGCTAAACTGCAGGATTGTCTTACAGACATAAAGACATGGATGACCTCTAATTTCCTGCTTTTAAACTCAGATAAAACTGAAGTTATTGTACTTGGCCCCACAAATCTTAGAAACATGGTGTCTAACCAGATCCTTACTCTGGATGGCATTACCCTGACCTCTAGTAATACTGTGAGAAATCGTGGGAGTCATTTTTGATCAGGATATGTCATTCAAAGCGCATATTAAACAAATATGTAGGACTTCTTTTTTGCATTTACGCAATATCTCTAAAATCAGAAAGGTCTTGTCTCAGAGTGATGCTGAAAAACTAATTCATGCATTTATTTCCTCTAGGCTGGACTATTGTAATTCATTATTATCAGGTTGTCCTAAAAGTTCCCTAAAAAGCCTTCAGTTAATTCAAAATGCTGCAGCTAGAGTACTGACGGGGACTAGAAGGAGAGAGCATATCTCACCCATATTGGCCTCTCTTCATTGGCTTCCTGTTAATTCTAGAATAGAATTTAAAATTCTTCTTCTTACTTATAAGGTTTTGAATAATCAGGTCCCATCTTATCTTAAGGACCTCGTAGTACCATATCACCCCAATAGAGCGCTTCGCTCTCAGACTGCAGGCTTACTTGTAGTTCCTAGGGTTTGTAAGAGTAGAATGGGAGGCAGAGCCTTCAGCTTTCAGGCTCCTCTCCTGTGGAACCAGCTCCCAATTCAGATCAGGGAGACAGACACCCTCTCTACTTTTAAGATTAGGCTTAAAACTTTCCTTTTTGCTAAATCTTATAGTTAGGGCTGGATCAGGTGACCCTGAACCATCCCTTAGTTATGCTGCTATAGACGTAGACTGCTGGGGGGTTCACATGATGCACTGTTTCTTTCTCTTTTTGCTCTGTATGCACCACTCTGCATTTAATCATTAGTGATCGATCTCTGCTCCCCTCCACAGCATGTCTTTTTCCTGGTTCTCTCCCTCAGCCCCAACCAGTCCCAGCAGAAGACTGCCCCTCCCTGAGCCTGGTTCTGCTGGAGGTTTCTTCCTGTTAAAAGGGAGTTTTTCCTTCCCACTGTAGCCAAGTGCTTGCTCACAGGGGGTCGTTTTGACCGTTGGGGTTTTACATAATTATTGTATGGCCTTGCCTTACAATATAAAGCGCCTTGGGGCAACTGTTTGTTGTGATTTGGCGCTATATAAAAAAAATTGATTGATTGATTGATTGATTGATAAAAGACACCTGTTCACACACTCAATCAATCACACTCCAACCTGTCCACCATAGCCAAGACCAAAGAGCTGTCTAAGGACACCAGGGACAAAACTGTAGACCTGCACAAGGCTGGGATGGACTACAGGACAATAGGCAAGCAGCTTGGTAGAAGACAACAACTGTTATGATGATTTATTAGAAAGTGGAAGAAACACAAGATGACTGTCAATCTTCCTCGGTCTTGGATTCCATGCAAGATCTCACTTTGTGGGGTAAGGATAATTCTGAGAAAGCTCAGAACTACACAGGAGGACCTGGTCAATGACCTGAAGAGAGCTGGGACCACAGTCACAAAGATTACATTAGTAACACATGATGCTGTCATGGTTTAAAATCCTGAAGGGCAGCAAGGTCCCCCTGCTCAAGCCAGCACATGTCCAGGCCCATTTGAAGTTCACCAGTGACCATCTGGATGATCCAGAGGAGGCATGGGAGAAGGTCATGTGGTCAGATGAGACCAGAATAGAGGTTTTTGGAATCAACTCTACTTACCATGTTTAGAGGATGAGAACAACCCCAAGAAAACCATCCTAACCGTGAAGCATGGGGGTGGAAACATCATACTCGGGGGATGCTCTTCTGCAAAGGGGACAGGATGACTGCACCGTATTGAAGGGAGGATAGATGGGGTCATGTATTGCGAGATTTTGGCAAACAACCTCCTTCCCTCAGTAAGAGCATTGAAGATGGGTCATGGCTGGGTCTTCCAGCATGACAGTGACCCCAAACACACAGCCAGGACAACTAAGGAGGGGCTCCATAAGCATTTCAAGGTCCTGGAGTGGCCTGGCAAGTCTCCAGACCTGAACTCAATAGAAAATCTTTGGAGGGAGCTGAAGCTCCAAACCTGAAAGATTTGGAGAAGGTCTGTATGGAGGAGTGGACCAAAATCTCTGCTGCAGTGTGTGAAAACCTGGTGAAAAACTACAGGAAATGTTTGACCTCTGTAATTGCAAACAAAGGCTGCTGTACCAAATATTAACATTGATTTTCACAGGTGTTGAAATACTTATTTGCAGCATTAACATACAAATAAATTATATATATATATATATATATATATATATATATATATATATATATATATATATATAAATCATACATTGTTTTTGTTTTTTTTAGATTATGTCTCTCACACTGGACATGCACCTAAAATGAAAATTTCAGATCCCTCCATGATTTCTAAGTGGGAGAACTTGTAAAATCTCAGGGTGTTCAAATACGTATTTTCTTCACTGTATGTCCAGCATTGTGTCATGTAGCCACTTGGGCGGCAAATCAATCTGTCTTTATTAGTTGGCTATGTACCACAGGCTTTTAAGGTGGCAGTAATTAAACCATTACTTAAAAAGCCATCACTTGACCCAGCTATCTTAGCTAATTATAGGCCAATCTCCAACCTTCCTTTTCTCTCAAAAATTCTTGAAAGGGTAATTGTAAAACAGCTAACTGATCATCTGCAGAGGAATGGTCTATTTGAAGAGTTTCAGTCAGGGTTTAGAATTCATCATAGTACAGAAACAGCATTAGTGAAGGTTACAAATGATCTTCTTATGGCCTCAGACAGTGGACTCATCTCTGTGCTTGTTCTGCTAGACCTCAGTGCTGCTTTTGATACTGTTGACCATAAAATTTTATTACAGAGATTAGAGCATGCCATAGGTATTAAGGGCACTGCGCTGCGGTGGTTTGAATCATATTTATCTAATAAATTACAATTTGTTCATGTAAATGGGGAATCTTCTTCACAGACTAAGGTTAATTATGGAGTTCCACAAGGTTCTGTGCTAGGACCAATTTTATTCACTTTATACATGCTTCCCTTAGGCAGTATTATTAGACAGCATTGCTTAAATTTTCATTGTTACGCAGATGATACTCAGCTTTATCTATCCATGAAGCCAGAGGACACACACCAATTAGCTAAACTGCAGGATTGTCTTACAGACATAAAGACATGGATGACCGCTAATTTCCTGCTTTTAAACTCAGATAAAACTGAAGTTATTGTACTTGGCCCCACAAATCTTAGAAACATGGTGTCTAACCAGATCCTTACTCTGGAAGGCATTACCCTGACCTCTAGTAATACTGTGAGAAATCTTGAAGTCATTTTTGATCAGGATATGTCATTCAATGCGCATATTAAACAAATATGTAGGACTACTTTTTTGCATTTGCGCAATATCTCTAAAATTAGAAAGGTCTTGTCTCAGAGTGATGCTGAAAAACTAATTCATGCATTTATTTCTTCTAGGCTGGACTACTGTAATTCATTATTATCAGGTTGTCCTAAAAGTTCCCTGAAAAGCCTTCAGTTAATTCAAAATGCTGCAGCTGGAGTACTGACGGGGACTAGAAGGAGAGAGCATATCTCACCCATACTGACCTCTCTTCATTGGCTTCCTGTTAATTCTAGAATAGAATTTAAAATTCTTCTTCTTACTTATAAGGTTTTGAATAATCAGGTCCCATCTTATCTTAGGGACCTCATAGTACCATATCACCCCAATAGAGCGCTTCGCTCTCAGACTGCAGGCTTACTTGTAGTTCCTAGGGTTTGTAAGAGTAGAATGGGAGGCAGAGCCTTCAGCTTTCAGGCTCCTCTCCTCTGGAACCAGCTCCCAATTCGGATCAGGGAGACAGACACCCTCTCTACTTTTAAGATTAGGCTTAAAACTTTCCTTTTTGCTAAAGCTTATAGTTAGGGCTGGATTGGGTGACCCTGAACCATCCCTTAGTTATGCTGCTATAGACTTAGACTGCTGGGGGGTTCCCATGATGCACTGAGTGTTTCTTTCTCTTTTTGCTCTGTATGCACCACTCTGCATTTAATCATTGGTGATTGATCTCTGCTCCCCTCCACAGCATGTCTTTTTCCTGGTTCTCTCCCTCAGCCCCAACCAGTCCCAGCAGAAGACTGCCCCTCGCTGAGCCTGGTTCTGCTGGAGGTTTCTTCCTGTTAAAAGGGAGTTTTTCCTTCCCACTGTCGCCAAGTGCTTGCTCACAGGGGGTCGTTTTGACCGTTGGGGTTTTTCCGTAATTATTGTATGGCTTTGCCTTACAATATAAAGCGCCTTGGGGCAACTGTTTGTTGTGATTTGGCGCTATATAAATAAAATTGATTTGATTTGATTTGATTTGGGTAAGCGGCAGAAAGTGACTGGTGGAATATTGTTCAATTGTTCAACTGCAGATTGGGATTCAGCACCCCAAAATGACCCTAAATCAGGTCTCAAAGTCCATGCAAGATTTTTTTTTCTTTTCTTTTTTTTTTTTTGTAATCTGAATACAAAATAGGGGGCTGAAAAATTAATGGGATTATCTTTGGGTGAACCAAAAGTCATCTAAACAACTGCTTTGAAATCCCTCCATTTGTTCTTGAGACATTTTGTTAACATACCAACAGACACTAGCAGGCTTAACCTTCTTTAAAGTATATAGCTTTAGAGAGGTATTGTCAAAATCATTTGTGGGGCTAAAAACTATGATTTACCAGTGATGTTTTACACACACACTGCTATGGAGCCATTTCCTTTTAAAGGCTGCAGTTCAAACAAATCTCTATAGCTTCATTGCTGAGACAGAAAAAAAATGAAAATAGGTGTTTACAGACTACAAGAGGTGCTTAGGCATATTTTCCATCATTCTCCCAGTGCGAGTCATACATTTACAGATGGAAAGGAATGGCTGCACTATATCATCTTCAAATTCCATAAATATAAAAGACTGATTTCCTTTGTCAAAGTAGACATGTTATGGTGTGATAAATGTGAAGAAAACCTTCATAAATATCCTGAGAGAAATACGATTGGGCTGGGACACCCGCCCAAGATCCAATTAGAGGAGCACACTGATTTATGGTCCAGAAAGTGAGGAAAAGCCATGGAGACACTATGAGAGAAGACACGTTGGAAAGAAAATTACACTACTTTCTTAAGGAAGAATTAAATATTTTGAAGTTCTGCAGATACACATATGAGATCCATTGTAGCGCAACAATAGGTAATAATTAATTTGTGATTATTTGTAAGTTTCTAGAGGAGACAGGTGAGTCTGCATCACCTTTAAAGCATTTTATCAGTATTTACATCAAGGCCAAGTTAAACTTTTAGACAAACAGGTTTATAATACTGCAGATAAACATAGGAGGACGGAAACAACTAATTTATTTAAAAAAAAGATAAATTATTGCCAATGAAAATGATTTCACAATTGATTTAGCTGGATCATTGACAGAAGATGTAATGCTGTCCAGTACAAAGGAAACACAGTTAAATATGACTTATCAAAATCAACTGTGTTATGAGCTAAGAAAAAAGTGTATCACAAATCATCTTTTCTTTCACAACTCTATTACACTGTTAGGGTCCAATCTCACTGGGTGCGACTGCTGGAGAGCAGTTGGAGGAGCGAATTAACGTCAAAATATGCAAATGAGAGACAGTGTCCCAATTGGTATCTCACTGAAGTGGCCACTCACACCTGAATAGGAATGACACGTTTGCACACAAAGTGTTCAGCTCTTATTATCCTGCTATTTGTCCATATGAATAGACTGTGGAAATTCCTACACTGCTCACAATAATTGAAAAATAAAATAAAATAAATAATAATAAAATAAAACAAAAAATAAAATAAAATAATAAAGCCTACAGCGCACTCACTGTTTTGCAGAGTGATGTATTTGCTGGATCTAGTGTCCTATCTTCCATGTCCAGTGTATAATCAATCCATTTTCTATACCTGCTTACACCAATAAAGGGTCACATTGTCTCCGAGATCCACACACAGTGATCGTTCATGCACTGGAACAGCCTCTTCCCCATGACGCAGCGATGACTGGCAGCTCTTCAGGGTGTTGTGTCTTCTGATTGGATTTAATTTATTTGGCAAGAACATTGGAAGTGCCTTCAGCTGTTCCTTGTTTTTTTTTCAGTCAGGGTGTTCACAGCAGATCTGAGGTGGATCTGCATGTTAATTTGGCACAGATGTGTCCTGCTCCATCCTCTTGCATTTGGGCTCTGATGGATATATGGCATCACATTTCCCAAGATTTTTCCAGTTCAACAACACATATGTGGAAGAGCTGGATCTGGGCAGTGTCATTTAATGAAAGAATGTCATCATATTTCCTCCCTGTTCGCACGTCCTTAAGAATGCACACATCAAAGATCTCCGCACATCCTCAGAGAGAGAGAGAGAGATAGAGACAGGCAGGCAGACAGAGACAGAGAGTGGGAGAGAAAAAGTCTTCAGGTTACAGAGCTTTCGCTTATCTTGCATCTTTTTTGTGGAATGATCTCCTTGCATCAATAAAACAGTCAGATTCTGTAGAGATTTTCAAGTCTAGATTTAAAACGTACTTATTTTCCCTTTCGTATGGCTAGCATACTGGCATAGTATGTTAATATGCTTCCTTCTTCTTCTTCTTCTTCTTTGTCCTTCGGCTGTTCCTGTTAGGGGTTGCCACAGCAGATCAATCGTTTCCATCTCACCCTGTCCTCTGTATCTTCCTCTGTCACACCAACCACCTGCATGTCCTTTCTCAGCACATCCATGAACCTCCTCTATGGTCTCCCTCTTCTCCTCCTGCCTGGTGGCTCCATCCTCAGCATCCTTCTCCCTATATACCCTGGGTCCCTCCTCTGCACATGTCCAAGCCATCTCAATCTCGCCTCTCTGACTTTGTCTCCAAACCGTCCCACCTGAGCTGTCCCTATGATATGTTAATTCCTAATCTTGTCCATTCTTGTCACTCCCATAGAGAGTCTCAACATCTTCAGCTCTGCCACCTCCAGCTCTGCCTCCTGTCTTTTTGTTAGTGCCACTGTCTCTAAACCATACAACATAGCTGGTCTCACTACTGTTTTGTAAACTTTCTCCTTCACTCTTGCTGATATTCTTCGGTCACAAATCACTCCTGCCACCTTTCTCCACCCGCTCCACCCTGCCTGCACTCTCTTCTTCACCTCTCTACCACACTCTCCATTACTATGAACAGTTGACCCCAAATATTTAAACTCATCTACTTTCACCACTTCTACTCCTTGTAACTGCACTATTCCACTGGGCTCCCTCTCATTCACACACATGTACTCAGTCTTGCTTCTACTGACTTCCATTCCCCTTCTCTCCAAAGCATATCTCCACTTCTCCAGACTAGACTCAACTTGCTCTCTACTCTCACTACAGATCACAATGTCATCTGCAAACATCATAGTCCATGGGGACTCCTGTCTGATCTCATCTGTCAACCTGTCCATCACCACTGCAAACAAGAAAGGACTCAGAGCTGATCCTTGGTGTAATCCCACCTCCACCTTGAATGAGTCTGTCATTCCGACTGTGCATCTCACCGCTGTCACACTATTCTTGTACATGTCCTGCACTACCCTAACATACTTCTCTGCCACTCCAGACTTCCTCATACAATGCCACAACTCTTCTCTTGGCACCCTATCATAAGCTTTTTCTAAGTCCACAAACACACAATGTAACTCTTTCTGTCTTTCTCTGTACTTTTCCAACAGTATTCTCAGAGCAAACATTGCATCTGTAGTGCTCTTTCTCGGCATGAAACCATATTACTGCTCACAGATCTTCACCTGTTTTCTAAGCCTAGCTTCCACTACTCTTTCCCATAACTTCATGCTGTGGCTGATCAGCTTTATGCCTCTATAGTTACTGCAGCTCTGCACATCACCCTTGTTCTTGAAAATAGGAACCAGCACACTTCGTCTCCACTCCTCAGGCATCCTCTCACTTTCCAAAATTTTATTAAACAATCTGGTTAGAAACTCTACTGCCATCTCTCCTAGACATTTCCATGCCTCCACTGGAATGTCATCTGGACCAACTGCCTTTCCACTCTTCATCCTCTTCATAGCAGCCCTCACTTCTTCCTTGCTAATCTCTTTTACTTCCTGATTTACTCTCACCACATCATCCAGCCTTTTCTCTCGCTCATTTTCTTTATTCATCAACTCTTCAAAATATTCCCTCCACCTTCTCAGCACACACTCCTCACTTGTCAGCACATTACCATGTGCATCTTTTACCACCCTAACCTGCTGCACATCCTTTCCAGCTCTGTCCCTTTGTCTGGAAAATCGGTACAAGTCCTCTTCTCCTTCCTTACTATTCAACTTCTTGTACAGCTCGCAATATGCCTTTTCCTTTGCTTTTGCCACTTCTCTTCTTGCCTTACGCCGCATCTCCTTGTACTCCTGTCTACTTTCTTCATCTCTCCGACTATCCCAAAACTTTTTCGCCAACCTCTTTCTCCTTATGCTTTCCTGGACCTCTTCATTCCACCACCAAGTCTCCTTGTCTTCCTTCCACTGTCCAGATGTCATACCCAGTACTGCCCTAGCTGTCTCCCTCACCACATCTACAGTACTTTTCCAGTTGTCCAAAATTGCTTCCCCTCCAACTAGTGCTTCTCTCACCTTCTCGCTAAATTTCACACAACAGTCTTCCTCCTTCAGCTTCCACCATCTGATCCTTTGTTGAGCTCTCACTCTCTTCTTCTTCTTTACCTCTAAAGTCATCCTACAAACAACCATCCTATGCTGTCTAGTGACACTCTGTCCTGCTACCACCTTACAGTCTGTGATTTCTTTTAGCTTGCATCTCCTATAAAGAATGTAGTCCACCTGTGTGCACCTTCCTCCACTCTTATATGTTACCCTGTGCTCCTCCCTTTTCTTAAAGTAGGTATTCACCACAGCCATTTCCATTCTTTTTGCAAAATCAACTACCATCTGCCCTTCCCCATTCCTATCCTTGACACCATATCTACCCATTACTTCCTCATCACCTCTGTTCCCTTCACCAGCATGCCCATTGAAGTCTGCTCCTATCACCACTCTTTCATGCTTGGGCACACTCTCCACCACCTCATCTAACACACTCCAGAAATCTTATTTCTCCTTCATCTCACAACCTACCTGTGGGGCATATGCACTGATGATATTCATCATCACCCCTTCAATTTCCAACTTCACACTCATCACCCTGTCAGACACTCGCTTAACCTCCAACACACTTTTAACATACTCTTCCTTTAAAATGATCCCAACACCATTTCTCTTCCTGTCCTTACCATGGTACAACAACTTATACTCACCGCCGATGCTCCTGCTCTTACTTACCTTCCACTTGGTCTCTTGCACACACAATATGTCTACCTTTCTCCTCTCCATCATATCAGCCAGCTCTCTCCCTTTACCAACATTCAAAGTCCCCACTCTCATTTCCACCCTTCTAGTTTTCTTCTTCTCCCGCTCTTCGTGGCAACGTTTTCCTCCTCTTCTTCGTCGTTACTATGCTTCCTACCCTTTTAAATTCATTTTATTAAAACAGAGCGTGCCGTGGCCTCAACTTTATTTAAAGTCTGGGTCTTTTCGTGAAACTTAGGGCTAATGGTTGGCAATTGCCTTAGCATTTCTTCTTTTTTTCTTGTTGATTAATGCTGACACATTATACTGTATTTGTTGTCTTGCTGATGCCTGATTCTGTTTTTTCTCTTTGTTTGAGGTGCAGCTCCATCCAGAGATAGGAGTGGTCTCTTCTTCTGCAGGCCTCCTGTGCACCAGCATGGACTCCCAAAATTTCCTGTATATTGTATTGTAAATTGTATCAGTAGCATGGAACAAACAGAGGGTCGCCCCTTTGAGTCTGGTCTGCTTGAGGATTCTTCCTCAAATCATCAGAGGGAGTTTTTCCTTACCACTGTCACCTCTGTGCCTGCTCTAGGGGTTGGTAAGGTTAGACCTTCCTTGTGAGAAGTGCCTTGAGGCAACTTTGTTGTGATTTGGCGAGATATAAATTAAATAAATGCAATTGAATTGAATTGGAGAGACAGAGAGAGCACTCTATTCCTACAGAGTTGTGTGCCTCAAAAAACAAAACAAAAAAAAAAACATTAAATGTATAAGTCCAGAAGTCCTAATGTCCACTGCAACTGTGGCCAGACTGGCAGCAGCTTAGCCACTTCCTGAAGTGGCTACTCCTCTCCAATCATCTCCTCTATTATGGTGTGCTTCCCACAGTTTGTGCGTGTGGAAAAGTGCCACACACACACACACAGACACACACACATACACACACACAGAGTGATGTCATGAATCTATCATGATAGGAGTCACAGCGAGTATATTCAGAGGGTCGCACAACATCAGTGATGGTTCTGGGAGCATACTGGGAGGAGCCTTGTTGCCTCAGCAATTTTGAGAAATTCAAAACCCAGGTGCGATGCTGGAAATGTACCACAAGTGAAGACCACCACTTAGCAAACATTACCCAAAATAAATCAGTTTCCCTTGCAATAGGACCCTTAGCATTTTCTCCTAACTTTGGTGAACTGTTGTGCAGCTCAACGACTTGCCATTGCTGTTTAAAAAAAGTCAATAGAAGTGAATGGATATGACATGTTGACTCTGGGGATAACAAAGACCACCTATTTAGAAGGTAGATATGATTGGGCTGGCCCTCTGTAAGTTTATAGCTAGACCACCAATCACAGACCAGCAACATAGCATTTTCATTCAGCAAAAAAGACAGAAACATTCTGATGGGAAGACAAATTACTTCTTTCATTGAACCCTTCACATCCCAACACCAGACAGGCAGAATTACAGGGTCAATTTTCCTAGAAACATTTTTTGTATGTCAACTGCCACATTGTGAATTGACACAATTAAATTATGCCTAGCAACTTTTTAAATATTATTTTGCAGAATATGTTAGACCCTCTGAGTGTCTAGAAGGCCCAGACTCTCACTGCATTGTATGATCAAAATAGACCCTTAAAATTGTACATTAATATACATATTCCCCAGAAATCATCACTGTATGTGAGTACGACAAAAATAACTTTTTCCAGCAGAGTTTCTTTTTAAGGTTTTTAATAGTTTACATAGAATAAAGATCTTATTTTGTTAAACTTGCTGGTACTTTTAAATCTGTGAGAGATGGTTTTGTTTTGAATGCTGTCAAGAGGCTTCCTATGATATTAATAAATGAGTCAGTCAAACATAGCTGAATGATAAGACATAATCTTTTTATAGCCGATGGGTGTGTAGGTCACAGAGGTGATGACAAGCTTGAGGTGTTGATCCAACAGAAAGAATCACAAAGCCAATAGCCATTGGGTAACTGTCAATGATCATTTTTTTTCACCTTCAGGTGAAGGTACAATGAAAACAGCTCATTCTGCAAAACTCAAACATTCACATTTTAACCACGCTCTGCATTTAATTGCATTTCTCCCCCCAAAAACCCCCCCCAAAAAAACCCAAAACAAAACAAAAAGCAACCCTCTAATAATAAGGACATTAATTACCTTTTTTTTAGTCTATATTTAAGAAATGGCATTCATGTTTGCATTGATGTCCATAGCGAGTATGGGAAACTTGCTCGTGCAGTTGTGGTTGTAAGTTTGGATACATTCATCATGGACATGAATATCATGGTAATTTTGAGCTTTTAATCATGTCTTTAAACTGTTCTTTTGCCAGGGTGAAATGATTGTACATCATTAATGACCTTAAAAAAACAAGAATTGGGTGCACAAGTTTGAATTTAATCTACACAGGGTCAAAATTGGTTGGTTGGTTCCCTGACACAGACCTGACTCTCTGGATACAATCGGGATATACCAAAAATCAGATGTGGACTGACAATCTGAACATAGCCAAAGAATGAAAAAGACATCAGTGCTGTTGTGTGTTGGGGGGTTTGGCTGGATGTTTTTGTGTTGTTTTCTTTTCTTTGCTCTCCAGGTGGTATGCAAACTGGTTTTTGTCTGTGGAGAAGGTGCTGGCAGAAGAGTCCTTCACCCTCATCAGCATTATTGGCTGCACCTGTGGAGGATGTTCACGTGCAGGCCTAATGACTTGCAGCACCTGTGGATGATGCTCACGTGCAAACTTAAAGACTTTCAGCTGAAGCAGATAATGAGATGGCGTTCTGCATTTAAGCCATGAGTGATTTGAGCAGAATTGCCGGGAACTCGACCTTGTGACATTCGTTTGTGAGACGCTGAGGACCGCGCCTGGGTTTGACACATCGTGCCTGTGAAGGAGGACGGGTGAGGGACACATGCTGTCAGCACACATCAGAGGTGATGATTGTCTGAATGATCGTTAATAGTAATTTGCCATTTTGTTACGCAGTATATTTGAACATTGATGAGAATTATGCAGTTTGCTTCTCACTGCCGTGGCGTACGGAATGATGATTCTCCACCTGTTGTGAGAAGCTGCTCATTTACATAAAGCTTAAATTCAGACCTGAATGTGTTGCTGATAGTGTGTGCCTTTGAAGGACATTTGTTGTAGCTGTTGACTTACCTCACCTTTTCCATCCTTCACAGAGTCAGTTTGTCGTGTCCACCTGGGGGGTGTTCGACGGTGAGTCTGGGTCCAGAAGCGTCGGGCTTCGATCCATTTGGGCGCTGGAGAGCGCGCCGTCCTTCACCTCGCCAGATAACCGCACATTTATGTTGTACACAGTTATTGCACAGAAGGAAAATAAATTTGTTTTGTTTTTGGAACCGCTTTCTGGTTATTTTAGCACTGGGTTCAGTCAGACGCTGGTCGCGCTCCTCAACTCGCGTCTGCACATAACAAGTGCATGTCAATGGTACATTCATTCATTCATTTTTCATACTGTCTTACTCCAATCAGGGATCACAGGGGGCTGGAGCCTTTCCCAGCAGACGATGCAAGTCTGTCACAGGGACACATATAGACACACACACACACACACAAGGTCAATTTAGAGTCACCAATTCACCTAAGCTGCATGTCGTTGGATGGGGGAGGAAGCCGGAGCACTCGAAGGGAACCCACACAAAAATGGGGAGAACATGCAAACTCCACACGGAAAGGCCACAGGTGGGAATCGATCCCATGACCTTTTTGATGTGAGGCAACAGTGCTAACCACTAATCCACCAAGCTGCCCCCAATGCTATTGCTATGTTATTGATCCAAATTTTTAATCCAAAACCTGATCTTATTTGCATCTTCTTGACAGCAAGCAACTCCTCGCCTCAATGTTATAGGTACAAAATATGAAATGTAAATGTAGGAGGAAAATTATGCAAAGTGGAAAGAAGAAAGACAGCACTTTAATAAATATTCATCGCCTCACACTGAAGGCCTCAACAGTAAACAATGTAGTCAGCCACACTCGGGGTGCATGACCTCCAAATTAAGTGTTCATAAGGACGTGGCCATGATCTTACCCCTGTTTTGTACAAATCCCACATGTGCAGAGATACTGTGCAGGGTGCGGTTAAGAGAGATTTAGAATTTGGAAAAAGTGACAGCACAAGAACACTTTTAAGGTGTAATAGGTTTTGCTGATTTTTTTTCAAACTGAGTCATCGCTCATTAGACAAACGATAGCGTGCATTCTTTTTTCTTGGAGGTGAAATTTGGAGTAATGCTCGAGCACCTCATAGCCAAGTGGATGTGTGGGTTGAAAGGCTTTTCCAAGAATCTGTAATCTAGCATGACAATGCTTAAAACATTTTGATTTTCGAGAAATAATTTCCTTCTTAAAGACTTTTGATTGACCGATACTTGACTCCGCATTGTTTCATTATACGACAATTTGTACACTCTTTTCTTCTTGCAGACGCTGTTCTCTAGAATTATTATGTGGCAGCAATGCTATTTCAAGTTGGAAAAAAAAAATCACTCCAACATCTTACAAGCAAGTTAGAACACATTAGAAAGTAGTAAGCCCTCAGTGGGGTGTTAAGGAGCTCTGAACATCTTAATCCTCAACCAAACAGCTTGTCACGAACCACTGTCATGTTACATAATCTAATTATTACTTGTGCTGATGGATGTCACATGGGAAGGCGGATGATGCAGACTGTGTGTGTTTACACTTTAATTCTACAGCTAAACTTACCCCCACTCTGTGAGACCTGCACAGGAGTCGGACACCGAGAGACCAGTGACACAAATGCCTTTGGATGGTAACCATCAGAGGGCACTGTGGTAAACATAACACAGGTGTTATGCAACAAATTTATATGTGTTCGAGTTGTTTTTGTTTTAAATTTCATGGTAATTAATAATGATGTTGCCACATAGAAGTTGGGCTACCAATATGTAGGCCTGTATTCAGTTCCCAATTATGCTACTTGTCTGTGTTCTTGGACAAGACACTTCCTTGTCCAAGTCCACCCCCACAGTGGAGTTTAAATGAAAAAAAACATGTTCAACAAAAATATCACGTTATTCATTGGCATTCCATCTGAATACATACACAGTCCCTCCATTTTCAGAGCAAATAATTAATTTGACAAACTAAATTTAAGGATTGTCATTAACACAAATCATCAATTTTCCATTCAATTTTTATTAGGGAAGTCAGGGGGGATGGATACATAAACATGTCCAAGTCACTGAATGTGCCTTGGTCTTTATTCACATCATCCATCCATCCATTTTCTATACCTGCTTACTCCAATCAAGGATCAGAGGGTCATAGGGCGTGACGTGGGGTACACCCTGGACAGGACGCCAGGGCCACATACAGACAAACAAACACACTGACACGCACACACCTTTGGACAATTTAAAGTGTCCAGTACACCTAACTTGCCTGTCTTTGGATGTGGGAGGAAGCCGGAGCACCCGGAGGGAACCCACGCAAACACGGGGAGAACATGCAAACTGCACACAGAAAGGCCACAGGTAGGAATTGATCCCATGACTTTCTGGCTGTGAGGCAACAGTGCTAACCACTAATCCAATGTGCTGCCCTCATTCACATCATTTATTAACAAATACAAACAATATGGTACTGTGTGTTAAATCGATTTCCATTACATGGTTCTTAAACTGAGTAATTGTGGAAGGAGACTACTGAGGGAAGTCACAAAGAAGACACCCATGACAACTCATGAGTTATAGGCTTCTGTGGTTGAAAGTGGAGAAAGTGTGGATCTTGTAACTTTTGCTGATTTAATCACCAGTTATGTAGCTTAATAGTTGAAAGGAAAAAGCATTTTTTATAATTGTAGCTACAGTTGGACAGAAGGCCTGACCCTAGATTTGGTATTTTGTCTTGTATTTTCTTGAATTTTATGTGTTCAGAACAGAACCTTAAGGTCTGACATCTAACTGTTTCCATTCATGGCTTTTCCAACTATGTTTTCTGGTACTGACATGTACCACTGCCCACCACTGATATATAACAGTGAAGGCCACCAGCCATGGAACCTTTTCCATGCTTTGGTTAAGTCTACTTAAATTGGTCCTTTGTTGATTCTTCACAGTTAGCAATAAACTGTTTCAAATTAAGTGAGGGCAAAACCAGTTGTTTAACCACTCACACCTTCAAATCTTCTGCAAAGTACCTGCACCGACATCTTCTCCCAGTAAAGTTTCCGTGGGAGCACAAAAACAACCTGCACCAACATGTACCAGATAACAGGCTCTGGTTTTCCAGCCACACTGTGCAGCATAATTGATGTACTAAACACTGCCCCTGACACCAGTAATCCCTCTGGTCCCTCTGGTCCAGAGTTCACCTAATCCACCTGGTAGTGTTGCATCCTTCATGTTGCCTTTTCAAATCCTACAAGCCAATGGCTCCTCTTGGCCTCGCTTCTGCAGGTTGCATGTGGCCCCGTAAGGTGGCTGTCATTCCCGTGTTACACCACCGACTACAAAACACACACTATGAACAAGGAACCACACTGTCCCCATCCTCCTGCTTTAATGCACTGGGAAAAATTGCTATAATCAATTGTTGTAACCCTCACCTGCATAGGTCTAATCCATCAAACTGACCAAGTTATCCTGATGAAAAATTAATAAAACTTACGAAAAGTAATACACAAAATTTGTACATATCCCACACAGGCTACTCATTAGCTGGCAGACAGTGATGTGGTTGCCGCAAGTAAGATGCCAGATTTTTCATCCAAAGGACTACTTATTATTTTAACTGTAACCCTACGCCTAACCAAAATGTTGATGCACATTTATACATGTTAAATGCAAAGCGTGCATTATGCATGTTCATTGAAACGTGCATGAAATATTATGTTTTACTTTTCATGTGATACCATACAAAACGTATCACGAGAACACACTGAACTGACAGAGATGTGGTTCGTTTGACCTTCACTACAGAAAAAAGGCATGAATGGGAAGAAAAACAAACAACAACAACAAAAAAACAAAGAGCAAACACACACAAAAATGTTTGAAAGGAATAAAATCACAATATGTGACAATTATCAATGATGTCATTATCAATAAGAAATATTTCTATTGCCGAGCTATCTGAAACCCCAAATTTAAACTGCAAACGCCTCTGAGCAGTAGTGGAAGCAAAACACCTTCATGAGAAGACCTCATTTGGGTGTTTGAGGAAAGCCTCATCAAGACACGATCACAGCCATCTGCCTGTGATTACAGCTCGGGAACAACACTACAATAACCTCCAGTTGGACATGGCAAAAAGCAAGGGAGAGCCCAGCAATGACTGCACACAACAATTACTACGGAACCAAATTCCCCAAGTCGGCTGTTTGCATTACGATAACCCAGAGACTTGGCAAGCCAGAGGTTGTGAGGCATCCAACGTGCAACTCAAGCCAACCAGCACACTCCCGATCTGATCAGCGCCCATATGTGGTGTCACACTGGAGCTCTAATCAAAGCCGCGTGGATGTCCTCACATGGGGAGGGGAGCTACAGATGACTGCGTCAGAAAAAGGTTTAAGGTTGGCTGTTTCAATGCGTTATGATTGTGGCTGACTGGTTTCAGCACCGTCAGCACTTTGTCGCATGGAGCAGATTGGTCATGCAGGGATGACAAATTTTGGAACCAACTGTAATTTCTCCTCTATCAAAATTCAAGCCCCATGTTTCCAGTGTGGGTCCACAAACGCCAAGAAATGTTTGAAGCATGGAGACAGTTCCTACGGAGGTAAACATCATAGACTATTTATATAGTGTACACATTCTCTATGATGTCACCCAGAGCTTTTCTGTAGAGACCTGGAAGAGCCATTTCCAAGCTCAAAAAAAAAAAAAAAAATGCTGCTCAAGCTGTTGCCATGTTGGCAGTACTTACTCTGACTGTGGTTCAGCTAAACAGGTAAAGAGGTGGAGTGTGGGTGACACCTTCTGTGACTTGGGCAGGATAAATGAAGCCTGAACATGCCCCTATGTCAGAATCATCAAACAAGCTAAGTTAGCAGGCTAACCTTGGTTCCAGTGTGTTATTAATGCATATTTTTTGGGACTGGGCAGTGGGTTTCATAAAGGCTTACCATCTTATTTCCTCAGTAATTGTGGGTTAACTTGACGAAAGGTCATAAAACTACAGATAACTGCCAAAGTGCTATTGACATTCACATACAAAGTTGAATGACACAGAAATTTCATTTGATGGAAATACTGAAGCAGAGTTCATAAATTATCCACGAGCACATTTAATTGCACAGCAAGTCATATTATTACAGATATTTATAATATAAAATGCTCAGAAAGGACCAACACAGTCCTCCACAGCATCTAGCAGCCACAGCTAGCGGTATCTGTGGTACTGTGCCTATGAGCTCTAAGCAACACACAGTAGCTGTCACTCAAAGTGACAATGCCCATAGTTATCCATAAATCTATGGCTTAAAAAGTCTTGAACAAAAGAGTTTTTTATATATTTATTTTTTAAATCACCCTCTGCACACGTATCATGGAGGAGGAAGTTAGCTACAGAGGTCAAAATCATTATTTATACTAGGGTGTAAACAACTCAGCCACATGGGGTGTGCAGCCAGTATATTATGAGTGCCGGTCCCAAGCCCGGATAAATGAGGAGGGTTGCGTCAGGAAGGGCATCCGGCATAAAACAAGCCAACCCAACTATGCAGACTAAGAATCAAAATTTCCATACTGGACCGGTCGAGGCCCGGGTTAACAACATCCGCCACCAGTGCTGTTGCCCAACAGGGTGTCGGTGGAAATTGGGCTACTGCTGGGCGAAGACGACGAAGAAGAAGAGGAGAACATTTCCACAAACAGCAGGAGAAGAAGAAAACTAGAAGGGTGGAAATGAGAGTGGGGACTTTGAATGTTGGTAGTATGACTGGTAAAGGTAGACATATTGTATGTGCAAGAGACCAAGTGGAAGGGAAGTAAGAACAGGAGCATCGGCGGTGGGTACAAGTTGTTGTACCATGGTGAGGACAGGAAGAGAAATGGTGTTGGGGTCATTTTAAAGGAAGAGTATGTTAAAAGTGTGTTGGAGGTTAAGTGTGGTGGGTGGTAAAAGATGCACATGGTAATGTGCTGACAAGTGAGAAGTGTGTGCTGAGAAGGTGGAGGGAATATTCTGAAGCGCTGATAAATGAAGAAAATGAGTGAAATAAAAGGCTGGATAATGTGGCGAGAGTAAATCAGGAAGTACAAGAGATTAGTAAGGAAGAAGTGAGGGCTACTATGAAGAGGATGAAGAGTGGAAAGGCAGTTGGTCCAGATGACATTCCAGTGGAGGCAAGGAAATGTCTAGGAGAGATGGCAGTAGAGTTTCTAACCAGATTGTTTAATAAAATTTTGGAAAGTGAGAGGATGCCTGAGGAGTGGAGACGAAGTGTGCTGGTTCCTATTTTCAAGAACAAGGGTGATGTGCAGAGCTGCAGTAACTATAGAGGCATAAAGCTGATCAGCCACAGCATGAAGTTATGGGAAAGAGTAGTAGAAGCTAGGCTTAGAAAACAGGTGAAGATCTGTGAGCAGTAATATGGTTTCATGCCGAGAAAGAGCACTACAGATGCAATGTTTGCTCTGAGAATACTGTTGGAAAAGTACAGAGAAAGACAGAAAGAGTTACATTGTGTGTTTGTGGACTTAGAAAAAGCTTATGATAGGGTGCCAAGAGAAGAGTTGTGGCATTGTATGAGGAAGTCTGGAGTGGCAGAGAAGTATGTTAGGGTAGTGCAGGACATGTACAAGAATAGTGTGACAGCGGTGAGATGCACAGTCGGAATGACAGACTCATTCAAGGTGGAGGTGGGATTACACCAAGGATCAGCTCTGAGTCCTTTCTTGTTTGCAGTGGTGATGGACAGGTTGACAGATGAGATCAGACAGGAGTCCCCATGGACTATGATGTTTGCAGATGACATTGTGATCTGTAGTGAGAGTAGAGAGCAAGTTGAGTCTAGTCTGGAGAAGTGGAGATATGCTTTGGAGAGAAGGGGAATGAAAGTCAGTAGAAGCAAGACTGAGTACATGTGTGTGAATGAGAGGGAGCCCAGTGGAATAGTGCAGTTACAAGGAGTAGAAGTGGTGAAAATAGATGAGTTTAAATATTTGGGGTGGATGGAGATTGTGGTAGAGAGGTGAAGAAGAGAGTGTAGGCAGGGTGGAGTGGATGGAGAAAGGTGGCAGGAGTGATTTGTGACGGAAGAATATCAGCAAGAGTGAATGGGAAAGTTTACAAGACAGTAGTGAGACCAGCTATGTTGTACAGCTTGGAGACGGTGGCACTAACAAAAAAAACGGGAGGCAGAGTTGGAGGTGGCAGAGCTGAAGATGTTGAGATTCTCTTTGGGAGTGATGAGAATGGAAAAGATTAGGAATGAATATATCAGAGGGACAGTGCAGGTGGGACGGTTTGGAGACAAAGTCAGAGAGGCAAGATTGAGATGGTTTGGACATGTGCAGAGGAGGGACCCAGGGTATATAGGGAGAAGGATGCTGAGGATGGAGCCACCAGGCAGGAGGATAAGAAGGAGGCCAAAGAGGAGGTTTATGGACGTGCTGAGGGAGGACATGCAGGTGGTTGGTGTGACAGAGGAAGATACAGAGGACAGGGTGAGATGGAAACGATTGATCTGCTGTGGTGACCCCTAACGGGAACAGCCAAAAGACAAAGAAGAAGAAGGGTGTAAACATGTTTTAACCTGAGCTTCGATGATAATCTGCTCAACTTTTGTAGCCAACCTCAAGCACCCATTCAAGGAAATAATAATAATAATATATATTTTTTTATATTGCACTTTATATTTGATTCCAAATCTCAAAGTGCCTCAGATACAAAAAAATAACAGTATAAACATCATAAAAATTATACACATCAATTAATAACATTAGCTGTAAGCTTTTCTAAAAAGATGCATTTTTAGTCCTTTCTTAAAAGTATTGACTGTCTGTGGGGCCCTGAGCTGGTCTGGTAGAGCGTTTCACAGACGGGGAGCAGTGGCCTTGAAGGCTCGGTCCACCATGATCTTGAGAAATGTCCTGGGCAGGAGCAGATGGTGCTGTTGGCCTGACGGAGTTCTGCCTGAGGTGTGTGGAGTGTGCAGGTCTGTGAGGTAGGTGGGGGCATCACCACGGAGACAGTGGTGGATGTGCAGGAGGACCTTATACTCAACACGGAGGTGAACGGTGAGCCAGTGGAGGGTGTGGAGGATGGGGATGATGTGCTCATGTTTCCGCACCCTCATCAGGACCCTGGCAGTGCTGTTCTGAACATACTCGCTCCTGCCAGGGATCACGATGAGGAGTGTGTTACAGTAGTCCAACCTGAAGGAGATGAAGGCATGGACAAGCTTCTCTGCAGCTGGAAGGGAAAGGGAAGAACGGAGTTTGGAAATATTACGGAAGTGAAAGAAGGAAGTTTTACAGATATGGGTGACATGATTGTCAAAAGAAAGATGGGGGTCAAACTTGAACACAAGGTTTGTAACAGAGGGAGAAAGGGGAATGCTGTGACCAAAGAAAGAAATGGAGGTGATAGGAGAGGATTGAAGTTGGTGAGAAGTACCAGTTTGAATGGCTTCCGTTTTTGAGCCATTCAGCTGCAGGAAGTTCTGACTCATCCATGCCCCTATCTCCTCCAGGCAGGAGTTGAAGCGGGTGATAGTGGCAGAGGGGGAGGCAGAGGGGGTAATCTTGAGGTAGAGCTGTGTGTTGTCAGCATAGCAGTGGAAATTAATTCCATGCCTGCTGACGACACACCCGAGGGGAAGCATGTAGATGCTGAAGAGGGTGGGACCGAGTCCTGTCAGTGAAGTAGGAGTGGAACCAGTGAAGGGCAGTGTTGGAGAGGCCAATGTGGTGCTGGAGGTGGTACAGAAGGATGTGGTGGTTGATGGTTTCAAATGCAACAACTTATTCTTCCAAGTGTGCCACATTTTTCTAAACATGCACACAATTTGGGGTTGCACCACAACTACCCTTTTCTGCTCATTGTTAGCAACCACTATTGGTGCTTCTAGGTGGTTCCTTGTCCAGTGCTGATTGTAGTACTCCTAACTTGTCATAGTGACACAACATGAAAATGGCATGATCTGTTCTTTAATGGGATGCAAAAAAGAAGAATGGAACACTCACCCATCAGTGAATAGTTTAACTTTTGTGTTTTAGTACGGGATAGTTGGCACTGCTTGCCTGTGATATTATTAACCCTCTGGGGCCGACGCCGTTGTATACGATGGCTGGGACCAAGCTTTACTAAATTATAAATAACTTTTTAATGATATGAGATGGAAACTTACTTTTTTTTTGCTGAAAAGTTAACTCCGCGGACTTTCGATCCACTGTCGGCCATCTTTGTACTCCTCAAAGAAGCTGTGTGATGATGTGTGCAAGGTGAGTGTCCAATCGGAATTGGTTCACCGTCACATGGTTTTCTAAAATCCAATCGTAGGGCAGATTTACCTCACATGATAAACCAAAGATCATTTTCAGGAGTGATATCTTACTAGTTGGCCCATTTGAATAGCCCCCTAACTCCTCCAATGCGCCCTGCGCCATTACGCACAGCGAACGTGAAAGCAGACGGAGTGCCTCGCATGACAATCTCACGTGCTCAAACAAAGAGTGTGTAACTATCAGGATTGCTCCACTAGTTTGCATTTGAATGTTACTGGATTACTCTGTGGCTCTCTCCCTCTGTTGTAAAGCACTGTTTACCATATCAATGAGGTAAGGGAGAGGGGTCGCTCCTCAGACTGCAGCATAAACGCATAGACCATTTTGTATATATTGTTCAAAATGTGCATTTGTGTTTATTGTTTGAACTTTTTTGTTGTACAGTCTTTCACACAAGACCTCAAATTACCTTCATAAAGTGTCTAAACAGTTATTATAGTTTGATGTGTGTTTTGAATAAATGTGTGTGGAACAGTATTTTCCACTTTAATTTTCCCTTTTGTTATTTTTGATTGTAAACCTTTATTACACTTATAAGACACAACAAAAGCATATATATATATATATATATATATATATATATATATATATATATATATATATATATATATATATAATATATATATATATATATATATATATATATATATATATATATATATATATATATATATATATATATATATATATACTCAACAAAAATATAAACGCAACACTTTTGGTTTTGCTCCCATTTTGTATGAGATGAACTCAAAGATCTAAAACTTTTCCACATACACAATATCACCATTTCCCTCAAATATTGTTCACAAACCAGTCTAAATCTGTGATAGTGAGCACTTCTCCTTTGCTGAGATAATCCATCCCACCTCACAGGTGTGCCATATCAAGATGCTGATTAGACACCATGATTAGTGCACAGGTGTGCCTTAGACTGCCCACAATAAAAGGTCACTTTGAAAGGTGCAGTTTTATCACACAGCACAATGCCACAGATGTCACAAGATTTGAGGGAGCGTGCAATTGGCATGCTGACAGCAGGAATGTCAACCAGAGCTGTTGCTCGTGTATTGAATGTTGATTTCTCTACCATAAGCCGTCTCCAAAGGCGTTTCAGAGAATTTGGCAGTACATCCAACCAGCCTCACAACCGCAGACCACGTGTATCCACACCAGCCCAGGACCTCCACATCCGGCATGTTCACCTCAAAGATCGTCTGAGACCAGCCACTCGGACAGCTGCTGAAACAATCGGTTTGCATAACCAAAGAATTTCTGCACAAACTGTCAGAAACCGTCTCAGGGAAGCTCATCTGCATGCTCGTCGTCCTCATCGGGGTCTCGACCTGACTCTAGTTTGTCGTCGTAACCGACTTGAGTGGGCAAATGCTCACATTCGCTGGTGTTTGGCACGTTGGAGAGGTGTTCTTTTCACGGATGAATCCCGGTTCACACTGTCCAGGGCAGATGGCAGACAGCGTGTGTGGCGTCGTGTGGGTGAGCGGTTTTCTGATGTCAGTGTTGTGGATCGAGTGGCCCATGGTGGCGGTGGGGTTATGGTATGGGCACGCGTCTGTTATGGACGAAGAACACAGGTGCATTTTATTGATGGTATTTTGAATGCACAGAGATACCATGACGAGATCCTGAGGCCCATTGTTGTGCCATACATCCAAGAACAAAACCCTCATGTTGCAGCAGGATAATGCACGGCCCCATGTTGCAAGGATCTGTACACAATTCTTGGTAGCTGAAAATGTCCCAGTTCTTGCATGGCCGGCATACTCACCGGACATGTCACCCATTGAGCATGTTTGGGATGCTCTGGACCGGCACACCTGTGAGGTGGGATGGATTATCTCAGCAAAGGAGAAGTGCTCACTATCACAGATTTAGACTGGTTTGTGAACAATATTTGAGGGAAATGGTGATATTGTGTATGTGGAAAAAGTTTTAGATCTTTGAGTTCATCTCATACAAAATGGGAGCAAAACCAGAAGTGTTGCGTTATATTTTTGTTAAGTGTATATATATATATATATATATATATATATATATATATATATATATATATATATATATATATATATATATTATGAAAGAACAGGTTGTCCTGAAAAAAGAGACATAAAACTTAATTGTGGGATGCAGGACCTTGTTGGCCTTCTTGCACCATAATTGCACAGTGGTAATGTTAGTCTCTGACCACTTAGTAACCTACAGTGTTTTCATGTCACTGGTAATCCCCAGTTTGCTTGGAACTGTAATGGAGGAGATATCAAAAACAGGCCACACCTGGCCATGAAACTGCTTATGAGTTAGTTAACAATTATGGCTGCTTAAATGGCAAGACAACAAGCAGAAATGGCTGTAATTCCAAAATGGGCCAGGCAGTATTTTTGTATTATGCCTTGAATTCAATCTGAAAGTCTACACAACACTCACATCTTAATTGCTTCATTTTAAAGTGTGGTGGTGTACAGAGAGAAAATCACAAAAAATCTGTTCAAATATTAAAGCATATATCATGCATGCCAGACAAATGTATGTAGAGTAGCTGTTCTTTTAGAACCTTCAATAAACATTGAATGGAGAGATCTTCAAATCCACACTTAAGACAAATTTACTTTCCATCTCATATGGCTAGCATACTGGCATGGCATGGTACTATGCTTCTTATCATTTTTAATTCATTTTATTAGTAAACAGAGAGGGTCTTGGCCTCGACTTTATCTAAATTTTGGGTCTGTTAGTGAAGCTGTTGCGAGCAGCCGGCAGTCACTTTAGTATTTTCTCTACTTTCCTGTTGCTTAATGCTGATGGATTTTACTTTAGATATAGTTTTTCTAGCCAACTGATTCTGCTTTTTTCTCTCTGTCCGAGGTGCAGATAACATCATGATGCCATATGCCGGATTTAACGACTGCATAATTTCTAATTTCTGGAATGGACTTGGCTGCTTTAACAGGCCCACTGAAGGGCATGATGGATGACCCCTGCCTGTGGACTGGATACCTGCATGGACTTCTGATCAAATGAATCTTTTGTTATGTTGCAAAATCCTGTAACTGTTAGAATTACTGAAGCAACCTTTTGAGTCTGGTCTGAAACAAAAACAAGAAACAAGTCTGATCCATGGAGGCTCCACCTCTCAACTGACAGGATTTAAAAGATCTGCTAACATCTTGATATCAGATAGCACAGTACACCATCAGAGGTCTAGTGAAGTCCATGCCTAGGGTGGGTCAGGGCTGTTTTAGTGGCATAAAGGGGTTAAGGCTGATCAGTGAAATTATTTCATGGCAACGTGATTGTACTCAACAAAAGAACCTCCCTGTGACATTTTGTTTGCACTTGAAATAGCAAACATCACTGACAGGGATTCCTATTTTTACATGTAACAAATTTGGGTATTTAGATCAATGAAAGTGAGAATCAGCAAGAAGTTTGATTTTTTTTTTTCATGTGAAGAAATGAAAAACAAAACAAACAAACAAATGAAAAAGAGAAAATGTACTGCTTATTCTGTCACTTTCTTGTGTCATATGTTTTTTTTCATAGACTGTCCAAAGCAGATGGTCACCTCACTGAATGTGGTCTGCTTGAGGTTTCTTCCTCTAAAAAAAAAAAAAAACATCCTTACTGCTCACAACAGTTGTGTGTCATGGTTTGAGATGAGTTATGATTTGGTGCTGCATTCTGTAAATAATTTGAAATGAAAGGGGATTTCCACCTTGTAAAGGGAGAATGCAAAAGCCAAATGTGACAAACACTGAAGAATATGCATCCTTCTTAAAGCATGTCAGCACCATATTGCTACCGCCACAAAAACAAAAACTAACTTTCTCAGAAGAAATCCATACTTAATATTTAACCCTCAGACATATATTTTTGGGCAGCATTTTAAAATTTCAATTCGAAAAAAAATCCTACCATGAATTTTTCCATCTGTTTATCCTGCATTTGTTCGTAGTACAACATATTTTGCAAGGATTGGCTGATCCATGTGGCAAGTATAATCCAAACTATCGAAGTATTCCAGTATTAAGTCAATGGGGTCATAAATAACCCCACTTGGTCATATTAGTTGCTAAAATAGCTTGGTCGCTTGAGGGTTACAGATTACAATGCATAGACAACAGCCCGTTCAAAACAAAAACACAAACAAACAACCAAAAAACATTTTGATTTTAATGCGCAACTGGGAGATTTTTGAACCTAGACAGTTTCTTTTTTTTTGGGGGGGGGGGGGGGGGGGAGGGGGGGGCTATCTTTTCACTTAGGACAAACACAATTTCATTCACTCCATTACTTGTTTCAAATGCAAATACAAATACAGTTATGGGGTAAACAGTTACTTAATATAATTGTATGTGGCAAACTAAAAACACGAGAAGTGATTCTTGTGTGACAGTGAGGAGCTGGTTGGTTGTTGTGGAACAGCCGATCACCTCTTCAGTCTCACAAGGATTCTGGAGGGTGCCTGGGAGTATGCCCATCCAGTCAATATTTGTTTTGTGGACTTAGAGAAGGCGTATGTTTGGTTACCCCGGGAGATACTGTGGGAGGTACTGCGGGAGTACGAAGTGAGGGGATCCCTTCTCAGGGCCACCCACCTCTCTGTACTCACAAAGCAAGACCTGTGTTCGGGTGCTCGGCAGTAAGTCAGACTTGTTTTCCGGTGGGTGCTGGCCTTCGCCAGGGCTGCGCCTTGTCACCAATCCTGTTTGTGATATTCATGGAAAGGATACTGAGGTGTAGTCAGGGGAGGAGGGTTTCTAGTTTGGTGGGCTCAGGGTTTCATCACTGCTTTTTGCAGTTGAAGTGGTCATCAGCCGGTGACCTCCAACACTCACTAGATCAGTTCACAGCCGAATGTGAAGTGGCTAGGATGAGGATCGGCACCTCTAAATCTGAGGCCATGGTTCTTCGCAGGAAACCGATAGATTGCCTACTCTGGGTAGGGAATATGTTCTTGCCCCAAGTGAAGGAGTTCAAATACCTTGGTGTCTTGTTCATGAGTGAGGGGACAATGGAGCTTTAGATTGGCTGGAGAATTGGTGCAGCAGGAGCGGTGTTGCATTCGCTCTACTGTACTGTTGTGATAAAAAGGGAGCTGAGTCAAAAGATGCTCTCCATCTACTGGTCAATCTTCATTCCTACTCTCACCTATGGTCATGAGGGTTGGGTCATGACCGAAAGAACTAGATATGGCTACAAGTGGCTAAAATGGGCTTCCTTAGGAGGGTGGCTGGTGTCTCCTTTAGAGAAAAGGTGAGAAGTTTGGTCATCCGTGGGGAGCTCGGAGTATAGCCACTGCTACTTCGTGTTGAAAGAAGCCAACTGAGGTGGTTAGGGCATCTGGTAAGGATGCCTCCTGGGCGCCTCCCTAGGGGCATGTTCCAGGTACGTCCATCTGGGAGGAGACCTCGTGGAAGACCCAGGACTAGGTGGAGAGATTATATCTCTACACTGGCCTGGGAACACCTCAGGATCCTCCAGTCAGAGGTGGTCAATGTGGCATGGGAAAGGGAAGTCTGGGGTCCCCCTGCTAGAGCTGTTGCCCCCACGACCCGATCCCAGATAAGAGGTTGAAGATGAGTGAGAATGATTCTTGTGGCGGTCAAGGGTCACATTTTTCTGCTTACAGCAAGAATAAGCATGTCATCAACAATCAGCTTGTAATGACTCAGTAGAGACTGCTGCCACTGAATGGTCAGGAGGCCAAGGTAAGTCATTGCTGTGTATTCAATCATTTTAAAATGTTTTGTTAAATTAAGTAACATAAACATTCACATTTATCTCTGTATGGATCCTCTCCATACTAATTGCCCCTTCACACATAACACAATTGAAGCTGTCTGGCGAACAAAGGAGGAATCGCATTCCACTCATGAAAAATCTGAGTTGCACCTCGTACAACTGTTGCCACAACCATTTTCACACGCCAGTGGCCAGAAGACAGCGAGTGCCCATTCGACCCCCTCTCGGCAGGTGTCAGCCAAATTCCAGGTGACACACATGAACATCCAACGCCACTTGCTGGGCACTTAGAAAAGGCATGGCTATTTGCACTCCTGGTACACTAGTGGAGTGCAGATGACCACATTCGAGCTATCTAAGTGCCACACGAGTGTGCTGTTACCAAGCAATAAATATGTGCCCCCACAACATGTGGCGTGCCAGTGTGTTGGCTCCTCCCTCAACACATGTGGCGGGCATGTGTGTCGCCCACCGTAACACATGTGGCATGCGCGGGGGAGCTCACTTGCATGACATGCTGATAATTATGTACAGACAAGATCACATGGGGACTGGCCAGCCACGTTTGAGCTCACACACCACAGCAAAGTGCCTCTCAGCACTCACTGGCAGCTGGAAATGACGGCTCAGTGCACAGGACATGTTAAATTAAAACACAGAGAACACAGCCACGACAAGTATATAAATAAATACTACAATAACTATATACATATTACATAATAACTAAAATAAATAATCACAGAACAAGAGAGAGTGACACTTTGTTCTGTGTGCTGATCAAAAAGTTGGGCGTGTCTCCGCAAGCTGCTGCAGTTGAGATCTGTGGGCCTGCAAGTCCCAGCTGGAGACACATATTGTGTTATAACGTACATGACCTTACACTCTCCATCGTGACATGCGTGCATGTGCTTGCTATCCTCATGTGGAAATACATAAAAACATATATTGCCTTTGTAACAGGCTGGAGTGAACTGCACAGTGCGCATGTCGGCGGGCTGTACCAGGAGAAAAGGACCGTCTGATCATGTGTACACTCAGCTGCCGATCTGAATGTCACATCACCCACATGAAGTATGGTCCACATGATGCGATGTCCTTCAGTGTGCTGCTCGCGTGGTCACGTCAGGCCAGCCGATGTGGACATGATAAGAGCGCACTGCTTCATTCATAGCCATTTCATGACTGTACATCTATGACGAGTCATAGACAGAGGATCATACTTGTATTGTCCGCTCGATAAGAGGGATTAAATATTTGAAATTGTAGTGTGTTTTTATGGTGTGTGTGTGTTTTTTCCCCCGACAGCAGCAGCACGATGTCATGCCACATGTTCCAGGTGCTCAGACTGTGTTCATGGCAAATGCACAAGTGTGCATGAAACTGTTGCCGTGGTACCGTGCACACCTGTCCAACCATGTGTCCCTCCCGACATCAGGTGGAATGTTTCGCGGTTCCCCATTTCATTTTTTATTCATGGATTTTTGGCCGGTTTCAGCTTCCTTCCCCCAACTTCTTGTTATGTGTGAAGGGGCCCTAAGATATGCGTCTGCTGACATCTGCACCAATTCAGTTGCAAACTGAAGTTTTCAAACTGTGACAGTTTTTAACTTGCCCCATGTGATTACTTTGTGTCATTGTTGTTTAGGCCATGACATCATTTGCTTTCTAAGCCAATAGTGACTGATTAAACTGTATGTATTGTTATTAAGTTGGTAAGGTTAGAATTTACCCGTGTGAAGCGCTTTGGGGCAGTTTTGTCATGTTTTGGCTATTTGGATGATTTATAGTTAACATACATTGAACTGATTCTTCCCAATCAATGAGATGAACCTGAAAAACATAAAAAATAAATAAAGATACAAATTACAAATTAATAGGAGGGTCCCTGACTGTGAAAGCTGCCCATGAAGCACCTGGCACCAAAAAAAAAAAAAAAAAAAAGTGCTCTTTGGTTTCAATTTAAAATATAATTCATCATCATTATATTTATGGTGACTGTAAATTTACTTATGCATTCCAAGCTGCATTCAGTCATGAGGCTGGAGGGCGGTGTTGGGTCACGATGTCAAATGTGCATTGTGCTTCGACATCTGTGCGTGAGTGAGCATCTGTGGGAATGTTTATGTTTGTGTGCAAGGGTGTAATGAGCTGGTGTCATTTTCAGGATCGATGAACAGAAGCTACTCAGTCTGTAACACGGGAGCCCGAGATCGTCACTGGATACATTCCACTGAACCCATTAAATCTGACTTGTTAAGAATGCCTGGCATACAACAGTACTTATTAAATGGGTAGACAGGATTAAATGCCCTGATGCTTTGGTATGTCCTGTGAGCAGACGCACTCTCCTCAATAAAGCCAAAGAGGGAATTCCTCACTAATCCTTGAAGGACAGAGTTCTCATACTTTAAATAAGTGTCTGCATATATGCTGTCATGGGGAACAGACAAAAACCCTGGATGCTGTACAGCTGAAAGCCTACAAGTTCATCAGGCTAAATTGGACTGATGGAACCCATGTTCAAATCTGATCAACTCTAAAGTGTATCAAAGATTGTGCCAAACCCAGTTTTTTGGCTCACATCCACACAAGCTGTAATTCTTCAGAAAGCCATAGGTGTCTTGGTGTTTTCGTCACTAGTCTCCTTTATATACAGTAGTGTTCAGAATAATAGTAGTGCTATTTGACTAAAAAGATGAATCCAGGTTTGAGTATATTCTTATTGTTACATGGGAAACAAGGTACCAGTAGATTCAGTAGATTCTCATAAATCCAACAAGACCAAGCATTCATGATATGCACACTCTTAAGGCCATGAAATTGGGCTACTAGTAAAAAAAAAAGTAGAACATCCACATTAATAGTAGTGTGGAATTCAGTCAGTGAGTTCGTCAATTTTGTGGAACAAACAAATGTGAATCAGGTGTCCCCTATTTAAGGACGAAGCCAGCACCTGTGAACATGCTTTTCCTCTTGAAAGCCTGAGGAAAATGGGACGTTCAAGACATTGTTCAGAAGAACAGCTAGTCTGATTAAAAAGTTGATTGGAGAGGGGAAAACGTATATGCAGGTGCAAAAAATTATAGGCTGTTCATCTACAATGATCTCCAATGCTTTAAAATGGACAAAAAAAAAAAAAAAAAAACAGAGACACATGGGAGAAATTGGAAAACAAGTATCAAAATGGATAGAAGAATAACCAAATGGCAAAGCTGCTCACCCATTGATCAGCTCCAGGATGATCAAAGACAGTCTGGAGTTACCTGTAAGTGCTGTGACAGTAGAAGACGCTTGTGTGAAGCTAATTATTTGCAAGAATCCCTGCAAAGTCCCTCTGTTAAATAAAAGACATGTGCAGAAGAGGTTACAATTTGCCAAAGAACACATCAACTGGCCTAAAGCGAGATGGAGGAATATTTTGTGGACTGATGAGAGTAAACTGTTCTTTTGGGTCCAAGGGCCACAGACAGTTTGAGAGATGACCCCCAAACTCTGAATTCAAGCCACAGTTCACAGTGAAGACAGTGAAGCGTGGTGGTGCAAGCATCATGATATGGGCATGTTTCTCCTACTATGGTGTTGGGCCTATATATCGCATACCAGGTTGCCTTATGCTGAAGAGGACATGCCCTTGAAATGGGTGTTTCAACAAGACAATGACCCCAAGCACACTAGTAAACGAGCAAAATCTTGGTTCCAAACCAACAAAATGAATGCCTCGCAGATGTGAAGAAATCATGAAAAACTGTGGTTGTACACTAAATACTAGTTTAGTGATTCACAGGATTGCTTTAAAAGCAGTTTGAACATAATAGTTTTGAGTTTACAGCGTCAACAGCAGATGCTACTATTATTGTGAACACCCCTTTTTCTACCTTTTTTTTTACTAATAGCCCAATTTCATAGCCTTAAGTGTGTGCATATCATGAATGCTTGGTTTTGTTGGATTTGTGAGAATCTACTGGTACGTTGTTTCCCACGTAACAATAAGAAATATACTCAAAACCTGGATTAATCTTTTAGTCACATAGTACCACATAGTACTACTATTATTCTGAACACTACTGTTTTATATATATATATATATATATATATATATATATATATATTTATATATATACATATATATATATATATATATATATATATTTATATATATACATATATATATATATATATATATATATATATATATATATATATATATATATATATATATATATATATATATATATATATATTGCACAAACATTTGCGCACTTTGAAATGGATGCTTGCAAAACGTTTCAAAAAAGTTGGGACAAGGGCAACAAAAGACAAGGAAACAAGTGAGTGTCATGACTGGGTATAAAAGGAGCATCCCCACAATGCTCAGCCATTCACAAGCAAAGATGGGGTGAGGATCACCACTTTGTGAACAAATGCATAAAAATAATCCAACAGTTTAAGAATAATGTTTCTCAACGTCAATTGCAAGGAATTAGGGAGTCTATCATCTACAGACCCATAAATATAATCAGTTTCAGAGAGATCTGGAGAACTTCCTCACGTAAGCAGCAAGGTCGAAAACCAACATTGAATGCCCATGACTTTTGATCCCTCAGGCAGCACTGCATTAAAAACCAACATCATTGTGAAAAGAATCTTACCGCGTGGGCTCAGGAACACTTCAGAAAACCATTGTCAGTTAACACAGTTCGTTGCTACATCTACAAGTGCAAGTTAAACGCTACCATGCAAAGTGAAAGCCTTACATCAACAACATCCATATATGCTGCCACCTTCTCTGGGCCCGAACTCATTTGAAATGGACAGATGCAAAGTAGAAAAGTGTGCTGTGGTCTGATGAGTCCACACTTCAAATTGTTTTTGGAAATCATGGAAGGCGTGTCCTCCAGACAAAGAGGAAAAAGACCATCCAGATTGTTATCAGTGCAAAGTTCAAAAGCCAGCAGCTGTGATGGTATGGGGGTGTGTTAGCGCCCATGACATGGACAGCTTACACATCTGTGATGGCACCATCAATGCTGAAAGGTACATCCAGGTTTTGGAGCAACACATGCTGCCATCCAAACAATGTGTTTTTCAGGGACGTCCCTGCTTATTTCAGAAGGACAATTCCAAGCCACATTCTGCACGTTACAGCAGCGGGGCTTTGTAGTAAAAGATGCGGGTACTAGACTGGCCTGCCTGCAGTCCAGACCTGTTATCCATTGAAAATGTGCAGCACATTATGAAGTGCAAAATACAACAACAGAGTCCCCGGACTGTTGAACAACTGAAGTTGTACATCAAGCACGAATGGCAAAGAATTCTACCCACAAAGCTTGAACAATTAGTGTCCTCAGTTCCCAAATGCTTATTGAGTGTTGTTAGAAGCAAAGGTGATGTAACACACTGGTAAACATACCACTGTCCCAGCTTTTTTGAAACGTGTTGCAGGCATCCATTTCAAAATTAGCAAATATTTGCACAAAAAAAATAAAGTTTATCAGTTTGAACATTAAATATCTTGTCTTAGTGGTGCATTCAATCGAATATGGGTTGAAGAGGATTTGCAAATCATTGTATTCTCTTTTTATTTAAATTTTACACAACGTCCCAACTTCATTGGAATTGGGGTTGTACTTGCTGTGGATTTGTGTACCCCCAACATTTTGAGCACTGTATAAAGACTACTGTATGTTGTTAGTCAACCTCATTGACTCATGGTTTCAGGACCTCACTTTGTGTGAGTTAACAATTTTCACATATATATATATATAATACTTGACTCCGCATTGTTTCATTATACGACAATTTGTACACTCTTTTCTTCTTGCAGACGCTGTTCTCTAGAATTATTATGTGGCAGCAATGCTATTTCAAGTTGGAAAAAAAAAATCACTCCAACATCTTACAAGCAAGTTAGAACACATTAGAAAGTAGTAAGCCCTCAGTGGGGTGTTAAGGAGCTCTGAACATCTTAATCCTCAACCAAACAGCTTGTCACGAACCACTGTCATGTTACATAATCTAATTATTACTTGTGCTGATGGATGTCACATGGGAAGGCGGATGATGCAGACTGTGTGTGTTTACACTTTAATTCTACAGCTAAACTTACCCCCACTCTGTGAGACCTGCACAGGAGTCGGACACCGAGAGACCAGTGACACAAATGCCTTTGGATGGTAACCATCAGAGGGCACTGTGGTAAACATAACACAGGTGTTATGCAACAAATTTATATGTGTTCGAGTTTTTTGTTTTAAATTTCATGGTAATTATAATGATGTTGCCACATAGAAGTTGGGCTACCAATATGTAGGCCTGTATTCAGTTCCCAATTATGCTACTTGTCTGTGTTCTTGGACAAGACACTTCCTTGTCCAAGTCCACCCCACAGTGGAGTTTAAATGAAAAAAAACATGTTCAACAAAAATATCACGTTATTCATTGGCATTCCATCTGAATACATACACAGTCCCTCCATTTTCAGAGCAAATAATTAATTTGACAAACTAAATTTAAGGATTGTCATTAACACAAATCATCAATTTTCCATTCAATTTTTATTAGGGAAGTCAGGGGGGATGGATACATAAACATGTCCAAGTCACTGAATGTGCCTTGGTCTTTATTCACATCATCCATCCATCCATTTTCTATACCTGCTTACTCCAATCAAGGATCAGAGGGTCATAGGGCGTGACGTGGGGTACACCCTGGACAGGACGCCAGGGCCACATACAGACAAACAACACACTGACACGCACACACCTTTGGACAATTTAAAGTGTCCAGTACACCTAACTTGCCTGTCTTTGGATGTGGGAGGAAGCCGGAGCACCCGGAGGGAACCCACGCAAACACGGGGAGAACATGCAAACTGCACACAGAAAGGCCACAGGTAGGAATTGATCCCATGACTTTCTGGCTGTGAGGCAACAGTGCTAACCACTAATCCAATGTGCTGCCCTCATTCACATCATTTATTAACAAATACAAACAATATGGTACTGTGTGTTAAATCGATTTCCATTACATGGTTCTTAAACTGAGTAATTGTGGAAGGAGACTACTGAGGGAAGCACAAAGAAGACACCCATGACAACTCATGAGTTATAGGCTTCTGTGGTTGAAAGTGGAGAAAGTGTGGATCTTGTAACTTTTGCTGATTTAATCACCAGTTATGTAGCTTAATAGTTGAAAGGAAAAAGCATTTTTTATTGTAGCTACAGTTGGACAGAAGGCCTGACCCTAGATTTGGTATTTTGTCTTGTATTTTCTTGAATTTTATGTGTTCAGAACAGAACCTTAAGGTCTGACATCTAACTGTTTCCATTCATGGCTTTTCCAACTATGTTTTCTGGTACTGACATGTACCACTGCCCACCACTGATATATAACAGTGAAGGCCACCAGCCATGGAACCTTTTCCATGCTTTGGTTAAGTCTACTTAAATTGGTCCTTTGTTGATTCTTCACAGTTAGCAATAAACTGTTTCAAATTAAGTGAGGGCAAAACCAGTTGTTTAACCACTCACACCTTCAAATCTTCTGCAAAGTACCTGCACCGACATCTTCTCCAGTAAAGTTTCCGTGGGAGCACAAAAACAACCTGCACCAACATGTACCAGATAACAGGCTCTGGTTTTCCAGCCACACTGTGCAGCATAATTGATGTACTAAACACTGCCCCTGACACCAGTAATCCCTCTGGTCCCTCTGGTCCAGAGTTCACCTAATCCACCTGGTAGTGTTGCATCCTTCATGTTGCCTTTTCAAATCCTACAAGCCAATGGCTCCTCTTGGCCTCGCTTCTGCAGGTTGCATGTGGCCCCGTAAGGTGGCTGTCATTCCCGTGTTACACCACCGACTACAAAACACACACTATGAACAAGGAACCACACTGTCCCCATCCTCCTGCTTTAATGCACTGGGAAAAATTGCTATAATCAATTGTTGTAACCCTCACCTGCATAGGTCTAATCCATCAAACTGACCAAGTTATCCTGATGAAAAATTAATAAAACTTACGAAAAGTAATACACAAAATTTGTACATATCCCACACAGGCTACTCATTAGCTGGCAGACAGTGATGTGGTTGCCGCAAGTAAGATGCCAGATTTTTCATCCAAAGGACTACTTATTATTTTAACTGTAACCCTACGCCTAACCAAAATGTTGATGCACATTTATACATGTTAAATGCAAAGCGTGCATTATGCATGTTCATTGAAACGTGCATGAAATATTATGTTTTACTTTTCATGTGATACCATACAAAACGTATCACGAGAACACACTGAACTGACAGAGATGTGGTTCGTTTGACCTTCACTACAGAAAAAAGGCATGAATGGGAAGAAAAACAAACAACAACAACAAAAAACAAAGAGCAAACACACACAAAAATGTTTGAAAGGAATAAAATCACAATATGTGACAATTATCAATGATGTCATTATCAATAAGAAATATTTCTATTGCCGAGCTATCTGAAACCCCAAATTTAAACTGCAAACGCCTCTGAGCAGTAGTGGAAGCAAACACCTTCATGAGAAGACCTCATTTGGGTGTTTGAGGAAGCCTCATCAAGACACGATCACAGCCATCTGCCTGTGATTACAGCTCGGGAACAACACTACAATAACCTCCAGTTGGACATGGCAAAAAGCAAGGGAGAGCCCAGCAATGACTGCACACAACAATTACTACGGAACCAAATTCCCCAAGTCGGCTGTTTGCATTACGATAACCCAGAGACTTGGCAAGCCAGAGGTTGTGAGGCATCCAACGTGCAACTCAAGCCAACCAGCACACTCCCGATCTGATCAGCGCCCATATGTGGTGTCACACTGGAGCTCTAATCAAAGCCGCGTGGATGTCCTCACATGGGGAGGGGAGCTACAGATGACTGCGTCAGAAAAAGGTTTAAGGTTGGCTGTTTCAATGCGTTATGATTGTGGCTGACTGGTTTCAGCACCGTCAGCACTTTGTCGCATGGAGCAGATTGGTCATGCAGGGATGACAAATTTTGGAACCAACTGTAATTTCTCCTCTATCAAAATTCAAGCCCCATGTTTCCAGTGTGGGTCCACAAACGCCAAGAAATGTTTGAAGCATGGAGACAGTTCCTACGGAGGTAAACATCATAGGACTATTTATATAGTGTACACATTCTCTATGATGTCACCCAGAGCTTTCTGTAGAGACCTGGAAGAGCCATTTCCAAGCTCAAAAAAAAAAAAAAAATGCTGCTCAAGCTGTTGCCATGTTGGCAGTACTTAACTCTGACTGTGGTTCAGCTAAACAGGTAAAGAGTGGAGTGTGGGTGACACCTTCTGTGACTTGGGCAGGATAAATGAAGCCTGAACATGCCCCTATGTCAGAATCATCAAACAAGCTAAGTTAGCAGGCTAACCTGGTTCCAGTGTGTTATTAATGCATAGTTTTTGGGACTGGGCAGTGGGTTTCATAAAGGCTTACCATCTTATTTCCTCAGTAATTGTGGGTTAACTTGACGAAAGGTCATAAAACTACAGATAACTGCCAAAGTGCTATTGACATTCACATAACAAAGTTGAATGACACAGAAATTCATTTGATGGAAATACTGAAGCAGAGTTCATAAATTATCCACGAGCACATTTAATTGCACCGCAAGTCATATTATTACAGATATTTATAATATAAAATGCTCAGAAAGGACCAACACAGTCCTCCACAGCATCTAGCAGCCACAGCTAGCGGTATCTGTGGTACTGTGCCTATGAGCTCTAAGCAACACACAGTAGCTGTCACTCAAAGTGACAATTGCCCATAGTTATCCATAAATCTATGGCTTAAAAAGTCTTGAACAAAAGAGTTTTTTATATATTTATTTTTAAATCAACCTCTGCACACGTATCATGGAGGAGGAAGTTAGCTACAGAGGTCAAAATCATTATTTATACTAGGGTGTAAACAACTCAGCCACATGGGGTGTGCAGCCAGTATATTATGAGTGCCGGTCCCAAGCCCGGATAAATGAGGAGGGTTGCGTCAGGAAGGGCATCCGGCATAAAACAAGCCAACCCAACTATGCAGACTAAGAATCAAATTTCCATACTGGACCGGTCGAGGCCCGGGTTACAACATCCGCCACCAGTGCTGTTGCCCAACAGGGTGTCGGTGGAAATTGGGCTACTGCTGGGCGAAGACGACGAAGAAGAAGAGGAGAACATTTCCACAAACAGCAGGAGAAGAAGAAAACTAGAAGGGTGGAAATGAGAGTGGGGACTTTGAATGTTGGTAGTATGACTGGTAAAGGTAGACATATTGTATGTGCAAGAGACCAAGTGGAAGGGAGTAAGAGCAGGAGCATCGGCGGTGGGTACAAGTTGTTGTACCATGGTGAGGACAGGAAGAGAAATGGTGTTGGGGTCATTTTAAAGGAAGAGTATGTTAAAAGTGTGTTGGAGGTTAAGTGTGGTGGGTGGGTAAAAGATGCACATGGTAATGTGCTGACAAGTGAGAAGTGTGTGCTGAGAAGGTGGAGGGAATATTCTGAAGCGCTGATAAATGAAGAAAATGAGTGAAATAAAAGGCTGGATAATGTGGCGAGAGTAAATCAGGAAGTACAAGAGATTAGTAAGGAAGAAGTGAGGGCTACTATGAAGAGGATGAAGAGTGGAAAGGCAGTTGGTCCAGATGACATTCCAGTGGAGGCAAGGAAATGTCTAGGAGAGATGGCAGTAGAGTTTTCTAACCAGATTGTTTAATAAAATTTTGGAAAGTGAGAGGATGCCTGAGGAGTGGAGACGAAGTGTGCTGGTTCCTATTTTCAAGAACAAGGGTGATGTGCAGAGCTGCAGTAACTATAGAGGCATAAAGCTGATCAGCCACAGCATGAAGTTATGGGAAAGAGTAGTAGAAGCTAGGCTTAGAAAACAGGTGAAGATCTGTGAGCAGTAATATGGTTTCATGCCGAGAAAGAGCACTACAGATGCAATGTTTGCTCTGAGAATACTGTTGGAAAAGTACAGAGAAAGACAGAAAGAGTTACATTGTGTGTTTGTGGACTTAGAAAAAGCTTATGATAGGGTGCCAAGAGAAGAGTTGTGGCATTGTATGAGGAAGTCTGGAGTGGCAGAGAAGTATGTTAGGGTAGTGCAGGACATGTACAAGAATAGTGTGACAGCGGTGAGATGCACAGTCGGAATGACAGACTCATTCAAGGTGGAGGTGGGATTACACCAAGGATCAGCTCTGAGTCCTTTCTTGTTTGCAGTGGTGATGGACAGGTTGACAGATGAGATCAGACAGGAGTCCCCATGGACTATGATGTTTGCAGATGACATTGTGATCTGTAGTGAGAGTAGAGAGCAAGTTGAGTCTAGTCTGGAGAAGTGGAGATATGCTTTGGAGAGAAGGGGAATGAAAGTCAGTAGAAGCAAGACTGAGTACATGTGTGTGAATGAGAGGGAGCCCAGTGGAATAGTGCAGTTACAAGGAGTAGAAGTGGTGAAAATAGATGAGTTTAAATATTTGGGGTGGATGGAGATTGTGGTAGAGAGGTGAAGAAGAGAGTGTAGGCAGGGTGGAGTGGATGGAGAAAGGTGGCAGGAGTGATTTGTGACGGAAGAATATCAGCAAGAGTGAATGGAAAGTTTACAAGACAGTAGTGAGACCAGCTATGTTGTACAGCTTGGAGACGGTGGCACTAACAAAAAAAACGGGAGGCAGAGTTGGAGGTGGCAGAGCTGAAGATGTTGAGATTCTCTTTGGGAGTGATGAGAATGGAAAAGATTAGGAATGAATATATCAGAGGGACAGTGCAGGTGGGACGGTTTGGAGACAAAGTCAGAGAGGCAAGATTGAGATGGTTTGGACCATGTGCAGAGGAGGGACCCAGGGTATATAGGGAGAAGGATGCTGAGGATGGAGCCACCAGGCAGGAGGATAAGAAGGAGGCCAAAGAGGAGGTTTATGGACGTGCTGAGGGAGGACATGCAGGTGGTTGGTGTGACAGAGGAAGATACAGAGGACAGGGTGAGATGGAAACGATTGATCTGCTGTGGTGACCCCTAACGGGAACAGCCAAAAGACAAAGAAGAAGAAGGGTGTAAACATGTTTTAACCTGAGCTTCGATGATAATCTGCTCAACTTTTGTAGCCAACCTCAAGCACCCATTCAAGGAAATAATAATAATAATATATATTTTTTTATATTGCACTTTATATTTGATTCCAAATCTCAAAGTGCCTCAGATACAAAAAAATAACAGTATAAACATCATAAAAATTATACACATCAATTAATAACATTAGCTGTAAGCTTTCTAAAAAGATGCATTTTTAGTCCTTTCTTAAAAGTATTGACTGTCTGTGGGGCCCTGAGCTGGTCTGGTAGAGCGTTTCACAGACGGGGAGCAGTGGCCTTGAAGGCTCGGTCCACCATGATCTTGAGAAATGTCCTGGGCAGGAGCAGATGGTGCTGTGGCCTGACGGAGTTCTGCCTGAGGTGTGTGGAGTGTGCAGGTCTGTGAGGTAGGTGGGGGCATCACCACGGAGACAGTGGTGGATGTGCAGGAGGACCTTATACTCAACACGGAGGTGAACGGTGAGCCAGTGGAGGGTGTGGAGGATGGGGATGATGTGCTCATGTTTCCGCACCCTCATCAGGACCCTGGCAGTGCTGTTCTGAACATACTCGCTCCTGCCAGGGATCACGATGAGGAGTGTGTTACAGTAGTCCAACCTGAAGGAGATGAAGGCATGGACAAGCTTCTCTGCAGCTGGAAGGGAAAGGGAAGAACGGAGTTTGGAAATATTACGGAAGTGAAAGAAGGAAGTTTTACAGATATGGGTGACATGATTGTCAAAAGAAAGATGGGGGTCAAACTTGAACACAAGGTTTGTAACAGAGGGAGAAAGGGGAATGCTGTGACCAAAGAAAGAAATGGAGGTGATAGGAGAGGATTGAAGTTGGTGAGAAGTACCAGTTTGAATGGCTTCCGTTTTTGAGCCATTCAGCTGCAGGAAGTTCTGACTCATCCATGCCCCTATCTCCTCCAGGCAGGAGTTGAAGCGGGTGATAGTGGCAGAGGGGGAGGCAGAGGGGGTAATCTTGAGGTAGAGCTGTGTGTTGTCAGCATAGCAGTGGAAATTAATTCCATGCCTGCTGACGACACACCCGAGGGGAAGCATGTAGATGCTGAAGAGGGTGGGACCGAGTCCTGTCAGTGAAGTAGGAGTGGAACCAGTGAAGGGCAGTGTTGGAGAGGCCAATGTGGTGCTGGAGGTGGTACAGAAGGATGTGGTGGTTGATGGTTTCAAATGCAACAACTTATTCTTCCAAGTGTGCCACATTTTTCTAAACATGCACACAATTTGGGGTTGCACCACAACTACCCTTTTCTGCTCATTGTTAGCAACCACTATTGGTGCTTCTAGGTGGTTCCTTGTCCAGTGCTGATTGTAGTACTCCTAACTTGTCATAGTGACACAACATGAAAATGGCATGATCTGTTCTTTAATGGGATGCAAAAAAGAAGAATGGAACACTCACCCATCAGTGAATAGTTTAACTTTTGTGTTTTAGTACGGGATAGTTGGCACTGCTTGCCTGTGATATTATTAACCCTCTGGGGCCGACGCCGTTGTATACGATGGCTGGGACCAAGCTTACTAAATTATAAATAACTTTTAATGATAGAGATGGAAACTTACTTTTTTTTTGCTGAAAAGTTAACTCCGCGGACTTTCGATCCACTGTCGGCCATCTTTGTACTCCTCAAAGAAGCTGTGTGATGATGTGTGCAAGGTGAGTGTCCAATCGGAATTGGTTCACCGTCACATGGTTTTCTAAAATCCAATCGTAGGGCAGATTTACCTCACATGATAAACCAAAGATCATTTTCAGGAGTGATATCTTACTAGTTGGCCCATTTGAATAGCCCCCTAACTCCTCCAATGCGCCCTGCGCCATTACGCACAGCGAACGTGAAAGCAGACGGAGTGCCTCGCATGACAATCTCACGTGCTCAAACAAAGAGTGTGTAACTATCAGGATTGCTCCACTAGTTTGCATTTGAATGTTACTGGATTACTCTGTGGCTCTCTCCCTCTGTTGTAAAGCACTGTTTACCATATCAATGAGGTAAGGGAGAGGGGTCGCTCCTCAGACTGCAGCATAAACGCATAGACCATTTTGTATATATTGTTCAAAATGTGCATTTGTGTTTATTGTTTGAACTTTTTTGTTGTACAGTCTTTCACACAAGACCTCAAATTACCTTCATAAAGTGTCTAAACAGTTATTATAGTTTGATGTGTGTTTTGAATAAATGTGTGTGGAACAGTATTTTCCACTTTAATTTTCCCTTTTGTTATTTTTGATTGTAAACCTTTATTACACTTATAAGACACAACAAAAGCATATATATATATATATATATATATATATACTCAACAAAAATATAAACACAACACTTTTGGTTTTGCTCCCATTTTGTATGAGATGAACTCAAAGATCTAAAACTTTTCCACATACACAATATCACCATTTCCCTCAAATATTGTTCACAAACCAGTCTAAATCTGTGATAGTGAGCACTTCTCCTTTGCTGAGATAATCCATCCCACCTCACAGGTGTGCCATATCAAGATGCTGATTAGACACCATGATTAGTGCACAGGTGTGCCTTAGACTGCCCACAATAAAAGGTCACTTTGAAAGGTGCAGTTTTATCACACAGCACAATGCCACAGATGTCACAAGATTTGAGGGAGCGTGCAATTGGCATGCTGACAGCAGGAATGTCAACCAGAGCTGTTGCTCATGTATTGAATGTTCATGTCTCTACCATAAGCCGTCTCCAAAGGCGTTTCAGAGAATTTGGCAGTACATCCAACCAGCCTCACAACCGCAGACCACGTGTATCCACACCAGCCCAGGACCTCCACATCCGGCATGTTCACCTCAAAGATCGTCTGAGACCAGCCACTCGGACAGCTGCTGAAACAATCGGTTTGCATAACCAAAGAATTTCTGCACAAACTGTCAGAAACCATCTCAGGGAAGCTCATCTGCATGCTCGTCGTCCTCATCGGGGTCTCGACCTGACTCTAGTTTGTCGTCGTAACCGACTTGAGTGGGCAAATGCTCACATTCGCTGGTGTTTGGCACGTTGGAGAGGTGTTCTTTTCACGGATGAATCCCGGTTCACACTGTCCAGGGCAGATGGCAGACAGCGTGTGTGGCGTCGTGTGGGTGAGCGGTTTTCTGATGTCAGTGTTGTGGATCGAGTGGCCCATGGTGGCGGTGGGGTTATGGTATGGGCACGCGTCTGTTATGGACGAAGAACACAGGTGCATTTTATTGATGGTATTTTGAATGCACAGAGATACCATGACGAGATCCTGAGGCCCATTGTTGTGCCATACATCCAAGAACAAAACCCTCATGTTGCAGCAGGATAATGCACGGCCCCATGTTGCAAGGATCTGTACACAATTCTTGGTAGCTGAAAATGTCCCAGTTCTTGCATGGCCGGCATACTCACCGGACATGTCACCCATTGAGCATGTTTGGGATGCTCTGGACCGGCACACCTGTGAGGTGGGATGGATTATCTCAGCAAAGGAGAAGTGCTCACTATCACAGATTTAGACTGGTTTGTGAACAATATTTGAGGGAAATGGTGATATTGTGTATGTGGAAAAAGTTTTAGATCTTTGAGTTCATCTCATACAAAATGGGAGCAAAACCAGAAGTGTTGCGTTTATATTTTTGTTAAGTGTATATATATATATATATATATATATATATATATATATATATATATATATATATATATATATATATATATATATATATATTATGAAAGAACAGGTTGTCCTGAAAAAAGAGACATAAAACTTAATTGTGGGATGCAGGACCTTGTTGGCCTTCTTGCACCATAATTGCACAGTGGTAATGTTAGTCTCTGACCACTTAGTAACCTACAGTGTTTTCATGTCACTGGTAATCCCCAGTTTGCTTGGAACTGTAATGGAGGAGATATCAAAAACAGGCCACACCTGGCCATGAAACTGCTTATGAGTTAGTTAACAATTATGGCTGCTTAAATGGCAAGACAACAAGCAGAAATGGCTGTAATTCCAAAATGGGCCAGGCAGTATTTTTGTATTATGCCTTGAATTCAATCTGAAAGTCTACACAACACTCACATCTTAATTGCTTCATTTTAAAGTGTGGTGGTGTACAGAGAGAAAATCACAAAAAATCTGTTCAAATATTAAAGCATATATCATGCATGCCAGACAAATGTATGTAGAGTAGCTGTTCTTTTAGAACCTTCAATAAACATTGAATGGAGAGATCTTCAAATCCACACTTAAGACAAATTTACTTTCCATCTCATATGGCTAGCATACTGGCATGGCATGGTACTATGCTTCTTATCATTTTTAATTCATTTTATTAGTAAACAGAGAGGGTCTTGGCCTCGACTTTATCTAAATTTTGGGTCTGTTAGTGAAGCTGTTGCGAGCAGCCGGCAGTCACTTTAGTATTTTCTCTACTTTCCTGTTGCTTAATGCTGATGGATTTTACCTTAGATATAGTTTTTCTAGCCAACTGATTCTGCTTTTTTCTCTCTGTCCGAGGTGCAGATAACATCATGATGCCATATGCCGGATTTAACGACTGCATAATTTCTAATTTCTGGAATGGACTTGGCTGCTTTAACAGGCCCACTGAAGGGCATGATGGATGACCCCTGCCTGTGGACTGGATACCTGCATGGACTTCTGATCAAATGAATCTTTTGTTATGTTGCAAAATCCTGTAACTGTTAGAATTACTGAAGCAACCTTTTGAGTCTGGTCTGAAACAAAAACAAGAAACAAGTCTGATCCATGGAGGCTCCACCTCTCAACTGACAGGATTTAAAAGATCTGCTAACATCTTGATATCAGATAGCACAGTACACCATCAGAGGTCTAGTGAAGTCCATGCCTAGGGTGGGTCAGGGCTGTTTTAGTGGCATAAAGGGGTTAAGGCTGATCAGTGAAATTATTTCATGGCAACGTGATTGTACTCAACAAAAGAACCTCCCTGTGACATTTTGTTTTGCACTTGAAATAGCAAACATCACTGACAGGGATTCCTATTTTTACATGTAACAAATTTGGGTATTTAGATCAATGAAAGTGAGAATCAGCAAGAAGTTTGATTTTTTTTTTTCATGTGAAGAAATGAAAAACAAAACAAACAAACAAATGAAAAAGAGAAAATGTACTGCTTATTCTGTCACTTTCTTGTGTCATATGTTTTTTTTCATAGACTGTCCAAAGCAGATGGTCACCTCACTGAATGTGGTCTGCTTGAGGTTTCTTCCTCTAAAAAAAAAAAAAAACATCCTTACTGCTCACAACAGTTGTGTGTCATGGTTTGAGATGAGTTATGATTTGGTGCTGCATTCTGTAAATAATTTGAAATGAAAGGGGATTTCCACCTTGTAAAGGGAGAATGCAAAAGCCAAATGTGACAAACACTGAAGAATATGCATCCTTCTTAAAGCATGTCAGCACCATATTGCTACCGCCACAAAAACAAAAACTAACTTTCTCAGAAGAAATCCATACTTAATATTTAACCCTCAGACATATATTTTTGGGCAGCATTTTAAAATTTCAATTCGAAAAAAAATCCTACCATGAATTTTTCCATCTGTTTATCCTGCATTTGTTCGTAGTACAACATATTTTGCAAGGATTGGCTGATCCATGTGGCAAGTATAATCCAAACTATCGAAGTATTCCAGTATTAAGTCAATGGGGTCATAAATAACCCCACTTGGTCATATTAGTTGCTAAAATAGCTTGGTCGCTTGAGGGTTACAGATTACAATGCATAGACAACAGCCCGTTCAAAACAAAAACACAAACAAACAACCAAAAAACATTTTGATTTTAATGCGCAACTGGGAGATTTTTGAACCTAGACAGTTTCTTTTTTTTGGGGGGGGGGGGGGGAGAGATGGGGGGGCTATCTTTTCACTTAGGACAAACACAATTTCATTCACTCCATTACTTGTTTCAAATGCAAATACAAATACAGTTATGGGGTAAACAGTTACTTAATATAATTGTATGTGGCAAACTAAAAACACGAGAAGTGATTCTTGTGTGACAGTGAGGAGCTGGTTGGTTGTTGTGGAACAGCCGATCACCTCTTCAGTCTCACAAGGATTCTGGAGGGTGCCTGGGAGTATGCCCATCCAGTCAATATTTGTTTTGTGGACTTAGAGAAGGCGTATGTTTGGTTACCCCGGGAGATACTGTGGGAGGTACTGCGGGAGTACGAAGTGAGGGGATCCCTTCTCAGGGCCACCCACCTCTCTGTACTCACAAAGCAAGACCTGTGTTCGGGTGCTCGGCAGTAAGTCAGACTTGTTTCCGGTGGGTGCTGGCCTTCGCCAGGGCTGCGCCTTGTCACCAATCCTGTTTGTGATATTCATGGAAAGGATACTGAGGTGTAGTCAGGGGAGGAGGGTTTCTAGTTTGGTGGGCTCAGGGTTTCATCACTGCTTTTTGCAGTTGAAGTGGTCATCAGCCGGTGACCTCCAACACTCACTAGATCAGTTCACAGCCGAATGTGAAGTGGCTAGGATGAGGATCGGCACCTCTAAATCTGAGGCCATGGTTCTTCGCAGGAAACCGATAGATTGCCTACTCTGGGTAGGGAATATGTTCTTGCCCCAAGTGAAGGAGTTCAAATACCTTGGTGTCTTGTTCATGAGTGAGGGGACAATGGAGCTTTAGATTGGCTGGAGAATTGGTGCAGCAGGAGCGGTGTTGCATTCGCTCTACTGTACTGTTGTGATAAAAAGGGAGCTGAGTCAAAAGATGCTCTCCATCTACTGGTCAATCTTCATTCCTACTCTCACCTATGGTCATGAGGGTTGGGTCATGACCGAAAGAACTAGATTATGGCTACAAGTGGCTAAAATGGGCTTCCTTAGGAGGGTGGCTGGTGTCTCCTTTAGAGAAAAGGTGAGAAGTTTGGTCATCCGTGGGGAGCTCGGAGTATAGCCACTGCTACTTCGTGTTGAAAGAAGCCAACTGAGGTGGTTAGGGCATCTGGTAAGGATGCCTCCTGGGCGCCTCCCTAGGGGCATGTTCCAGGTACGTCCATCTGGGAGGAGACCTCGTGGAAGACCCAGGACTAGGTGGAGAGATTATATCTCTACACTGGCCTGGGAACACCTCAGGATCCTCCAGTCAGAGGTGGTCAATGTGGCATGGGAAAGGGAAGTCTGGGGTCCCCTGCTAGAGCTGTTGCCCCCACGACCCGATCCCAGATAAGAGGTTGAAGATGAGTGAGAATGATTCTTGTGGCGGTCAAGGGTCACATTTTTCTGCTTACAGCAAGAATAAGCATGTCATCAACAATCAGCTTGTAATGACTCAGTAGAGACTGCTGCCACTGAATGGTCAGGAGGCCAAGGTAAGTCATTGCTGTGTATTCAATCATTTTAAAATGTTTTGTTAAATTAAGTAACATAAACATTCACATTTATCTCTGTATGGATCCTCTCCATACTAATTGCCCCTTCACACATAACACAATTGAAGCTGTCTGGCGAACAAAGGAGGAATCGCATTCCACTCATGAAAAATCTGAGTTGCACCTCGTACAACTGTTGCCACAACCATTTTCACACGCCAGTGGCCAGAAGACAGCGAGTGCCCATTCGACCCCCTCTCGGCAGGTGTCAGCCAAATTCCAGGTGACACACATGAACATCCAACGCCACTTGCTGGGCACTTAGAAAAGGCATGGCTATTTGCACTCCTGGTACACTAGTGGAGTGCAGATGACCACATTCGAGCTATCTAAGTGCCACACGAGTGTGCTGTTACCAAGCAATAAATATGTGCCCCCACAACATGTGGCGTGCCAGTGTGTTGGCTCCTCCCTCAACACATGTGGCGGGCATGTGTGTCGCCCACCGTAACACATGTGGCATGCGCGGGGGAGCTCACTTGCATGACATGCTGATAATTATGTACAGACAAGATCACATGGGGACTGGCCAGCCACGTTTGAGCTCACACACCACAGCAAAGTGCCTCTCAGCACTCACTGGCAGCTGGAAATGACGGCTCAGTGCACAGGACATGTTAAATTAAAAACACAGAGAACACAGCCACGACAAGTATATAAATAAATACTACAATAACTATATACATAATTACATAAATAACTAAAATAAATAATCACAGAACAAAGAGAGAGTGACACTTTGTTCTGTGTGCTGATCAAAAAGTTGGGCGTGTCTCCGCAAGCTGCTGCAGTTGAGATCTGTGGGCCTGCAAGTCCCAGCTGGAGAACACATATTGTGTTATAACGTACATGACCTTACAACTCTCCATCGTGACATGCGTGCATGTGCTTGCTATCCTCATGTGGAAATACATAAAAACATATATTGCCTTTGTAACAGGCTGGAGTGACTGCACAGTGCGCATGTCGGCGGGCTGTACCAGGAGAAAAGGACCGTCTGATCATGTGTACACTCAGCTGCCGATCTGAATGTCACATCACCCACATGAAGTATGGTCCACATGATGCGATGTCCTTCAGTGTGCTGCTCGCTGGTCACGTCAGGCCAGCCGATGTGGACATGATAAGAGCGCACTGCTTCATTCATGCCATTTCATGACTGTACATCTATGACGAGTCATAGACAGAGGATCATACTTGTATTGTCCGCTCGATAAGAGGGATTAAATATTTGAAATTGTAGTGTGTTTTTATGGTGTGTGTGTGTTTTTCCCCCGACAGCAGCAGCACGATGTCATGCCACATGTTCCAGGTGCTCAGACTGTGTTCATGCAAATGCACAAGTGTGCATGAAACTGTTGCCGTGGTACCGTGCACACCTGTCCAACCATGTGTCCCTCCCGACATCAGGTGGAATGTTTCGCGGTTCCCCATTTCATTTTTTATTCATGGATTTTTGGCCGGTTTCAGCTTCCTTCCCCCAACTTCTTGTTATGTGTGAAGGGGCCCTAAGATATGCGTCTGCTGACATCTGCACCAATTCAGTTGCAAACTGAAGTTTTCAAACTGTGACAGTTTTTAACTTGCCCCATGTGATTACTTTGTGTCATTGTTTGTTTAGGCCATGACATCATTTGCTTTCTAAGCCAATAGTGACTGATTAAAACTGTATGTATTGTTATTAAGTTGGTAAGGTTAGAATTTACCCGTGTGAAGCGCTTTGGGGCAGTTTTGTCATGTTTTGGCTATTTGGATGATTTATAGTTAACATACATTGAACTGATTCTTCCCAATCAATGAGATGAACCTGAAAAACATAAAAAATAAATAAAGATACAAATTACAAATTAATAGGAGGGTCCCTGACTGTGAAAGCTGCCCATGAAGCACCTGGCACCAAAAAAAAAAAAAAAAAAAGTGCTCTTTGGTTTCAATTTAAAATATAATTCATCATCATTATATTTATGGTGACTGTAAATTTACTTATGCATTCCAAGCTGCATTCAGTCATGAGGCTGGAGGGCGGTGTTGGGTCACGATGTCAAATGTGCATTGTGCTTCGACATCTGTGCGTGAGTGAGGCATCTGTGGGAATGTTTATGTTTGTGTGCAAGGGTGTAATGAGCTGGTGTCATTTTCAGGATCGATGAACAGAAGCTACTCAGTCTGTAACACGGAGCCCGAGATCGTCACTGGATACATTCCACTGAACCCATTAAATCTGACTTGTGTAAGAATGCCTGGCATACAACAGTACTTATTTAAATGGGTAGACAGGATTAAATGCCCTGATGCTTTGGTATGTCTGTGAGCAGACGCACTCTCCTCAATAAAGCCAAAGAGGGAATTCCTCACTAATCCTTGAAGGACAGAGTTCTCATACTTTAAATAAATGTCTGCATATTATGCTGTCATGGGAACAGACAAAAACCCTGGATGCTGTACAGCTGAAAGCCTACAAGTTCATCAAGGCTAAATTGGACTGATGGAACCCATGTTCAAATCTGATCAACTCTAAAGTGTATCAAAGATTGTGCCAAACCCAGTTTTTTGGCTCACATCCACACAAGCCTGTAATTCTTTCAGAAAAGCCATAGGTGTCTTGGTGGTTTTCGTCACTAGTCTCCTTTATATACAGTAGTGTTCAGAATAATAGTAGTGCTATTTGACTAAAAAGATGAATCCAGGTTTTGAGTATATTTCTTATTGTTACATGGGAAACAAGGTACCAGTAGATTCAGTAGATTCTCATAAATCCAACAAGACCAAGCATTCATGATATGCACACTCTTAAGGCCATGAAATTGGGCTACTAGTAAAAAAAAAAGTAGAAACATCCACATTAATAGTAGTGTGGAATTCAGTCAGTGAGTTCGTCAATTTTGTGGAACAAACAAATGTGAATCAGGTGTCCCCTATTTAAGGACGAAGCCAGCACCTGTTGAACATGCTTTTCTCTTTGAAAGCCTGAGGAAAATGGGACGTTCAAGACATTGTTCAGAAGAACAGCGTAGTCTGATTAAAAAGTTGATTGGAGAGGGGAAAACGTATATGCAGGTGCAAAAAATTATAGGCTGTTCATCTACAATGATCTCCAATGCTTTAAAATGGACAAAAAAAAAAAAAAAAAAACAGAGACACATGGGAGAAATTGGAAAACAAGTATCAAAATGGATAGAAGAATAACCAGAATGGCAAAGGCTCACCCATTGATCAGCTCCAGGATGATCAAAGACAGTCTGGAGTTACCTGTAAGTGCTGTGACAGTTAGAAGACGCTTGTGTGAAGCTAATTTATTTGCAAGAATCCCCTGCAAAGTCCCTCTGTTAAATAAAAGACATGTGCAGAAGAGGTTACAATTTGCCAAAGAACACATCAACTGGCCTAAAGCGAGATGGAGGAATATTTTGTGGACTGATGAGAGTAAAACTGTTCTTTTTGGGTCCAAGGGCCACAGACAGTTTGAGAGATGACCCCCAAACTCTGAATTCAAGCCACAGTTCACAGTGAAGACAGTGAAGCGTGGTGGTGCAAGCATCATGATATGGGCATGTTTCTCCTACTATGGTGTTGGGCCTATATATCGCATACCAGGTTGCCTTATGCTGAAGAGGACATGCCCTTGAAATGGGTGTTTCAACAAGACAATGACCCCAAGCACACTAGTAAACGAGCAAAATCTTGGTTCCAAACCAACAAAATGAATGCCTCGCAGATGTGAAGAAATCATGAAAAACTGTGGTTGTACAACTAAATACTAGTTTAGTGATTCACAGGATTGCTTTAAAAGCAGTTTGAACATAATAGTTTTGAGTTTACAGCGTCAACAGCAGATGCTACTATTATTGTGAACACCCCTTTTTCTACCTTTTTTTTTACTAATAGCCCAATTTCATAGCCTTAAGTGTGTGCATATCATGAATGCTTGGTTTTGTTGGATTTGTGAGAATCTACTGGTACGTTGTTTCCCACGTAACAATAAGAAATATACTCAAAACCTGGATTAATCTTTTTAGTCACATAGTACCACATAGTACTACTATTATTCTGAACACTACTGTTTTATATATATATATATATATATATATATATATATATATATATATTATATATATACATATATATATATATATATATATATATATTATATATATATATATATATATAATATATATATATATATATATATATATATATATATATATATATATATATATATATATATATATATATATTGCACAAACATTTGCGCACTTTGAAATGGATGCTTGCAAAACGTTTCAAAAAAGTTGGGACAGGGCAACAAAAGACAAGGAAACAAGTGAGTGTCATGACTGGGTATAAAAGGAGCATCCCCACAATGCTCAGCCATTCACAAGCAAAGATGGGGTGAGGATCACCACTTTGTGAACAAATGCATAAAAAATAATCCAACAGTTTAAGAATAATGTTTCTCAACGTTCAATTGCAAGGAATTTAGGGAGTCTATCATCTACAGACCATAATATAATCAGGTTTCAGAGAATCTGGAGAACTTTCCTCACGTAAGCAGCAAGGTCGAAAACCAACATTGAATGCCCATGACTTTTGATCCCTCAGGCAGCACTGCATTAAAAACCAACATCATTGTGAAAAGAATCTTACCGCGTGGGCTCAGGAACACTTCAGAAAACCATTGTCAGTTAACACAGTTCGTTGCTACATCTACAAGTGCAAGTTAAACGCTACCATGCAAAGTGAAAGCCTTACATCAACAACATCCATATATGCTGCCACCTTCTCTGGGCCCGAACTCATTTGAAATGGACAGATGCAAAGTAGAAAAGTGTGCTGTGGTCTGATGAGTCCACACTTCAAATTGTTTTTGGAAATCATGGAAGGCGTGTCCTCCAGACAAAAGAGGAAAAAGACCATCCAGATTGTTATCAGTGCAAAGTTCAAAAGCCAGCAGCTGTGATGGTATGGGGGTGTGTTAGCGCCCATGACATGGACAGCTTACACATCTGTGATGGCACCATCAATGCTGAAAGGTACATCCAGGTTTTGGAGCAACACATGCTGCCATCCAAACAATGTGTTTTTCAGGGACGTCCCTGCTTATTTCAGAAGGACAATTCCAAGCCACATTCTGCACGTTACAGCAGCGGGGCTTTGTAGTAAAAGAGTGCGGGTACTAGACTGGCCTGCCTGCAGTCCAGACCTGTTATCCATTGAAAATGTGCAGCACATTATGAAGTGCAAAATACAACAACAGAGTCCCCGGACTGTTGAACAACTGAAGTTGTACATCAAGCACGAATGGCAAAGAATTCTACCCACAAAGCTTGAACAATTAGTGTCCTCAGTTCCCAAATGCTTATTGAGTGTTGTTAGAAGCAAAGGTGATGTAACACACTGGTAAACATACCACTGTCCCAGCTTTTTTGAAACGTGTTGCAGGCATCCATTTCAAAATTAGCAAATATTTGCACAAAAAAAATAAAGTTTATCAGTTTGAACATTAAATATCTTGTCTTAGTGGTGCATTCAATCGAATATGGGTTGAAGAGGATTTGCAAATCATTGTATTCTCTTTTTATTTAAATTTTACACAACGTCCCAACTTCATTGGAATTGGGGTTGTACTTGCTGTGGATTTGTGTACCCCCAACATTTTGAGCACTGTATAAAGACTACTGTATGTTGTTAGTCAACCTCATTGACTCATGGTTTCAGGACCTCACTTTGTGTGAGTTAACAATTTTCACATATATATATATATATATATATATATATATATATATATATATATATATATATATATATATATATATATATATATATATATATATATCTATATATATATATATATATATATATATAAGGTCTGTGATAAAACTAACGTACCTTTTTATTTTTTTCAAAAACTATATGGATTTGAATCACGTGCGATTACATCAGACAACCTTGAACCCTCGTGCGATGCGTGAGTTTTTTTCACGCCTGTCGGTTACATCATTCGCCTGTGGGCTGGCTTTGAGTGAGGAGTGGTCCACCCCTCCCGTCGGAATCTCTTTGTCTGAGAACTTCCTGAGAGACTGACACTTTGCTTGATCAAAATTTTTTCCAAAACTGTGAGGCACATCGAAGTGGACATCATTCGAGAAAATTTTAACGGCTGATGAGAGATTATGGACTGTTGCTGTCACTTTAAGGACTGCCCACGGAGCGGGACGTCGCAACGCGCCCTGAGCTGCCGCTGTCTGCCTGTTTCGAGCTGAAAGCTTCCAAATTTAAGCCTCTGTTGACCCAGGATGTCGTGATAGAACAGAGAACTTTCAGAAGAGGTCGGGATCAGCAGTTTATCCGGACATTCCACTGTTGATGGAGATTTTATTAATGAAAGACGTGCGGACGGGTCTGTGCGGACGGGTCCGTGCGTCGGGACGCAGCCGGCACGGTGCGGCGGCACAAGAAAAACACCTCTGTGTTGATAACCATTTGTAAAAACCAGGTGGCTTTTGATGGCTTTCAGTTGAGTGAGTATTAGAGAAATTGTTTAACAGCTGGACATGTTCCAACTTGTCCTTAAGGCTTCCAACGGAGGTGTTTTTCCTGTGGCGGCGCACGGCGCCGGCTGCGTCCTGACGTGCGGACCCGTCCGCACTTTCTTTCATTACAAAATCTCCTTTAACAGTGGAATGTCCGGATAAACTGCTGATCCCGACCTCTTCTGAAAGTTCTCTGTTCTATCACGACATCCTGGGTCAACAGAGGCTTAAATTTGGAAGCTTTCAGCTCGAAACAGGCAGACAGCGGCGGCTCAGGGCGAGTTGCAATGTCCCGCTCCGTGGGCAGTCCTTAAAGCGACAGCAACAGTCCATAATCTCTCATCAGCCGTTAAAATTTTCACAGAAAACCAGCTGAATTTCTCGAATGATGTCCACTTCGATGTGCCTCACAGTTTTTGAAAAAATTTTGATCAAGCAAAGTGTCAGTCTCTCAGGAAGTTCTCAGACAAAGAGATTCCGATGGGAGGGGTGGACCACTCCTCACTCAAAGCCAGCCCACAGGCGAATGACTGTGGCTTCACGCGTCAGGACCGATTCGCTGATCGAGCGAGACAAAGGAACACCTCCGTTTCGGAGTGCCAGGGGACAAGTTGGGACATGCCTATCTCGGCTTTCAATGCTTACCAGCCCAGTGAGTATAAGAGAAATTGTGGAGAGCTGGGCATGTCCCAACTTGTCCCCTGGTACTCCAAAATGGAGGTGTTCCTTTGTCTTGCTCGATCAACGAATCGGTCCTGACGCGCGAAGCCTCCACGTGGCTTTCCATGACAAAATCTCTTGTTAAAAGTGAAATCTGCCGGAAAATGGCTGATGTCCAGCTCTTGTGATAACCAGAGAAATTGCTCACGACGGTCCCAGCTCCACACAGCCATCCGTTTAGAAATGATGTGGTGTTTTCTGCCTCTCGATGGTGGCTCGGAGCGCGGTGCGCCGTGAGCCATTGTGGGGCGTCCTTAAAGCTGTAGTAACAGTCCTTATTCTCTGTGAAGCCCGTAACATTTTCACCGAAAGCCAGATAAATTTTTCGAATGTTTTCCAGCTGCTTGTCTCTAACAGTTTCTGAAAAAATTCTGATGGAAAAAAAGCCCAAATCATTCCGCCATTTCCTCGCAATGAAACAACGACGAGAGGGGTGGACCAGTGCTCACTCAAAGCCTGCCCACAGGTGAATGACGCAACCAACAGGCGTGGAAAAACTCACGCATGCGCATGAAGGTTCAAGCTTGGCTGACGTAAAAACATATGAATCAAATCCATATAGTTTTTGAAAAAAATAAAAAGGTACGATACTTTTCTCACAGACCTCGTATAGCCATGGTGATGGGCTGTAGTGAGCGAGCGCGTGCACGCTGAAGCCCAATGACAGTCTGCCTCCAGGTTGAAATGGACCGTCAGATCATAAAATGCAGCAGGCGATCTCACCGTCATGTCAACCACGTGAGCTCTGTTCCACACGACACGGTGTCAGTCCTGTGGTGTGCCGGCAGGACACACACACGGGCCGGCTGGACACGCGCCAGTAGATGTGGACATGATGAGATGAGCGAACTGCTTTTCATTCATGCCATTTCATGACTGTATGTCTGTGACCATGGGTCATCTACAAGGGAACAGACAGATCATATTTGTATTGCTTGATAAGAAGGATTCAATATAATGCAATGTTTTTATACAGTGTGTGATTTTTTTTTTAAATATGTCCATGTCCTTCCTGATATCAGGCAGTTTCCTCCACCTTTCACAGGACAGCGATGGTAACTCACTGGTAAAGTTTCTGACTGGCAGTCACAGATTTTGGAAAGTGCGGGGTGCGGGTTCAAATAACGTCGGTGACATGTATTTTTTATTTTTTTTATATTCACAGCAGCTGCACGATGTTGTTACACATCGCAGTGCTGCTCGTACTATGTTCTAGCATGCACAAAACCGTTGCAACATGTATTTTTTTTTCTTCACAGCAGCTGCACAATGTGGTTACACATAGCTGCTGGCACTGACGATGCCACCGGCATTATGGTGTGCATGAACTGTCGCACCGGCATCACGCATGCCTACCCGTCGGCACAATGTCTCGTGATGTGCTCATACAAGCCTGTTCCGACGGGAATTGTCCTGAGTTTTACATATTCGCACTATCTGTGAAGGGGTCCTTAAAGTTGCCTGTATCTTTAATTTACTTAATAAGAACTGCAGCAGATAAAATGTAGTCAATATTTTGACATGCTTTAATATTAGTATGGGGGATGGAATCACCCCTTTGTCCATGCCCCCCCCCCCCCCCCCCCCCAAAAAAAATCGCAATTCAAACCAAGCCAGCTCTCTTTAGGTTCCATAGATGACCTCAAATCAGGATGTAAAAAACAACCAAAGACCAAAAAAAAAAAAAGAAAAAGAAAAACAGGGCTCCAACCATTCAAGATGGCCACCAAAATAGTTTTAAAATTGATTAAAATAATATATAAAGGACTTCATTTTCAATAATATTCACTGAGAAGAAATATTTAAGTCATAAGAAATACACTTGTCCCTCAATAACTTAATTTTAAATTCAAAATGGTATCCAAAATAGCCAAAACAACCATTTCCATTAAAATGCATCATATCAACAAACAGAATGAGTAAAAACAGAAAATTATACAGGGCAGCACGGTGGATCAGTGGTTAGCACTGTTTCCTCACAACAAAAATGACATGGGATCGATTCCCACCTGTGGTCTTTCTGTGTGGAGTTTGCGTGATCTCCCCATGTTTGCGTGGGTTCACTCCAGGTGTTCTGGCTTCCTCCCACATCCAAAGACATGCAGGTTCAGTGGTTCAGAAACTTTAAATTGTCCGTAGGTGTGCGTGCGGGTGTGAATGTGTGTGTTTGTCTATATGTGGCCCTGCGACAGACTGGTGTCCTGTCCCTATAGTTTCCAGCCCCCGCCATCCCTTAATTGGAGTAAGCACTTGAAGATGAGTGAGAAAATCATATAAGCATCAGAGAGTAAATAAAGACAAAATGTTCATCTTCAGATTATAACTACAGTTTTCGTGAGACTCCAACCAAACCATCTGTGGTAAACTATAAATGAACATAACAGATCATAATGTTTATTACCCCACCAAAAAAAACAACAAAAAAAATAAATAAAAACAAGGGTCAAAGAAATGTCAACGCTCATTAACCTGTCTTTGAGTCATTCTATTGTATCTTTCCAGCTACTGTGTGCCATCTCGTGTCTCATCTCCTGGTTGCCGTGTCTGTAAAATCCCCTCCTTTCATGGACTTAAACAGAAGCTGGAAAATGTAATAATTGCCTGTGGCGCATGAGCAGCTGGCACTGTGCCACAGTTTCAATTCATCTGCCATGTCTCCACAGACAGCAAGAACTGGCACCCCTCCACACTTCCCAATATCAGTAGAGAATTTCTTAGAAAACTTGTAGGAAACAGGATGTGAATAATGTTTTTGGCCTGTCAATCAATGCAATCAATGTCTGCGTAAATTCTACAAAATCTGTTGTGCCCTTTTGCCAGTTTTTCTTGCCATCCCACCAAACAATTATACGCTGTCAGAGCATTATGTCACTTTTTATTCACAATGTTATAAGAAAGTAACATTGCTGCAGTGTAATTCTATAGATGTCCACCAGGATAACAGAGTGGACCCAATATTTTACTTGAAAATAAAAAGCTCTTGGGAAACATTCCACACCCCTCCACCCAGGATTTAACCAGGGACTCCTCATACCACTGCTCCAGTTGTAGTTCTGAGCCAATGGATCATGTGCAGGTTTGGCAAAATTAATCTTCAACCAAAATACAAAGTTGCATTTATGTAGTGTAGTTGCAGGGTTGCTGTAAAGTAAGTCTGATAGCGCCAAACTAAATGCCAAAAACTGATATATACTGTTAAGACAATTAATGCTATGGGGACACAAAATACTCTATCCATTGTAACAAGTTGGTCACATTTGATAGGTCAGTTGTCATCATATGCAACTGTGAATATTTTTAGTGCTTTTTGCAGCCTTTGTTGGGTTTTCCCAATTTGTTTGGTTTCAGTTGACTGGGATGCTTTGTGGGACATCCTGACAGTTTTCAGGAAAATGGACATCATTGCTAACATATATGCAAACACTGCAATTGCTGTACAGAGTGGACACAGTCTCTGACGTCTTCCGTAACAATTCAGGTGTTTTTCTGGGATCTGTTCTGGCTCCTTCTCTAATCAGGGCTTGCATGGAAGGGGTGTTGGAGTCCAGCAATAGATGCCATTGCAAAGGGGTTATGGACATTGACTTTATTGATGATGTTGTCATCTTTGTGGAATCATTGGATCCCCTGACTGCTACACTTGAAAAGCTGAATGAAGTCTCACAGTGTCTGTGTTTGTAATTGACCTGCATCAAGACTCATTCATCAAAAGTATGTTTGTCTCAACAGTGACATTTATTTCTCTGGTACTTTAGCTCTTGAGATCAAAAGACATCTGGGAAGAGTTTATGGAGCCATATGAGGTTGCTGGAAATAAGTACTTAATTATATAGATAATGAAAAAAGTCTGTGTCTTTAGGGTCCTGGTACTTCCAGTCTATCAGAAACCTAAGGCAAACATGGGAAAGCCTTGGTACCTGGTCAGTCCGGAAAATCCTTGTGTATTCCTGGAATGCCTTTGGGCAATAAGTTCCACCACGCACAAAGCAGCACCCAACTCGGCACAAGTGTTATTGCAAGTGTATAACTGGTGCAGTTTTCACAGCCAGTTTGTCACAATTATGCGGCAGCAGAAAGCAGCTGGGACATAAACCAGGAAAAATATGGTGTAAAGTCTGGTGCAGAGGTCTTCTGCTACTTACAAGGTGCAATAATGAGGTTAACCTGTGATTGTATGATACACACAGGGATGTGCATTTGCTGAGGTTCTCAACAAGGAGGGTTGCCAAGGAAACACTCATCATGCATTTCCTGTCTTTGGTGGCTAGACTGCTACTTTTGGAATGTAGAGATGGATGTTTGTGTGTCTGGGTGGTTGCCAACCAGGAACCATGGCGGTTGCGTAGTGTTGTGGATGCAACAATAAGTGGCACTAGTGCATACTCCGAGACGTGACTTTACCTCAACTCAGTTCATCCATGCTCTTGTTTTATGTGAAACTGACATCTTTTTTCCAGTACTGTTTGCTGAAATCTAATTGTTTTTTTTTTCCACTTTTATTTTCTTCTTTATGTTTATAACTGCCTAGGGATCGCTTTACATTGTTTGACATTTTCTTAATTTGTGTGACATGTTCCATGTCGGGGAAGCTATGCATACCTGTGCTGGACCCTCAAGCACCCACACCTTGGTAGCACAGAACAAGAGTCCATTCTCTTTTACTGCAGACCATAAAATAAACACACGAGAAGCGCAACAGAAACACTTCACATGATGAACTGCTGCTAGTTGTGACTTCATGTCTAGCTGAGTGACATTTTGTAAAAGCCAGTTTTCAAAATGTCCTGGGGCTTGTGATACCCACCCACAAATTAAACAGCAAACCTTCTTCAACTATGTCTATTAAATGACTCAAGCATTCAAAGAACATGATATAATTGTAAAATTCTGTTTCTGATTTGAAACATTTTACTTCTATATTGTAAGGCTTTCAGAATGTAAAACAGGAGACACTGATGATAACACTGACGTTTTAAATTTGTACTTTTGTGTATGTGTGTGTCTGTTAGTGTTAAAAATCAACTAGCGTGTTGCCCGTGGGGATCCACGGTGTTTATAAAATAAGTAGCTGTCATTTTTGTGGAAAGTGTGGTAATAAACTAAGCTAAGCTTGTATAATGAGTTGGAATGGCGTGTGAGTCCAGAATGTTTTTAGATCCTTAGACCTCAACAATTTTTAGAAGAGGAACTCAACCCTTGAATTCCCTGTTAATTATGTAGTTTTTAAAAGTTATTTTACTGCCTTAAAGTATTTATAAATTGTTTAGGTTCTTGTTATCATATACGCTATAATTATTTTTTCTACTTCTATTTTGTCATTTGATTTTTGAATGGACCATAATGGAAATAAGTGTTTTCAATTTCTTGTGTCATCCATGTATTTTTAACATATTTAGAATTATATTATGTACTGACATTGAACTTAAAATCACTCACACTTTTAATATAAAGATGACTTACTGGCCCTTGCTGGAATGGCATGAGTCCAGAAAGTAGTTGGCAGCATGCACGCACGCACGCACGCACAGCTGCTGTAAGCAGGTAGTTTTAATCTGACAAACAAAGACAGTGGCTGAAGACATTAAAACCACTAAACATTTCACTTATGGCACCAACATGAAGCTTAAGTCACTCATGGTAATAGCAGCATGAGACTTAACTAAACTGACTAAAGGAATTGAGCTACAAAAGCACAATAAAGCAATAACACTAACAACACTGTTAAACTAACATAAATGACAATAACATTTAAAATTTCAAAACCCCAAACTCCCATGGTGCATTGCAGCACAGCATCCATTGTTTATTGGTTAGCTAAAATTGCTAACTTCTCAAAAAATATTTGTCCTTTCAAGTTTCTGTTTTTGCAGCATTCATCCTTGACCCAAAATACATAAGCATGCCAAACAGCAAATGTCAGCTCCCCCTATTTTTTAGATCAATCAATCAACTTTTTTCTTGTATAGCGCCAAATCACAACAAACAGTTGCCCCAAGGCGCTCCACATTGCAAGGCAAGGCCATACAATAATTATGAAACACAGTCTACGTCTAAAGCAACATAACCAAGGGATGGTCCAGGGTCACCCGATCCAGCCCTAACTATAAGCCTTAGCGAAAAGGAAAGTTTTAAGCCTAATCTTAAAAGTAGAGAGGGTATCTGTCTCCCTGATCTGAATTGGGAGCTGGTTCCACAGGAGAGGAGCCTGAAAGCTGAAGGCTCTGCCTCCCATTCTACTCTTACAAACCCTAGGAACTACAAGTAAGCCTGCAGTCTGAGAGCGAAGCGCTCTAATGGGGTAATATGGTACTATGAGGTCCCTAAGATAAGATGGGACCTGATTATTCAAAACCTTATAAGTAAGAAGAAGAATTTTAAATTCTATTCTAGCATTAACAGGAAGCCAATGAAGGGAGGCCAACACGGGTGAGATATGCTCTCTCCTGCTAGTCCCCGTCAGTACTCTAGCTGCAGCATTCTGAACCAACTGAAGGCTTTTTAGGGAACTTTTAGGACAACCTGATAATAATGAATTACAATAGTCCAGCCTAGAGGAAACAAATGCATGAATTAGTTTTTCAGCATCACTCTGAGACAAGACCTTTCTGATTTTAGAGATATTGCGTAAATGCAAAAAGGCAGTCCTACATATTTGTTTAATATGCGCTTTGAATGACATATCCTGATCAAAAATAACTCCAAGATTTCTCACAGTATTACCAGAGATCAGGGAAATGCCATCCAGAGTAACGATCTGGTTAGACACCATGCTTCTAAGATTTGTGGGGCCAAGTACAATAACTTCAGTTTTATCTGAGTTTAAAAGCAGGAAATTAGAGGTCATCCATGTCTTTATGTCTGTAAGACAATCCTGCAGTTTAGCTAATTGGTGCGTATCCTCTGGCTTCATGGATAGATAAAGCTGGGTATCATCTGCGTAACAATGAAAATTTAAGCAATACCGTCTAATAATACTGCCCAAGGGAAGCATGTATAAAGTGAATAAAATTGGTCCTAGCACAGAACCTTGTGGAACTCCATAATTAACTTTAGTCTGTGAAGAAGATTCCCCATTTACATGAACAAACTGTAATCTATTAGACAAATATGATTCAAACCACCGCAGCGCAATGCCTTTAATACCTATGACATGCTCTAATCTCTGTAATAAAATTTTATGGTCAACAGTATCAAAAGCAGCACTGAGGTCCAACAGAACAAGCACAGAGATAAGTCCACTGTCCGAAGCCATAAGAAGATCATTTGTAACCTTCACTAATGCTGTTTCTGTACTATGATGAATTCTAAAACCTGACTGAAACTCTTCAAATAGACCATTCCTCTGCAGGTGATCAGTTAGCTGTTTTACAACTACCCTCTCAAGAATCTTTGAGAGAAAAGGAAGGTTGGAGATTGGCCTATAATTAGCTAAGATAGCTGGGTCAAGTGATGGCTTTTTAAGTAATGGTTTAATTACTGCCACCTTAAAGGCCTGTGGTACATAACCAACTAACAAAGATAGATTGATCATATTTAAGATTGAAGCATTAAATAATGGTAGGACTTCCTTGAGCAGCCTGGCAGGAATGGGGTCTAATAAGCATGTTGATGGTTTGGATGAAGTAACTAATGAAAATAACTCAGACAGAACAATCGGAGAGAAAGAGTCTAACCAAATACCGGCATCACTGAAAGCAGCCAAAGATAACGATACATCTTTGGGATGGTTATGAGTAATTTTTTCTCTAATAGTCAAAATTTTGTTAGCAAAGAAAGTCATGAAGTCATTACTAGTTAAAGTTAATGGAATACTCAGCTCAATAGAGCTCTGACTCTTTGTCAGCCTGGCTACAGTGCTGAAAAGAAACCTGGGGTTGTTCTTATTTTCTTCAATTAGTGATGAGTAGAAAGATGTCCTAGCTTCACGAAGGGCTTTCTTATAGAGCAACAAACTCTTTTTCCAGGCTAAGTGAAGATCTTCTAAATTAGTGAGACGCCATTTCCTCTCCAACTTACGGGTTATCTGCTTTAAGCTACGAGTTTGTGAGTTATACCACGGAGTCAGACACTTCTGATTTAAAGCTCTCTTTTTCAGAGGAGCTACAGCATCCAAAGTTGTCTTCAATGAGGATGTAAAACTATTGACAAGATACTCTAACTCCCTTACAGAGTTTAGGTAGCTACTCTGCTCTGTGTTGGTATATGACATTAGAGAACATAAAGAAGGAATCATATCCTTAAACCTAGTTACAGCGCTTTCTGAAAGACTTCTAGTGTAATGAAACTTATTCCCCACTGCAGGGTAGTCCATCAGGGTAAATGTAAATGTTATTAAAAAATGATCAGACAAAAGGGAGTTTTCAGGGAATACTGTTAAGTCTTCAATTTCCATACCATAAGTCAGAACAAGATCTAAAATATGATTAAAGTGGTGGGTGGACTCATTTACTTTTTGAGCAAAGCCGATAGAGTCTAATAATAGATTAAATGCAGTGTTGAGGCTGTCATTCTCAGCATCTGTGTGGATGTTAAAGTCGCCCACTATAATTATCTTATCTGAGCTAAGCACTAAGTCAGACAAAAGGTCTGAAAATTCACAGAGAAACTCACAGTAACGACCAGGTGGACGATAGATAATAACAAATAAAACTGGTTTTTGGGACTTCCAATTTGGATGGACAAGACTAAGATACAAGCTTTCAAATGAATTAAAGCTCTGTCTAGGTTTTTGATTAATTAATAAGCTGGAATGGAAGATTGCTGCTAATCCTCCGCCCCGGCCCGTGCTACGAGCATTCTGACAGTTAGTGTGACTCGGGGGTGTTGACTCATTTAAACTAACATATTCATCCTGCTGTAACCAAGTTTCTGTTAGGCAGAATAAATCAATACGTTGATCAATTATTATATCATTTACCAACAGGGACTTAGAAGAAAGAGACCTAATGTTTAATAGACCACATTTAACTGTTTTAGTCTGTGGTGCAATTGAAGGTGCTATATATTATTAGATGATCAAAGCCATACACACGTGTATGGCTTTGCCTTCTTCAAGCAAAACAGCACTCTGTGCTATTTTGCTTGAAGAAGTGAAATGCTTTACGTCAAGACAAATGTAACATATGATTGGAACATTGTACTTTTTTTAGGACTGAAAATCTTTGTTACACAAAATAACCATCGCAGAACAGCAATGAGCATGCAAGGGAGCCCTGTGATTGTATCTACATATGCTGTGTACAAATGTGTACATGTTCAAACAGGTGAAATGTAAAAATGTCACATGATGGTAGCCTGCAGACAAGCATTTAAGGTGGCCTGGTTGTAACCAGGTTGCAATTTTATGGGGTTCATCTTTACTTCAGTAAGTATAGCCAACATAGTGTTTTGAGCATTTTGTCACAAGGAATCGTTGCTTGAAGTGTTCTACTTGTTTCAAGCATCTCACATTCAAACATGTCTGTTATGTTACAATTTGTATAGTCTCAAAGTATTTGCAGCTACGCCTCGTGAAACTCAGAAACAGCCTTACATGTAAGTAATTTTGTCAAATACCATTGTCATTAAACAGTGCTATTATGTGATAATACTGTGTAATATTAAGTCAGAAATATAACTTGACAATACAGATACCTTTTCCCACACTATTCACCACCCAGGCAACCCAGGGTCCTGTGAGTCCTTTCCATCTGAGATACACCACCTCAATTAGACTATGATTTCATTGCTTGGTGAATAATGCAAAAGTACAGTGGTGGGAGAATGTATGTTAACCTTTTGGCTTTTACGCTTTTTGCTGTTTTGATTTGCAATATGATCTGCATTCAGTGAAAATACCAATGCTAAAATATCAGAATGCACCCATTCACACAACACAACTACAGCGTGACCTTTAAAGCCAGTATTCTTTAGACAAGTCTGGGACATATAAACATTTACACTTCAGTGAATATCTGTTGAAGTTTATTTCAACCAGTCGTACAAACATTATTGATACTGTATGGCAAAGCTGTCTATTTACTGTAATTAGCATGACAGGCATGGCCACAATGGATTCATTCAGCAAGTCACTGAGAAAGTGTGCAAAATGCATGTTAGTAATGCCACAAACATACTGCATATTCAGCTTTTAAATGAAAGTTTATGATAGATACAGGTGAGCATTAGTTAACCTCCTCTTCTCTTTGGGCCATGACGGTATATTTTAACATAGGGCCCATATAATTCAAATAGGGTTCAGAAAATATATAAAATATGTTTGATTTTAAATGTAATATACATGATAAGTATTCCAGAGGCACAAAATCAAGCAGCACCTTATGCCAACACTTAACTGTTGATTCTTTTTCACTAGCTCATTGCAATAAGATATTCTTCCTGGCAGCATGTATAACAATACAGTACAACTTTTTTTTAATTGCATATCTGGCAGAAAGACCAAGAATAAGAAAACTTTGGTCCATCTCTTGTTTCAGTCCCAGCATCTTTTCAAATTATGCTAATACATTAGACCAGCATGTCTGCAACTTATGACATGACCAAAGACAATGAGTTAGAGCACCAATTTCTGTTTTATATTTCAGGCACATTGGTGACAAAGTGGGATTAAAGTTATGTCTGCAGTCGGGGATGCATGCATTTTATGTAAATCTTAAACTGTACTGATTTGGCAGGATTACAAACTGAAATAGATTTAGCATAGGTCCATATCTCTTCCCACTCAGTATTATTAATTGTAACACAAAGTCCCCTCTCTCACCCCTCTCTGAGCTCCTGCAAAGCCATCAGCGGCATAGCTCCATAGACAAGAAGAATAGACATCCTCCTTACTGTCCCAAACAATTTCTTAAGGGGAGATGTGTCAGAATTCTTCATTAGGGTTGTGCTGTGCACTATATAATGTCTTATCTGTGAATAACAGAGGAAGTCCTGTCTGTGGATATGTATTTCTCAACCATCTGATCAAACAACACTATTGTATTACCAAGCAATTAAATATTTCAAGATGTAAATCAGCCATAATTACTCCACTGTCTAAAGCCAACATCAAGAAGTCCTGGTTGGAAATCAGGATTACTCAGTATAGGAGTGAACGCTGATGTCGCTTTTGACCTTCCCTCAATTCTCTGCATTAATCGTCAATTCGCCATGCCTTAATTGTGCTGAGTGTAACAGGATTGTCACAGCATGACCTAATAGTTTTAAAATTCTTAATAAACAGCAGAACACTCAATAGATATTTTCAATGGGCATTTTCAACATCCAACCACACAGAAGTCATCTAATTTAAAATCCAGTCATAAATATATTGCATAGGAGTACACAGCTAAGGCCCAACCTCTATTCTCTTTTGTACCCCTTCCCCTTCCCCTTGGCCCTACCCCTACCCCTACGCCTACCCCTTTGCCCATCTCAAACCGCCGTCTTTACTGTTTGTCAACATGGCAACCGAAGTGCAACTTGTTGCAGTAGCCTGTTTGCTCTTTTTATTTTCTTGCCTTTCTGCATAAATGCAAAGAAATAGAAGGAGTCGCAGATTTGTCTGACACATCGCAATAATGTTGGACAATTTTGTTGTATTAATAATTATTTTAATTAATTGGTAATTTATAATAATCACAATAATAATTAATAGTATTAATAATTAATTAATTATTAATTCATTAATGTTAATACTAATAATTAATGATTAATAATAGTAATGATTAATATTGTTAATTGATTAATCACTCATTGATTGGTTAATAATTAATTACTTAATTAGTAATTAAAATAAACACTTGAAATACGTATATCCGTCTGTGTGGAATGAATGCATACATAATACGAGTTTCACTTTTTGAATGGAATTACTGAAATAAATCAACTTTTTCATGATATTCTAATTATATGATCAGCACCTGTATGTATGTTAAGGGCTGCATCTAGTTCTGTTAGCCTTATATTTCTTTTTCAAATTCTTCCATTTTTTTGCATCCAGCCCTATTTTCTTTAGAAATTTCCTTGACAAATAATAACAGTCTATTAGGACGTCAGGTTATGTGTTACACATATACATGTGTGGGTATACATTTTCCAACTTACTCCCACTGGTGAAACTTCTCCTCATTTTCTGCCCAAAAGCTTATTAGGAGACGAGTGTGCTCAGGGCTCCCTGTTTGTTTACTTAATATATAACGAATATTCCTAAATAGCTAATCCCCACTGGCAACAACCTAAAGGGGAAAGAGTGCCTGCAGGTATTGAATTTAGACTCCCTAACAGCATGGCCTCTGATTTCTTCAAATTAATTTTGTATCCAGAAAATTTGCTGAATTCCTCAATACCGTCAAGTAATGCAAGTACTGATGTCTCTGGACATGAAATACGAGGTCTCTTAGATAATAAACCGACCCTTTTATTTTTTTTTTTAACTATATGGATTTGAATGACATGTGATTACACCAATCATGCTTGAACCCTCGTGCGCATGCGTGAGTTTTTTCACGCGTGTCGGTGATGTCATTTCCCTGTGGGCAGGCCTTGAGTGAGATGTGGTCCCGCCCTCTCGGCTGAATTCCTTTGTTTCACACGCTGCTCGAGACGGCGCGCGTTGCTTTATCAAAATGTTTTCTGGACCTGTGAGGAATATCCGAGTGGACACTATTCGAGAAATTAAGATGGTTTTCTGTGAAAAGTTTAACGGCTGATGAGAGATTATGGGGTGTTTCTGTCGGTGTAAGGACTTCCCACGGAGCGGGACATCCTGCAGCGCTTCCAGGCGCTGTCGTCGGCCTGTTTCGAGCTTAAAACATCCTAATTTAAGGCTTAATTCACCCAGGACATCGTGAGAGAACAGAGAAGATTCAGAAGAGGCCAGCATGAGGAATTTATGCGGACATTCCACTGTTTAAGGACATTTTTTTAATGAAAGACGTGCGCGCAAATTCGCCGAGTCGTTTCCGTGACGACTCGGCAAATCTGTGTGCGCCGCGACAGGAAAAACACCTCCGTGTTGAAAACCATTTGTAGAATTCAGGCGGCTTTTAATGGCTTTCAACAAGTGAGTAACTGAGAAATTGTTTAACAGCTTGGGCATGTTCCAACTTGCCCGTTAAGATTTCCAACGGAGGTGTTTTTCCTGCCGCGACCCCCTGCGGTCGGGTCCGGCCCGACATGCGACTCTGCCCGCACGTTCTTTCATTACAAAATGACCGTTAACAATGGAATGTCCGAATAAACTCCTCATGCCGACTTCTTCTGGCGTCAACAGAGCCTGAAATGTGGAAGTTTTCAACTTGAAATGGCGAGACGCTGCCGCCTCGAAGCGCAGATCGCCGTCAGGCGCCGTGGACCGTCCTTAAAGCGACACTACCAGACCAAAATCTCTCATCAGCCGTTAAAATTTTTACAGAAAACCAGCTGAATTTATTGAATGGTGTCCACTCAGTTGTGCCTTACAGTTTTGAAAAAATTTTTATCAAACAAAGCAACAGTCTCTGAGCCATTCCTAAACAATGAAAAAAATCGACGAGCGGGTGGACGACTCCTCACTCAAAGCCTGCCCACAGGCGAATGACGTAACCGACAGGCGTGAAAAAACTCTTGCATGCCCACGAGGGTTCAAGCATGTCTGATGTAATCACACGTGATTCAAATCCATATGGTTTTTGAAAAAATAATAAGGTCGGATACTTTTCTAATAGACCTCGTATAAATTAAAACATGATTTGCGTAAAGGCTTATCTAATGATGAACCTTATCTATCTGTAAACCCTGTATAGAGGGTGTTGTCCTTATAGCCTTTGCCAGTGGTTCAATAAGGGCCCCTTCACACATAGTATGAATAAGTACAACTCAGGGTGACTCACGGCGGATCAGCTCATATGAGCGAACCACAAAAACATTTGATTTGATTTGAGTTCATTCGGCATACAATTACAAATACAGTTACATAAAAATACGTAAAAAGTACTGCCGAGGATAACACAAGAAAGCTTCTAATATGGATGCTTATTTACACTGTGGTCCTCAAAAAAAAAAAAAAAAGGAAAACAGGCATGCACAGAAATAAAAGGGTCACCCTTAAGTATACAAATAGATATAATAACCAGCTGTAAACATCACAGAGATACACTTAATTGGAATACGAGCAGAAAAAAAATCTTATAAAGAATAGACATTGTACAGTAATGGAAAAGCTCAAAATAATAATAATAATAATAATAATAATAATAATAATACAAATTTTATAAAAAAAAAAAGGGAATTCTTGAGCAATAGCTCTAAGCAATTAACATACAGACCATGCAGCTAGTCTAGAAAAAACAATGACTAAAAAAGAAAAAAAACTTATGTAATGGTCATTAATAATATAAATAAATTCCTTGACTAGAACTTACAATACTGGTTAATAAGAACTGTTTAACTAGATGTTTAAACACATGCCTAGAAGCTGTTTCACAAACAGACAGAAGAAGTTATTCCATAATTTGATTCCAGTAAATGTAAATGATGATAAGCCAAAAGACTGTAATCTAGGGACATTAAAAGACAGATGACTAAACCTTGTTTCATAAGATTAAACATGCGGAATAAAATTAGATTTGAGGTGGTCTGGTGCCAGGTCATAAACAACTTTAAAAACATGATTCAGTTTAAGCTGATCTACCCTCTTTTCAACTGGCAGTATATTAACCTTTATGTTGCGTTTACACATACGGCGACAAGTCACGAATGCCACGAAGTACACATTCTTGGCCGCTGATCATGAATGTGATGATTCGGGACAGAGGCGTCAGGTGTCCTCAGGAACTGCTGCAACCTGTTACCACGCGTTACGATTAATGGCACATGTTGCTGGAGAATTATCAGGAACCATTACACACAGTCAAGAATAGGTTTTCGCATTGTTGCACACTGTTGCGCGCTATCGCACGTAACAGCGCATCAAGTTCTGTCACGTTGTGAATGAGGCGAATTGTCTCCACACACACGCCCATATTCATCCATCAGCTGCTGAACAATTCAGATCGCTCCAGTTTGCTCCACAGCAGAAGAACTTTGTGATTGCATGCTTAGTTGTGCTCTGTGCCACTCCATGGCACAGAGAGGAGGAGGAGACAGAGAGAATCAGATGTGTGGCACCATGCGGCTCTTGTCTTGCTCGTTTTCCCAAACATCAGGCACATGCAGCAGGTGGAACACCTGCAGGAGTGTGCCGAGGAGCATTGGAACAAAACATTTAACCGACTTGGCATCACTGTCCTTCTTCAGCATACTGCAGCAATGAAACTGAAGGCGGTGCAGAAGGGTTTAACTGTCCACACTGTCACGCTCTGTTAAGGATCACTACTCATCAAGACAGATCAACACATCAGTTGCAACCTCCATGACATGAGACAAAATGAGGGTGATGCGTGACATTCGTGGAAGATTTTTTGACAGCCAAAAACATGCTCCACGAAAATCACGAATAACACGCACCAACATGCACTATTAAGAAACCTATTCCAGATGTGTTAAGTCACATTAAGAATGTCAGGAATGTGCCAAAAATGATGCAAATATGACATTCGGAAAAAGGTCTTGCCTATGTGTAAATGCAGCATTACAAACTGGTCAACTCCAATGTGTGTCACTGCAGAGGCATTTAACAAGTATCTAATTGTGTTGTTCTGAACCACCTGAAGGGATAATTGGTCACATTTGGTGAGACCACTATACCATGAAGAACAAGAATAATCTAAGTGACATTGGATCAGTGACGATACTAAGAATTTTTTGGTTCTGAGGTTGAGGTCCTTCGTATTACGATACAAAAATTTTAATCAACAAGAACATTTAGCCACAATTTCTGACACAACTGCATTCCCAGATAAAGACTGGTCTAGACTTATGCCAACATACGTATGTAACCTGGTCTCTGGATTCAATGTCAGCACCGTTGCATCGTTCCTGTAACCTTTGGGCATCAGCTATTTTACGTTTCGAGCCAAATAATATTGACTCAGTTTTACCAAGATGGATTGACAGCTTCTTGTCAAGGAGTCAATCACATACAGACTCCAGCTCAACAGTGAGAGTTTGTTCAATACCAGGTACATTTTTACCAGTAGCTAAGAGTGCCGAGTCATCTGCATATAACAATAACTTGCAATTCATGGCTCCTGATATATCGTTCACATACAAAAGAAATAACAAAGGATCCAGGTTGGACCCCTGGGGAATGCCACATGATATGGGTTGCGGTGCTGACAGAGTACCTTGTATGTCAACCACTTGCTTCCTGTTCATAAGATAAGATTCAAACCATGCCACTGCATCCACTTGGAAACCAATGGCTTTCAGTTTGGTCATCAATATGGCATGGTCAGCGGTGTCAAAAGCCTTTTGCAGGTCTAGTAACACCATGCCAGTTAGATTATCCAGGTCTGACTGAAATCAGTCAAGTGGATCAGGCAGGTGTCAGTTGAATATGCAGACCGGAATCCTGACTGTAGTTTGTGAATCAAATTATTACGAGAAACATACTCGTTAACTTAATCTTTTCCCAAATTTAGGAAACGGAAGATAACACAGATACCGACCGGTAATTACTGACATTGAGCTGACGGGCAGGCGTGCACAATGCCGCTGCGACCGTTCATGTACGCAGGAACACAGTGCGAGTAACTGCGCAATGTGGTTACACATCACGCAGCTGTTGTGAAGAAAAATAAATACAAAATAAAAATACACATGCTGTGACAGTTTTGTGCAGGCAGGAACACAGTGCAAGCAGCTGCAAGGAGACTTTCAAGGCGTATGGCCAGAATTTTTGCCAAGATCTTACTGTCTACAATAAATGGGACTATAAGAAGTACAGAACTCTAGACAGTTCCCTTTTTTCAGAATAAGAATATTTGCTTCTCTCAAAATCCAGGGCAACTCATTATTTGAGAATGCATTATTGAACATGCTAAGCAAAGGGTCTTCCAAAAGGCTGGAGAACTCTTTGCAAAATTCACTATCAAACTTATCAGGCCCAGGGGCGTTTTCATTCTGCAGAGTTCTTATGCAAATAACCACCTCATCTCTGGAAATGGGGAACTTAAGAACATGTTTGTGTTCTGATGGTCTAGTGAGCAAGCTGAGCTGGGCAAAGAACTGATCCTTTAAAACAGAGACATCACTTGGCTGTTCAGAAATATAAAGATTATGATGAAATATCTTAAATGTGTCATTTATAAGTTTGGTATCAGATACAGTGCATCAGGAAAGTATTAACAGCACTTCATTTTGTTATGCTACAGCCTTATTCCAAAAATGGATTAAATTCTTTTTTTTTTTAACATTAAAACTCCACTCACAACACCCCATTATTTATTTATTTATTTTTGGGGTGAATTTATGACAACAACAAAAAAGTAAGAAATCACATTTAGATAAGTACTGTACATACGGAGAGGGGAGAACCTTCCAGAAGGACAACCATCTCTGCAGCAATCCACCAATCAGGCCTGTATAGTAGAGTGGCCAGACGGAAGCTGCTCCTTAGTAAAAGGCACATGACAGCCCACCTGGAGTTTGCCAAAAGGCACCTGAAGGAATCTCAGACCATGAGAAACAAAATTCTCTGGTCTGATGAGACAAAGATTGAACTCTTTGGTGTGAATGCCAGGCGTCATTGGAGGAAACCACACACCGCTCATTGCCTAGCCAATACCATCCCTACATTGAAGCATGGTGGTGGCACCATCATGCTGTGTGGATGTTTTTCAGTGACAGAAACTGGGAGACTCGTCAGGATTGAGGGAAAGATGAATGCAGCAATGTACAGAGCAGCCCAGTCTCACGTCTTTTTTTGTTTTATTTTTCCTGCTCCCGTGACAAAACAAGCCAAATTTTCATGACAGTGTTTTTTTTAACTCACTATTCCTAACCCTACTCCTACCCCCAACCCTAACCTTAACCATAACCTAATATTACTCTTTCCCACCACCCTAACCATAACCACCCGACCACCCTGTTTCACTTTTAATTTAGTGCAGCCATCACGGAATGAATTAGAATGAATTTGTGATGCAGTGACAAAAATGAGGCACTTTTCGTCACAATATCACAAACTATTAGATTAATGTATATTATGTGCTGCTGAATCACGACTTGCCGTGAGACCAGGTTGTACAGAGACATCCTGGATGAAAACCTGCTCCAGAGCACTCTTGAATCCAACTGGAGTGATGCTTCATTTTTCAGTAGGACAAAGGCCCTAAGCACACAGCCAATATATCAAAGGAGTGACTTCAGGACAACTCTGTGAATGTCCTTGACTGGCCCAGCCACAGCCCAGATCTGAATCTGATTGAAAATCTCTGGAGAGGTCTGAAAATGGCTGTGCAATGATGCTCCCCATCCAACCTGATGGAGATTGAGATGTGCTGCAAAGAGGAATGGGCAAAACTGCTCACAGTGTGTTTATATATATATATATATATATATATATATATATATATATATATATATATATATATATATATATATATATATATATATATATATATATACAGTGAGGAAAATAAGTATTTGAACACCCTGCGGTTTTGCAAGTTCTCCCACTTAGAAATCATGGAGGGGTCTGAAATTTTCATCTTAGGTGCATGTCCACTGTGAGAGACAGAATCCAAAAAAAAAAAAAATCCGGAAATCACAATGTAAGTAAGTCCCTTCGGCTGCTCCCTTGTTTGCACTCAGGGTCGTCACAGCAAATCCAGGGTGGATCTGCATGTTGAATTGGCACAAATTTTACGCTGGATGCCCTTCCTGACGCAACTCCACATTACATGGAGAAATGTGGTAGGGGTGGGATTTGAACCGGGAACCTTCGGCACTGAAACCAAGTGCATTAACCACTTGGCCACCACCCCTATGGAAATCACAATGATTTTTTAATAATTTATTTGTATGTTACTGCTGCAAATAAATATTTTAACACCTACCAACCAGCAAGAATTCTGGCTCACACAGACCTGTTCATTTTTCTTTAAGAAGCCCTCTTATTCTGCACTCTTTACCTGTATTAATTGCACCTGTTTGAACTTGTTACCTGTATAAAAGACACCTGCTCACACACTCAATCAATCACACTCCAACCTGTCCACCATAGCAAAGAGCTGTCTAAGGACACCAGGGACAAAACTGTAGACCTGCACAAGGCTGGGATGGACTACAGGACAACAGGCAAGCAGCTTGGTAGAAGACAACAACTGTTATAATTATTTATTAGAAAGTGGAAGAAACACAAGATGACTGTCAATCTCCCTCGGTCTGGGATTCCATGCAACATCTCACTTTGTGTGGTAAGGATGATTCTGAGAAAGCTCAAAACTACACAGGAGGACCTGGTCAATGACCTGAAGAGAGCTGGGACCACAGTCACAAAGATTATATTAGTAACACATGATGCTGTCATGGTTTAAAATCCTGCAGGGCAGCAAGGTCCCCCTGCTCAAGCCAGCACATGTCCAGGCCCATTTGAAGTTCACCAGTGACCATCTGGATGATCCAGAGGAGGTATGGGAGAAGGTCATGTGGTCAGATGAGACCAGAATAGAGCTTTTTGGAATCAACTCCACTTACCATGTTTAGAGGATGAGAACAACCCCAAGAAAACCATCCCAACTGTGAAGCATGGGGGTGGAAACATCATACTCTGGGGGTGCTCTTCTGCAAAGGGGACAGGACGACTGCACCGTATTGAAGGGAGGATGGATGGGGTCATGTATTGCGAGATTTTGGCAAACAACCTTGCGAGAACTTAAGAACTTGCAAAATTGCAGGGTGTTCAAATACTTATTTACCTCACTGTATATATATATATATATATATATATATATATATATATATAGCTCAGAGCAAGTTCTCCCACTTAGAAATCATGGAGGGGTCTGAAATTTTCATCTTAGGTGCATGTCCACTGTGAGAGACATAATCCAAAAAATAAAAAATCCGGAAATCACAATGTATGATTTTTTAAAATAATTTATTTGCATGTTACTGCTGCAGATAAGTATTTCAGCACCTGCCAATCAGCAAAAATTCTGGCCCTCAAAGACCTGTTAATCCACCTCTAAAAAGTCCACCTCCACTCCACTTATTTTTTCCAAATTAGAAGCACCTATTTGAGGTCGTTAGCTGCATAAAGACACCTGTCCACCCAACACAGTAAGACTCCAACTACTAACATGGCTAAGACCAAAGAGCTATCCAAAGACACCAGAGATAAAATTGTAGACCTCCACAAGGCTGGAAAGGGCTATGGGGCAATTGACAAGCAGCTTGGTGAAAAAAGATCAACTGTTGGAGCAATTATTAGAAAATGGAAGAAGCTAAACATGACTGTCAATCTCCCTCGGATTGGGGCTCCATGCAACATCCCACCTCGTGGCGTTTGCATTGATCCTAAGAAAGGTGAGGAATCAGCCCAGACCTGCATGGGAGGAGCTGGTCAATGACCCGAAGAGAGCTGGCACCACTGTTTCCAAGGTTACTGTAGGTGATACACTAAGACGTCATGGGTTAAAATCATGCATGGCACGGAAGGTTCCCCTGCTTAAATCAGCACACGTCCAGGCCCGTCTTAAGTTTGCCCATGACCATTTGGATGATCCAGAGGAGTCATGGGAGAAAGTTATGTGGTTAGATGTGACTAAAATAGAACTTTTTGGTCTTAATTCCACTCGCTGTGTTTGGAGGAAGAAGAATGCTGAGTACCATCCCAAAAACAACCTCCCTACTGTGAAACATGGGGGTGGAAGCATCATACTTTGGGGGTGTTTTTCTACACATGGGACAGGACGACTGCACCGTATTAAGGAGAGGATGACCGGGGCCATGTATTCCCTCAGTTAAAGCATTGAAGATGGGTCATGGATGGGTCTTCCAACATGACAATGACCCGAAGCACACAGCCAGGATAACCAAGGAGTGGGTCCATAAGAAGCAAATCAAGGTTCTGGAGTGGCCTAGCCAGTCTCCAGACCTAAACCCAATAGAAAATCTTTGGAGGGAGCTCAAACTCCGTGTTTCTCAGCGACAGTAACCTGGCTGATCTAGAGAAGATCTGTATGGAGGAATGGGCCAAAATCCCTGCTGCAGTGCGTGCAAACCTGGTGAAAAACTACAGGAAACGTTTGACCTCTGTAATTGCAAACAAAGGCTACTGTACCAAATATTAACATTGATTTTCACAGGTGTTGAAATACTCATTTGCAGCAGTAACATACAAATAAAATATTTAAAAAATCATTTATTGTGATTTCCTGATTTTTTTTTATTTTTTTAGATTATGTCTCTCACAGTGGACATGCTCCTAAGATGAAAATTTCAGACCCCACCATGATTTCTAAGTGGGAGAACTTGCAAAATCGCAGGGTGTTCAAATACTTATTTTTCTCACTGTATATACTGTATATATATATATATATATATATATATATATATATATATATATATATATATATATATATATATATATATATATATATACACACACACTTCTCTCCAGCGTTACAACAGCATGCCTGCAAAAATTTCACTGCGGTTGGGCTGTTATGCTGTTTCCAAAGGTGTGTAATGGGAATGATTATTTCTGTATATTGATTGTGGATGGGGTGGTTTTGATTTAAAAACAGTGCATCCACAATTGTATTCATCAACCTCTGCTATTTAAAGATGTCAGTCTCGACTCCTAGGACTGTCTGTTGTTGCGGGCAAGAAAAAAGAATCGTCCGCTGTTATAATTCACACAGCAGTTTTTTTTTTTCTTTCCCTCATAATGTGCCATTTCTGTGGGACAGCGCACAAAGGTTCTCTGGTGTGGACTGTGGGAGAACTTTTCCCATAGCTGTTTTCTCCTGCTGAACTCAGGAGAACTCAGGAGATCTTTTCCCCTGCTGCAGGAGAATGTTTTCCATAGCTGCCTTGCGTGCTGCCTTGCGTGCTGTGCAGTGAGCATTGCAGGGGAGACCAGGGCCATTATACCCTGGAAAATTTTTCAATTTATAACTCTCTGAAACACTACACACACTGTATTTTGAGGATCAAATTTTGTGAAGTAGTATTAATATGTTGCATAACTAGATAATCAGGTAACAGCTCAAAAATGGTTTTAATAACACTAACTCAAATCGATATCAGATAGGATCACATTGAATCAAACTGAAATAATCAATTCTGAATCTTAAAAATCATAATTGAATCGATTCTTGAAATTTTACATACATATCCCTAGTGTGAATACTTATGTACAAGTGATTTCTTAGTTTTTAATTATCATTTCAGAAATTAAATGAAAAAAACTTTTTTCATGTTGTCATTATGGGGTGTTGTGAATAGAATTTTGAGTGGAAAATTTAATTTACTCCATTGTGGAAAGATGCTGCAACATAAAATGTGGAAAAAGTTAGGCACTGTGAATAGTTTCTGGATGCACTGTATCTTGTATAGCACCCTGAACAATAACAAATTGGCCACGTTTGTCTTTAATACAGTTCAGCTTTTATTATGAATCTCCTTTATGTTCCACGTATGCACATAAACGTAACTTGATCACTTGCCATTTGCCTAATTTAACCCTCCATGCAGAGACAGCATGCTAAAAAAACATGAAGCCAAAAACACGACAACATAGACTCACTGAGCCAGAAAAAAAAAAAAAAATAGTAATGTGAACAAGAGCTATTTTACAAAAAAAAAAAAAAAAATTTGTGTGTATGGAAATAAAAACTGTTTGAAGGATTTCATTCTTTACTCACTTTCTAAAACACTCTATTATTTTGATCATAACTGTGTTCATGGATTTAGATATTTCTAAGTCTGCTAATATGGCTTTTTTTTTTTTTTTTATCGTGACATGTCCAAATGGCATTATCGTCTTTCCCTTGCACTTTCCTGGGCTCCCATCAGACAAACCTGGTTTTGTGCAACACAACAAGGAGGTTGTGGAAAGGAGAAGTGAAATAGAGTATTTGGAAGGAGGAGAATGGTGCTATTGTCTACAGCTGGTTACAGAGTACAGAATCTTGTTAACCTTTGGAATTTGGCATCGTCCCATCTTGGCAGAAACACAAGGGTTGGCACCTGCTTTGAAATGCCTGGATAAGAAGGAGTGTGCACAGCCTTGAGTTATGCACTAATATTTGTGTAAGCACATATGAAGATTTATCAAAAAAGACCATTTGGTAATATTTAAGCTTGAATAACATGAATGATTACTGGTCAGTGTATCACTGGTGTGAGGATGGGAAATGACAAGATTTTATTGACAATGCCATTATCGTTTATTTTTTTTTAATGGATTACCTCCGCCAACAAAGGCGGAGGAGGTTATGTTGTCGCCCCCTATTTTTTGTTTGGTTTCTGTTTGTTTGTCTGTGAACAGCCTGGAACCCACAATTTTTCAATTTTTCATATATCGTTATGAAATTTTTACTGAAAATTCATATACTGATAGTAAGAACTGCTTCAATTTTCAAAGTCATAGGTCAAAGGACAGAGTAAGGAAAAAGCTTGGAAAATTGGAAAAAAATCCCTATCTTTAACATTGAATGAACTTTCAAAAATTTGTAACTCTGTCAAGAAACATCAAATTTCTTTCATATGTAGAATGGTATTCTTTATCGACTGACAAAGTTTGATCCCAATTAATCTGATCCAGATTAGAGATTTTGTGGCCATTTAAAATTTAACATTGAAAACCCCATTTACTGTATATTTTACATTATATGTTAATCAAACATGCCCTGATCACTCTCCTATTTGAACGTGAGGTGCAGACTGTTACCTGACAAAGGTTGACGGACATTTGAATTTAATATTGAAAAGCCCATTTAATGTACATTTTGCATTATATCTTAATCAAACGTGCCTCAATCACTGTCATTTGTGACAATGAGGTGCAAACCGACACTCTTAATGAATAGACTAAGTTTGATCTCCAATTCCGCATCTAATCTATATTGCATATTTAGTGGATATTTGATTTGTTGTAACATTGAAAAGCCCTTTAGATCTATATTTTGTAGTATATTTTAGCTTATGAAAAGCCACTTCTAACAGGAACTTTGATGTTGAAATTTTTTTTGGAATTGGAATTGGAATTTGATGAAATTTTGTGGAGTGGTTGGAAATGACAAGTGGAACTTACATAATTTACTGTTATTACCTCCACCAAGGAGGTTATGTTTTCGGTCGTGTTTGTTTGTTTGTTTGTCTGTCTGTTTGTCAGCAGGATAACTCAAAAGGTTTTGAACAGATTTTGATGAAATTTTGTGGAGTGGTTGGAAATGACAAGTGGAACAAGTGATTAAATTTTAATGGTGATTCGGATCACGATCCGGATCCAGGAATCTTTTAAAGGATTCTTCCCCATTGCGGGATAGGGGTGTAACACAGTCAAATGTTCTATCAAACAACAAAGTTTGGTGATGATTGGATCCGGATTCCAGATCTGGTGATCCAGAATATGCAAAATATAGGGAAAATAGAAAATGTGTCAGTGTGAGGTGACACATGAAGCTAGAGATGCACAACTAACACCAAATTGTAGCTGAATCTGTACTGATTCAGTAAGGTGTCATCAGATTTGATGTAGCTTCAAATGTTATGGAGCCAGAGCCAGAAGAAAACCGCCATTACCGAAAAATTGTTTTTATACAATAACTTTTGAACTAAAAGTACAATAACTTTTGACATAAAAGTGATTCCAAGTTCTAGTGGTATGTTTTCATGGTCAAGGATGTCAATTATAAAGGAAAGAAAAGTGTATGTATCATAGTTTTGGTTGTAACACTGAATTATTGAATAGATCACTGTGCCAAGGAGGGAATCTCTTTAGGGTCAGTGACCCTATGGCCTTGTGTAGCACATGCAACACTTAAAAAATAGTTCTATTTCAGAATTTACTGTTATTTATTTAGAGAAGTGTTTCATAAATGTTAAAAAAATTCATATATTTGCAGTTTAGTTGAATAATAAATTGAATTTTGTCTCTTATTTGTTTTTGTCTATAAGCACATGCAATATCAATATCAGTGCTCAGATGACAGTAGCTTCTGGGAAAGGTGCAAGTTGCAATAAACTGATATCAAGCACTAAGGATACATGCTATCCAGTCACAGCAGATGAAACTTTTTTTACTACTGAGAAAACATCGTTAGACTTTTTTAGGTTCAATGATTCCACGGCGTGTAGATGTTATGGCGTCAGTGACCCGATGGCCTTGGCGGAGGTTTGCAATCTCGGAGTGCTTCTAGTTCTCAGTAAGGCGGTCAACGAGCTGCTGTGAAACCACTTTTTCCAGAATTTTAGAGCAAAATGATAGATTTGATAATGACCTATAATTTTTCAATACACCAGGGTCAAGATTAGATTAGCAGTATCACTGCTGCTCTTTTATTTTGAACAGTGTAGAATGCTCTTCTCGGTTCCTTTTCTTAAAAGTATAAGTTGTATCTATCTACTAACATGTCTGGTTGTTATACTACTGAGTAAAGGGACAAACCATTCTCTATGAACTTTGTAACTGGACTGTGATCCTTGCTCTCCCTTACTTCACTGTTTTTCCTTCCCTGTGCAGAAAGCATAAAAGGGTTTTTCTGGCTTGAAGCTGAGGGTCAAGTTGAGCCACTGGCTGTTGCCTCAGAGCTATCTGTAGCAACACTGTGTCATTATCTCTGATGGCTCAGGTAAATTCTTGGTGCATGTGCTGGCATTGCCACATTAACCACACACCATATCCATCTGTGTGGAAGTCCACAACTGAGTCCCCCTAAGTAGCTCCTTGTACGACACAGTCATTCCTGCAGTAACCAAGGACCCTCCAATTAGTATACCTTATCACGTCTATTTATGTATCATGCCCTGTATCATGGCTCGATGTATCTGTGTCAGCTGGACGAGGGCTGATACAAAATTCCAGGAATGGTTGGCCTTGTCAGATTAGTGTGCTCTCCGTGTGCCCTTCCACCTTGACAAGTAATCTAATGGTCTATTCTTTCATGGAGTTCATGGCTCAGTGAGTAAAATGTCATGCACTACACAGCAGAGAGATGCAAGAGATTTCATTGCATCTGTCAGCAATGTGGTGACACCCCTTCATTGTATCACTGAGTGATCCAAAACAACCTCCCAGTGCCATAATTGTTCACTGACCTAAAATAAGACATTTTCTAAACCATGGTTGCTCCATTGCAGTTTGAGTTTTGTTACTTTCACAGCACTGAGAAAACTCTCTTTTCCCCCCTTGGCTTCAGCCCAGCTTTGGGAAAATGACCTCACATAGCTCCCGGTAGAGTGCAATGATGGTATGTCTCAGAACTGCAGGTGTTCACACTGTTTCTGAGCAGGTTCTTGAGCATTCTGTCCATAAATGGCCAATTACCAGACAATCCACATACACAGGGGGCTTGCGTCAGAACGCTTGTTGTTTGAGCATATGTAAATTGGAACCTTACCAAGGGCACGTTATGGTCTGGCCAAAGGAACAACACTCTTGTGGAATTCATCTAGCAACAATGTGTCATGCTTAATAGGAACTTGACACATAATGTAACAGCTACAAGCCCACAATGGAACAAATGTCACTCCTCAGGGGATGTCACTTCTTTCAGAAGCTTTCAAAAATCTGTATAATTTAAAACAGTCTAAAACCTCATTTCTAAAATGATTTGCAATATTCTACTCAGTGGTATATAGTTGTGGCCATAAGTTTACATGCATTCACCATGGACATGAATATGTTGGCAACACTGGGCTCTCAATGATTTATTTGAATGATTGCACAACATATATTATTAATTGAAAAAATAAAATAAAAAAATATACAAATGACCATAATTCCTCAACGGATAATGTGATCTTTTAGTTAAATTCCTCAAATAAAAGCTAAAAGTCTACACTGCAAGCACATCATGGATATTTTATTCCAGCTCCACTGTGGTGTACAGAGGTATAATTACAAAAATGTTTTAATGTCCAACCACTTATGGACCTGAGTGTATGCAGTACACTAAAAATAAATTTTTTTCTCCTCTCAGGCAGAAGAATCTTGCCGGCAATTTGTCTGGCAGCAGAGTGCCTGGAGCGTTCTGTTAACATTCCCTTAATTAATACAGATGTTTAGACTGAAACTTGATTAAACAGGATGATGAGTAAACATTTTATTCCCGCTAGTGACGTCTACTTCAAATTACTCTTTCCATGACAACATAATATATCCAGTCAATGCATGCATGTGTCTAGCTGTCTTCTCTCGCACGCATTCCAAGACTACAACTGTGCATTAGTGTGTTTTCCTTCAACCATATGCAAACAAGTGCTACCTGTAATAAAAACAAAAACTCTAAAAACTCTAAAAACAATAGCTTTTTTCAAACTGTAAAACCACTCTGTGACTCAAGGAGCTACAGCCAGCAAAAATAATGATGCATCAACATGCATTTCTCCATCCTGTAAGTTCGTAAAACTAGTAAAGAAGAAGAAGAATAGGTTCAGTATTAATGTGAGTAGCCAGCAAAAGCAATTTACCCCTAAATCAAACAGTCAACCCTACTGAGGTCCTTAGTATAGGGCTCATTAATCACTGTCTTCAAAATCACTGTTGATTAATGATCTATTTATGGATCATCACTTAGATATGATTGGGTTATGTGAAACCTGGCTTAAACCTATAGCTGTCCTCCTCTTAAATGAGGCCTGCCCACCGGCATACACATTTAGTTACACCTGGGGGTGATGCTCTTATTTGTAAATGTAGGTTTAGGTCATTAGCTGTTGGGGGCCACAAATATTATCCGTTTGAACATCTGATTCTCCGCTCTGCCCACGATGCTACATATTGCCAAGGACACAAGTATAAAAATCAGATATATTACTGTGTCACTGTATATAGGCTCCCTGGCCCATACTCTGAATTCTTAGATTAATTTAGTGAGTTTATCTCTAACTTGTCAACTAGTGCAGATAACAATATGATTATTGGTGACTTCAACATTCAGATAAATAAGCCTTCTGATCACCTCTGCAAATCATTTATGGAAATTATGGATGTATTAGGATTCCAGCAATGCATACAGGATTCAACACACGAGTGTAGATACCTTGGATTTGGTTCCCCCACGTGGTATTGCTGTCACAAATATTGACATCATGCCTCTTGTGTCAGTGGTCTCTTACTAACCTATAAAATTATTCATGGACTAGCACCTCCTTACTTAGCTGACCTACTTAAACCCTACATTTTGCCCCAGGCTTTGCATTCCCATGTGCAGGACTACTTTGTGTCACTACAGTGAATAAAAAGTCTGTGGGTCACAGAGCTTTCTCTTATCATGCACCTGCTTTGTGGAATGATCTCCCCGCATCAATAAAACAGTCAGATTCTGTAGCGATTTTCAAGTCCGGATTTGCTAATCATGGTATTCTGTTTTTATTTATATTTTACACAACGTCCCAACTTCATTGGAATTTGGGTTGTATTTCTTCTGTTTTTCTTTTTGCTTAATGCTGACAAATTATACTGTATTTGTTGTCTTTCTGCTTCCTGATTCTGTATTTTTTTTATCACTGTTTGAGGTGCGGCTCCATCCAGAGATGGGAGTGGGTGTGGTTGTCTGCAGGACTTCCGTCCTATGCACCAGCATGGACTCCCAAAGTTTCCCAAAAATTCCTGTATATTCATATTGTCAGTTGGGTTGGTAGCATGGCCCAAGCAGAGGGTCACCCCTTTGAGTCTTTTCTGCTTGAGGTTTATTCCTCAAATCATAAGAGGGAGTTTTTCCTTACCAGTGTCACCTGTATGCTTGCTCTAGGGGTTGGTAAGGTTAGACCTTACTTGCGTGAAGCACCTTGAGACAACTTTATTGTGATTTGGTGCTATATAAATGAAATAAATTGAATTAATTTGAAATTGAATTATCAGCAGCTTATTTCCAGAAGGGCCCATGGCATTTGTCTCTTATTCCTCCCCACCACATCTGTTCAAGGTGCCTGTTGGGAGCTTGACTGCAATTGGAAAGCGAATCTAGATTGCTGGTAGCACAGTCCAACATCCAAACCATTACGCAACCACCTCCCTAAAACCAACATGGACTGAAAAATGCCAATATGTACAAAGGTTTCAGCTTGTATTTTATTAATACTGTACTATACATGGCTGTGTTCATATTAGAAAACATTTCATTGTAATAGCTGTCTAAAATTATTATTGTATTTGTTCTTCTCACTTAGGCTTTTTTTTCTGTCAGTACCTGAAAACAGTGTATATATTCAGAAAACAGTATAGACTGAGACAAATCATAACACAAGTTCTCTCTGAGAGCCATACATGAGTATGGTCTGGACCCTACCCATCCCATGAACAATCACATTGATGACAGTGTTATGTAAGAACTCCCTAAGTGTTTTTTTTTCTTTTTTGATTACTGGCAGAAACTTGAATCCGAGTGTACTCAGCGGTGATTTTCGGCTATAGACAATCAAACTAGACCAAACATAAGGTACAACACATGTATGACAGGAAATGCAATAGTAAAAGAAACAATTAAAATAAATAAATAAAAATCAATTTAAATTATTTCAATTTCAATTCATTTCATTTTATATAATGCCAAATCACAACAAAACTGCCTCAGTGCACTTCACACAACCAAGGTCCAGCATTCCTCATGCTGTTAGTGGGCCTGTTTCTGTCGCAATGTCCATTCCAAATGCAGACTGTACTGTGCGGCACCAGCTTCAGGCGTGGCATCTCACTGTCAGTCCGACACCCTGTCTTTAGTAGCCATCCTGCTATCCTTGCCTCGGACAGAGAGAAAAAGAGCAGAATCAGTCAGCTGGAAAAACTACACCTAAGGTTTTATTCATCAGCATTAAATCAACAGGAAAACAGAGAAAATACGAAATCAAAAATCATAACTAACTAATCATAACTAATTAATCATAACTAACTAATCATAACTAAACAACCATAAGTGGGTCATTACCTGCAGTGCTGGGATAATTGTCTTTATAATAGTGGATATCAGAACCTCAAATAACTTGTTGCATTAGTAAGTAAGTGTACTTTGCAATGCTAAAAACTCAAGAACCATAAAATTCTCAAAATCTAATTTTTATACATTGATACTGAAAGGTCAAAGCTCTGCCTGCTTAAAAAAACATGCATTTCTGACATTTACAAATGTCTTTATTTATTTATTTATTTACAGAATTTTGGCTTTCAAGTATTAATTGAACAGAAGCCCTGAAATGCTCACATTGCCTGGTTGATGGTGACAACAGCTGCTCAAATGTATGACAAGGTCTCGACTGGTTATTCATTTAAGAAGGTAACCTTTGGTGAAAACAAGAAGGGCTGACAGCAAAAATGAAGTTACAGTTGTGTCCCTTGCCCTTATGGGCAATTTACTTGTCAGTAAATATTTATATTATTTGCATTATATTCCAGATATTATATTCCAGATATTATATTCTATTATATTCCTAAATCATCACCGACTGTGGAAACTTCTCACTGGACACTAGCAACTTGGATTTTGTGCCCTCCACTCTTCCTCCAAACTCTGTGACCTTGATTTCCAAAAAAGAAAATAAATAAATAAATAAAAATTCGCTCTGACTGGATGGCACTAATCTTTTAACTTGCCAGAAACCCTTTTAGTTGTATCCAATTTCTTTTTTTACCACAGCACTGTTTAAAAGGAATGGCAGGTACCACACTGATTTGTTGATTTTTATCCAGACTACAACACACCCATAATTAATGAACACAGTAAATTGCAACCCTTTTCCACCCAAAGCCATGCTGTACAGCAGTATTTGTAGATCGGTACCAAGATGTGCTCCGACACACCCAAATCTTGTCTCAGCTCCTTTTTTCTGCTGTCAAGACAGGGCCCCAAATTGCCCTGATTTAACCAACGCAATCAGTCATAAAGCATGAAATGCCATAATGTGAAATAGGTGTCAAAAGTTATTTTGATTATAACACTCACAATCAGGACAGCAAAACATATGTAGTTGAATATTCAAGTTAAATAAAAACCAAAAAACATTCAATGCATCTTGACTATGTCTTAACAGGAACATAGTATTCTCGATAGCATTTATGACAACTCTGTTCCAAGTTATCACTTTTGATAGTCAACAGAGGACCTGACCCAAAGAGACTCAAACTCAACTCAAACACTTTATTCAGGACACAAAAATCGGTCCATAGCAGAAAAAAGACAGACACACACAACAGACAAAATAAACAAAATATATACAACAAAACAGTCAGAAATCCACAAAATAAAAGAGTTAAAATATTGTCATGGTGAACCTGAACTCATTGCAGAGCTCACTAATCTTGCAATTATGCTGTTGGATGACTCAGTCTACATATAGACGTATACATGAAATTCCTGAGTACAGCAGGACAGGTGGGTACACCAGCAGTAACAAACATCTGGCTTGGACTGCTCTATCATGACACTTTAAGCAGCAGTCTCATGCAATCATTATATGCCACATTAAGTTTCTGCATACTGCTTTTTCTGCAGCACCACCATAAGTAGGCAGTATACACTGGGGTGCAAAACATTTTAAGATACTCCCTAAAACTGCTCAGCTTCAGAATTTGTTGTTGTATTCACCATTTTTTTACTTTTGTACACGTTGAAGAAAACAGATACTGTTATAAATAAGTTACAATATTGGGCTTTACTTCAAGAATATATAAAACTGATTGCCTATTTCTGAAATTGCTATGTACATAGCAGTATGTTGACTTTCTCAGCACTCATCAAAAGATGCTATGCATTGGACCAGATTCCACATTTCAATCAAATGCTTTTGATCAAATAATTAAAATTAATTTCTTAGCAAATGTAAATAATAAACCTGTTGTCTAGTTATTAATTTATCAACATCATTTTTAAGGGTGGCTACTTGAGACAGTCTACAATATAAGTGTTTTACACTGTCATTGCATGTAGCGAAACATCATGATATATGATGTTGAATTAAATTGTTGCTGTGGGAAATATCCACCACATATTCTGTTTCACATGTTACTTAATAATTTTTTTTTTTTCATATTTGAACATTGTTCCAGACATCTGCCATCATGGGATGGAGAAACTACCTTGATTTTGTTGAAATGACCTCTACTAGTCTGACCATAGTGATGAAAACCCAAGCTTACTTAATTGTCACATACTGCAGGAGGCCACAGATTAGACCTAAAACGTGGGCTCCCAAGAACACTTCATTTGTAGTTCTAGTGAAGACCACAAGAACAAAAATTCAAATCGAAATGTGGGGCTCTGTAAGTCTATCCATATCTAAATCAACATTAGAACTCCATCATAATGTGCTGAGTGAGGAGTCAGAGTGTCTGGGTTTGTGATTATGCTGGATCAAGACTAAGATCTAGGTTTCATGGACTTGGCCATCAGAAGTGTATTTGTATGCGGTAAAAGTTTTGGACTTGCGCAGAGCGCTCTATGTTATAAAAAATCCTATGTCAACATCACAATTACAATCTGGCACAAAATATTTGGCAGTATAATCCAGGCTTTTGCACTATATGGAAGTGAAGTCTGGGGTCCACTGAATATGCAGGACTACTCAAAGTGGAACAAGCATCCACATGGTGTCCTACATGCCTAATTCTGCTCATCTACGTACATTGAAACTCCACTTGAAACACCCAATAATGCATGTAGGGAGAATTACGCTGTTACCTGTACACACTGGCTTTATCAATTCAAAAAAGATTCAAATTTTGGATGCATATAAACAACTGTTCCAAGAAAACACTCCAATCTGAGGCACTAAAGACTGAGGAGCTGAAACCTGTAAGAGTCCTCTGAACCAGTTGGTAGAGAACCTCAATAAGACAATAACAGAACTTCACAAACACCAAGGTCAGGACTGCTTTGCTTCCCAAACACCAATTAGAGTCAACAAAATCATCAGTCAAGCAAAAGAAGACTACTTGGAACACTGGACACTATGTCGTTCCTCCCCCCCCCCCCACACACACACACACACACACATACCCACACACCATGATCCAACTTTGTCATGATGTGGCTGAGGTGGCGAAGGTTTCAGTGGTGGCTGGTATGCGATTGCTGTCCAGTGCAGTGCGCATCTGGACGGCTGTCACAACTCACAGCTGGGGAACACATATCTTGCCATGAAAAACGTCTCCTCTCAACACACCACCACAATGCACATGTGTGATCGGGCTCTGATGACATGCTGACAATTTAAAACAAAGAAGATCACCTTGTATTTGTATTTGTTATGAAAATATGAATTTAATTATTGTGTTATTTTATTTATTTTTCCTCCCTCTCTCAGTTCTCTTTGTTTTAATATAACACGTCTTGTTCACTCTGTCAGTTTCAACTGACACGCAGTCGCTGGCTGGCTTCAGCTGACACACATCCCTCTGTCCAGAGTGCTATGAGCAAAAGCGATCACACATGGATGAGTTCATGCCTTTCCCCTTATTGTATGTATGTAGTTATTTATTTTTCCACTCTTCCTTTCTGTCATGTGGACTATAACTTATATGGTAGGCATGACATTAGCCTGGCCGGAGTGATGCAAAGGTGATCTTTTTTGTTTTTATTTTTTACCATGTCAGGAGAGCATGATGGCGCATGTGCATTGCGGTGGTGTGTTGAGTGGTGATGTTCTTCATTGCATGATACCTGTTCGCCAGCTGTGAGTTGCTCAGGACCGGTGGGCGTGTCGCCGGTGAGCCGATGCAGCAAACTGCTGTGTCATCGCTAGTCACAGCTGGAGAACACAAATTGTGCAATGAAGAACATCACCTCTCAACACACCACAAGATGCACATGTGTTGGCATGCACTCCTGACATAGGAAAAAATAAACACAAATATCTCCTTTGCCACGCGTTCAGCAGCACCTCCACGCACACTGGACACCATCAACCAGGCTGCCCCATGTGAAAATATACAACCTCAATTCCTATGAAGTTGGGACGTTGTGTAAAATGTAAATAAAAACAGAATACAATGATTTGCAAATCCTCTTCAACCTATATTCAACTGAATACACCACAAAGACAAAATATTAAACTTTATTGGTTTTGTACAAATATTTACTCATTTTGCCTGCAACACGTTTAAAAAAAAAAAAGCTGGGACATCACCTTTCTTTCTAACAACATTCAATAAGTGTTTGGGAACTGAGGACACTATTGTTGAAGCTTTGTTGGTGGACTTCTTTCGCATTCTTGCTTGCTTCAGTTGTTCAACAGTCTGGGGTCTCCGTTGTTGTATTTTGCACTTCATAATGTGCCACACATTTTCACACATGGAAAACAGGATGGATCCACAGTGAGGCCGGAAGCCGAAGCCTCACTGCGGCTGGACTGATGACCTTGAGGATCGTGAAGGGACCGATGTAACGATCCTGCAGTTTAGGGGAGTCCACTTGGAGGGGAATGTCCTTTGTCGACAACCACACCTCCTGCCCTGGCCGATACGCAGGGGCCGGGGTCCGCCGACGGTCTGCATGGGACTTTGCCCTCATCCGGGCCTTTAGCAAAGCAGAACGGGCGGCGCGCCACACCCGACGGCACTTCCGCAGGTGGGCCTGGACCGAGGGCACACCGACCTCTCCCTCAACCACCGGAAACAACGGGGGCTGGTACCCCAAACATACCTCAAAAGGGGAGAGGCCGGTGGCTGAAGACACCTGGCTGTTATGGGCATACTCGATCCAGGCCAAATGGGTACTCCAGGCCGCCGGGTGCGCGGCCGTCACGCAGCGCAGGGCCTGTTCCACCTCCTGATTGACCCGTTCTGCTTGCCCGTTGGTCTGAGGATGATACCCGGACGAGAGACTCACCGTGGCCCCCAGTTCCCGGCAGAAGCTCCTCCAGACTTGCGAGGAGAACTGGGGACCGCGGTCGGAGACGATGTCTGTTGGAATCCCATGCAGCCGGACGACGTGGTGGACCAGGAGGTCCGCTGTCTCCTGGGCAGTCGGGAGCTTCGGGAGGGCCACGAAGTGGGCCGCCTTGGAGAATCGGTCCACTATCGTGAGGATGGTGGTGTTGCCCTGGGACGGCGGGAGGCCCGTGACAAAATCCAGGCCGATGTGGGACCAGGGGCGATGAGGCACAGGCAGCGGCTGGAGCAGTCCCGATGCCCTGCGGTGGTCAGCCTTGCCCCTGGCGCAGGTGGTGCAGGCCTGGATATAATCCCGGACGTCGGCCTCCAGGGACGCCCACCAGAAGCGCTGCCGGACAACTGCCACGGTCCTACGCACCCCTGGATGACAGGAGAACTTGGAGCCATGACAGAAGTCCAGGACTGCAGCCCTGGCCTCTGGTGGGACGTAAAGTTTGTTCTTCGGCCCAGTTCCGGGATCCGGGCTCCGTGACAGGGCCTCCCGGACGGTTTTCTCTACGTCCCAGGTGAGGGTGGCCACGATAGCGGACTCTGGGATGATAGGTTCCGGTGGATCCGACAACTCCGTTTTGACTTCGTCTTCATGCACCCGGGACAAGGCATCCGATCTCTGGTTTTTGGTCCCGGGGCGGTAGGTGATCCGGAAGTCAAAACGGCCGAAGAACAGTGACCAGCGGGCTTGCCTGGGGTTCAGCCGCTTGGCGGTCCTGATATACTCCAGGTTCCGGTGGTCAGTGAAAACCATGAATGGCACGGACGTTCCCTCCAACAGATGTCTCCACTCTTCAAGAGTCTCTTTCACCGCAAGGAGTTCTCGATTGCCGACGTCATAGTTCCGTTCAGCCGGGGTCAACCTGCGTGAAAAGTAGGCACACGGGTGAAGTACCTTATCGGTCTCTCCGCTCTGGGACAGCACGGCTCCTATCCCTGAGTCAGAGGCGTCCACTTCAACCATGAACTGGCGGCTAGGGTCGGGCTGCACCAAAACTGGCGCAGTAGAGAACCGTCGTTTCAACTCCTTGAACGCGGCTTCGCACCGATCCGACCAGGTGAAGGGGACTTTTGGAGAGGTCAGGGCTGTCAGGGGGCTAACTACCTGACTGTAGCCCTTAATGAACCTCCTATAGAAATTAGCGAAGCCGAGGAACTGTTGCAGCTTCCTACGGCTTGTTGGTTGGGGCCAATCTCTCACCGCCGCAACCTTGGCCGGATCAGGGGCGACGGAGTTAGAGGAGATGATAAACCCCAGGAAGGACAAAGACGTGCGGTGAAACTCGCACTTCTCGCCCTTCACAAACAGTCGGTTCTCTAACAACCGCTGCAGGACCTGACGTACATGCTGGACATGGGTCTCAGGATCCGGAGAAAAGATGAGAATATCGTCCAGATATACGAAGACGAATCGGTGCAGGAAGTCCCGCAAGACGTCGTTAACCAAGGCTTGGAACGTCGCGGGGGTGTTGGTGAGGCCGAACGGCATGACCAGGTACTCAAAGTGACCTAATGGGGTGTTAAATGCCATCTTCCATTCGTCTCCCTTCCGGATCCGAACCAGGTGATACGCATTTCTAAGATCCAGCTTAGTAAAGATTTTGGCTCCATGCAGGGGGGTGAACACGGAATCTAACAATGGCAACGGGTATCGGTTGCGAACCGTAATCTCATTCAGCCCCCTGTAATCAATACATGGACGAAGTCCGCCATCTTTCTTGCCCACAAAAAAGAAACCTGCCCCATCGGGGAGGTGGAGTTCCGGATCAGCCCGGCAGCTAATGAGTCCCGGATGTAGGTCTCCATTGATTCGCGCTCAGGTCGTGAGAGGTTGTACAGCCTGCTGGACGGGAACTCAGCGCCTGGAACCAAATCAATGGCACAATCGTACAGACGGTGCAGGGGAAGGGTGAGTGCCAGATCCTTACTGAAGACGTCAGCAAGATCGTGGTACTCAACCGGCACTGCCGTCAGATTGGGAGGGACTTTGACCTCCTCCTTAGCCTGTGAACCGGGAGGAACCGAGGATCCTAAACACCCCCGATGGCAGGTTTCGCTCCACTGAACCACCACCCCAGACGGCCAATCAATCCGGGGATTGTGCTTCAACATCCATGGGATGCCCAAAATCACGCGGGAGGTAGAAGGAGTTACAAAAAACTCAATCTCCTCCCGGTGGTTTCCAGACACCACCAGAGTTACTGGTTGTGTCTTGTGTGTGAGTAAAGGGAGGAGGGTGCCATCTAGTGCCCGCACCTGCAACGGCGAAGGAAGCGCCACCAGAGGGAACCCTACCTCCCTTGCCCATCTGCTGTCTAGCAGATTCCCTTCTGACCCCGTGTCCACCAGTGCTCGGGCTTGAAGGGTTAAATCCCCGCTCAGGATTGTGACTGGGAGTCGTGTGGCAATTTGTGTGTGTCTCACTTGAATGTTTTGACCCCCCCCTTAGCCCAGTCTCTAAGGGCGAGTGTTGTCGTTTTGGCCGTTTGGGGCAGTTTCTCTGTGTGTGCTCAGTTGAGCTGCAGAGAAAACACTCTCCACGGATCAGCCTCCCCATTTTGGCCCTGTGCGTTTCCCTAACAACGTCAGCAGGGGGAGCTGTTGCCCCACAAAGCGCTGCGGCTGTGGAGCGTGGGGAGGGCGGCCCCTTTTCGAACCCGGAAGGGAGAGGGGCGGCGCGTATCCGGTCACGTCCTTCGCCTCGCTCCCGACGGCGTTCCTCCAACCGATTGTCTAACCGTATAACGAGATCGATATGCCCATCTAAATCCCGCGGTTCCTCCTTAGCTACCAGCTGCTCCTTCAGAACCAACGACAGTCCGTTTATGAAGGCGGCGCGGAGCGCAACGTTATTCCAGCCGGACCTCGCAGCCGCGATGCGGAAGTTGACTGCATAAGCGGCTGCGCTCTCGCGTCCCTGTCTCATTGACAGCAGCACGGTTGAAGCGGTCTCTCCTCTGTTAGGGTGATCGAACACTGTTCTGAACTCCCCACAACCCAGTGTATGCTGATAACAACCGTGAGTTCTGTTCCCAGAGCGCCGTAGCCCAGGCGCGTGCTTTACCCCGAGCAGAGCAATCACATAAGCTATTTTACTAGCATCTGACGCGTACATGACGGGACGTTGTGCGAAGACGAGCGAACACTGCATAAGAAAATCCGCGCACGTCTCCACACAACCTCCGTACGGCTCAGGAGGGCTTATGTATGTTTCAGGGGATGGTGGGAGGGGTTGTTGAACCACCACTGGAACATTTATATCCTGCACAGGGTCGGCAGGAGGACGAGCTGCAGCAGCGCCCTGAGCGCCTCCACCCTGCGGTTCAGGAGGATGTTTTGCTCAGTCATTTGATCCAACCGAGCCGTAAAGGCGGTGACAATGTGCTGCAGCTCACCAAACACGTCTCCTGCAGACGCCTGCGCTCCCTGCTCTCCCATTGGTCGTTCAACAGCCGGGTGACGCCCCTCGGAGTCCATGACGCTGGCCGAGATATCCTGTTGGGAAAGTGTAGGAACACGGACCCACAACAGGGGGCGCAAATGAACGGACAATGGAGGAAGTCAAATAACAACACTTTACTGTTGTGAATGAGCACACAAACACAGCAGATTACAATAATAGTCAATGAAGTCAATTCACAAAAATGTGTCGCGTGGGCAGGCTCGAAGATAAGAGACGTCTGTCCAAAGCAGAACCGGAACCACACGATTTCCTCCGCCACCGAACCCCGGGAATACTGGAGCCGCCAAGTCCCGAACTCCCAGGTGGCCACTGCCTCCGCTTGTCGGATCTGGTACTGCTGGCGAGGAACAAAAACAGTTAGATGTGGGTGCGTCTGCACCCAGCAACACGTATGGTGGAAAACCACCTCCACCTCTCGTCGGAAAAAAGGAAACAAAATATCTGCTATCCAACACACAAAGTAACAGGTATTCCTGTCAGGAAGATAACAAAGTCGGCTGAGTACGTTACCTCCTCGGTAGAGCGATATCTCGGTGAAGAGGTGGAGATGTCGTCTTGCTGATATACCACTGATGATCAGATGATTGGTGACAGCTGTCATAGGTGATAAGTGACAGCTGTCACCCCGGCTGCTCCTGTGAGGCGGCAGCGCCCTCTGGTGCCTGGAGCCCGCACTCCAGGCAGGGTGCCCTCTGGTGGTGGTGGGCCAGCAGTACCTCCTCTTCAGCGGCCCACACAACAGGTACTAACACACCCCATACCATCACAGATGCTGGCTTTTGAACTTTGCAATCTGGATGGCGTTTTCCTCTTTTTTCCAGGGGACACAACATCCATGATCTCCTAAAACAATTTGAAATGTGTACTCATCAGACCACAGCACACTTGTCCACTTTGCATCTGTCCATTTCAAATGAGCTCAGGCCCAGAGAAGGCGGCGACATTTCTGGATGTTGTTGGTGTATGGCTTTTGCTCTGCATGGTAGAGTTTTAATTTGCACTTATCGATGTAGCAACAAAATGTGTTAACTGACAATTGTTTTCTGAAGTGTTCCTGAGCCCACCCAGTAAGATCCTTTACACAATGATGTCAGTTTTTAATGCAGTGCAGCCTGTGGGATCGAAGGTCACAGGCATTCAGTGTTGGTTTTCGGCCTTGCCGCTTACATGTAGAAAGTTCTCCGAAGCAGCTCATTCCATGCTTCCCTACCCTCGGCCAAACTCCAGATATCTTTCAAATCACACAAACACACACACAATCACACACACACACACACACACACATACTCATCTTCAACCTCTTATTCAAGATCAGGTCACAGGTCATGGGGGGCTGGATCCTATCCTGACAGTCATGGGGTGTGAGGTGGGGTAAACCCTGTCGCAGGGCTACATATAGACAAACAAATGCATTCACACCCACTCATACACCTACAGACAATTTAAAGTTTCTAATCCACCTAACCTGCATGTCTTTGGATGTGGGTGGAAGCTGAAGCACCCCGAAAGAATCCCTGCAAACACGGGGAGAACATGCAAACTCCTCACAGAAAGGCCACTGATGGAAATGGACTATATGACCTGCTCTCTGTGAGGCAACAGTGGTAATCTCTAAGCCTCCATGCTGACCCTTTTATAAATCACATTATTATTGTCATTATTATCAGTTATTTTTTAGTATTTTCAGTTTTTGTTATAATTCAAGTCTACTGGACACCTGTTGCTTTGACTGGCATAACTGACAATGGACGGGTGTCAGTCTTCCAACCACCTGATTGAAAGTATTTCTGCAGTCCAGCTGGTTATCTTTTTTCTGTCTGTACAATTCTTCATTTATATTCTATAAATAACTCTACTACATCATAAGTGAGGGAAAATAAATACCAGCTAGTTTCTGGTTTGAAGGTGATGACAGCTGTGGTTTTCAACGTGCCTGAAATTCGATTTCACAAGGGAACATTTTTCTGGAGCTCTTGTTTATTTGACATTCAAAGCCTGACCAATACTTCCCTTTCTGGTAAATGGATCAAAGTGATTCTGAATTGTCGTTTCAGGGTGTTTAAATACACACCCAAACATTGTGTACTTCAGCAGTGTCATTGTTGCCAGCTAGGGATGCCTTGATAGAGAAATAAGTGGAAAACTTGATGAAAATAGTTTTGTGGTTTATTTGCTTATTACGTGTCGATAAACATGTCACGTGCTTTTTGAGTTTTCTGGAAACATGTTTGAGTTTGTTAATGTACCTTGCTGTGCAGTTGCCTAATATAGAATAATGAAGACAAGGAATTTTTCATTTCAGTGGTTTTTTCCATTACGTAAGCTCATCCACAGTTTGTTACTTGGACCTCTTTATTTAACTAGAGAGAAAAATTGCTTATTGTCCAACAGGCACAGCATTAGACTGTAGAATCAACGATTTAGAGAGAAAATGGAAAGTATCACAAGCAGATCCATGCATAAAATGTGCCTGAATTAGGAATGCGCTCACAATATGAACTCTCAGCAAAACAAAATCCACATTTACTTCATTGCACTGAAACAAAATGTTTGCTCTACAAGCTTGCATGTGATGTTCTGCAAACCTGACAAAGCCAGCCAAAGACACATCATGTAAACACAATGACAGTGTCCTGCACTTCCAAAGAAAGATTGTTGTTCCAGTGTGGACAGATTCTTGGCTCACTCACGTTGCATGACTGATTGGATAATAGATCAACACTGGGTGCTGTCAAGTTGTAGGAGTATTCCATTATGTTCTGCTGCAGTGCAGATGTAAATATGAGCTGAGTCATCTGAATTTGCCAAATACTTTTGTTTCTTGGTTCCAGTAAAGTTTGACATAAATGGTGTGGGAGCTGTTCTACACTGCAAAAAATAAATAAAAAATAAATAAATAAAAAAAATAAAATAAAAATGTCCCTCTCAAAATGAGCCAAATAATCTGAAATCTAGCTAAATTGTCTTGTATTAAGTAAAAAATAAATAAATAAATAAATAAATAAAATTTGCCAGTGAATTAAGAAAAATGTACTTGGTTAGAATTCTCAAAACCTTCAAAATGTCTTGCCACTGAATAATCAGAATGTATCTTAAAACTAAACAGAATCATTATTTTAACATTAGCTTCTGTCTTAAAATAAGGAAAACAATCACTTTTCCTTTGCTTGGATCATTTGAAATCCATTTCCTTTCCTTGTTACATTAGCTGGAAAAAACTTAAGAAAACATGAGATACATTTTCCCAAAATAAGACATTTTTTTCTTATGTAAAAAAAAAATGCTTGACAAGGTTATTTTTCTATTTAGACAAATAAATAAATAAATAAATTTAGTCCAGTTTTCTTTAAACAAGTCTTTTTTTTTTACTTTCTTAGATATCAGTTGTTGCAATGTAGGTGAGGGTGATGTAATATGAGCAAAGTTTATCATTTTATACATTTTTTTGGGATGCATCTATCTATCTATGTTGGGAAAGTGTAGTGACACGGACCCACAACAGGGGGCGCAAATGAACGGTCAATAGATGAGCCAAAATATAACAATTTAGGTTGTGAATGTGCACAACGAACATACAGACAATCTCAGAATATCATAACAGTCAATACACAAAGGTGACGTGTGGGCAGGCTCGAGGATAGAAGACGTCTGTCCTGAGGAGAGCCGGAACCACACGATTTCCGCCGCCCCAGAACCTGGTGAATACTGGAGCCGCCAAGTCCCGAATTCCCAGGTGATCACCGTCCCCGACTGTTGGATCTGGTACTGCTGGCGAAGAACAAAGACAGTCAAGTGTGGGTGTGTGTACACCCAGTAACAACAACGGTGGGAATGCCACCTCCACCTCTCACTCAATAACTTGCAGAGTACTGAAGATTCCTCAGGGAAAAGAGTGCCTTCTAGCGCTCTCTCAGCTTCCACTGACAGCGGTACCGGTACTCCTGCAAACACTCACAATATACAAACAATATTGCAAAACGGCTGAGGATATTACCTCCAATGAAGTATGATATCTCGGCAACGAGGTGGAGATGACGTCTGGTCTTTATGGAGTGAGATGATGTTGAGTAGATGGGTGACAGCTGTCAAGAGGTAATGAGCGACAGCTGTCACCCCCGGCTGTGTCCATGGCGGCAGCGCCCTCTCGTGCCTGAAGCCCGCACTTCAGGCAGGGCGCTCACTGGTGGTGGGCCAGCAGTACCTCCTCTTCTGGCGGCCCACACACAACAGGACCCCCCCCCTCAATGGGCGCCTCCTGGCGCCCAACCCGGCTTGTTGGGGTGTCGACGGTAGAAGTCGGCCAGGAGGGCCGGATCCAGGATGAAGCTCCTCTTCACCCAGGAGCGTTCTTCGGGTCCATACCCCTCCCAGTCCACCAAGTACTGGAACCCCCGACCCATCCGATGGACGTCCAGGAGCCGGCGCACCGTCCAAGCCGGCCCCCCGTCGATGATCCGAGCAGGAGGGGGCGCCGGTCCGGGAGCACAGAGGGGTGAGGTGTGATGAGGTTTGATACGTGACACGTGGAAAACCGGATGGATCCGCAGTGAAGACCGGGAGTTGGAGCTTCACCGCGGCAGGACTGAGGACTTTGAGGATCTTGAAGGGGCCAATGTACCTGTCCTGAAGTTTCGGGGAGTCCACCTGGAGGGGGATGTCCTTCGTGGAAAGCCACACCTCCTGCCCGGGCTGGTAAGCAGGGGCCGGGGATCGCCGGCGGTCTGCATGGGTCTTCGCCCTCGTCCGGGCCTTCAACAAGGCAGAGCAGGCGGAGCGCCACACCCGACGGCACCTCCGCAGGTGGGCCTGGACCGAGGGCACACCGACCTCTCCCTCCACCACGGGAAACAACGGGGGCTGATATCCCAAACACACCTCAAATGGGGAGAGGCCGGTGGCCGAAGACACCTGGCTGTTATGCGCATACTCGATCCAGGCCAGATGGTTACTCCAGGCCGTCGGGTGCACGGATGTGACGCAGCGGAGGGTCTGTTCCAGTTCCTGGTTGACCCGCTCTGCCTGTCCGTTCGTCTGTGGATGGTACCCGGACGAGAGGCTCACGGTGGCCCCCCAGTTCCCTGCAGAAGCTCCTCCAGACGTGTGAGGAGAACTGGGGACCACGATCTGAGACGATGTCGGAGGGTATCCCATGCAGACGGACAACGTGGTGGACCAGGAGGTCTGCTGTCTCCTGGGCTGTTGGGAGCTTCGGGAGGGCCACGAAGTGGGCCACCTTGGAGAAACGGTCCACTATCGTGAAGATGGTGGTGTTGCCCTGGGACGGCGGGAGGCCCGTGACGAAATCCAGGCCGATGTGGGACCAGGGGCGATGAGGCACCGGCAGCGGCTGGAGGAGTCCTTGGGCCTTCGTGTGTACTGCCTTGCCCCTGGCACAGGTGGTGCAGGCCTGGATATATTCCCGGACGTCTGCCTCCATAGACGCCCACCAGAAGCGCTGCCGGACAACTGCCACGGTCCTTCGCACCCCTGGATGACAGGAGAGCTTGGAACCGTGACAGAAGTCCAAGACTGCAGCTCTGGCTTCTGGTGGGACATACAGACGGTTCTTCGGACCTGTTCCTGGGTCCGGGCTCCGTGCCAGGGCCTCCCGGATGGTCTTCTCCACGTCCCAGGTGAGGGTGGCCACGATAGTGGACTCAGGCAGGATGGGCTCCGGTGGATCCGACAGTGCAGTTTTGACCTCCTCTTCGTGTACCCGGGACAAGGCATCCGACCTCTGGTTCTTGGTCCCGGGGCGATAGGTGATCCGGAAGTCAAAACGCCAGAAGAACAGTGACCAGCGGGCTTGCCTGGGGTTCAGCCGCTTGGCGGTCCTGATATACTCCAGGTTCCGATGGTCAGTGAAAACCGTGAACGGCACAGACGCTCCCTCCAACAGGTGTCTCCACTCCTCAAGAGCCTCTTTCACCGCAAGGAGTTCTCGATTGCCGACGTCATAGTTCCGTTCAGCCGGGGTCAACCTGCGTGAAAAGTAGGCACACAGGTGAAGAACCTTATCGGTCTCTCCACTCTGGGACAGCACGGCTCCTATCCCTGAGTCAGAGGCGTCCACTTCAACCATGAACTGGCGGCTAGGGTCGGGCTGCACCAAAACTGGCGCAGTAGAGAACCGTCGTTTCAACTCCTTGAACGCGGCTTCGCACCGATCCGACCAGGTGAAGGGGACTTTTGGAGAGGTCAGGGCTGTCAGGGGGCTAACTACCTGACTGTAGCCCTTAATGAACCTCCTATAGAAATTAGTGAAACCGAGGAACTGTTGCAGCTTCCTACGGCTTGTTGGTTGGGGCCAATCTCTCACCGCCGCAACCTTGGCCGGATCAGGGGCGACGGAGTTGGAGGAGATTATAAACCCCAGGAAGGACAAAGACGTGCGGTGAAACTCGCACTTCTCGCCCTTCACAAACAGTCGGTTCTCTAACAACCGCTGCAGGACCTGACGTACATGCTGGACATGGGTCTCAGGATCCGGAGAAAAGATGAGAATATCATCCAGATATACGAAGACGAATCGGTGCAGGAAGTCCTGCAAGACGTCGTTAACCAAGGCTTGGAACGTCGCGGGGGCGTTGGTGAGGCCGAACGGCATGACCAGGTACTCAAAGTGACCTAACGGGGTGTTAAATGCCGTCTTCCATTCGTCTCCCTTCCGGATCCGAACCAGGTGATACGCATTTCTAAGATCCAGCTTAGTAAAGATTTTGGCTCCATGCAGGGGGGTGAACACGGAATCTAACAATGGCAACGGGTATCGGTTGCGAACCGTAATCTCATTCAGCCCCCTGTAATCAATACATGGACGAAGTCCGCCATCTTTCTTGCCCACAAAAAAGAAACCTGCCCCCATCGGGGAGGTGGAGTTCCGGATCAGCCCGGCAGCTAATGAGTCCCGGATGTAGGTCTCCATTGATTCGCGCTCAGGTCGTGAGAGGTTGTACAGCCCGCTGGATGGGAACTCAGCGCCTGGAACCAAATCAATGGCACAATCGTACGGACGGTGCGGGGGAAGGGTGAGTGCCAGATCCTTGCTGAAGACGTCAGAAAGATTGTGGTACTCAACCGGCACTGCCGTCAGATTGGGAGGGACTTTGACCTCCTCCTTAGCCTGTGAACCGGGAGGAACCGAGGATCCTAAACACCCCCGATGGCAGGTTTCGCTCCACTGAACCACCACCCCAGACGGCCAATCAATCCGGGGATTGTGCTTCAACATCCATGGGATGCCCAAAATCACGCGGGAGGTAGAAGGAGTTACAAAAAAACTCAATCTCCTCCCGATGGTTTCCAGACACCACCAGAGTTACTGGTTGTGTCTTGTGTGTGAGTAAAGGGAGGAGGGTGCCATCTAGTGCCCGCACCTGCAATGGCGAAGGAAGCGCCACCAGAGGGAGCCCTACCTCCCTTGCCCATCTGCTGTCTAGCAGATTCCCTTCTGACCCCGTGTCCACCAGTGCTCGGGCTTGAAGGGTTAAATCCCCGCTCAGGATTGTGACTTGGAGTCGTTGGTGGCAATTTGTGTGTGTCTCACTTGAATGTTTTGACCCCCCCTTAGCCCAGTCTCTAAGGGCGAGTGTTGTCGTTTTGGCTGTTTGGGGCAGTTTCTCTGTGTGTGCTCAGTTGAGCTGCAGAGAAAACACTCTCCACGGATCAGCCTCCCCATTTTGGCCCTGTGCGTTTCCCTAACAACGTCAGCAGGGGGAGCTGTTGTCCCACAAAGCGCTGCAGCTGTGGAGCGTGGGGAGGGCGGCCCCTTTTCGAACCCGGAAGGGAGAGGGGCGGAGCGTATCCGGTCACGTCCTTCGCGTCGCTCCCGACGGCGTTCCTCCAAACGATTGTCTAACCGTATAACGAGATCGATAAGCCCATCTAAATCCCGCGGTTCCTCCTTAGCTACCAGCTGCTCCTTCAGAACCAACGACAGTCCGTTTATGAAGGCGGCGCGGAGCGCAACGTTATTCCAGCCGGACCTCGCAGCCGCGATGCGGAAGTTGACTGCATAAGCGGCTGCGCTCTCACGTCCCTGTCTCATTGACAGCAGCACTGTTGAAGCGGTCTCTCCTCTGTTAGGGTGATCAAACACTGTTCTGAACTCCCCCACAAACCCAGTGTATGCTGATAACAACCGTGAGTTCTGTTCCCAGAGCGCCGTAGCCCAGGCGCGTGCTTTACCCCGAAGCAGAGCAATCACATAAGCTATTTTACTAGCATCTGACGCGTACATGACGGGACGTTGTGCGAAGACGAGCGAACACTGCATAAGAAAGTCCACGCACGTCTCCACACAACCTCCGTACGGCTCAGGAGGGCTTATGTATGCTTCAGGGGATGGTGGGAGGGGTTGTTGAACCACCACTGGAACATTTATATCCTGCACAGGGTCGACAGGAGGATGAGCTGCAGCAGCGCCCTGAGCGCTCGCCGCCATCTGTGCGGAGAGAGCCTCCACCCTGCGGTTCAGGAGGATGTTTTGCTCAGTCATTTGATCCAACTGAGCCGTAAAGGCGGTGAGAATGTGCTGCAGCTCACCAATCACATCTCCTGCAGACGCCTGCGCTCCCTGCTCTCCCATTGGTCGTTCAACAGTCGGGTGACGCCCCTCGGAGTCCATGACGCTGGCCGAGATATCCTGTTGGGAAAGTGTAGTGACACAGACCCACAACAGGGGGCGCAAATGAACGGTCAATAGATGAGCCAAAATATAACAATTTAATGTTGTGAATGTGCACAACGAACATACAGACAATCTCAGAATATCATAACAGTCAATAAACAAAGGTGACGTGTGGGCAGGCTCGAGCATAGAAGACGTCTGTCCTGAGGAGAGCCGGAACCACACGATTTCCGCCGCCCCAGAACCTGGTGAATACTGGAGCCGCCAAGTCCCGAATTCCCAGGTGATCACCGTCCCCGACTGTCGGATCTGGTACTGCTGGTGAAGAACAAAGACAGTCAAGTGTGGGTGTGTGTACACCCAGTAACAACAACGGTGGGAATGCCACCTCCACCTCTCACTCAATAACTTGCAGAATACTGAAGATTCCTCGGGGAAAAGAGTGCCTTCTAGCGCTCTCTCAGCTTCCACTGACAGCGGTACCGGTACTCCTGCAAACACTCACAATATACAAACAATATTGCAAAACGGCTGAGGATATTACCTCCAATGAAGTATGATATCTCGGCAACGAGGTGGAGATGACGTCTGGTCTTTATGGAGTGAGATGATGTTGAGTAGATGGGTGACAGCTGTCAAGAGGTAATGAGCGACAGCTGTCACCCCCGGCTGTGTCCATGGCGGCAGCGCCCTCTCGTGCCTGAAGCCCGCACTTCAGGCAGGGCGCCCACTGGTGGTGGGCCAGCAGTACCTCCTCTTCTGGCGGCCCACACACAACTATCTATCTATCTATCTATCTATCTATCTATCTATCTATCTATCTATCTATCTATCTATCTATCTATCTATCTATCTGTCTGTCTGTCTGTCTGTCTGTCTGTCTGTCTGTCTGTCTGTCTGTCTGTCTGTCTATCTATCTATCTATCTATCTATCTATCTATCTAAATACACTATCAGGATGGAGTCACCTCGCCACTTCAACTAGGAAAAGGGGGGCCTCCTCCTGGAGCCAGGCCTGGGGGAGGCTGTAGGTGAGTGCCTCGTAGATGGGTAATTCAATTGTGGGAGTTGGCCATACACAGCATGGAAAACCAGCATGGTGTCTCATTCATGGGAGCTCACCACCCACAAGGAGATCGTAAAGGGTCAGGCATTTTGTTCTAAAGGGCAGTGGACAGGGGCAATTGCCGACACAGACTGACACTTGGTTATGGTACTGCTACTACCGGCAGAGGTGGGAGCAAGTCACCGTCAAGTCATTAGCAAGTCAGCAATCTGCAAGTCCCAAGTCAAGTCACAAGTCATGCAAACAATTGGTGATCATTATGACTTGTGACTTGACTTGGGACTTGCAGATTCATGACTTGAGAGTGACTTGATGGTGACTTACTCCCACCTCTGCTGTCTGGTTCATTCCAAGAATAAATAAGACTGTAGAATGCTGACTTGATATACTGTATTTCATGAAGACTGTGCCAATAAAACAATTTTGATTTCATAGGTAGTTCCATGCTACCAGCTTTGCAGTTTTGCGACAATGAACTGGGCAGTTATACCACATTGAGTCAATCAGCATGTGCACCCTTTGCCTTACCACAGTGAACCTCAGTTAAGATAGTGCTATAGGAATCACAGTTATTTCACATGAATGAGGAATTCCCATTAAGTGTGGGTCATAAATGGGTCACCAGCTGTTGCTATGACCAATTGGATGGTTTAGTGAGGCCCATGGATCCTGCGTGATTGGACACAGTCCTAGCATAGGACACAGAAAATCAAACTCAACTACGTATGTTGAGAAAGTTTTCAGCACACATATCTGTGCAGTGATTATCCTTTTATGGCACCTTAACAAACATTTTGAGTTTTAATCTAGTGTAATCTGTGTCATTTGTATGGTTGATGGGTTTATTCTGAGTCCATTTTTTTTCTTCCTTGCAGTCCATATCTTCCTTCCTTTCAATATATATCAATCAATCAATCAATTTTTTTATATAGCGCCAAATCACAACAAACAGTTGCCCCAAGGCGCTTTATATTGTAAGGCAAGGCCATACAATAATTATGTAAAACCCCAACGGTCAAAACAACCCCCTGTGAGCAAGCACTTGGCTACAGTGGGAAGGAATATATAATGCAATAAGATATATTTGTCAGTATGTATGTTTGTTTGTTTGTAATCATTGCATTTTTCACCTTTAACTCGCTATGCAGCACACAGTTTACATCGCAGACTGTTGTGACTTCACATATAGCAGCCCTAGTAAGGTACCTTTCAGTACCCTAAGGATCAAGGTCAAAGGTCAAAGTCACAGGAAGGTCAAACACTTAATTCAAGTAAACAACTTTCCTGGTCACAATTTTTGAAATGTTGCCTCCAAATTTGGCATGCATAGCAACCCAGTCTCACTTTATTTTTTCGTGCTCCCGTAACGAAATGAGTAAAATTTTTATGACAGGTTTTTTTAAACTCACTATTACTAACCCTACTCCTACCCCCCCAATCCTAACCTTAACCATAACCTAACGCTACTCCTTCCCCTCACCCTAACCATAACAACCCCCAACCACCCGCTTCACTTTTAATTTTGTGCAGCCATCACGGAATGAATTAGAATGAATTTGTTCTGCCGTGATGAAAATGAGGCACTTTTTGTCCCAGTATCACAAACCAATAGATTAATGTATATTTCGAGCTGCTGGATCAAGTCTTGCGGTGAGACCAGGTTGTGCATAGTGACAGGCCTTTCTTATAAGCCATTACCTGGAATAAGTGACTGACCTGCAGAATTGCTTGTGGTCAAATGTCACCTAAATTAGGTCAAACTTCAGATTACAGTAAAACATGTCATGTGGTACACCAAATTAATCATATTTTATTATTACATTAATACTAGCCAGGGCTGTATATAGGAATGTGAAAGGGGGGGGGTTCAAATCCTTGAGTTGGGTGTCCAGTGGGTCGCAGGGCCCCCCGTGGGGTCGAGGGGCAATGCCCTTGTGGGGGACTCAGGGGGGCGAAGCCCCCCGAAGCAGAAGCTTTTGGAGGATTTCAAGGGGTAAAAAGCTACATAAATTTCATTGAAACCCAAAATGTATCATTTTAGGAAATACATTTTTATATACAAATAGTCCTTACTTGGGATTGGATCAGTTGCCATAAGAACCACCCAGGAAGAACCAAGATAACATTAATGCAAACTTTATACCTGCCTGTCGGTTGCGAATGACGCAACCGACAGGCATGAAAAAACTCACGCATGCGCACGAAGGTTCAAGCTTGGCTGATGCAAGAGCACATGATTCAAATCCATATAGTTTTTGCAAAAATAAAAAGGTCGGATAGTTTTCTAACAGACCTCGTATTTAGCGGTATTAATATTCGCGTTTACATTATGAATATGTACGTATATGTACGTTATGTATTAAAATAGCAGTATTTAATTTGGCGACCTTGTTTAACTCGCAAAATTCACATAATAAATCCCACGCGAATATTTGCACCTTTACAGTATTTGCAACAGGAAGGAGAAGCTCCCTTTATTTCTCAGCTTATACATACAAACATGTTTTTACAAACCAGACAAGTGTAATTGTGTGTCTACATGGGTATTTACAAGCCTACTAATCTGTTTGATATCAGAGGAGGATAGGGACCAGGGAGCAAAAATTCTCAACCGCCATGGGAAAAGTTTATCTAGCAGTTTCCCCCTTTCATCACTTAAGGGATTACTCTGGCAGAGGAAACTGAATCTTGAGGATGTGTGATAAAAGCTGTGTAACAGTTAGTGCTTGTTGCTTATTATCAATGAAAAGAAAATACATAACGTTGACATCCAGATCAGAAAAAAATCAGCAGAATTCTCGGGGGGGGGGGTTCGGTTGAACCCCCTGAACCCCCTCTATATACGGGCATGCTAGCACAATATAGGTAAATGATTACAAATAAATAAAACTTTAATTATAAGTACTGTACCAGAAACAAGACAGTTACAGCTACAGACAGACCCAAGTAGAAAAAAACCCAACAAGAAAATGAACACACAGAAAAGCAATGCATGAACAAATGAGTCAAAGCAAAACAGAAAACCAGACACAATATCAAACCCTGACGTGCACAAGGCTAAACACAGGGTTTATTAACGTTTTGACTTTGTTGCTTAATGGAATATCCAGTCAAATCCAGTGGACCTGTTGGAATATCTGTCACACTCTCACTGGTTATAACTTTATCAGCTGTAAACACATCTCTCCAAGAACATCATGAGATAGTTTGATGCGATTAAATCCATAAAGTAAACTGGACATATCCCATTGTGTGCTTTGGCAGTTTATGACTTCCTTCTCAACCCACCCAATATTTAACACAGATCATCATCTTTCCATATTTTTAAGCTGCCTTGAACATTAAACCAAAATTGACATTTATGGGCCTGTATTTTTCCTCCAAATTCACCACGTGTTGTTCAGCCAGTGACCTCTGGATGATAAACTGAAAACTTATCTTCAAAACAAATGGATGCTAAAATTGTTATTTTCCTTCTGCTGTCTTTCAAGATATGACCAATAATGTTTTTAATCCCCAAGAACACAAAACGAGGCATATTCATATCTCAGCTAACTGCATACAGAGAAAAAAAAAAGATGTGACAATATATCTGTTTCATCACACCTTTGTGAGACTCATTTGACAACTATTATTTGTCTCCCCAACCCAACTCTAATGGCCCGTCCGGGCATTTATGGCCCTTTGAAAGGATGGACACACCCATATGGCTCTGCTTTCTCTGCTGGCTGAAGCTCTTTCACTAAAATCCCCTCATGAGAAGCACATAAATGCAAAAACATAATATGAATGGAGTAAATCATTTAGACAGTTTTAGTAACAGTAAAATTAGTAATATGCACATCTGCCTAAGAAAATGCTGTAACAATATGAATATTGGAGCCATAGTAGTACACAGCAAAATCACCAGTGTTAAATTAACACTGACAGTGTCTATATGGGTCCACACTGTGTCAGTGAGGAATATATAGATACTGGCAGTGTTAATTTAACACTGTCAGTGTTAATTTTATACTGGTGATTTTGCTGTGTAGTAATGAGCTTAACATGCTTTTCAGAGAATGGCAATGTCATCATGATGTCACTTATGTCAACTAATGACAAATGATTAACTGATTAATATCAGCTTTGGGTCACCTCTCAAAACTTATGGGCTGTTGTGATATCCTAGAAAGTACTTTTTTGACAATTATTACCTTTTATGATGTTTTAGTGATGCCATCATGACATCGTTTATACCATATTATGGCAATGATTAGAAGCTTGGTGTCATCTCTGTAACCCTATGGGTTGTGTAAATATCCTGGAAATGTGTTTATTAGGCAGTAATGGCATAATTTAATGATGTTTTAATGATGTCACCATGGCATCATTTACACCATGTAATGGAAAATGATTAACTTATGATTGTGAGTTTTGGGCAACGTCTGTAACCCTAAGGGTTGTAGAGATATCCTGAAAAATGTGGGGTTTTTTTTGGACTACATATGATCAATATTGACCTTGACAGCTACTTTCGAGAGGTGGGGAGAGACCAGTTGTCTGCCTCTGTGGTTGCCACCCAGCACCCAAAATGATTCCATAGTATGGTGGATGTGGTGATACGTGACACTGGCCAGTGCTCTCAGGCCTGATTTTGACCTTGAAGTTTACTGATCTGCTCCAAAAGTTAATTATCTTGAGACACTCACCCAAAAAGTATTCCTGCCAAGTTTGTTAAAAATCTACAAAACCATTTTTGAGATATTTTCTGCAAAAACAGACAGACACACACACACACACACACACACACACACACACACACACACACACACACACACACACACACACACACACACACACACTGCTGGCTTGCAGGGTTATAAACAAGTGTTTCATGTAAAAGGATTATTAAATGTCTAAAGTTAGAGCTGTTGCTCAAACACAGACAATGATTGACAGTGACAGGGCAAATAAAGTAACATTTCACATCAGGTAAACCAAGCAGCTAAGATACTCTTTATTAAACAACACAGTCTCTATGGAGACATGGGTGGAGAGGGAACCTCCTTCATCGAAACCAGGCAAGTCCAGATCAGAAACCAGCAGGGAATTCTCTGTCTAAGAGGGAGAGCTCCCTGAATGACATCAAGAATCCTAAACGATGAGGTCACCACTCTTGCAATAATATCCGATCGATTTCAGTTATTGCAGAGATGTTTTTGGGTGGGAATCTAAGGTCATAATTCTGTGAATGAGTGAATGTAAAAGACAGTAGCCAAACCAAACATACATTACCTGCTTTATAGGAACCCAGTCTTGTGAAGTGAAAGTAATGGCAGGGCTCTTCAGCTGAAACTTTAAGCCTTCGAGAAATATGCTGCAGAGTGAAGCTAGGAGTGCCCTCGACAACTGGTGGGGTCTGAAGTTTCACAAACTAACCAGGCAAAGCATTCTAACAAAAGGAAAACAAATACGTTTCAGCATGTAGCGATAGCAAAAGCAGTCTGCGTCTGCTTAAGTTTGCTTAAGAATATGAAGGAATGATTGATGAGAAAGCATCACAGGTGGGGCCCCGGGGATCACAGGCCCTTTACATCCAGCTCAAAAGCTGTTTCTGGCATTCAGTGCAAGTTATCTCAAACTTTGAAAAATAAAGCGAGTCACCAAATGGAGAAAAATTGGAAAGGCGGTGCAGATAAAACTAATGGAAAAGAAAAAAAAAGGTCTCACGACTGATGCTGGTAATAGCAGAAAAATTCAGAGATGTTTGCTGCGGGGGCCCACCTGGCAGGGGCGCTTGTGGTTCCCTCTCAGCAGCAGCAGGTGGTGTCAGGGTTGGACAACGAAAGTGACAGTGAGGCTCCTGCTGCCAGGGAGGTGGTACAGGAGCAGGAGAAGATTGGTGGTGGTGGTGATGGCAGCAGGTGTACGCCAGCATGGTGTGGATAAACACTCAGTCATATAAATGTTTTGCCTTTCAAATAAATGACAAGTCATTCACCAACATACCAACTCCATTGCATACCATCTTTGCATGTTTGTTGACACTAGTCTGGTTGTCACATGCTTGACTGTTCTGACTGGTTGTATGTCTGTCCAATAGTGTTCAGAGACAGTTTTATCTGTGTCTGTTGGTGCTTGAAATGAAACATGAATAGTGATGCATCTAACAAAAAATTAGCTCAGACTGTGAAACAAATCTTGTGCTTCTTCCAAGCAAAACATAAAAAATGCCCATAACATGACCGATGTGCAATGAAAGGCTCAGATAATATGTATTTTTTAAATTTCCTGTATCTCATCAAGTAATTTTGATCAACAATGGATGAATACAGATCCAAAGAGACTGGATTGGTGATTTTTGATAATCTAATATTTTTTTGTGTTGAAGTATGAGCATGACTATGAAGTCAAACTATAACTATTTAATAAGCAGTTATTTAGCTTGGATAGTGCTTTGCAGATATGAAAACTTGCATCATAAGTTCCACTGACATGCCTGGCTTTCACTCCAAGAGTCCCCAAGTCACATGGGCTACACATTTTTCTCTACACAAATATTGTGGTGACTTACAGGAAGAATGAGGAACCAGTGAGACAAAGTAAATGTCTGAATAACAGCAACAGCTAAATTTAACAGCTGTCAAAGTCATAATAGGTGCTGAAATAACAACACCTATTATTAAGAGACATATCGTACATTCACCATGTTGACTGGAGGAATTGGACAGTTGAATTTATTTCATCTATATAGCACCAAATCACAGCAAAGTTGCCTCAAGGCACTTCACAAAAGTAAGGTCTAACCTTACCAACCCCTAGAGCAAACACACAGGCGACAGTGGTAAGGAAAAACTCTCTCTGATGATTTGAGGAAAAAACCTCAAGCAGACCAGACTCAAAGGGGTGAGCCTTTGCTTGGGCCATGCTACTGACACAATTTACAAAAAAAATATACAGGAAATTTTGGGCGTCCATGCCGGTGCACAGGATGGCAGGGTTGCAGATGAAGAGACCACCCCCATCTCTGGATGGAGCCGCACCTCAAACAGAGAGAAAAAACAAAATCAGGCATCAGAAAGACAACAAATACAGCATAATTTGTGAGCATTAAGCAACAAGAAAAACAGAAGAAATACTAAGGTGATCGCTGGCCACCAGCCCTAAGCTTCACTAAAAGACCCAGACTTTAGATAAAGCTGAGGACAAGGAACAACTTTTCACTGCTACTTAACAAAGTTTGTAAGAAACTACAGGGGAGACTTGTACCTTCATTTCTTTTGATTTGTTGACAAAAGCCCGTCTTTGCACCACACTGCTATAAAGGTGCAAGAGCCTGCTCTAAAGACCATATTAATCTGAATATAGGGCTGTGTTTCTTTCTTGGAAATGCATCTGAAAAATATTGAGTAATCTGGAAATCACAGAGTAGAGTGTTATATGTCATATGTCAACTGTAGGTGGTGAAAGTTACCTGTGAAATAAGTGTGGCTGTCTTTGTCAGAAGTTATTTGCAATTTACTGCAATTTATTTCACTTAATTTTAACACCACAATCGTTTATCTACACAATAAGAAGATCACCACAAGATCGCCCATGACACACTGAGAAATGACAGAATGCATCACAATTGTTTACAGTTGTGACAAGAGTCCTTACGCTCCTGTTTCCACGCCAGAGTGAAGTCATCCTGAGTGCTACAATACGGCTAGTTTGATATGCAGATAAAGCAGCACCTTTTGTCCCCCTGCAGTTTTGTTTCAATGATGGCATTTCAGTTTCTCTGCTCAAACTGCATCAAGACAGATTGTATCTTGCAGAAGAGAGCAGCAGAATCACACCACGCCATGATTTTTATTTTTTTAACATCTGGCTTCCTCCCCATTGGACAGAGAAAAAGTGGTGCTCCACTTTCGCCATATTCTGTAGTCAGATATGTTTCACCAGGCTCTGCAACAGAGATTACTGGTTCATGCATGTTGTAGAACAACTCAAAACATTTGCAGTATTTTAATGTCCTTTAAAATCTGACTGATATGACATGATATAATGACGTGAGGAGTCACAGTAGACCATTTTGCATGGGTTATTGGACTGATTTTTCTGCACCACTGCTTTATGTATTGTAGCCTGTTTTTTCACCCTTTCTTTCTCAGTGTACTTTCATAATTTTTTTTCCAAAACATTCTTGTTGAAAATGGGCCATTTTTTAACCTACCTTATATTTGATTTATTTGTAATATTGTATCTTTGTATTATTCATCTATATTCAAAATATTTTGTTAAAATGGGATTTTACGGATCCACATACAAGTGTATCCCAGGGGCCCATGGCCACTTTAATCCAACCCTCATCATACGTGAGCAATAGAAAACCAGTCACAATGGAAAACTTACAATTTTACAGGTAGTAGCCTGTAAAACTTTGAAACTTTATCTGTTACCACACTTTCCAGCACTGCCTGAGTGCCTGCCCATCTACAGTACCAGCATGAGAAGGCATAGAAATAAATGTTCAACAGGTCAGGTTACTGCCACATAGACATATCCTCGTGTTCGACTTGCTACCTTCCTGTGTAGAATGTTAATATCCTTCTATACCTTCATCGGAGATCCAGAATGTCCAGTCTGAGCTTGAGCAGAATCCCACGTGGAATGTTTATGTTGGTGTCATTTTCTCATTCCTTCTCATGCCTTTGAGCAGAGGGTGTCAGAGAAGCTCAAGTCTAGTGCGGTGAAATTGTACCAGCACCAGAAAAGTATGGTGACTTTGGCTTGAATCCAGCTGATCAGTCAGTCTTACACTTTAAAATGTAACAAAGACAGTTTGTACACTGTGTGACAAATAAAAGACAAGTTACTTTTGTAAATGCACAAAGGTAGAGAGCTTGGCCACTAGTTCAGGTGAAACTGTGAAGTTGTAACCTCCTTGGTTGAACTGAAATATAGATTTAATCAGTATCCTGCCATCTTCTCTTATACCAACATAATCACCCAGATATATAAGATGATCTTTATGACATGCTGTCCTACCCAACAAAATCGCCAGTGTTAAAATAGCACTACAAAGTGTCGATGTGTCCACTCTTTTCAGTCTTAGTAAATTAACCATTTTGTAGTGTTAACTTTAATGTGGCTAGTGTTAATTTCATACTGATGCTGCTGTTAATTTAACACTCATAGTGTTAATACTTTTGAAGTATTAGTTTAAAACTGAAAAAAAGCATACATGTATAGCCACTTTCTAGTGTTAATTTAACACTGGTGATTTTCTGTGTACTATTTACAGTTATTTTGTGATGTACCCACACAACTACCCTAATCTCCTCCTCATGTGGGCAACTTTAGGTATTATTGACTTTGCTAAGATGGTGCTGTGTATGCTCTTGTTATTTTTGAACCTCATCTTTAATCCTGATTGCTGACCTTTGATCCAAATCACTCATCCTTGATGCTAATTGCTGAGCTTTGATTCTGAACATTTATTCTGATTGTTCACCTTTCAGCCGTACCTTTGATCCACATCACTGATCTTTGATCCTGAGTACTAAACTTTGATGTGGACATGTGACCCAGTTTGCTGAACTTATATAGTGGTTGCTGAACATTGATCTTAACCATTGAACCTGGCCACTAAACCTCTGTCCTTGACTGCATTTTTCCTGTAATGAGAAACTAAATGAAAACACCCAAGAAATGGTATCATGGTGCTCCATGATAATTTTGTGGGCAGGTATAATTATGACCTACTCAACACTTTGGGGGGATGATATCCATGTGGATGTTTGATGTAGCAATCTAGTGACATCAACAACAAACAAGCCAATGTTTCCCCACCCTTCAGTGTTACTCACCACTTAATCAAGACTAATTGCTGTGTTCATAGTGAGTCACATATTGGGGGACTGCAGTCCTTTGAAATACATACTGGTACTAAAAAAAAACACATCGATATTAAAACAAATTGCAGCTGCATTATCTATTCATACTGTTATTGCTACTGTCCTTCCACTGTGACCTTTCTGTCCACCCTATCCCTCGCGGTTTTCCTTTCACTTTGAATTAGCCTTGACTTAACAAATCTCAAAAACATGGACAGCAGTATTATAGTCCTTGTTCCCTGGAAATCTCTCTGCTCCCAGCTCTTTGCTCCCCTGCTTCACTCTGCTGTTGTGTTCTGGCTGGTGAAGTCATTTTGAAATCATTTCTTTTTGGAGCTCCATGTGATAGACGCCTGAGCAGAAGGGAGTCTGAGATCATTTGTGGACAATGGCTTGATTCCTGTCTTGGTTGGGGGCATGTTTCCACAGTTTGCTCCAGGGTCCACACTCACGAGGGCGTACCTGTGTGTATTTGAGTGTCAGCGATACACTCATGAGATCTGATCAATATTTTGTTGTTATAATGACGATAATGATAACGTAATAACTGTTTCAATTGCATTACTTTTGAAGGCCCAGTTTTGTCAGGAGAAAGGAATTTGAAATTGTAACAGCCTTCACTGTAGACGTAGATGGTTACATAGGATTCCATACACAGACTGAAACTCAGCTTTTTCCATAACTGCTGCTTCTGTTGTTTCTTTTGTTACAATAACATTGATCAAATTTGTAATAATTACCAAAACTGTAGGGACATGCTGATAATGATCTAACCAGAGAAACAGTATGATACGGGTGTGGATCTTTTCTAAAGGCTGCATTAGTCAAGTATTTTTGTGTCAAAACACATTATCAAACCAATGATATGATTTGACAGCAATGAAATACTTCAGATGAGAAACACAAAGCACAGGGGTGAAATATGGCCCATATCAAATTTAGATTGAGCCCCACACATAACATATGGTTGCACACATAAGACAAAGTTCTTTCAATAAATTTTGTAGGGTAAACAGAAATTCTATCTATCTATCTATCTATCTATCTATCTATCTATCTATCTATCTATCTATCTATCTATCTATCTATCTATCTATCTATCTATCTATCTATCTATCTATCTATCTATCTATCTATCTATCTATCTATCTATCTATCTATCTATCTATCTATCTATCTATCTATCTATCTACCTACCTACCTACCTACCTACCTACCTACCTACCTACCTACCTACCTACCTACCTACCTACCTACCTATCTATCTATCTATCTATCTATCTATCTATCTATCTATCTATCTATCTATCTATCTATCTATCTATCTATCTAAATAAAACTCCAAACACCGTCATCATTTTTCAAAAGCAGTAAAACACAGTATTAGAAGTCACACTTTATCTTGGTATTATATACACCGTCATTTACAAACTAAAAGCTGCTGCTTTAGAAAAGCTAAAATGTTTGATTTTAGGGTTTACAAATGTTTTTGACCATTAAACGTTCCACACTTTACCAGCAAGAAAAATGTTAGCGCTCTGAAAGTTATGGGAACTAAATATATCGGAAGATAATTGGTCTGCTGATGGTTTTAAAAGTTATCGTTATCTGAAAAGCTAATCTGCTAACAAAAACATTAGCTTTGATAATTATCAGTAAGCGGCAGGGGCGTCAGACTGGGGGGGGTAAAGGGTACTATATACCCAGGGCCCAGGGCATGGGGGGGGGGGGGGGCCCACAAAAAACTGGCATTAAATACATTTTTGTGTTGCATGGTATTAATGTCCATACAATTCATGTTGTAAAAGAATATAATTAGAATGAATGTATAAATGTTGCAAAACATAATTCTGCTCTAACAATAATACTGAAAGCTCTCTGCGGGCCCTTCCACCCCTGCACAGTTGTACAATGGTTTAGTCCAGGCACACAGGTGACCCCCCCCCCAACACACACACACACACACACACACACACACACACACACACACACACACACACACACACACACACACACACACACACACACACACACACACATCCCAAACGGGATCTGACAGAAAGAGGTGTTTAGTAGTGCTGAAAAAACTAATCGATTTAATTGATTATTAAAATAGTTGTAAACTAATTTCGTCATCAATTAGTTGTTAAATAACTTTGTTTTACCGCAAATGTTTTGTTTCTTCCATATAAATCAACTGTTTCTGCAGCATGGCTTTGCTCTGAACCTTGAACCAATCGAAGCAGTGATTCGATCTGGTGCTTTGTTGATTCGGTGCTTTATTTTGCTTAATCTTAATTTTTCCCCACTAAGAGAGCATATGTCTGTGAGTAACATTTACCTTTTTATGTTAATCTGACCTGTTATGGTCTTCTGAAACAGTTGATAGATGTATTTTATAACTTAAAAACGGGACAGATGCTAACACATTAGCATGTCTATGGCGTTTTCAATGCTGAAGTTAGCATTAAGCTGTTGCAGCTGTCAGCACATTTGTTTTCTGTATAATAATTCATGGCTCAGCGTTTGTTGTCGTAAGAATCAAATGTATTACAAATTGTAATATTTTATTCATTTATTTGTGTTTATATATCAATAATAATAATAATAATAATAGAAACAACAACAATAATAGTAATAATAACTAATAATGCCACAATACAGTTTTAGAGAAACGGACAAAAATAATCTGATAAAACAAAACCGAAAAGATTAAACCAACTAACGATGAACATAAATAAAAATAGAAATAACTGTTTCCTATGAACACCTAGTAACTCTTAAACCTCCACTTCATCTCTGTTTTATTAAGTTTAATGACAATTTGTTTCGGTCAAACCACATCTAAGCTGTGTTCTTACAGAAGAAGAAAATAAAATGCAGTAAACGGCACATTTGTGTCTTTTTTCATGAAAATATCTTATTAAATATAAAATATTACACTTTCGTCAGGCCTTTAAAATACTTTCGTGGACTCTTGCTGTAATACCAGAGGTTTCTTCCTGTTAAAAGAGAGTTTTTCCTTCCCACTGTCGCCAAGTGCTTGCTCACAGGGGGTCGTTTTGACCGTTGGGGTTTTTCCGTAATTATTGTATGGCCTTGCCTTACAATATAAAGCGCCTTGGGGCAACTGTTTGTTGTGATTTGGCGCTATATAAATAAAATTGATTTGATTTGATTTAATATGTTGTCAGTGGTTGAGATAGTTACTGTAGGCATCTAAACCTAATGGAAATCTCTTTGTGGTGTGTCGGTGATGTATGTATGTGCAAAATAAAACAAACACTACTCCAGGTATGTTTTTGACGAGAATATAACATAACTTTGTTACAAGGTCAAACATTGATGTTGTGTGACAAAGGCCTTTTAATAATAACTCACTTAAAGAAATAATTGCAAAACTCACAAGTAAAAAAAAAAAAAAAAGATTAATCGAAAAAATAATCGACCGATGAACTGATTAGTAAAATAATTGTTAGTTGCAGCCCTAGTGTTTAGGCTGAAATAAAATATGTCTTTCCTAAAAAATCAAAGTCCGGATTTCAAAAAAGAAGAGAAAAAAGGACAGGGAAAGAAAACTAAATGAGGGAAAGCAGCTGCTAGCTAAATTCTTTGAAAATAGAGGTGAGCTTGAAAGCTAGCTATATTGAGTTGGGGGGTCTGGGGACCACATTGCACCATTTTTCTAGAAATGGTGCATTCCTGTTCATTTTAACAGACGGGAATGCACCAAATTGCACCATTTTTCTAGAAAATGGTGCAATGTGGTCCCCCAGACCCCCCAACTCAATATTTCTCCCCCAACTTTAAAAAGGGTTCTGGCTCCCAGGTGTGATCTAAGGTATACATGATTTAGACCTGGTTTGACTACGCATTAGAAATTTAGTATTTGCGTTAATAAAAAACAACATAACAGTGGGGGGGTTCAATATGGCTAGTACCTAGGGCCCACAATTTGGTGCTACGCCCCTGGTTAGCGGATTAGCTGAACTGTGCCCACCACTGATTAAGATAAAACATTGTCGCAGCAAAAGTTTAAAGTTTTAACTTTTGACTTCAAGTGCCATCGCGGTGCTCGACTGCTGCAGTCATATCCAGAGGCAGCAGCTGATTGTGTTTGGTCTTTAACGAGGAGTAAAAATGAACAGCGAGAAATGGATTATTTAATTGCAGAGAGTCGCCTGGCTTGAAACAGGTAAACCTGAATAATGTGTGAGATTTCAGAATGGAATTAATGTATAACCACACAAAAAGTTAAGCTTTTAAGCTGTCATCAGAGCCAGGGTTGCCTGTTTTAATGTAATGCTGTGCAGAATGCTTAAACGCTATCTTTCACTGAAGCAAGTTACTGTCTGAGTCGTTATCACTGAAAAATGACAGCACCTCATGTCATCACCTACAGTCTGCCACTGCATAAGACAGAAATTCTGCTATAATGGCCGCTATGATGGGTTTATCTGATGCCGACATCTGAACACAGCATACATCCAGATACACACACACACACACACACCTTGAATTTAGCTTGAGCCAGATTGAGTTTGGGGATGTGTGTAGGTTGAGCCAGATTTGAAAAACAGGTCTGAATACTATCCATCTGGAAAGCAATCTGGATTGCCAACCCCAGTCTGAATGGAGTCTAAGTCATGGAGCCACCCCGTTCTGGATCATTCCTAGAAAAATTGTTCACATTGCCAAAATGTTGCAGCTGATATTCCCTCAAAATTCAAAAGACACTAATCATGTAAATGCTTGGCCCTCAGCAATTTTGCAGTCTGATAGGAATTTGAACCAAGAATCCTCTGGTCAAGTGTCCACTGCTTTAACCATTTGACTATTGCCCGTGCCAAAGGATCCTCTGAAGAAACACAGTAGCAAAAAAAAAAAAAAAAAAAAAAAAAAATCTATTTCATGGTGCTAAGTCTCTCAACAATACAGTAAGTTAGGAAGAACCAGAACCCTAATGATTAGTCATCTGTGCATGCAAAAATATCAGCATCACCAAACACCCCTACCTCCACAAGCTCACTGTAGGCATCTCTTGACCTCAGAGGTCAAACACCCAGATACATACGTAGATGTCACTACTATGATAAGTGAATGTCTCTACAAGTTTGACACTTTCACCACATAAATTTTTCCATGTTCCAGAAATTATTGAAAACCTACCGTGTATCCAGAAAGTATTCACAGCACTTCACTTTTCCACATTTTGTTATGTTACAGCCTTATTCCAAAATGGATGACGTTTGTCATTTTTCCTCAAATTTCTACCCACAATAACCCATAATGACTGCAAAAAGTTTTTTTTTTTTTTAGATGTTTGCAATTTTTTAAATAATAATACTAATAATAATCTAAGAAATCACATGTACATAAGTATTCACAGCCTTTGCCATGAAGCTCAAAATTGAACTCAGGTGCATCCTGTTTTAGCTGATCATCATTGAGATGTTTCTACAGCTTAATTGGAGTCCACCTGGAGTGTAAATTCCTGCCCAGTCTCGTTTTTTTTTTTTTTTTTTTGGTTGCCCATGACCAAGAGCCCGACGGTCACTCGATCAGAGCTCCAGCATTCCTCTGTGGAGGAGCAATCCAACAATCAGGCATGCATGGTAGAGTGGCCAAACAGAAGCCACTCCTTGGTAAAAGCCACATAACAGCCCAGCTGGAGTTAGCCACAAGATACCTGTAGGACTCTCAGACCATGAGAAACAAAATTTTCTGGTCTGATGAGACAAATATTGAACTCTTTGGTGTGAAAGCTATGTGTCATGTTCGGGAAAGCTGTAATTGCTGTCAAAGGTGCATCAACAAAGTATTGAGCAAAGGGTGTGGATACTAATGGACATGTGATTTCTTAGTTTTGAAGTTCTAATACATTTGCAAAAAAATTCCAAAAATATTTTTCATATGTCATTATGGGGTGTTGTGAGTAGAATTTTGAGGGAAAAAAAAATTAATTTACTCCATTTTGTAACAAGGCTGTAACATAAAAAAATGTGAAAAAAGTGAACTGCTGTGAATACCTTGTGGATGCACTGCATATGCAAAGCTTGATCCTAGATATTCCAAACCCAAACAGTTCCATTCCTCATACAGCTTTGCAATCATGCCATTAACTGAATCCTCAATTTAGTGGCATCAGTCAAAGCATTAAAATTATTAAAAAAGAAGCTTGGAAGCAGGAAATTCAGTTATACAAAAAGATAAAAGGTTAAAAAAGAGATCAAACTAAGTAAAACCACTAAACAGAAATGAGGCAGTCGATTCACTTAAGTCACTGCTCACCTTCAGTTGATGGATTAATTTTTTTTTTTTAAAAGCTGTGTGGTCTTGGCTGTCTTCATGCTGGAAGCAGCTTGTCATTTGGCCCCTGCTTGTTCTCTTTTAGATTTCTGGAACTGAGACTGGAGTCTTGGATGCTGTGGAGATTAAAAATGCATGCCTCTGCCTGTCTTGTGTAAGAGCAAATGCATGTTAGCAGCACAACTTCATTTTACTTAAGGCTATTGCCATTTTCGTATCACTTATCACACATTGCTGATTGTTTGGAAACTTCTGGGAGATGTGAATAACTATTTGGGTGTTGCACATCCTTTCAAATCCCTGATGTGCGGCTTGGCTGAGGGTCGAGACGGAGTGTGCCACGTCATTTGCAAAAGCATCCCCCTTTGTGTACGGGTCAGTAGGGATCTGGTGCCTCATTTATAATTCTACTTCCACACGCAGAAAACGGGATCAAAATGATGGGCATGACAATGTTAATCCATATGTTGTGTATTTGAAATACAACTAAGACTGCAAAATGTTCACATATGTACAAAAACTGTGAGCCATATATAGGAACATTTTGTGAGTGGAGACATTTCACATAAACTGATGGTGTGTGTAAGTGAGTCTTAACTTGTACAGTTAATTCTACTAAATAACACACATTGCATACACATGTACTGTATCATGAATAAATAAATAAATATATAAATAAACAATTTGGCATTGTTTGATGTGATCGTGAGCCATAATTACTCCAGACGGACTTTTCAATGGATGCTGCCCAAGTTATGTGTGCTGCTGCCTCATGGGTAAAAATTCCCATTCACTGTAGTGCATTCTGGGAAAAAAAGGTCGACAGCCCCACTTTATGTGATTGTGTCACTCTACAGTTTTGTTTATGTAATGTTTTTAAAGGTGATTTACTGGTGTTAATGGCTACCAGACAACATGGCTTTCTTCTGTGAAGCTGCAGAATGTGCACCTCATACAAGCAAACTGAAAGAGCTGGATGCTTACCAGCGGATGTCCATTGTTATCCGTTCATGATCACACTCCCCAAGATGCTCTCGAGGGTCACTCAGATTTTGTGAGATTCCAACTCCACCTCAGGCTGCGATTTTTAGTCCTAAACTCTTCGGAGGTTCCTTGGGTATCGCTGGACTAACTAAACATCAGCTATGACATTTGGGCCATGTGGCGTGTTTCTCTGGGCATGATTCAGCACATAGGTGCCTCAGCATTTAGGACTCCAGTGATTTGAAGGTCAAGAGGATGCCCACTGACCTTAGAAGACAAATGATAACTTTGGAAATGTGGGGATGGACCAGTGTGTCTGAATGACAGTTGCCATTCAAGACCAAGGGTTGTTCCATAGCGCAGTGTATGTGTGCATGCACTGGTGTCGCAAGTAACACTAGTGCATGATCCTAGACCTACTCCACACAGATTTACCATACAGCACAACACTGTGTATATTTGTTGTTGATTTATGTAAATGAAGTCCAAGACATCTCAACTGGTGAGAGACAGGGTATAACTTGGAAAGGCCAAGCACCCCCCAACCCCCATTTGACTCTTGAATGGAATAAGTGGTTTCAGAAAATGGATGCATAGATAGATATCCAAGACATTTTCAGTGTTAACAGATCCACTGCCTGACTTGTCTGAAGTAGACTGCTTGTTAAAATAGTTGGGGTGACCATATTTTGATTAGTGAAAACTAGGACACTCGACCCAGCAATGAGATACTGAAATGATATTTGAATGCCAGTCAATTTAATGGCACAATGAAAAGCTAAAAAACATCCCAGGATGGCCAGGACAGGACATGAAGACAGGGCATGTCCTGGAAAAATAGGACATTTGTTTGGTCACCCTAATTTAGTGATTTAGTTCTGTCACACTAAAGTATATCCATACTTATACAACCAATTATTCTGCTGTAAATATTTTTATTTAATTGTAGAGATTTGTTTTACATGGGGTTGATGCAAATAATTTTCATCAAAATGAAATTTCAGGTACAGAGGGCATATGGGAGACTGAACCCTAGATTTGCATGAAAATTAGTTTTGAAAGTAACAATGTTTATGTTCACATAATTGCACTGCCAATACAAAGAGAAAGAAGCCAAAAAAAAAAAAAAAATCCCAAACCATGGTGGCTGTTCATACCATCGATTTCTATTTAATCCATGAGATGGAGGATTTCAGCCCCTGAGCTTTTGCCAGCAGCTGGCATCTTGCTTAGAATTGTTCCACGTGTTGTCAGTCATTAGATTCAATAGAAATCTATGATGCGCTGACTTAAATTTGGGTTAAAGTGATCTGAAAATGCTGTTTTGTGCAGCATTCAGGTGCTGCGATAAGTTCACAAAGGAGTATCAGCTGGTTAAATAAATAATAAATTGTGGTGTGAGCTTTCATAAGTATGTGTGTGTGTGTATGCAACACTTTTGGCTTTGCTCCCATTTTGTATGAGATGAACTCAAAGATCTAAAACTTTTTCCACATACACAATATCACCATTTCCCTCAAATATTGTTCACAAACCAGTCTAAATCTGTGATAGTGAGCACTTCTCCTTTGCTGAGATAATCCATCCCACCTCAGAGGTGTGCCATATCAAGATGCTGATTAGACACCATGATTAGTGCACAGGTGTGCCTTAGACTGCCCACAATAAAAGGCCACTCTGAAAGGTGCAGTTTTATCACACAGCACAATGCCACAGATTTCGCAAGATTTGAGGGAGCGTGCAGTTGGCATGCTGACAGCAGGAATGTCAACCAGAGCTGTTGCTCATGTATTGAATGTTCATTTCTCTACCATAAGCCGTCTCCAAAGGCGTTTCAGAGAATTTGGCAGTACATCCAACCAGCCTCACAACCGCAGACCACGTGTAACCACACCAGCCCAGAACCTCCACATCCAGCATGTTCACCTCCAAGATTGTCTGAGACCAGCCACTCGGACAGCTGCTGAAACAATCGGTTTGCATAACCAAAGAATTTCTGCACAAACTGTCAGAAACCTTCTCAGGGAAGCTCATCTGCATGCTCGTCGTCCTCATCGGGGTCTCGACCTGACTCCAGTTTGTCGTCGTAACCGACTTGAGTGGGCAAATGCTCACATTCGCTGGCGTTTGGCACGTTGGAGAGGTGTTCTCTTTACAGATGAATCCCGGTTCACACTGTCCAGGGCAGATGGCAGACAGCATGTGTGGCGTCGTGTGGGTGAGCGGTTTTCTGATGTCAATGTTGTGGATCGAGTGGCCCATGGTGGCGGTGGGGTTATGGTATGGGCAGGCATCTGTTATGGACGAAGAACACAGGTGCATTTTATTGATGGCATTTTGAATGCACAGAGATACCGTGACGAGATCCTGAGGCCCATTGTTGTGCCATACATCCAAGAACATCACCTCATGTTGCAGCAGGATAAAGCACGGCCCCATGTTGCAAGGATCTGTACACAATTCTTGGAAGCTGAAAATGTCCCAGTTCTTGCATGGCCGGCATACTCACTGGACATGTCACCCATTGAGCATGTTTGGGATGCTCTGGACCGGCGTATACGACAGCGTGTACCAGTTCCTGCCAATATCCAGAAACTTCGCACAGCCATTGAAGAGGAGTGGACCAACATTCCACAGGCCACAATTGACAACCTGATCAACTCTATGAGAAGGAGATGTGTTGCACTGCATGAGGCAAATGGTGGTCACACCAGATCCTACCGGTATCCCCCCCAATAAAACAAAACTGCACCTTTCAGAGTGGCCTTTTATTGTGGACTGTGTAAGGCACACCTGTGCACTAATCATGGTGTCTAATCAGCATCTTGATATGGCACACCTGTGAGGTGGGATGGATTATCTCAGCAAAGGAGAAGTGCTCACTATCACATATTTAGACTGGTTTGTGAACAATATTTGAGGGAAATGGTGATATTGTGTATGTGGAAAAAGTATTAGATCTTTGAGTTCATCTCATACAAAATGGGAGCAAAACCAAAAGTGTTGCGTTTATATTTTTGTTGAGTGTATATATATATATATATATATATATATATATATATATATATATATATATATATATATATATATATATATATATGTCAAAGCAGAGTCTGCTATTTGGTAGAATAGTAGTAGACTACTAGTAGAGTCTCTGATCGGAGTCTCTCCTGGTACAGTCTCCAATTCTGCCAGTACAGTCTCCGATTGGAGGCTCTACTAGTACAGTTTCTGATCTCCAGTTATACTGGTAGAATCTGTTGTATGGGCCGCCAGAAGAGGAGGTACTGCTGGCCCACCACCAGAGGGCGCCCTGCCTGGAGTGCGGGCTCCAGGCACCAGAGGGCGCAGCCGCCTCACAGGAGCAGCTAGGGTGACAGCTGTCACGCATCACCTGCAACAGCTGTTACCAATCAGCAGGGGTACATCAGCAGGACGACGTCTCCACCTCTTTGCCGAGATATCGTTCTACCTGGAAGGTAATATTCTCAGCTGACTGCTTGACAGTAACCTTTTGTGATTTTTGTGAGTGATAACAGACCTTTTTCCAACGAGAGGTGGAGGTAGCTTTCCTGCCGTGCGGATTACTGGGTGCAAACGCGCCCACCTTTAATTGTGTTTTTGTTCCTCGCCAGCAGTACCAGGTCCGACACGCGGAGGCAGTGGCCACCTGGGAGTTCGGGACTTGGCGGCTCCAGTATTCCCGGGGTCTGGTGGCGGAGGAAATCGTGTGGTTCCGGTTCTGCTTTGGACAGGTGTCTCCTATCTTCGAGCCTGCCCACACGACACCTTTGTGAATTGATTCTGATCTATTGTTGTAATCTGTTGTATTTGTTGTGCACAATCACAACAGTAAAGTGTTGTTATTTGACCTACTCCATTGTCCGTTCCTTTGAGCCCCCTGTTGTGGGTCCGTGTACCGACACTTTCCCAACAGGATATCTCGGCCAGCGTCATGGATCCCGAGGGGCGTCAACCGGCTGTTGAACGGCCAATGGAAGAACAGGGCGCACAGGCGTCCGCAGGAGGAATGATCGGTGAGTTGCAGCGGATCCTCACCGCTTTCACGGCTCGGTTGGATTTAATGACCGAGCAGAACGTCCTCCTTAACCGCAGGGTGGAGGCTCTCGCCACGCAGGTGGAAGCGCGCCCTCAGGACGCTGCTGCGGCTCTCCCTCCTGTCGACCCTGTGCGTAACAGTGACGTTCCACAGGTCGTTCAACGACCCCTCCCACCTTCCCCTGAAGCATACATAAGCCCTCCAGAGCCGTACGGAGGTTGTGTGGAGACGTGCGCGGACTTTCTTATGCAGTGTTCGCTCGTCTTCGCACAACGTCCCGTCATGTACGCGACTGATGCTAGTAAGATAGCTTATGTCATTAATCTGCTTCGCGGCAAGGCACGCGCTTGGGCTACAGCGCTTTGGGAGCAAAATTCACGGCTCCTTCTGATATATGATGGGTTTGTGAGGGAGAGACCGCTTCAGCTGTGCTGCTGTCAATGAGACAGGGGGCGCCGGAGCGCAGCTGTTTATGCAGTCGACTTCCGCATCGCGGCTGCGAGGTCCGGCTGGAATAACACTGCCCTCCGTGCCGCCTTCGTAAACGGACTGTCGTTGGTCCTGAAAGAGCTCCTGGTGGCCAAGGACGAACCGCAGGATTTAGACGGGCTTATTGATCTCGTTATACGATTAGACAATCGGTTAGAGGAACGCCGTCGGGAGCGAGGCGAAGGACGTGACCGGATACGCGCCGCCCCTCTCCCTTCCGGGTTCGAAAAGGGGCCGCCCTCCCCACGCTCCACAGCCGCAGCGCTTTGTGGGACAACAGCTCCCCCTGGTGACGTTGTTAGGGAAACGCACAGGGCCAAAATGGGGAGGCTGATCTGTGGAGAGTGTTTTCTCTGCAGCTCAACAGAGCACACACAGAGAGACTGCCCCAAACGGCCAAAACGTCAACACTCACCCTTAGAGACTGGGCTAAGGGGGGGTCAAGACATTCAAGTGAGACACACACAAATTGCCACACGACTCCCAGTCACAATCCTGAGCGGGGATTTAACCCTTCAAGCCCGAGCACTGGTGGACACGGGGTCAGAAGGGAATCTGCTAGACAGCAGATGGGCAAAGGAGGTAGGGCTCCCTCTGGTGGCGCTTCCTTCGCCATTGCAGGTGCGGGCACTAGATGGCACCCTTCTCCCTTTACTCACACACAAGACACAACCAGTAACTCTGGTGGTGTCTGGAAACCACCGAGAGGAGATTGAGTTTTTTGTAACTTCTTCTACCTCCCGCGTGATTTTGGCCATCCCGTGGATGTTAAAGCACAATCCCCGGATCGATTGGCCGTCTGGGGTGGTGGTTCAGTGGAGCGAAACCTGCCATCGGGTGTGTTTAGGATCCTCGGTTCCTCCCGGTTCCCAGGCTAAGGAGGAGGTCAAAGTCCCTCCCAATCTGACGGCAGTGCCGGTTGAGTACCACGATCTTGCTGATGTCTTCAGCAAGGATCTGGCACTCACCCTTCCCCCGCACCGTCCGTACGATTGTGCCATTGATTTGGTTCCAGGCACTGAGTTCCCGTCCAGCAGGCTGTACAACCTCTCACGACCTGAGCGCGAATCAATGGAGACCTACATCCGGGACTCATTAGCTGCCGGGCTGATCCGGAACTCCACCTCCCCGATGGGGGCAGGTTTCTTTTTTGTGGGCAAGAAAGATGGCGGACTTCGTCCATGTATTGATTACAGGGGGCTGAATGAGATTACGGTTCGCAACCGATACCCGTTGCCATTATTAGATTCCGTGTTCACCCCACTGCATGGAGCCAAAATCTTTACTAAGCTGGATCTTAGAAATGCGTATCACCTGGTTCGGATCCGGAAGGGAGACGAATGGAAGACGGCATTCAACACCCCATTAGGTCACTTTGAGCACCTGGTCATGCCGTTCGGCCTCACAAACGCCCCCGCGACGTTCCAAGCATTGGTTAATGATTGTCTTGCGGGATTTCCTGCACCGATTCGTCTTCGTATATCTAGACGATATACTCATCTTTTCTCCGGATCCTGAGACTCATGTCCGGCATGTACGTCAGGTCCTGCAGCGGTTGTTGGAGAACCGGCTGTTTGTGAAGGGCGAGAAGTGTGAGTTTCACCGCACATCTTTGTCCTTCCTGGGGTTTATCATCTCCCCAAACTCCGTCGCTCCTGATCCGGCCAAGGTTGCGGCGGTGAGAGACTGGTCCCAACCCACTAGCTGTAGGAAGCTGCAACAGTTCCTCGGCTTTGCAAATTTCTACAGGAGGTTCATTAAGGGCTACAGTAAGGTAGTTAGCCCCCTGACAGTCCTGACCTCACCAAAAGTCCCCTTCACCTGGTCGGATCGTTGCGATGCCGCGTTCAAGGAGTTGAAACGGCGCTTCTCGTCTGCACCCGTTCTGGTGCAGCCCGATCCTAGTCGCCAGTTAGTGGTTGAAGTGAATGCCTCGGACTCAGGGATAGGAGCCGTGCTTTCCCAGAGCGGGAAGACCGATAAGGTCCTTCACCCGTGTGCCTATTTTTCCCGCAGGTTGACCCCGGCCGAACGGAACTATGACGTCGGCAATCGAGAACTCCTTGCGGTGAAAGAGGCTCTTGAAGAGTGGAGACATCTGTTGGAGGGAACGTCCGTGCCATTCACGGTTTTCACTGACCACCGGAACCTGGAGTATATCAGGACCGCCAAGCGGTCTGTCACACTACCTGGGACGTAGAGAGAACCGTCCGGGAGGCCCTGGCACGAAGCCCAGACCCCGGAACTGGGCCGAAGAACAAACTATACGTCCCACCAGAAGCTAGGGCTGCAGTCCTGGACTTCTGTCACGGCTCCAAGCTCTCCTGTCATCCAGGGGTGCGAAGAACCGTGGCAGTTGTCCGGCAGCGCTTCTGGTGGGCGTCCCTAGAGGCCGACGTCCGGGATTATATCCAGGCCTGCACCACCTGCGCCAGGGGCAAGGCTGACCATCGCCGGGCATCAGGTTTACTCCAGCCGCTGCCCGTGCCTCATCGCCCCTGGTCCCACATCGGCCTGGATTTTGTCACGGGCCTCCCGCTGTCCCAGGGTAACACCACCATCCTCACGATAGTGGACCGATTCTCCAAGGCGGCCCACTTCGTGGCCCTCCCGAAGCTCCCAACAGCCCAGGAGACAGCGGACCTCCTGGTCCACCACGTCGTCCGGCTGCATGGGATTCCAACAGACATCGTCTCCGATCGCGGTCCCCAGTTCTCTTCGCAAGTCTGGAGGAGCTTCTGCCGGGAACTGGGGACCACGGTGAGTCTCTCGTCCGGGTACCACCCTCAGACCAACGGGCAAGCAGAACGGGTAAACCAGGAGGTGGAGCAGGCCTTGCGCTGCATGACTGCCGCACACCCGGCGGCCTGGAGTACCCATTTGGCCTGGATCAAGTATGCCCATAACAGCCAGGTGTCTTCAGCCACCGGCCTCTCCCCTTTTGAGGTATGTCTGGGGTATCAGCCCCCATTGTTTCCGGTGGTTGAGGGAGAGGTCGGTGTGCCCTCGGTCCAGGCCCACCTGCGGAAGTGCCGTCGGGTGTGGCGTGCCGCCCGTTCTGCTTTGCTAAAGGCCCGGACGAGGGCAAAAGCCCATGCAGACCGTCGGCGGACCCCGGCCCCTGCGTATCGGCCTGGGCAGGAGGTGTGGTTATCCACAAAGGACATCCCCCTCCAAGTGGACTCCCCCAAGTTACAGGACCGTTACATCGGCCCATTCAAGATCCTGAAGGTCATCAGTCCAGCCGCAGTGAGGCTTCGGCTGCCGGCCTCACTGCGGATCCATCCTGTGTTTCATGTGTCCCGGATTAAACCTCATCACTCCTCACCCCTCTGTACTCCGGGTCCGGCGCCGCCTCCTGCCCGGATCATCGATGGCGAGCCAGCTTGGACTGTACGCCGGCTTTTGGATGTCCGTAGGATGGGCCGGGGCTTCCAGTATTTGGTGGACTGGGAGGGGTACGGCCCCGAAGAACGCTCCTGGGTGAAGAGGAGCTTCATCCTGGACCCGGCCCTCCTGGCCGATTTCTACCGCCGCCACCCGGACAAGCCTGGTCGGGCGCCAGGAGGCGCCCGTTGAGGGGGGGGTCCTGTTGTGTGGGCCGCCAGAAGAGGAGGTACTGCTGGCCCACCACCAGAGGGCGCCCTGCCTGGAGTGCGGGCTCCAGGCACCAGAGGGCGCAGCCGACTCACAGGAGCAGCTAGGGTGACAGCTGTCACGCATCACCTGCAACAGCTGTTACCAATCAGCAGGGGTACATCAGCAGGACGACGTCTCCACCTCTTTGCCGAGATATCGTTCTACCTGGAAGGTAATATTCTCAGCTGACTGCTTGACAGTAACCTTTTGTGATTTTTGTGAGTGATAACAGACCTTTTTTCCAACGAGAGGTGGAGGTAGCTTTCCCGCCGTGCGGATTACTGGGTGCAAACGCGCCCACCTTTAATTGTGTTTTTGTTCCTCGCCAGCAGTACCAGGTCCGACACGCGGAGGCAGTGGCCACCTGGGAGTTCGGGACTTGGCGGCTCCAGTATTCCCGGGGTCTGGTGGCGGAGGAAATCGTGTGGTTCCGGTTCTGCTTTGGACAGGTGTCTCCTATCTTCGAGCCTGCCCACACGACACCTTTGTGAATTGATTCTGATCTATTGTTGTAATCTGTTGTATTTGTTGTGCACATTCACAACAGTAAAGTGTTGTTATTTGACCTACTCCATTGTCCGTTCCTTTGCGCCCCCTGTTGTGGGTCCGTGTACCGACACTTTCCCAACAGAATCTCCATTTCTGCCAAATCACAGACTCTGCTTTGACATAGATAGATAGATAGATAGATAGATAGATAGATAGATAGATAGATAGATAGATAGATAGATAGAACCTACACATAATAAATGGAATAATTGTACAATTTACAGTTTTTCCTAAATTCAGCAGCATATTGTGTAATTTGTAATGTAAATGATGTGAGGGAAAATAACTAAAATTGCTTAATAAGGATTCAAAAATGATTTTTTTTTTGTGTCAATCTGTATTCTGTAGTAACTTCAGTTTTCTTTCCTAAATATAATATAAATATTGCACCATTTGTTTAGCAATTCAATTAGAAGTCTCACTTTCATAAGTCTCAATTTATCCCTTTTTAATTATCCTCGGGTTTTTTCTTCACACCAGGTTTTCCATCCTAAGATATTCTGTAGGAGCAAATTCATAGAATGGAAATGCTTTTTCTTTCAATTTGGTGGGTGACATGACAGTCACTTTGACATTGTATATTCTCCTAATACAACCCCAGTTCCAATGAAGTTGGGACGTTGTGTAAAATGTAAACAAAAACAGAATGCAATGATTTGCAAATCCTCTTCAACCTATATTCAACTGAATACACCACAAAGACAAGATATTTAATGTTCAAACTGATAAACTTTATTGTTTCTGTGCAAATATTTGCTCATTTTAAAATAGATGCCTGCAACACGTTTCAAAAAAGTTGGGACAGTGGTATGTTTACCGCTGTGTTACATCACCTTTCCTTCTAACAACACTCAATAAGTGTTTGGGAACTGAGGACACTAATTGTTGAAGCTTTGTAGGTGGAATTCTTTCCCATTCTTGCTTGATGTATGACTTCAGTTGTTCAACAGTCTGGGGTCTCCGTTGTTGTATTTTGCACTTCATAATGCACCACACATTTTAAATGGGCAACAGATCTGGACTGCAGCCAGGCCAGTTTAGTACCTGCACTCTTTTACTATGAAGCCATGCTGTTGTAACACGTGCAGAATGTGGCTTGGTATTGTCTTGCTGAAATAAGCAGGGGCGTCTCTGAAAAAGATCTTGCTTGGATGGCCACATGTGTTACTCCAAAACCTGGATGTACCTTTCAGCATCGATCGTGCCATCACAGATGTATCAGTTGCCCATATTATGGGCACTAACACACCCCCATACCATCACAGATGCTGGCTTTTGAACTTTGCACTGGTAACAATCTAGATGGTCTTTTTCCTCTTTTGTCTAGAAGACACAATGTCCATGATTTCCAAAAACAATTTGATTTCGGCCTTGCCGCTTACATGTAGAAAGTTCTCCAGATTCTCTGAATTTTCTGATTAATTATGGACTGTAGATGATGGAATCCCTAAATTCCATGGAACTGAACGTTGAGAAACATTGCTCTTAAACTGTTAGACTTTTTTCACGCAGTTGTTCACAAAGTGGTGATCCTCGCCCCATCTTTGCTTGTGAATGGCTGAGGCTTTTGGGGATGCTCCTTTTTCCCAATCATGAGTGTCCTCAACTGCCAAACACTGAGTGTTGTTAGAAGGAAAGGTGATGTAACACAGTGGTAAACATACCGCTGTCCCAGCTTTTTTGAAACGTGTTGCAGGCATCCATTTCAAAATGAGCCAATATTTGCACAACAACAAGGTTTATCAGCTTGAACATTAGATATCTTGTCTTTGTGGTGTATTCAATTGAATATAGGTTGAAGATGATTTGCAAATCATTGTATTCTGTTTTTATTTACATTTTACGCAATGCCCCAACTTCATTGGAATTGGGGTTATATAACAATATACACAAATGAGATTAATTTCTCTATGATCCCAGACAGCAAATGGATCTGGATTCGAGGAGTTTTCACAGTCCTGAGTTTTTAACGCTAATGGATAGTTTCTGCTGAGTGCAGATAAAATTGCTTATCGTTATGCTAACACCATGTTCCTGCCATGGTGCCGTGATGCGGACCACATCTGTCCCAGATCCGTGCCAGATATGGGCTGTAAATGGTTGGTCTTTTGCAGATCTGGTTCAGATCTGGTCCGGATCTATTCCAGAACTCTAAAGTGGAGCCATGCCGGATCTGGGACAGGGTGCAAAAATTGTCTGGACCGGATCTGTTTTCAGGATTGGTACCGGATGTTGGACTACATCCGGCCCGGATCCATTTGCTGTCTGGGATATACTCCATATTGTAGTGTTTTCAGATTTCTTACAACTTGGTCCAGAAATTATTGAATAATCTTACTTTCACCCTGACTGGCAAAGCACTCCGTAAAGCGGCTCTGCAGGTGTGGTAAGAGCAGTCTTTAATATTAATATCTTTAATATGTTGTGAGTGCGCGAAACTCTTATTTTCACCCCTGATTATTTCCCATGTTTAATTTTACTTCATAATGAAATTAATTAAGGATCAGACTAGTATCTTGTGTCGCAGCAGACGTAATATGTTCTGTTTGGCAAACTGATGGTATCATTTTCTATCTTGACTGGAACTAACAAATTCATTCAGTCTGTTATATAAATAGTTTGATCCTCTTCTGTATTTGTTTTGACAAATATTGGCTGTACAAATGTGAGACTGAGTTTGAATAAACGTAATAGCGCAGTTTTTTTAAGGAAAAAATACACTTGATCATGAGGGCTAATTTATACCTTAAAAGATATCAGGAAAAAATCAAAATACAAGCACATCTGTAGCAGTTATGTGATTTGTCAAGTTGGCACTTCAGTGTCATTGCAGACGAGTATCTCTGTCAACAGCAGCACTGTTTGTGTTGGTTACTGTCCATATTATGTCCAGCAGGCAGCTTTTCATGACAATTAGTAACATGCAGGAATTTTCTTTGGCACCATTTTAGCAGGTTTTGTTTTTATAGCCTCAAACGAAAAGCAGCTGTTTTTTTCTTCCTAAGCTCATACATGAGTTGAAGATGGTTGGTTTGATAACACTTCACAAAGCACTGCTAATCGTCAGACCACAGTTGCAACATCTCAGGGCCACATCAGTCATAAGTCAACACATGCAATAAGAAGGGCTTGCTAATGTTTAAAGGCACTGTGTGCAAACAATGATAATATAATACCACCAGTAACATGTACACTGCCACTGCTGCAAGCAGTGCCAGAATGGTTAAACTGCCTCATAACCACTGGATTGAGTCAAACCAAGGACTGCTGGGTTGGACCATAGGGCAGTGGAAACAATATAGGAATTAAAGCAGTTAACTGACAAGATGGATTCTAAGGCTGATTCAATTTCAGTTTATTTCATTTATATAGTGCCAAATCACAGCAAAGCTGCCTCAAGGCCCCTCGCACAAGTAGGGTCCTTTCACACATAGCGCAAATTTGGTCGAGTTACAGCGAAACAGCGCAAAACAGTTCGAATTATCAAACCATGAAAACATCGGGCAGGTGTGTACGATCCTGCTACGAAGGTGTCATGCGCACTCGTGCACGAACACAGTGCAAGCAACTGGAGCCACATCATGCCACTGCTATGGAATAAAAAAATAAAAACCAGCTGTTACCTGTGGAACCCAACTCAGTCTCACGGTAAGTCGTGATTCAGCAGCAGAAAATATACACTAATCTATTGATTTGTGATACTGTGACAAAAAGCGCCTCAATTTTGTCACAGAAGCACAAATTCATTCTAATTCATTCCGTGATGGCTGCACAAAATTAAAAGTGAAGCGGGGGGGTCAGGGGTGGTTATGATTATGTTGGGGGGGGAGGAGTAGGGTTAGGTTATGGTTAAGGTTAGGGTTGGGGGTAGGAGTAGGGTTAGTAATAGTTAGTAAAAAAAAAAAACCCAGTCACGAAAATATGACTCATTTTGTGACGGAAGCATGAAAAAAAAAAGTGAGACTGGGCTGGTGGAACCACATTGTGCCGCTGCTGTGGAAAACAAAAAAACAAACAAACAAAAAAATACATGTCACCCACTGGATTCATACCTGCACTTTACTGATTGCCAGCCTGAAACTTTACCACTGAGCTACCATCACAGGCCTCTACTGGTGGTTGGCTCTCACTGCGGTATTGTATCACTTCCTGTTCCGGAGCACAGTGGTGTTTTGCTGTATCTGTTAGCTGTTTAATCTGCGCAGTTAGATTGATCTAGATAACGATTTGTTTCACAGTGTAATCTTCACGTGCCTTAACTAAAGCACTCCCTCTGCTGAATCACCTCTAAATTATTTACACATTATTCACTTTGTGTGTTTTTAGGAATCCGCTAGCTTAGCACAGCTACTAGCTCTAAGCCGGTTTAGCATGGTGGCTTCTCCTGTCTCTCCCGCACTTTTCTTCTCTAGGTGTGAAATGTTTAGTTATTCCTCGGCCTCCTTTAGCAGTAATGGTACTTGTAATAAGTGTATCTTATTCGTAGCTTTGGAGGCCAGGCTGGGCGAATTGGAGACTCGGCTCCGCACCGTGGAAAATTCTACAGCTAGCCAGGCCCCTGTAGTCGGTGCGGACCAAGGTAGCTTAGCCGCCGTTAGTTCCCTTCCAGCAGATCCCGAGCAGCCGGGAAAGCAGGCCGACTGGGTGACTGTGAGGAGGAAGTGTAGCCCTAAACAGAAGCCCCGTGTACACCGCCAACCCATTCACATTTCTAACCGTTTTTCCCCACTCGGCGACACACCCGCCGAGGATCAAACTCTGGTTACTGGCGACTCTGTTTTGAGAAATGTGAAGTTAGCGACACCAGCAACCATAGTCAATTGTCTTCTGGGGGCCAGAGCAGGCGACATTGAAGGAAATTTGAAACTGCTGGCTAAGGCTAAGCGTAAATTTGGTAAGATTGTAATTCACGTCGGCAGTAATGACACCCGGTTACGCCAATCGGAGGTCACTAAAATTAACATTGAATCGGTGTGTAACTTTGCAAAAACAATGTCAGACTCTGTAGTTTTCTCTGGGCCCCTCCCCAGTCGGACTGGGAGTGACATGTTTAGCCGCATGTTCTCCCTGAATTGCTGGCTGTCTGAGTAGTGTCCAAAAAATGAGGTTGGCTTCATAGATAATTGGCAAAGCTTCTGGGGAAAACCTGATCTTGTTAGGAGAGACGGCATCCATCCCACCTTGGATGGAGCAGCTTTCAATTCTAGAAATCTGGCCAATTTTCTTAAATCCTCCAAACAGTGACTATCCAGGGTTGGGACCAGGAAGCAGAGTTGTAGTCTTACACACCTCTCTGCAGCTTCTCTCCCCCTGCCATCCCCTCATTACCCCATCCCCGTAGAGATGGTGCCTGCTCCCAGACCACCAATAACCAGCAAAAATCTATTTAAGCATAAAAATTCAAAAAGAAAAAATAATATAGCACCTTCAACTGCACCACAGACTAAAACAGTTAAATGTGGTCTATTAAACATTAGGTCTCTCTCTTCTAAGTCCCTGTTAGTAAATGATATAATAATTGATCAACATATTGATTTATTCTGCCTTACAGAAACCTGGTTACAGCAGGATGAATATGTTAGTTTAAATGAGTCAACACCCCCGAGTCACACTAACTCCAGAACGCTCGTAGCACAGGCGGAGGTGGAGGATTAGCAGCAATCTTCCATTCCAACGTATTAATTAATCCAAAACCAAGACAGAGCTTTAATTCATTTGAAAGCTTGACTCTTAGTCTTGTCCATCCAAATTGGAAGTCCCAAAAACCAGTTTTATTTGTTATTATCTATTGTCCACCTGGTCGTTACTGTGAGTTTCTCTGTGAATTTTCAGACCTTTTGTCTGACTTAGTGCTTAGCTCAGATAAGCTAATTATAGTGGGCGATTTTAACATCCACACAGATGCTGAGAATGACAGCCTCAACACTGCATTTAATCTATTATTAGACTCAATTGGCTTTGCTCAAAATGTAAATGAGTCCACCCACAACTTTAATCATATCTTAGATCTTGTTCTGACTTATGGTATGGAAATTGAAGACTTAACAGTATTCCCTGAAAACTCCCTTCTGTCTGATCATTTCTTAATAACATTTACATTTACTCTGATGGACTACCCAGCAGTGGGGAATAAGTTTCATTACACTAGAAGTCTTTCAGAAAGTGCTGTAACTAGGTTTAAGGATATGATTCCTTCTTTATGTTCTCTAATGCCATATACCAACACAGTGCAGAGTAGCTACCTAAACTCTGTGAGTGAGATAGAGTATCTCGTCAATAGTTTTACATCCTCATTGAAGACAATTTTGTATGCTGTAGCTCCTCTGAAAAAGACAGCCTTAAATCAGAAATGCCTTACTCCGTGGTATAACTCACAAACTCGCAGCTTAAAGCAGATAACCTGGAGAGGAAATGGCGTCTCACTAATTTAGAAGATCTTCACTTAGCCTGGAAAAAGAGTCTGTTGCTCTATAAAAAAAGCCCTCAGTAAAGCTAGGACATCTTACTACTCATCACTAATTGAAGAAAATAAGAATAACCCCAGGTTTCTTTTCAGCACTGTAGCCAGGCTGACAAAGAGTCAGAGCTCTATTGAGCCGAGTATTCCTTTAACTTTAACTAGTAATGACTTCATGACATGAAAAAATTACTCATAACCATCCCAAAGACATATCGTTATCTTTGGCTTCTTTCAGTGATGCCGGTATTTGGTTAGACTCTTTCTCTCCGATTGTTCTGTCTGAGTTATTTTCATTAGTTACTTCCTCCAAACCATCAACATGTCTATTAGACCCCATTCCTACCAGGCTGCTCAAGGAAGCCCTACCATTAATTAATGCTTCGATCTTAAATATGATCAATCTATCTTTATTAGTTGGCTATGTACCACAGGCTTTTAAGGTGGCAGTAATTAAACCATTACTTAAAAAGCCATCACTTGACCCAGCTATCTTAGTTAATTATAGGCCAATCTCCAACCTTCCTTTTTCTCTCAAAAATTCTTGAAAGGGTAGTTGTAAAACAGCTAACTGATCATCTGCAGAGGAATGGTCTATTTGAAGAGTTTCAGTCAGGTTTTAGAATCCATCATAGTACAGAAAGAGCATTAGTGAAGGATACAAATGATCGTCTTATGGCCTCAGACAGTGGACACATCTCTGTCCTTGTTCTGTTAGACCTCAGTGCGGCTTTTAATACTGTTGACCATAAAATTTTATTACAGAGATTAGAGCATGCCATAGGTATTAAAGGCACTGCGCTGCGGTGGTTTGAATCATATTTATCTAATAGATTACAATTTGTTCATGTAAATGGGGAATCTTCTTCACAGAATAAGGTTAATTATGGAGTTCCACAAGGTTCTGTGCTAGGACCAATTTTATTCACTTTATACATGTTTCCCTTAGGCAGCATTATTAGACAGCATTGCTTAAATTTTCATTATTACGCAGATGATACCCAGCTTAAAGACATGGATGACCTCTAATTTCCTGCTTTTAAACTCAGATAAAACTGAAGTTATTGTACTTGGCCCCACAAATCTTAGAAACATGGTGTCTAACCAGATCCTTACTCTGGATGGCATTACCCTGACCTCTAGTAATACTGTGAGAAATCTTGGAGTCATTTTTGATCAGGATATGTCATTCAATGCGCATATTAAACAAATATGTAGGACTGCTTTTTTTGCATTTGTGCAATATCTCTAAAATTAGAAAGGTCTTGTCTCAGAGTGATGCAGAAAAACTAATTCATGCATTTATTTCCTCTAGGCTGGACTATTGTAATTCATTATCATCAGGTTGTCCTAAAAGTTCCCTTAAAAGCCTTCAGTTAATTCAAAATGCTGCAGCTAGAGTACTGACAGGGACTAGAAGGAGAGAGCATATCTCACCCATATTGGCCTCTCTTCATTGGCTTCCTGTTAATTCTAGAATAGAATTTAAAATTCTTCTTCTTACTTATAAGGTTTTGAATAATCAGGTCCCATCTTATCTTAGGGACCTCATAGTACCATATCACCCCAATAGAGCGCTTCGCTCTCAGACTGCAGGCTTACTTGTAGTTCCTAGGGTTTGTAAGAGTAGAATGGGAGGCAGAGCCTTCAGCTTTCAGGTTCCTCTCCTCTGGAACCAGCTCCCAATTCAGATCAGGGAGACAGACACCCTCTCTACTTTTAAGATTAGGCTTAAAACTTTCCTTTTTGCTAAAGCTTATAGTTAGGGCTGGATCAGGTGACCTTGAACCATCCCTTAGTTATGCTGCTATAGACTTAGACTGCTGGGGGGTTCCCATGATGAGTGTTTCTTTCTCTTTTTGCTCTGTACGTACCACTCTGCATTTAATCATTAGTGATTGATCTCTGCTCTCTTCCACAGCATGTCTTTTTCCTGGTTCTCTCCCTCAGCCCCAACCAGTCCCAGCAGAAGACTGCCCCTCCCTGAGCCTGGTTCTGCTGGAGGTTTCTTCCTGTTAAAAGGGAGTTTGTCCTTCCCACTATCGCCAAGCGCTTGCTCACAGGGGGTCGTTTTGACCGTTGGGGTTTTTCCGTAATTATTATATGGCCTTGCCTTATTACCCCATCCCCATAGAGATGGTGCCTGCTCCCAGACCACCAATAACCAGCAAAAATCTATTTAAGCATAAAAATTCAAAAAGAAAAAATAATATAGCACCTTCAACTGCACCACAGACTAAAACAGTTAAATGTGGTCTATTAAACATTAGGTCTCTCTCTTCTAAGTCCCTGTTAGTAAATGATATAATAATTGATCAACATATTGATTTATTCTGCCTTACAGAAACCTGGTTACAGCAGGATGAATATGTTAGTTTAAATGAGTCAACACCCCCGAGTCACACTAACTCCAGAACGCTCGTAGCACAGGCGGAGGTGGAGGATTAGCAGCAATCTTCCATTCCAACTTATTAATTAATCCAAAACCAAGACAGAGCTTTAATTCATTTGAAAGCTTGACTCTTAGTCTTGTCCATCCAAATTGGAAGTCCCAAAAACCAGTTTTATTTGTTATTATCTATTGTCCACCTGGTCGTTACTGTGAGTTTCTCTGTGAATTTTCAGACCTTTTGTCTGACTTAGTGCTTAGCTCAGATAAGCTAATTATAGTGGGCGATTTTAACATCCACACAGATGCTGAGAATGACAGCCTCAACACTGCATTTAATCTATTATTAGACTCAATTGGCTTTGCTCAAAATGTAAATGAGTCCACCCACAACTTTAATCATATCTTAGATCTTGTTCTGACTTATGGTATGGAAATTGAAGACTTAACAGTATTCCCTGAAAACTCCCTTCTGTCTGATCATTTCTTAATAACATTTACATTTACTCTGATGGACTACCCAGCAGTGGGGAATAAGTTTCATTACACTAGAAGTCTTTCAGAAAGTGCTGTAACTAGGTTTAAGGATATGATTCCTTCTTTATGTTCTCTAATGCCATATACCAACACAGTGCAGAGTAGCTACCTAAACTCTGTGAGTGAGATAGAGTATCTCGTCAATAGTTTTACATCCTCATTGAAGACAATTTTGTATGCTGTAGCTCCTCTGAAAAAGACAGCCTTAAATCAGAAATGCCTTACTCCGTGGTATAACTCACAAACTCGCAGCTTAAAGCAGATAACCTGGAGAGGAAATGGCGTCTCACTAATTTAGAAGATCTTCACTTAGCCTGGAAAAAGAGTCTGTTGCTCTATAAAAAAAGCCCTCAGTAAAGCTAGGACATCTTACTACTCATCACTAATTGAAGAAAATAAGAATAACCCCAGGTTTCTTTTCAGCACTGTAGCCAGGCTGACAAAGAGTCAGAGCTCTATTGAGCCGAGTATTCCTTTAACTTTAACTAGTAATGACTTCATGACATGAAAAAATTACTCATAACCATCCCAAAGACATATCGTTATCTTTGGCTTCTTTCAGTGATGCCGGTATTTGGTTAGACTCTTTCTCTCCGATTGTTCTGTCTGAGTTATTTTCATTAGTTACTTCCTCCAAACCATCAACATGTCTATTAGACCCCATTCCTACCAGGCTGCTCAAGGAAGCCCTACCATTAATTAATGCTTCGATCTTAAATATGATCAATCTATCTTTATTAGTTGGCTATGTACCACAGGCTTTTAAGGTGGCAGTAATTAAACCATTACTTAAAAAGCCATCACTTGACCCAGCTATCTTAGTTAATTATAGGCCAATCTCCAACCTTCCTTTTTCTCTCAAAAATTCTTGAAAGGGTAGTTGTAAAACAGCTAACTGATCATCTGCAGAGGAATGGTCTATTTGAAGAGTTTCAGTCAGGTTTTAGAATCCATCATAGTACAGAAAGAGCATTAGTGAAGGATACAAATGATCTTCTTATGGCCTCAGACAGTGGACACATCTCTGTCCTTGTTCTGTTAGACCTCAGTGCGGCTTTTAATACTGTTGACCATAAAATTTTATTACAGAGATTAGAGCATGCCATAGGTATTAAAGGCACTGCGCTGCGGTGGTTTGAATCATATTTATCTAATAGATTACAATTTGTTCATGTAAATGGGGAATCTTCTTCACAGAATAAGGTTAATTATGGAGTTCCACAAGGTTCTGTGCTAGGACCAATTTTATTCACTTTATACATGTTTCCCTTAGGCAGCATTATTAGACAGCATTGCTTAAATTTTCATTATTACGCAGATGATACCCAGCTTAAAGACATGGATGACCTCTAATTTCCTGCTTTTAAACTCAGATAAAACTGAAGTTATTGTACTTGGCCCCACAAATCTTAGAAACATGGTGTCTAACCAGATCCTTACTCTGGATGGCATTACCCTGACCTCTAGTAATACTGTGAGAAATCTTGGAGTCATTTTTGATCAGGATATGTCATTCAATGCGCATATTAAACAAATATGTAGGACTGCTTTTTTTGCATTTGTGCAATATCTCTAAAATTAGAAAGGTCTTGTCTCAGAGTGATGCAGAAAAACTAATTCATGCATTTATTTCCTCTAGGCTGGACTATTGTAATTCATTATCATCAGGTTGTCCTAAAAGTTCCCTTAAAAGCCTTCAGTTAATTCAAAATGCTGCAGCTAGAGTACTGACAGGGACTAGAAGGAGAGAGCATATCTCACCCATATTGGCCTCTCTTCATTGGCTTCCTGTTAATTCTAGAATAGAATTTAAAATTCTTCTTCTTACTTATAAGGTTTTGAATAATCAGGTCCCATCTTATCTTAGGGACCTCATAGTACCATATCACCCCAATAGAGCGCTTCGCTCTCAGACTGCAGGCTTACTTGTAGTTCCTAGGGTTTGTAAGAGTAGAATGGGAGGCAGAGCCTTCAGCTTTCAGGTTCCTCTCCTCTGGAACCAGCTCCCAATTCAGATCAGGGAGACAGACACCCTCTCTACTTTTAAGATTAGGCTTAAAACTTTCCTTTTTGCTAAAGCTTATAGTTAGGGCTGGATCAGGTGACCTTGAACCATCCCTTAGTTATGCTGCTATAGACTTAGACTGCTGGGGGGTTCCCATGATGAGTGTTTCTTTCTCTTTTTGCTCTGTACGTACCACTCTGCATTTAATCATTAGTGATTGATCTCTGCTCTCTTCCACAGCATGTCTTTTTCCTGGTTCTCTCCCTCAGCCCCAACCAGTCCCAGCAGAAGACTGCCCCTCCCTGAGCCTGGTTCTGCTGGAGGTTTCTTCCTGTTAAAAGGGAGTTTGTCCTTCCCACTATCGCCAAGCGCTTGCTCACAGGGGGTCGTTTTGACCGTTGGGGTTTTTCCGTAATTATTATATGGCCTTGCCTTACAATATAAAGCGCCTTGGGGCAGCTGTTTGTTGTGATTTGGCGCTATATAAATAAAATTGATTTGATTTGATTTAAACAGTGTGGGAAAATGCCTAAAATCAACAAAAAGATGGATGTATTTAAAAAAAAAATAAAACCACACACCATAAAAATCACCCTCTTATCAAGTATGAACCATCTGTTCCTCTGTAGATGACCCATGGTCACAGATGTACAGTCATGAAATGACATTAATGAAGCAGTGCACTGTTATCATGTCCACATCTGCTGGTCCGATGTTACCAGCCGGCCCCGTGTGCGTGTCCATGTGGAACAGAGCTCACGTGGGTGATGTGACGGTCAGATCGTTCACTGCGTGTTATGATCTGATGGTCCTTTGTCACGTGGGGAAGCCTGTCAATGTGCGCACTGTGGGTGGACACATCCCCTGTCAGTTCAGTGCACACACCATCTGTACATCCATATATCAGCAGCTCATGTAAGTGTGCCCCCCCCAGCACCACGTTTATGGAAGGGGGCGCAACACACGTGTGATTCACACTATAAACTGTTAACTGTACATGGGCAATGGGCAACCTGATCTAGTAACCTGATCTATGACTATCACATAGTCAAAATACTGTGTAGACTGTGCTAAATTATTAAAATAAATTATTAAAATATTCATAATCCGTAATAATATGACACGCTTCCTTGATAATGCATACAACACTGTCTTTTTCAGACATTTACTGTATTTACTGGAATATGTTAGTTTTTTACTAGTTTGGGATGTCCTGGAAATTATAATCCAGTATGATGTATATACAGAAGAATCATGCATTCATTGCTAATAATAATTTTTATAATAAATATTTGTGCTTGGCTTTCCCAGTAATCAAAGCACTGAAAATAATAAAATCCAGTAATAAAAGAAAGCATGCCAATTATAAAATTACACTACAATAATGCACAAAAATCCCAAATTAAAGAACTGACAGGAAAAGGGTGCAACTTACAGTAAACTCTGGTGCAACTAATACCCTGGAAAATACAGTAAAAAGAGAGAGTTGGTAGTTCTGTTACACCCCATTATCCTGGGAAATCTGACCAAAGATAAACTTGATTCCAGAGTTTGGCTCTTCTGTCATGCTGTTTAAGCAGAAACCTGGAGAGAAAGTACGTCACAGGATGGGGTATGTCCAAATACGCCTTTGCTAACAAACCAACTCCCTGGATGACCTTTGAGCCTTATCAAAATAAGTCAAAATGTGAGTTTTATCACTCAAACACATTGTAAAATCATGAAATAATATCGTCACAATGTTTGGATTTGAGGATGGGCCTTACTTAATGAATGTTAGTAAAACCCTCCTCTGAACCTGAGCATCTATAGAGCTCCGGAGTGTTGAAATTAGTTGTGTTTATTGGTAGAAATGGAATATAGCATTCATAGCCATCTGTTCATTAGTGTATAATTACCTGCAAGAATGATGCAGTATGTTTTCATGTGCTTAGAATGAGTTCTTTACACAGCATTGACATGGGAGCGGGCCTCCTCTTGTATGCCACCGATTTGCACCGACATGTTGATACAGTAGCCCAAAAGGGACATACTGACTCCACCTTTTGCATTTTACAGTGCGCGTGGAAAACTGAAGACAAAGAGGAATACGTAATTGCTCCCCTAAATACTGTCTACTGATTCCTAGTGCAGGCTAGCAAGATTGAGAACCCTCATTTTGTGAAATATAGGATCCCACAAATGGTCTCTTACAAGAGAAAGCAAGGAAGCATGAATCCACATCTCTCAAGAAGCCAAAACATGCCGGGTAGAAAAATCATGGTTGGCAACAGGCATAATGCAATTTGCAACCTTGACACTAGATGGCACCCTATTCTACACACTGTCACTTTGAGGAAATATTATTTGGGCAGGACTTTAAATCAACAATTCATAAATATCTTCATGAGTAGATCAGTGCATGCAGTGAGTAATAATCTTTGTTTCCTGAATTGCACATGGGGAAATCTTCCAGTGCAACATTCTGATTTGCTGACGTATGCATTTATCCTATGTTTTAATTGTCCCCTGCCATAAAATAAGTGGGACCATTGAAATTGACTCTGTGTGTCCATACGTCCATCTGTGTGTCACATTTTAAGAACCCTAGATTTCCCTGTTGCCCCATTCTGAGACACTACTTATCTTATCATATTGTAAACATGCACAAATGTAACATCTATGTAATTGACCTTGACCCAGATTTCCAAGGTGATCTAAGATAAATGGTTGAGTGTAACTAGTGGGGTGCCTCAGGGATCGGTCCTAGGGCTGGTCCTATTTTTACTTTTTATTAACGACTTGCCTGGTGCAATATCAACTAAATGTAAACTCTTTGCAGATGACACCAAGGTGTATCATCCAATCTTGTCCCTAGTTGACTCAGAAAATTTGCAAAAAGATATCGACAATTTAATGTTATGGTCAAAACAATGGTTATTAGGTTTTAATGAAGACAAGTGTAAAGTATTACATGTAGGTCATCAAAATCCATGTCATGAGTACTTTATGAATGGTAGTATGTTAAATTCTGTAAGTGAGGAAAAAGATCTAGGAGTTTTAATTACCAACAAATTCTCTTTCTCAAAATACATAGCCAAAGCTGTTGCTAAGGCTAATAGTGTCCTAGGTATGATCAAGAGAGCATTTACATTTATTGACAAAGAGTCATTTTTAGTTTTGTATAAAAGTTATGTACGACCACATCTTGAGTACTGTGTACAAGTATGGTCACCATATTTTGAAAAAGATAAATTGTTACTGGAAAAGGTTCAAAGACGTGCAACCAAATTAGTACCTGGGTTGCAAAATTTGAGTTATGAGGAAAGATTAAGTGAATTAGGTTTAACAACTCTTGAGGATAGAAGAGTTCGGGGTGACCTAATTGAAATGTATAAAAATTTACATGGTTTTGAGGCAATAGACCCCAATATTTTATTTACTAGACGTAGGTATCTTGGCCATGAACTCACTGTGGAAGTGAAAAGATCACGTCTTAATATTAGAAAGTTTAGTTTTAGTAATAGAGTTGTATGTTTGTGGAACAGCCTCCCTGAACACATTGTACTCGCACTTAATGTAAATTCTTTTAAAATTAATTATGACAGATATTATACCACCTCTGTTTAAGTTTAAGTTTATATGGTATGAAAATAATGTATTTTAATATCAAGATTATTTGAGGCTCGATGTGTGCTTCTTTTTAAACTCATAATATTGATGGGATTTTAAATTAATGTTTTTATGGGTGCTTAACATTGTATTTTAATGTATTGATGTGTGCTTTTATTATACTATGTATATACTATTTCACACAATAAAATGAATTATGAATTATGAATTATTAAGATAATGGCTGACAAAGATACCCACCATCTCAGACCAAAATACCACTTTTTCTCTTCAAATATAAATTCTAACGCTAACGTTTGTATTGAACACCTATAGCAAATCATGTATCCTGACTCCCTTTAGCACATCACATTTGACCTTGAACCTCAGAGTCAAGGTCAAACAAGCAAATGAAAAAAAGAACATTTTGGGTATATTTTGGCTTCTCATCACCAAATTTATCTTCTCAAGCCTAAATTTGTATTGAACATCTACAGCAAATCATTCATCCCAGCTCCCTTGAGCCAACTGCATTTGACTTTGAACCTTGGGGTCAAGGTTACGCATGAACATGAATGGAAACCTACTGTTTCCTGTATTATTTGGCCTTTTTCCACTAATTTTTCATTGCCTCTCATCATGAAATGGACTCCATATGTCCATCTGTGCTTATCTGTTTAATTTGTCACCATACCGTATCACCATAATAGGTGGGGGACCTCAGCAGAGTATTGGTTTTTCTGAAGAGAAGCATGATTGTTGCTCAGTCTGACTCTACACAGGACATTTTGCTGATTAAAATTTACTCTGCTGGGATAACATTTGATCCCAGTCTAAATAGAGTTAAATATGCTCTACCACAGGGCTAAAGCACCTCAACATAGTGTAAAATCAATTCTTATTGGAGTAAAACCACTTGTATTGACAAGATGATGTCGCAGACTGAACGGTCCACCATAAAACTCGGCCAGCCCTGCCTTCACTGTGCATGCTTCATCAGCTGCAGTTCACTGATTAACACTTCGTTTCTGCTTAAGACTGACTTTAGAATGGTTTAAGAGGTTTTACCTTGTCATCTGATGGTTAATAATCCCATTAATCCATTTGATCAAAGACAGTCCGTCCACAGAGCATCTGAGCTCCGAAATGACGCATGCACAGTGGAGGCAGTGGGGGGAAGAGCGCATTCAGTCGGTGACACCGGTAGAGCTGATTTCACTCTACAATAGAATGTTTTTTACTGTATTTAGACTGGGATCAAATGTTTTCCCAGCAGAATAAATTTTACTCCGCAAAATTTACTGTGGACTCTGCCTATTCACCATTTGTTTGTAAGGAAGTGAACCAACTAATTGCCCACATTGGCCAGGAGCACTTTCTTGGCACCAAATAAAGGTTCTTAAGAATTAACATACTGCATTCAAATCCAATATACTGCATTTACACAGTACAGAGCCCAGCAGAGGTCACTTAAAGTGATACTTTTTCTGGCCGTGATAATTTGTGAGCATGTTTTCATTTGACTGAGCCCTTGAATTAATAAAACATGGGCATGTTTTGGGCCTAAACTGATCTCTCGAAATATGTATTTCATGTAACATTTAGTCATTCATGACATTTTCTCACTATTCAATGTCACAAGCTATTATACAGAGATTTGGGCTACGAGTAGGCTGTCTGTAGCATTACAGTTCACACTGGTAAGTGATAACTGTAGGCAGTAATTTAAAGCATTTTTAGTTTTCACCATTAAGTGATGACAGTTGACAGCCTACGTTTTTGTGCACACAATTTAATTTCTTTGAGCACATGATTTAATTATTCATGAGTGTGTTTTATTAGATCGAGATCTCGATCTAATAAAACACAAATCTCGATTACAACATGCTCATGTCAAGACAATTTTGAGGGCATGTTTTACAAATTGTGGCCATGTTTAAGTAGATTGTGCACACAGTGCTTTATAATGGTTTTCACTGAATTACTCTCTGATTGTACTAAATCGTTACCTCAGTTTAATAAATTGCACCCTTGTTTTACTAAATCATGTTTTAGAAGTTGTTCCCTCGTTTTATGAAATCATGCGTTCATTTCACAGTGCTTAACATGTAGTAAAGTAAGTAAACAATATATTGTGTGGGCCACTGAAGAGGAGGTACTGCTGGCCCACCACCAGATGGCGCCTTTTTTCACAACGGCCTGTTATGTATGTGTCAGAGCACAGCCGGGTGGCTTATGTGATTAATTTGCTTCGGGCGCCTGGATACGGCGCTCTGGGAACAAGATTCACGGATCCTCTCGACTTACACTGGGTTTGTAAGCGAGTTTCGACAGGTGTTCGATCATCCCAATAGAGGCGAGTCTGCTTCAAATATGCTGCTGTCAATGAGACAGGGACGAAGGAGTGCAGCTGATTATGCAATCGACTTCCGCGTTGCGGCAGCGAGGGCCGGTTGGAATTCAGTCTCACTCCGCGCCGCCTTTGTAAACGGGTTGTCTCCGACCCTAAAGGAGCATCTGGTGGCTAAGGATCAGCTGCGGGATTTAGATGGGCTTATTGATCTGGTTATTCGCTTAGACAATTGGCTTGAGGAATTCAAGCGGGATCGAGATGAAGGGCGTGGCCGGGTGCGCGCTGTCCCTCTCCCATCCAGATCTGACTTAGCGCCGTCCTCTCCCCGCTCCAAAGCCAGGGCTCTCCACGCTGCACCAGCTCCCCCTGCTGACGAAGCTATGGACATGAGCAGGGCTAAAGTTAAAGAGAAACAAAGACAAAGGAGGCTGGCCCATGGAGAGTGTTTTTACTGCGGCTCGAGTGAGCATGTGCAGAAGAATTGCCCCAAGCGGTTAAACTCCAATGCTCACCCTTAGAGACTGGGCTATGGGTGAGCCATACAAACCACATGGTCGTTCCATGCAAATGCGCACAACTCCCAGTCACAATCCTCAGTGGGGATTTAACCCTTACCGCTCCAGCACTGATTGACACAGGATCGGAAGGGAACCTACTGGATAGTAGGTGGGCTAAGGCCGTAGGGCTCCCTCTGGTGGCTGTTCCTTCGCCATTGAGGGTGCGGGCACTAGATGGCACACTACTGCCAGAAATCACACATCAGACACGGCCTTTAACCTTGGTCGTCTCTGGTAATCACAGGGAGGAGATTGTGTTTTATGTAACACCTTCTACCTCCAGGATTATTTTGGGCTACTCATGGATGATAAAACACAATCCCCAGATTGATTGGCCATCTGGGGTTATGGCTCAATGGAGTGAAACCTGCCACCCGGAGTGTTTAAGATCATCGGTGCCACCTGGTGATGAAGTGAAAGAGGAGGTCAGAGTCCCCCCCAATCTTACCGAGGTGCCGGCTGAGTATCATGACCTTGCTGACGTCTTCAGCAAGGATCTGGCCCTCACCCTGCCCCCACATCGACCGTATGATTGTGCCATTGATTTGGTTCCAGGCGCTGAGTATCCGTCCAGCAGGCTGTACAACCTCTCATGCCCTGAGCGCGAATCAATGGAGACCTACATCTGGGACTCTTTAGCTGCCGGGGTAATCCAGAATTAGGTGCAGGTTTCTTTTTTGTGGGCAAGAAGGACGGCGGTCTCCGTCCATGCATTGACTATAGAGGGCTGAATGAGTTCACAACCGATACCCATTACCTCTTTTGGATTCAGTGGTCACGCCCCTGCATGGAGCCAAAATTTTCACTAAACTGGATCTTAGGAATGCCTACCATCTAGTTCGGATAAGGAAGGGAGACGGCATTTAACACCCCCTTAGGGCACTTTGAGTACCTGGTCATGCCGTTCGGCCTCACCAACACCCCCGCGACGTTCCAGGCTTTGGTTAACAACGTTCTGCGGGATTTCCTGCACTGATTCGTCTTCATATATCTAGACGATATCCTCATCTTCTCCCAGGACTCTGAGTCTCATGTTAGGCATGTCCGTCAGGTCCTTCAGCGGTTACTGGAGAACCGGCTGGTTGTGAAGGCCGAGAAGTGCGAGTTCCATCGCACCTCTCTGTCCTTCTTGGAGTTCATTATCTCCTCCAACTTCATCGCACCCGTTCCGGCTAAGGTAGCTGCGGTGAGAGATTGGCCCCAACCGGTAAATCGTAGGAAGCTTCAACAGTTCCTAGGGTTCACCAATTTTTACAGGAGGTTTATTAAGGGCTACAGTCAGGTAATCAGCCCCAGGTTCCACCCACAAACCAACAGTCAAGCAGAGCGGGCAAACCAGGACCTCGAACAAGACTTGAGATGCATCACATCTGCGCACCCGACGGCCTGGAGTCAACACCTGGCCTAGATTGAGTACGCACATAACAGCCAAGTGTCGTCCTCTTCCGGCCTCTCTCCATTCGAGGTTTGCCTCGGTTATCAACCATCGCTTTTTCCAGCTGTCGAGGGAGAGGTCAAGGTGCCCTCAGTCCAGGCCCACCTCAGGAGATGCCGTCGGGTGTGGAGGAAAGCCCGCTCTGCTCTCCTGAAGGCCCGGATGCGGGCCAAGGACCATTCAGACCACCGATGAGCTCCGGCCCCAACATACCAGCCCGGGCAGGAGGTTTGGCTGTCCACAAAAAACATCCCTCTTCAGACAGACTCACCAAAACTGACTGACCGTTTCATCGGACCATTCAAAATCGTCAAGGTGATCAGCCCAGCTGTGGTGAAGCTTCAACTCCGGGCCTCTCTGCGGATTCACCCGGTCTTTCATGTGTCCCGAATCAAGCCATATCACACATCGGACCTCTGCTCCCCTGGACTGGCGCCACCTCCTGCCCGGGTCATCGATGGAGAACTGGCCTGGACGGAGAAGAAGCTCCTTGATGTTCGTCGGAGGGGCCGGGGGTATCAATATCTGGTAAACTGGGAGGGGTATGGCCCAGAAGAATGCTCCTGGGTGAAGAGGAGCTTCATACTGGATCCCGCCCTCCTGGCAGACTTCTACCAGGAGCATCCGGACAAGCCGGGTCGGGCACTGAGAGGCACCCGATGAGAGGGGGGTCCTGTTGTGAGGGCCGCTGAAGAGGAGGTACTGCTGGCCCACCACCAGATGGCGCCCTGCCATGCTGGCACCTTTTTGCCCTGTAGAGGGCGCACTAGCCTGCTGGCCTTTTTTGTCACCACCAGGGGCGCACCTGTAGGCTGTCATCAGCTGTTTGTCATCACATCATCATCTTTACTCCATAAAAACCTGGGATTGACACCATAACTCTGCTGAGTTATCAGCTTACCCAACAGATAAGCCAACTCAGCCTCTTTGTGCCGTACGCACATTCATTGTTACTGAAGTCTCTTTGCAGTTGTGACTGTGTATACTTACAGCTTATTGCTGGGTTTATGGAAGTTTGGAGGAGCTGGCGTCTCCACTCCTCACTTCTTATTTTCTAAGTATTACCACTGACACTGCACGTTCTCAAGTTTTCCTCTGCACTCTGGGAGTTATGGGATTTTTCCCTCAGGAGGATTACTGTGTTTGCTGACTGTTTGCTGGGTGTACACACACCCAATTTAATCTTTTTTTGCTCCAGCCAGCAGTACTGGTCCGACAGCCTTGAACGGTGGTCACCTGGGGTTTCAGGTCTTGGCAGTTCTGGTGGATTGCGGACCTCCGGCCGGCGGTGGAACTATGTGGGTCCCGGCTCTTCTCTGGATAGGCGTCTCCTACCCTCGGGCCTGCCCACATGTCACCATTTATTACTTAATTGGACTTTGCATATTTGGAACCTTGTTTGCACCTTTGCATAATAAATTGTGATTTATTGGTATCCTATTGACCGCTCATTTACGCCCCCTAACATGGATCCGTGCATTCACTTTCTCAACACAATATAGTGAATTGTGCACACAATATAGTAAAAAGCGAGCACATTTTCGTGAAATTAATGCACAACTTAGCAAAATGTGAGCACAATGTAATAAAATCAATCAATCAATCAATTTTTTTATATAGCGCCAAATCACAACAAACAGTTGCCCCAAGGCGCTTTATATTGTAAGGCAAGGCCATACAATAATTATGTAAAACCCCAACGGTCAAAACAACCCCCTGTGAGCAAGCACTTGGCTAAGGTGGGAAGGAAAAACTCCCTTTTAACAGGAAGAACCCTCCAGCAGAACCAGGCTCAGGGAGGGGCAGTCTTCTGCTGGGACTGGTTGGGGCTGAGGGAGAGAACCAGGAAAAAGACATGCTGTGGAGGGGAGCAGAGATCGATCACTAATGATTAAATGCAGAGTGGTGCATACAGAGCAAAAAGAGAAAGAAACAATGCATCATGGGAACCCCCCAGCAGTCTACGTCTATAGCAGCATAACTAAGGGATGGTTCAGGGTCACCTGATCCAGCCCTAACTATAAGCTTTAGCAAAAAGGAAAGTTTTAAGCCTAATCTTAAAAGTAGAGAGGGTGTCTCTAAATGGGCGCACATTATGTCAACATGCTATGAAACTTCTAGGGCTCCGTAACACAGTATATTAACATACAGTATTTTTAGTGACGTACTAGAACACCTTACTCTTGTTATTTTGTGTTGGAAGTCCGTTGGATTACATTGTGCTTTTAGAATACTAAACATCCTAAAAACAAAACAAAACAAATGTTATAGTTAGAAATGATAAATGGACTGCATTTAAATAGCACTTTTCCATCTGCATCAGACACTCAAAGCGCTTTATAGTAATGCCTCACATTCACCCCAGTGTGAGGGTGCTGCCATACAAGGTACTCACCACACACCGGGACCAACTAGAGGATTAAGGACCTTGCCCAAGGGCCCTTAGTGATTTTCCGGTCAGGCTGGGATTTGAACTGAGGATCCTCTGGTCTCAAGCCCAACGCTTAACCACTAGACCGTCACCTCCCCTATTATTACAAGATAATGCATTTCATCAGGCCCTGTGTATAACAGAAGCAGAAGCAGAATATGTACACAGCTCCCCAGTTCTTATCACAGAAGTAATCCTCTGATTAGATTTGCTGTAAACTAAAACTCTGTTTTTTCTTCTCATCTGTTACAGTGGTGTGTTCATGCTGGACTCCTGCACAGTGCTATGAGTAACAAACACTCGGTAATGAAAGCATCCCAGCCACACAGTCATTTCCTGCTCCTGTGCAATGACTAAATTAACAAGAGACTTGGTTTTGTGATTTCAGCAGTTTCCCATTGTGGGTGGCAAAAGGACAAATTTACAGCACACCCCTATAAACATTAAGCAGTTTCCTTCACTGATATTCTATCAGTGCTATCCGATTTAACTTTTTACATAGATAGCAGCAACAATAATAATAGTAAAAACTACAATGAAAGACATCCGAGGGCTGATGTGAACTCTGCAGACTCAGAACAAACATAACTTCTTTTTATGACTTCAGCATGAGACCACTTATATCAAACAATCACAAATATTTTGTAGATCAGTATAAGCTATAGATCATCTCTCTAGTCCTATTGGTTGTGGAGATATAGTAGCAGAAAATGTAATTTTCACATCTTGTTTTTGTTGACCTTGACCTGTGTCTGATCCTCTTCGAAAGTTAATTACCTTGAGATATCTACCCAAGTAATAGTCCCACCAAGTTTGGTAAAACTTGACCCAGCCATTTTGTAGTTGTCTTGTATTTTGGTGTTTGATGATGCCGATATATTTGCAGGAGAATACAGATCCAAGTCTTCAAGGGATTCATGCTCCCTTGCCTTCTTTAAGTCTGGGGGCCTCATGTGCAAAGACTTGCAAGTCAGATGTATAAAACTGTGCATACGCATGGATCCAAGCACATTCCTATTGTACATCCCAGTCAATGTGGAGTTGAGCGCACATGCAGAAGCACCAAACTCCTCCCTGTCCACGCCCCCATTCAACTATGCAAATATATTTAAATTGGCCGTGGGACCTGGGATTCCCCTTTCTGTTTGATCATTCAACATGAACAAAGAAAAGAAATATTACCGAGTGTGAGCTGGAGATACTAGAAAATGAAGGTGGAGACATGCAGGGATATTTTATTTGGTACCCTGTCAACCAAGATAAGTATGAAATAAAAACGAGTTAGCATGGAGAAGGACGTACACCATGTACACCACATTTTTGTGCATACACAATCTTTGTACAAGATGGTACCCCCGGTGCTTCCTGTCTTACTGTATGGTTGTGAGATCTGCACACTAACCAATGAGCTAAGGCATGAAGTAGACATCTTTGTCACCAGGTCTGTAAGATTCTTGGGTACTGCTTGAATGACTTTGTATCCAAGGAGCAGTTACATAGTTAGACTAAGACAAGGAGTATGATGCATTGTGATGAAATATCAGGTTTGACATTTTGGTGACGTGCCATGTTTTTCTGGGCATGATCCAATGCTTCATTCCATGAGTGTTGAGGATCCCAGTGACTGGAGAAGGCCAAGGTGACGCCCATGCTTCAGCTGGCTGCAGCAGATACTAGATGGTTATTTTTGAGAGGTGGTGATGGATCAGTTGTCTGCCTGGGTGGTTGCTGTCCAGGAGCTGAGGGATTTCTGTGATGTCATGGATGTGGTGCATGCTCCCAGACGTGAGCTGTGTTGAGCCTGCAAAGAAATTTTCCTTAGAATGACAATGCTGATGAGGTAATAGTGCTGGTCCAGTTTTTGGACTGTTCCAATATAAGTGCACTTCCTCTAGACCTGGGGCTGTACCATGAAGAACCCCCAGTGTAAACCCTGTGCCTAAACTGGATCTGGTGGAGCAAGCCTGAGCAACAACAACAACAACAAAAACATGAATTTTGAATTTGTAATTCATGTTGAGCCAGATCTGACACATCTGAGTGTATGAACTTGGCAGTAAAGATCGGACAAGCAAAAATAAAGAAGAGGAGAAAAAAAATCTCTAATCAAGACATAAAGTGCAAACTTCTCAGAACACAGAACCTTTTATTAAAATGGGCGCTGAGCAACTGTTCCAAAACCATTCTGTGTCATGTGCCTTTCTATCCATTTGTCTCCTCTCTTGGCACTGAGTGTTGGGCTTGTTGCATGTTGAGCCCAGGTGGCACAAATCCCTGTTTGCATTCCGTCATGTCCATTGAAGATTTTTCTAACTGCCCCACCTGTGAGCTGCAGACTGAGCACACCTTTCAGTGCTGCAGCAGTCTGTGGGTGGCGGAAAGCGATGCCAGACACAAAATGATGCCATTAATATGGACAGATGGAAAAGAGCAGCAGTGATGGAAGTGGAAGAGTTTGACCTGCAGGAGGCACAAATGGAGTGAAAAAGTGTTGGAGGGTTTGTGACAGTAAGAAAAATGATGGGTGAAGGGGGATGATGGGACAACAAATGTTTTCAGTGGGAACGCCAAAGCTTCCCTGCGGATCCTGTGCTTGGCTCCTTCACTGGGGATGACTTCATATAACGCACCTGAATACACAGATTTACACACACAACCCTGGCCACGGCTTCTGAGCCGGAATATTCGACACACTGCTGATGACATCACTACAGCTGGTGTGAATTTAGGAAGAAGTCAGTCGAGAGCCGCCGTATGCACACACAGCCACACCAGCATCCAGCTTTTGTTCCATCTCTCTCTCTCTCTCTCTCTCTCATTCATGTCCGTCTCAAGTTTGCACCTCAAACAATGAGCGTTAAAGTTTTATGTGTCACTAATAGTTAAAGGTGCAGTGTGTAGGATTTAGCTGGTCGGGTATTGACTTACAGTGCATCGTCATGGAAACAGCAATACAATGTTGGCCTATATGGGGCAAGCTATAAACCTCAAAATAAACCTTTTCTTGTCACCACTGAATTGGTGAAAGTGTCATTAGAAGTGTCTACACTGAAAAAAGAACCACATTATTAAAAAAGCATTGCAAATGGTAAAACCTGAATGAATTAAGATGTGTGAACTTAAGTTAGCAAGTTAGATCAACTCTAACTTGCAATCTTAAGTTCAAACAATGTAATTTATTCAGGTTTTACCAGCTGTAATGCTTTTTTTAAGTTGGTTCAACTCTTCTCTTTTTTCAGTGTCTTTTTTTCTCTACTTTTCAGTTTTTTCTTCTATTTATTTCAAATACATGTGCTTCACATTTGTTAATTTTAATAATTACTCAGTTATCCATGAATTCATGGTATTTATTTCAAACATTTCCATTTCACATTTTCTTCTCCTGACATGTTCATAATGGAGTAGGAGGAAGTATAAATGGATATATTCCTACCCCATTACATAACAAATTTGAACAACCACTTTACAAATTTTTCAACTATTTACACTATGTACAGTGTCAAAACTATGTAACCATGCCATGGTCAATCCAGATGAGTTCATTATCCAGGAGTCTGGTGAACTCGTAACCACTAGCTTAATTTCACCAGCATACAATGTTTTCCAGCTGTGGTTAGAACGCGCACAATACCTGACATTAGGTTATGTTAGCCATCAGACTGCAAACCATGTCTATACCATTGTGAGATATGTTGATAACCCTACGGCTTACAGGCATCTTTCAAAGCCTGTTAACAGGCCGAAATGCTATAGTTTAGTCATCTGGGATTCCATTACCCTCAAAGATAGACTGGACACCAGTTATAGCAACATTTTTATGTGTTTGTTGACAATGATGCTAGGACGCAACAGTTTGAGGTCACAAATAAACATAGTAAAGACTTGTGAACATTCCAGAAAGATTTGTCATCATCAACTATTTGTCTCTGGTCCCCTCTCCTCCTAGAAAAATAACAAGAGCTAAAGTAGGCTTACAACCTTAAATGTGTGGCTGGCAAACATCTGTATAGAATGAGGATTTAGTTTTGTGGATAACTGGCCCTCTTTCTGGGGTCACTGATACAGTGTTCACCCCAATGGGGAAGACACAACCTGGTCTCAAGTTGTGATTCAGCAGCATGAATACATTCATCTTTTGTTTTGTGATATTGTGATGAAAAGGCTCTCTGTTGGAACTGTTTACACAGAGACTGCTACCTGCTGCTTTGGACTTTGAACTAACAGTCTTTTTCAAGACTTTTTTACTTTTTTACTTTTTTTTTTACTTTTTCACCGTGCTCCAACGCCTAAAGAAGACCTCTAACGGTCGAAACATCGCGACGGAGCACTTTTATCAGCTAACTTTCATCAGCGTTGGCAAGCTAACTAGCTTGCTAACGCTTTCGTTTTTATTTTTTTTTGGCACTGTTGTCGTGCGTTACCTGTGCTGCTCCACAGCGTGTCTAGTGGATTTTTATTTTATTTTAGCACCGTTGTCGTGCGTTCGCTGTTGCCGTGCGTTACCTGTGCTGCTTCATGGCCTGTCTGGTGCCTTAACTAAGGCACTCCTTCTGCTGAATCACCTCTAAATTATTTACACATTATTCACTTTGTGTGTTTTTAGGAATCCGCTAGGTTGCGTAGCTACTAGCTCTTAGCCGATTTAGCATGGCGGCTTCTCCTGTCTCTCCCGCACTTTTCTGCTCTGGGTGTGAAATGTTTAGTTATTCCTCGGCCTCCTTTAGCAGTAACGGTACTTGTAATAAGTGCAGCTTATTCGTAGCTTTGGAGGCCAGGCTGGGCGAATTGGAGACTCGGCTCCGCACCGTGGAAAATTCTACAGCTAGCCAGGCCCCTGTAGTCGGTGCGGACCAAGGTAGCTTAGCCGCCGTTAGTTCCCCCCTGGCAGATCCCGGGCAGTCGGGAAAGCAGGCTGACTGGGTGACTGTGACGAGGAAGCGTAGCCCTAAACAGAAGCCCCGTGTACACCGTCAACCCGTTCACATCTCTAACCGTTTTTCCCCACTCGACGATGATCAAACTCTGGTTATTGGCGACTCTGTTTTGAGAAATGTGAAGTTAGCGACACCAGCAACCATTGTCAATTGTCTTCCGGGGGCCAGAGCAGGCGACATTGAAGGACATTTGAAATTGCTGGCTAAGGCTAAGCGTAAATTTGCTAAGATTGTAATTCACGTCGGCAGTAATGACACTCGGTTACGCCAATCGGAGGTCACTAAAATTAACATTAAATCGGTGTGTAACTTTGCAAAAACAATGTCGGACTCTGTTGTTTTCTCTGGGCCCCTCCCCAATCAGACGGGGAGTGACATGTTTAGCCGCATGTTCTCCTTGAATTGCTGGTTGTCTGAGTGGTGTCCAAAAAATGAGGTGGGCTTCATAGATAATTGGCAAAGCTTCTGGGGAAAACCTGGTCTTGTTAGGAGAGACGGCATCCATCCTACTTTGGATGGAGCAGCTCTCATTTCTAGAAATCTGGCCAATTTTCTTGGATCCTCCAAACTGTGACTGTCCAGCGTTGGGACCAGGAGGCAGAGCTGTGGTCTTATACACCTCTCTGCAGCTTCTCTCCCCCTGCCATCCCCTCATTACCCCATCCCCGTACAGACGGTGTCTGCTCCCAGACCACCAATAACCAGCAAAAATCTATTTAAGCATAAAAATTCAAAAAGAAAAAATAATATAGCACCTTCAACTGCACCACAGACTAAAACAGTTAAATGTGGTCTATTAAACATTAGGTCTCTCTCTTCTAAGTCCCTGTTGGTAAATGATATAATAATTGATCAACGTATTGATTTATTCTGCCTAACAGAAACCTGGTTACAGCAGGATGAATATGTTAGTTTAAATGAGTCAACACCCCCGAGTCACACTAACTGTCAGAATGCTCGTAGCACGGGCCGGGGCGGAGGATTAGCAGCAATCTTCCATTCCAGCTTATTAATTAATCAAAAACCTACACAGAGCTTTAATTCATTTGAAAGCTTGTCTCTTAGTCTTGTCCATCCAAATTGGAAGTCCCAAAAAACAGTTTTATTTGTTATTATCTATCGTCCACCTGGTCGTTACTGTGAGTTTCTCTGTGAATTTTCAGACGTTTTGTCTGACTTAGTGCTTAGCTCAGATAAGATAATTATAGTGGGCGATTTTAACATCCACACAGATGCTGAGAATGACAGCCTCAACACTGCATTTAATCTATTATTAGACTCTATTGGCTTTGCTCAAAAAGTAAATGAGTCCACCCACCACTTTAATCATATCTTAGATCTTGTTCTGACTTATGGTATGGAAATAGAAGACTTAACAGTATTCCCTGAAAACTCCCTTCTGTCTGATCATTTTTTAATAACATTTACATTTACCCTGATGGACTACCCTGCAGTGGGGAATAAGTTTCATTACACTAGAAGTCTTTCAGAAAGCGCTGTAACTAGGTTTAAGGATATGATTCCTTCTTTATGTTCTCTAATGTCATATACCAACACAGAGCAGAGTAGCTACCTAAACTCTGTAAGGGAGTTAGAGTATCTCGTCAATAGTTTTACATCCTCATTGAAGACAACTTTGGATGCTGTAGCTCCTCTGAAAAAGAGAGCTTTAAATCAGAAGTGTCTGACTCCGTGGTATAACTCACAAACTCGTAGCTTAAAGCAGATAACCCGTAAGTTGGAGAGGAAATGGCGTCTCACTAATTTAGAAGCTCTTCACTTAGCCTGGAAAAAGAGTTTGTTGCTCTATAAAAAAGCCCTCCGTAAAGCTAGGACATATTTCTACTCATCACTAATTGAAGAAAATAAGAACAACCCCAGGTTTCTTTTCAGCACTGTAGCCAGGCTGAAAAAAAGTCAGAGCTCTATTGAGCTGAGTATTCCATTAACTTTAACTAGTAATGACTTCATGACTTTCTTTGCTAACAAAATTTTGACTATTAGAGACAAAATTACTCATAACCATCCCAAAGATGTATCGTTATCTTTGGCTGCGTTCAGTGATGCCGGTATTTGGTTAGACTCTTTCTCTCTGATTGTTCTGTCTGAGTTATTTTCATTAGTTACTTCATCCAAACCATCAACATGTTTATTAGACCCCATTCCTGCCAGGCTGCTCAAGGAAGTCCTACCATTATTTAATGCTTCAATCTTAAATATGATCAATCTATCTTTGTTAGTTGGCTATGTACCACAGGCTTTTAAGGTGGCAGTAATTAAACCATTACTTAAAAAGCCATCACTTGACCCAGCTATCTTAGCTAATTATAGGCCAATCTCCAACCTTCCTTTTCTCTCAAAGATTCTTGAGAGGGTAGTTGTAAAACAGCTAACTGATCACCTGCAGAGGAATGGTCTATTTGAAGAGTTTCAGTCAGGTTTTAGAATTCATCATAGTACAGAAACAGCATTAGTGAAGGTTACAAATGATCTTCTTATGGCTTCAGACAGTGGACTTATCTCTGTGCTTGTTCTGTTGGACCTCAGTGCTGCTTTTGATACTGTTGACCATAAAATTTTATTACAGAGATTAGAGCATGTCATAGGTATTAAAGGCACTGCGCTGCGGTGGTTTGAATCATATTTGTCTAATAGATTACAGTTTGTTCATGTAAATGGGGAATCTTCTTCACAGACTAAAGTTAATTATGGAGTTCCACAAGGTTCTGTGCTAGGACCAATTTTATTCACTTTATACATGCTTCCCTTAGGCAGTATTATTAGACGATATTGCTTAAATTTTCATTGTTACGCAGATGATACCCAGCTTTATCTATCCATGAAGCCAGAGGATACACACCAATTAGCTAAACTGCAGGATTGTCTTACAGACATAAAGACATGGATGACCTCTAATTTTCTGCTTTTAAACTCAGATAAAACTGAAGTTATTGTACTTGGCCCCACAAATCTTAGAAGCATGGTGTCTAACCAGATCTTTACTCTGGATGGCATTTCCCTGACCTCTAGTAATACTGTGAGAAATCTTGGAGTCATTTTTGATCAGGATATGTCATTCAAAGCGCATATTAAACAAATATGTAGGACTGCCTTTTTGCATTTACGCAATATCTCTAAAATCAGAAAGGTCTTGTCTCAGAGTCATGCTGAAAAACTAATTCATGCATTTATTTCCTCTAGGCTGGACTATTGTAATTCATTATTATCAGGTTGTCCTAAAAGTTCCCTAAAAAGCCTTCAGTTAATTCAAAATGCTGCAGCTAGAGTACTGACGGGGACTAGCAGGAGAGAGCATATCTCACCCGTGTTGGCCTCTCTTCATTGGCTTCCTGTTAATTCTAGAATAGAATTTAAAATTCTTCTTCTTACTTATAAGGTTTTGAATAATCAGGTCCCATCTTATCTTAGGGACCTCGTAGTACCATATTACCCCATTAGAGCGCTTCGCTCTCAGACTGCAGGCTTACTTGTAGTTCCTAGGGTTTGTAAGAGTAGAATGGGAGGCAGAGCCTTCAGCTTTCAGGCTCCTCTCCTGTGGAACCAGCTCCCAATTCAGATCAGGGAGACAGATACCCTCTCTACTTTTAAAATTAGGCTTAAAACTTTCCTTTTCGCTAAGGCTTATAGTTAGGGCTGGATCAGGTGACCCTGGACCATCCCTTGGTTATGCTGCTTTAGACGTAGACTGTGGGGGGGTTCCCATGATGCACTGTTTCTTTCTCTTTTTGCTCTGTATGCATCACTCTGCATTTAATCATTAGTGATCGATCTCTGCCCCCCTCCACAGCATGTCTTTTTCCTGGTTCTTTCCCTCAGCCCCAACCAGTCTCAGCAGAAGACTGCCCCTCCCTGAGCCTGGTTCTGCTGGAGGTTTCTTCCTGTTAAAAGGGAGTTTTTCCTTCCCACTGTAGCCAAGTGCTTGCTCATAGGGGGTCGTTTTGACCGTTGGGGTTTTTCATAATTATTGTATGGCCTTGCCTTACAATATAAAGCGCCATGGGGCAACTGTTTGTTGTGATTTGGCGCTATATAAAAAAAAAGTTGATTGATTGATTGAAAAGTGCCTCATTTCCATGAGAGCAGCATGATTCCATTGTAATTCATCCCATAATGGCTGCACGAAATTAAAAGTGAAGGCGGGGGTGGGGGGGGGGGGGGTGGTCAGGGGTGGTTATGGGTAGGGTTGGTGGTAGGAGTAGGGTTAGTAATAGTGAGTTTAAAAAAAATCACGAAAATTTGACTCATTTCGTTACGGGAGCACAAAAAAAGAAAGTGAGACTGGGCTGGAAGACATTACCATCTTGTCTGGAAAAATAGAGTTTAAAAGGACATGAGGCAATACAGCAGGTGATGAGAGAGCATTCCCAGCCCAGTATTAATGTTGAAGCCCTTACAAAAAAGACGTTTATCCAAGTTTACCAACAATATACCACTTTTAAACTAAAAATAAGTGAGTACACTTTCAGTTGACTTGTTATATACCTTTAAAATATATACTAAACAGATTGTACCTAAAGTACACGTACTCTATCCTAACAAGCAGACCTCATCAATCAACCAATCAAAGTATATTTGGCATATTCTAGCAAGTACACTGACAAATCCCAGTATACTTGGCATATAGTGACAAACATGCAGAAAAGTCCAAGTATATTGAGTGTATACTGATAAGTATAGTGCATATCAGCCCTTACACAAACGTAAACCTAAAATGAGACGCCTGATTCATATTAAGACAAAATCAATTCTGGAGTAGGCAGTTCTCAAAAAACAAGTGACCATATAATATATAATGAGGATTAGTGAGGGAAGCCACCAAGACACCCATGATAATGCTGAAGGAGTAAAAGGTTTCTGTGGTGGTGATTACAGTGACTGGGCATGGTGCAACTTTTTTCTTTTTTCTGTAGCATCACCAATCAGATCTTCATGGTGACGAGAAACAGATAAGGACGTTAATACAACAAATCAGATCAAACCTAGCTTTGAGACGCCTATCTTTTTAATAAAATCCATCTTGGAGTTGGACGCATTCAAAATGCACTCATGCTAGGTGCTTAGACTGTTATAGAGATTAAGGGCTTTGTCTTGACAATATATGGTCCACAAAGTTCATAATCTTGAGGAACGTGCTGATCTTGCTCAGTGTATTTTTATGTGGGACTGTTCATCATTAGACTCACAGCACTTCTCCTCCTGCATGGTATTTTCCATAACCCTTTTTTCATTCCTGTTTTTAGTTTATGCTGTATGCTTGATTATCACATGAAAGACAGTAGCCCTGTCAGGTTTTTTTTCCTTTTGCATGGCAGCAGCACTGTTTAGCCTAATGATCATAGCTCTCACACACACACTGGGATATTTTCCTCAGTCCCTCCTCCTCTCTTCCTTGAAATGCCTGTTCATTCATGCTCTATGTACAAGTATAATCAGGAAGGCAATAATCCTGTTTCAGCTTTTTATTTTTGCACAGCACTGTTCAGCTGCATGATCGTAGCACGCCTGCTACATGTGCAGTTATATATAGCTGCACAGATCCTCATTCTATTTAATGCCTTCCACATGGCCTTCAGAGCAGCTTCCAGTATGAGCCTGTGCTGTACACTATTGCTAGACCAATACATCATAGGGCCCTATCTTAAATCTGAGGAAAAGCAGTGTACAGTGGCATACAAATATGGCTAGTTTCCAGCCACTTAGTTATTATTTTCATGGTTCTTTAAATAGCAAGTCTGCTTGCATTCATCTTTATATTTATTGGCATGCTAGTCTGGTTGTAAAGATGCCCAATCCATCTCTCTCTCTCTCTCTCTCTCTCTCTCTCTCTCTCTCTATATATATATATATACGAGTATACTGAAAAAATGAAGATAATTTTAGAAATTTTTATATTGAGAAGCCTGATTTACTTTAAACAAATTAAAATGTGTGACATTCCAAAGGGCTGAATACTTTTACAAGCCACTGTATACACACACACACACATATACAGTCTATATATATATATATATATACGAGTATACTGAAAAAAGGAAGATAATTTTAGAAATTTTTATATTGAGAAGCCTGATTTACTTTAAACAAATTAAAATGTGTGACATTCCAAAGGGCTGAATACTTTTACAAGCCACTGTATACACACACACACACATATACAGTCTATATATATATATATATATACGAGTATACTGAAAAAAGGAAGATAATTTTAGAAATTTTTATATTGAGAAGCCTGATTTACTTTAAACAAATTAAAATGTGTGACATTCCAAAGGGCTGAATACTTTTACAAGCCACTGTATACACACACACACACATATATACAGTCTATATATATATATATATATATATATATATATATATATATATATATATATATATATATATATATATATATATATATACACGAGTATACTGAAAAAAGGAAGATAATTTTAGAAATTTTTATATTGAGAAGCCTGATTTTGTTATGTGCCGACGCGGGTTGAGGAGCGGACCTGCGTCTGACTGAACCCAGCGCTAAATAACCAGAAAACAGTTCCAAAAACAAAACATTTATTCCCCTTTCGTGCAATAATTGTGTACAACATAAAAGTGCGTTTGTCTGGCGGAGTGAAGGACGGCGAGCTCTCCAGCACCCAAAGGGATTGAAGCCCGGCGCTTCTGGACTCACGTTCACCGCCAAACACCCCCCAGGTGGACACGACAAACCGACTCTGTGAAGGATAGAAAAGGTGAGGTAAGTCAGCAGCTACAACTAATATCCTTCAAAGGCACACACTATCAGCAACACATTCAGGTCTGAATTTAAGCCTTATGTAAATGAGCAGCCTCTCACAACAGGTGGAGGATCATCTGTCCGCACGCCACGGCCGTGAGAAGCGAGCTGCACAACTCTCATCAGTATTCACATATACTGCGTAACAAAATACCAAATTACTGTTAACACTTATTCAGACAATTAATCACCTCTGATGTGTGCTGACAGCATGTGTCCCTCACCTATCCTCCTTCACAGGCACGATGTGTCAAACCCAGGCGCGGTCCTCAGCGTCTCACAAACGAACATCACAAGGTCGAGTTCCCGGCAATTCTGCTCGAATCACACATGGCTTAAATGCAGAACGCCATCTCATTATCTGCCTCAGCTGAAAGTCTTTAAGGTTGCACGTGAGCATCATCCACAGGTGCTGCATATCACACTGATGAGGGTGAAGGACTCTTCTGCCAGCACCTTCTCCACAGACAAAAAAACAGTTTGCATACCACCTGGAGAGCAAAGAAAAGAAAAGAACACCAAAATGTCCAGCCAAACCCCCCAACACACAACAGTACCCCCCCTTCAACGGGAAGCCTCCCGGCGACCGAACAGACCAGGTCCGAGAACAGCACCTCCCTCCGGGGTCCTCGTCAGGAAGCAGACAGCGTAATGCTCCCAAGGTCCACCGCAGACAGCAGGACAGGGCACCGCAGCTGGAAGGCCGGCTGGCATCAACAAAAACCCCAAAAGAGTCCCAAGTACCAACCTAACATACAAGAAAAACACAAAACCCACCCAAAACCTCCCCAGGGGACCGTCCCATCCAACCCCGGGAAGAAAAGAAAAACTCCCAAACGCAAAAACCCAACACAGCCCCAACAACACAATACAAACATAAATTCACAAAGAAAAATAACAAACAACCCCCCCCAGAACGACTTGCAGAGCCCAACACCCCCCAGAAGACCTTTACCGCCAGTTCCGGGAGAAACAGCCAAAGCCGGAATCCCACAGAGGTCCCCAGGTACACATGGAGCAACCGCGCCCCCCCAGAGGACCGTACCATCAAACCCCAGGAGGCACCCTCCCTGGAACCCCAGACCCGGCCACACTTGGCTAGTCGGCCCCACAAGCCAATTCCCCCCCAGAGGACCGTCCCATCAAACCCTGGAGGTGGAACCTGGAAGGAAACAAAAGAAACACAAAAATCCAACCCCCGGTGGACTTCATTACACTACCCCGGGGGCAAATAAAACAACCGACAAACCCTGTTACCTCCCCCAGCACCCCGAAAGACCCCAGATCACTCCCAGAGCCCTTCGTTGGCTCAATTTTGGTGAACGGCACAAAATTACGAAGCCGGGGAAGGAAACAGGAAAAACTAACCCGGCCCCAGCCCCGAAGCGCAGCGGAAAACCGGAAAGACGTCCGGTGCCCCAACCCGACCATACCCCCAGCCTATCGGGAGGGGTGGTACTACCGAAATGGCGAACGGCAACAGATCGGCCCACCCCTCCGACTGAGGTATGTTCCCGCTGCACCACACCCCGGCAACACCAATGACGAACGGTCAAAGGCCCACCGAGGCTGGAGTGGAACCGGGCCCTAACCAAACCAAAAAAACACCCCTGACAACCCCCCCCTAGGTGCAGAGGTCTTCTGAGAACGCTCAGCGTGACCAACCTGCACCACCCCACAACCCACAAGACGAACGGTCTTAGGGCGAGTGAGGTTGGGGTTAGGGAGGCAGGGAAATAAAAACAACAAAACAAAACGACCCCATCCCAAACAGAAAATACCTAAATACAAACAATAAAAAACAACGATTAACTGAGTCCTGCCGAGCTCTGAACCGCCAGTCGTTCACTCCACCAGAACCGCCACTAACTCCCCAAACAATCTATAACCCCTTACAAAAAACAAAAACAGCCCAATTAATTTTTTTTTTTTTGTGTCCATTATTTTGCCTGTCCCAGAACACCTGGAGATACGTCACCACTATTTTTCTTGACGCTTATGTGACCGGGGCAATATGGCGGCTTCAGCTCGTCCGAGCTGCATGGGCTCATCCGCAAGAGGAGCCAGAGGTCCTGTCGGAGGAGTCTCAGTGGGGTGAAGAAGAGGCAGCCCAGATCTGTGTCGGGGAAAGCCCCGAGACGAAAAAACCCGCTCTGATGTCCACCCTCTCTCGCATCCACGCTCCTTTATCCGATCATCTAGACGAATCACCAAAGATATTAGCTCATCTAAATCGTTTGGTTTGTCATGGACTGCTAGCTCGTCTTTTAATGAATCATTTAAACCATCCACAAACACTCCGCTTAAAGCTGCGGCATTCCAACCGGACTGAGCAGAAAAAATTCGGAAATCCACAGAATAATCCGCCGCACTCCGCCTCCCCTGCCTGAGATTCAGCAACCGTTGGGCAATGGTATGAGCAAAAACCAGAGAACATTGCATCAAAAACGGAGCACAGGCTTCAACGTTTCCCGCATAAGGCTCCGGACGACAAATAATCAGTTCGGAAGCCGACTCTCTGAGTGACGGAGTTATCTGCACCGGTATCGATGGTGCCGCAGCTGGAGCAGCAGGAAGCGGAACGGCTTGCGCTGCAAGCTCCGTAACGCGGGCATCTGTTTGTTTTGGTTTGCGAGATGCTGTAATTGCTCCCATATTTTCTCCAAGTGTTCTTGAACTCTTTCGGCAAATGGAACCGCTTCTGCCGCTGGGTCCATTGTAGAATGGCCGGGAACTACTGTTATGTGCCGACGCGGGTTGAGGAGCAGACCTGCATCTGACTGAACCCAGCGCTAAATAACCAGAAAGCGGTTCCAAAAACAAAACATTTATTCCCCTTTCGTGCAATAATTGTGTACAACAAAAAAGTGCATTTGTCTGGCGGAGTGAAGGACGGTGCACTCTCCAGTGCCCAAAGGGATCGAAGCCCGGCGCTTCTGGACTCACGTTCACCGCCAAACACCCCCCAGGTGGACATGACAAACCGACTCTGTGAAGGATAGAAAAGGTGAGGTAAGTCAGCAGCTACAACTAATATCCTTCAAAGGCACACACTATCAGCAACACATTCATGTCTGAATTTAAGCTTTATGTAAATGAGCAGCCTCTCACAACAGGTGGAGGATCATCTGTCCGCACGCCACGGCTGTGAGAAGCGAGCTGCACAACTCTCATCAGTATTCACATATACTGCGTAACAAAATACCAAATTACTGTTAACACTTATTCAGACAATTAATCACCTCTGATGTGTGCTGACAGCATGTGTCCCTCACCTGTCCTCCTTCACAGGCACGATGTGTCAAACCCAGGCGCGGTCCTCAGCGTCTCACAACGAACATCACACGGTCGAGTTCCCGGCAATTCTGCTCGAATCACACATGGCTTAAATGCAGAACGCCATCTCATTATCTGCCTCAGCTGAAAGTCTTTAAGGTTGCACGTGAGCATCATCCACAGGTGCTGCATATCACACTGATGAGGGTGAAGGACTCTTCTGCCAGCACCTTCTCCACAGACAAAAAACCAGTTTGCATACCACCTGGAGAGCAAAGAAAAGAAAAGAACACCAAAATGTCCAGCCAAACCCCCCAACACACAACAGATTTACTTTAAACAAATTAAAATGTGTGACATTCCAAAGGGCTGAATACTTTTACAAGCCACTGTATACACACACACACACATATATATATATATATATATATATATATATATATATATATATATATATATATATATATATATATATACACAAGTATACTGAAAAAAGGAAGATAATTTTAGAAATTTTTATATTGAGAAGCCTGATTTACTTTAAACAAATTAAAATGTGTGACATTCCAAAGGGCTGAGTACTTTTACAAGCCACTGTATACACGCACACACATATATACAGTCTCTCTCTCTCTCTCTCTCAATCTCTCTCTCTCTCTCTCTCTCTCTCTCTCTCTCTCTCTCTCTATATATATATATATATATATAGACTGAAAAAAGAGAATGTTTGAACCAACTTAAAAAAGTGTTGCAATTTGTAAAAACATGAATGAATTAAGTTGTACTGTTTGAACTTAAGTTTGAAAGTTAAATCAACTCTAACTTACAAACATAAGTTCCAACATCTTAACTATTCAGGTTATTACAAATTGTAACACTTTTTATGTTGGTTCAAACATTCTCTTTTTTCAGTCTATATATATATATATATATATATATATATATATATATATATATATATATGTGTGTGTGTGTGTGTGTGTGTGTGTGTGTGTGTGTGTGTGTGTGTGTGTATACAGTGGCTTGTAAAAGTATTCAGCCCTTTGGAATGTCACACATTTTAATTTGTTTAAAGTAAATCAGGCTTCTCGATATAAAAATTTCTAAAATTATCCTCCTTAGACTCAAACTGAAAGTAAATCTCTACAACTTGATATAAATTAATTAAAAATATAAAAGCCAAGATGATGGGTTGCATAAGTAATCATCCCCTTTGGTATAATATAATTGCCACTTTTCTTCAGACAAGTCAGGGGATGGATACACGAACATTTCCAAGTCACTGAATATGTGTATGTGTAACCACATTGCACAGCTGCTCGCACTGTGTTCCAGCATGCACGAACCATTGCAGCAGCATCGTGCACACCTGCCCGTCAGCTCGATGTTTTTGTGGTTAACTCATATGAACTGTTCCGCTGTGTTGTACTTATTCATACTATATCTGAAGGGGCCAAAACAGAATAGAAAGTATCACCAAATTCAGACACTTTCAAAATATGGAAAAATTCTTCAACTGACAAAAGAACATTATGTACATACTAAAATGTTCACACCACCTTCCAAAAGAGAGAGAGAGAGAGAAGTGGTGTGTGTGTGTGTGTGTGTGTGTGTGTGTGTGTGTGTGTGTGTGTGTGTGTGTGTGTGTGTGTGTGTGTGTGTGTGTGTGTGTGTGTGTGTGTGTGTGTGTGTGTGAGAGAGAGAGAGAAAGAATTAAGGTAAAATTTAGGAAATTATTTGCATGAACATTACTGAGTAGAATGGAGGTAAAATAAAGACGCTAGATTAACTTAAATTAAATAATTTGGCTAACTAATAACACCAAAACCAAAAACAGTGTAGAGGACAAAGCAAATTAAGTATACAAAACCACTTAATTAAATGCTTTGCTAAACTTGAGTTAGTCTGACTATAAGTGTCTTGTGTGTACTCAGTGGCTGAGTTAGAATTTCTTTAAAAAACAAAAACATGCAAATTGCTATTTTAGGTTTTTTTTTTTTTTTTTAAAAAGCTGAGCAAATCATTCTTTTTAGACTGTGGAATACTCTAAAGAATATTTCACTTCTGTGGGCTGATCCTCATGACGTGTAAACTGAAATCAAGTTGAAACTACTCCAATATTTTATGACCAAAATGTCAGCATGGCTGCAGCTTTGAATACTGTTACAAACAGCCCCGGTCTCCCCTAACTGTTATAACTATCTTAAATTTTCATCCTCATTTTCACACCAGGAGCAACATTCAGGAGTAAATCCAAACAGCCCGTGGGCTCACCTGAGCTGAAGTGGGAGCCGAAAGCGAATCCAGAGCTGAAACCACCGAAGGCATGACGGCCAGGAGGAGTAGCATCGTAAAGTCCCAAAGTTCTTCAACACATGATGACAAAAAAATAAATATAACCCAAACATCGGTGGGGTTTTTGTTTCTGTCAAAAACAGCAGCACTTTGATAAATCCAGGGGTGACCCAAACCATTAAATTTGGCGATGCTGATTGGCCAAATATTTATTATTTTTTCTTAGCAACCACACACAATTGGTCCAGGGGCAAAAATTCTATCGCCCACAAGATATTAAATTTGGCGACGCTAATTGGCCAAATATTTATTATTTTTCCTTTGCAACATAGGGGAAACTGGGGCACGGTGAATCATGGGGTACAGTGAATCATTAGCTGTTTCTGCAAAACTACATATATATTTGCAGCAGTTATGTCATATTTTTATGCATAAAGACATCCCCCTTATAAATTAGTGTTTTGTTTTTGGATACATTAAGGGTAAAACTAAGTGGCAATTGAGTCAGTTTTTTTCCTGTCAAAAGTAAATTTTGTGGATGTCAGTGTCTTTGTATTTATTTCTCACAACAGAGGAAAGTGGTCCAAAAAATTGTTATTAGTTCGAAGACTACCCCTGATGAACATGTATTATGTCTTCTCCAGACTATCAGCTATTTGATAACATGACTCGTGTGTCATATGGACCCAGGGCACAGTGAATCAGTCTAGAAAGTGATTTACTAAGCCCCAGTATCAAGTGGATGACAAATATTACTTGTTGAAGCTTATACATTTATTTTTCCATGAATTATTTTTATAATTTGTGTGTATAAACAACTGTTTTAACATTTGAACAGAAATTATGACAGTTGTATTTATAGTAGTTTTTAAAGGACTTATATCACTATATAAGACACTCACACAAGCTGGTTTGCTGGATTATAGTTTGTGTATGCATCAGCATATATTTAATAATTTTGAAGAAATCTTTATAATCGTGTTTTTTTCATCATATTCTAAGTTGATTCACTGTGCCCCGGGCATTGATTCACTGTCCCCTGTGAATTAGTGTCCGGGGCACAGTGAATCAACAATTTTAAAATTTATTTAAACACCTGTGAATTACACTTGGGGAGAAATAAATAACACAGCCTTATAAACAATAACTTGCTGTATTAAATGCACAAAAGAATGACCTATACCTATGCATAATGTGTTGCCACAAAACAACATTTCTGATCCACTGTGCCCCAGCTTCCCCTACACAATTGGTCATTTTGAAAGAAATGATACTTTCTTTGCTTCTGTCAGTGGATATATATATATATATATATATATATATATATATATATATATATATATATATAATAGGTTGGGTAGGATTACTTTGAAAGAATACATGTGGATTACATGTATGTATGTACATACATTTGGATTACTTGCTTGTAATCTGATTACTTTTGGATTACATTTCAAAATAATCCTACCCAACCCTGTGTGTGTGTGCGTGTGTGTGTATATATATATCTAAATTCCTTCCACATGTGCCCCAGTGCCCCCTGTGGACCAGCCGCCACTGGCTATCAGCACTTGAGCACTCGGAGTACTTGAGGGTTCGTTTATCTGGGTCCTTTGGCTCGGGTGGAGTGAAGCTTCCTGATCGGCCTTTGCTGGCCTCCTTTTACCTGCGTTGGGTTAAAACACTAGGTCTTCCAAATACCTACAGATGTGGATCTGGCTCGTTTTCCCAGAAGGACCGAACGTGATAGTTTGCTGGTTCTGTAGAAGCTTGATTCACTGACTGACCCAGGTGCAAGTTTTATTAAATGATACGCTGTTTTTTAATAGCATTAGATAGAAACTTACTTTTTTTGCTGAAAAGTACACTCCTCAGACTCCTCCATGCTTGTAGTCCTAGTAGAAGATGTGTGATGACATGCGCAATGTGAGTGTCCAATCAAAATTGGTTCACCGTCACATGGTTTTCCAATATCCAATTGTAGGGCAGAGCAGTCTCACATCGTAGGCCAAAGATTGTTAGGAGCAGCGATGTGTTACTCTTTGACACGTCAATGCTGTTTGAATAGCCCTCTGTCTAGGGATGGGTATCGAAAACCGGTTCCTTTCGGGTATCGTTAAGAAATGATTCGATCCACCAACATCAATAAGCTTTTTGCTTAACGATTCTGTTATCGGTCCTTCAGAGTGGCCGTTATTTTGGGGGGTTTTTGTCAGGAAAATGATAATTTCTCTACATTGATTACAGACCTTGCAGCAGGTCTGTAATCAACTTTTCTGCTGCGCAGCTTTGCTTTGAACTTTGAACCAATCGAAGCAGTGGTTCACAGAATGAAGCAGTGATTCGATCTATTGCTTCATTTATTTTTTCTTTCTTTCGCTTAATTTTTCCCCGCTAAAACCCTAAAGAGCATACATCTGTGAGTATTATTTACCTTTTTAATGTTAAACCAACCTGTTATGGTCTTCTGAAACAGTTGATAGATGTATTTTATAACTTAAAAACGGGAGCGATGCTAACGCGCTAACATGTCTATGGCATTTTCAATATTAAAAGTTAGCATTAAGCAGTTGCAGCTGTCATTATGTTCGGGTGCATTTGTTTTCAAATTGTAATATTTTTAAATTTATTTTTTTTAATATATTAATAATCAAATTATTATTATATACAATATATACTTATTATATACAATTTTAGAGAAAGAGACAAAAAGAACCTGAATAGAAACACAGCAGAAAATATAAAATCAAAATCAAATCAAATCAATTTTATTTATATAGCGCCAAATCACAACAAACAGTTGCCCCAAGGCACTTTACATTGTACGGCAAAAGTCATACAATAATTACAGAAAAACCATGCATCCATCCATCCATCCATTTTCTTCCGCTTTATCCGGAGTCGGGTCGTGGGGGCAGCAGCTCAAGTGGTCAAAACGACCCCCTGTGAGCAAGCACTTGGCGACAGTGGGAAGGAAAAACTCCCTTTTAACAGGAAGAAACCTCCAGCAGAACCAGGCTCAGGGAGGGGCAGTCTTCTGCTGGGACTGGTTGGGACTGAGGGGAGAGAATCAGGAAAAAGACATGCTGTGGAAGATAGATCAATCAGTAATGATGAAATGCAGAGTGGTGCATACAGAGCAAAAACAGAAAGAAACACTCAGTGCATCATGGGAACCCCCCAGCAGTCTGTCTATAGCAACATAACTAAGAGATGGTTCAGGGTCACCTGATCCAGCCCTAAATATAAGCTTTAGCAAAAAGGAAAGTTTCAAGCCTAATCTTAAAAGTAGAGAGGGTGTCTGTCTCCCTGATCCGAATTGGGAGCTGGTTCCACAGGAGAGGAGCCTGAAAGCTGAAGGCTCTGCCTCCCATTCTACTATTAAAAACCCTAGGAACTACAAGTAAGCCTGCAGTCTGAGAGCGAAGCGCTCTATTGGGGTGATATGGTACTATGAGTTCCCTAAGATAAGATGGGACCTGATTATTCAAAACCTTATAAGTAAAAAGAAGAATTTTAAATTCTATTCTAGAATTAACAGGAAGCCAATGAAGAGAGGCCAATATGGGTGAAATATGCTCTCTCCTTCTAGTCCCCGTCAGTACTCTACCTGCAGCATTTTGAATTAACTGAAGGCTTTTAAGGGAACTTTTAGGACAACCTGATAATAATGAATTACAATAGTCCAGCCTAGAGGAAATAAATGCATGAATTAGTTTTTCAGCATCACTCTGAGACAAGACCTTTCTAATTTTAGAGATATTGCGCAAATGCAAAAAAGCAGTCCTACATATTTGCTTAATATGCGCATTGAAGGACATCCATCCATCCATCCATTTTCTTCCACTTTATCCCGAGTGACCGAGCTCCTCACCCTATCTCTAAGGGAGCACCCAGCCACCCTGCGGAGGAAACTCATCTCGGCCGCTTGTACTCGCGATCTTGTTCTTTCGGTCATGAGCCAAATCTCATGACCATAGGTGAGGATCGGAACATAGATCGATCGGTAAATCGAGAGCTTTGCCCCCCTACTCAGCTCTCTCTTCACCACGATGGTCCAATACAGCGACCGCATCACTGCAGATGCTGCACCGATGCGTCTATCGATCTCACACTCCATCCGTCCCTCACTTGTGAACAAGACCCTGACATTTAAAGAAACTCCTCCTCTTGAGGCAAGGACACTCCACCGACCCGAAGAGGGCAAAGCACCTTTTTCCGGTCGAGAACCATGGCCTCGGATTTGGAGGTGCTGATCTTCATCCCGGATGCTTCACACTCGGCTGCAAACCTCCCCAGTGTACGCTGAAGGTCCTGATTTGACGAAGCCAACAGAAGGACATATTGAAGGACATATCCTGATCAAAAATGACTCCAAGATTTCTCACAGTATTACTAGAGGTCAGGGTAATGCCATCCAGAGTAAGGATCTGGTTAGACACCATGTTTCTAAGATTAGTGGGGCCAAGTACAATAACATCAGTTTTATCTGAATTTAAAAGCAGGAAATTAGAGGTCATCCATGTCTTTATGTCTGTAAGACATTCCTGCAGTTTAACTAATTGGTGTGTGTCCTCTGGCTTCATGGATAGATAAAGCTGGGTATCATCTGCGTAACAATGAAAATTTAAGCAATGCTTTCTAATAATACTGCCTAAGGGAAGCATGTATAAAGTGAATAAAATTGGTCCTCGCACAGAACCTTGTGGAACTCCATAATTAACCTTAAGCCCCGTTTACACATAGACGGAAAAAGCTCCCGGAAGCGTCCCGGAAGAGTTTTTGGCTGTCTTAAGCATCAAATGCCGTTGTCAACGCCGGCACTAGGGGGCATGGCTTAGTTCCGGCTTTACCGGGAATCGTCGAAAAAATTATTCAACATGTCGAATAATTCCGGGAGTGCTCCCGGAGAATTTGCGTGACGACGGAGACAACGCGAACAATGTGTTTGATACATTTTAATCGCCGTTTCATCCTGCCGCTTCCTGTAGTGCCGCAGTTTACACCGCCGTAATTGGCGGCCGGCATTGTATCCCTAATCAACAGCATGTAAAACGGCAATAGAGCCCACATCGGCGTCCTCAAAGGCGTTTTAACCGGCGACAGAGGCAGACAAAATGGTGGCACTAGCGGACAGTACGACATTCTAAACGCCACCTCCTGGTTAACGGCGTTCCAAATGGCCGATAGGCGGTGGTCAATATAAAAATGCTAGTGTGCTGCATGCAGGCCTCTCACTCGCGGCCAGCTCCAGATATTTTTGCAGAGAAGCTCCAGTATGCCTCGTAAAAGAAAATTGGCAGCGGCAAGGACTTACCAAGAGGTCTGGTTCAGAAGCAGAGGAGAGCCCTGTAGTGGAGACGAGCAACACATTGAGGAGGGGAAAAGGAAAGGAGAATAAAAGGCTGAGAGATGAGCTCCCTCCCCCTGCAGTGACAGCTGCTTCAGCCTATTATACTCTGGGGGCGGTGCCTATATGCAAAAGTTCCTGGAGTAACACAGGATTTGTCTGGATAAATCCAGCGATACACAGGGCATTATCGGCGGCAGCAGAACACTGCCCTTCTCACGCGCGTCTTAACCTGCGATTGTAAAGGATAGAACTGGGTATTAAAACCCGTTGCCTGACATGTGCCGGATGCTACAGCGTCAAAACGCTGCTTTATTCGGCGGATTTAGCGGCGTTTTATCCACATATTTGCGGCTAGTACAGTGCTCAAAACGCCGGTGAAATGCTCCGCCCCTTTCCACCGCGAAAACAGCCGGAACTACCGCGAACTTCGATCTACGTACTACACGCCGACAAAACCGTCTATGTGTAATCTGGGCTTTAGTCTGTGAAGAAGACTCCTCATTTACATGAACAAATTGTAATCTATTAGATAAATATGATTCAAAGCACCACAGCGCAGTGTGTTTAATACCTATGGCATGCTCTAATCTCTGTAATAAACGTTTTTGGTCAACAGTATCAAAAGCAGCACTGAGGTCTAACAGGACAAGCACAGAGATGAGTCCACTGTCTGAGGCCATAAGAAGATAATTTGTAACCTTCACTAATGCTGTTTCTGTACGATGATGAATTAAACCTGATGAATTAAACCTGATTGAAACTCTTCAAATACCAAATACCAGCATTACTGAAAGCAGCCAAGGATAACGATATGTCTTTGGGATGGTTATGAGTAATTTTTTTCTCTAATAGTTAAAATTTTATTAGCAAAGAAAGTCATGAAGTCATTACTAGTTAAAGTTAAAGGAATACTCGGCTCAATAGAGCTCTGACTCTTTGTCAGCCTGGCTACAGTGCTGAAAAGAAACCTGGGGTTGTTCTTATTTTCTTCAATTAGTGATGAGTAGTAAGATATCCTAGCTTTATGGAGGGCTTTTTTATAGAGCAACAGACTCTTTTTCCAGGCTAAGTGAAGATCTTCTAAATTAGTGAGACGCCATTTCCTCTCCAACTTACGGGTTATCTGCTTTAAGCTGCGAGTTTGTGAGTTATACCACAGAGTCAGGAACTTCTGATTTAAGGCTCTGTTTTTCAGAGGAGCTACAGCATTCAGAATTGTGCTCAATGAGGTGTAAAACTATTGACAAGATAATCTATCTCGTCAATCTATCTCGATAATCTATCTATAAAACCAACTAACAATGAACATACATAAATAAATAAATACATACATACATAAATAAATAAGTGTTTCCCGTGAACACCTAGTGACTCTTACACCTCCATTTCATCTCTGTCTTATTTAAGTTTAATGACAGTTTGTTTCGGTCAAACCATATTTTCAATGTGTTAATTTCTTCAGTGATTTCCTCCAGAACTATCTGCCAAGCTAGAAAACTGCTGCATCCTAGTAAGAGCAGAATACTACTGGAATGAATTTGAATAAGGAAAGTTGTTTTTTTCTCACCTAAATGGATGCTGCACTCACTCCAGTATATTGTCTGGAATAGTCCCAGATTGCATTTCAGAGCTTCTAGAATTCATACATTTTCGTGCAGGTGGTGTGGGGGTAATTTTGGGTTTCAGCTTTTTTTTTTGTTTGTTTTTCACCACTTTCATCCCTGAATATGTCAATCGTGAGTCACTTTTGTGCGGATTAAAGTTACTAACTGGGACTCCTGTCTTGTTGCGAGAAAGAAACAAGAATCGTCCTCTGTTCTGTTCACACAGCTCCAAACGTTGCGCGGCTCTCTGCCGAGTCAAGTTAGAACGATAGAGTCCAGTCGGAATTAATAACTTCAAAGCAAAACACAGTTTGGTTTATTTTTATTTATGTCCAGAGATCAAGGATACAGTGACCAATTTCATATTTATTTACTATAAGACTCAATGAAATACATAGAAAACCTGTAAAGCCTACTTTTAGTATAAAATTCACGAGGTATCGATAAGGGAATCGATAAGGAATCGGACCGATAAGCAGAATTGATAATGGCATCGATATCGATAAAATCTTATCAATACCCATCCCTACCTCTGACTGCTGGCTCCATGCGTAAAAGCGCAGCGTTGCGCATATAAATGGAATTGATCAGCGTAAGAAGGCCTCATACAGCCTCACGTGGTGGACCAAAGAGTGTCACTGTAAGGAATGATTTACTAGTTGGCCAGTGAATATTGTTGAATTAGCGTAAAGTGCCGTTTAAGCATATGGATGAAAGGAGGGGGGGGCAGGGGTGTGAACAGGGCCTCAAACTGTGAAGATAGGTTGTTTACAGTGCAGGAACACATTCCAAGAGGGAGTCAACTCCATGGAATTAAAAAGTTTGTGTCATAAGCCATTGTGTAATAGCAGACAGAAATTGGTTTGAGATGTGGCATAAAGACAAACAAAACACATAGACCATTTTGTATATATTGTTCAAAATGTGCATTTGGATTTGTTGTCAGAGCCTTTATTTTGTGCATTGTTTTGTACAAGAAGTGTACAAGTGTACAAAGTGTCAAAATAGTTGTTTATTATAGTTTGCTGTGTGTTTTGAATAAATGTGTGTGGAAATTATTTTTTGCTTTATTTTTTCTTTTCTGATTTATGATTGTAAACCTTTACTACACTTATAAAACACCACTATATATATATATATATATATATATATATATATATATATATATATATATATATATATATATATATATTCTGAAAGTATATGTTGTCCTGAAAAAAGAGACATACCACTTGATTGTGGGATGATGCAGGGTGAGCTTTTAACAGCAATAATAAAACATTTATGTCGGGCAAGTGAACTGTCCAAAAATGCCCTAAGACCCCAGAGGGTTAACAGAAACACTGTTTTCACGATGACAATTCATTAATAATTTAACATTTAAACATGCACCAAACATTATAAAAAGGAGTACTCATAACATCACATGAAAGAAATGTGTAACAGATTAAAGTAGAATATAAATGTTATGCTTGGTTAACTATAACAACAGGAAAATAAATAATTTCTCTCTTTTGTTAAAATAAAATATATTCACTTATTGACTGGTCCATGTTCTGTCTCATGATGTCACTGTGGTTCCATTTAAATGTTGGTCATTTTTTTATGACCGTTTTCCTTTTGTCGGCGGGCTGGTTGCGATTCTAGGTTTATTGAGCTGTTATCTGTAGGGAGAATCCTGTTGGTGTCTCTATGTCCTCTGAATTTGGACAGGCTTTTTTAAACTGTCTAATAGATTCAGGTTGAACTGGAGTTGCCCGGAATGTCTCAACAAGTATCTTTGATCCATAGGGACTGTTTGTTGAAGCTTTCCAGAGGTGTCATAAAATTGGCCAGAATTTGTTTGGAAGACTGGTCACTTTGTGAAAAGGTTCCTGACATGGAGTCATGTGATAACACAGTTTTCAGCTTAAGACATTCCGGCCTTAGACATGTCTGGAGGAGTCAGTTCTTTATTAAAAGAGGAAAATTAAGGCAACTTTTGATTCTGAAAAGATATGTCTGTGGCCATATTTGCTACAGTGTTGTTTGACTGGAAGGGTTTTTAATATCCCTAAACGAGCTGATAACAGGAGATAAAACAAATAATAAACAGTAGTTTGAAGTGACTGATTACATTTAAAATGACATGTGGTCAGGCACAATTTTAACTCAGTGCTATCAAGAGCAAGAATAACTTCTGTGCAGTTGAGCACCTTGTATGGCAGCATGCTGTCAATGGTGTGAACCTGTGTGAATGTGAATCATCATTGTATATCATTCTGAGCACCTGATTCAGATGGAAAGGCACTATAGAAATACGAGGTCTGTCCATAAAGTATAGGTCATTTTTATTTTTTTCAAAAAACTAAAGACGTGCGGACGGATTGCAGCGTCGGCTCGCAGCCGCCGCGACGCTCCGCCACAGGAAAAACACCTCTGTTGGAAGCCTTAAGGACAAGTTGGAACATGTCCAGCTGTTAAACAATTTCTCATATACTCACTCCACTGAAAGCCATCAAAAGCCGCCTGGATTTTACAAATGGTTATCAACACGGAGGTGTTTTTCCTGCGCCGCTGCACCGCGCCGGCTGCATCCCGACGCGCGGACCCGTCCGCATGTCTTTCATTAAAAAAATCTCCTTTAACAGTGGAATATCCAGATAAAATGCTGAAACCGACTTCTTCTGAAACTTCTCTGTTCTCTCACGACGTCCTGGATCAATAGAGCCTGAAATGTGGAGGCTTTCAGCTTGAAACAGGCTGACGACGGCGCCTGAGAGCGCTGGGCGACGTCTCGCACCGTGGGAAGTCCTTAAAGCGACAGTATCACCTCAAAATCTCTCATCAGCCGTTAAAATTTTCAGTGAAAACCAGCTTAATTTTTCGAACCGTGTCCACTTCGATGTGTCTCACAGGTTTAGAAAAAATTTTGATCAAACAAAGCGCCAGTCTCTCAGCAACTTCTCAGACAAAGGAATTCCGACGAGGGGCTGGACGACTCCTCCCACAAGGAGTGCTCACAGGCGAATGACGTCACCGACAGGCATGGAAAAACTCACGCATGCGCACGAGGGTTCAAGCATGTCTGACGTAAAAACATATGAATGAAATCCATATAGTTTTTGAAAAAAATAAAAAGGACCTATACTTTATTGACAGCCCTCGTACATTTCATTTAGCATTCCGTTTATGTTTTGCATGCAGACACCTTTCCTTGCAGGAAATCTTCTCACTGCTGACTTTGCAATTGAAATAGCAGATGGTGCACCTGTTTGCACCTGGGAGAATGAAGGGTGACACTGATATATTTCATGTTATGCCCAAAACACGCACCTGACCATTTAATTGACTATACACAACCCTTTTCCCGCCACAACCTACTTTGTCTCAGGTTACATGGTGTGTAAAGAGCAATGTGGTGTTGCACACAATACAAATGCACTATGCACTTGAGACTGCGCGTCATAAGTCATTAAGATGTGGTGCTTTGCTTTAGCTTTTATAAATGTAGAAAGAGCTGTGCTCATAAAAATAAGTTGCTCCCTTTTTGTCAGGGTCACCACAGCAATTCTGACATGTACCTGTATATTTGGCACGTTGGACACCAGTAACCACAAGGCCACATTATGTGGAGAATGGGGAGAGGTGGCCTTGAACCTGGCACTTCCACTCTGGAAACAAGTACACTAACCACTTGGCCACCACTCAGGTTCTACTTATAGCAAACAAAAATACTAGGCCTCTGTCATGTCCCCACAATGAAACACAAAAGGGCGGAACCAATCAGCACTGTGGGTAGCAGCCTGTCTCAAGGGCATCATAGGTACTCCTTGTGGAACAGGGAGCAAAAAAAAAAAAAACTAGAACTGAAAACAGAAATGGACAGTTGGCCATTGTAATATGGCCAAATTATCATTTTGCAATATTGTCATATCAATATGATATAAGATATGACTATGATTTCACACAGCAGCAGTCAAAGTTAAATGTTCTTAAACAAAACAGTAATAATACTAGGGATGTCCAGATCAGGTTTTTTTGGCCCTGATCCGAGTCCGAGTCTTCTGATCTTGAGTATCTGCCGATACCGAGTCCTGATCTGATACTTTCAAAAACTGAATGAAAAAATGCTAAATATATAATATTTTCATTTTAATCACCTTATTTTATTATTCATCACTTAAACAGTGCACTTTTCCTTGAGGTAGCTTGAACAATCAAGTAATAATCTACCAGACTTAAAAAATGTACAAATTTCCATGTTATTTTATTTGTCTAAAAAATAAATATCCAAGGTTCCTTAAGTTAAACAAGAAATTATCTAATCTGAAATAACAGGTGGTTTTAATTTACAGATGAAAGGTTTCTAAAGAACCATTTATTGATTTAGCTATTTTAGTTACAAGTGTTCTAAACTCGTTTTAAACAGTAATCATAAATTTTGAGGTAACAAACAACAAAAAACATTTCCAAGGATTTTCTTCAGAAAACTGCTCTATAAATGAACAGTCCTGTGACACGTTTCGGTTTTGTACAGATCAGTGGCTTCTGCCACTAGTCTTCCGTGTATTGGCCCGACGCGTCATTCCTATTGGACAGCGCAAAGCTACGTCACAGCTCAGAGTGTCAAAAGTTGGATTGGGTTGAACTTGTTATGTTTTTTATGTTTGTTATGTTTTTTCAATGCGTGCTCCCGTCAGAAGCATCAATTTAGCTCAGCTTTTGACGCGATGCTTGCCTCTAAAAAGCAACGCGTCTCATTGAAAATAATGCTTTTAGACCAATTCTTGACGCCTCTGACACTTCTGACGCATGAAAGGCCCATTAATCTACAATAATGAGCTTGAAATAGCGCTGATCAAAATAATGAGGATAAAATCTATATCGGATTCCTGATCGGGATGCAACGTCCGATTTCGTTCAAGTCTGAAACCACGTGATCGGGCTCGATTTCCGATAACGTGATCGGATCGGGACATCCCTAAATAATACCACACTCATTTTACACTCATCATAAGCTTAGGATACAGTAAATAGACTATAAATGGACTGCATTTTTCCATCTGCATCAGATGCTCAAAGCACTTTACAATAATGCCCTGATGTCAGGGTGCTGCCATACAAGGCGCTCACTACACATAGGGAGCAATAGGGGGTTAAAGACCTTGCCCAAGGGCCGTTAGTGATTTTCCAGTGTGGCTGGGATTTGAACCGAGGATCTTCTGGTCTCAAGCCCATCGCATTAACCACTAGACCATCACCTTCCCAGCTTTGTGTACAGTGCCCTCCAAAAGTATTGGAACACTTGGTATTTCACACGTTATGTTAGAAAGATTAAAAAAGAAAATAAGATTATAAAATCAAACCTTCACTGTGCTGTCTTAGCACAGTGGAGATGTTGTTGGAGATCTTTAGAACATAACCGATTTACAGTCACTTCCAATAATTTAGAATGAGCTAATGGACTGTGTCAATTTGTTTTGCAGCTCATTCATTAGGATTATTCTAGTTAGGGCAAAAACACACAAAAAAAATTGCAATTTATAGCTTGAGGCTCTTCTCACTGCCAAAACACCTGGATGTCCTTGATAACAAATAGCAATGGTTCTTTCTCATTGCTGATGTTCACTGGTTGCACACAGTGAAACTTTTTTTCACTTTTTGTTAATGAGTTGATATGATTTAGCCATACATTTTTAAATCTTTGTTTCCTGGGCAACCTCTTATCCAGAACTTTATCACCATTGGACATATAAAGCATTGAACTCATTTTGCCAAAAAAAAAAAAAAAAATATATATATATATATATATATATATATATATATATATATATATATATATATATATATATATATATATATTGGGACATGGCACATGTGCCACATTTATAAACAAACTTCATTTTCCCTCCCTCTGTCAGACATTTTCCACAGCAGGCATGGATGGTTATAATGAGAGTTCCAGCATCCAGCTATTTTTAAGGATGGAGACAGGTTGTTATTGCTCTGGAGGTAGCGAGGCCTTTGGGGTACTGGATTATTCTGCAGACTTGCACTCCAGACTTTATGGGCCTGAAAATAGCTGTCCTACCTAGCTCTCCAAATGACATCCCACCCCCACCCTACTCCCAGTAATCGCAAAGTGCAGCCTTACATAAATCAATGTGGTATCTGCTTAAACTGCCATCTCGTTAATATTTGGTGAACTCAAGTCCAAGAGTCTACGTCAAGAACTGGACTGAAAGATCAGACATCTGATGTTGTGCTCCCTTTCTAGAATTGGATTTGATCTTTCATGCCTGACTGATGTGCCTTTAAGTAAGTGAAAAAGAGACACTGAAACAGAGCAAATGAAATGCACGTCGTTGTCATGCACATGAAAGATCTCTGGAAGACACAGTTGTTTTCATGTATAAGTGAGGTTCTCAGATATTCATTCCCTTTGCTGATCAAACAACCACATGCATCCCAACATCAGAACCATCTTTAACAGAAACCAGGGTGTGAGCTCTCATAGACATTTGTAATTGCTTCAGTCATGACAGTAGCATAGATGGGCAACTTCCCATACCTCTCTGGTTTGATATATGCTCAGGTCCATAAGTATTTGGATATAACCTTATCCAAGTCTGATATACACTCAAGTATATAAGTACATTGCACAGGTAGCTGAGTGGATAAGGAGCTGGTTTGCCAATATGTAGACTTGTATTCAAATTTCACTCATGCTGCCTGCCGGTGTCCTTAGATAAGACACTTAATCTACATTGTCTCAGTCTACCCAACTGTAAATGGGTATTCTGCAGGGGAATTAACGTGTGTCGGATTGACATCCAATCCAACGGGACTCGTAGACTCCCATCTGCTTGACACTACAGAATCTGCAGATAAGCTTGGGCACCAATGGGCCTCAGGGTGCACATGGAACATGGAACCTCTACTTCATATATCAGTTTGTGGACAATGCTCCATTTCACTGTCCTCAACACTCTGCAACAGACATGTCCAACTGTATTTAAGCATTTTCTCACCACACTTTGCTTATTTGGAGAAAGGTTGCTTGGCAAATAATGGTTTAATTGTCTTTGATTTACCCATCAACAGCATGAAAGATGGAACTGAGTAACATTCAGCCATCTTTAATCTTTCTCATTGAACTTTCATTTTGTCTGATCAATACTTTCATTGAGTTAACATCTGGAGCTAAATTTTACTCAGGTTTTGGGCATTGTATACAGGAAGGAAGGAAGGAAGGAAGGGTTAAGTGTGGGGGTTGTGTGTATGTATGTCGGGGTTGCGACGGTTACTATTGCTAAGCAACAGGCCAATCACAGACAGACATACAGGCACCCACATTTGCCTCTTATATATAAGATTAGGGAAAGTATGCTTCTATGACACCACAACACTCCAAGATAGTGATAATATCTTGTCACACTTTTATCAAGCAAAGGTTCTCAAAGGGTTCTGAAATTCAAATATCATGACATCTACATGATAGCTTGTATAGAGACAGCAAAACAGCAAGCTACTGTAATCCGTACCCGAGGCCACTATGCATATGTGTATTTTATAACTGTAATTACACATACACAATTGCATGTATTCTTAAATTCATGGAGAGTGCAAGTTGCATTCCAACTGAGGGAGAATAACAGACAAAGCAGCCTAAACTTTCTCCTTTGCTGTGTGCTGCTTTGCACCAGGTAAGATATGTCCTGACTTTCTATAAATGGATTGTAAATGCACAGCCTTTCTACGAGGTCTGTCCAAAAAGTAACGGACCTTTTTATTTTTTTCAAAAACTATATGGATTTGAATCACGTGTGATTGCATCAGCCAAGCTTGAACCTTCGTGCATGTGTGAGTTTTTTCATGTCTGTCGGTTGCGTCATTCGCCTGTGGGCAGGCTTTGAGTGAGCACTGGTCCAGCTCCCTCGTCGGATTTTTATTGTCAGGGAAATAGCAGAGCGACTGCCGCTTTGCTCCATTAAATTTTTTTCAGAAACTGTTAAAGACAGCCAGTTGGAAACCATTCGAAAGATTCAGATGGATTTCGGTGAAGATTCTGTCGGCGTCACACGGATTAAGGAGTGTTAAAACCTTTTTGAAGACGGCCCACAGCAGCAGAGGGCGCGCAGCGCACCGAGCAGCCATCAACAGGCTGGAACGACCAGATCATTTCTCATTTTGTAATGAAAGACGTGCGGAGGATTTTGCGCGTCGGCACGGAGCCGCACATGGTGCACAACAAAAAAAAAAAACACCTCCGTGTTGGAAGTCTCACAGGACATGTTGTGACATGTCCAGCTGTTACACAATTTCTCGGATACTCACTCGACTGAAAAGCCATCAAAAGCCGTCTGAATCTTCTGAATGGTTTCCAACACGGAGGTGTTTTTCATTACAAAATCTCCTGTAACAGTGAGATGTGCTGCAAATGTGCTATGTCCAGCTCTCTTGCCATTTCTATGGTAGTCACACGATGTCCCGGATCAACACAGCGTTCAGTTTAGAAATGATCTGGCCGTTCCAGCCTGTTGATGGCCGCTCGGTGCGCCGCGTGCCCTCCGCCGCTGTGGGCCGTCTTTAAAAAGGTTTTAACAGTCCTTAATCCGTGTGACGCGGACAGAATCTTCACCGAAATCCATCTGAATCTTTCGAATGGTTTCCAACTGGCTGTCTCTAACAGTTTCTGAAAAAAAATTCATGGAGCAAAGCGGCAGTCGCTCTGCCATTTCCCTGACAATAAAAATCCGACGAGGGGGGTGGACCAGTGCTCACTCAAAGCCTGCCCACAGGCGAATGACGCAACCGACAGGCGTGAAAAAACTCACACATGTGCACGAAGGTTCAAACTTGTCTGTTGCAAGCGCACATGATTCAAATCCATATAGTTTTTGAAAAAAATAAAAAGGTCCGTTACTTTTTGGACAGATCTCGTATTGTTCTTTTCATATTCTTTTTCATTATAAAACTCAAGGGTTCTGGGTTCAAACCCCATCCCTGCCACATTTCTCCATGTAATGTGGGGTTGCGTCACGAAGGGCATGCTGCGTAAAATGTGACAAATCAACATGCAGACCCACCTTGGGTCTGCTGTGGCAACCCTGACTGAAAACAAGGGAGCAACCAAAGGGACTTACTATTATAAAACTCAAGGGGAAATAGTGGTCCAGGAAGGAAAGTGTTCATTCACATTTTCTGTTCACTGTCACTTTCCTGAGGAACAACATGCTTCCACTCATTTTCATTGCAGTACTACTATTTTTTTGAGAGGTTTAGCAAAAAACTTTAACAGTGTAAGTTCTTTATTGTTTTGTAGAACTTGTGTCATGAGATGTCATGTGTCATGCCCACAAAAACTAAAAATATAATCACCATATGGCATTACTGGATTAACAGCAGTAGTGGCAGTAGTAGTGCATTGTTAACATTGTTTGGTTTAGCAGTCAGCAGCCAGTTACCGTATAACATCTTTCCAGCAGGGGTGTTTGAAACATCCAAAAAGTTTCTTGGAAAGATATGAAACCAGCGTGGCTCTTGTTCCATTGTTGAAAGGTTTCCAGCTGCCTTGTTGTTCTGAAGACCACCAGATAGAATACAACAAAGACCTTGTTTCTGATTTTTCTTATGGGAAAAAGGCACCTACTGGTTCCAATTTAGATGGTATTCAGTTGGTTGAAAACAAGACCCATGTTGACATTTTATTTAGGAATTATATTTAGATTGGGCAAGAACTGTTCTTTTTCACCTTACATACAGTGCAGCCAGAAAGTATTTACAGCACTTCACATGTTTCACATTTTGTTATGTTACAGCCTTATTCCAAAATGGATGGAATTCTTTTTTTTTTTTCCCTAAAAATGCCACACGTAATACATCATAATGGCAATGTGAAAAAAAAAGGTTATTTTGAAAATGTATTAAGAAAAAATATAATAATAATAATAATAATAATAATAATAATAATAATAATAATAATAATAATAATAATAATAAAAACTAAGAAATCACGTGTACATAAGTATTCACAGCTTTTGCCATGAAGCTCAAAATTGAGCTCAGGTGCATCCTGTTTCCACTGATCATCCTTGAGATGTTTTTACAGCTTAATTGAAGTAAACCTGGGATAAATTCAGTTGATTGGACATTATTTGGAAAGGCACACACCCGTCTCCATATAAGGTCCCACAGTTGACAGTGCATGTCAGAGCACAAACCAAGCATGAAGTCAAAGAAATTGTCTGTAGACCTCTGTGACAGGATTGTCTCGATGCACAATTCTGAGGAAGGGTACAGAAACATTTCTGCTGCTTTGATGGTCCCAATGAGCACAGTGGCCTCCATCAACCGTAAATGGAAGAAGTTGATTCCACCAAGACTCTTCCTAGAGCTGGCTACCCATCTAAACTGAGCAATCAGAGAAGAAGTGCCTTAGTCAGGGAGGTGACCAAGAACCCGATGGTTCCTCTGTCTGAGCTTCAGCATTCCTCTAGGGAGAGAGGAGAACCTTCCAGAAGGACAACCATCTCTGCAGCAGTCCACCAATCAGGCCTGTATGGTAGAGTGGCCAGACGAAGCCACTCCTTATTAAAAGGCACATGGCAGCCCAGCTGGAGTTTTCCAAAAGGCACCTGAAGGACTCTGAGGCCATGAGAAACAAAATTCTCTCATCTGATGAGACAAAGATTTAACTCTTGGCATGAATGCCAGGTGTCATGTTTGGAGGAAATCAGGCACCATCCCTACAGTGAAGCATATTGGTCGCAGCATCATGCTGTGGAGATGTTTATCAGTGGCAGGAACTAGGGGACTAGTCCAGATTGAGGGAAAGATGAATGCAGCAATGTACAGATTCATCCTGGAAGAAAACCTGCTCCGGAGCGCTTTTGATCTCAGACTGGGGCGACGGATCATATTTCAGCAAGACAATGACCCTCAGCACACAGCCAAATTATCAAAGGAAGGGCTTCAGGACAATTCTGTGGATTTCCTTGAGGTGCCCAGCCAGAACCCAGACCTGAATTTGATTGAACATCTCTTCAGAGATCTGAAAATTGCTGTGCACTGACGCTCCTTATCCAACCTGATGGAGCTTGAGAGGTGCTGCAAAGAGGAATGGGCAAAACTGCCCAAAGATAGATGCGTCAAGTTTGTGCCATCATATTCAAGAAGACGTGAGGCTGTAATTGCTGCCAAAGGTCCATCAGCAAAGTATTGAGCAAAGGGGTTAAAAAAAAAAAATCATGTTATCTTTATGGGGTGTTGTGAGTAGAATTTTGAGGAAAAATGAATTTACTCGATTTTGGAATAAGGCTGTAACATAAAATGTGGAAAAGGTGAAATGCTGTGAATACTTTCCAGATGCACTGTATAACTTCACTATCACTTCATTTGAAAATTACTGTAGTGGCTCAGCTATAAGATTGCTATGAGATTCTGTGATAGACTGATAATCTGCCCATTGTGTACCCCACCTTCCATCTATTGACCATTAAAATAGGCTCCAGCCACTCCCACCATGAACCTGAAACTGGATAAATGGGTTCAGAAATTGACCATGAGACTGACATATGACATAATGAATGAATATGATGGTATTTCTTTATCATTCAGATACATCTAAAAAAATGCTGTCATCTTATATTCATGGTCTAGACCAGATGTGCTCCTGCTTCAGAAGTGGCTTGTTTTCATATCTGCCTGTTCTTCTCACACTTGATTATTTTTTTTTTACCAGCTCCTCATTGGCTGAGCACACTTGACAGAGTTAATTAGTCATGGACAGAGCAGGTGTAGGGAGAAAAATAATTACATGCAGCACAGGTGCCCTCCAGGAGAGAATTTGGGCTCCCCTGGTCTAGACTTTAACATGTCATTTATCCTCAAAACCTATGAAGACAGTGTGTCCTCTAGACTATTATACATATGTTTTGATATGTGCACAAAGCAGGTCCTGTTGTTCCCCTGCTATTTTAGTTCAGCAGTGTATCCCTATTATTCTATTTTCCCTGCTCAAACTGTATCAAGTCAAAAGTTAGCTTAATAAAGAGAACAGCAGAATCACAGCACATCATGCACTTTTTCTTCTACTTGTTTCTACACATGAGACCACACCCATAACGGGGATAGGTGGTCATCTTTTTTTTTTTTTTTCTGGCAAATAAATGTCTTGGAAGACTTAAAATCTGTGTCAATTCCCACATTCCTTCATGGAAGAATCCTCTGTGTTCATCACCAGTCTTACGTTATTACTCAAGTGGTGAGCATGTACAGAAACTTATGCCTGTGGAAAATTGACAAACTCAAATGACAGGATGATCTATTTGGCCATGGTTTATTGTAGTGTTGCTTTTATGCAAACAAGCCTGTTTTTTTTTAATTAATATTATTTTCAAATAAATGCATTATCTTTACAACATAAAACAACATATATCTTCATAAAGCATTTTCACAAAAGTATGTCTTGAAATGGGGTGCCTGATAATCAGGACCAGTAAGGGTCTATCAGTGATGTGTTTCTTTTATTTCTTTGTAATAAATATCATGTAAAGGTCATGCTGCTGAGAAAATGTGTAAAAACTATGTACAACAGTTTTATTTGTATTAAAACAATTTAAAGAAATTTTCCTTCCATGTGATTTAATGTACACTTATGTCATTACCAGCAAAACAAATCTCACATAAGATAGCTGTCTTAAGTGGCTGGTTTGAATGTGAAAAAGATGACAAATTGAATCAGGAAACCCTTCAATCTGTGAATAATCAAACCAAGATTCTGCAGTCTCCTTACACTTGTTTGAATTATTTTATAAACAACATAATGCTACAATTACATTTGCAGTTTGGAGGTCCTCTAGTTTATATATGGCAGTGGTAATTTAAACAAAGTGATTAAAACAAAGAATGTCCACCTTTTAAGATTTGTTCAACATTTAAAGTTACTTTTGATAATATTTTGCACGGGAAAAAACAGGCTCTTTTATGTCTGCATAGAATTATATATATATAGAGAGAGAGAGAGAGAGAGAGGGAGAGAGAGAGAGAGAGAGAGAGAGAGAGAGAGAGAGAGAGATGCATTGGGTTAGGATTATTATGCAAAATTAAATTTTATGTAAAAATGTAAAATGACAGAGAAAAAAGTATTAAATACTTGAAGATAGGGTGGTGCAAAAAAACATGGAAATCAAGACACCAGCTGAAATACATCAATAATTAGAAAGCAATCCTGCCTCTTGTCATTGCAAATTAATACAGTATCAGCTGGTTCAGTCCCAACTGACAGCCTATTAAAAGGTGTCTCATTACTAAGGTGTCACACACAAAAAAAAACATCTCATGGTGTGTTAAAGCAAAGTGCTCTCTCAACATTTTCACAACCTGTTGTTGCAAAATATACTGATATTGGTTACAGGAGGATTTCTAAATGTCTGAATGTTCTCGTGAGTACTGTTGTGGTCATAATCCAGAAGTGAAAACAACATAATTTCACCATGAAGTGCCCATGACCAGGTGAGGAGTGAAAATAATTATCAGAAGAGTTATCCAACAGCCACAGAGCACTTGTGGAGAGCTTCAGAAAGACCTGGAATTATCAGGTTCAATTGTTTTGAATGAGGTTTGACATTTCAGCAAAACAATGATCCCACACACAAAGCCAAGGAAACTCTCAACTGCTTTCAGAGAATGAAAATAAAGTTGCAAGAATGGCCCAGCCAATCAGCTGACATGAATCCACTAAAAATCTTTGGAAATAACAAAATATTAGTTTATGGAAGATGCCAATGGAACCTTCAAGTTTAAAAGACTATTTGTGTGGAAGAATAGATGAAAATCACACCTGAGAAATGCATGCAACAGGTTTCTCCATACAGGAGGTGTCTTGAAGCTGTCATTAAAAACAAAGGCTTTTGTATGAAGTATTAAATAAATTTCAGGTAGCGTGTTCAATACTTTTTCACTTGAAGCTGTCATTATCAACAAAGGCTTTTGTGCGAAGTATTAAATAAATTTCAGGAATCGTTCAGTTTTTTTTTCACTTCACGTTATTACAAATAACTTAATTTATGTACTTATTTGTTTTGGTTTCTTTGTGTGGATTACTTGGATTGTTCCTGACATCTGGTGAAATTTCATGTCAATACACCTTTAGGAATGGAATATTTTGAGGAGATGATGAATGAAGAAAATGAGAGAGCAAAAAGGCTGGATGATGTGGTGAGAGTAAATCAGGAAGTACAAGAGATTAGTAAGGATGAAGTGAGGGCACTTATGAAGAGGATGAAGAGTGGAAAGATAGTTGGTCCAGATGACATTCCAGTGGAGGTATGGAAATGTCCAGTGGAGTATCTAACCAGACTGTATAATAAAATCTTGGAAAGTGAGAGGATGAGAGGAGAGGAGTGGAGATGAAGTGTGCTGGTTCCAATTTTTAAGAACAAGGGTGATGTGCAATAACTACAGAGGCATCAAGTTGATAAGCCACAGCATGAAGTTATGGGAAAGAGTAATAGAAGGTAGGCTTAGAAAAAAGGTGAGGATCTGCGAGCAGCAATATAGTTTTATGCCAAGAAAGCACTACACATGCAATGTTTGCTCTGAGAATACTGCTGGAGAAGTATAGAGAAGGCTAGAAGGAATTACTTTGTGTGTTTGTGGATATAGAGAAACCTTGGGGTGCCAAGAAAAGAGTTCTGGTATTGTATGAGAACATCTGGAGTGGCAGAGAAGTATGTTAGTGTAATATAGGACATGTAGAAGGATAGTGTGACAGCGATGAGATGTGCAGTTGGAATGACCGACTCATTCAAGGTATATGGCACCACAGTGGATTAGTCGTTAACAATGTTGCCTCACAGCAAGAAGCTCATGGATTCAGTCCCACCTGTGGCCTTTCTGTTTGGAGTTTGCATGTTCTCCCCATGTTTCTTGGGTTTCTGCCGGGTGGTCCAGGTTCCTCTCACATTTAAAGACATTCAGGTTAGGTGAACTGGAAACTTTATGATCATCCAGGTCTCCCTTGCAAAAGAAGTCTTGGCCTCAATGGGACTAACTTGGTTAAATAAAGATCAAGGACCTGCAGTTGGAGGCAGATGAAACAATTGTGTCATTTGATGTGACTTCGTTGTTCACCTGCATCCCCACCGCTGAGGCCGTCTCAGCTGTGAGGCAGAGACTGCTGGAGGATGTGTCTCTACTTGAAAGGCCCAAACTCACACCAGACCACATCTGCCAACTCTTGAAGATCTGTCTTAACACCACGTATTTCCTGTTTAGGGGGAATTACTACAGGCAGATCCATGGTTGTGCGATGGGGTCTCGGGTATCCCCCATTGTGGCCAATCTGTACATGGAGCGAGTGGAGAAGACAGCCTTGACGTCGTTCACGGGCATCTCTCCCAGTCACTGGTTCAGATATGTCAATGACACATGGGTTAAAATCAAGCAACAGGAGGTCGATGACTTTGCAGAACACATCAACTCGGTGGACGCCAATATCAAGTTCACACGTGAGGATGCCAGAAACATCCATTTAGCCTTCTTGGACTGTGATGTTACGATTGGAGAGAACAGGCAGCTGCAGACAGAGGTTTACAGAAAGCCCACTCACACTGACCAATATCTGCTCTTTGGCTCAAACCACCCCCTTGAACACAAGCTCGGGGTGATCAGGACTCTTCAACACAGAGCCCTACAGGTGCCCACAACTGCAGAGGGAAGGGCTAAAGAACAACAACTTGTCCGGAAAGCCCTCACAGTATGTGGGTACCCACTATGGTCCCTGAACAAATTGCAGAAGTCCCAGAAAACAGAGACCAGATAGACAGGAGATGGAGACAAGAAGAAGAGGAGTGTCTCTCCCTTATTTAGCAGGAGTAGGGGAAAAACTACAGAGGATCCTCAGACAGCACAAAATCCCAGTTTACTTTAAACCGGTTAACACCTTGAGACAGAAATTAGTTCACCCTAAGGACAGGATCCCTAGTAGTGTATCAGATGTCAGGAAAACTGTAATGAACACTACATAGGTGAGACTAAGCAACCTTTAAACAAGAGAATATACCAGCACCGCAGAGAGGTCGCCAGTGGACCTCAGTCTGCAGTTCATCTCCACCTGAAAGACACTAACCACATGTTTGAGGACAAGGAGGTTAAAATCTTAGCCAGAGAGAAGAAATGGTTTGAGAGAGGTGTCACGGAAGCATTCTTTGTAAAACAGTTGAAACCCAGCCTTAACCGGGGGGCGGGTCTCAGACACGCTTTGTCCCCTGTTTACAATGGGGTACTCAGGTCAAAGCAGTTTCAGTCTTTTGTTCATGGTAATGAGTCATTCACGTCATCAGGAGAGTCGTCAAGGGAGCCATCAGGGGAGGCTTCCATCCCATCATTAGGAGAGTGCTAACTAGAGCACAATAGGTGCTAATTAGAGCTATTGTTTAGTCACTAGCCTATAGCAGTCGGCCTCTCGGTAGGAGGGGTCTGGTTAGGTTAAAAACTCCAGCTTTTGTTGGCTTCTGGTTTATTCTTCTCTACAAGAGTCAAGACAGAAGTCAGACTACCAGAGCAAGAATTTTAACTGAGGAAGCTTCTGTGATTTGAAGCGAAACGTCCTCGCATCAAGCAACCCAGTCCAGTCGAAGATTCAAGCTTCTCTACTATGGAAACCACCTGGACAACTGAGAGCCTACACAGAAACATTGGTTAAAGAAAGTTTAAATAAATAAATAGGTGAGATTACACCAAGGATCGGCTCTAAGTCCTTTCTTGCTCACAATGGTGATGGACAGGTTGACATATGACATCAGACAGGAATCTTCATGGACTATGATGTTTGCAGAGGACATTGTGATCTGCAGTGAAAGTAGAGAGCAGGTTGAGTCTAGTGTAGAAGAATTTTTAGGTCCTTATTCGAACTATGATGAACTATCAAGTGTCCTGATCCGAACTGTATGTCCTCTGGTTGAACTAGCAGGTGTTCAACCCAAAAAAAGGGCTCTATTAGTCATTCAGTCTGTCAGGGGCTTTCCAAGGCCTTTTAGGTGCTTTCCCGCAGGCCACGTGCAGGGGCCTTAGGCCAGCTGCACGTGTGACTGAGGCCACGTGCGGGGGGGGGGGCCTCAGGCCAGCTGCACCTGTGGCTGAAGGTCTTTTAAAAAAATCAGTTGTAAATCCTTCATGTTTTAATGGGAGCGTTTGTCACATTGAAATAATGGCCTAACACCTGCTTAGGGTTCACTAGAGGACGCTTCCAATAGAAAACCATGTCTTGGGAATGAAATAAATAAAAAAGTTGAAGGAGGAGCGATGCCCGCGGGTCTCCAATAAATAGACGAGCGCGGTTGTCATATTCAGTCTCTCTAGAGGACTCAGTTTGTCTAAGCTCTGTGTCGAAGGCTTAAATAAACTTAAAAACTCTGTGCATTTTATCTTGCTTAAGGCTGAATTATTCTAAAGTGTTGTGTCCTTTTCTAGCATATCACTTGCAATTAGTTTGTGTTATCTAAAAGACGACATCCTGAGAAGACTAAAGACGAGCCACGACAGAACTTGGCGAGCCAGCTTCAGGAGGGTCCAGGGGCATTCCGGCAGCCTGGGGCAGTCCAGCTCATCCCTCCAGACCGTAAATAACAGTGATCACGACTAAAAGGTAAGCAGAAACCTTTTATAACTTCTGCACGATCTGGAGGAGTGAGTCGGGATTTCCGCCCAAGTTGACAGGTGATATTTTTTAATTGCCTCTTACCCAAAAGAACCTGGACTAAGAAAATTGATAAGAGACTAAAAAAAGATAAGATTGAAAATTATCAGGCCTTGTAGATAAAATGCTCAGAAGGTGTGTGTGTTCCCGGGAAAAAGAATGTCTGTGTGAGCGAAAGGTCAGGAATGTTCATGAACTCTGGTGCGGAAAAGAATGTGTGGAGAACTAACCTGGATGTTTTTTGGGGAATGCTTGGGGAATAATTGGTGTTGAAATTCGTTACTAACGTGCCGGCTGATAGCATGCGCTGGTAGGGGTTAATTTAGGGGAGTATACTGACAAATAGATACAAGGTAATACAAGGTTATTTAAAGAATTTAACAGAGACTGAAGTGAAATAAGTGAGAAAAAGAGTTTAACAGAGAATACGTGCAGAGGAAGCACAAGATTAGCGCCTGAGGGGGCGCAGTAGAAATACCGTACGTGATAAAGAGATTTAAAGAGAAAGTGCAAAGTAGCACAGCTGACAGTAAGTAAAAGAGCTCAATAAAGGACGTCATTTTTTAAGAAAAGAGAAAAACTATAAAAAAAAATAAAATGAATGAAGAGTTAGTGCAGAATACATGAGAATTAATGAAGCAGAAAATAGTGCAGTAAGGCACCAGATACACGCTTGTGGGGCGTGGGAGAAGAATAAGTAATTAAGTACACAGTAATATGAGTTTTTTATAAGAAAAGAAAAAGAGAGTATTTTCAGTGCAAAGGCACATTAAGCTCACGAGGAGCTCAGTAAGTGAAAAAAAAAAAAGGTAGAAGAAAGTGCAGAAAGGCACAGGATACGCACGCGAGGCGCGGTAAGGCGTAGAAATAAATGAAATATTGTATGCTCAGAAAGGAGCTTGTGAAAATAATATAGTAAGCACAGGATACGCACGGGAGGCGCGGTAAGGCGTAGAAGTAAATGAAATATTGTATGCTCAGAAAGGAGCTGGTGAAAAATAATATATTAAGCACAGGATATGCACGCGAGGCGCGGTAAGGCGTAGAAGTAAATGAAATATTGTACGCTCAAAGAGGGCTTGTAAAAAAAAGTAATATATGAAGTTGCTGACAGCGCCGGAGAAGCTGTCTAACGTGAAGAAGAGATACATGCTTAAACAGAACACATTGGTGTTAAGTGAATAAAAAGGTTGTTTAAAGCCGCGGAGTGAAAAGTGGCAGAAGTCTAGATAGAGATATATAGAAAGTTGTTTTTAATAATTTTTGTGTATAAAGCTTTTGAAGATTGGTGTGTCAGAGAGTGGACAGTAATCTGTGTAAAGCTGTGAGGGCTTGCAGGCTGGCTGACATACAAGATTAATGTGAAAGAGTACGAGGGGGAGGTATTTAGACCCAACAGGAGGACTTGGGAGGTGCATGACAGGCAGAGAGGAAAGTGTGAAACAGAGACAGTGAAGAAAAAGACAGGAGAAGAGTGCTATGTAAATACAGAAAAGGTAGATATTATTTCAAAGAGAGAAAACTAATAAACAAACATAGCAGAAAAAGACGAGAAGCAGAAAGTTAAAAAATTAGAAGGAAAATAGAAAGTCGGGAGCAAAGACATTAGGAAGTGTTAGGGTTGTAAGAGGATTAAATAAATAAAGTTGGTTATAAATCAAAAGAGTTAAAGCTTAGATTATAGTGAAAAAGCTGACAGACTGATCAATGCTTGGGACAGTCATTGATGGGAGACTTAAGTGATGATGAAATAATACTCCCAGAACATTACTTGACTGACGGAGACATCAAAACCCAGGGAATCAGGACACATTTTTGGCTGGAAAGGACCTATTTTGACAGTGTAGGAGCAGAACATTGGCAGGACGAACAAGAGATCAATCAGAAATTATGGCAGATTACTAAGGTAATCAATCTGAAGCAAAAGAAAGAACAATTCCCTCTAATTAATTGGGAGCTGCTGATAAGACGTCTGTGGCATCAGGGTTTAACCCCGTGGTTGGAGCTGCTTTGTGCTGATCCTAATAAAGAAATTAGCATACCATTAAATCATTTAATAACACTGCCAACCGATCCGGGTGAAGAACTGTTTCCTAGGTTGACTCTGACTGTGGTCCCAAGGAAGGTTCGGTGGGAAACAGGTAAATTTTCGTATTTAGTTAAAGAAAAAGAAGACGGGCATAACAGTTGGAAATTTAATCCTTTTAAGGGTTTAAAATACAAAACAGGTGTTACAGCCAGCAAGTTATTGGTCTGGATCAGGACAGCCCCTGAGGGACTACCAGAACACCATAGAAACACCTCACATAGCGTTTGTCAGGGTTACATGGGTAACTCTCAAGGTCAAGGTCGGGAAAGTACCCCGCTAGACTTAGTACTAAGAAAATATCCAGGAAAACGCACTAAGGCCAACCAATGTATGAGAAAGTGGCACAAAAGGTCACATGGGGGCAGGCAATGGCCTTTGGAGGGATCATTTGATCCGGTGATGTGTGAAGCAGTTGCGGTAGAAATACAGAAAAAAGAAATTAAAGATCAGCAGAAGAACGTAAATAACAACAAAAAACGCACTGAAGAAAAAGAAGTTTTGGCCTTGTTCAAGCAGGAAGCACAGAGGCTACAGCAGAAAAGAGAAAAAATGACAGAGGAAAGATCCAAAGAAACTAAAGCCAGTGCACCGAGCTGGGAAGCAGAGCCACCCCCATATAAACGTCATGATATGGGAAAGACAGCTGGACAATTTGTATTAGGAACTCGTGAAGAGGACCAAGGCATGGATGTGGAGGGCAAATTCACACTGACACTAAAAGCTCGAGAGCCACAAGGAGACAGGTCCTCAGTCTGTCAAATGGATCATACAAGGTCTCCAAGTCCGAAAGTAAGTGGTCGCTCACCACGACCAGCAGGGGGGGCCACAAATAACAGTGACACGGAGGCAGACGAGGATAAAGAGAGAGACCTGAAGGCTCCGCCTGCACATCGAGGTCCACTGAAAACCGTCCCCTCCCACCATTAGTCAGCCGACTGGACCTTCACAGGCTATAGAGGCTCCGAAGAGTGGCACAAGAGCTTCTGTGACACACTGGATCTGGCCAGAAGAGATAATGAAGAACTAGCTGAGCAACTTCGGCTAGCGAAGGAAAGAATACAAAGACATAGGGACACCGAGGAAAGAAGAATATTACAACAATCGACGCCCAATCAAGGGAATCACATTATACAGCCACCCACCCGAAAGATTTCTGGTGAGATCATCATTGAGAGTGTAAAAGAGGCCCGACTCAGGCAAAGACAACAATGTGTAGCCAAAGACATAGTGGCTTTAGAACAGAATATAACCGACTGGATGGACTGCCTGGAACCAGTCAGTCGCACTCGATCTGGAAGACAGTATGGAGCCCGCACAGAAGAAGAGGAGGACGAAGACCTCATATGCCCATTGGTGGTTAGAAATGGTCATCATGTGTATACCCCATGGAGCTGGACAGACATGGTGGGGCTGGCCAACAGGCTGCCAGACATCACCCAAGGAGCTGGGAGATGGATAACTGCCTTAGAAGAAGGCACTGCAGGGGTAACCTTGTCTTTAGGTGACATATAAGCCTTGCTAATGCATGTAATGGGAAAACATGACACTGAAGAATTAGCAGGAAAGGTTGGACTAACACAGATGATGGGCACAAATCAACATGATGAAGTCCCCTTTAATCGCTATAGAAACTCCATGTGGGAAGGACTGAGAAGAAAGTACCCTGAGGTCTTGGATCCCTCTAAATTGGATGATGAGGAGTGGACACCTGAAGAGTGCCCAAAGAAGTTCCTGCACTGATTCCAGAAGAGATGGGCGGAGGAAACAGGAAATGCATGGAACCATTCTCCAGCAACTGAAATCCTGTTTAAAATAACTGTAAAAAAGGCTCTACCAGATGAGGTTCAGAAAGCCCTAGATGGAGTCATGGGACTATCAAAAATGAATTGGGCTTTATACTCTGAGCATATTTGTCACCATCTTGAAATCTACAAGAAAGAAAAACAAAAAGAAGAAGATGCAGCAAAATCCCTGACGAAAAAATTGGTGCAGATGCAGTTGGAAGAGCTAACCAAAGTCAAGAAAGAAAAAACAAAGACCCAGGCACCAATGATGACCCCTGTTCCTTCTGAGCCGGCAAGCCTAGGCCCTACGGCAAACACTGCTGCCACCATACAGGCACCTGTGGTAACAGCCACACAGAGCCCCCAGGGAGCAGCAGGGAGCACTGCTGCAGGAGAAGTCTCGGCACCAGTGGAGCATCACTATCACTACCATAGCACTGGCACACCCGGAAATGGACCCACCTACAGTCATGGGTGGAGAGGAGAGTCACGGAACTTTCAAGGTCAAAGAGGAGGGTGGCAAAGAGGATCTCGCCAACCTTCATTTGGAAACAGATTCCAAAACTCAGCTCCCAGGAACAGTCAAGCGGGACCGCCTATGGGACCAACACCCCCAATAGGGGATCAACCCTCTAATGAGTGTTGGAACTGTGGACAACCTGGACATCGAATGAGAAATTGTCCGGCCCGACCTTGGGTTGGACCCTCTGCAATAGGGAGGCCTAGAGAAGACAGAGGGGGAAACGGTGGCATTGGCTATTTCGATGATACCTAAGGAAGAGCCAACCGTCACCGTTAATATACAAAACAGAGATTTCCCTTTCATGGTGGATACAGGGGCAACATACTCTTGCATAGGGAAAATGGGCGCTCATCTCCCCCTCTCTGGGTCTGTAATTAAGACCATCGGCTTCTCTGGGAAGACTCAAATAATACCTTTTACATGCCCACTTCCTGTAACGATTGCAGGAAAAACAATTGAAGCACCCTGTGTATACTCACAAAATACACCTGTGAATTTGCTGGGAAGAGACATTTTAGTAAGCTACAAACCCAGATAGTGTGTACCCATCAAGGACTGCAAATACACTTTCCTGACGAAGCACTCGCCAACATTATGGTGCTTATGGACATGGAAAACAAGGTCCGACCTGTGCAACCCATGGTATACTGGCTGAAGTTGCAACCAGAAAATTCAAATCTTCAACTGGAATGGGAAAAATGGAAGCCCTGGGCAGAACAACACTATGAAGCAGTATGTACACCTAGTTTACCTTTACATGTCACCCTGATGTTCGATGCCAAACAGAACAAACTGACTATGCATGCTGCTGGGATGCATTGATGAATCAACGGCTGTTTCACATAACCACCACAGAAATTTATTTAGGCCCCCCCGCAGCTTCTGTCAAGCTAACTTCAGCTGAACAACAATGGTATCAAGTGCCGAATGCCACGTCTCATGTGACCCTTTTAGTCTCAGAAAAGTACGAATCCCATGACCTAGGTCCAATGGTAAAGACAGCCTCAGAAGTTGAAGAATGGCAAAACATGGAAAGTCCACAAGTACATCTGTCAAAGACCAGCAGTTTGTACGAATTAATTTAAAAGTAAATGATGAGGCTATAGCTCAAAAAGTGGAGCTCAATCCTAGACCAGAGGGACAGATGGTGTTATCGGCCCAACAAGAGAAATTGTTAGAGCAAATACCACCAGTGGTGTGGTCCAAAAGCAAAACGGATGTAGGACTAGTAAAAACAGCCTTACCAGTAAAAATAAAAGTAAAACCGGGAGCAAAACTGCCTCACCAAAGGCAGTATCCATTAAAACCTCAGGCTATTGAAGGCATAAAACCAGTAATTAAGGGACTAATGGCAGCTGGAGTTTTAATAAAAACTGCAAGCCCATGCAATACTCCTATCTACCCTATCCCTAAAAACATACCAAAGAGTATCGGCTGGTACATGATCTGCGTCCTATCAATGCAATAATAGAAATGGATGCACCTATAGTACCTGATCCGCATACTATACTATCAAGCATCCCTGCTGGAGCAAAATGGTACACAGTAATCGATCTGTGTTCAGCCTATTTCAGTGTGCCTGTGCACCCAGACTCACAACATTTGTTTGCATTCACATTTCTGGGACAACAGCTAACGTATACACGGCTACCTCAGGGACTGAACCTGTCCCCAGCCATCTTTAACAAAGTCCTGGCTGAGATTTACAACACCTTGACATACCCAGTACATTGGTGCAATATATGGATGATCTCCTTATTGCATCAGAGACTCAAGAACAGTGTGAAAAAGATTCATTAATTGTATTGCATGCATTGGCAGATGGAGGTCATAAAGTAAGTAAGGACAAATTGCAGTTCTGCAAACAACAAGTAGAATACTTGGGAAGACAGTTGTGTGGGACCACGCGATGTATAGCCCCAAGCCAAGTGGAGGCTATAATCAGGCTCCCAAACCCCAAACAGTGGGACAGATGCTTTCATTCCTTGGGATGGCAGGGTACAGTCGGCCGTGGATTTGTGATTATGCTATAAAAACTGCACCTTTGCGTGCCATGATTAGAGCAGTGGGGCAAACAAGCAATGCAGCTCTCCTCGTCTGGACAGATGAGGCAACGGGAGCTTTGAGGCCCTAAAAACAGACATGCAATCTGCTCCCGCGTTAGGTAACCCAGATTATGGGAAACCTTCCATTTGTATGTTACTGAAAAAGCTGGTTATGCTTGTGCTGTACTAATGCAGGAAACAAATGAAGGAAAACAACCATTGGCCTATTATAGTACAAAGCTTGACAACATTGAAACAGGATTGCCACCATGCTATCAGGGTCTAGCAGCAGCTGCCTTTGCATTTCAAAAAGCATCATCCATAATCATGGGACATGCAGTAACGTTGTACACGTCGCATCAGTTACATGCCCTGCTAACCAGTCAACGTTTTGTCTTAACACAAGCTAGACGCACTGGATATGAAGTTGTGTTGTCCGCTCCAGAAATAACAATACAACGTTGTCACACGGTGAATCCCGCCACCAAATTAACCACACCGTTAGATGGTACTCCACATAACTGTGTGGCAGAGACAGAGAATTTTTGAGAGCCAGAGAACATTTGTATAATCACGCTATAGATGCAGATCTAACCCTGTTCGTGGACGGCTCATGCTTTCGGGATGCCGCGGGATTGCATGCAGGTATGGGGATTGTTAAACTAAACACGGATGGCAAGACCTTTGAATTACTGGAGTCCCAAGGAATTGATCAGCCTTGTTCAGCCCAACTGGCAGAAATCAAAGCCTTAACTATGGCTTGCCAGATAGCTAAAGATCAACGTGTTAATATCTACACAGACTCAGCCTACGCTTATGGCGTATGTCATGTACATGCAAACATTTGGAAACAAAGGGGATTCCTGAGAGCAGATGGCACCCCTGTCACTCATGGAGAAGCGATTTCCCAACTGTTACAAGCTCTCCAATTACCGTCTGAGGTAGTCATCATTAAATGTGCAGGTCATCAAAAGAATAATAACATCATAGCTCAAGGTAACAACCTAGCAGATGACGCAGCTCGCAAAGGAGCACAAGGAGAAAATATGTTTCCCCTGCTAACCATCCAAGATTGTGCCCCACTGGTTTCACTTGACGCACTGATAGTGGCTCAAAGTAGGGCCAGTGGAGAAGAAAAACGAATGTGGGTTAAACGAGGCGCTATTGAGACACGCAGTCAGGGGCCAGCGGACAAGCTGTGGCGCAGTAGTCATGGACATTTTGTGTTACCCACCAATTTATTACGACATGCAATCATTTGGGCCCACGGACCCGATCATTGTTCGCGAGTCCAAATTATGAACAAACTAAAAGCTGTCTGGTGGTCACCATATATGGCAGCTACAGTGGACCGTTTGTTGAATGAGTGTGAGGTATGTGCACAGTACAATGTCCGGAAATCATTCACAGCCCCTTTAGCCCACATTCCGGTCCCTGATGGGCCATTCAGACATCTTATGATGGATTTCATAGACATGGGAGCTGAAAACCGAGTTAAACGAATGAGATATGTTTTGGTAGTGATATGCAGATTCAGCCGATGGATTGAGGCAGTAGCCTCTGCAAATCAAGACCATAAACGGTAGCCAAATTCTTGTGCCGAGATGTCTTTCCAAGATTTGGCATTCCAGATACTATCTCATCTGACAACGGTAGGGCTTTTGTAGCCAAGGTTACACAAGAAACATTCAAACAATTGGGTATCAAACAGAAGTTTGGGTGTGTTTATCACCCTCAATCAAATGGGCGGTGGAACGGGCTAATGGCATTTTAAAGAACAAACTAGCAAAAATCATAGCAGACAGCAATGGCAAACTAACCTGGCTGGATGCGTTGCCGCTTGCTTTATTGTCAATGCGCTCACAAACTAACCGACTAACCCATTTGACACCATTTGAAGCTCTTACAGGTCGGCCGATGCCTATTCCATACCTGAGAGGACCCTACGAAGGACCATCGCTGGAGCAGCTACAAAACAAATGGCATAATTATCTGAGACAGTTAACCCAAATGCACAAACTATCTTTTTGCAGGTCAAAGGTGCTACAGAAGACAGAGAAGCAGAGATTCCACTCGAAAATCAGAGCATCCAGCCTGGTGATCTGGTTTACGTCAAGGTGTTCAAAAAGAAGTGGGACAGGCCCCGCCGAGAAGGTCCTTTTAAAGTTATTCTTGCCTCACGTACAGCAGTCAAAGTAGACGGTAAGGACACTTGGTTTCATTTAAACCACTGCTGTAGGGTTGGTGGCCCAGCGCCCCTGCGGCCTCGGCAAGCTCGTCTTGGCAGAGCCGCCGGGCCAAGGGGGGAAGCAGGAGAAGCCAGAGACCCTACAGCAGCACCGAGGGACGGCCACGCCTCCCTGCAGCCAGAAGAAGCACAGAGGGAAGGCCACGCCTCCCTGCAGCCAGGCGAACACCGGCCAAGGCGCTCACAGAGACTGATTGAACAAAGACGACGCACAGCTTCAGAGAGTAGTGGATCCCTGCCAGATAGAGCAGCGACAGACTCAGATGCAGACTCAGAAACAACTGGAGACGCAGGCCAACAGACAGACAGAAATACAGACCGACAGATAGACAGGCCACAGGAGACATCAGACTCGGACAGCAACTCAGTAGATTTACCGACAGAAGAACCGCAGGAAGTACAACCCAGACAAAGCACAGATACACCACACATCCCTAGTGACAGCTCATCTAGTGACGGCTCACTTAGTAGCACATCTAGTAGCACATCTCAACAGTCATCAGAGCAATGATTAAGGAATTATTCAAGGGATTGACAATACTACTGGTGGTCAGTATGGGAGAAAATAGACATCCAAAACATACAACGGACTGTGCCGTGGTTATGGCCGCAATAGCAGCTAAACAAGGCATTCTAAACACAGGAAAAACATATAATTTGGTATACATTAAATCAAAAGCCTACAAGAACATAGGAATACAGGGAAAGCTGGGGGATTACATATTAGGCGAAGCCATTAGCATCAAATGTGAAGAGGAGGGAACACTCAACATAGAGGTAATTTGTGATAAAGGAGGATGCAGGGAAACCAAGCAAGACGTAACTGTTACAGTACATGAAGCCACAAAATGGGTAAAAATCAAACCAAGGAAAAAGAGGACAATTAGAAGCCTAGAAACAAGCAGTCACTTAGGGAGATGGGATCCCAGTACAGACCTAGCCCGTACACAAGGGTTGAAGACAAATCTATTTTACCAATGGTTGAAATTTTCGGCTAGGCAGATCAGTGAAAAGCCTTGCATAGCCTGTCACCGGAAAGGTGTGATACCTCAGGCTAAACCCCTACCTGATATCAACAACTGTTATAGGAGTCCCCAACATAACTCAGACCAAGCAGAATGCTATACACAATGTGTTATGAAAATGGCAGTAGGTGATGAAAAATATGCTGCCGACAGTAAACTTTGTCCAGTGCCCCTAAGTACAGAAGGAACCGTTCCACCTATGATTAAAATAGAGAAAGGGATGATACACCCATTCTGTATAGCTAAAGGCTTAGTAGCACAATACATAAGCGATTGGCAGGTAGGGACGACCCAGTCAAAACACCACATACAGTGTATGCAAAAGCAGCAAGAATACAAACCGGCCAAAACAGCATGGAACATTACCGTCTGTCACACCCTGCCAGCAGCAGGCATACAGTGTGAACAAATAGTACCGGCCACAGGGGGGTCTGTAATTGGACTGAATCTCACCCATGCTTCATGGGTATCTACTCCAAATTTAGCTAAGGGAACGGTACCCTTAGCTGACATCTTTTGGATATGCGGACAAAAAAGGAAACTCCTGTCATTGCTGTCCCCGAATTGGAAAGGCCTTTGTGCTCCTGTGATGCTCACAGGAGCAATAACAGTAATTGAAATGCCAAATTCAATACAACCCATGCCACAGAAACAGCTTAAGAAAAGAGGAATAATGACGTTTAAAACAGACTACAGAAGGGATACCCCGACAGTTAGAAGCCATAGACAGTAGCAGAGTTAAAGCAGATGAAGATGCGGATAAATGGGGATGGGCATTGGCTCTGTTCGGGGTTACTCCAAAAATCCGTTCTAGGTTCCAGGAGGTGCAGTGGATTAATTACTTGTGGTATAATCAGCAAAGATACCTGAACTGGACATTGGCAGCAGTAGGAGCCTTAACCGAACAACTGCACGCCACCTCGCTAATGACAATGCAAAATAGATTAGCTATCGAGATGATGATGGCTGATGAACAAGGAGTTTGTATTATGATCAAAGCCACCGAATGTTGCACAGCTATTCCCATGCGTACAGGGGAAGACGGAAATTTGACAGAGCTCTTAATCACACTTGAGGAGATGCAACAGGAACTGTTAAGTACTCCATAGGAGGGAGAAATGAAACTGACGATTCTGGATACATTGTAGGGAATGGAATGAATATTGGCCCACTATTTTCACTGTTTGGGACTCTAAGGAGAGGGTGGATATCATGGAAAGACTGGTTATACCAGATAGGTGTAATCTGGCACTAACAGGGGTGGCGGTCTTGCTGGTAATATGTTGTGGTATTCCCTTGATAAAATTTCTGGTCAATAAATTGATTTCATCCACAGTAGGACAGCTCCCACTGTTAGCCATCCGAGCCCTGGAAGAAAGCACAACCGAAACAGACAGAGACCCAGAATATATGGAAATGGATGAAATACCAATTATCCTCCCCGACAGCCCCCAGCTCCCTAATATTGTGGCGTATACCCCAGATAGGGAGGACTGGGATGGACCGTGCTTGGTGATATTGTAGACGAGGAAGAAGACATGCACGCACATTTACATTCACACACATGCACCCACAAAAATGAGGGATAGGATAGACAATATCTGAAAGAATGACATGGAGCTGTAATAATGAACGTATATGTATATTACTAGGACACAGGAGTATGGCTGAGAGACCAGACTCCCCTGATCAGGGACCTATGCCTGATCTGCCTCTATCAAGTCTGATTGGACTCTCAGAACTGTTTGGAGAAGAGGATATACAGGAGGGATGGTCGAGCCATGATTGGTCGCCACAGCCGCCATCCATCCAGCAGCTAAACCAGTTGGCAACAGAAGGATCTTCATCGTTCCAGCACCTGGCGATGATGGCTTCACAGAATCTGCCTGCAGCAAGAGTCGGCCCAAGGACTCCACCATCACCTGAAGGACCCTTTGGACTCAGGAACACACCCCTTCCGCAGATGCCATGGAGACAGTCACATGTGCCAGTGGCAACGATACCCTCCAGGGGAGGCAGCCAAGGTTGGCCATATGCAGCAACCGCCCGAGTGCATCCTAGACCCAATTCACTGCTAGGACCTGTCCCCAGCTTTCCACCCCCAAGGCAGGAGAGATATTCTGATCAGCCCAGTACCTCTGGAGGAGGATCAGCAGGGGTGGACCTTAGTCGAACTCACCCACCAGGACAGAGGGGAGCTTTGTACAGGCTACTAAATGCCCAGAGTGTCCCAACCACTTGCCTGTGCGACATCAACAATACTCCCCCCACACACGAAATGCCTTCCCCCTTGTACTTCCTGTCCCCTGGACTGCACAACCTTAATCTGGTCATGGTCACCCCACTGGACATGGCAATCTTGGTTCGAGAGCTTCGTCTTCCACAAGAGTCTGTTCCAAAAACCTTGGAGCAGCTCCTGCCCCTCACAAATCACATTCCCCATGAGCTATTTGAGGAAATCATGCCACAACTGAGTCAGACAGCTGCATACCTGTTCAGGATACACCGTGACAATGCCAACATCTCTTGTGCTCAGGAGGGCCTCCATACTCAATTGTGTGGTCTTCAGTCTAGTATGGACATGCTAGCCAGCATGATGGAGCATATGGAGAGGGAACATCTAGGGCTGGCCACCACCACCCTGAATGTGGGCAAGAATTCTCTGGGGGCCCTGTACAACCTGGCCAAGCAGCACAAGGAGCTGGAAAGATCCATCAGAGAACTGCACGACTGTCTGAAAGCCAGAATTCCTGATCCTTCCCCCACTACCCCTGAAAGGCCAACCTCCCCATATTCCCCAACTTCTCCCAAAACTTCAGATGCTGAGTAAATGCTGAGGAGCGCGGACTGACGTAATGGCACTGAACACGGACTATGATCTTGGTTCTTGAGTTTGAATTGCGGACTGGTTTCAGAAATCTGAGTGTAAATAAAAACAAAGAAGGATATATGTTAGTAACGAAGGTTGGGTAAATGTCTGTCCTTACCATCATCTGCATAACACAGATAAAGCTAAATGCATACACATAGATATCACATTGCAAAGTTATAAAAAGGGGACCCTTACACGGCGTGTTTGTAGATTTAGTAGTAAAGATGCACCATAGGGACCCCTTTTTCTTAAATTATAGCATGCCTCAAGAGACATGCATCGCCTAATTTGGCGTCTGGCCAAAAGGGCATTAGAAAACAAGCTGAAAAAGAAGAAAAACAAAGTGGAGAATGTTGAGAAATGGCCTATAAATGAAAACCATTATATGATTGACTAAGGCAAATGACTTAAGGACGGACATGAAGGGAAACCATTTTATTGTGTTTATCATTTAACTAGACATAGCTGCGCTAACCTTAGAATAGTTTCTTGATTGGTTGACTAAATAGTGGTAACGTAGGGGTTATTTGATGCATTTAAGTAATAAATGTGTGACGCTTTAACAAAATAATATGTAGAACCAAGTATAATGGGTTGGAGCCTCTGGTTGAGTGAGTCAATAGATGCCAGAAGATGATTGGTTGCACTGATGTCATGTAAGCCTTTACTTTGCCATGATTAAGAAGTTGCTGTAACTTGTTTATGTGGCCATTTTAAGTGCCTTGAATTACACCAAAACTCAATGTTTGAATGTCACCTTGCATTGATATAATCCAGCTAATTGCTCACCTTGTGCCTTAGTATGTAGGTTCACCTGCACTGCAATATATTTACCGTGTGAAGTATCACTGATATTCATATCCGCACCAGAGTTATCAGTAAGTCGAGTGATGTGTTTTTCTTTTTTATTGCAATGCACAAATGAGGATGTCTTGTCAGTAAACAACCCAAGAGTATAGTTGATGTAATGGGACTCTTTCGAGTCCCAGAGGAGGGACTGTAGAAGTATTTTTAGGTCCTTATTCGAACTATGATGAACTATCAAGTGTCCTGATCTGAACTGTATGTCCTCTGGTTGAACTAGCAGGTGTTCAACCCAAAAAAAGGGCTCTATTAGTCATTCAGTCTGTCAGGGGCTTTCCAAGGCCTTTTAGGTGCTTTCCCGCAGGCCACGTGCAGGGGCCTTAGGCCAGCTGCACGTGTGACTGAGGCCACGTGCGGGGGGGGCCTCAGGCCAGCTGCACCTGTGGCTGAAGGTCTTTTAAAAAAATCAGTTGTAAATCCTTCATGTTTTAATGGGAGCGTTTGTCACATTGAAATAATGGCCTAACACCTGCTTAGGGTTCACTAGAGGACGCTTCCAATAGAAAACCATGTCTTGGGAATGAAATAAATAAAAAAGTTGAAGGAGGAGCGATGCCCGTGGGTCTCCAATAAATAGACGAGCGCGGTTGTCATATTCAGTCTCTCTAGAGGACTCAGTTTGTCTAAGCTTTGTGTCGAAGGCTTAAATAAACTTAAAAACTCTGTGCATTTTATCTTGCTTAAGGCTGAATTATTCTAAAGTGTTGTGTCCTTTTCTAGCATATCACTTGCAATTAGTTTGTGTTATCTAAAAGACGACATCCTGAGAAGACTAAAGACGAGCCACGACACTAGCCTGAAAAGAGATACGCGCTGGAGAAAAGGGGAATGAAAATCAGCAGGAGCAAGACAGAGTACATGTTTGTGAATGAGAGGGAGCCCGGTGGAATACTGTAATTATAAGGAGTTGAAGTGATGAAAGTAGATGAGTTACAATACTTGGGGTCAAGTGTTCAAAGTAATGGAGAGTGTGGTAGAGAGGTGAAGAAGAGAGAACAGGCAGGGTGGAGTGGGTGGACAAAGGTGGCAGGTGTGATTTGTGACCAAAGAATATCAGCAAGTTTACAAGACAGTAGTGAGACCAGCTATGTTGTATGGCTGATAGACGGTGGCACAAACAAAAAGACAGGACGCAGAGCTGGAGGTGGCAGGTGAAGATGTTGAGATTCTCTTTGGGAGTGATGACAATTTACAGGACTAAGCATTCTGAGGAATATGGAGACCTCCACATTAGAGACATTACAAGCACTGCTTTCTTCCATTTGTGAAATATAACGAAGATTCATCCCATCCTGTCTATGGCTGATGCTGAGACTCTGATGCATGCATTTATCTCCAGATTGGACTACTGCAATGTTCTATTTTCTGGTTTACTGCAGTCCAGCATTCAGGGTCTTCAATTAGTTCAATATGCTGCTGCCAGACTTCTGACACAAAGCAGAAGGTTTGACCATATTACACCCGTTTTGGCATCCCTTCATTGGCTTCCTGTCTCTCCGAGATCGGATTTTAAGGTGCTGTTACTGGCCTATAAAACTGTTCACGAACTGGCAACTCCCTACCTGGCTGACATGGTTAAGCCCTATGTACCGGCTCGGGCCTTGCGTTCGCAGGGTGCAGTACTGCTATGTGTTCCTTGGGTGAATAAAAAGTCTGTGGGTCACAGAGCCTTTTCCTATCATGCCCTGCCTCTGTGGAATGATCTCCCTGCAAGGATATGGCAGTCGGACTCTGTCGAGATTTTTAAGTCCAGATTGAAGACTTATTTTTTATCCTGTTTTATCGTTAGTATTTTATGTGATTGCATATTTTCTTTTCTTCTTTTTATCTTTTTATTATTTTATTGTATTTTTTTAATCTTTTGACTCATGTTGCTTTGTTTTGTTTTTTTTTGTGTTGTGTGAAGTGCCTTGAGGCGACCACGTCGTCAGCTGGTGTTATACAAATTAATAAAAAACTGAATTTTGAATTTGAGAATGGAGATACCAGGCAGGAGAGGGAGGCCAAACGCGAGGTTTATGGATGTGCTGAGGGAGGACATGCAGCTGGTTGGTGTGACACAGGAAGATACAGAGGACAGGGTGAGATGCATATATATATATATATATATATATATATATATATATATATATATATATATATATATATATATATACACTCAACAAAATATAAACGCAACACTTTTGGTTTTGCTCTCATTTTGTATGAGATGAACTCAAAGATTCTAAAACTTTTTCCACATACACAATATCACCATTTCCCTCAAATATTGTTCACAAACCAGTCTAAATCTGTGATAGTGAGCACTTCTCCTTTGCTGAGATAATCCATCCCACCTCACAGGTGTGCCATATCAAGATGCTGATTAGACACCATGATTAGTGCACATGTGTGCCGTAGACTGCCCACAATAAAAGGCCACTCTGAAAGGTGCAGTTTTATCACACAGCACAATGCCACAGATGTCGCAAATTTGAGGGAGCGTGCAATTGGCATGCTGACAGCAGGAATGTCAACCAGAGCTGTTGCTCGTGTATTGAATGTTCATTTCTCTACCATAAGCCGTCTCCAAAGGTGTTTCAGAGAATTTGGCAGTACATCCAACCAGCCTCACAACAGCAGACCATGTGTAACCACACCAGCCCAGGACCTCCACATCCAGCATGTTCACCTCCAAGATCGTCTGAGACCAGCCACTCGGACAGCTGCTGAAACAATCAGTTTGCATAACCAAAGAACTTCTGCACAAACTGTCAGAAACCGTCTCAGGGAAGCTCATCTGCATGCTCGTTGTCCTCATCGGGGTCTCGACCTGACTCCAGTTTGTCGTCGTAACCGACTTGAGTGGGCAAATGCTCACATTCGCTGGCGTTTGGCATGTTGGAGAGGTGTTCTCTTCACGGATGAATCCCGGTTCACACTGTTCAGGGCAGATGGCAGACAGCGTGTGTGGCGTTGTGTGGGTGAGCGGTTTTGTGATGTCAATGTTGTGGATCGAGTGGATCGAGTCTCCCATGGTGGCGGTGGGGTTATGGTATGGGCAGGCATCTGTTATGGACGAAGAACACAGGTGCATTTTATTGATGGCATTTTGAATGCACACAGATACCGTGACGAGATCCTGAGGCCAATTGTTGTGCCATACATCTAAGAACATCACCTCATGTTGCAGCAGGATAATGCATGGCCCCATGTTGCAAGGATCTGTACACAATTCTTGGAAGCTGAAAATGTCCCAGTTCTTGCATGGCCGCCATACTCACCGGACATGTCACCCATTGAGCATGTTTGGGATGCTCTGGACCAGCGTATACGACAGCGTGTACCAGTTCCTGCCAATATACAGCAACTTCGCACAGCCATTGAAGAGGAGTGGACCAACATTCCACAGGCCACAACTGACAACCTGATCAACTCTATGTGAAGGAGATGTGTTGCACCCCCCCCAATAGAACAAAACTGCACCTTTCAGAGTGGGCAGTCTAAGGCACACTTGTGCACTAATCATGGTGTCTAATCAGCATCTTGGTATGGCACACCTGTGAGGTGGGATGGATTATCTCAGCAAAGGAGAAGTGCTCACTATCACAGATTTAGACTGGTTTGTGAACAATATTTGAGGGAAATGGTGATATTGTGTATGTGGAAAAAGTTTTAGATCTTTGAGTTCATCTCATACAAAATGGGAGCAAAACCAAAAGTGTTGCGTTTATATTTTTGTTGAGTGTATATACGGTATATGTGTGTGTGTGTGTTTTATTCAGTGAGGCAAATAAGTATTTGATCCACTGTCAATTTTGCAGGTTTTCCCACCTACAAAGAATGGAGAGGTCTGTCATTTTTATCATAGGTACACTTCAACTGTAAAAAAAAATCATAAAATCACACTGTACAATTTTTAAATCATTAATTTGCATTTTTGCATTAAAAAAGTGTTTGATTCAATATAAAAACAGACCTTAATATTTGGTACAGAAATATTTGTTTGCAGTTACAGAGGTCAGAGGTTTCATGTAGTTCTTGACAAAGTTTGTACACACTCCATACAGATCTTCTCCAGATCTTTCAGGTTTCCAGTTTCAGCTCCCTCCTTCTTTTGGGTTCAGGTCTGGAGACTGGCTCGGCCACTCCAGGAACTTGAAATGCTTCTTACAGAGCCACTTGCTAGTTGACCTGGCTGTGTGTTTCGGGTCACTGTCATGCTGGAAGACCCAGCCACGGCCCATCTGCAATGATCATACTGAGGGAAGAAGGTTGTTTGCCAAAATCTCATGAAGAATGACCCCATCCATTCGCCCTTTAATACGGTGCAGTCGTTCTCTCCCCTTGGCAGAAAAAAACACCCCCAAAAATGTTGTTTCCACCCCCATGCTTCACAGTTCGGACGGTGTTCTTGGGGTTGTTGTCATCCTCCAGACAAGGTGAGTGGAGTTGATACCAAAAGCTGTATTTTGGTCTCATCTGACCACATGACTTTCTCCCATACCTCCTCTGGATAATCCAGATTGTCACTGGCAAATGTCAAACAGGCCTGGACATGTGCTTGAGCAGGGGGACCTTGCTGCTCTGCAGGATTTTAAACTATGATAGCGTAGTGTGTTACTAATGTAATCTTTGTGACTGTGGTCCCAGCTCTCTTCAGGTCATTGACCAGGTCCTCCTGTGCAGTTCTGGGCTTTCTCAAAATCATCCTTACCTCACAATGTGAGATGTTCCATGCAGCCCCAAATCAAGGAAGATTGACAGTCATCTTGTGTTTCTTCCATTTTGAATAACTGCACCAACAGTTGTTGCCTTCTAACCAAGCTGCTTGCATGTTGTCCTGTAGCCCATCCCAGCCTTGTGCAGGTCTACAGTTTTGTCTCTGGTGTCCTTAGATAGCTCTTTGGTCTTGCCCATGGCGGATAGGTTGGAATGTGATTGTTTGAGTGTGTGGACAGGTGTCTTTTATACAGGTAACGAGTTCAGACAGGTGCAACTAATACAGGTACAGAGTGTAGAATTGGTGAGAGCCAGAAATATTGCTGGTTGGTAGGTGATCAAATACTTACTTCATGCAATAAAAAGCAAATTAACTATTTAAAAATCATACAATGTGATTTTATGGATTTTCTTTTTAGATTCTGTTTCTCACAGTTGAAGTGTACCTACGATAAAAATGACCGACCTCTCCATTGTTTGTAGGTGGGAAAACTTGCAAAATCGACACTGGATCAAATATTGTCTCAGGTTTTATTCACACACACACACACACACACACACACACACCACACACACACACACACACACCACACACACACACACACACACACACACACACACACCACACACACACACACACACACATAATTGCAGTCAGTGGTTTGCATGCACTCATCATGGGCAACTTTGGGCTTTTATGATTTTCTTTTGCCAGGGTGTAATGAGTGTACAGCATACATCATTCATTACTCTAAAAAGAAAAAAAAAAATGGGTACACAAGTTTGAATTTATTTTGGATCTTCTCTAATCCATACAGGGTCAAAATTACACATGTAGACTTAAATATAGATATACACCCTCACTACTATTTGGTTAAATGTCCCTTAGCAAGCTGCATTTCAACCACATGCTTTTGGTAGTCATCAATTCTGGCATAATTCTGGCTGGATATTTGACCACTCTTCTTTACAGAATTGGTAGACTTCATTTAATTTGGTTAGTTTCCTGGCACGGACCTGACTTTAAGCGTAGTCCACAAATTTTCAAGAGAGTTAAGGCCAGGACTTCGGAAAGGCCATTCCAGAAGCTAGATGTTAACCTGCTTTAGCCAACCCACAACTGCTTTTGATGTGTGTTTCAGAACAGTGTGCTATTGGAACATCACTGTGTGGCCAAGTTTCAACCATTCATTCATTCATTTTTTTTCCACTTGTTTGGGTCATGGTGGCAAAAGACTAAGCAGCTCACCCCATGCTTCCCTAACCTTAGCCAAGTCCTGTAACTCTTCCCAGGGGATCGCGAGGCATTCCCAGGACAGCTTGGAAATATAAATCTTCCAAGTTTCAACCATCTAGCTACTGATTTGAGGTGACAAGTGTAGAATTTAGAGGTAGTCCTCTTCATTATTCTATCCTCTTTGTGCAAAGCACCAGTACCACTGGCAGCAAACCAGCCCCAGAGCATGATGCTGCCACCATCGTGATTGAGAGCTGGTACAGTGTTAGAATTTAAAGCTGCACCTTCACTCCTCCAAACATACCTCTTGTGAATGTAGCGAAATACAGTAGCTCAAACTTTGTCTGGTCTGACCATAAAATTTTTATCCAAAAGGCATTTGGCTTGGCCATGTGGGCAGCTGCAAATTTCAGTGTAGCTTGAAGGTATGCTTTCTTGGTCGACATTCTCTCAGTCCATGGCAATGTAAAACTTACTTCACTGTGGACGGTGATGCTGGTGTTCCAGCAGCTTCTAGTTCATGGCAGGCCTGAGCATTGTTAGTTCCTGAGTTGTTCCTGGACATCGTCCCTTGGGAGGTGCCCAGGGTGCATCCTTACCAGATGCCCCAAAGCACCTCAGTTGGCTACTTTCAAGGTGAAGGAGCAGTGGCTCTACTCTGAGTTCCTTATGGATGACTGAGCTTCTCACCTTATCTCTAACAGAGATGCCAGCCACCCTCCTGAGGAAACCCATTTCAGCCACTTGTACCCGTGATCTCGGTCTTTCAGTCATGACTAAACCCTCATGACCATGGGTGAGAGTAGGAATGAAGATTAACCAGAAGATCGAGATCTTCCCCTTTTGGCTCAGATCCCTTTTTGTCACAACAGTATGGTACAGCGAATGCAACACAGTCCCTACTGTGCCGATTCTCCAGCTAATCTCATGCTCTGTTGTCCCCTCACTTGTGAGCAAGACCCCTTGGTACTTGAACTTCTTCATTTTGGGCAAGACCTCATTTCCTCCCCAGAGTAGGCAATCCATCGGTTTCCTGCTGAGAACCATGGCATCAGATTTCGATGTGTTGATCCTCATTCCAGCTGCTTCATACTCGGCTGTGAACAAATCCAGTGAGTGCTGGAGGTCACAGGCTGATGAAGCCAACAGGACCACAATACCCTCCTCCACCGACTACGCCTTGATATCCTGTCCATGAATATTACAAACAGTACTGGAACAAGGCACATCCCTGGTGGAGGCCAACCCCCACGGGTAACAAGTCCGACTTACTGCCGAGAACCCAATTAAAGCTCTTGCATTGGATGGCCCTGAGAAGGGACCCCCTCACTTCCCACTCCCACAATACTTCCAACAGTATCTCCCGAGGTACTGGATCATATGCCTTCTCCAACTCCACAAAACACATGTACACTGATGGGCATACTCCCAGGCCCCCTCCAACATCCTTGTGAGAGTGAAGAGCTGGTCGGTTGTTCTATGGCCAGGACAGAACCCACATTGTTCCTCTTCAGTCCTCCAAATATATATGCACTCAAATACATTTGCTTATTATTGAGCACACAGGTATATAACAAAGCTGCTGTATTTGGGCATGAAATCTGGTGAGCAGAAAAATGGACACGCTTAACACAGTGGAAAATGAGGCGTGTGAAAGTGTTTAACAACTTTATAATTTCGTAAACAGACAAGATAATCTTTTACAGTGGTGTAATAAGGTCACAAGCCAGCCACACAGTACGTATGCTGCTGAGCAAAAGGAATGTCGGACAAACACAGGTGGTTTCCATTCCAAGTTTCCAGCTGGATTTGTCTGCTTTTCAGGAGTCAGGCAGCTAAAGATCACATATGTATATGACATCAAGACATCTAATTAAGTTAGAACTTCATCAGACAAATGGTTTTCGCTTCAGTGCAGATGCAGTTATTACTGCACACGGTGTGCATCTTGAATTATATTTGTCGTCTACTGTTGTGGTTGTGGTTTCCCTTTTCTTCCATTTACTATGAAACAATCCAAACTTCTGCACGTCTAATCATTCCGTTCACAAATGAGCTTCATGTTGTAACTGGCATTGTGTTGTTTTATAATATACTGAGCAGAGCACACGATGTCTCTTGTTAAAAATGGGAAACAAACCAATGGAGCACTGAAAGAAGAGATGGCTTTGCTTACTGGTTGCTATGGAAGCAGAGGAAGCTGCCTCCGCTAAGATGGGAGACCCTGGTGGCGCAACCGCATTTAGAAGGGTCATTTGTAATTTGTGCTGATAATTGGTGAGCTTGTCATAACAAGGTCTTAATCTGGCTTTGCAATGTGGGTCCCCCCCCCCTTTTTTTTCTTTTCCATGGTGTACTTTCAAGAGTTGCTGTGGATATTTGCTTTCTGTTGCTTGTGAATGGCTTTTGCAGAAGCTGAAATATCCTGACAACAACCTGGTTCCTTCCCGTTAAAACATAAAACGAACAAGTCTCCAAAGAGTCACAAAGCAATTTGTTTGACTTTTTTTCTGGCAGGTGGATGTATTGGAATAAGGAGTGGAATATTGCTTCCTTATTGCTTTATGATACACAAAAGTGAAGCTTTCTTTTTTTTTTTTTTTCAGCAGAAAGCTTCTGGGTGATAATAAAAAATACATAAATTCTTGCAGCAGAATTCATTTCATTCTATGATGAAGACAAGCGTAACTGTGTGGGTACCACTGTACACCACAGAACTACCCCAAGTCCACATTATCACCAAGTAACCATCTATCTTCCCCAGTCAGATGAAAGGTGTGCTTACCCTTGTCCTCTTCCACTTAGTGGGGTCCTGATATGTCTGCATATCCAGAGAAAGCCTCCACATGGCCAAAATGTCATAGCTGGTGTTCCCTCAAATACTTCTCATCTAGGGGGTCTGTTAGAAAAGTATCCAACCTTTTATTTTTTTCAAAAATCTGATGGATTTGAATCACCTGTGCTTGCATAAGCCAACCTTGAACCTTCGTGCGCATGCGTGACTTTTTTGAAGTCTCACAGGACATGTTGTGAGATGCCCACCTCTTCCACCATTTGGAAGATTCAGACGGCTTTCGGTGGCTTTTCAGGCGTGTGACTATCTGAGAAATTGTGGAAGAGGTGGGTATGTCACAACATGTCCTGTGAGACTTCAACACGGTGGCGCTTTTGTTCCGCCATCAGCTTCGTGCCGAAGCCATCGGCATGAATTTCGCTGCAACTCTTTTCATGGCCAAATCTTCTGTCACAGTGGAATGTACCGAAAAAGTGCTGATGTCCACCTCTTCCGCAATTTCTCGGATAGTCACACGACGGTCCCACATCACCACAGCGTTCACTTTGGAAATGATCTGGTCATTTCAGCATGTTGATGGCCGACCGGAGTGCAGCTCGCTCTCCACTGTTGTGCGGACGTCTTTAAACTGGTTGTACCACTCCTTAATCCTCCTTAATCTGTGTGATGCCCATAGGATCGTCACTGAAAGCCGTCTGAATAATCCAAATGGTTTCCACCTGGCTGTCGCCCAGTTTCTTGCAAAATTTGATGCAGTCGCGCTGCTCCAGTCGTTCCGCCATTTTTCTTGCAAAGAAAATCCGACGAGAGACGACACCCATCCTCACACAAAGGCTGCTTACCTGCAAATGACGCAATCGACAGGCGTGAAAAAATTCACGCATGCGCATGAAGGTTCAAGTTTGGCTGATGCAAGCACACATGATTCAAATCCATCAGGTTTTTGCAAAAAATAAAAAGGCTGGATACATTTCTAACAGACCTCGTATGTCCCACTAAGTAACCACTTACAGTGGGGAAAATAAGTATTTGACCCACTGTCAGTTTTGCAGGTTTTCCCACTTACAAAGAATGGAGAGGTCTGTAATTTTTATCATAGGTACACTTCAACTGTGAGAGACAGAATCTAAAAAAAAAAAAATCCAGAAAATCACATTGTATGATTTTTAAATAATTAATTTGCATTTTATTGCATAAAATAAGTATTTGACCCCCTACGAACCAGCAAGAATTCTGGCTCTCACAGACCTGTTAATTTTTCTTTAAGAAGTCCCCTTATTCTGCACTCTTTTCCTGTATTAATTGCACCTGTTTGAACTTGTTACCTGTATAAAAGACACCTGTTCACACACTGAATCAATCACACTCCAACCTGTCCACCATAGCCAAGACCAAAGAGCTGTCTAAGGACACCAGGGACAAAATTGTAGACCTGCACAAGGCTGGGATGGACTACAGGACAACAGGCAAGCAGCTTGGTAGAAGACAACAGCTGTTATGATTATTTATTAGAAAGTGGAAGAAACACAATATGACTGTCAGTCTCCCTCGGTCTGGGATTCCATGCAAGATCTCACTTTGTGGGGTAAGGATCATTCTGAGAAAGCTCAGAACTACACAGGAGGACCTGGTCAATGACCTGAAGAGAGCTGGGACCACAGTCACAAAGATTACATTAGTAACACATGATGCTGTCATGGTTTAAAATCCTGCAGGGCAGCAAGGTCCCCCTGCTCAAGCCAGCACATGCCCAGGCCCGTTTGAAGTTCACCAATGACCATCTGGATGATCCAGAGGAGGTATGGGAGAAGGCCATGTGGTCAGATGAGACCAAAATAGAGCTTTTGGAATTAACTCCACTTAACATGTTTAGAGGATGAGAACAACCCCAAGAAAACCATCCCAACCGTGAAACATGGGGGTGGAAACATCATACTCTGGGGGTGCTCTTCTGCAAAGGGGACAGGATGACCGCACCATATTGAAGGAAGGATGGATTGGGTCATGTATTGCGAGATTTTGGCAAACAACCTCCTTCCCTCAGTAAGAGCATTGAAGATGGGTCATGGCTGGGTCTTCCAGCATGACAATGACCCCAAACACACAGCCAGGGCAACTCAGGAGGGGCTCCGTAAAAAGCATTTCAAGGTCCTGGAGTGGCCTGGCCAGTCTCCAGACCTGAACTCAATAGAAAATCTTTGGAGGGAGCTGAAACTCCAAACCAGAAAGATTTGGAGAAAATCTGATGGAGGAGTGGACCAAAATCCCTGTTGCAGTGTGTGCAAACTTGGTGAAGAACTACAGGAAACGTCTGACCTCTGTAATGACAGACAAATGTTTCTGTACCAGTTGTTAAGCTCTGTTTTTCTAGGGGGTCAAATACTTATTTTATGCAATAAAATGCAAATTAATCATATAAAAAAAAAAATCATACAATGTGATTTACTGGATTTTTTTTTTTTTTTTTTAGATTCTGTCTCTCACAGTTGAAGTGTACCTACAATAAAAATTACAGACCTCTCCATTCTTTGTAAGTGGGAAAACCTGCAAAACTGACAGGGGGTTAAATACTTGTTTTCCCCACTGTATTTGACACAAAAGTACTCACAATGCACAAGGATTCACCAAAGAGTCCTATTCCCAAAGATATCCAGACATCCCCTTTGGTCACTGGATTACACTCCACTGTGCTGAAATCTGTTTTGCATTATATAGTTTATTTGTATTTCAGCAATGGCAGAGTGCATGAAAGGATACTCATTTAGGTTATGTAGTGTCTACAAAGAACTTTTCTGTGTCTTTTAGGCAATGCTTATTTCACCAACACTTGGATGATTTGACAGTCAAGCAAAGTCTCCTTCGTCTAAATTGAACCCTTTGAAGTCTTCCCTGAACCGAGACACGCTTTTAAAATGTTTGAAAATAACCGAAGGTTAATGAGATCTAGTCTGAAATGGCCTAAAGCTAAATGCGCCTGATTTAACATGCAGTGGACCAGAACAGACCCAGAGTGATGAACACGCAACAACAAGCTTGATATTACTTTGCCACCCACAGACTACACAATGATGAAATGATTATGGTTGGTATGGCTTTTAGTTGGTCATATCATTTTTATATGTTTAGTACTTATGTAATGGTATTATTTATTTTATTGTATGATTGATTACAGATTTTATTGGCTGATAGAACAAGGTTAAAACACATTTGGACTCATTTCATTGTTTATTTCATGTTTGAAGTTGTACTTTTAAATGCATATGATAGCAAAATGAAAGTTGAACTTGATGCAGTATGAATCTGTACTATTACAGGATCACACAGAAATGCATGACATACTTCAGGGTTTAATAAATGCAACAAGTCTCATGTAGCACTGACATTATCCTGTATTGGAGCATTTTGAACATCTTTATATCTTCTGTGATGTACCAGTGATGAATTCCCTGTATTTCATTATGACATGTATTCCATGGTGTAACATGTTATTACAGGCAGAAAGGTACAGAGACGTAAACAGGGGCACACATGCATAAACACACACTACACAATTGCACCCAAGCAAAATGGGAGCTGCCAAATAAAACAAATATTGTTTGTTGTTATTGTTTGGGTGGTGTGTCTGTTGCACTGCATTATCTCTGATTTTTCTGCTTCATAAGAAGTTTATTCGGATAGCTACTGTTTCTAGATTTTACACACACAACACCTTTATTTCAGCAGCAACACATTGCAAAAGGTCCTTTACAAACAAATTACAAGTTGGTCTTCTTACATTTAACATTCTCAGAAACAGTCATCCAGAGACATTTCGAAATACCAACTCAATGGTGCAGAACGACTCCACCTGCCAAAAGAGTCAACTTCAAATTCCTCTGTTCAGAAGACCTCTAGTCCAATCCAGTCTATACAAATGAGGCATCAAAGTTTGGAGTAGTTCTTGGTCATCCCATTAGAGCTGCCACTTCTCTTCTTGGTTTTAAATGTGTACCAAAGGAAAAAAAAACCCTCCTATGTCAGTAACATTTAATCTATTCCAACTCCCTGATTGTTTTGCTTTAATTCATTTAGTCTTATATTGTGCCTAAATTAGGGGAGGTGATGGTCTAGTGGTTAAGGTGTTGGGCTTGAGACCAGAAGACTTCAGTTCAAATCCCTGCCTGACTGGAACATCACTAAGGGCCCTTGGGCAAGGTCCTTAATCCCCTATTGTGCCCGGTATGTAGTGAGCACCTTGTATGGCAGCACCCTGACATCGGGGTGAATGTGAGGCATAATTGTAAAGCGCTTTGAGCGTCTGATGCAGATGGAAAAGCGCTATATAAATGCAGTCCATTTACCATTTAAATTATTTAATTTTGTTTGATAATTTTCTCATGGGATAATTTTTGATGTATGAATAGTTTATCTTTGTATTAGTGAGTATAGGTTTTTTCATTGTCACCTATATATATTTGATCCACTGTCAATTTTGCAAGTTTTCCAACCTACAAAGAATGGAGAGGTCTGTAATTTTTATCATAGGAACACTCCAACTGTGAGAGACAGAATCTATCTATCTATCTATCTATCTATCTATCTATCTATCTATCTATCTATCTATCTATCTATCTATCTATCTATCTATCTATCTATCTATCTATCTATCTATCTATCTATCTATCTATCTATCTATCTATCTATCTATCTATCTATCTATCTATCTATCTATCTATCTATCTATCTATCTATCTATCTATCTATCTACAGTAGTGTTCAGAATAATAGTAGTGCTATGTGACTAAAAAGATTAATCCAGGTTTTGAGTATATTTCTTATTGTTACATGGGAAACAAGGTACCAGTAGATTCAGTAGATTCTCACAAATCCAAAAAGACCAAGCATTTATGATATGCACACTCTTAAGGCTATGAAATTGGGCTATTAGTAAAAAAAAAAAGTATAAAAGGGGGTGTTCACAATAATAGTATAGTGGCATTCAGTCAGTGAGTTCGTCAATTTTGTGGAACAAACAGGTGTGAATCAGGTGTTCCCTAATTAAGGATGAAGCCAGCACCTGTTGAACATGCTTTTCTCTTTGAAAGCCTGAGGAAAATGGGACGTTCAAGACATTGTTCAGAAGAACAGCGTAGTTTGATTAAAAGTTGATTGGAGAGGGGAAAACTTATACGCAGGTGCAAAAAATTATAGGCTGTTCATCTACAATGATCTCCAATGCTTTAAAATGGACAAAAAACCAGAGACGCATGGAAGAAAATGGAAAAAAAAACATCAAAACCTGGATTAATCTTTTTAGTCACACAGCACTACTATTATTCTGAACACTACTGTATATATATATATATATATATATATATACACTCAACAAAAATATAAACGCAACACTTTTGGTTTTGCTCCCATTTTGTATGAGATGAACTCAAAGATCTAATACTTTTTCCACATACACAATATCACCATTTCCCTCAAATATTGTTCACAAACCAGTCTAAATCTGTGATAGTGAGCACTTCTCCTTTGCTGAGATAATCCATCCCACCTCACAGGTGTGCCATACCAAGATGCTGATTAGACACCATGATTAGTGCACAGGTGTGCCTTAGACTGTCCACAATAAAAGGCCATTCTGAAAGGTGCAGTTTTGTTTTATTGGGGGGGATTCCAGTCAGTATCTGGTGTGACCACCATTTGCCTCATGCAGTGCAACACATCTCCTTCGCATAGAGTTGATCACGTTGTCAATTGTGGCCTGTGGAATGTTGGTCCACTCCTCTTCAATGGCTGTGCGAAGTTGCTGGATATTGGCAGGAACTGGTACACGCTGTCGTATACGCCGGTCCAGAGCATCCCAAACATGCTCAATGGGTGACATGTCCGGTGAGTATGCCGGCCATGCAAGAACTGGGACATTTTCAGCTTCCAAGAATTGTGTACAGATCCTTGCAACATGGGGCCGTGCATTATCCTGCTGCAACATGAGGTGATGTTCTTGGATGTATGGCACAACAATGGGCCTCAGGATCTCGTCACGGTATCTGTGTGCATTCAAAATGCCATCAATAAAATGCACCTGTGTTCTTCATCCATAACAGACACCTGCCCATACCATAACCCCACCGCCACCATGGGCCACTCGATCCACAACATTGACATCAGAAAACCGCTCACCCACACGACGCCACACACGCTGTCTGCCATCTGCCCTGGACAGTGTGAACCGGGATTCATCTGTGAAGAGAACACCTCTCCAATGTGCCAAACGCCAGCGAATGTGAGCATTTGCCCACTCAAGTCGGTTACGACGACAAACTGGAGTCAGGTCGAGACCCCGATGAGGACGACGAGCATGCAGATGAGCTTCCCTGAGAAGGTTTCTGACAGTTTGTGCAGAAATTCTTTGGTTATGCAAACCGATTGTTTCAGCAGCTGTCCGAGTGGCTGGTCTCAGACGATCTTTGAGGTGAACATGCTGGATGTGGAGGTTCTGGGCTGGTGTGGTTACACGTGGTCTGCGGTTGTGAGGCTGGTTGGATGTACTGCCAAATTCTCTGAAACGCCTTTGGAGACGGCTTATGGTAGAGAAATGAACATTCAATACACGAGCAACAGCTCTGGTTGACATTCCTGCTGTCAGCATGCCAACTGCACGCTCCCTCAAATCTTGCGAAATCTGTGGCATTGTGCTGTGTGATAAAACTGCACCTTTCAGAGTGGCCTTTTATTGTGGGCAGTCTAAGGCACACCTGTGCACTAATCATGGTGTCTAATCAGCATCTTGATATGGCACACCTGTGAGGTGGGATGGATTATCTCAGCAAAGGAGAAGTGCTCACTATCACAGATTTAGACTGGTTTGTGAACAATATTTGAGGGAAATGGTGATATTGTGTATGTGGAAAAAGTTTTAGATCTTTGAGTTCATCTCATACAAAATGGGAGCAAAACCAAAAGTGTTGCGTTTATATTTTTGTTGAGTGTATATACGAGGTCTATTAGATAAGTAACCGACACTTTTATTATTTTTTTTAACTATATGGATTTGAATGACGTGCGATTACACCAATCATGCTTGAACCCTCGTGCACATGCGTGAAATTTTTCACGCGTCGGTGACGTCATTTCCCTGTGGGCAGGCCTTGAGTGAGATGTGGTTCAGCCCTCTCGGCTGAATTCCTTTGTTTCACACGCTGCTCGAGACGGCGCGCGTTGCTTTATCAAAATTTTTTCTGGACCTGTGAGGAATATCCGAGTGGACACTATTCGAGAAATTTAGCTGGTTTTCGGTGAAAAGTTCAACAGCTGATGAGAGATTATGGGGTGTTTCTGTCGCTGTAAGGACTTCCCATGGAGCAGGACCTCGCGCAGCACTTCCAGGCGCCGTCGTCGGCCTGTTTCGACCTGAAAACATCCTAATTTAAGGCTTAATTCACCTAGGACGTCGTGAGAGAACAGAGAAGATTCAGAAGAGGCCGGCATGAGGACTTTATGCGGACATTCCACTGTTTAAGGACATTTTGTAATGAAACACGTGCGTGTAAATTCGCCGAGTCGTTTCCTTGACGACTCGGCGAATCTGTGTGCGCCGCGACAGGAAAAACACCTCCGTGTTGAAAACCATTTGTAAATTTCAGGCGGCTTTTGATGGCTTTCAACAAGTGAGTAACTGAGAAATTGATTAACAGCTTGGGCATGTTCCAACTTGCCCGTTAAGGTTTCCAACGGAGGTGTTTTTCCTGTCGCGACCCCCCGCGGCCGGGTCCGGCCCGACATGCGACTCTGCCCGCACGTTCTTTCATTACAAAATGTCCGTTAACAATGGAATGTCCGAATAAACTCCTATGAATAAACTCTTCTGAAAGTTCTCTGTTCTCTGACGACTTCCTGGGTCAACAGAGCCTGAAATGTGGAAGTTTTCAACTTGAAACAGCGAGACGCTGCCGCCTCGAAGCGCAGATCGCCATCAGACGCCGTGGGCCGTCCTTAAAGCGACACTACCATACCAAAATCTCTCATCAGCCGTTAAAATTTTTACCGAAAACCAGCTGAATTTATCGAATGGTGTCCACTCAGTTGTGCCTTACAGTTTTGAAAAAATTTTGATCAAACAAAGCAGCAGTCTCTAAGCCATTCCTAAACAATGAAAAAAATCGACGAGAGCGTGGGCCACTCCTCACTCAAAGACTGCCCACAGGCGAATGACGTAACCGACAGGCGTAAAAAAAACTCTCGCATGCCCACAAGGGTTCAAGCATGTCTGATGTAATCACACGTGATTCAAATCCATATGGTTTTTGAAAAAAATAATAAGGTCGGACACTTTTCTAACAGACATCATATATTTAGAAAATCACATGGTGATTTTGGTCCACTCCTCCATACAGATCTTCTCCAGATCTTTCAGGTTTGGAGTTTTAGCTCTCTCTTTTTTCTATTGGGTTCAGGTCTGGAGATTGGCTAGGCCACTCCAGGAGTTTGAAATGCTTCTTACAGAGCCACTCCTTAGTTGCCCTTGTCTGTTTGTTTTGGGTCTATGTCATGCTGGAAGACCCAGCCACGACCCATCTTCAGGGCTCTAAATGAGGGAAGGAGGTTGTTTGCCAAGATCTCAAGATACATGACCCCATCCATCCTCCCTTCATTACAGTGCAGTTGTCCTGTCACCTTGGCAGAAAAGCACAGCCAAAAATGATGTTTTGACACCCTTGTTTAATGGATGGGATGGTGTTCTTGGGGTTGTTCTCATCCTCCAAACACAGTGAGTGGAGTTGATACCAAAAAGATTTATTTGGTCTCATTTGACCACATGACCTTCTCCCATGCCTCCTCTGGATCATCCAGATGGTCAGTGATGAACTTCAAACGGGTCTGGATATGTGCTGGCTTGAGCAGGAGGACCTTGCTGCTCTGCGGGATTTTAAACCATGACAGCATCATGTGTTACTAATGTAATCTTTGTGACTGTGGTCCCAGCTCTCTTCATTTCATTGACCTTGTCCTCCCATGTAGTTCTGGGCTTTCTCAGAATCATCCTTACCCCATGAGGTTAGATCTTGCATGGAGCCCCAGGATGAGGAAGATTGACAGTCATCTTGTGTTTCTTCCATTTGCTAATAATTATGCCAACATTTGCCTTCTCACCAAGCTGCTTGCCTGTTGTCCAAGCTTCTGGTCTATTACTACAGGTAAAGAGTGCAGAATAGGAGGGCTTCTTAAAGAAAAATGAACAGGTCTGTGAGAGCCAGAATTCTTCCTGGTTGGTAGGTGATCATATACTTATTTCATGCAATAAATTGCAAAGTATTAATTAAAACACTCACACAATGAAATTTTCTGATTTTATTTTATTTATTTATTTTTTTTTATTCTGTCTCTCACAGCTGAAGTGTACCTACGATAAAAAATACAGACCTCTCTGTCCTTTGTAGGTGGGAAAACTTGCAAAATTGACAATGTATCAAATATGTATTTGCCTCACTGAATATATACCTATATTATATTATGCAAATATAGTGTTTCTCAGTCTCACATTGTAGATATTTAAAGAACTCAATTTTATGCACTGTTAACTATCAAAGTTTCACAAATAGATGTAAGGACTGTAAAAATGACAATCTTCTTTACTCATTATGTGGATTAATGAACAGATGAATGAAAAGACATTGAGAGGATAATTGCTACAGCTGGCAGTGTTTCACAGCAAAGCAGTCACAAAAGGCACTCTTCCTGCTCCAGCTTAATGAGAAAGAGTCAGAGTTTTGTGATTAGTGCAAAGCCTGGACAAGGATTGCTGCTCTTACATCATGAAAGTGTTACGGAGCAGAGAAAATTCTGAAGGGATTGAGTGCGGATTTCACAGTGTGGAAACAAAAGTCTGCTTCACAGTCACTGATAATGCATTTCTTTTATGTTAACTGTCTCTAAATCTGGGAAGGTGTAATTTTAGATGTGGACCGATATAAGACAGCGGAACTCCAGGCTAAAGTTTCACAGAACCTCTGGCAAACTGGAGTTGAGATTTTATTTTCTTCTTTTTCACAAAGTCCTGCTCTATTCCACTTGACCACACAGCCCAAATATACTGCAAATAAACCACATCAAAATTGTTGTGTTGAGACTGAATCAAGGTGGCTGGTTTGGGACAACACAACAGCAAATTGGACATTATGGAAGTATGATTTCATTGCTTGAGAAGCATGAGAGGAATACTGAACTAAGATGGAGGATTCAATCTGCTGATTTACTGATGATGAACTTCAAAGTCTGTAAAGAGAGTCATTGTCACTCTACTGATAAAGTGTGAGCACTCAAATGATTGGTACTCATCTGACCTGCTTGCACTTCTGACCTGTCCCAAATAAAGAATGTGGATGGATGGAAGAGATTTATTGTCATTGTCATTACAAGTGCAACAACAACGAGATTACGTCCACACTCACATTTCCACAGACAAACAGCAATTAATCCACAATTATTACTTGTTTACCGTAATAATGGCACACATCAGAATTAAGACAACACATATACATTTGACATTGTTTATGTGCACTAAACTTGAAACAGTCCGTTTATCAAATTGAGGCAATGTGAGTGTATGGTAGCCACTGTAACAGGAGTCGTGCTGCCACTAGCTTGGGGGGAACGGGGACCTGCCGCAGCTAAAACCGCGCAGCCGCCGGAGGGGAAAGGGGTGGTGGGGTGTGTGATGGGGGACAGGAGGGAAAGTGGAGCATGCTTCAGTCTTTGTCCATGTGTGAGTCTGTCTGTGCTTGTGTACTGGAGTAAGAGAGATAAGGAGGCAGCCAATCTTCCCAAGGCCATAGAAATTCTTCTGCAGGAAAAACAATGGGCATTTATCCTTGAGAGGCTGATATGCCTGCCGTGTTTGTGGTTGAGCAGTGAAAAACACTTTTCCAGCTTCACATGAACAAACCAGATCTCAATTTGAAAATTCCCCAGCCTCTGAAATCTTCACCTTCTCCTGCAAAGCACGTATTTGCTCCAAGAGGTTATTCAATTTGCGTCTGAGTTCAAGGGTTAACACAGTCTGAGAATGCATCGCCTTGCCCAACTCATTAATCATGTCAGACAAGCAAGGGGTCGTGGTTTTGGCAGCAACCGTCTTTCCAATCTTCCGGTAGGTCAGGGCAGCACATAAGCTAATAAGTACCAGCACTCCTACTATGAATCCAAATATGAATAAATCCTCGACGTCCTCCACAGAGAAAGGCGCAAAGCATGCGACCCGCCAAGTCTCCCAGGCGTCGAGAACATAGCCCACAGGGTAAGTTCCATCCGGGCATGTAGGGTCCCCCGGCCCTGATATTCTTGTAGAAAAAATAGTGTCAACAGTGTTCAGAGACCAGCTGATCAATTCCATTATTAATCCAATATAGTATGAAGAATTCACAGCCTGGTGAAGTAGGGACTTTAAGGGTTGGGGCAGAGATAGAGGAGAGAGGAGGAGATGTGACTGCCCTCGCTGGATTCCCAAGCTGTGTGGAGAATTCTGAAATGAAAAATGCAACAAAGAAGACCCCATACTGTAACACACCATAAAATGTGTTTGTAGGAAGAACAAAATAGAATAGTAAGTGTGTTTGGCTTCTCTCTCTTTTTCGGGTAGCCACAGCAAATCTGAGGTGGATTTGCAAGTTGTATGCTCTTCCTGATGCATCTCCTGAAAAACTTGGTTTATTCCTGGTTGGTCTACTTCCATTTCGTCTACTCTAAAATTCCCAGTTCATCTACGGCTAGTTTCCCAGTTGGTCTACTCCCATTTGGTCTACTCCCATTTTGTCTACTCTTAGGAAAGTACATAAATCCCATTTTGTCTACTCCCATTTTGTCTACTTCCTAACCCTAACCCTAACCCTAACCCGCTTATAATTCAAAATCTTGTAAATAATTAAGAATAAATCAGGAAAAGATGAGAGCAGATGAAATGGCACTACTCTATATTTCTGAGAGTAGACAAAATGGGAGTAGAGCAAATGGGAAGTAGACAAAATGGGAGTAGACCAACCAGGAAGTTACGAAAAAACTCATCTTGTGTATCTTCAATGCCAAAATATCTTTTTCATGTTATGAGAAGTAAGAGCAACATTACAAAGCAGTAAAAGCTTTAGCAACCAAACTTTTTTGGAATGTGATGCATGCCTGAAATGTAGGAATGGATGTATATTAACAAATGAAGTTGACAAGAAAAAAACAAAATATCTCACCCTCAAGAAGTCAAAGTAAATGTAAGAATTACTGTTTTTATTTGTTTGTATGTTTGCTTTTTTATTTGCATTTTCCATATCACTATCATTCCAACTTTGATTTGGGGTTGTAAAACCCAAGTGGCACCTCATCAACACTGTTAATGGAATCAAAGGAATCTCTGTGGGCATTCAAAATACTCTATTACTTTCTTACCAGAAAACAAAATATGTTCAAGATAAAAAATAAAATCAGAATACGAGCAAACATAGATTTCTGACATCCACCAATCCCGATTCAGATCACCTCCAAAATTCAGTGGAGTCTTCCATGCCCTAATATCTACATGTAGTGCAAATTTGGTGAGAATCTGTGAAGTAGTTTTGGTGTAATCCTTCAAAGCCTATTTAAAGTGAAATCTTGATCCAGAAATGGATCTGGATCACCTCCAAAATTTAATGGAGTCTACCATGGTCTAATATCAATCTGTAGTGAAGATTTGATGTAATCCTGCTATCAGACAGTCAAAAAATAAATAAATAATACAACCCCTGGCAACCCCTCTGCATCTAAAAAGGAGTGAACACACCTTGGAGAGCTGTTGCACCAAGTGGACTGACATGAATCATGGCTCCAACACGAGAGATGTCAATTGAAACAAAGGAGAGGATTATCAAACTCTTAAAAGAGAGTAAATCATCACGCAATGTTGCAAAAGATGTTGGTTGTTCACAGTCAGCTGTGTCTAAACTCTGGACCAAATACAAACAACATGGGAAGGTTGTTAAAGGCAAACATACTGGTAGACCAAGGAAGACATCAAAGCGTCAAGACAGAAAACTTAAAGCAATATGTCTCAAAAATCGAAAAATGTACAACAAAACAAATGAGGAACGAATGGGAGGAAACTGGAGTCAACGTCTGTCACCGAACTGTAAGAAACCGCCTAAAGGAAATGGGATTTACATACAGAAAAGCTAAACGAAAGCCATCATTAACACCTAAACAGAAAAAAACAAAGTTACAATGGGCTAAGGAAAAGCAATTGTGGACTGTGGATGACTGGATGAAAGTCATGTTCAGTGATGAATCTCGAATCTGCATTGGGCAAGGTGATGATGCTGGAACTTTTGTTTGGTGCCGTTCCAATGACATTTATAAAGATGACTGCCTGAAGAGAACATGTAAATTTCCACAGTCATTGATGATATGGGGCTGCATGTCAGGTAAAGGCACTGGGGAGATGGCTGTCATTACATCATGAATAAATGCCCAAGTTTATGTTGATATTTTGGACAATTGAAAGGATGTTTGGGGATGATGAAATCATTTTTCAAGATGATAATGCATCTTGCCATAGAGCAAAAACTGCAAAAACATTCCTTGCAAAAAGACACATAGGGTCAATGTCAATGAGCAGATCTGATTTGATGCAGGTGTTAATTTGGGGGATGAAAATTTACAGGGTGATTCCATAATTGTTTCCTCAGAATTGCGTGATTCCATATTTTTTTCCTCTGCTTGGTCTAAAAAAGTAACCGTTACTGACTGCCACAATCTTTTTTTCTTGATTTCTTATAGTGTTTCTTAAAGCCAGAAAGTTGCCATTTGAAATGACTTTAGTTTTGTGTCATGTCTGTGATCTGCTTTTTTTCTACAAAATTAAACAACTGAATGAACATCCTCCGAGGCCGGTGATTCCATAATTTTTGCCAGGGGTTGTAATAATAAAATAAAATCTGATGATTTTAAAAGAGAAACGACCAACAAATGAGGGAAAAGTGACAATAAGGCATTTTGCAGATGGTTTCCCAATGTTTGTTGTCAGCCTCCCAGTTTTCAGTTAAGCTGCAGCCAGCCAGGCCCCATCATTCGCCATCTTGTCCTGAGTGCTGAGAGGCTTCTGGTTTCCAAAATAAGTCATCAACAGGACTCTCACTGTGGAACAAGACAAAGAGAGGCTGATAGGAGCCCAAAGCTGTCACATTATTGCCCTCAAACAACTGAAGACAACCGCAACAGATTGAGGTCCTGCTGTTCTATAGCGTCTCAATAGGGATATTCCACTCTTAAAGTGTGCACAACCATGAAAAAGCTGTTGAGTGCCAAGCAACACACTAAAGCAAGTACAGTACATTTTGTTCCCGAGCTCCTCCCCAATCACCCTCCCCAAACACACTCTTGTGTTCATAAAGATGTAATGTAAACTTGTGTTACAACACAGGCAATACTTAATCAATGTTTACTGGCATTTTTTTTTTATCAGTTGGAAAATGGAAAATGCAGTAGAGGATCAGCTGTGAACTGTAATTGCTTTTGGTGGGTCACCTGCAGCTGAAGCTGTAACATATGGTTTTGATGGAGAAATCATTAAAATCAAGACAAGTATGTTCTGTTTTAATTTCAGTTACTGTAGTCATGCTTAATGCCTGACAGCCTGACATCCCTATCATTGGGCACCGTCTATCATCAGGAATGGTACAACTAACGCAATAGTTGTTTTCATGCCCAGCGGCCATGTTCTACTCATGTTCGATGAGTAGTCCAATTATGCTCATCTGTGTGTCCATACATGTGCTGGGGTAAATGTGAGCTTGATTAAGGTGCAGTGCTGGTAGTTATCTATTGTATGGCAGCAGAAAATGACTGCATCTAAAGTCAAAAGTTTTTATGTTGTTTATAATGTGCAATGATCCACACAGCCATGCCAATCTGCTTACACCTGATCAAGAACAGATCTCCGAAGTGAAGCCCTGATTAGTACTTGGCTGGAAGGCTGCTTGGGAATACCAAGGGTTGGGCATGATACCCCATGGAATGTCCATCTGGGAGCACATCCGATGTAACATATGTGCCAAAACCCAATGCAGAGGTGTATGGGATTCATTATAGCTACTCCGGCAAACTGGAAAAAGCTGAAAGGCAAACAAAAACAGCGTAAGGTGTAATATTCTGATAGCCTTGTATAAGGTAAGTTTATAATCTGTGCACAGGGATGCAGACTACGGCATCATACCAGCAGAAAACTAGTTTACAAACAAACATTGACAATGAAAAACAGAGAAACACAAAACTTGAATAATTCTGGTTTGTACCATAGTTTTACGTACCATAGGTTTTCTTCCTCCATGGGTTGGTTGGGGACAGCTGAGGATGACCTGGGGCTGTTTGGATGAAAAGCATGCATTCAGTTTCTGCAGGGGTCCAGATTTTAACCAAGGTTTAAAATGAAAGCAGTGGTAGATGGTAATCCTTACTCAGTGAAAGGATGTTCCAGGTGCCCACCCACATGGGCCACCTCAGATTTGTACTTGGGTGCCACAGGGCAGTGGACAACCCTTCAGAACCACATAACCTACCATCCTCTAAAGACAAGACCCTTGGTGGTGTCCTGTGGATTCTTCTTATCGGGGAGATGAGGTTCCAAATGTTTTCCCATCCCCTTCACAGTGCAGAAACAAGAATCCTTCTTTGTTATTTTTTAGCTATATGGGGTATTTTTATGATGGCTGAAGTACCAGTCCTTCTACCAACCCCCAAAAAAGGATTACCTGCAGGACCACCTACAGTTTCAGATGCAGAAACATGCCTAGGATACACACATAAATTACAGGGCAATAATTCAAAATAAAATACTAAAAACACATAAAAGCATAAACCCTTAAAAAACACATAACACATGATGGCGGTTGACTCACAGGTCTTGTTTGTTGTCCTGGTGGTTGTTCTGATGCCCTCCTCACCAGCGCAAGGGCTAGTGGGGGAGCTGGTTTAGATGTTGACCACACATCCATGTATGAGGTTGTACTGGGTTAGCGTGTTGCCACTAACAGGATCAATGCTGACCCTGACCTGACAGAAGTATCACCTGCATAGTGAAGGAGATGTTTTTGGCCATGTGGTCCATTTTTCTACCCTGATCCAGCATGCAAGTGCTTAGGTTCAAGAACCCCGGTAGATGGAGATGACCAAAGAAATGCCAACATTTCACATGGCTGTGGCAGATAGATGGTTATTTTAGAAATGTAGAGACAGAGCAACCAAATTTTGGTTAACCTTAACCAAAGAGCAAAAACATGTTTCTGAATGTTAAAAGTGAAACGCACATTGTGCATGCATGTGGGAATTTGTTGGAATATGCACCAAATATGGCACTTAACTTTTTGTATCATGTCATACTACAAGTGTTATGAGAATATGATGAATGCGGGGAAATCAGTGAGACCTCAATGCAAAAGTGGGCAGAGGTAAGAATGGAAGCACAACTGGTCCATTCAGAGTCAGAGAGAGGAACAATAACAATCAATAATTGCCAAAACCTGTGTCAATTTAAAAATACCATCACTTCCTGAGAAACACTGTCAGAAAGGTGACACAAGATAGAACACAAAACACCACAAATACTGAAGATTTAAATTAGGTCAGTCCAAGATATAGAAACAACATGAGAAAAGTCCAAGTCTAGACCACAACTGTGGCTCTGACCATCATGCTATTACAACAAACAGCACCAAATTGAAGAAAGTAAAGAAATATGAGAGGCAGAGTAAATGGAATCTTGATGCATTAGGTGAGAGAGAACAAGAATTTGAAGATTACTCTGATGAGAGACCGAAGGAAGCACCCAGATGTGGTCTGGCCAGAAGTTAAAACATGCATCACCGAAGCTGCTGAAAAAACAAAAACTCTGGAAAATCCAAACCGATATAGAAATAACACTACTGAAACCCTTAACAAAACAGTGTAACAATTTCAAATGGATTGAGGCAGTGACAGCTATGATGCAGTCAATAAAGGAACAATGGACGACTGTAGGAAAGCCAGAGAACAATATCCCATCATTAAGATTGATCAGTTTAAGAGAGCTAGGCAGAGTGCACAGAAACTGAAAGAGATGAGAGTTCCGAAACCAAAATTAAATCTTGATATTTGTGACAATACACTAGATTTGTTGCACACCAAGATGGCAAAAGAGTAAGATGGGAGGAGTAACTAGTAGAGGTGCTGCAGAATGACGAGTGGTTCCAAATCCCAAATTACTTCAGATAACAATTGGGGTATCAGCATAGTCAAAAATCGAAGAGGTCATCAAAACAAGTCAAGTCCAGGAGCATGTGCACGTGCTGTGTTTTGCCACATCTGTGACACCATGGAATCCCCTTGGGTCCTGGATGGCAACCACCCAGGCAGACAACCAGTCCACCCCCCACATGTCTAAAATAACTATCTGCTGCATCCAAATGAAGCATGGGCACCCCCCTGGTATTCTCCAGCCACTGGGGTCCTCAGTGCTCAGCACCATAAAAATGGAAGAGGTCATCAAGGACTGAAATCTTGAGTTATATTGATCTCTAGTTTTCCTTCAAGGTCAAGAAGGGAAAAACAAAGGTAAGATAGGTCATAAACTCCACCAAGAAGACAGGAAAGTATTCAGATGACCTCATGAGGGCTTTCAACCCACTCCACAAAGTGGATCATAAAGAATGGAATGTTTCGCCTCTATAAATTGAAATGTGAAAGATTACGTGAAAAGGCAAAGAAGGGCTTTTATTGTCATTGAACATACATACAGCTGTTTCTCAAAGTATTGGAATATCATGGAAAACTTCAATATTGTTGGTCAGTTATTTTATAAAGTAAAAATGTTATATATTCTATATTCACTGTATATAAACTAGTGTTAAAAATATAAATTTTTTTAATTACAATAATTATGGTCTACAGCTCCAAAAGAATCATCTGTGTGTGGGGAGGGGGCGAAACCCTTGACTCAAAATATTAGAATATCTCATAAGATCTATGCAAAATTAGGATTTATGTAGAGATGTAGAGAAATTCATCATTCATTTTCAATACCTGCTCACTCCAAACAAGGGTCACGGGTGCTGGATCCTATACCAGCAGTCATAGGGCGAGAGGTGAGCTACACCCTGGATTTGTGTGATTTTCACATTTTCTGAGCTGCACCTGTACATACAATGTACATACTCAGGCTTACTCATCTTCAACTGCTTATCCAGGATTGGGTCGCGGGGGCAACAGCTCCAGCAGAGGACCCCAGACTTCCCTTTCCCAGGCCACATTGACCACTTCCGACTGCAGGATCCCAAGACGTTCAACCTAGTCCTGGGTCTTCCCCGGGGTCTCCTCCCAGATGGGCATGCCTGGAACACTTCCCTAGGAAGGCGCCCAGGAGGCATCCTTACCAGATGCCCGAACCACCTCAGCTGGCTCCTTTCAAAGCGCAGGAGCAGAGGCTCTACTCCGAGCTCCCCACAGATGACCGAATTTCTCACCCTATCTCTAAGGGCCAGTTAGACACATTTTAAGCACTGGGATCAGTGGGCAGCCAAAGTCTGGTGCCTGGAGACCAATTCCAGATGTAGGCACACTGCTTTGGTCAAAGACAGAGAAAGGAGCAGACCCTAATTTACTTGTTCTGATGGTGGGAGGAAGCCAGGGTGCCTTGTGGATGCCCACCAAAACATTGAGGAAATCATGCTGATGAAAGGAACTGGGCATAGATAGAATTGAATCCCAGACCTTCTTGTTGTGAGGAACCAATGCTAAACACTGCGGCACTGTGCACATACACGTGTGCTACAGTGACTACACAAAAGCCTTTAATAGGATCAGACATGATGGTTGGTGGAAGTCACAAATGAAACAGGAATCTTGTAACATGAAACCAGATGTATCGCTAAATTGAACTCAGAACCACAACAGTCGTAAGTACACACCATGGAGACACAAACAAAATAGACATCAATTTCAATGTGAAGCAAGGTTATATTCTATCTCATGGCTTGTTTAACTTAGTAAAAAGCGGGTCAGTGAACCACTGTGCACTGCACGAAAAGATCTTTTTCCAGACCAGTAAATATCTGCATACACCATGAAACAACGGACGCATCCGTCTATTTCTTCCCGGACAGACAAAGTTTCACCAGTCAGCCAACATCTGTAAATGTTCAGAAGGATACCACAATGTGGATGTCTGCAATAAAAAAAAAAGTGCTGTAAATGTCAGCATACAGAAGATCTGTGGATGTTAACGGAGACATGCTATTCTGCATGATATGCTTTAGATTTCTCTTCCCACATATATCCAGTAAGCATGACATTGTGCTGGAATTTACCAAGCCCACCTATGACACATGACATGCAGTGGCAGGTCCACACAGGACTGAACTCCAAGGACAAGATATCACTGAAAGCAGATATGCTGATGATACAGTGCTATATTGCCCAATGAAACAAGTGTAGAACAAATAATTGACAGGATATGTCAAACTTACCAAAAATATGGAATGAAAGTGAATGTGTAGAAGACAAACTTCATGTACAGCTGAAGAAAACAACAAGACACAGATTAGCAATCAGTGCACATGGTCACTTTGCCAGCACAAGCAAAAGGATACAAATGCTCAGGTAACTGGATTACAGTAGATGGGAAGAGTCTGAAAGAATGGAGAAGGAGAACTGGGCCAAAATATAATATAATTCCTAGATTCTTTTTTGGTTCAAATGGACCTTTGTTGGCACAAGGTCTGGGTGCCGCTGAAAGCCCCTAGAAAATTTGGGGTTGTTAATGTCCAGAGATGCATTCTGGAGGTTTTTTTTGATGACTATTCCCCCCCCACACACACACACACCAGTTTAGTTATATTGCTTAATGCTTAACTTTAACCCTCTCATGGCTTGAAACTGATGTTTGAAGCACAATTCAGTAGAACTTTATTTTAAAGTCTTCCAAGCTACTGTCGTGCCTTTTTAATATTGTCCCTTGGTGATAAAGTGATTTGAATTGAATTAAATTTAATTTGTGTTGTATTTGTAGTTTCTTTTGGACATTTTCACTTGTTTTTTTGCCTTTAACCAAAATTAATACCACAGCCTACATGTTTGTTTGATAAGATTACTAACCACAGGATCCACAATCATTTTCATATTTCTGGCTTCCCTCATCCTAACTAACATGATTTTAAAGCTTGAACCCCAAACAGACCCAGCAATGGCTGCGTTTAGACAAGACATAACAAAAATGCTTCACATTTCACTTTAGTTATGCAGAAAAGTTAAATTAAGTAAACTTACTTTTATATGGCTCATCAGTTAAACTTAGTCCAGAACTACAATAAAACAGGGCCAGCGTAATACTAATTTAAACATTTTAGTTGTTAAAATAATAATAATAATAATAATAATAATAATAACTATTATTATTATTATTATTATTATTATTATTATAAGTAGTAATAGTGTGAAAAATGTCTTCCAAAGTGTACCTTTAATCAAGGACTGTTGTGGAGTTGGATTTGCCCCTGGTTTGCAGTCTGAACAGGAATTTGTGTATTTATGTGGAAAGCATGACCTGACTGACAGATGAGAAGGTTTTATCAGTATATTTACATCATGGCATCCTCTGAAAGAGATTGTAGGCATATTTTGGGAAAAAAGCATGTATGTTTGTTAATGCACCCCGGGTCTGCAGCTGTGATTTTAGTTTAACCACAGCGAGGCCACTCACAGAGACACTCAGAGCAGACTTTGAAAGAAATGTTTAAAATATGTTTCTAAAAATCTGCTCTTTGCTTGTTGTGTTGTCACTGCACTGTGTAACATCTACACTCAAACACACAACAAGCTGACACATCACTCCCAACCAACTCCTGAAGAGTGCAGACAGGACACAAAAGAACAGATACAGAGGAACAGACAAAGGGACTCGCTGATGCCAGCGAAGAGAAAAAAAGCCCAGATGTTATTCTAAAATAAAATGTCTGAATGTTTTGAACATGGCATGCATGTGTCCCCTGGATGCGGTAGTTTTTATATCTTGTGTCCAGCCTCGATTTTGCATCACAGCAGCATGAAGGTGATCCCTATATTCTGGGAGCTGAATTGATGGAAATCTATCATAACGATGGAGAACTTTAATGCCTGGAAATGTGATGTGGCAGACTGGTGATCAGCATGAACAGGGAGGTGGCAGGAAGTAGAAGCAAGATATATTGAGAGAGCAAGAATGGTACAGAATATATAGGGTATTTCCTTCTGACACAGATACTTTGTATTGATGCCTCACATAAACTGTCAGTGTGCTCTATGTTGTGCACTATGTGAACAACTTGGGGTTTAAAGACTGTGTTCAAGGGTATAGAGGAGGATTTTCTTAAAAAGACCTGAAAGTTCATCTTGAATTTGCCAGAAGGTAAATCTGAGATCCAAGCCTGGATTTGATGTTTTGGTGAAAGAAAACCCTCCTCTATACCACATCATCATAAAGCTGTATAATTGGGAATACAAAAAAAAAAAAAAAAAAAAAAAAAAACATGCACTATGCACAATTTCTCCAATCACAGCCACAGAAGCCTATAATTTCTTCTGGGTTGTTTTGGTGTCTTGGTGGCTTTCCTCACTGTTTTCCTTCTTGCATAGTCACTCAGGGTTTGAGAGCTATCTACTCCACAAAGAGTAACCATAGAGTGCCAAACTGTATTTCTTCATAACCAATGTAAATAAAGTCCAACGCATATTCAATGAATAGAAATGTTCATGTATCCATCCCCTGACTTGTCTGAGGAAAACTGTCGATAAAACTGATTATTTACAGGTATTATACCAAAGTGGGCTATTAATTATGCATCCCATCATCTTGGCTTTTATATTTTTACTGAATGTATATCAAGTTGTAGAGATTTGCTTTGAGTTTGTAGTTTTTGTATTGTATTTTAGGTAAAATGTGTGAAATACCAAGGGACCAAATACTTTTGATGGAACTGTATAAGGCATACAAATGCATCCCAAAAATTTAAATATCCTGAAAAATGTTTCAATATTTATTGTCTGTTATTGCAGAAAGTGAAAATTTTATATTTTCTAGACTCCTTACATATCATGTTAGAAGCATTTTTTTTTATTTAATTTTAATTCTGACTTGACAGTTGTCCAGAAGGGTCAGCCACAGAAGGTCACTGCTGAAGGGGCTAACTGTTCCAGAGTGCTGTATCAAATCATATCCATAGAAAGTTGACTGGCAGAGAAAAGTGTGGTCAGAAAATATGCAGAAGCAACAGGGACAACTGGAGCCTTGAGAAGACTGTCAAGAAATGCTGATTCAGAACTTAGTGGAGCTTCACAGAAAGTGGACTGAGCCTGGAGTCAGTGCATCAAGAGCCACCACACACAGATGTGTCCTGGAAATGGGCTGAAAGTGCCACATTCTTAGTATCAAGCCACTCCTGAACCAGAGACTATCTCAGAAGAGTCTTACCAGGGCTAAGGAAAAAAGAACTGGACAGCTGCTCAGTGGTCCTATGTCCTTTTTTTCAGATGAAAACAAATTTTGCCTTTCATTTGGAAATCAACATCCAAGAGTCTGGAAGAAGAGTGGAGAGCCATAAAATCAAAGTTGTTTGATGTCCAGTGAGAAGTTTCCACAGTCTTTGGTGATTTGGGGTGCCATGTCATCTACTGATGTTGGTCCACTGTGCTTTCATCAAGTCCAAAGTCAACATAGCTATCGACCAGGAAATTTTACAACACACTTTCATTTGCTGACAAGCTTTATGCAGATAATGATTCCCTTATCCATCAGGACTTGGTACCTGCCCACTGTGCCGGAACTGCTCATAACTGGTTTGCTGACCATGGTATTACTGTATTTGAATGGCCAGCCAACTCACCTGAACTTGAATACCACAGAGACTGTATGGGGTATTGTCAAAACGAAAATGAGAGACATCAGACCCAACAATGCAGATGAGATGAAGGCCACTGTCAAAGCAAGCTGGACTTCCATAACATCACAGCAGTGCCACAGGCCACTCTGCACTGATAGAGTAGTAATTGATTCAAAAGGAGACTAAACCATGTATTGACGACATAAATGAACATAGTTTTAAGAAGCCTGGCATGTGTATTATAAATCCTTTTTTAGACTGATTTTATGAAATATTCTGATATGTTCTTTTGGCTTCTCTACTTGCTTTTCTCAGGGTCGCCACAGCTGATTCACGGTGGTTCTGCATATTGATTTGGCACAAATTTTACATCAGATGCCTTTCCTGACCAGCCCAGTCTCATGATTTTTTTTTTTTTTGTACTCCCGTCACGAAATGAGTCAAATTTTTGTGACAGGTTTTTTTTTTTTTTTAAACTCATTACTAAGCCTATTCCTACCCCCAACCCTAACTTTAACCATAACCTAATCCTACTCTTTCCCCCCAACCCTAACCATAACCATCCTGACCCCCGCTGCACTTTTAAGTTCGTGCAGCCATCACGGAATGAATTAGAATGAATTCGTGCTGCCGTGACGAAAATGAGGCGGTTTTCATCACAATATCACAAATCAATAGATTAATGTATATTTTGTGCTGCTGAATCACAACTTGCTGTGAGACCAGGTTGTCCTGACACAACTCAACATGAAATGGAGAACTGGACAGCGATGTAGGCCATAATTTTAAAATGAAAATGAAAAAATACTTAGTTTATATATATATATATATATATATATATATATATATATATATATATATATATATATATATATATAAAATCCCTTTTTGAGACAGCTGAAAAAATATTGAACTTTTTCATAATATAATTTTTTTAATGGACCTGTGAATGAATAATGCAATTTATAACTGGCAGAAAAAACACTGTGCTGGAATTCAGACTAGGCTTTTGCTGGTCTATGGTAGAGGTGGGCGATACCTGGAATTTTGGTATTGACCCGATACCAAGTAAATACAGGCCCAGCATCACTGATACCGATACCAATACCGATACTTTTTCATATTTAAGCTTCATAGATCCAAAGGATCCAACAGACTTAGGACAGAATTTCGCCAAACATTGTACGTGACAACAAAATGCTTTATTATCACAGTCAACATTTTTGTTTAAAAATATCACTCAACACAACTTAAAACAAAATCTCCTGATGTAGAGGGCTGACAAACCACAATACAATGGTGCACTGCTCCGTGTTGTGTGACACAGCGCAGAGCTGCTCTTACAGACAGAGAGTAGACTTTGATGAATCTGTGTGCGCAGCAGTCAGTGTGTGCGGGAGAGAAAAAAAGCTTGAGTATCGATCTTTTTACAAGAGGATCGTTCAATATCAGTACCAGCGTTGGTATCGATATTATCAATATTAGGATTGATAGGCCCACCTCTAGTCTATGGTGCAAGTTTTTGTTGTTACAGCCATCTGCCTGCAATTCACCTGAACCTGAACACACCTAATTTTTAAACTAACATGCCCATGCCATGCATCATGGTGGATGCGGCAACACACAAATGGACTGCATTTATAATGCTTTTCCATCTGCATCAGACGCTCAAAGCGCTTTATACATCAACACACCAGGAGTAACTAGGGGATTAAGGACCTTGCCGAAGGGCCCTTAGTGATTATCCGGTCAGGCTGGGATTTGAACTCAGGAACTACTGGTTTCAATCCCAATGCTTAACCACTAGACCATCACCTCCCCTGACACACAGCATCAGCAAATGCTCCCAGACTTGATTTGACACCCACAGGTGAACATACAAGCAGTTATAGTCTGGATTTAGATAATGTTGGCGCTGTGCATGAAAACCACCACTGCATCAGCTGTACAGTCCCAGTGACCCTTGAACTGGATGGACAATAGGGCCCCTAATGTTGCTGCCATACGATATGTCACATTAATTTGCAACCTGTTTTTAAAAAATATACAAGCCTTTGAGGCTTTAAATTTTACCTGACACTTTTAGGAAAACACAACTTCTTATGGACAAAGCGAAAGATAGGTGAAAGCGCAGACAAGTAGGGAAAAGGAACTGACAAAGCGGAAACAGCAGTCAAGAAAAACAGAGTAAAGGTACCTCAGAGAGGAAGTCAGAACTCTCCAGATAGAAAAGGAAGGAAGGGAGGATTGCACAGAATGAAGGAAAAGTAGAGGAATGGGAAAAGGTGAAAGAATCACAGGACAACTGTGTCGAGAAAAACTGCAGGTCCTCTCACCAAGCTCCTGTTTTGCTGTGATACAAATCACTGTTCAGACAGCCAGACCCAGAGGGAAAAGCATTTTTCCTCACCTCACGTTCAGGCCTTGGAATCCTGTTACATTTTTCCAGATGGTTTTAGCAGGCTGGGTTAGTCCCATTTACCTACCCATCTTTCCAACCTAAGCAACCCAGACACCACTGACAGCATCAACTTAGAACTGAGAACTAAAAGCATCGGCCCATTTTTGAGCACCTGCACCTGACCGCTTTCTCACGTACTCAGCACAAAGTCTAATTTAACAAAAGGGAAGGAAAGAAGAAAATCCAGATGTCTTATTTAAAACCTCAATTCCAATAACGTTGGGACGTTGTGTACAATGTAAATAAAAACAGAATACAATGACTTGAAAATTCTCTTCAACCTATATCCAATTGAATACACCACAAAGACAAGATATTTTATGTTCAAACTGACAGACTTTGTTGTTTTGTGCAAATATTTGCTCATTTTGAAATGGATGCCTGCAACACGTTTCAAAAAAGTTGGTACGGGGCAACAGAAGACTGGGAAAGTTGATGAATACTAAAAGAACACCTAATTGGAAACAGGTGAGCATCATGATTGGGTATAAAAGGAGCATCCCCAAAAGGCTCAGCCAGTCACAAGCAAAGATGGGCGAGGATCGCCACTTTGTGAACAACTGCGTGAAAAAAATAGTTTAAGAACAATGTTTCTCAATGTTTAATTGTTAGGAATTTAGGGATTCCATCATTTACAATCTGTAATATAATCAGAAGATTCTTGGAATCTGGAGAGCTTTCTACACGTAAGTGGCAAGGCCGACAATCAACACTGAATGCCCGTGACCTTCGATCCTTCAGGCGGCACTGCATTAAAAATCAACATCATTATGTAAAGGTTCTTACCGCGTGGGCTCAGGAACACTTCAGAAAACCATTGTCAGTTAACACAGTTCGTCACTACATCTACAAGTACAAGTTAAAACTCTACCATGCAAAGTGAAAGCCTTACATCAACAACATCCAGAAACGCTGCCACCTTCTCTGGGCCCGAGCTCATTTGAAATGGACAGATGCAAAGTGGAAAAGTGCGCAGTGGTCTGATGAGTCCACATTATGAATTGTTTTTTGAAATCATGGACGTCGTGTCCTCCGGACAAAAGAGGAAAAAGACAATCCAGATTGTTACCAGCGCAAAGTTCAAAAACCAGCATCTGTGATGGTATGGGGGTGTGTTAGTGCCCATGGCATGGGCAACTTACACATCTGTGAAGGCAACATCAATCCTGAAAGGTACATCCAGGTTTTGGAGCAACACATGCTGCCATCCAAGCAATGTCTTTTTCAGGGACGCCCCTGCTTATTTCAACAATGCCAAGCCACATTTTGCACGTTACAACAGCGTGGCTTTGTGGTAAAACAGTGCGGGTACTAGACTGGCCTTCCTGCAGTCCAGACCTGTCACCCATTGAAAATATGTGGTGCATTATGAAGCGCAAAATACGACAACGAAGATCCCAGACTGTTGAACAGCTGAAGTCGTACATTAAGCAGGAATGCAAAAGAATTCCACCTACAAAGCTTCAACAATCAGTATCCTCAGTTCCCAAAAGCTTATTGAGGGTTGTTAGAAAGAAAGGTGATGTAACACAGTGGTAAACATACCACTGTCCCAGCTTTTTTGAAATGTGTTGCAGGCATCCATTTAAAAATTAGCAAATATTTGCACAAAAACAATAAAGTTTGTCAGTTTGAAAATTAAATATCTTGTCTTTGTGGTGTATTCAGTTGAATATAGGTTGAAGAGGATTTGCAAATCAGTGTATTCTGTTTTTATTTACATTTTATACAACATCCCAACTTCATTGGAATTGGGCTTGTATGTCCCTGAAGTGGCGGCTATGCCATCTTGGATAATGTATGCATGTGTATATGCTGAGTCTTTCAAGTTATTTTTTAATATATTTTACAATATCAGAAATGTGTTCCTGAAGTAGACATGATATACTACCGACTCCACATGGAAGTAAATGCAAAATGTACGAGGGTACAGTATTGATGCAATGCTGCAAGCTCGTGTTTTATCTCACAGTCAGTTCAGCTGATCGGCTCACAGCTAGTTAGCAAAGCTAACTTTTTTATTACTTGATTAGCTTTTCAGCTAACTTTGAAAGCCATTAGGAAATCCATTCACTCTATTCAACTTAGTTCCAATAATATTAACTCAACTGACATTTTTTGAGTAAAGTTAAATTTTCAAAAAGGCTTACAGTTGTATGTAAAAGTTTGGACACCCCTGATAATTTTCATGATTTTCCTTCATAAATCATTGGTTGTCTGCATGAGAAATTTCAGTTAAATATATTATACAGCAGACAAACACACCATTTGAAAGTGAAATGAAGTTTCTATTATTTACAGAATGTGTGCAGTAATTATTTAAACAAACTTAGGCAGGTGCATAAATTTGGGCACCCTTGTTATTTTATTGTCATTTAGCACAAATTACTGGAACACAAAACTGGTTTGGTAAGCTCATTGACCCTTGACCTTCTTACACAGGTGAATCCAATCATGAGAAAGGGTATTTAAGGTGGCCATTTGCAAATGTTTCCTGTCTTTGCATCTCTTCTAATGAGTGGCAACATGGGAGTCTCTAAACAACTCGCAAATGACCCGAAAACAAAGATTGTGCAACATCATGGTTTAGGGGAAGGATACAAAAAGCTATCTCAGAGATTTCAGCTGTCAGTTTCCACTGTGAGGAACATAGTGAGGAAATGGAAGAATGCATGCACAGTACTAGTTAAGGCCTGAAGTGGCAGGGCCAAGAAAAATCTCATCTAAGATAATATCTTATATAATATGTTAGATAATATCTATGCTAATTCCTTATTTTATGTTAGTGATCAAGTGTTTGTCTGTGTAATTTGTTTGGAAGTTTCTGAAAGTTAAGGTTTACTTCCATCATATGTGCAAGTTTCAGAAACAGGGAGATCTTCCCCTGTTGGTGAGAGCCAGTAACATTGGAAATGTGAGACTAAACAAACACCTACTGTGATGTCCACAAGGTATAAAAAGTGTTGTATGACTCATTTTAGGGGCCTTTCACAAGATGGACACTGTCTGTGAGGGTCCCAGGCCTGGTTTCCAATGTGACCTTTAATAAACTAAAAATGAGGAATACAATGTTTTGGTTCTTGGTAAGGGGCAGTAAAATACATGAAAGAACCGGGTAGAAATAACATAAGCTGAAGTGAAGGATGGTGAGAACAGTCATAGTCAACCCACAGACCTGCTCCAAAGACCTACAACATGATCTTGCTGCAGATAGTGTCTGTGCATCGTTCAACTATACAACACATTTTGCACAAGGAGATGCTGTATGGGAGAGTAATGCAGAGGAAGCCTTTTCTGCATGCATGCCACAAACAGTCGGTTTAGCACATTTGGACAAGCCAGCTTAATTTTGGAATCAGGTGCTGTGGACTGATTAAACTAAAATTGAGTTATTTGGACATAACAAAGGGTGGTATGCATTGCGGAAAAAGAACACAGCATTCCAAGAAAAACACTTGCTACCTACAGTAAAATTTGGAGGTGGGTCCATCATGCTGTGGGGCTTTGTGGCCAGTGCAGGTAATGGGAATCTTGTTAAAGTTGAGGGCCACATGGATTCCAGTCAGTATCAGCAGATTCTTGACAACAATGTTCAAGAATCACTGACAAAGGTGAAGTTGCACAAGGGCTGGATTTTTCAACAAGACAATGAGCTTAAACACTGCTCAAAATCTACTAAGGCATTCTTGCAGAGGAACAAGTACATCTTTATGGAATGGCCATCTCAGTCCCCAGACCTGAATATTATTGAAAATCTGTGGTGTGATTTAAGCAGGCTGTCCATGCTCGGAAACCAACAAACCTGAGAAGTTTTGCATAGAAGAATGGTCCAAAATACCTTCAACCAGAACCCAGACTCTCACTGGAAGGTATAGGAAGCATTTAGAAGCTGTTATTTCTGCAAAAGGAGGATCAACTAAAATATTGATGTATTTTTTTTGTTGTTGTTGTTGTTGGGGTGCCCAAATTTATGCACCTGCCTAATTTTGTTTATAGAATTATTGCACACTTTCTGTAAATCCTCTAAACTTCATTTCACTTCTCAAATATCACTGTGTTTCTCTGCTATATGTTATACTTAACTGAAATTGCTGATCCAAACAACCAATGATTTATAAAGCAAAATCATGGAAATCATCAGGGGTGCCCAAACCTTTACACACAACTGTATTAACCACCCCCAACCCCCCAAAAAATCATACTTTTGTTCCTGTTGGAGATAATACAGTAATCTATTAAGCGACTTGGATACATCACAACAAAGATAACAAGCATTATTTCAAGGAGATGACGCAGCAGAAGTCAAGCCATGATGCATAAATTAGATAATTAAAATTGTTTTCCAAGTATTTTTATTTCTTCATATCACTTATTCATGTCATACTTTCTATGCTGTGAATAAACTGCATGATCAGTGGAAACTACTATTTATTTTTCATAGAAATTTTCTTAGTTTTGGAACTCTCCATGCTTATGCTGCAGCATGCTAAAATTTAATCTCTTTATGCCTGTTTTTTTTTCAGAGTTTTGGGGTAAAATAAATAAATAAATGAGCCAATGCTGAATTCATGTCATAAAAGTTAGTACAATGTGTAGCTTCATCTCAGTGTTTTAGCAGTTTATTGGTTTAGCATTATCACAGTTAACTTTTCACTTAGCTTAGTGGCCATAGCTAACTTTTAGGTTAACTGTTTCCATGCATTCTATTTTTGGCATCAAATGTGCACAACCATTCTTATTTAATTTGAGCCTTTGTATAAGAGCAGCCTTTTCTTTGGCAATGGTCACATTCATAAATAAAACTAGCTGAGCAGCAGAACAACTAAGGCAAATTATGTGTCACAAATGCCTAATAAAGCCATCCACTCTCTCTTCACACAGGGGTATTTGATATTATTTATTGAGGCTTGCGGGGCATTAAGATCTCTCTCACTTTCCACCAGCTGAAATTGACTTTGCAGTAGGATGGAAGCTAGCTGGCAATCGCAGCTAAGTAAGAGCCGCTTATGGAATCCAGGCCAAAAATTTCCACAGCTGCTTCCAACAAGCAATATGTAGACCCAGGTGTTCAGGCAAGATTTAAAACTTAAGCCTCACAGTGTTAACTGTTCCACAACCCCCAGGCCCACACTGTGCTCCTAAGCCCGTCTTTTATATGACTGACAGACAATAGCTGCTTGAGTGGATATAGCTGATGTAGCTGTCAGTGCAGTGCATTTGGGGGATACACTATAAAATGTGACACAGTTACATTTAACTTCACTCTTATTCCTATTTTAAAGTAACTGCCAGAAACATGCTGATGCTCTACTTAATGACTGAAATGGTTGGCTGATGCCAAACCAAGATCATATGAAGAAGACTGTAGTGTTTAAAGATAATGCTGAATTCATTCCTGTGACACACTGCTTCTATAGTAACAAGGGCACACACACCTTTTATTATACTGTCACATTGTTTAATGCTTGTATAACCAGATGACATATCTTTGTGGCCACAGAAACAGTGGAGTTCAAACACCAGATTGGTCATACTTGAGACCAAAGCTCTACCAGATGAGCGAAAGGGGAACTCCCCACTACCCAAGTCATTAGGAATATCTTTTCAATCTGGACTTCACCTTGTTACATATTTCCCCACCATTTTTTGACCTCGTCCCAATGTTACAGGCACATTTAACCACTTCTAAGCCCTGTATATCCCATCGATGGGAAATTTCAGTTTTTATTTGTGAGAAACTGACAAGCCAGAATGAGGCGGGTGGTAGGGGGTTAAGCATGTTGTATTTCAGCCCAGTCTTACATTTTTTTTTTTTTGTGCTCCCGTGACGAAATGAGTAAAATTTTTGTGACAGAGCTTTTTTAAACTCACTATTCCTAACCCTACACCCACCCCCAACCCTAACCTTAACCATAACCTAATCTTACTCCTTCCCCCCACTTTAACCATAACCTCCCCCGACCCTCCCGCTTCACTTTTAATTTCATGCAGCCATCACGGAATGAATGAGAATGAATTCATGCTGCCGTGATGAAAATGAGGTGCTTTTCATCACAATTTCACAAACCAATAGATTAATGTATATTTCATGCTGCTGAAGCGCAACTTGCCGTGAGACCAGGTTATGTATTTCTATCTGGTCATCTGCCAGATTCTGCCAACAATGCAATGATCTTTAGGGTACTGATTCTTCCTGTCTTACTGTATGGTTGTCAGACTTGGATGCTCACCAATGACATAAGGTTATAACTGGATGTCTTTGGTACTAGGTCCTTTTGGAGGATCCTTGGGTACCGCTGGAAAGAATTTGTGCCATATGAATGGCTACTTTGGGAGACTCAGACGAGGTGTACTGCTTACATTGTGAGGGTGCGTCTGCTCCTGCATTTTGTCCATGTGGTGTGTTTCTCTGGGCATGATCCAGCATGCAGGCACCTCTATGTTGTGAATCACAGTAACTGAAAAAGGGCCAAAGGATTGCTCATGTTTCACCTGGCTGCAGCCGATAGATGCCTACTTTCAGAGTTGAACCAGTTGTGTGCCTAGGGGGCTGACAAACAGCATCCAGAACAGTTCTGTTATGTTTTGGATGCAGCAAGTGCCAAACCTAACCTCTCACATTGGTGGATAATTTCACATTATTTGTACATCACAAATTAAAGCAAACATGGGAAATAGACTTTTGGTGGGTATAAAATTCACTTTGCTAGACCTAGACAACCAAATTTAGATATTCTTTGTGTCAGGAAATGTATTATTTCTATGTCCTGACAGACTACATTATCACAGTATCTCAATAATTATTGCTTCATCATTGAAGAGAAACCTAAAACCCTACCTTGCCTTTGGTAATAACTTACAAAAAAGTTCAAGGTTAAAAATGGTTTCACTAAACTAATGTTTGACCTTAGGAGACGAAAATTGTGAGGGTTCTTGACGTCAGGCTCTGTAAACTATAAAGCATGTCCACTGGTCTTAACATTTGACTGTGTACCCTAAAGCCAGGGTAGTTGAGTTGGGCTATATAACATACATGACTAATTTGGCAATGATATGGTAAATACTCCATGTGTTATTTTATTCACAAGCAAATTTTAGGTTTAAAACAAAAAGAAAAAGATACTAGTGAACTTGAAAATCAGGGGCTAGAGATACACAATGCATGATGGGAAAAGAACAGTGACAGAGGACTCTTTGTGAAATTGAGGCTAGCAATATTTCCTTGGTGAAAAGAAGCCAGATATTGTTTGGTCCCAATAAGGTGTCAATGGCGAAACGTCTGGCAGTCAGTGCATGCGTGCAGAGCAGTCGATGGCTAACTACACCTTGATAATTTACTGGCTTTGGCCACTGGGGGTATTTATGGTCTGTTGTATACACCTTTTTTTTCAAAGCCTAATTAGGTCCGAATGGGATGTGTTGTGTGTGTTGTGTTAAGCCATAAAATATTTCTTTGTGTGAGAAGGGATTTAGGTTAATGAGAAAAGTTCACTCAAAGTCCATCCTTGGATCCATCTTCAGCTTTGAAGACAGACCCCCCGCGCGCCCTCCAGCTCCCCCCAAAAATAAAACAGGCAGAGTTTATATGCAGTTGTGGTGAAGAAAGGCAAGGTGGCAGGTTCAAAAGTTCAAGCTCTACTTTACACTCACTTTTCATGCCACTACCATTCGGCACACATCGATACCCTCAAGACGTCGGGGGTGGAGGGAGGGGACCACGTTTAGTGTTCTTTATCATGCAGTGAGGGGCAAATCTCCACCAGGGAATACAAAATGAGACGGGGTACCACAAAAAAAAGACTCTGTCCCTAACACATCCTCCTTGATGAATTTATAAAACTGATTCTCGATGTCTCACTGTTGACAAACTGTGGAAAGGCCTCCTTTTCAAATGCCATAATCTCTGAATGGTTGTTTCCATCACATGAGATAGCATGAAATCAATTTTCTCACCTTTAACCTCTATTAATGCTGCTGGGAATTTAAGCATAATGAGAGGAAAATCATGTACAATGTCTTCACTCCTGCTCTAGCTGTGAGAATGAGACCTGTTACGAGTAAATGTGGGGATTATAACAAATAGATTAGACCCTTGGCGCGTTTTGATTCTCTTGTCATTTTGTGATTCTTAATCTGAAATTGTAGTTGTGCAAATATTAATATCAAATTGAAACTTTGGTAAAAACCAAATAGCTTAATAATTTTTTTCTGCAGACATATTTTTGGCATGAAGCACATTGGTCGTATATATTTCAGACCTGTGTGTTGAAGGCCTGTCACTGCATGACGGTAAATGGTACTATTGATCGTAACTACAGTGCAACCGGAAAGTATTCACAGCACTTCACTTTTTCCAAATTTTGTTATGTCACAGCCTTATTCCACAGTGGATGAAATTCGTTTTTTTCCTCAAAATTTTCAAATTCAAAAATTTAATTTTCAAATTCAATTTGAAATATCAAAATTTCACATTTATTGCCAAATAAGTTTTCATATACAAATAATTTTATCTGGTGATATTGGTGCATAAACAATAGGAAAAGGAAAAACACTTATATAAGAAGTAAAAAGAGTCAAACAGAAAAAAAAAAAGATTTTCCCTTTTAAATAAATAAAATCGGAGTTTAGATGTACAGTACTTTCAATACAGGGATGACACATCTGTGCATTATCGTAGTGGGGGAGGGAGGCAGAGTAAGTGGGGGTCTCTGGCGTTATGAGTCTATATACAGATGGAATTGTGTCTTGAGGTTTTGGGTCCTGTTGGGCCTCAGCCTCCTGCCAGACAGGAGGCTGACAAAATACATACACATTTAAAGACATGTAGGTTAGGTGAATTGGAAAACTTATAATTACCTAGGTCTCCCTCATAGGCGGTTCTTTAACTAGGCAAACCTAGGCATTTGCCTAGGGCCTCAAGCAAATCTGCCCTCCATAGGGGCCCCCAAATCTGACCATCCCAGCCACAGTAAATACACAAAAAAACTAATCTTAATTTGTTACTGATGTAAAGTAACAAAACATATATATATATATATATATATATATATATATATATATATATATATATATATATATATATATATATATATATATATATATAAACACGAAATATCAACACAATACTGAATTAATGCCTAAATAATAGTTGTCTAAGCACACATACCCCCCTCCGTTGCTGTGCATTGGACTAGTCCATAATATGATGATGTAGCAACATGCGACATGACGTGACTTCAAACCAAAACAGAGGGAACTGTATGCGACTAGGTCAAAATGAAGCGGAATTATGAAAGCGGTTATGCTAAAAGAAAGAAATGGGAGGAAAGCAAAAGAATTGCAGATGCACTGCCGAAATTAACGTCCTTTTGTACACCTCCTGCTGCTACAGCATCCGCTGTAGCTCCTGAACTTGCGACATGCTCAGCCTCCGCTGTTGAGGAAAATGTTGAAGTGGAGGAGGAAGGAGAGGTGGCTATGGGTGTCGAAGGAGAGGAACAGGTGACTCTGGATGATGCAGATGAAGACGAAGATGATTTGGTGGTGAGTAGGCATATGCCACATCAGCCATTAAACACCAGCAGCAGTGGAGACAATTTAATAATATTAGGCGACAACCCTGCACATTGGCAGAAAAGTTGACAGACTTCGAGCATTGTTCAATTGTACAGAAAGGACCAGTGCAAATACGAGGAGATTTCCCCTAGAACAAACAGGGCAGATGATTTACAAACACGTACTACTATTTGAACATGAAGAATGGCGAAAAAATCCAAAGGTCCTGGCTTGTGTACAGCAAGACGAAAGACTATTTGCTTTTGTTGTCGGCTGTTTGGAAATTGCAACAAACAGTGGTTCAGCTCCGATGGCACAAACGATTGGAAAAATTTATCAGCCTTCCTAAAAGATCACAAGAAGTCTGCCGATCATCTTGCGAATATGGCTGCTTGGTGAACACTTCATCAACGGCTTCAAACAGTAAAGCCATAGATAATGTGAACCAAGAGCTGTTTGTAAACGAAGTGAACAAATGGAGAGAGATTCTGAAACGACTGATTGCCATTATTACACATCTGGCCGAGCGCAACTTAGCTTTTTGAGGGCATTCAGAGAAGCTGTATGAGCATGGCAATGGCAATTTCTTAGGCCAAATTCAACTGATGGCTCAGTTTGACCCTGTAATGAGGGACCATGTGAAGAGGGTAGCTGAGAAAGCAGTCGTTGAGAGTTACTTCAGTAAAGTGATTCAAAATGAGTTGATTTGCTTGGTCGGAAGTTGCGTGATGAAAACAATAGTGGAGAGGGTGAAGAAGTCCAAATACTTCAGTGTCATCATGGACTGCACCCCAGATGTCAGCCATGATGAGCAGCTGTCCGTGGTGCTGAGGATTGTGGACTGTAAGCCTGGCGAAGGAGTGTCCATTCATGAACACTTTGTTGGCTTTCTCATGGCAGAGGACACAACTGGGAAAGGCCTACTCAAGTTGTTTTTGGGACACCTGCAGACACTAAATTTGGATCTTGCTGATTGTCGTGGGCAATCCTATGACAACGGCAGTAACATGCAGGGGAAGAAACAGGGGGTCCAGAGCAGAATCCTGGAGCTTAACAACAAAGCACTCTGTGTCCCATGTGCCAGCCACACATTGAATCTGGTGGTTGGTGATGCTGCCAAGTCTTCTGTGACAGCTTTACGTTTTTTTGGACTGTTACAGTGACTGTATGTTCTTTTCAGTGCTTCAGTTCACCGCTGGACAATCCTCCAAAAACGTGAAGGATTTTTCCATTAAACCTCTCTGTGCACCAAGATGGGAGGCTAGGGTGGAGTCCGTGAAAGCTGTCCGATACCAGCTGCCTGAAATTTTGGATGCCCTGACAGCTCTGAAGGAGTATGCTGAGGAGAAGCAGGACTCTGAATGTGCCTCCAGTGCTTATAGCATTCACAAAGAGATGAAGAAATGGCCTTTTCTGGTGAGTACTGTCGTGTGGTACAATGTCCTTTTTCACATCAACAAAGTCAGCAAGGTCTTGCAGAGCCCCAAGGTGTCAGTGGAGGTAATGAGAAGTGAGGTCCTTGCAGTGATAGCGTTTCTGAAAGATTATTGTGAGGATGGATTCAACTCTGCTAAAACAGATGCCAGGGAGATAGCAGAGAGGATTAATTTGGAGATGGCCTGGCCAGAGATGCGCCAGAGAAGGAAAAAAAAGGCAGTTTGAGTATAAGGGGAGAGAGGAGACAGTGTGTACTGCAGAAGAGCTTTTCAGAACAGTTTTTCCTGCACATGGTGGACACAACCCTTGTGACAGTCAGGGAGAGATTTTTACACATGGAGGCTGTTTTTGAGCTATATAGCTTTCTGTACTCCACTGACCAGATGCAAAATGCCATGCAGGGAGAGGAATTAGAGGAATGTTGCCACAGGCTCGAGAAGAAAATGAATGATGTCGATGCAGGGGACCTAAAGCAGAAAATCATTCATGCAGTCAAAACATATCCCACACGTCTCTTCGCCTTTCCAGATGCTGGATTATGTGTACAGGGAAAACATCCTTGACACTTACCCAAATTTGAGTATAGCTCTGAGACTACTGCTCAGTCTCCCTGTGACTGTGGCATCAGGCGAAAGAAGTTTCTCATCACTAAAACGACTCAAGACTTATCTGAGATCCACCATATCTCAAGACTGCCTGTCTGCCCTTGCTGTTACTCTATTGAGCATGAAATCACAAAAACACTGGACATGGACTCAGTGATCACAAGATTTGCAGAAGCCAAAGCTCGCAGGGTCAGACTGTAGAATGTATACAAGGCCTCACAGCTATACACAAGTGATGTCAGATGATTCAACCTGAAATGAGAGAGAATGAGACTGCTGAAATCCCAAGAAAGTTCAGAAAGTTAAAAAACAATAGAAACTTGTATTAATGGCAGGACAAGAATGCGAAGAAGAGACAAGTGAGACAGGCACAAACGAGAGAATGAGACCTGATACAGGGCAGGAAAAGTACATGAAGAAGAGACAAGTGAGACAGGCACAAAGGAGAGGAGACTTGAAGGCAAAACAGGGACACAGATGAAGAGTAACAGCGATACAGACAGAGAAAAGGAAGAGAGGGACAAAGAGAAGGTAATCATTAAAAAAAACAATTTTTGACTTGACTTGAGTTGGATATTTATTTCTAATGCTCCATGATTGACCTGGTGTTGTTTTTTGTCGTAGTGAGAAGACAACAAGGGAAAAGACGGATGAACAACATCACCTTCTGTCAGTTAGCCCTGGCTGAACAAGGTATTTGATTTGACAAAGTACATTCCTGTTGTATAAAGATCATTGACAAATGAAACACAGTGTAGTGAGTGTTTTTGTTCTAATGCTGTGTTTATGTGTGTTTATTTCAGGTTGGGTTCCATACTGCTGCTCACCACTTTTCTATGATATGAAGACTTCTGAGAAGACGACAACAGTAGGACTTTGCGTTTACAAATGCTTGTGCGCTGTCTGTTTCGCTCTCTCTCTCTCTCACTCACACACACAGTTTTGCCACTCACTCACTCACATGAAATGGTGAAGGCAACATGGAAAATGGACATTTGAAGATTGAGAACTTAACTAGCTGCATACCCAATCTATCTCTCTCTCTCTCTCTCTCTCTCTCTTTCTCTCTCTCTCTCTGGTTTGATCTGAATAATAAACATCATTTTGGCAAATGCTGGAGTAATCTGAAACTGTTTTTAATGTGGAGAGTTAAGACCATTGTGTTGAGACCATTGTTAGTGGCAGTGCACTATTGGTTTATTGTGATTCTTTAATCTCAATTTAAAGCAAGGGTATTGGAATGGTTATTTGGTTTATGTGTGTGTTTCAAGAATGAGGGCCCCATGTCTATATTTTGTCTAGGGCCCCAAAATGGCTAGATCCACCCCTGGTCTCCCTTGCAAAAGAGATCTTGATCTCAATGGGACTAACCTGGTTAAATAAAGGTAAAATTAAATTAAGTTTGTATTCTGGATGAGTGGGATCAGCCACAATCTTGCCACAATGTTTCTACCACTTAGTTGGAGTCCACCTATGGTAAATTCAGTTGATTGGACATGATTTGGAAAGACACACACCTGTCAGCATATAAGGTCCGACAGTTGACAGTACATGTCAGAGCACAAACCAAGCATAAAGTCAAAGGAATTGTCTGTAGACCTTTGAGACAAGATTATCTTGAGGCACAAATTTGAAGAAGGGTACAGAAACATTTCTGCTGCTTTGAAGGTCCCAATGAGCACAGTGGCCTCCATCATCCATACATGGAAGAAGTTTGAATCCACCAGGTCTCTTCCTAGAGTGGGCCGCCTGTCAATGTGGTGAGAAGGGCCTTAGGGAGGTGATCAAGAACCTGATGGTCACTATGTCAGAGCTCCAGCACTCCTCTGTGAACAGAGAACCTTCCAGAAGGACAACCATCTCTGCAGCAATCTAGCAATTGGGCCTGTATGGTAAAGTGGTCAGACAGAAGCCACTCCTTAGTAAAACACACCTGGTAGCTCATCTGGAGTTTGTCAAAAGACACCTGACTCTCAAGCCATGAGAAACAAAATTCTCGGGTCTGATGAGACCAAGATTGAACTCTAGCGTGAATGCCAGGTGTCATGTTTGGAGGAAACCAGGCACAATCCCTACAGTAAAGCATGTTGGTGGTAGCATCATGCTGTGGGGAGCATCAGAACTGGATGTCATGGAAGTAGGCCTTGACAAGGGATGTGAGAGCTGCTGGGACCCTGAAGTAGTCAAAGGCTGTCCACAAGAGGCTGTGAGGGACTGAGCAAAAACCATTCACAAGATTCAGGAACACCACGTGGAGATCTGTGTCCTCCTTCATGTTGACCTGTATCTGATGCCAGATGACACCAGCATGTTCCACACACCCGGAGAATATCCTGATATGTCTGCTTTCTTGACTGATGTGTTAATCAGGTTGTTTCTTTGCAGGTAACCTAACAACCTATGGGCGACCACGCTGAAATGATTTTCCATCGACATTAAGAAGGATGATCTGGCAGAGCTGACCAGTCGCTAATGAATCTTTTCCTTGGGGATAAGGATCCTTCCAGCCCTCTGCCAGGATGTTGGTATCTTCTTCTTTTGCCATACAACTCTCATCAGCTTCCAGAGGAATCACAGGGCATATGGTGTGGTTTTATAGAGCATGTATGGAACTCCCTTGGGACCTGGAGATGATGCGACCCTTGCTCTACATATGGTTTTGCTTACTTTACATGTGTTGAGTGATATCTATTTTGTGCTCAGGTGGATTGACTGGTGGTATGTCAAGTGAGAGTGTGACTTTTTCCTGGTGTTGGTCATATGTGCAGGATTCTTTCAGATGTTCTTCCATGTTGGCCTTTGAGACTAAGAGACTTCTGCTCTTTTCGTTCGTGAATAGACTCTTCCCTAACTTGAAGGGATCTTTATAGAAGTGTGACATTGTTTGCTCTTCCTTTTGCACTTCCTCAGAAGGTTTTCAGCTCTCCTCAGTGTTGTAAGCCTGCTCTGAATTTCTTACTGAAGCAGGTCTATCCCCTCCTTCTCCTCCACTATAACCTTCTTGCATTGCTTCTTCAGCTGCCTCCTCTCCCTCAGTAGGTAGCCTATTTCTGTCTTCTTCTCGACGTAATGGGGATTAGCAGATTAGTGATCCTCGAGTTTCCCTCCCAGCCCTATAGTTGATTCCCTGTGTTGTTTCTCCTTTCTTTACTTCCTTTGAAGCCCAAAAGTGAAAATGGTATATGCTCTGTTGTTCTTCTCCACAAGGAAGAAGAAATCCACATGAAATCCACATGGTTTCTGGGGATTTCCCTTTGGCAACTGGACTCAAATAAAAGCACATGACCCCAGCATTGTTTTCAAATCATAATAATTAAGGATTTCCCCATAATCTACAGCCTAATAATCATGATTTATTCTCTCTTTGTTTCAGAAATGCCATGTCTGTTATGGTTAGAGGTTCGGGTGGAACTGAACCGTTGCAGGCAGTGGACCCAAATGTAGGGAGCTGGACATGGAGAAGAGTACAAAGGAAAATATATTTATTTATAATAAATAAAGGTGCTGTGCTGGGGTGCCTGCAGTCTGGAGAGATGGTCCGCCTCCTTGCGGTTAAATGAGGGAGCTCCAGGATCCCGAGCCAGTCTTGAAGGATATTATTATCTAAGGTTTCAGAGTTCAGGACCAGGTGGAACACTTGCCTCCAAGACCAGGAACTATGGGGAATAAAGACACACAGGGTGAGTGAATGCACTCGTAACGCTGGAGCCTCAAAACAGTCATAGTTCATAAAAGGTTTAACACAGGTTGTTTCAGAGCTCAGGAAATAAAGATCTCTTCTTAAGAAATAAAGTTCATTGTTCAGGAATTGTTCATAGTTCATAAGTTGTATCCAAAGGTCAGAGGTCAAGTGCTGCGTGTTGTAACACAGTTCCAATTAAGCACGACTTGATACAGCTGGGTTCTCAATTGTTTGATATCAGAATTCATGCAGTTCTTAGGAAGAGCTCTTGGAACAGTTCTTTATCATAGCACAGTCACAAAGAGGAATGAGTGAGAATGGGATCTCACTGACACGAGAAGGAACTTAACTGGTGTGTAGTCGAGATGCGTTCTGCGCCAAGAGCCGAGGAGTTCCAAAGTGACATTGCTGTGCAGGTAGTCAGAGCCAGGATCCAGGTCCACTTGGGAGCCGTACCGGAATCATCTGGAACATCAAGAAAAGACAGTTCGCTCTGATGCGGGAATTTAATATTATTATATCATATATAATATATATTATATCATTTAATATTTTTATACTTATATTTCACTTTTTTAAACCACCACCACAAAAAAAAAAAACTATTGCTAAATACATTGGTACACAAATAATTATGCTTTTTTCGATTTATTGTCATGTGTAATCCCCAAAAAAGGATTCGCTACATCATGGAAGAGCATAATTACTAAGACTTAAATTCTACTAAAACAAACTTTGACTGTGTGTATTTGCATCTGCATAATCAGCCATGTTCATCAAAAGCTGTGTGAATTGCTACATTTCTGCCGCTTTGAGGGAGTGTTCATGTGGCAGTCAAAGGAGGGAAAACGATAGATGGAGTACAAAAAAAAAGAAAGACAAGGCTGGTTTGAGGTTTCTATTACTGTGTATCTTTTCGGACTATGGGCTCTAGCCATGTCTTGGGGTTGTGGCTGTCTATCCTTGGCTCCAGCCCTCTGACAGCTTGTCTCCATGCCTGGAGTGGCTCTCTGCCCACCACTTCACTTTTAATTATCTTTGCAGTCAAACACACTGAAGAAGACCAAGAGCATGTTATCAAAGCCTTATGGCAGCATTATCCCTCAGCCATCCTCCATGGTCTCCTTGAGTTAACTGCACAGTGTTTAATGTTTTTGCATCACATTCAATCTTTTAACCTTTATGATCTACATGTGTTAGTGAGCATTGTTTTATTGTGTTTTTTTTTTTTTTATCTAAATGCCATAGCCCATAAAATCAAGGCCGGTTACTCTTTAACAAATGAAAAAAATTCAGCATTTTTCAAAACAACTGTTCATGCTCCCCCCATCCCGATTCATTTCCCCTCAGACTTTTCATGCTCCCATCACAATTTTTTTTTTTTTTTTTTTGGTGACACTATCATGAAAATCTACTCCATATCATGATGGTATCACAAACATAAATTAAATCAATTTTTGTGATGCCATCACAAACTTGCCCATTGGTGGATTGGGGAGGGTGTTGCCATGGCTAAATAAAAGCTAATACGTTCATGACAATGTGTTCAAATCCTCTGCCAATCTACTGTCAAATTACAGTGAAGGACTTTTTAAAAAAACTGACTGAGAATTAATGCCATTGGGAACAATAGCTCTGTTGCAGGTCAACAGCTGCCTTGTGTGTTTGTTGGCCTAATATCAGAACAGCACTATCATAAAATTTGGAATCATTTTGGTTTTGGAGAGGGTAACATTTCTGTTGACATGTACACAGCTGTATAGCTGTGCTCAAATGTTTACATGCCCTGGCAGAATTTTAGATTTTTTGGCCATTTTTCAGAGAATATGAATGATAACACACAAAAAAACTTTTCTCTCTCTCTTGCTCTCTCTCTCTCTCTCATGGTTATGGTTGTGTGAAGCCATTTATTGTCAAACAATTGTGTTTACTCTTTTTCAATCATAATGATAACAGAAACTATCAAAATGATCCTGATCAAAACTTTACATGCCCTGGTAATGTTGGCCTGATAACATGCACACAGGTTGACGCAAAGGTTTGACTGGCTACAAAAGGTAACCATCCTCACCTGTGATCTGCTTGCTTGTAAACAGTGTGTTTATAAAACTGAGTTTCTGGGCTCCCGACAGACCCTTGCACATTTCATCCAATGATCAGTGATGTTTGTGGTTTCTGTGTCATAGGGAAACCAAAAGAATGATCAAAGAAAAAGTAATTGAACTGTATAAAACAGGAAAGTGACATGAAACGATATGGAGTGAGAATGCCAACAAAAATGTCAGCAACAACTGCCAGGAAAATTATTTAGGATGCAAAGAAAAACCCACAAATAACTTCAGCTGAAATACAAGACTGAAAAAAGTGGTGTGGCTGTTTAAAGATGCACAATAAGGAGGCGCTTGAAGAAAAATGAGCTGAGCCATTACTACACAAGTGCCACAAAGTATCCTGCTTACAATGCCCCAAGCAGGACAGCGAACAAAGTCATTTTGAGTGATGAAATCAAAATTTAACTGTTTGGTCACAACCATAAATGTTACATTTGGAGAGGAGTCAATGAGACCTATGATGAAAGGTACACCATTTCTACTGTGAAGCACAAAGGTGGATCACTGTTGTTTTGGGGATGTGTGAGCTATAAAGGCGCAGGAAACTTGGTCAAAATTGATGGCAGGGTGAAAGCTGCATGTTATCAGAAAATACTGGAGGCAAATTTGCACTCATTAGCCCAGAAGCTATGTGTGGGATGTACTTGGACATTCCAACATGACAGGGATTCAATGCATAAGGCCAACTTTACCTGTCATTGGCTAAAGCAGAATAAAGTTAAGGTTCTGGAGTGGCCATCTCAGTCTCCTGACCTCAATATCATTGAGCCACTCTGGGGCAGTGTTGCCACAGTTACTTTGAAAAGTTACTTTATTAGTTACTTTATACAGTTACTTCGTTAGCAGTTTTTTTTACAGTTACCTTATTAGCAGCTGTCAACAACTTGTAACTCATAAGTAATGTAACTAGTAAGGTAATTAGTAATCTAACTTGGATATTCGTGAGCTTGAGTAATCATCAAAGCAACTAATCAACAAAGTAACTAATAGTTAGAGTGCTCAATCTTAAAAATAACCAAGTTAGGTTACTACTTACTTTATTAGTTACATTCAGCAGATGCTGACAAGTTGTCTGCCTCTCAAACATGCAGTTCATGCAAGACAGCCCAGGAATTTACAGGAACTAGATGCTTTTTGACAAGAGGAATGGGCAGCTTTACCATCAGAGAACATAAAGAGCCTCAGCCACAACTACCACAAAAGACTCCATGGTGTCACTGATGTTAAAGGGGGCAATACACGGTATTAAGAACTGGGGTATGTAAACTTTTGATCAGGGTAATTTGGGTAGTTTCTGTTGTCATTATGATTTAAAAAGAATAATCACAGTTGTTTGACAATGAATGGCTTCACCCAGCCACTACGTAACTATGAGTCAAAACAAAGTTTTTATGTTATTCATATTCTCTGAAAAATGGCCAAATAAATAAATAAATAAATAAATAAATAAATAAATAAATAAATAAATAAATAAATAATAATAATAATAATAATAAATTCTGCCAGGATATGTAAACATTTGATCACAACTGTGTGTATTGCCACTCAGTTGAGATAAAGGAATTATAAAATGTGTCCAACACAACATAAATAAAGTTGAGTCTTCAACTGTGCCTCTTCTGTTTTAAGGAGTTGAAGAGTGCTTCTCTCCTCTTTAGTTTCAAAGTTCAGCTTGTACTGAAATCTGTTTCACTGAATTTTGGAGCTAAGCTTTTTTTTTTTTTTTTTTTTAATTAACAACATACAATATGAATCTTGTCATTTTCACCACACAGCTGATGTCAGGGCGCCATTAGGCAACAAATTCAGTTTAGTCTGTCAGGCTACATGCTGGGAAGGTGTCGTAGCACGGACCCACAACAGGGGGCGCTAAAGAACGGACAATGAATAAGCCAAAAAGTAACAACACACAACTAAACACACAAAAATTGTAAAGTCAATTAACACCAGGTGACGTGTGGGCAGGCTCGAAGATAGAAGACCCCCGACGAGAGAGAAGCCGCGTCCCACACGGCTTCCACCACCAACGGTCTGAAGAACACCGGAGCCGCCAAGTCCCGAGTCCCCAGGTGGCCTCTGTCTTCGGCTGTCGACCCTGGTACTGCTGGCAGAAAGCAAAGACAAGATGAGTGAGTGTGAGTCCGCACACTCAGTAATCCACAGTCTGCACACAGTTAGGAGGGAGCACCTCCACCTCCAATCACACACTCGTGCAGCTCCTGTTTAATCCACTTATCTGGTTTGGGGTGTGAGGCGAAGCCGTCGCTGTCACACCAAATGCCAATCCCACAGATAAGGAAAGCACCAGGAAAACGGCTGCAACAGAAGTTCAGATTATTACTCAACGTATGAGTCAGCAGAGAAAATTACCTCTTGGTAGTCGATTTCTCGGCGGGGAGGTGGAGTTGCAGTCCGGCTTAAGTAGTGGTGTAGATAAGTGACAGCTGGTGCGATGAGTGACAGCTGTCACTTCTTCTGGGTCTGGCGCCCTCTCGTGCTTGGAGCCCGCACTCCAAGCAGGGCGCCCTCTGGTGGTGGTGGGCCAGCAGTACCTCCTCTTCAGCGGCCCACATAACAGGACCCCCCCCCTCAACGAGCGCCTCCTGGCGCCCGACCTGGCTTGTCCGGGTGTCTTTTGTAGAAATCGGCCAGGAGGGCCGGGTCCAGGATGAAGCTCCTCTTCACCCAGGAGCATTCTTCAGGTCCATACCCCTCCCAGTCCACCAGATATTGGAACCCCCGGCCCTTACGATGGACGTCCAGGAGCCTGCGGACTGTCCAAGCAGGCTCCCCGTCGATGAGCCGGGCAGGAGGCGGCGTAGGTCCAGGTGCACAGAGGGGCGAGGTGTGGTGTGGCTTGATACGGGACACGTGGAATACAGGGTGGATCCGCAGTGAAGCTGGGAGTTGGAGCTTCACTGCGGCCGGGTTGATGATTTTGAGGATTTTAAATGGTCCAATGTATCTGTCTTTCAACTTAGGGGAGTCCACACAGAGAGGGGTGTCCTTTGTTGAAAGCCACACCTCCTGCCCGGGCTGGTATGTGGGGGCCGGGGAACGCCGGCGGTCCGCATGGGTCTTGGCCCTCGCCCGGGCCTTCAACAGGGCAGAGCGGGCGGTCCACCACACACGGCGGCACCTCCTGAGGTGGGCCTGGACCGAGGGCACACCGACCTCTCCCTCCACCAGCGGGAACAATGGGGGCTGGTACCCGAAACATGCCTCAAAAGGGGAGAGGCCGGTAGCAGATGAGACTTGGCTGTTATGGGCATACTCGATCCAGGCCAGATGGTGACTCCAGTCCGCCGGGCGCGCGGAGGTGATGCAGCGAAGGGCCTGCTCCAACTCCTGGTTAGCCCGCTCTGCCTGGCTATTTGTCTGGGGGTGGTACCCGGACGAGAGGCTCACGGTGGCCCCCAGCTCCTTACAGAAGCTCCTCCAAACTTGCGAAGAGAACTGGGGACCACGATCTGATACGATGTCCGATGGTATCCCATGCAGCCGCATGACGTGGTGGACCAGGAGGTCTGCCGTCTCCTGGGCCGTCGGGAGCTTCGGGAGGGCCACGAAGTGGGCCGCCTTGGAGAACCGGTCCACTATCGTGAGAATGATGGTGTTGCCCTGGGACGGCGGGAGGCCCGTGATGAAGTCCAGGCTGATGTGAGACCAGGGGCGGTGAGGCACCGGCAGGGGTTGGAGGAGTCCCGAGGTCCTCCGATGGTCTGCCTTGCCCCTGGCGCAGATGGTACAGGCCTGGACGTAGTCCCGAACGTCGGTTTCCAGGGACGTCCACCAGAAGCGCTGCTGGACCACTGCCATGGTCCTACGCACTCCCGGATGACAGGAGAGCTTGGATCCGTGACAGAAGTCCAATACGGCAGCTCTGGCCTCTGGTGGGATGTACAGTCTGTTCTTGGGGCCGGTCCCCAGGTCCGGGCTCCTTGCCAGGGCCTCCCGGACGGTCTTCTCCATGTCCCAGGTAAGGGAGGCCACAACAGTGGACTCGGGGATGATGGTCTCGGTGGGGTTCGACAGCCCCGCCTTGGCTTCCTCTTCGTGCACCCGGGACAACGCATCCGATTTTTGGTTCTTGGTCCCAGGGCGGTACGTGATCCGGAAGTCAAAGCGCCCGAAGAACAGAGACCAGCGGGCTTGCCTGGGGTTCAGCCGCTTGGCGGTCCGGATGTACTCCAGGTTCCGATGGTCTGTGAAAACCGTGAAAGGCAACGACGCCCCCTCCAGCAGGTGTCTCCACTCTTCAAGAGCCTCCTTCACCGCGAGGAGCTCCCGATTCCCGACGTCATAGTTCCGTTCAGCTGGGGTCAACCTGCGGGAAAAATAGGCACAAGGATGGAGAACCTTATCAGCCTCCACGCTCTGGGACAGCACGGCTCCTATCCCTGAGTCAGAGGCGTCCACTTCCACTATGTACTGGCGATCAGGATCAGGCTGCACCAGAACTGGTGCAGTCGAGAACCAGCGTTTCAACTCCTTGAACGCGGCTTTGCACCGATCCAACCAGGTGAAGGGGACCTTGGTGGAGGTCAGGGCAGTCAGGGGGCTAACTACCTGACTGTAGCCTTTAATGAACCTCCTGTAGAAATTTGCAAAGCCAAGGAACTGCTGTAGTTTCCTGCGGCTTGTTGGTTGGGGCCAATCTCTCACCGCCGCAACCTTGGCCGGATCAGGGGTGACGGAGTTGGAGGAGATGATGAACCCCAAGAAGGACAAAGAAGTGCGGTGGAACTCGCACTTCTCGCCCTTCACAAAAAGCCGGTTCTCCAACAACCGCTGTAGGACCTGACGTACATGCTGGACATGGGTCTCAGGGTCCGGGGAAAAGATGAGTATATCGTCCAGATATATGAAGACGAACCGATGCAGGAAGTCCCGCAAGACGTCATTTACCAAAGCTTGGAACATCGCGGGGGCGTTAGTGAGGCCGAACGGCATGACCAGGTACTCAAAGTGACCTAACGGGGTGTTAAATGCCATCTTCCATTCGTCTCCCTTCCGGATCCGAACCAGGTGGTACACGTTTCTAAGATCTAATTTAGTGAAAATTTGGGCTCCATGCAGGGGCGTGAACACTGAATCCAACAGAGGTAACGGGTATCGGTTGCGAACCGTGATCTCGTTCAGCCCTCTGTAATCAATACATAGATGGAGTCCGCCGTCCTTTTTGCCCACAAAAAAGAAACCAGCACCCATCGGGGAGGTGGAGTTCTGGATCAGCCCGGCAGCTAAAGAGTCCCGGATGTAGGTCTCCATTGATTCGCGTTCCGGACGTGAGAGGTTGTACAACCTACTGGACGGGTACTCAGCGCCCGGGACCAAATCGATGGCACAATCATACGGTCGGTGCGGGGGAAGAGTGAGCGCCAGATCTTTGCTGAAAATGTCAGCAAGATCGTGGTACTCCTTTGGCACCGCCGATAGATTGGGGGGGACTTTAACCTCCTCATTAGCCGTCGTGCCAGGAGGAACCGAGGATCCTAAACACTCCCGGTGGCAGGTTTTGCTCCACTGCGTCACAACCCCGGACAGCCAATCTATCCGGGGATTGTGCTTCACCATCCATGGAAATCCCAAAATCACTCGGGAGGTAGAAGGTGTTACATGGAACACGATCTCCTCCCTGTGATTTCCAGACACAACCAAGGTCACTGGCTGTGTCTGATGTGTGATTAATGGAAGCAGGGTGCCATCTAGTGCTCGCACCTGCAATGGTGCCGGCAGAGCCACCAGGGGGAGCCCTACTTCCTTTGCCCATCTGCTATCCAGCAGATTCCCTTCCGACCCCGTGTCTACCAGTGCTGGGGCGTGAAGGGTTAAATCCCCACAAAGGATCGTTACTGGGATTCGTGCAGATTTGCGGGGTTTCCCCGCGTGCGTGTTATGGCCCACCCTTAGCCCAGTTTCTAAGGACGGGCGTTGTAGTTTGACCGTTTTGGGGCAGTCCTTCTGCATATGCTCACAAGAGCCGCAGACAAAACACTCCCCGCGGGCCAGCCTCCTTTGTCTGACGTTTGTTTTTACTTTGGCCCTGCTCATGTCCATAGCCTCCTCAGCAGGGGGAGCTGTAGCCACACGGAGCTCTCTGGCAGTGAAGCGTGGAGACGACGTCACCCTTTCGGAACCGGAAGGGGGAGGGACAGCTCGTGCCCGGTCACGCCCCCTGGCCTGCTCCCGATGATGCTCATTCAAACGGTTGTCTAAGCGTATAACCAAATCGACAAGCCCGTCAAAATCCCGCGGTTCCTCCTTAGCCAGCAGGTGCTCCTTCAGGACCGGAGACAGTCCATTTACGAAGGCGGCGCGGAGCGCAACGTTATTCCAGCCGGACCTCGCTGCCGCGATGCGGAAGTCGACTGCATACTCGGCTGTGCTGCGACGCCCCTGTCTCATTGACAGCAGCACGCTCGAAGCGGTCTCGCCTCTGTTTGGATGGTCAAAAACTTGTTTGAACTCCCGTATAAACTCAGCATAAGACGTTAGGAGCCGTGAATTCTGCTCCCAAAGCGCCGTAGCCCAGGCACGTGCCTCTCCTCGAAGCAGACTAATAACATAAGCCACCCGGCTGGCGTCTGACTCGTACATGACAGGACACTGTGAAAAGACGAGCGAACACTGCATGAGGAAGTCTGCGCACGTCTCAACACAGCCTCCATACGGTTCCGGAGGGCTTATGTATGCTTCAGGGGACGGTGGGGGGGGTCGTTGAACGACCAGTGGAATGTCTGTTACAGGCCCAGGACCAGCAAGAGGAGTGGCTGCAGCAGCGCCCTGATCGCGCGCTTCCACCCTGGCGGTGAGAGCCTCCACCCTCCGGTTAAGGAGAACATTCTGCTTGGCCACTAAATCCAGCCGAGCCGTGAAGGCGGTTAAGATTTGCTGCAGCTCACTCAACACGCCTCCCGCTGACGCCTGCGCTCCTGGCTCTTCCATTGGCCGTTCAAGCTCGGGTTGACGCCCCTCAGAATCCATGACGATTGGCCGAGAAATCCTGCTGGGAAGGTGTCGTAGCACGGACCCACAACAGGGGGCGCTAAAGAACGGACAATGAATAAGCCAAAGAGTAACAATTTAATGTTGTGACAACACACAACTAAACACACAAAAATTGTAAAGTCAATTAACACCAGGTGACGTGTGGGCAGGCTCGAAGATAGAAGACCCCCGACGAGAGAGAAGCCGCGTCCCACACGGCTTCCACCACCAACGGTCTGAAGAACACCGGAGCTGCCAAGTCCCGAGTCCCCAGGTGGCCTCTGTCTTCGGCTGTCGACCCTGGTACTGCTGGCAGAAAGCAAAGACAAGATGAGTGAGTGTGAGTCCGCACACTCAGTAATCCACAGTCTGCACACAGTTAGGAGGGAGCACCTCCACCTCCAATCACACACTCGTGCAGCTCCTGTTTAATCCACTTATCTGGTTTGGGGTGTGAGGCGAAGCCGTCGCTGTCACACCAAACGCCAATCCCACAGATAAGGAAAGCACCAGGAAAACGGCTGCAACAGAAGTTCAGATTATTACTCAACGTATGAGTCAGCAGAGAAAATTACCTCTTGGTAGTCGATTTCTCGGCGGGGAGGTGGAGTTGCAGTCCGGCTTAAGTAGTGGTGTAGATGAGTGACAGCTGGTGCGATGAGTGACAGCTGTCACTTCTTCTGGGTCTGGCGCCCTCTCGTGCTTGGAGCCCGCACTCCAAGCAGGGCGCCCTCTGGTGGTGGTGGGCCAGCAGTACCTCCTCTTCAGCGGCCCACATAACACTACAGACACTTCTATGTATCTGTCTGCTATCAAACTCTGACAAACAGACTGCGCCATCTGTTTTAGTGTATGCAGTCCTGCGAGTTCCATCATTTTACAATCTGCAGGTAATTAAAAACATCTTGATTTAGATAAAGAAGTCCAATGTAGGGCAAAGTTGGCAGATGTAGCTGTACAGAAACGACAGTCAGACAATGAATATTTCAGATTACTTCAATTTAAGAACCAAAATAAATCCCAACAGTATGAAAGATGCATATATCAATTGCAATTTCAATTTCAATTTTATTAATTTATATTTCACTATCTCACGACAGAGTCGCCTCAAGGTGCTTCACACAACACACAATTCATAGCAGCACAAAGTGAATAAAAATTGAAAAGGGCACAGTAAAAAGGTAAAAATATAGTAGAATAAAAAGAAATGACAAAGCAAACATAAAAAACAAATAAATTAATAATAAGATAGTCTAAAAAAGTGGGTCTTCAATCTTGATTTAAAAGTCTCCACCATGTCGGACTGCCTTGTAGATGTGGGTAGAGCATTCCAGAGAGCAGGGCAATGGTAAGGGAAAGCTCTATACCCCACAGACTTTTGATTCACCCTTGGAACACACAGAAGTCCTGCACCTTGCGAACGCAAGGGCCACGCTGATACGTAGGGCTTGACCAAGTCCACCAGGTAGGAAGGAGCCAGTCCATGAAAAATTTTATAGACCAGCAACAGGACTTTAAAATCTGATCTGGCAGAAACCAGAAACCAATGAAGGGATACCAGAATGGGTGTAATGTGATCAAACTTTCTACTTTGTGTCAAAAGTCTGGCAGCTGCACTCTGCACAAATTGAAGACCCCTAATGCTGGACTGCGGCAGACCAGAAAATAAAGCATTGCAATAATCCAATCTAGAAGAGATAAATGCATGTATCAGAGTCTCAGCATCAGCCGTAGACAGGATGGAATTAATCTTCGCTATGTTTCGCAGATGGAAGAAGGCAGTCCTCGTAATATCTCTAATGTCGAGGTCAAAGGACAACGTAGGATCAAAAATTACCCCAAGATTCCTCACTTTGTCCGCATGATGTATAACACACGAACCCAAACTAAGCACCATCTGGTCAAATTGATGCTGACGTCTGCCTGGACCAAGAACCTACAGAAGAATACACAGAAATGTTTGTGAATCTTGAGGAATAACAGGGTTGTTTCTTTTTTTTTTTTTTTGGCAAGCTTTCTGAAGTCCTGTCAACATGAAAATAACAAAAAAAAAGGACTGAGTAAAGAACTGGTAAATCAACAAGAGCTCTTACTGACTCAGGATTGTGGCCTATTGGTGTACTGAGTCATCGATACCATGCCGTGCCATCATTAAATATTTTAAGCAATACACAAAACCCAGAAAATGACAATGAACAAAACCAAGCCTTCACATGCTGTGAGGGGATAAACTATGTTAATAAAGTAAGACACAGTGTTACATAACAACCCCAAAAGACTTCTTGAATTTTTTTTTTTTTTTAGCTAACAGTTCAACAGAAACCACTTTACTAATAACTCCCAATATTGTTTTGTTGACAGCAAAGTGTCCTGAGAGAAGAAAACTATTTTAAGTGTTTTGGCATGCGGTTGCGAGGCCAATTGGCCTGCATGTTTCATATGCTGAAATCAAGCAGCTGCAAAATTACAGTCGTGTGCACTCGCCGCAACCGAGCAAAGCTGTGCAATTAATTAGAGGTTAACCCCACAATCCCACAAAATTTGTGCCTAATCTCTAATTTACATAGCATCTTTCTTTATGAGCACATACGCATACATACACAGCAGACTGAGATGCTGACGTCTCGGACACATTCGACACACATTAAGGAGACTTTCCAAAAAGAATGTAAGGGTAATCATCATCGGTAAATAGATGCCAGTGTGGTAACATGATTTCATAGTTCAGGCATCTAATAAATGTTTTATCTATTGGAAAGAAATTACATTTGGGCTTTAGAAGGTAAACAGAGAATTGTTTTGACATTTACAATGAATATTTTCATCTTTCCAGTAGGTTTGCTCATCAGATTGACATGCATCCCATTTCTAAATTGTACTGTGGTGGAAAACCATTTTTTATCAAACTTGCTTTCCTTTTTTCTCTAGTTTTCTCACTTCTCTGTGAATAGAATGCATAAATTGTTGGAGAGTTTCCCATTGAGTGAAAAATATTAAAATCTGCAATGAATGTGACACGTCTGTGTTATGACGAGGAAGTCGAGCAATGGCAATGTGTTCCTGTTTGGGTCAGGCTCAAATACTATACAAGCTGTTAATGAGGTGAAACTTTAACGATATACACTGGGGAACAATACCTGAACAGTTTCAAGGAGAAATTGAACATTTAACATTGAAATACCTATCTGTCCATGTTCTACTTGCAAAGATAAAGCTGATGATTGCTCCTTCTGTGTATGTAAATCTATCAGTGCATTTCCAATGTGTGTAACCATCCATACATCCTTCATTTTGACAGAGACGTCCTGTGCACCCTTTATAGATGCAGAACCTAACACTGTATCTTAACAAAACGTTACAAGAATACAAAGTTTAAAGAATAGAAAGCAAAGTGAATGCACCAAAAAAATTAAGATGAATTGAAAGCAGAGAATAGCAACCTTAGGTTATCGAAACTGATAACTTAACTGAAATGCTATCTCAGTTTAAAGCTTTTAAAACTGAAAAAAATCCAACTAAGCACAGAAAATGTCAAAATGCATCACATGTAATCTCACATTATTCAGGAAACCTCAACTTTCTAAACATGGATTTGGCTATTTGGTCTCACATCATGGGTAGTGGAGGGGGCCCAACAGTGTCCTGGCCAACAGCTTTTTGTTCCATCTGTTCCTATTAACAGGTGATTCAACAGAGGATATCTTCTGGAAGTGATAATCAGTTAAGCCGTTTGGTTGCGATGAAACACGTCATTGTTGGCCTGTTTCAGCATGTGGTGATGGCAACGGAGGCCCTATAAGAGGTCAGCTGGACATCAACCTTACAGGTGGAGGACTGTGGGTGTGAAACTGGGAACCAGCATAACCCTTTCAGAAAGTATGGTTTAAATGCTGAAAGTTAAGCTATAGCTGCTAAAAACTGTTTTACCAGAAGAATCACCAAGTTAAAGAAAAATCATTTGATTTATATGTGAGTACAGAGTTATAAATTTGTTTTGGCCTCAGTCCCTGTTGCGGTGGTGGGATGAACCAAGATGATATTGAATCCTGCTGATGGAGAAAGCAGGGAGCGGAGCCCATTCCCCGTGGCAGACAGTGACCAACTGCTGGCGGTGGGGCAGTGGAAGGAGCGTCCAATGGTGAACTGAAACATGGCAAGAAAAACAGCTCTTTCATCTTGGCCGTGGTGGACAGGTTGGAGTGTGATTGATTGAGTGTGGACAGGTGTCTTTTATACAGGTAACGAGTTCAAACAGGTGCAATTAATACAGGTACAGAGTGCAGAATAGGAGGGCTTCTTAAAGAGATACTAACAGGTCTGTGATAGCCAGAATTCTTGATGGTTGGTAGGTGATCAAATACTTATTTCATGCAATAAAATGCAAATGAATTATTTACAAAATCATACAATGCGATTTTTGATTTTTTTTTTTTTTTTTTTTTTTACATTCTGTCTCTCACATTTGAAGTGTACCTATGATAAAAATTACAGACCTCTCTATTCATTGTAGGTGAGAAAACTTGCAAAATTGACAGCGTAGCATATACTTATATGCCTCACTGTATGAGCTCATGCATGAGCTGCGGAGCCATCAGATGATTTTAACTCACGCATGCACAGTGGGGCAATCACATGATATGAGCTCATGCACGAGCTGCAGAGCCATCAGATGATATGAGCTCACACACATGGCTTTCCCTTCTCCAGAATATTAGGTCCAAGAGATGACCACACTGTGTTTCATGCGTGTTCATGACGTACTGTCTGAACTTTATGATTGTGTGTGATGTCCCCTGATGCGCAGTGGGGCATCCCACTGTCTGGCTGGGTGGCACACATTGTGCCGCTGGATGGTACACCATATGGGATATATATTTTGTGGTGGACGAGGCATGTGCCGTTGGCACTTGGCTGATGTAACCATCTCATGGCACTCCCAGGATAACAGGGATTTTATTACAGGCTGCAGCGTTGCAGTTGTTCATCCTGTGCTGTGTGATGCATTTGGAACCATTCCAAAGGTTTATTTATATTATAATGGCTTGGCAATACAGTTGGAACATCATTCTTCCTAAAGAGTTCAATGGTGTACATGTCATAATATGTGTATTACAGCTGTGACACGTCATTCAACTGCACTCTGCTACACTAAGCCTCTGAAATGCATTGAGTCAGCATGGGGCAGCAGCGCAGCACATCTGCTCGTGGTGTTACAACTATGATAATCATAATATTTCACACACATTCTCTAACCCATGAGAGGGAATGACAAAGTTTTTGTATTATAAGGTTTATTATGGATATGACACCTCATTCAGATGTCCGTGCTGCCCCGCGGCTCTGAGACCCATTGACTTGCAGTGATACACAGTACTTTCAGTTTGACGGTGTGATGTTCACATCTAATTCACAAGATGAATGCATGCCACAGACACTGCAGATAACAATATTTACTTTGCGCACCCCAAACGGGATCCAGTAGAGGTGCATGTATGACTCAATGCTGGCAGGATTTTATGTGGCTGACCATGGTGAATGTCTCTTGAGCTCGATCAGACTGTTCTGAATGGTGTTTTGACACAGTGAGAATATTTAGAATGCAATCAGACTGCACTTTGTCCACAGTTCAAGCTTTTTCCACCTCGGATATTGAATATTTTGAACATGTATTAAAAGCCAGCAACAGGAATTTGCCCGACTCTTTGGAGTGAATGCTGAATGCTGTCAGGAGGTTTTTGACTGACCTCAGGTTTGCCCGAATGGAGGCCGGTTTTTCATTGGGATGGCATTCACACTCATTTGGCCTCTAGTGTGATGGGGTATTACTTAAAATACAGCTGTATTTTGGGGTAGCTGGGATCTGTAGCTGCAACTACTGCAAATGCAAGGGAGGTGATTGCTCCGAAAACCCTAACACTGAATCAGCATATTCTTCATATTTGGATTTTGTTGTGTTTATGTGTTTGAAAAAAAAATCCAGTAATGTGGTGTTAATATTTGTATTATTGGAAAATAAATTTCATTAATTTGGCAAATGTTTGTTTTCTTTCAATGTACAGTAATAAGTTGACCCTCTTATTTTAGACATTTTCTCTTAAAATATCAAAATAGAAATTTTACACTTTTCTATGGCCTTCCCAATCACATATTGGACATTCTGAACATTTTGAATACCTTGGAATATCTATAGCTGCAGCACTTTAGAAAATACTGCTGTATTTGAGGCAGCACTCGAGTCAATAAAAGGATGTGGTCATTTTTGGGCTGTTCATCCTGGATAGAGATTTTGGCACATATCCTAAATTGTTCATTGGGGTCATATTCGTCTAGAATAGTGTTTGTCAACCTTTTTTGAGCCACGGCACATTTTTTACATTGAAAAAAAATCCAATGGCACACCTCCAACCAAAAATATTATAAAATGACCTGTTTTAGCCTAATGATGACAATATGGTCCCTTAATTTATTTATACTCAGTGTGAAACCTGGGCATGTTTAGATGAACACAAAGCTGATATCCTGGGAGGAATTGAAGACAGACACACACAAAGCTCTTCATCAACAGCTCTCAGTCTCTCTCTGTTTTTAGTTTTGATAGCAGACAGGGTTGAAAAGCTCAGCTCACACAGATATGTCGTGGAAAATGGGAGTAATGTTGAAATAGCCTTATTTGATAGACTGGGGAACTCCTTTGCAGCAGTCAGCCAAAAACTGTCCAAATGTAGGTCAGCAAAGCTTAGCTTTAAAACATGATCTTGTCTTAGTTCAGTTAGTTTCTCTTGCTCCTGTAAAGTCATGTCCTTCTCAGCAACTGATGGTGAGCTATATGGGTCCCTAACCCAGCCAAGGGATTCAGTGAAGACTGAAGAAAAATAAAATGAAAGCTTCTCCTCAAGAGTTTTCAAATGTTCACCCACTATCTCATATAGAGCAGCAGTGTTGACGTCTTGCCATGTCTTGGCAAGACTGGTACGTTCCACATGCTGTTGCCAGAGCTTTCCCTTTGAAAAGAATCCCATTATTTCATCTGTGCTTGTAAGCAGGTTTTCATTTCAGCCTTGCATTCATGTGTTCAAATCATTCAGATGATGAAATATATTTGCCAGGTATGCCAGCTTCACACACCACTCATCACTTGCAAGCAGCTTTGCGTAATCAGTCCTCTCATTTGTTAGAAACACTTTAAGTTCCTCCCACAGCTCATACACACGGGTCAGCACCTTGCCAAGTAGCAACCACCAGACCTTTGTATGGAGCAATAAGGTTGTATGATCCGCTCCGATTTTCCTCACCCAGTGATGTAAATATGTGACTTTTCACATGCCATGTCTTTACAAAGTTTACCATGTGCACCACATCATCCAACACAGTAACAAGGTCTGCTGGTAAAGTCTTGAAAACGAGAGCCTCACGGTGCAAAAAACAGTGTGTAACAACACCATCTGGGTTCCATTCCTTCACCCTACTAACAAAGCCTTTGGTGCGCCCGACCATGGCTGCGGCTCCATCAGTGCAAACACTTATGCAGTTGTCCCATGTAAGTCCTCCTTGGTAAAGATATTCTGATGTGACCCGAAAAATTTCCTCTCCAGTTGCTTTTTGTGACAGTGCCTTGCAAAATAGGAAGTTTTCTCTAATGGCATCTCCATCCACAAAATGCACATTGGCCAAGAGTTGAGCGTGTCCACTAATATCTGTGGACTCATCAAGTTGCATAGTAAATTTCCTACTCATGCATATCTTTTCCAAAACAGCATTTTCAATGTCTGCAGACATGTCATCAATTCATCTGGCAATTGTTTTATCTGAGAGGGACTTTGGTGATTTCTTTTACAGCATCAGAGCCAAGCATCTCCTTAACAATGGCTTTGCAAGCAGGTAATATTAATGACTCTGCCACAGAGTGTGCATTTTTTGATTTAGCAACAAGTTCAGCAATTTGATAGCTAGCTTTGAGGACTGGCTCATTCACCTTTGCAGTTTTTGGCATGAAGGTTGCCTGCTTCTCCGTGTTTTCACGCAGGTGAACAAAATAGTCCATGTGCTTGTTTTGAAGCATCAGGTGTTTCGTCTGGAGATGGCGTTTAAGCATACTTGGAAAAATGGCACTGTTCGCTAACTTTTCACCACACACCAGGCACAACGGAGTCGGTGTTGTTGCATCCCCGGTGAAAGTAAATCAGAATGACAGGTAGGTTTCGCAATCGTAGCCTTCATCAGGGTCTGAATTTTGTCCCGGACCCGGTTCAGAATTTGAATTAATCCTCTTCAGAAACTTCTCCATGTCCACTTGTCTCACGCATCACTACAGCTAAGTGAAAGCTAAGGAAATTAGCTATCTGATGCCACCTACTGACATGGAAGAAACATTACTTTTAAATCACAGTCACTTGACAATGTGCCGCTTCTATACCAAGTAATAACCAATTAAGGAAATTGGATAATTTTCCATGGCACACCTTATATTATGTAACGGCACACCGGTGTGCTGCGGCACAGTGGTTGAAAAATGCTGGTCTATAATACTTGAGTTATCCTCTCCTAAATGACGTGCATACATGTCTCAGCTAGGTCCTCTGCTGTTGGGAGCCAGCCAGGGGGTAGTTTGATTTTGGCAAGGTCCAGGTGGGTGACAGTGGAGCTGCAGTGGCGATGCAGAATCAGGAGACAGGGTAAAAGTAGTTTATCAACAGAAACACAGTTCAGAAGGTGCAAAATACTGGGCTCATGTTAGCAGCAATGCAACTTAAAGAGACTGATTTCTCTGGTGAGGATGGGTTGAAAGACCAATACTTATATAATGTCAGGATCATTGATTGCAGGTGTTGAGCCACAACAGGTGTTCCCCATTACAGCTCCACTAATGATATCAGGAGAGAGACAGAGAGAGTGTAAAATAGCAGGTAAGCACGGCAAAGACAGTGACAGGCTGCTCCCAGGTTGAAATGGACCATCAGATCAGAACACACAGCAGGCAATCTCACTGTCACATCACTCACGTGACCCGGTGTCAGTCCTGCAGCGCGGCGTCCACAAGACGTGTGTCGGGCAAAACATGCGCGCGACCGGTTGTGCGCACCGGACCAGTAGATGTGGACACGAGAAGAGCGAACTGCTTCATCACTCATGTCATTTCATGACTGTATGTCTGTGACCATGGGTCATCTACAGAGGAACAGATCATATTTGTATTGCCCGATTGATAAGAGGGATTCAATAAAATGCAGTGATTTTATATGGTATCTGTTTTTTTTTTTAAATATGTCCATGTCCTTCCTGATATGAGGCAGTTTCCCATCACTATCACAGGATAGCAATCATAGCTCAGTGGTTAAGTGTCTGACTGCCAATCAGAGCTTTTGGCGCGGGTTCGATTCCCGTGGGCAGCATGTATTTTTTTTTATTTTCACAGCAGAACTTCCAAATAGTTACAAAACCCACCAATTCACTATGTTTGATTTAATTTTCCGATTTTATTACATGTGGCTTTTAAGAAATACAAACATTATGGTATTGTATGTTAAATTTGTTTGGCAGAGGCAGTTCTACAATTAAGACCCCTGTCACACATAGGCCGACTGAGGCTGAACGGCATTGGAATGACACATCCAGACACAGTAAGGAAGTGTTGAGGTGCGGTCTGAAGATGGACAGACAGCAGTCTCAGAGCAGTCCCATTGCTGGTCCCATTTTCTCGGTTGTCCTGAGTGTGTTACGCAGTATCTGATCGCAATCTACATATTCTGACAGCATCATAACAGCATTTGAAATGATCTGATCAAGGTTGATTGAGCTGTGAAATGGAACGGTCACAGCAAAGCCTGCCAGCATGTCCTGCTTGGGCCACGTATGTCCACTTCCACTGGACCCCGGCCAAGGAGGGCAAAGGAAATGTTGATATGTAATAACATGTATGTGGCACGCATTCATCATGTGCAGTGGATGTGAACAGCGCCATGGGCGCAATTTGGTGGGGGATAGGGTGGACATGCCCCCCCCACCTTTTCAACCTGACATATACAGTATGTGTGTACTTGACACATGCTATGCCAGTCTTATGTGCAAACCATGTCAGTCTTATGTGCAAAACCTTGTCAGAATAGTATCTTTGTTTCTGCAAGTTTGTATTTTTAGCAGCATTAACTTGTTTACAACACCTGTTTCTTGTTTGTCACATTCGGAGTTTTCTGGGACTGCATTTGCCCAGATTTTAAACCAAAAAAAGTTGCCTCTAGGGACTAGTGTCTACACATAAGTATCAATGGACCATATGCTAATTTATTAAATTCTGAAAGTTAGAAAAGGAAATCAGAAAAGCTATCTGGGACCTCAGAAAGCCCATCTGCAGTTATTGCTTGATCTCCAAAAAAAAAAATCAGTCTATGCAAGCGAACTTATGTTCAGTATGAGTGCTGTCATTAGTGCCACTTCAAAAATTAAATTCATGATAAGTAATTTATCCTAAACTTATGATCTGTTGTTTTTTCAAACTTATGCAAAAACAAATCTTGAAAAAAAAAAATACAGTATGCGATTGTTAATAATTATTAAGAGCCTGTTCTTTCATATTTATGAATACATTTTACCACATTGCAGTTGTTTTTTTAATGAAAACTCAACCTATCATTCTTTTTTATTTCTACACATGTGGTGATACCTTATTTACACCAGGATGTTAATAAAATCAATGCTGGCTATTCTCAGAATAAAGTACTTATATCCACAGTTTCAAATTGCATAAGTCAAATGGTGCCCACTTTATGGTCTTCTCAAAACATTAAAATTACTGTTCTGGATGCTCAGAATGCATCTGAGCTTATCTAGAAACCGTTGGATTCAGGGGGCCTAAAGCGGCCCCCAGACCCCGGACCTGTGGGCTTTGGCCCTGCTGGCCTCGCACTTTGTCCCCCCCAATTTCTAGTTCTAAATTGCGCCCTTGAGCAGCGCATATTCAAACCAAAAACATCGTGCCACTGTTGGTCAATGCATCACACAGCACACACTGCGGTGGATCTGAACAGGCTGTTATAGCCATAATAGATCTTACAGTACAAATATATTTCCATTGGTTCTTGTGAGTGACATAAATAATGTGAAATATTGTGCCCATCATAACTGTGACACCACGGGCAGGTGTCCCCCACCGCTGTCTCATGCGCATTAGTGTGTCATTGCATGCATCAGAGGCTTGGAGCTGAATGATCTCACCACTGTAATATACATATTATTACTTGATCACCATCTGACTCTGTAGGAGGTATGACATGGTATTGTTTCGCCAGGCCATGACAACATTATTAAACATGAATCTTACCACCAGTATGGCCCCAGGAGCATTTCACAGTGCAGGGTGGACAGGAGCCAGGGACCACAACCTGTGGTGAAAAGCCTCTCATCTGGCTGTTGTGTGCTGGAAACAACTACAGCATTAATGAATCCCATGCACCAATCATGTGCACTGATAATCCAACCAGACATCACGGTGTACAGTTGCGTTGTGCTGCTTATGCTGACGTGAGGAAAAAGAACAGTAATTAAATTTTGCTGGAAAGGCTGCATCTGACAAATGGTGTGTGCATGGGAAGCTTGGTCCACTGCCAGCAAACTTTAGCAGTAAAAGGTGTCCTTGGCTGACAGCAGCACACACACACACAGCTGAGTGATCATTTCATCACATATTCTATGCACGCACACATGTGTGGTCACCTGCTGTGAGGTCAGAGAGCACTGGCAAAGAGAGGATAAGTGAAGATGTGATTGTGTTCGTTGTACTCCAATGTCCAGTACCGGCAGATCCTGTTCAAAGGAAAAACAGAGCACTGGCTCCCACTCCGGTCCCATGTTTGCCATCTAGACGTGTGGACATCGGGCAGTCTTCAGCCCTTTTATGGCAGTCTGACAGCCGTCTGTGTTACCTAACTTTTGCCTATATACAGTACACTTTGGACGGAATCGTGCGGGTGTGAACGAGGCGGTCTGCATGGGATCCGGCCACAGTCTACATGCCTCTTTCCCTCCTCACTGTGTCTAGATTATGGCCATTTTTGCTGTGTCTGGCTGGTTCCTGCACATTCTTACTATGTGTGATAAGGGTCTAAAACACAGATGAATAGAATTATGTCCCAGCAACTGCAAACAGAAGAAAGGTCAGTTAGAACTAATATTTTAAAATAACATACATTTCCTGTTGGTCATGCATTGATGACTAAGGTGTGGACCAGTATGCTTCTTATTAGGGATAAAAGTGTTACTAATTAGGCAAATCTGAATAAAAGCTTTAAATCTGAGTCATTCTGGTCAAATTCACACTACACTACATTTCTTAAAAACTGAATGTCTGTGCAAGAAGGAGAGTAGTGAAGGAAGCCACAAGACACCGTGACTTTGAAGGAGTTGTTAGCATCTCTATAAATAGAGAAACTTTGCACAATGCAGCTTTTGGCTGTTGCACCACAAGCACACTTCATTGTGGGGTGGCAGAGTGAAGGACTTTCTGCAAAAGGTTTGAAATTTCAACTACAATTTGCCAGAAGGCACATGGGAGACAGAAGCCTAGATTTGGTCTGTTTTCTTGTGTGATTTTTTTTTTCTCTGTTCGACTCCACCTACGTATCCAAAGCTATGATTGGTGGTACAACACACAAACGTTGCACAATGGATGGTTTTTCCAACGATAACTACGGAACACTGTTACTCCTTCAGAGTTGTCTGGGTGGCTTCCCTCACTACTCTCTTTTATGCACAATCACTGTTTTTCAGAACAGCTTACTCCAGATACCTTTACCGTGCAGTATTGTACTGTTTGCTCATAGCCAATGTAAATAAAGTCCAAGACATATTCCAAGACTTTGCAATGTTCATGTATCCACCATCTACTTGCCTAAAAGTGTGTGTGTGTTTTTTGTTTTTTGTTTTGTTTTGTTTTTTTTTTGGGGGGGGGGGGGGGGTGAGTGGTGGTATAAAATTACTGATTTACATTAACAGGAATACAACCCCAATTCCAATGAAGTTGGGACGTTGGGAAAATAAAACAGCGTACAATGATTTGCAAATTGAATACACCACAAAGACAAGATATTTACTGTTCACACATTTTCAATGGGTAACAGGTCTGGACTGCAGGCAGGCCAGTCTAGTACCCGCACTGTTTTACCACGAAGCCACGCTGTTGTAACATGTGCAGAATGTGGCTTGGCATTGTCTTGCTGAAATAAGCAGGGACATCCCTGAAAAAGACGTTGCTTGAATGGCAACATGTGTTGCTCCAAAACCTGGATGTACCTTTTAGGATTGTTGGTGCCATCACGGATCTGTAAGTTGCCCATGCCATGGGTACTGACACACCCACATAACATCACAGATGCTGGCTTTTGAACTTTGCACTGGTAACAATCTGGATGTTTTTTTTCCTCTTTTGTCTGGTCTGATTTCCAAAAACAATTTGAAATGTGGACTCATCAGACCACGGCACACTTTTCCACTTTGCATGTGTCCATTTCAAATGAGCTCGGGCCCAGAGAAGGCAGCAGCGTTTCTGGATGTTGTTGATGCATGGCTTTTGCTTTGCATGGTAGAGTTTTAACTTGCACTTGTAGATGTAGTGACAAACTGTGTTAACTGACAATGGTTTTCTGAAGTGTTCCTGAGCCCACGTGGTAAGATCCCTTACACAATGATGTCGGTTTTTAAATCAAATCAATTTTATTTATATAGCGCCAAATCACAACAAAAGTTGCCCCAAGGCGCTTTATATTGCAAGGCAAAAGCCATACAATAATCACAGAAAAAGCCTAACGGTCAAAACGACCCCCTATGAGCAAGCACTTGGTGACAGTGGGAAGGAAAAACTGCCTTTTAACAGGAAGAAACCTCCAGCAGAACCAGGCTCAGGGAGGGGCAGTCTTCTGCTGGGACTGGTTGGGGCTGAGGGGAGAGAATCAGGAAAAAGACATGCTGTGGAAGACAGCAGAGATCAATCACTAATGATTAAATGCAGAGTGGTGCGTACAGAGCAAAAAGAGAAAGAAACACTCAGTGCATCATGGGAACCCCCCAGCAGTCTAAGTCTATAGCAGCATAACTAAGGGATGGTTCAGGGTCACCTGATCCAGCCCTAACTATAAGCTTTAGCAAAAAGGAAAGTTTTAAGCCTAATCTTAAAAGTAGAGAGGGTGTCTGTCTCCCTGATCCGAATTGGGAGCTGGTTCCACAGGAGAGGAGCCTGAAAGCTGAAGGCTCTGCCCCCCATTCTACTCTTAAAAACCCTAGGAACTACAAGTAAGCCTGCAGTCTGAGAGCGAAGCACTCTATTGGGGTGATATGGTACTAAGGGGTCCCTAAGATAAGATGGGACCTGATTATTCAAAACCTTATAAGTAAGAAGAAGAATTTTAAATTCTATTCTAGAATTAACAGGAAGCCAATGAAGAGAGGCCAATATGGGTGAAATATGCTCTCTCCTTCTGGTCCCCGTCAGTACTCTAGCTACAGCATTTTGAATTAACTGAAGGCTTTTCAGGGAACTTTTAGGACAACCTGATAATAATGAATTACAATAGTCCAGCCTAGAGGAAATAAATGCATGAATTAGTTTTTCAGCATCACTCTGAGACAAGACCTTTCTAATTTTAGAGATATTGCGCAAATGTAAAAAAGCAGTCCTACATATTTGCTTAATATGCGCATTGAAGGACATAAACTGATCAAAAATGACTCCAAGATTTCTCACAGTATTACTAGAGGTCAGGGTAATGCCATCCAGAGTAAGGATCTGGTTAGACACCATGTTTCTAAGATTTGTGGGGCCAAGTACAATAACTTCAGTTTTATCTGAATTTAAATGCAGGAAATTAGAGGTCATCCATGTCTTTATGTCTGTAAGACATTCCTGCAGTTTAACTAATTGGTGTGTGTCCTCTGGCTTCATGGATAGATAAAGCTGGGTATCATCTGCGTAACAATGAAAATTTAAGCAATGCTTTCTAATAATACTGCCTAAGGGAACCATGTATAAAGTGAATAAAATTGGACAACAGGACAAGCACAGAGATGAGTCCACTGTCTGAGGCCATAAGAAGATCATTTGTAACCTTCACTAATGCTGTTTCTGTACTATGATGAATTCTGAACCTGACTGAAACTCTTCAAATAGACCATTCCTCTGCAGATGATCAGTTAGCTGTTTTACAACTACCCTTTCAAGAATTTTTGAGAGAAAAGGAATGTTTGAGATTGTCCTATAATTAGCTAAGATAGCTGGGTCAAGTGAGGCTGTTTAAGAATGGTTTTAATTACTGCCACCTTAAAAGCCTGTGGTACATAGTCAACTAATAAAGATAGACTGATCATATTTAAGATCGAAGCATTAATTAATGGTAGGGCTTCCTTGAGCAGCCTGGTACGAATGGGTCTAATAGACATGTTGATGGTTTGGAGGAAGTGACTAATGAAAATAATTCAGACAGAACAACGGAGAGGAAAGAGTCTAACCAATACCAGCATTACTGAAAGCAGCCAAACATAACGATATGTCTTTGGGATGGTTATGAGTAATTTTTTGTCTAATAGTTAAAATTTTATTAACAAAGAAAGTCATGAAGTCATTACTAGTTAAAGTTAAAGGAATACTCGGTTCAATAGAGCTCTGACTCTTTGTCAGCCTGGCTACAGTGCAAAAAAGAAACCTGGGGTTGTTCTTATTTTCTTCAATTAGTGATGAGTAGTAAGATGTTCTAGCTTTATGGAGGGCTTTTTTATAGAGCAACAGACTATTCTTCCAGGCTAAGTGAAGATCTTCTAAATTAGTGATACGCCATTTCCTCTCCAACTTACGGGTTATCTGCTTTAAGTTATGAGTTTGTGAGTTATACCACGGAGTCAGGCACTTCTGATTTAAGGCTCTCTTTTTCAGAGGAGCTACAGCATCCAAGGTTGTGCTCAATGAGGATGTAAAACTTTTGACGAGATACTCTATCTCACTCACAGAGTTTAGGTAGCTACTCTGCACTGTCTTGGTATATGGCATTGGAGAACATAACAAGGAAGGAATCATATCCTTAAACCTAGTTACAGCACTTTCCGAAAGACTTCTACTGTAATGAAACTTATTCCCCACTGCTGTGTAGTCCATTAAAGTAAATGTAAATGTTATTAAGAAATGATCAGACAGAAGGGGGTTTTCAGGGAATACTGTTAAGTCTTCAATTTCCATACCATAAGTCAAAACAAGATCTAAAGTATGATTAAAGTGGTAGGTGGACTCATTTACATTTTGAGCAAAGCCAATTGAGTCTAATAATAGATTAAATGCAGTGTTGAGGCTGTCATTCTCAGCATCTATGTGGATGTTAGAATTGCCCACTATAATTATCTTATCTGAACTAAGCACTAAGTCAGACAAAAGGTCTGAAAATTCACAGAGAAACTCACAGTAACGACCAGGAGGACAATAGATAACAACAAATAAAAGTGGTTTTTGGGACTTCCAATTTGGATGGACAAGACTAAGAATCAAGCTTTCAAATGAATTAAAGCTCTGTCTGGGTTTTTAATGCAGTGCTGCCTGAGGGATCAAAGGTCATGGACATTCAATGTTGTTTTTTGGCCTTGCCGCTTACATGTTGAAAGTTCTCCAGATTCTCTGGACTGTAGATGATGGAATCCCTAAATTCCTTGCAATTGAACATTGAGAAACATTGTTCTTAAACTGGTGACCTATTTTTCATACAGTTGTTCACAAAGTAGTGATCCTCACCCCATCTTTGCTTGTGAATGGCTGAGCCTTTTGGGGATGCTCCTTTTATACCCAATCATGACACTCACGTGTTTCCAATTAGGTGTTCTTTTAGCATTCATCAACTTTCCCAGTCTTTTGTTGCCCTGTCCCAACTGTTTTGAAAAGTGTTGCAGGCATCAATTTTCAAAATGAGAAAATATTTGCACATAAACAACAAAGTTTATCAGTTTGAACATTAAATATCTTGTCTTTGTGGTGTATTCAATTGAATATAAGTTGAAGAGGAATGCAAATCATCATATTCTGTTTTTATTTACATTTTACACAATGTCCCAACTTCAGTGAAATTGGGGTTGTATTTAATTTGTCTATTATGGGGACTGAAAATGAAGGCCCTATGTATTCAAATGGATGTAATTCCTATACAGTTAATTCCATATGTTTGTTAAGCCCCTTGAATTTAAGATGAAACGCTACACTACAAGTACATCTTGAATGTTTCATTTCAACTTTGGTGTGGTGGTTTACAGAGCCAAAAGTGTAAACGTTTGTGCCAAAAGAATTCTGTCCAATTACTTGTGGACATGGCTGTGTCTCCTCTTTTGTGGAAAGAACAAAGTAGCCACTTTGTCACTGTTTATCTTCAGGGTTTCACTCAAGTCTCAGTGTGTTTTTACAATGTGGATTTTGGTTATCTAAAAAAAAAAAATCCTATTTTCTCTCTGTGTTACAGTACGTGACTTCACCAGCAACTATTGTTGCAGTTTTCCATATTATATTGCCATGAAACACTGAAGGGTTTGATTAACACACTGAGATGTAATAAAACAGCTCTTGTGAATCCACTCCAGTTTTGTTCATTCAGTATCACTTTTCAATTTGCTAAATGCAGAACGTCAAGTCTGGATGCTGATGTTATCTACCCATTGAAGCTGCATACATAAATACAGTCCATCCAGCTGGAAGATTCTCCTTTAAAGTCTCGTTGAAGGTTTTATTCAGTGAGAAAAACAAATCATTCCATTACTTTTTCTCTGAAAGATCTTATTCCGTGCATGCATTTCATTACTTCAAGGTCTGTCTGTCTGTCTGTCTGTCTGTCTATCTATCTATCTATCTATACTCAACAAAAATATAAACGCAACACTTTTGGTTTTGCTCCCATTTTGTATGAGATGAACTCAAAGATCTAAACCTTTTTCCACATACACAATATCACCATTTCCCTCAAATATTGTTCACAAACCAGTCTAAATCTGTGATAGTGAGGACTTCTCCTTTGCTGAGATAATCCATCCCACCTCACAGGTGTGCCTTATCAAGATGCTGATTAGACACCATGATTAGTGCACAGGTGTGCCTTAGACTGCCCACAATAAAGTCCACTCTGAAAGGTGCAGTTTTATCACACAGTACAATGCCACAGATGTCGCAAGAATTGAGGGAGTGTGCAATTGGCATTGCTGACAGCAGGAATGTCAACCAGAGCTGTTGCTCATGTATTGAATGTTCATTTCTCTACCATAAGCCGTCTCCAAAGGCTTTTCAGAGAATTTGGCAGTACATCCAACCAGCCTCATAACCGCAGACCACGTGTAACCACATCAGCCCAGGACCTCCACATCCAGCATGTTCACCTCCAAGATCGTCTGAGACCAGCCACTCGGACAGCTGCTGAAACAATCAGTTTGCATAACCAAAGAATTTCTGCACAAACTGTCAGAAACCGTCTCAGGGAAGCTCATCTGCATGCTCGTCGTCCTCATCAGGGTCTCGACCTGACTCCAGTTCGTCGTCGTAACCGACTTGAGTGGGCAAATGCTCACATTCGTTGGCGTTTGGCACGTTGGAGAGGTGTTCTCTTCATGGATGAATCCCGGTTCACACTGTTCAGGGCAGATGGCAGACAGCGTGTGTGGCGTCATGTGGGTGAGCGGTTTTCTGATGTCAGTGTTGTGGATCGAGTGGCCCATGGTGGCGGTGGGGTTATGGTATGGGCAGGCGTCTGCTATGGACGAAGAACACAGGTGCATTTTACTGATGGCATTTTGAATGCACAGAGATACCGTGACGAGATCCTGAGGCCCATTGTTGTGCCATACATCCAAGAACATCACCTCATGTTGCAGCAGGATAATGCACGGCCCCATGTTGCAAGGATCTGTATCACAATTCTTGGAAGCTGAAAATGTCCCAGTTTTTGCATGGCCGGCATACTCACCGGACATGTCACCCATTGAGCATGTTTGGGATGCTCTGGACCGGCGTATACGACAGCGTGTACCAGTTCCTGCCAATATCCAGCAACTTCGCACAGCCATTGAAGAGGAGTGGACCAACATTCCACAGGCCACAAATGACAACCTGATCAACTCTATGTGAAGGAGATGTGTTGCACTGCATGAGGCAAATGGTGGTCACACCAGATACTGACTGGTATCCCCCCCAATAAAACAAAACTTCACCTTTCAGAGTGACCTTTTATTGTGGGCAGTCTAAGGCACACCTGTGCACTAATCATGGTGTCTAATCAGCATCTTGATATGGCACACCTGTGAGGTGGGATGGATTATCTCAGCAAAGGAGAAGTGCTCACTATCACAGATTTAGACTGGTTTGTGAACAATATTTGAGGGAAATGGTGATATTGTGTATGTGGAAAAAGTTTTAGATCTTTGAGTTCATCTCATACAAAATGGGAGCAAAACCAAAAGTGTTGTGTTTATATTTTTGTTGAGTGTATCTATCTTCCACAGTATGTCACGTTTTTTTTTTGCTTGTTTGTTTTTTAATCTTTGGGAGGTCCTGTGACGTGAAGTGGGTGACACTGGCCGACGTAGAAGATTCACAAAAATCTCTGTGAAACACTGGCAAATGTGCACTCTAGGGGTCCAGCTTTCCTGTCTGCTGATCGCTGACTCAACATTTGAGCCGTCATATGATGTAACGTATATAAACTTGACATATCTCTGAGATTACGTCACTTCCTACCGGTGCATCTTTGTGACAGATTCGACACATTCCTTCACATTTCTTCATATTTCTACATATGTCTTGCCATCTAGATGTTTGAACATCGGGCAGTCTTCAGTGCCACATAAGCCCATAACTTCTCCTGGGTTGTCTGGGTGTCTTGGTGGCTTTCCTCACTCTTCTCCATCTTGCACAGTCACTCAGTTTTTGAGAACTGTCTACTCCATGTAGATTTACCATAAAGTGCCATACTGTTTGTATTTCTTTATAATTAATGTAAATAAAGTCCAAGACATATTCAGTGGCAGCTTTACCATCAGACAGCCTCATCCACAACTACCACAAAAGACTCCAAGCTGTCAGTGATGTTAAAGGGGGCAACACACGGTATTAAGAAAAGCAGTATGTAAACTTTTGATCAGGGTCATTTGGGTAGTTTGTGTTGTCATTATGATTTCAAAAGAGTAAACACAGTTGTTTGACAATAAATGGCTTCACCCAACCACTAACCATGAGTGAAAAAAAGTTTTTTGTGTTATCATTCATATTCTCTGAAAAATGGCCAAAAAAAAAAAAAAAAAAACTGCCAGGGTATGTAAACTTTTGAGCACAACTTTACCCGTTGTCTACATACAGTTTGGATGCTATCATGCAGGTCTGGATGAGGTAATCTGGCTGCATTCTAACACTGCTGACCACGCCTCTTTCCTTCCCGACTGCGTCCGATTATTGTAATATTTACCGTTTCGGCCTGGTGCCTGCACATTCTTGCTATGAGTGATGGGGGCTTAAGATCCAGCCTTTTAAGTGACTTCCTGGACTCAGCCATCAGAGATTTCACTGAATGCAGTAAAAGTGTAGAAATTTTGGAGAGATTTCGTTATCTCAGTAGTAACATTCATGTCTCTGACTCTACAAACTTTAAGGTCAACAGACACCTAGGAAGTGCTTACAGAGCCATGAGATCCCTTGACAGAGGTGTTTTGAAATACTGATACCTTTTCAGAAGAATGATGGTCCACACTTTTAGGATCCTGGTCCTAATGAAATGTCTACATTAACCAGTGACCTAAGGCAATCCCTGAGCATATCTGATGCTAGGTCTCTTCCTTCAGAGGATCCTTGTTGACTGCAAGAATGGCTTAGTGTCAAGTCAGTGATTAGTCGGTGAGTGACTCAGATGATATGTACCACTTAAATTAGGAGGGAACATCAGCTATGACATTTTGGCCATGTGATGTGTTTTTCTGGGCATGATACAGGATGTTAGGTGCCTGAGTGTTGAGGACCCCAAATTAACTATTAGGGGACCTCATGTTGATGGGCCAGTTGTCTGCTTGGGTAGCTATTATCCAGCACCCAAGGAGTTTCTACATAGATATATGTGCCACTGAGTCATGCTCCCAGACCAGAATTGAGACATCCATGGTTATCAAACTCCAGAATGCTTATATTTTGAAAGTCCATCATGAATGCAGGTGTTCGGGTGGGAAAAATGCTAAAATGGACAGCATTTCTATAGTGCTTTTCCATGTGAATCAGAAGCTTGAAGTGCTTTACAATGATGCCTTGCATTCACCCATTCACACACACACACACACACACACACACACACACACACACACACTCTCTCTCTCTTGTCAGGGTGCCTCCATGCAAGGCACTCACTACACATCAGTGGCAACTTGGGGATTAATGACCTTGCCAAAGGGTCCTTAATGATTTTCTGGCCTGAACAGGGTTTGCGCCAAGGATCCACTGGTCTCAAGTCCACCACTTAGCCACTAGACCACTCACTCACTCACTCATCTTCAACTGCTTACTCCAATTAAGGGCCATGGGGGAGGGAGTGGCTGGAGCCTATCCCAGCAGTCATAGGGTGCAAGGCAGTGTACATCCTGGACAGGACGACAACCTGTCACAGGGCCATATTCACACCCGCATGCACACCTATGGGCAATTTCATTTTTCCAGTCCACCTTGCCTGCAAGTCTTTCGATGTGGCAAGATGCCAGAGCATCCAGAGGGAACCCTTGCAAACACAGGAAGAAGATGCAAACTCCACACAGAAAGGCCACAGGTGGGAGTCGATCCCATGCCCTTCTTGCTGTGAGGCAACAGTGCTAACCACTAAGCCAACCACTAGACCATCGCCTAAAATTGTCATTACCCTGCACGCTGATAAAGCAGAGATAACAGGGTATTTTCACTGGCCTGTGTGTCTGGCTGTGTAACTGAATAAGATAACTCACTCAGAAGTCACACAGAAGTAATATGATGAAATCATACATAGTCAAACACACCATTACAGACATATGTGTGTTTACTTGTACATTTATATCGTGGTGTGTAGAGTGCACAGAGTATGGATTCATCTTAATTCAGTTTGCAATCTCAAATGCATCATATGTTTTACACTCTGTGTATTTGGAATGAAGTGCTTACAGTATGGTGTAACTAATCTTCTCATAAATTAGAAATCCAGGCAGATCCAAATTGTCTCTACTTTGACAAATGATACAGCAATAAAACATGCTCAAACATCAGGCAACTCATTTGGTTTATGTAGAAAAGTCCTTGGAGGAAAATAAACCAATGTGCTTTTACAACCCGCTGGCCAGTCTTTCTGCTTTGAAGGCCAATCGGAAAATTTGAGAGGTGGCATGTACTGATTCCGACTGACACTTGTGCGGCCTTCACATCCTTGCCAGAGCTTCTCCTTGTCCAAGGGCAGAACAATGCTACACAGCACAGCACAATCCCAGAAAATGATGTCATTCACTGAGAAACGAATCCATGAACAGGATGTTGAAGGAGTCCCCCTCTTCCCCCATTTTCAATAGAATAAAGGGAACAAGGACAATTCCTACAAACTAATTTATAGTAAAAAAGAGATTAGGAGTTTGCTTTGAACATAAAAAGAAATTGCTTTAAGAATACTTGAACCAAACAAGGGTAGACATGCCAGGACTGCTCTCCATTTATTCAAACAAATTGAAAAATAACACTTGACTCTGAAGTAGCTCAAATAGTACAACATTTTTGCTCTACAAAAGAAGTCCTTGAGACTCTGTCATGTCAAGCCTGCCCAGTCTGGGAGCATGCATTCTACTACACCATGGAACTGCCATGGGTCATGGATGGCAACCACTTAGGTAGATAACCAACCCAGCCTGACTTTCCAAAATGAAGCATGGGTTAAGCATGGGTTTTCCGCTTCACCTTGAGCAGTTGTTGGTGTCTACAACACCAAAACCGACATGCTGGATTGTAAACATGCAACATGCCCAAAATGTCATAGCTGATGCTCCCTCATAATGCAAGTGGGACTCTTCATCTTAGTCTCTCTGTGTAACCACGTTTGATAGAAAATCATTCCCACAACACCCAAGGATCATCTCAAGTGACTGGGTACCAATGACATCCAGCCATTGGTCTCTCGTTAGCATCCAAGTGTCACAACCACACAGTCAGATAACAACCATTAGCATCATAAAGACTTCAACTTTTGTTTTCCTCAAAGATAAAAAGCATCACCAAACACATCACTCCAGTGACCTCATGTCTCCTTAAGGCCTTCTCAAGCACCTCTTGATCTTAAAGTTAGGGCACCCAGAGACAATAGTTTTGCCACATACAGCTACATTTGTGATGGCCGAGTTCAGGAAGTTACTGAAAGTATGGATCTTAGTCTTGATCCAGGACAAATGCACACCCATCCTCACTGAGCTTCTCAAGGACTGCAATCAGAGTAGCCATTGATTCTGTAAAGATCAGAGCATTGTCTGCAAAGTCAGGGTCAGCCAAACTTTCCTCATCAACAAAGATACCTAAGCTGCTGCCACTCTGTGCTAATGGGAAAAATCAGACAGTGGAAAATTGCCTTTATCACAACATAGAGTTGACATTAGGTATATTGGGGTGTAGCTATACTGTGAGCATATTTGATTTACACTGTAGGGCATGTAATTCATCTAAATCAGACTACGTTATACACAGGTTACATTCTTTTGTTTATTCTTTGTCCTCACTGTTAGTGTTAAGGCACAACTGGCTCACTCTACATAATCCAGTTATCGATTGGCCATCCGGTACAATAACCCGGTAGAGCGCAGGAATAATTTATTTGAAATATGGCAGACATGGACCGGGTGGTGAGGTTCACATAGTGGATTTAAGAAGGTTGTCACGTGGCTTTTACCATTTTGATACATGGGATAGAATGCCTTTTCAGCATGTAGTACTTCTAAATGACTTCCTTCACAAAACATGTTGCTGTTGTGCTGCCTTGGTGTTGCCCTCCCCAGGTGCCGAGAAACAGAGTCATCAATTATCATCACCTGTATTTATAGCCTGGTTCAAGCCACTCCACATCCACCAGAAACTAAGTGTTCATCCTGTAGTACCTGGCCCCATCTACTGAGATAGTTTATTCATATTTTTGTGTCCTTGTTCCTCTTTTGTTGTGATTCATCTCTACTATTTGTTCCAGCATTCCGACCTCCAATCAGCTCCGTTTCCGTCCACCTTCTGGTTCCTTGCCTTCCACCTGTTCTGGTCCAGCCTTTGTCTCTGAACTCCTGCATCTCTATCGAACTCCTGCTTCTCTGCTAACATTTCTGTATCATTATTCTTTGTGTACTGTCATCTTGTTTTTCCACTCCAGCTCCCAGCATTTTTGGGTCTAATGCTTTCATTCCGGTTACACTGTAACACGAGTTTCTGGCCAGCCCATGGACTCAGTGGGAGCAGTCCCGCTACACACCGCCCTCAACTCACAGGGGACGTTACTCAGTTATCAACAACAGGAGATACAAACATAAAAAATTGCACACCTCATTAGCTTATTATAGGGGAAAGTAGAAAAACTTGCAAAATAGACAATGGATTTTGCAAGACTTATTTGCCTCACTTCATCATTCAAGTTCAAGTATGACAAGTTCATCTGATGACTTCACAGCTCATACATGAGTTCATACCATATGATTGCCCCACTGCGCGTGCGTGAACTCATATCACTTGACTGCTCCACAGCTCATGCATGATGCCTTATCATCTGATTGTGTGTTCTTCATGTGTGATGCAGTATAATCTGATCGCTGCACTGCTTGTGTTTGATGCTGTATCGTCTGAGCGCTACGCTCTGCTGATGCCCTGCTGTCTGCGACAGAACTGATTTGAGTTGTGGGATCGCTTCCTGCTTTGGCCTTTCTGTGTGGAGTTTAAATGTTCTCTCCATGTTTGCGTAGGTTCACTCCAGGTGATCCGGCTCATTTTGAGGTATATGCAGATTAGGTGTACTGGAGACTTTACCTTGACCGTAGGTGCACGTGCAAGTGTGAGATAGTTGTCTATGTGTGGCCTTGCAAAAGACTGGCATTCTGTCCAGGGTGTACCCCACCTCTAAACCTATCACTGCTGAGATAAGCTCCAGTCCCCCCACACCCACCCCCCACCCCCATGATCCTTGATTGAAGTAAGTAGGTATAGAAAATGAATGAATGAATGACTTGTTGTTCACTGCACTGGTCGCAAGCTGAGACGTGCAAAAGTGCAACGTATAATGAAGCCAAGTGAAACCACAAAGTCTATGGCAGAAACAGCTGCACTGGTTTATAACCATTTATTTGATATGCTACAGTTTATTTAAGGATTTATATTTGGTCAATTTCTGATTAATCTGTTTTGTGGAAAACACATTGTGGTTACAAACTCTATCCAAAATCAGGAGGGGAGTTCTGGAAATATAGTAGCATGTAGGCTGTGCCCAACCCAATGCATAAATAACACAAATTCATGACTGAGGGTTAACACGTGGCAGGAGATGAATCTTAATTCCATTTTGAGTTTCATTAAGAAATGATGATCATATCTAATTGCAGGCATGAGCACAGCAGCCTGGTTGGTTGCAGACGTGCTGACAGTTATTGCTGCATGGGGAAAATGGCTGGAGTCACAATGCAGTGTCCCAGACCCGTAAGGAGCAGTAGACCATGTACACACTTCAGAGCCAACTTAGAAAAACCTCAACTGTTCACAGTCGTTAGTTGTAATTTAATTAACACTATTTTAATCTGCAGTTAGTGAAAACAGCAGCAAATGGACTTATATATATATATATATATATATATACACACACATTTCAAATAAAAAAAACTTCAAAAACTACAAAAAATAAACATTTCAAAAATTATCATCCTTAGACTCAAACTGAAAGCAAATCTCTACAAATTGATATTAATCTATATTATATAACAGCCACATGGCCTCTGTGTGAGTGTGTGTATCTCCTGCTGTCTGTCATCCATCTGATCACTCCACTGTCTTTGTGTCCTTATGTTCCCCTGTTCCTACACTCAACAAAAATATAAATGCAACACTTTTGGTTTTGCTCCCATTTTGTATGAGATGAACTCATAGATCTAAAACTTTTTCCACATACACAATATCACCATTTCCCTCAAATATTGTTCACAAACCAGTCTAAATCTGTGATAGTGAGCACTTCTCCTTTGCTGAGATAATCCATCCCACCTCACAGGTGTGCCATATCAAGATGCTGATTAGACACCATGATTAGTGCACAGGTGTGCCTTAGACTGCCCACAATAAAAAGCCACTCTGAAAGGTGCAGTTTTATCACACAGCACAATGCCACAGATGTCGCAAGATTTGAGGGAGTGTGCAATTGGCATGCTGACAGCAGGAATGTCAACCAGAGCTGTTGCTCGTGTATTGAATGTTAATTTTTCTACCATAAGCCGTCTCCAAAGGCGTTTCAGAGAATTTGGCAGTACATCCAACCAGCCTCACAACCGCAGACTACGTGTAATCACACCAGCCCAGGACCTCCACATCCAGCATGTTCACCTCCAAGATCGTCTGAGACCAGCCACTCGGACAGCTGCTGAAACAATCGGTTTGCATAACCAAAGAATTTCTGCACAAACTGTCAGAAACCATCTCAGGGAAGCTCATCTGCATGCTCGTCGTCCTCATCGGGGTCTCGACCTGACTCCAGTTCGTCGTCGTAACTGACTTGAGTGGGCAAATGTTCACATTCACTGGCGTTTGGCACGTTGGAGAGGTGTTCTCTTCACGGATGAATCCCGGTTCACACTGTTCAGGGCAGATGGCAGACAGCGTGTGTGGCGTTGTGTGGGTGAGCGGTTTTCTGATGTCAATGTTGTGGATCGAGTGGCCCATGGTGGCGGTGGGGTTATGGTATGGGCAGGCATCTGTTATGGACAAAGAACACAGGTGCATTTTACTGATGGCATTTTGAATGCACAGAGATACCGTGACGAGATCCTGAGGCCCATTGTAGTGCCATCCAAGAACATCACCTCATGTTGCAGTAGGATAATGCACGGCCCCATGTTGCAAGGATCTGTACACAATTCTTGGAAGCTGAAAATGTCCCAGTTCTTGCATGGCCGGCATACTCACCGGACATGTCACCCATTGAGCATGTTTGGGATGCTCTGGACCGGCGTATACAACAGCGTGTACAAGTTCCTGCCAATATCCACCAACTATGCACAGCCATTGATGAGGAGTGGACCAACATTCCACAGGCCACAATTGACAACCTGATCAACTGTATGCGAAGGAGATGTGTTGCACTGCATGAGGCAAATGGTGGTCACACCAGATACTGACTGGTATCCCCCCCAGTAAAACCAAACTGCACCTTTCAGAGTGGCCTTTTATTGTGGACAGTCTAAGGCACACCTGTGCACTAATCATGGTGTCTAATCAGCATCTTGATATGGCACACCTGTGAGGTGGGATGGATTATCTCAGCAAAGGAGAAGTGCTCAGTATCACAGATTTAGACTAGTTTGTGAAAAATATTTGAGGGAAATGGTGATATTGTGTATGTGGAAAAAGTTTTAGATCTTTGAGTTCATCTCATACAAAATGGGAGCAAAACCAAAAGTGTTGCGTTTATATTTTTGTTGAGTGTAATTCATCTCGTCTTTGTGTCTTTGCTCCTGTTGTGTCATTATGTTTCACAGTTCACCATATCCTTGGGGTTTTTGCTCATCAGTTTCTTCATGTGTTCTTAATTCCTTGTGTTAGTTTTCCTTGATGTTTCAACGGGCACACAGTTCAATATTAGTTATTTTCATTTGTCTCTTGGTTTATAATTTGATTATTGTTTCAGTTGCTTATCTCTTATTATGTTGTCTTTAGTTCCATGGTTTTTATATTTTATGTTTTTATGTTAGGTTTAGTCACATTGGGCCTCATGTATCAAAGTTGCGCACTTGTGGTGTAAATTTACGGTGTAAATTTGACGTACACCAAAGTTCCCGTGACATGTATCGAGCAGTGCGCACCTGCCCATTTCCAGCATACGCCTGACGCGACCTTGAAAAATGCGGCGGGTGAAAACAATCGTAATTATAATAAACACGCCCATAAATATTCAGACTCCACTTCAGACACACCCTGTTTTTAGGACATGGAAGCCAGGTAGACGGCAAAGAAAAAGAACTTTACCAATCACGACGCGTGCCCATAGAGCGTCAAAAGCGGCTGTCGTATTAATTTTTTGTAGTATAATCAAAAAAGTGTTACAGTGGTCCCTTGTTTATCGCGGGAGTTACATTCTAAAAATAGCCCGTAATACGCGAAACCGCGACATAGTCAGCGTTATTTTTTACAATTATTATAGATGTTTCAAAGCTGTAAAACAATCACAGATTTTGGAGTCAATCAATGTACAAAGGTGACGTGTGGGCAGGCTCGAGGATAGAAGACGTCTGTCCAGAGAAGAACTGGGTCCCACACGATTTCCACTGCCAACGGATCTGGAGCACACTGGAGCCGTCAAGTCCTGAGTCCCCAGGTGGCCACCGTCTCCAGCTGTCAGATCTGGTACTGCTGGCAGGAAGCAGAAACAATTAATGGTGGGTGTGTGCACACACACCCAGCAAAACAGTCAGCAAGCAGTTCCTTTCCAGTGGGGAAAAACACTTCCACCTCCTGATCTCACAGTATCCACAGTTCGTGCAGATCCCAAATTACACTTAACCGCTGAGGAGCGGGAACACCAACTCCTTCCGACTTCTACAACCTCAGCTCCAGCTGCAAGTGTAACGGGTTACGTCTGCAAACTCAGAATTGATAGCTAAACAGCTCTCCAAGCCTAGATGCAAAGGACGTTACAACTACGCTTAGCTGCAAACTTAATATGTGCAAACTGCACAAGACGGCTGAGTCGTTTTACCTGAATGGTTTGACGATTTCTCGGCAGGAAGGTGGAGTTGCTGCCCGGCTTTTATGGGATGTGGTGATTGATGGTTGATGTGTGACAGCTGTCACTCCAGGCTGCTTCTGGGAGGTGGCTGCGCCCTCTCGTGCCTGAAGCCCGCACTTCAGGCAGGGCGCCCTCTGGCGGTGGGCCAGCAGTACCTCCTCTTCAGCGGCCCACACAACAGGAGCCCCCCCTCAATAGGAGCCTCCTGGTGCCCGACCAGGTTTGTCCGGATGTCGGCGGTAGAAATCGGCCAGGAGGTCCGGGTCCAGGATGAAGCTTCTCTTCACCCAGGAGCGTTCTTCGGGTCCATAACCCTCCCAGTCCACCAAATACTGGAATCCCCGGCCCTGAAGACAGATGTCCAGGAGCCTGCGCACAGTCCAAGCAGGCTCCCTGTCGATGATCCGGGCAGGAGGCGGCACCAGCGTGGTATGGTTTGATGTGGGAAACATGGAAAACTGGGTGGATTCGCAGTGAAGCTGAAGCTGCCAGCTTCACTGCAACCGGACTGAGAACCTTGAGGATTGTGAATGGTCCAATGTATCAGTCTTTCAGTTTTTGGGATTCCACTTGCAATGGGATGTCCTTCGTTGACAACCAAACCTCCTGCCCGGGCTGGTATGCAGGGGCCGGGGAATGCTGGCGGTCTGCATGGGCCTTGGCCCTCGTCCGGGCTTTGAGCAGGGCAGAGCGGGCAGTGCGCCACACCCAACGGCACCTCCTCAGATGGGCCTGGACCGAGGGCACCCCGACCTCTCCCTCCTCAAGCGGAAACAATGGGGGCTGGTACCTCAAACATACTTCGAACGGGGAGAGGCCAGTGGCAGATGAAATTTGGCTGTTGTGAGCGTACTCGATCCAGGCCAGATAGTTGCTCCAGGCCGTCGGGTATGCGGCGGTCACACAGCGGAGGGCCTGCTCCAAATCCTGGTTCGCCCGCTCTGCCTGTCCATTCGTCTGGGGATGGTACCCGGACGAGAGGCTTACGGCGGCCCCCAGTTCCCGACAGAAACTCCTCCAGACTTGCGTGGAGAACTGGGGACCCCTTTCTGAGATGATGTTGGATGGAATCCCATGCAGACGCACGACATGGCAGACCAGGAGGTCTGCGGTCTCCTGGGCAGTCAGGAGCGTCGGGAGGGCCACGAAGTGGGCCGCCTTGGAGAACCGGTCCACTATCGTGAGGATGGTGGTCATGCCCTGGGATGGCGGGAGGCCCGTGACGAAGTCCAGGCCAATGTGGGACCAGGGGCGATGAGGCACAGGCAACGGATGGAGGAGTCCTTGTGCTTTCTGATGGTCTGCCTTGCCCCTGGTTCAGGTGGTACAGGCCTGGACATACTCCCGGACGTCGGCTTCCATGGACGCCCACCAGAAGCGCTGCTGGACCACTGCCAGGGTTCTTCACACCCCTGGGTGACAGGAGAGCTTGGAACCATGACAGAAGTCCAAAACTGCAGCTCTGGCTTCTGGTGGGACATAAAGTCTGTTCTTAGGGCCAGTCCCCGGGTCCGGGTTCCGTGCCAGGGCCTCCCGGACGGTCTTCTCCACGTCCCAGGTGAGGTTGGCCATGATATTGGACTCGGGGATGATAGGATCCGGTGGATCTGACAGCTCGGTTTTGACTTCCTCTTCATGGACCCGGGACAGGGCATCAGATCGTTGGTTCTTGGTCCCGGGGCGGTAGGTGATCTGGAAGTCAAAACGCCCGAAGAACAGTGACCAGCGGGCTTGCCTGGGGTTCAGACGCTTGGTGTTCCGGATGTACTCCAGGTTCCGATGGTCCGTGAAAACCATAAATGGTACTGCAGCTCCCTCCAACAGGTGTCTCCACTCCTCAAGAGCCTCTTTCACCGCTAGGAGTTCCCGATTGCCGACATCATAGTCCCGCTCTGCCGGGGTCAACCTGCGGGAAAAATAGGCACAAGGGTGGAGGACCTTATCGGACTCCCTGCTCTGGGACAGCACGGCTCCTATCCCTGAGTCAGAGGCATCCACTTCAGCAATAAACTGGTGATTGGGATCGGGCTGCACCAGAACTGTTGCAGTCGAGAACCGGCGTTTCAACTCCCTAAACGCGGCGTCGCACCGATCCGACCAGGTGAAGGGGACTTTAGTGGAGGTAAGGGCCAACAGGGGGCTAACTACCTGGCTGTAACCCTTGATGATAAACCTGCGGTAGAAATTTGCAAAGCTGAGGAACTGCTGCAATTTCCTACGGCTCGTCGGTTGGGGCCAATCTCACACCGCCGCAACCTTGGCCGGATCAGGGGCGACGGAGTTGGAGGAGATTATGAACCCCAAGAAGGACAAAGAAGTGCGGTGGAACTCGCACTTCTCGCCCTTCACAAACAGCCAGTTCTCCAACAACCGCTGCAGGACCTGACGTACATGCTTAACATGGGTCTCAGGATCCGGGGAGAAGATGAGGATATCGTCCAGGTATACGAAGACGAACCAATGCAGGAAGTCCCGCAAGACGTTATTAACCAAGGCTTGGAATGTCACGGGCACATTGGTGAGGCCAAACGGCATGACCAGTACTCAAAGTGACCTAACGGGGTGTTAAACGCTGTCTTCCACTCGTCTCCCTTCCAGATCCGAACCAGGTGGTACACATTCCAAAGATCCAATTTAGTGAATATTTGGGCTCCATGCAAGGGTGTGAACACTGAATCCAACAGAGGTAACGGGTATCGGTTGCGAACCGCAATTTTTTTCAGCCCTCTGTAATCAATGCATGGACGAGTCCGCCGTCTTTCTTGCCCACAAAAAAGAAACCTGCACCCATCGGGGAGGTGGAGTTCTGGATCAACCCGGCAGCTAAAGAGTCCCGGATGTAGGTCTCCATTGATTCGCGCTCAGGACGTGAGAGATTGTACAACCTGCTGGACGGGTACTCAACACCCGGGATCAAATCAATGGCACAATCGTACGGACGGTGTGGGGGATGAGTGAGTGCCAGATCTTTGCTGAAGACGTCAGCAAGATCATAGTACTCCTCAGGCATTGCCGACAGAGTGAGGGGGACTTTAACCTCATTAGCTGTCACACCGGGTGGAACCGAGGATCCTAAGCATTCCCGGTGGCAGGTTTCGCTCCACTGCATCAATACCCCAGACGGCCAATCTATCCGGGGATTGTGCTTAACCATCCATGGAAATCCCAAAATCACTCGGGAGGTACAAGTTGTTACATAAAACACAATCTCCTCCCTGTGGTTCCCAGACACAACCAAGGTCACGGGCTGTGTCTGGTGTGTGATTAATGGGAGAAGGTTTCCATCTAGTGCCCGTACCTTCAATGGTGAAGGTAGAGCGACTAGAGGGAGCCCTATCTCCCTTGCCCATCTGCTATCCAGCAGATTCCCTTCCGACCCCATGTCCACCAGTGCTGGGGCATGAAGGGTTAGATCCCCACTCAGGATCATCACTGGGATGCGTGCAGATCTATGGGATTTCCCCGCGTGAATGTTATGGCCCACTCTTAGCCCAGTCTCTAGGGGCGGGCGTTGTAGTTTAACTGCTTGGGGCAGTTCTTTTGTATGTGCTCACTCTAATAAAAAGAGCGGGAGAGCAGGCCAGACTTTAGTGTAGCCTTGGTGTACAGCCTGACTGCACTCCGCGCGAGATAAATTTGACTTTCTGTCTCACTGGTGTTTCTTGACTCTGTTTGTCTTATCAAGGTTTTAAGAATGTTTGGAGGAGAAAATACCCAACAATAGCTTCGTCAGCAGGGGGAGCTGTTGCCACACGGAGCTCTCTGGCTGTGGAGCATGGGGACGGCGGCACCCTTTCGGACCCGGAAGGAAAAGGGACGGCTCCCACCTGGCCACGCCCTTCGCCCCACTCCTGACGATGTTCCTCTAATCGGTTGTCTAACCGTATGACCAGGTCGATAAGCCCGTCAAAATCCCGCGGCTCATCCTTAGCCAGCAGATGCTCCTTCAGGACCGGAGACAGTCTGTTTATGAAGGCAGCACGGAGTGCAACGGTATTCCAGCCGGACCTCGCAGCCGCGATGCGGAAGTCGACTGCATACTCGGCCGCACTCCGACGTCCCTGTCTCATTGACAGCAGCACGGTTGAAGCGGTCTCGCCTCTATTGGGATGATCAAACACTTGTTTAAACTCCCTCACAAACCCAGTATAAGTGGTTAGGAGCTGTGAATTTTGCTCCCAGAGCACCGTAGCCCAGGCACGTGCCTCTCCTCGAAGCAGATTTATAACATAAGCCACCCGGCTGGCATTTGACACCTACATGACGGGATGCTGTGCAAAGACTAGCGAACACTGCATCAGGAAGTCTGCGCACGTCTCCACACAACCTCCGTACAGCTCCGGAGGGCTTATGTATGCTTCAGGGGATGGTGGGGGTGTTCGTTGAATCACCACTGGAATGTCTGTATTTGGCACCTGAACAGCAGGAGGAGGAGCTGCAGCAGCGCCCTGCGTGCGCGCTTCCACCTGGGTGGTGAGAGCCTCCATCCTCCGATTGAGAATAACATTCTGCTTGGTCACCAAGTCCAACCGAGCAGTGAAGGTGGTTAAGATCTGCTGCAGCTCACCTAATACGCCTGCTGCCGGAGCCTGTGCACCCTGCATTTCCATGGTTGACGCCCCTCGGAATCCATGACGCTGGCCGAGAAATCCTGTTGGGAAAGTGTAGAGACATGGACCCACAACAGGGGGCGTAAATGAATGGACAATGGATAAGCCAAAAACAACAATTTACTGTTGTGAAGTGCACAACGAAATACAAACAATCACAGATTTTGGAGTCAATCAATGTACAAAGGTGACGTGTGGGCAGGCTCGAGGTTAGAAGACGTCTGTCCAGAGAAGAGCCAGGTCCCACACGATTTCCACTGCCAACGGATCTGGAGCACACTGGAGCCGTCAAGTCCTGAGTCCCCAGGTGGTCACCGTCTCCAGCTGTCAGATCTGGTACTGCTGGCAGGAAGCAGAAACAATTAATGGTGTGTGTGTGCACACACCCAGCAAAAACAGTCAGCAAGCAGTTCCTTTCCAGTGAAGAAAAACACTTCCACCTCCTGATCTCACAATATCCACAGTTCGTGCAGATCCCAGAACGCCAACTCCTCCCGACTTCTACAACCTCAGCTCCAGCTGCAAGTGTAACGGGTTACATCTGCAAACTCAGAATTGATAGTTAAACAGCTCTCCAAGCCTAGATGCAAAGGACGTTACAACTACGCTTAGCTGCAAACTTAATATGTGCAAACTGCACAAGACGGCTGAGTCGTTTTACCTGAATGGTTTGACAAATTCTCGGCAGGAAGGTGGAGTTGCTGCCCGGCTTTTATGGGATGTGGTGATTGATGATTGATGTGTGACAGCTGTCACTCCAGGCTGCTTCTGGGCGGTGGCTGCACCCGCTCCTGCCTGAAGCCCGCACTTCAGGCAGTGCGCCCTCTGGTGGTGGGCCAGCAGTACCTCCTCTTCAGTGGCCCACACAACAGGTGAACCGCGTTATAGCGAGGGACCACTGTATTCTCTTTTCACGTCAGTAATTCTTGACATGTGGATATTTGCTCGCTCAATTAATAAGACACGCCTAATTTTTCAGATTTCTTTATTTTTAAAGTGTATTTCTTTATTTTATTGTAACAAATGAATGGAGTAGACAAAACCTGATTGCAGCACGGGCGAAGGGATTGAGAACACTACAGTTGTAATGATCAATTTCATAGTCTAAAATGATCACACCACATAAAGTTAAGCTCAGCGCTGCTCTGGCTCCAGGCTCGAGGTCTGGACAAAAAGGCGAGCAGCGCTTTCTTTGCGGTCAGTGCTGTGGTCACGGATCGTGCTCGATAGACCAGCAATCCCGCAAAAGCGGGATTTGTATTGATTATTATGTATTATAATCAGGAAAGTGTTATTTATGTAACATATGCATCGATTTGTTTAATGGCACTGTTTATCATGTTGATCATATTCATCTTTATGTGGATTCCAGCACTGGTTCATTTTGGCATATAATTTACACCACCTCTCGACCTGGTGTATATTTTCAGCGCAGCGTACACCAACGACCACATTGATAAATGCCAAGTAGCGCAGCCATTTTGGCATACACCCCATATACGCTCAAATATCACCGTACGCAATGATACATGAGGCCCATTGAGTTCCCTTAGTTCCTTTGGATGTCATGTGTGTGGTTTTTACACCTGTTGTTCATTGGTTCTTTTTCCTTTTAAGCCGCACCTGTTTGTCTGTTTCTTTGCCGTTCGATTGACATTGTTATTCATTTGACATTGTGATGTGTTCTTGTGGCCTCACCTGCATTTGCAATGTTTTGTAAGTACCCTGTGTTGTTTATCACTCATTTTGTTTCAGCTATCCTTAATTTTGTCTTCTCCATTGCACCTACTGTTTATTATCATCCCTGTGTTTATTTTGTTTGGCTAAAGACGTCTGGATGCAAATGCAAAACTGCAGGCAGGTCATCAAAAAAAAATGATGAGGCAAACAGGACAAGGAAATACACATGGAGCAGAGCTGGAAAGAAGGCACAAGGTGCATCGATCTGGTGAGTGACTAGTGAAACCTGTGAACCTTAAATACACCCAGGTTAGGAACAGGTGTGAGTGGAAAGCACCAGAACAAGGGTGTGGCCAGACAGAGTGAAATGCCCACCACCAAGCACCAAGGGAAAGACAAGCGAGAAAGGGATAGAAAAACCCAAGCAGAAAAAGACCAGCAAGATAACTAATAAACAGAAAAACTAACAAAACACAATAACTAAACGAAGCAACACAGTAAAACAGGAAACAAAAATCCAATCCCTGACATTTATAAAGCACTGTGGTTTTTTGTAAGAGATCCTTCTGTGTCCTGGCTGTCTGCTTATTGGGGTTCCATTTGACTCTGATTCTGCCCAAACCATAACAGATATCTGATTCTGATTTAGGGTTATAGAACACCTAAATGTTTTCTTCTCTGTAGCTTTGTATTACTGTGGCAATGATGAAGCAGCTCAAGTTTGGCTCCAGTGGTTGCCGAGCTTCCCTCAGTGACATTCTCTGGACAAGGTCATGGTTAACAGGAGTGGCAGGAATTTCATGTGACATGACTGGTCTCCTTGGCTTTTTGTGTTCTCCTCCTCTTCCTTCATGTCTGTCTGTGACCTTTGTTCCAAAACCAAGTTAACTGACCCAAGTCCCTTTTATCTGTCCACTGAAGGTCCTGATTGGTATTTGAACAATCTTTGCTCTTAGTGTTTCCACCTGGATGATTGCGTGCTAATTGTCTTCAAGCTGTGCTGACTTGAGTGAGCAAAATTAAGTGCAAGTGCTTTCAAAATGACCACCTGGTGTAGGCAATTGTATATGAAGTGTTTTGTGTGTAACATTTTGCAGTTCAACAACTCTGAATCATCTGTGAAAAATGGGCAATAATGTTTGTAGTTTAGGGAAATTGGTGTGTTTGTCATAGATGGCAATATGACTTTGAATTTTTAGCTCATAAGCCTGGTAATAGTGTGTAAGCAATGGCAAAAAACTATAATACAGTGATCATGATTGGTCGGTTGCCAGGAATGCAACATCACTGGTAATGAAGATGTTTGGTCAAATGCATAGCATCAATACCCCTGCATGAAAACAAAACCTCAAAGAAATATATACGAGGTCTCTTAGATAATAAACCGACCCTTTTATTTTTTTTTAACTATATGGATTTGAATGACATGCGATTACACCAATCATGCTTGAACCCACATGCGCATGCGTGAGTTTTTCACGCGTGTCGGTGACGTAATTTCCCTGTGGGCAGGCCTTGAGTGAGATGTGGTCCCGCCCTCTCGGCTGAATTCCTTTGTTTCACACGCTGCTCGAGACGGTGCGCGTTGCTTTATCAAAATTTTTTCTGGACCTGTGCGTTGTATGGCTGGGGGGCCTGGCTGCCTTTTTGTTTCTGTCTTTTGTTTTTCCTTCCAGGTGGCTTGCATTTGGGACTGAGTGGCTGTGTTGCTGAGGTTATCAGGACCTCACCCTGATCACCTGCGGCTCGTCAGGACTCACAGCTGAGGTACATCTATATGGATTGGAACATGGTGGCATTTAAGACTGGAGTATACAGTGTATTTGCCAGAGACTCGACCTTGTGACCAGACGGGTGAGATCGTCGTCTCGGGAGCCATCTCATCATCAGTGGAGGCAGAGAACGTCCAGGGTTTGATGCACGGTCTGTGAAAGAGGAGGGGGTGAGGTCTCACGCTCGTCAGCACACTTCCTGAGGTACGTTAGATTTTGTGACTAACATTTATACAGTCAGTAAATGTGGTGTCCCTCACACCTTTATTATATTGAGCTGTATGTTAGTCATGTATCGGCTTCCACTGCAGTGGAGTTTTGTGAACTGGATGTTCCATGCCTGCAGGTTGGGAAGCTGATTAGTAATCAAGCCAGGAAGTGTTTGCTGTTTGTACACCTTTAAGTGTTCTCTCTGTGTGTAGAGCGTGGACTCACATAATGGTTCCTTCTTTCACAGACTCGGTTTGTTGCGGCCACCTGGGGGGTGTCGGCGGGGTCCTTGGGTCCGAACAGCTTCTGGCTCCGGACCGTTAGCGCTGCTGGGAGCGCACCACGCCAGACCGCACTTTCTTTTGTTGTTTTTTGTATCACTGTTATGTATTAAATTCAGTTAGCCTTTGTACCGTGCTCTGCTTATTTCATACTGGGTCCTTCAAACGCTGGTCGGTTCTCCGAGCTGCGTCCGACGCATAACACTGTGAGGAATATCCGAGTGGACACTATTCGAGAAATTAAGCTGGTTTTCGGTGAAAAGTTTAACGGCTGATGAGAGATTATGGGGTGTTTCTGTCGGTGTAAGGACTTCCCACAGAGCGGGACGTCCTGCAGCGCTTCCAGGCGCCGTCGTCGGCCTGTTTCGAGCTGAAAACATCCTAATTTAAGGCTTAATTCACCCAGGACGTCGTGAGAGAACAGAGAAGATTCAGAAGAGGCTGGCATGAGGAATTTATGCGGACATTCCACTGTTTAAGGACATTTTTTAATGAAAGACGTGCGCGCAAATTCGCTGAGTCGTTTCCGTGACGACTCGGTAAATCTGTGTGCGCCGCGACAGGAAAAACACCTCTGTGTTGAAAACCATTTGTAAAATTCAGGTGGCTTTTGATGGCTTTCAACAAGTGAGTAACTGAGAAATTGTTTAACAGCTTGGGCATGTTCCAACTTGCCCGTTAAGGTTTCCAACGGAGGTGTTTTTCCTGTCGCGACCCCCCGCAGTCAGGTCCGGCCCGACATGCGACTCTGCCAGCATGTTCTTTCATTACAAAATGTCCAAATAAACTCCTCGTGCCAACTTCTTCTGAAAGTTCTCTGTTCTCTGATGACTTAATGGGTCAACAGAGCCTGAAATATGGAAGTTTTCAACATGAAACGGTGAGACGCTGCCGCCTCAAAGCGCCGATCGCTGTCAGGCACCGTGGGCCGTCCTTACGGCGACACTACCAGACCAAAATCTCTTATCAGCCGTTAAAATTTTTACTGAAAACCAGCTGAATTTATCGAATGGTGTCCACTCAGTTGTGTCTTACAGTTTTGAAAAAATTTTGATCAAACAAAGCAGCAGTCTCTGAACCATTCCTAAACAATGAAAAAAACGACGAGAGGGTGGGCAACTCCTCACTCAAAGACTGCCCACAGGCGAATGACGTAACCGACAGGCGTGAAAAAACTCTCGCATGCCCACAAGGGTTCAAGCATGTCTGATGTAACCACACGTGATTCAAATCCATATGGTTTTTAAAAAAATAATAAGGTCGGATACTTTTCTAATAGAACTCGTATATTTTTTCCTGTTCTGATTTCTATGCAATTTTCATCATAGGGATAACCAGTTTTAACTTGTATCGGGCCCTGCACTCGAACACTGTGCAATGATGCATGTAATGCAACATGCAAAGTCACATACAGTGCAGCATGCAATGCCCCATGCAAGTGTCTTTGCTAGTTTTGAATAAGCTTCTATTTTCACTTTCAGTACACTTTTTTATACACTTTTGCTCAGCTGCACACAGATGTACTTGTTTGTGGTAAACCAGAGTCTGGTGAGTAGCAGTGTTGGAGCATTGTTATTATGAGGCAACAGAAAGTGATTGCACCATTGATCAACAAATCCTGGTCTGAAGTCCAAGCACAATCTTTTCCTAGTGATTTGTTATACTGTTCAAATATGCCTTACATTCATGATGCACATTAGGGTTGAGCCGGATACTCATTTCAGACGAGTATCCGGTACAGATAAAGCATTTTTGACGAGCGTGAGCATGATCCGAATAAAACTCATCCAATATCTGCGCTTGTGCTGAAGGGAAATTCTCATTGGCTAACTGACTGTCTTCACGCTCTGTGATTGGCCAGTCACACACAGCGCCCGCCCCTCCCTACACAGACACGTCTCACTGCAGCTTCTCTCACACACACAGACACACAGGATCTCTCTCTGTGCTTGTCTTGGCTGTCTCACTTTTTCTTCAGCTCGGCTCTTTTAAGTTACTTGGTGAACTTGTTTCGTATCATACGCGGTGTTTTTGAAAAGACAGAGCTGAAAATGGCTCGTGTCGCATTGGTCACTGCCTCCGGTTGGGTTTTTTATTTATTTATTTTTTAACTTTTTGTTTGCTCTACATTTTGTTGGTGATATAAACTCAGTTGGAAAGCGTTGCTTGTACTGAACGCGGTGCTTTTGAGAAGAATACACTGAACAAGGCTGACATATTATTTCCCTGTTTACCATCACTGGATGTTTGCTTGAATCACCAAGTTCACACAGATCATTAAAAAATAAACAGTCTTACAGACCACTTACACACATACAGCTGAACACACAAAGTATCCTATATTAATATTTTTATTGAATATGGCTGCATGCAGTATCTGACACTTTCTCACTGCAGTTCATAAAAATAAATTAGTCATTTGAACAACCTCTCTCTCCTTCTCACACAGTCACACACACACATGCACACACACACACACACCCCTTAATCAATACTGTTTAACTTTGTGTGGGAAAAAATGGCAAGAACGTTAGGTCGTAAAAATAAATAATTGAAAAAAAAACATAGTTTGATCATAAAATTTTTAAAAGACAGTTGTGTTGAGTATGACAACTCTTGTTCAAGCATACTAATTAGTTTATATAATTTCCTGCTTCACTGAATGTCAATTCTGAGGCTGTTCTGTTATTTATACACTTAAGAATATTCATCTTCTACGTTTATAAAAAACTTGTTCTGTAAAATAGTTCCTTTACTATTGTGATGAAAAACATTGACTCTCAATTCTGAGGCTGTTCTGTAAATATTCATTCATACACTGAAGAATATTCATGTTCTGAGTTCATAAAAAAAACACTTGTTCTGCAAATAGTTCTCTTACTTTTGTGATCAAAAACATTTATTTGAATTTCAATTTTGAGGCTGTTCTGTAAATAGTTTTCAAATAAACAATAAATATAGCAACTTCCGATCAATCCATATTAATTTCAGACTTAAAATAATGTACTGATTTAAGCCCCAGCCATTTTGGGTTAAACCACGCCCACTTCCGGTTTAGGCCCCGCCCACTACGAGTACAGATACTCATCCTTAATGCACGTGCAGTCTGCTTGTGCATACTGTACATGTCAACCTATATGGATTGTCCGTAAATTATACAGATTTTTCAGAGTTTCAGAGTTATACGGACGTACAAATAAAGTCTTACGGATGTTCAGGGTTTTCTGTTGTAAATTAATTTTTTTACTGTTGTTTTTTTTAACTCCGCGGACTTTCGGCCAGCCATCCACCATCTTTGTACTCCTCATAGAAGCTTTGTGATGACGTGCACAATGTGAGCGTCCAATCGGAATTGGTTACCCGTCACATGGTTTTCCAATATCCAGTCGTAGGGCAGAGCAGTCTCATATGGTAGGGCCAAAGATTGTTAGGAGCAGTGATTTGTTACTCTGGGAGTTCTTGTTTCTGTAAAAATAGAACAGCTGTGTGACACAATACTCACGGGAAATATATTGAGTTTGTACAAAATACCTACAATGTACTTGTAGACATTGATTTTATTGACAGCAAGCAATTTTACTGTGGAGCAAGAGGATTTAACTGTGGAGGATTTCCACCATAAAAGATCCCTGGTGTTACTTATTAATATATGGACAAAACCCCAGTTACGTGATACCGCTATGCGGTTGTGTGTACTGTAATAAAACTGATTTTGGTGCGATTTGGAGGTTATAAGGATTTTGTGTTGATTTTATGGATTTTATCACTTGGTTATACAGGTGGACCTTCAAAGGGGTTGACATGTATGCTTGTGCATACAACAAAAATTTGAATGAATCTGAATTAAAACTACAATTAAATGAAATTAACCACTGTAGAAAAAATAAAAATGTTTGTTTTAATGCTTAACCTCATGGAGCTTCAGTGGCATCTCTCCATTACATGCTTTGATTCACTGTATGCAGGTCTCTGCAAACTTTCCAGAAATTGCATCACTTGAGTCCAGAATGTTAAATGGTGACAGATGACAATTTTTGTTTTTGATCCTGTTTCCCAAAATTCACCTGTGACAAATTAACAACTCAGATTATGTGCCATGTAAATAGCAAAGTGGGTTTGGACATGCCAAAAATTCACTTGCACAATGCACTTTAAAACATGTTCCATTACATGTCAAGATAGCGTCATATTATTTTATGAATTCTCAGCTAAGAATTAAGTTGTCTCTGTGTTCATGCACAGAACAGCAGTCAAAAGTGAAATGCCCTGTGGCCTAAAGATTCAAGACAAAGCCACAGACTGCTTAAATGGCTGGAGGCGACACATGCAGTTTGAGGCTGCATTGTGTGTTTGACATGGAGATTAAGAGGGTAGACACTATTCACTGGGGCACGAAAGGGTCACAGATGTGATCAGACAAAGTGCATGTTCAGCATTTCCCAGGGAGGGGAAGAGAAGACAGACAGAGAGAGCTGGAAGATGGAAGAGGCGGTGCAGAACGTGCTGGTGAGCAGCAAACCAGGCAAGCCCAATCAGGTCTTATCTGGCTCTGCTGCAGTTTCATGGCTGTTTGAAACAAGTGGGCCATGTTCTTCAGACCTTTGATAGAGGATTTTATCGGGGAAAAAAGTTTCCATGAATTGCTGGAAGACACAGGCAAAAAAGACATACTTTAGGGTGCATATATGAGCTGAAACATTTGAAGGCAGAGAACACATTTTGATCAAAATTAAGGCCACAAATAATGGATACCAAAAAATGCCTTGGTTGGTGTGTTGAAAAAATAAAACAAAGGTAAGTAACATGCACTGACTTCATTTGCAGAAATTTGTACAGCTGATTGTGGGTGTGTGTGTGTGTGTGTGTATATATAGGGGTCGAACAAAAACAACATGTGGCCTGATTTCACTATATGACCCCAGTCATATAGTGAAATAATAGCCACAGTCTTACGTTTTTTTTTGTTTGTTTGTTTTTGTTTTTTGTTTTTTTTTTTGCTGCTCCCATCATGAAATGATTAAAATTTTCATGACGGGATTTTTTTTAACTCACTATTACTAACCCTACTCCTTACCCCAACCCTAACTATAACCCCCCCGCTTCACTTTTAATTTCATGCAGCCATCACGTAATGTATTCCAATCCCAATTCCAATGAAGTTGGGACGTTGTGTAAAATGTAAATAAAAACAGAATACAATGATCTACAACTCCTCTTCAACCTATATTCAATTGAATACACCACAAAGACAAGACATTTAATGTTCAAACTGATAAACTTTATTGTTTCTGTGCAAATATTTGCTCATTTTGAAATAGATGTCTGCAACACGTTTCAAAAAAGCTGGGACAGTGGTATGTTTACCACTGTGTTACATCACCTTTCCTTCTAACAACACTCAATAAGCATTTGGGAACTGAGGACACTAAATGTTGAAGCTTTGTAGGTGGAATTCTTTCCCATTCTTGCTTGATGTACGACTTCAGTTGTTCAACAGTCCAGGGTCTCCGTTGTCGTATTTTGCGCTTCATAATGCGCCACACATTTTAAATGGGTGACAGGTCTGGACTGCAGGCAGGCCAATCTAGTACACGCACTCTTTTACTACAAAGCCACGCTGTTGTAACACGTGCAGAATGTGGCTTGGCATTGTCTTGCTGAAATAAGGAGGGACGTCCCTGAAAAAGACTTTTGGATGGCCGCATGTGTTGCTCCAAAACCTGGATGTACCTTTCAGCATCGATCATGCCATCACAGATGTGTCAGTTGCCCATATTATTGGCACTAACACCCCCCCCCCCCCCCCAATACCATCACAGATGCTGGCTTTTGAACTTTGTACTGGTAACAATCTAGATGGTGTTTTTTCTCTTTTGTCCAGAGGACACAACATCCATGATTTCCAAAAACAATTTGAAATGTGGACTCATCAGACCACAGCACACTTTTCCACTTTGCGTCTGTCCATTTCAAATGAGCTCGGGCCAGAGAAGGTGACTGTGTTTCTGGATGTTGTTGATGTATGAATTTCCCTTTGCATGGTAGAGTTTCAACTTGCACTTGTAGATGTAGCGAAGAACTGTGTTAACTGACAATGGGTTTCTGAAGTGTTCCTGAGCCCACTCGGTAAAATCCTTTACACAATGATGTGGGTTTTTAATGCAGTACCACCTGAGGGATCGAAGGTCACGGGCATTCAAAGTTGGTTTTCAGCCTTGCCGCTTACATGTAGGAAGTTCTCCAGATTCTCTGAATTTTCTGGTTAATTATGGACTGTAGATGATGGAATCCCTAAATTCCTTGCAAATGAACGTTGAGAAACATTGCTCTTAAACTGTTGGACTATTTTTTTCACGCAGTTGTTCACAAAGTGGTGATCCTTGCCCCATCTTTGCTTGTGAGTGGCTGAGCCTTTTGGGGACGCTCCTTTTATACCCAATCATGAGTGTTCTCAGTTCCCAAACACTTATTGAGTGTTGTTAGAAGGAAAGGTGACGTAACACAGTGGTAAACATACCGCTGTCCCAGCTTTTTTGAAACGTGTTGCAGGCATCCATTTCAAAATAAGCAAATATTTGCACAAAAACAATAAAGTTTATCAGTTTGAACATTAAATATCTTGTCTTTGTGGTGTATTCAATTGAATATAGGTTGAAGAGGATTTGCAAATCATTGTATTCTGTTTTTATTTACATTTTACACAATGTCCCAACTTCATTGGAATTGGGGTTGTAGAATGAATTTGTGCTGCTGTGACGAAAATGTGGCGCTTTTCATCACAATATCACAAGATTAATGTATATTTCATGCTGCTGAATCATGACCTGCCATGAGACTGGGTTGATATAACATGAACAGCCCCAATATATATAGTGGGCCAACAAGAAACACTCTTTAGCATCATGAAAGGCATCTCATCCAACTCGATTACTTTTGTATCTGTAACAGAGACTGTCAGCATAGCAAAAAGTTAACCATGTAATCAGCTGCAGCATATTTGGTGGTAAATGCCAGAAATGACATACAGATTAAGGAATCCCAAGAGACCAGCTGGTAAGGAAAAAATAGTAATTTGAACATACAGCCACATTACACATACAAAATATGTTTTGAGTACCTAAAAGTCAAAATGTACCAGTTCACAGTCACACTTCATTAATGTCATGGCGTCAGTGTTATAAATACAGGCCCTGCAAGAAAACAGCAGAGCTCATAGTTTGCTGTTGCAATCATAAATACTGTTGGAGAGTCACGCAGCTAAATCAAAAGCAGGCTTGTGATCTGAAAGAGGGGTAGAATTTGTACCAGAAAGAACAGCACTGTAACACCAGTAGAAACATGTATCAACCACTGATTTGGACCTCCATTTGACAATTTCTTGGAATAGCCTTGCGTCGATCCACAAACTCTGTTTCCTGGTATCACACAGTCCTTGAAGGGACACAGCAACAATCTGCATTGTGTTCTAAAATCACATGTATTATATGTGTTTTTAACTTTGACCACACAAAACTTGGATTATAGCTGTAGATTTCTTGATCATTTTTTAAGTTAGGCAAACTGACAAACTCTCAACATGAACCGGTTGACTTGTACTGTTCAAGAGCCTTTTCTTCTGTCTGACAAACCACATTTTATTAGCAGCTCAGCTCAATAAATACTACACACAGAGTACTCCCTGAACTACAAAAAAGGAGACAATATATTAATTATGTTATTGTGCAACCTTGAGCAAACAATAAAAGGTGCTGTGTCTCCGTTTTGTCATGTGTTTGCAGTGAAATTTGATGACCTTGCTTCCCTGTTGTAATCTTCTGCTAACCTCCAGACAAACTCGATTAAAATGTTAATGTGGGAATGGAAGGCTGTGAACTCCCAGGACTGATTTTTTTATCGTACGCTCCGAGGGGAGGAATCAAATCCGCATCTATAACACTGTAATCGATATATTCCTAGAAAGTGCGAAGAATAAGTGGTGCACATAACAGGTGCTTCTGAAAACATTAGGCTTCTTTCTTGGGAAAATATTTGAGCAAACTATCCATATTTCATAACATGTCACATAATTTGTATACAATACAGCTAAAAGCTCAAGAGAGAAACGTAGAAAAGGTACATGATGTTCTTGACAATGGTCCAATTTTAAAAGCAAGCAGTTTTCTCACTCGCTCATATATGTGGGCGAATACAATGTAATAAATCAGTTTTAGAAAAGAAAAAACACTTATAAAGTCCACTGATTGTGTCGAAACTTAACCTTGAACAAATTGTTAGTTTGTTATTATTTTTCACTATTTGCTTGACTGTTCAAGATCATTTATCCTTATTTAGTATCAAGTATTTATTTATTTTTTGATTCCGTAGGCTCATGATTGAAAAACTGTCATAAAATTACTGGTGTGGTAGAATAACAACCCTGTCTCCCAAAGAAGCAACACAGTTAATGAAAGTGACATCCATTTAGGAATAACAAGTTAAAGGAATTTGTTTGCTAATGCCAGTAAAGCAGCATGATATTCCAAAAGGACAGATAATGTTTTACAAGGCAGTGGCGGGAGGGGTGAAAAGTGTAATAAATGTTCCTCTTCTAGATAAGTAATTGCTGCTTATTTTGCCAAAAATATAGCATCATAAAAACAGCATTCATTTACAACTCACTTGGCTCTGACACTCTGTAATTTGAACAATATGTGATGATAAAATTTTGGTTTGTTACAGTTTTATATGCAAGAGGCAGGTGGTCCATTCAGAATCGTAAATACAGGCATGCCTGGTCTTTGCTTGTTTGGAGCCTCATCTGCTATTTTGGTGCAGTGATGTGCAAAATGGCTCGATAAGGTAGGATATGTATTGAAAGGTTTTTAATGATAAAAAGTATTATCCTCTCAGCCAGTTGCATTTTTTTGTCTTACACCAGCTGTGGTAATCACAGAGGATCCATGGTGAAAATGTTTGACCAAACTGAGCGACGGTTATGGAGGAATTTTTTTGTCTGAAAGGTGCAAAGAGCCAAGCCACAGTGCAAAGATCTGAAACCAAGGGCACATGCATGACAGTAGTAAAACATACAAAAAGTATTCACAAAAATTTGTACAAAATACCACATATTTGGCAGAGTGGCTCTTGTAAGAATATGTAATCAGAATTTTTAAAAATACATAAATTGTATTATTATTAACAACCATCCATTTTCAGTGGTGGGCACAGTTCCACTAATCCACTAATTGCTAATTATCAAACCTAATGTTTTCTTTATCGGATTAGCTTTTCAGATAACTTTGAAAACCATCATCGGAAAAATGATCTTCCGATAAATTTTGGTCCGATAACACTATGTAACAAATTTTTATTTTTGTTTTGTTCCTGGGTACACAGTGTGTTTTCCTAACCTGTTATGCCTTAAATAAATAGAAAATAGCTGTTATTCCACAGGAACTTTGCTTCTGTGATCAGGACAATGATATTTTGAAATTTGTCTGTTTTCAAGAATAATCTTGATTCGCCTTCTGAGTAGTCTTCTAGAATATTCTTTAACTGCTGGAACTGTCCAGAATTTTCCAGAAGTTTCCAGAATTATCTAGAAATTTCAAGAAACTTTTAGAACTTTCTAGAACCTTAAAAAAAAATAAAATCAAAGTTTGTGCTGAATGTAGTCATTTTTCTATAGACTTTAGACATAAGCAGTTGAAATATAACACTTAGAAGCCAGGAACAAAAATTGTGTTACATAGTGTAATTTTTAGATCGCTAACAAGTGAAGTGAATAAATCTTAATCAGTTAAAAACATTTGTTAAGTCTGATATCAAAGATTTCAGCACTTACCTTTTAGACGTTTTGTAGCAGATAAACAGCCCTGTTCTCTGTAAACAGAGGAGAGCTGGTTTCAGGACAAACTGCTCTATCCTCTGAAGTCAGAGAAGAGCTGGTCACAAGATAATTGCTCTTGACACCATACTAACACACCGGCAATATCACCCAAGTTATCCAGAGGCATACAGTTTTAACTTATGGTTAAAATTTTAACAAAACTATTTTCAGACATGTTATTTAAATTAACGTCACTTCTGAAGTTTTATAAAGTGAAAACATCAGCTATATGTTTTAGTTTTAAAGTAATTGTTATGTGTCGACGCGGGTTGAGGAGCGGACCTGCGTCTGACGGAACCCAGCGCTAAAACAACCAGAAAGCGGTTCCAATAACAAAACAATTTATTTTACCCCTTTGGTGCATAACAAAGTGTACAAACAAAAACTGCGTCGGTCTGGCGGAGTGAAGGATGGCACGCTCTCCAGCGCCCAAAAGGTTCGAAGCCCGGCGCTTCTGGACCCACGTTCACCGCCAAACACCCCCCAGGTGGACACGACAAACCGACTCTGCGAAGGATAGAAAAGGTGAGGTAAGTCAGCAGCTACAACTAATATCCTTCAAAAGGCACACACTATCAGCAACACATTCAGGTCCGAATTCAAGCTTTATGTAAATGAGCAGCTTCTCACAACAGGTGGAGGATCATCAGTCCGCATACCACGGCAGTGAGAAGCGAGCTGCACAACTCTCATCAAAGTTCAAATATACTGCGTAACAAAATACCAAGTTACTGTTAACAATTATTCAGATAATCAATCACCTCTGATGTGTGCTGACAGCATGTGTCCCTCACCCTTCCTCCTTCACAGGCACAATGTGTCAAACCCAGGCGCGGTCCTCAGCGTCTCACAAACGAACATCACAAGGTCGAGTTCCCGGCAATTCTGCTTGAATCACACATGACTTAAATGCAGAACGCCATCTCATTATCTGCTTCAGCTGAAAGTCTTTAAGGTTGCACGTGAGCACCATCCACAGGTGCTGCACATCATGTTGATGAGGGTGAAGGACTCTTCTGCCAGCACCTTCTCCACAGACAATAAATCAGTTTGCATACCACCTGGAGAGCAAAGAAAAGAAAAGAACACCAAAATGTCCAGCCACACCCCACCAACACACAACAGTAATGCACTAATTTTGAAGGTTTTAGTGTGGACATGTTGTGTCCAGGTGCATTATGGGTAATCTCAGTACAGTCACAAAAGGAGAAATGCATTTGAAATGCTCTGATCAGGCTCCACATGGACAACAGCATTAATGCTGTTGTCCATGTGGAGCCTCTTTGTATATTATGCCTAAAACTCTCATGAGAATATATTCTCTGGGTTTATACACATTGTTATTGTGTTTGTTTTATGTAAAAATGCCAGAAGAAGCTCAGGTTGCTTCTCTGCGCAGATTACACGTAGCACACGGATAATTTGGAATATTTGTTTTGGCAAGTTTTCATGGTCTCTACTGCCATCTACTGGCCAGTAGTGTTCATGGCAGTATTCACCCTAAGTATTGAGATATCCCATAATCCTTTGCATGACTGAGAGTTGCTGCAGCCTCTTGCAGCAGCTACAGAAATAAAAATGTACATTTTGGTTGTATAATGTTCATTTACAATTGTCGTTGTGGATCCTGTTGTTTAAACAGCAGCTACAACTCTCTGGTGCGCGAAAAAAACAAACAAACAAAAAACAAAACAAAACTGGTACGCAAATGAGCAGCACACAGTTTACATCGCAGACTCTTGCAACTTCACACATGGCAGCCCTCGTAAGGTACCTTTCAGTACACAAAAGGATCAAGGTCAAAGGTCAAGGTCACAGGAAGGTCAAAAACTAAATTCAACTAAACAACTTTCCTGGTCGCATTTTTAGAAATTTTGCCTACAACTTTGCCATGAACATAATCATAGGCCTTGCCCATTGCCTGGGATAAGCAATTGACCTTGACCTTCAGGGTTTTGCTTGAGGTCAGATGTCACTTAAATTAAGTCAAACTTCAGATTACAGTCAAACATGTTGTGTAATACATCAAATTAATAATATTTTATGATTACTTTAGTACTAGCAGAATATAGTTATATGATTACAAATAGTTAAAACTTTAATAAGTAAAATGTTAATTACAGCAAACTATTGCTATCATACTGGGTGTTGAAAAAGTAGCATAAATATGTTGTTTGCTTATTATCATACTGTCAGTATAATAAGAAGTAAACTGATTTTTGCAGGGTAGAAAAGGGTCTGTTCCAGGGACGTTGTTCTTTTGAATACATTTGATCTTCACTTATTGTGGGCTCACTTGCCATGTAGTTCAGTACCAGTTGGGACTCTAAAGTTTGACTCATTCTTCTTGCTACTAAAACTTGAAACCACTTTGCTGTAATATTTAGTGGATAAAAATGATTTGAACACATCTTTATTAATTATTTGCCCTGCTGAGCTGCTCATTCAGTGAAAATCACACTGTTTCAAATAATCATATTTGTCAATTTCATGCTATATTTATATTATTCTGTTGATACCTATCTGCCACTCTTTATGTTTATAACCTAGTTTGTACAAAAGAGATTTGAGAAAGTGGCAGAAATCATAGGACCCTCATTTTCATTATGTTTCTTAAACATATGTTTCTTTGTATACTATTGTGTATGTGTTTGTGTGTGTGTATGCTATATTTATTTATTAACTTGTTTAAATATATGTCTTTTGTGTGTTTTAACTGTATGTTTTAGTGTACAGCACATTGGGTCAGCTTTGGTTGTAATAAAGTACTTTAGAAATAAAGATGGTATCGTATGGTACTGTGTTTTCTATACATATACTGTGGATATTTTTTTCTCTTCTTCTCTCTCTTGTCTCTCTCTTCTCTCTTGTTTCTCTACAAGAGTCAAGACAGAAGTCAGACTACCAGGGCAAGAATTTTAGCTGAGGAAGCTTCTGCGATTTGAAGCAAAACGTCCTCACGTCAAGCACCCCAGTCCAGTCCAAGATTCAAGCTTCTCTACCATTCTTTTGACTTCATGCTTGGTCTTTGCTCCAACATGAACTACCAACTGTGGACCTTATATGCAGAGGGGTGTGTGCCTTTTCAGTTCATGCCCAATCAGCTGAATTTACACCAGGTGGACTCCAGTTAAGCTGTAGAAACATCTCAATGATGATCAGTGAAAACAGGATGCACCTGAGCTCAGTTTTCAGCTTCATGGCAAAGGCTGTGAATACTTACGTACATGCGATTTCTTAGTTTTAGTTAATTATTATTATTTTTAAAAAATGCAAAAATCTAAAAAAAATAACTTTTTTCACATTATCATTACGGGGTATTGTGTGTAGAAATTTGAGGAAATTAATTTCATCCATGTGGAAAAGTGAAGCACTGTGAATACTTTCCGGATGCAATGTAGGTTAATAATTCACCCCAGGTGGACTCCAATTAAGCTGTAGAAACATCTCAAGGAAGATCACAGGAAACAAGATTCACCTGAGCTCAATTTTGAGCTTCATGGCAGTTGCTGTGAATACTTATGTACATGAGATTTCTTTGTTTTTATATGTTTAATAAATTTGCAAAAAATCAAAAGAAATTATGGGGTCTTGTGTGTAGAATTTTGAGGAAAAAAAATGAATTTCATCAATTATGGGATAAGGCTGTAAAATAACAAAATGTAGAAAAGTGAAGTGCTTTGAATACTTTCTGGATACAGTGAATGAGCAAGGACTAACTGTAGAATGCGGTGACTGTTTTTTTTTTGTTTTTTTTTTGCTGTGCCAATGTGGTACCATCTCTGTTCCACAGTGTGCCACAGAGGTGGGTATGTCACCAGCTGGCACAATGAAGTTGGAGAGACAAAACTGATTGTGAAGAGAAGGGTGTGAAACAAAAAAATAAAGACAGAGGTTTCACTGCTGAAATTTGGAAAATGGCCATTGTGAAGAGCATTGTACATATAAAAACAAGCGTATTTGAATTATTTCTTTATTTTTCATCTGCATTCAGAGCTGTGGACTATTTTGTATGCAACAACACTGGTGAGCGAAAGGAAACGTGTCTTTTTGAGCTTCCATGCCAGGACATAAACAGCGGAAAACCACCTTTACACAGATACATTTGCCACAGACAGGCAACTGTACAATAATCGTGTTTAATCAGCTTGACGATATGCCACGCCAATCAGGTGGATGAATATTTATATAACCTGAGGTAATTCTGAATAGTTTTACAGAAGGCAAAAGGCGATGACATGGATGCACACATTCTGTATGCATAGCATGTCATCCTGTATGCACAGCAATAGCATGCACGTGTTGCTGCAGACACACAAGTGTTCAGTAATGATTCTGTTTTTTCAACATGTTGATATGCCACACCAGGTGGATGGATTATCTTGGCAAAGGTGATGTGCTCTCTAACATGGATTTTCACACATTTGTGAACAAAATTCAAGAGAAATGAGCATTTTATTAGTCTTATAACATTTACTCCAATGATTATAAAATAGGAGCAAATATAAAGTTGCTGAATTGCTATTTTTGCTGAGTATACTTTGAAGCCCAGTCTTACCACATCTGCTAGTTAACAAAAGGTCTGATTTTGCAGATTCCCTGCTGTTCTTGCATTTTGTGTCTTCAAGCTATTCCCGGCATGAACACTTGTTAAGTCTTGCAGCACCATCAGGCTGGTTCCATGTCACCGCACCTTTGGTCAAACACAAAACCAGGCAGACACTGGTGAGTCTTAGGGATATTTGGAAATCTGAGTGGGCTGGACATTCAGGAACTATTAGCAGCTTTATATATCAAGACCTCATTGTGCCCATTCATGTTTTTACTGCAGTTCCTTAAGAAAAGCTTGCTATGGTTTTGCATTAATGACTGAAATGTAGCCATGGTGTTTGCGGGCTGCTTTATTCGAGTTTGTTGCCATATTGTGGTGGACATGGAGTCAAACAATAGCTCTGTTTGAGTCACATTCCCAGAACTGTAAAGTGATGAATCACTGGGGCTTTTTCTTGCGCTGTGAGGCGTTGACTTGCTACAAGGAATTCAGACCTTGGCAGCTCAACTTTGAACAAAAGCTGATGGTTCAGATTATGTCTGCAATTCCATTTGTTCATCGTGGTGCTGCCCTCCTAGCACACACACACACCTTCATCACTGCTTGATAATGGTAATCTTCTTTCCATCTTTTTTATCTTTGCTACATCCCTTGAGTTGCTTTCAGTCATGCATGCGCAATGCATCGTTGTGCACCGAACAGTCCAAGAAAGTCAATGTACAGCCTTTGTCCAGCTGACTCAAACACTAAGTTATTCTCAAACATGTCAGCTTTGCTGTCTTTTATTCAAGAGCCGCAAAGCCAAGGTTTTTTTTTTTTTTTTTTGGCGTAATTTCAAGGTGGTGCAGGGTTAAAAGAAAAATCAAGTCTGAAATGAAGAAACAGTATGTTACCCAACAAACCCTAATGATGCTTTCACACCAATAATTTGTTTGGTTCAGCACTGGGGACTAAAATGTTATGGTATTTTACTTTTCCCTTTGTTTGGTTTGCTTTCACATTGTAATATTTCAAAGTGGCCCAAAGCATATAAATAAAAGCCACATGTGCACACACTGTCCCCTTATTGTTCAGAAGTACTGTGTTTATGATCCAGGTTATACGTCATAGTTTTAACTGCAGGGATGTGTTAAGCGGAGATTCTAACATCACAACTATTGCTAGTATGAGAGGATATTTTACTTTGACATGATTCTGGACTGTAAAACCATGAAAATTCTTTAAGAATATCTTATACAGTCATAGTCATGAGTATTTCAACAGTGGCACATTTTTTTGATTCCATATGTCACCACATTTGAGTTGTGAGAGTGTTCTGTTTGAAAATGTGGAAGTAAATGACATTAAAATATTGAAGGATTTTTTTGTGTCCATGGGAAAAAGAGAACATGTCAAATGATCTCATAAATCAGTGCATGCATCTCATTTTGCAAATTATTTGCTGAATAGCTGCAAGTACAGTTTGCTTTTACTCAAGTCACAGAAGCCAAAATTCATGATATTGTGAAAAATGCAAATCACCTGGTTAGAATTCAGATAGTATTGTAATTAATGCAAACATATACTATATTGTTATGAATTGTTATGAGCTACTGGTTCATGCATTTAATTTATGGTTTGTAACCAGTGGTTTTCCCTTAAAAGGTCACCCTCTTATATAAGATAGATGATTCTAAGTTACGTACTAATTAGTGAATCCATATCCATATGGCCCTTATTTTCTATGATTCTTGAACGACTTGCTTTCCATAGGTCGCATTCACTTATCTGACAGCAGAATTTGCTTCATGCTGCTCAGTATGGTTTTCATGCTTAGTTTTCAACTGAGTTTGCCAGAAATTATATTTATGATAAGATTTTGAATAATGTTGATACATACAGTATAAACATGCCATTGCAGTATACATGGATTTGTTTAAGTCCTTCATCACCATGTGACATGCATTCCTACTATCCAAGTTGAACACTATGGGTTCTGAGGTGTCACATGTCAATGGTTTGAGTTATTTAGAAACTAGAACGCAGTACAATTCATTATCTTCCAATCAGCAGTCTGTTGTATGTGGAGTGCCTCAAGCCTCCATATTAGGACTTTTGCTTTTTCTTATGTATATGAATGATATTGCACGAAGGGGCTAACATTGTTACTTCACAGCAAGAAAGTCATGGGATTACTTCCCACATGGTCCTTTCTGTGTTAAGTTTGCATGTTCTTCCTTTGTTGGTGTTGGTTTCCTCTGGTTGCTCTGGCTTCCTACCACATCCAGAGACATTGCATGTTTGATTAATTGGAAAATTCTAATTGACCATAGGTTTGGGTGTGAGTGTGAATGAATGAGTGAGTGAATGTTTGTCTGTCTATATGTGGCCCTGCAATACTCTGGAGTCCTGTACCCTGACTTCTGCCCTATCACTGCTGGGACAGGCGTGATCGTTTATTGGAATAAGTGGATATAGAACTTAACTAGAACCTAATTTGAAACATGTACATGAATGGCTACAATGCAACAACCTGTCTTTAAATATTGTTAAAAATAAGTTCATTGTCTTTCACCATTGTCAGAATACTGATATATGTTATAATAACTTATCTCTCAAAATGCACAAAAATTCCTCCAGTGGAGAGAAAGTTGAAATGACATTGGTCTGTAAGCAAGATACACTCAACAAAAATATAAACGCAACACTTTTGGTTTTGCTCCCATTTTGTATGAGATGAACTCAAAGATCTAAAACTTTTTCCACATACACAATATCACCATTTCCCTCAAATATTGTTCACAAACCAGTCTAAATCTGTGATAGTGAGCACTTCTCCTTTGCTGAGATAATCCATCCCACCTCACAGGTGTGCCATACCAAGATGCTGATTAGACACCATGATTAGTGCACAGGTGTGCCTTAGACTGCCCACAATAAAAGGCCACTCTGAAAGGTGCAGTTTTATCACACAGCACAATGCCACAGATGTCGCAAGATTTGAGGGAGCGGGCAATTGGCATGCTGACAGCAGGAATGCCAACCACAGCTGTTGCTCGTGTATTGAATGTTCATGTCTCTACCATAAGCCGTCTCCAAAGGCGTTTCAGAGAATTTGGCAGTACATCCAACCAGCCTCACAACTGCAGACCACGTGTAACCACACCAGCCCAGGACCTCCACATTCAGCATGTTCACCTCCAAGATCGTCTGAGACCAGCCACTCGGACAGCTGCTGGAACAATCGGTTTGCATAACCAAAGAATTTCTGCACAAACTATCAGAAAACGTCTCAGGGAAGCTCATCTGCATGCTCGTCGTCCTCATCGGGGTCTCGACCTGACTCCAGTTCGTCGTCGTAACCGACCTGAGTGGGCAAATGCTCACATTCGCTGGCATTTGGCACGTTGGAGAGGTGTTCTCTTCACGGATGATGCGAAGGAGATGTGTTGCACTGCACGAGGCACATGGTGGTCACACCAGATACTGACTGGTATCCCCCCCAATAAAACAAAACTGCACCTTTCAGAGTGGCCTTTTATTGTGGGCAGTCTAAGGCACACCTGTGCACTAATCATGGTGTCTAATCAGCATCTTGGTATGGCACACCTGTGAGGTGGGATGGATTATCTCAGCAAAGGAGAAGTGCTCACTATCACAGATTTAGACTGGTTTGTGAACAATATTTGAGGGAAATGGTGATATGGTGTATGTGGAAAAAGTTTTAGATCTTTGAGTTCATCTCATACAAAATGGGAGCAAAACCAAAAGTGTTGTGTTTATATTTTTGTTGAGTATACTTCCAGAATAAATACAGTAAATGTTACTAATTTTGGGCCAGTGACAATGAAAATGATGTTTGAAATTGTTGATTGGCTCAAGTTTTTAAGGTATGCTGCTGTGTAAGCAAACGTATATGAGCCTGAATTAGGAATTACAGAGGATGGGTAATAATTTAAATCAGAAGTGGTGAAAAACATCTTTGACTGAATCTATGAATAAACCATAGGTAAGCAGGCTAATGACTAATACTTCAGGTGCAGTAGGATAATGGAGCCCATCCATTCTTGCTGATTTCTGCTGCACAGTGACAAGAGATGCTCCACTTAATGAATAGAAGAGAATTCAAGAAGTGCTGAATAGACACTGAATTATAACTGATCTTTGTACTTGTTTTTCTTTCAGTTTTGTTCCAAAATAAATTATATATATATATATATATATATATATATATATATATATATATATATATATATTAAACATGAAATTCAGCATGCCAAAATCCACGATATGTTGCACATTTTATTTCTGAAGTATTTCAAAGTATCATGAAAATTCAGTAAGATATATCTTCTATTATACAACCCCAATCCCAATGCCTGCAACACGTTTCAAAAAAGTTGGGACGGGGCAACAAAAGACTGGGAAAGTTGATGAATGGTCAAAGAACACCAAATTGGAAACAGGTGAGTGTCATGATTGGGTATAAAAGGAGCCTCCCCAAAATGCTCAGCCATTCACAGGCAAAGATGGGGCGAGGATCACCACTTTGTGAACAACTGCATGAAAAAAATAGTCCAACAGTTTAAGAACAATGTTTCTCAACATTCAATTGCAGGGAATTTCGGGATTCCATCATCTACAGTCCATAATATAATCAGAAGATTCAGAGAATCTGGAGAACTTTCTATATTCAAGGGCAAGGCCAAAAACCAATATTGAACGCCCGTGACCTTCGATCCCGCAGGTGGCACTGCATTAAAAACTGACATCACTGTGTAAAGGATCTTACTCCGTGGGCTCAGGAACACTTCAGAAAACCATTGTCATTTAACACAGTTCATCGCTACATCTACAAGAGCAAGTTAAAACTCTACCATGCAAAGGGAAAGCCATACATCAACATCATCCAGAAATGCTGTCACCTTCTCTGGGCCAGAGCTCATTTGAAATGGACAGACACAAAGTGGAAAAGTGTGCTGTGGTCTGATGAGTCCACATTTCAAATTGTTTTTGAAAATCATGAACGTTGTGTCCTCCAGACAAAAGAGGCAAAAGACCATCCAGATTATTACCAGCGCAATGTTCAAAAGCCAGCATCTATGATGGTATGGCATGGCATGGGCAACTGACACATCTGTGAGGGCACCGTCAATGCTGAAAGGTACATCCAGGTTTTGGAGCAACACATGCTGCCATCCAAGCAACGTCTTTTTCAGACACGTCCCTGCTTATTTCAGCAAGACAATGCCAAGCCACATTCTGCATGTGTTACAACAGCGTGGCTTCATGGTAAAACAGTGCGGCTACTAGACTGGCCTGCCTGCAGTCCAGACCTGTCACCCACTGAAAATGTGTGGCGCATTATGAAGTGCAAAATACGACAACGGAGACCCCGGACTGTTAAACAACTGAAGTCGTACATCAAGCAAAAATGGGAAAGAATTCCACCTACAACGCTTCAACAATTAGTGTCCTCAGTTCAAAACGCTTATTGAGTGTTGTTAGAAGAAAAGGTGATGCAACACAGTGGTAAACATACCACTGTCCCAGCTTTTTTGAAACATGTTGCAGGCATCCATTTCAAAATTAGCAAATATTTCCACAAAAACAATAATGTTTATCAGTTTGAACATTAAATATCTTGTCTTTGTGGTGTATTCAATTGAATATAGGTTGAAGAGGGTTTGCAAATCATTGCATTCTGTTTTTATTTACATTTTACACAACGTCCCAACTTCATTGGAATTGGGGTTGTACATTCCAAATCTAAGGTAGAACTCTTGTGCAACTACTAGTGTATACAAAAGTATATCTAAATATCTAAAAAACAAGAGCAGAGCCACTTAGGTGCCTGGTCTTGAGAATCACGGATTGTAGGTTGAAAAGTTTTTTTATCCCATGGGAACTCTCCCTACCCACCTAAGTGGCCCAAGAATATGGACAGCATGTATTTAAGTGATATTTATACAATCAGGATAGTAAACAGCATGTACAAGAAATATAGTTAATACATAATATTATCGGAGTTAGCTCCTGAAACCTAAATATTCATACAGGAGAAGATTGTAGTATACGTTTACCTAGTCTGTAGACTTGTAAAACTAAATTATAGCTAGTAGGCTAAGCTATAAATATGCTTATGTTGTTATAGAAAAAGAAGCTATGATGTAATATGTTTCAGGTATCTATCTAAAGTTGTATGTACACTATAAATTGCAAAGCCGGTGTGAGTGTGTGTGTGTGTGTTTGTGTGTGTGTGTGTGTGCGCTCGTGTGTGCTCACCAGCACTTCAGAAATTACTGCAAAATATGGCATGGTGTAATGCAAAGTTACATTTTTATTGTCAGAAATAATTTCTCTTACCCTCCTGTACTGTTATTATTGAGAAAATCCGTTTGTGCAGAATGGAATAAAGCATGTTTGATGATAAATGCCAATGAGTAAATGATGGTCTTTGTCAATATTTCTTTGAGGGGGTTTCCTCAAGGGAGGTGATGTGAGAATGCCCAGCTTGACTTCAGTTAAAGACCATGTGGTGTTCCTCCCCTCCTTGGTGAAATGCACACTGTTTAAATAACACTAGGGATGAGTGAGCTTCACTTACTGTGATCAAGAAAATGCAGCTTTTCTGCAGGATTTGGTGGGTGGGGATGTTTTTGGAACATATATATATGTTCACATATATCACATCAAAGTTAGAGGTCAAACATGGCCAACTTTAGATCTGGCCAAATGACCATCTCAAGTTTTTAACATTATGTTGCCCATTGGAATCTGTTTCCATGTTGTATGTGGTTCCACCTTCCACCCATGAGCAAACTATTTTGTATTTACTACAGTCTTTTTCAAAAGGTTGAATGAAACCAGGGGCAGTGGTCTCTAACACACAAAAGAAACAAGGAGGCAGTGCTCCACTGTTTCTCTTGCCTTGATGTAAAAAAAGGAAGTTCCATAGTACTCCTTTTTGTTTCATTCTACAACTTTTTTCCAGCAGCATCCAGGACAATTTTAGTTTATTGATATAGCACCAAATCACAACATATTCTACTCAAAGCACAATACGCATGCAATATCTCCACCTTATCCACCACAACAGCAAGCATTGTGGCCACAGTGATCAGGAAAATCACCAAAATCATGTTTTGTTGTTTTACAGGAAGAAACCTCAATACAAAGTGAGGTGGCCATCTGCTATAGTCATTCTAACAAGGCAGAACCAAAAGCACAAGATTGAAAGAAAGTGACGGAACACGCAAAAACTTAATAGAAAAGTTTGTACTGAGAGATGTGTCGTTGTCTTTTGTTTGTTTGTTTTTCCTAATCCAAGGCATTTAGCCTTGAAAATCTGCCACAGTATAGTCCTGATCTGTGTTTTCCTGGAAATATACTTGCACAGAGCACACTGTTGTTGATGTTCTTTCAGTTTTTACTCAGGGTGTCTAGAAAAAGACACAGCCCTAGTCTTCTCAAGTGGACTCCTGGCCAAGTACTCAGAAAGTGCATGTACAGTAATGTTTCTGTGTAGGCTCTCAGTTGTCCAGGTGGTTTCCATAGTAGAGAAGCTTGAATCTTCGACTGGACTGGGTTGCTTGACGTGAGGACGTTTCGCTTCAAATCGCAGAAGCTTCCTCAGCTAAAATTCTTGCTCTGGTGGTCTGACTTCTGTCTTGCCTCTTGTAGAGAAGAATAATCAAGAAGTCACAAAAGCTGGAGTTTTAAACCTAACCAGACCCCTCCTACTGAGAGGCAGACTGCTATAGGCTGGTGACTAAACAGTAGCTCTGATTAGCACCTATTGTGCTCTAGTTAGCACCCTCTTAATGACAGGGCATCTGTCCCTCTCCTGATGGCTCCCTTGACGACTCTGCTGATGACGTGAATGACTCATTACCATGAACAAAAGACTGAAACTGCTTTGACCTGAGTACCCCATTGTAAACAGGGGATAAAGTGTGTCTCAGACCCCCTCCCCGGTTAAGGCTGGGTTTCAAATGTTTCACAAAGAATGCCTCCTTGACCCCTCTCTCAAACCATTTCTTCTCTCTGGCTAATATTTTAACTTCCTTGTCCTCAAACGTGGGGTTAGTGTCTTTAAGGTGGAGATGAACTGCAGACTGAGGTCCACTGGCGCCCTCTCTGCGGTGCTGGTATAGCCTTTTGTGTAAAGGTTGCTTAGTCTCACCTATGTAGTGTTCGTTACAGTTTTCCTGACATCTGATAGAATACACTACATTGCTCTGTTTGTAACTAGGGATCCTGTCCTTAGGGTGAACTAATTTCTGTCTCAAGGTGTTAACCGGTTTAAAGTAAACTGGGATTTTGTGCTGTCTGAAGATCCTCTGTAGTTTTTCCCCTACTCCTGCTAAATAAGGGAGAGACACTCCTCTTCTTCTTGTCTCCGTCTCCTGTCTATCTGGTCTCTTTGTTCTCTGGGACTTCTGCACTTTGTCCAGGGACCATCGTGGGTACCCACATACTGTGAGGACTTTCCGGACAAGTTGTTATTCTTTAGCCCTTCCCTCTGCAGTTGTGGGCACCTGTAGGGCTCTGTGTTGAAGTGTCCTGATCACCCCGAGCCTGTGTTCAAGGGGGTGGTTTGAGCCAAAGAGCAGATATTGGTCAGTGTGAGTTGGTTTTCTGTAAACCCCTGTCTGGAGCTGCCTGTTCTCTCCAATCATAACATCACAGTCCAAGAAGGCTAAATGGTTGTTTCTGGTATCCTCACGTGTGAACTTGATATTGGCGTCCACCGAGTTGATGTGTTCTGTAAAGTCCTCAACTTCCTGTTGCTTGATTTTAACCCATGTGTCATCAACATATCTGAACCAGTGACTGGGAGAGATGCCCGTGAAAGACGTCAAGGCTGTCTTCTCCACTCGCTCCATGTACAGATTGGCCGCATTGGGGGATACTGGAGACCCCATCGCACAGCCATGAATCTGCCTGTAGTAATTCCCACTAAACAGGAAATACATGGTGTTAAGACAGATCTCCAAGAGCTGGCAGATGTGGTCTGGTGTGAGTTTGGTCCTTTCAAGTAGAGACACATGCTCCAGCAGTCTCTGCCTCACCGCTGAGACGGCCTCAGCGGTGGGGATGCAGGTGAACAACGAAGTCACATCAAAAGACACGATTGTTTCATCTGCCTCCAGCTGCAGGTCCTTGATCTTGTTCACAAAATCTTGTGTGTTCTCCACTTGGTGTTCTGAGTTACCCACTAGAGGAGCCAAAATCCACTTGAGGTGCTTGGCCACATTGTACGTGATGGAATCTGTGCTACATACAATAGGCCTGAGTGACACATCCTGTTTGTGGATTTTGGGCAGTCCATAGATGCACGGGGTGGCATCCCCAGGCTACAGTCTGTAGTATGTCTGCCTGTCGATGAGTCCCTCTTTCTCCAGGTTTACAATGGGGTATTCAGGTCAAAGCAGTTTCAGTCTTTTGTTCATGGTAATGAGTCATTCACGTCATCAACAGAGTCGTCAAGGGAGCCATCAGGAGAGGGACAGCTGCCCTGTCATTAGGAGGGTGCTAACTAGAGCACAATAGGTGCTAATTAGAGCTATTGTTTAGTCACCAGCCTATAGCAGTCTGCCTCTCGGTAGGAGGGGTCTGGTTAGGTTTAAAACTCCAGCTTTTGTGACTTCTTGATTATTCTTCTCTACAAGAGGCAAGACAGAAGTCAGACCACCAGAGCAAGAATTTTAGCTGAGGAAGCTTCTGCGATTTGAAGCGAAACGTCCTCACGTCAAGCAACCCAGTCCAGTCGAAGATTCAACCTTCTCTACCATGTACAGTAAGTACGTTAAAGACAATGCAGTGCATATTCTTGAGAGTTGAAGAACTTGATCCAAGTTGCTCCAAATGTTTTTTTATAACAAAGAAATCTAGCAAAATATTTATGTCTTCTATCAATTCCACTAAGTGTATAACTGTAGTACAGTAGTATGCACTACATAGAAAGGAGGATCTAATGATTATGCTGTTTTACTTATGACAGCTAGGTGTAATGTTTGCTAAATGTGTGATAAGATGGAACAGAATGAAGTAGAAGAAGACAATACTGAATGGTGCAAACAAAAAACAATTGAGTGTGTAGAAACTACAAGTAGTCAACTGACTTGTAAACAGTAACATAATAATTGATGGTATGATGCCACTGGAGAGTGTACGGTGAAACTGGAATGTCAACATTAATTGTAATGCTTTCAACCAGCAATTAAGACTAAAGACTAAGATTGATGCACGATCCTTCAAAAATAGGGGAAACAGGGGCACCGTGAATCAGTAGCCATATCTGCAAAACTACATATATATTTGCAGAAGTTATGCCATATTTTTATGCATAAAGACATGCCCTTATAAATTAGTGTTTTGTTTTTGTATACATTAAGGGTAAAACTAAGTGGCAAGTGAAGTAAAATTTTTTTCTATCAAAAGTAAATGTCTTTCTCACAACAGAGGAAAGGTGGTCCAAAAATTATTAGTTAGAAGACTACCCCATCCAACTGATGAGCATGTGTTATGTCTTCTCCAGACTATCAGCTATTTGATAACATGACTCATGTGTGTCACATGCACCCGGGGCACAGTGAATCGGGGCACGGTTAATCAGTCTGGAAAGTTATTTACAAGCCCCAGTATCAAGTGGATGACAATTTTACTTGTTGATATATACATATACATTTCTTTTTTCATGAATTATTTCTATAATTTGTATATGTAAACAACTGTTTCATGACAGTTGTATTTATAATAGGTTCTCAAGGACTTATATCACTATATAAGACACACACATTACATAACTGGTTTGTTGGATCATAGATTGTATATGCATCAGCATATATTTAATCATTTTGAAGAAATCTTTATAGTCATGTGTTTTTTTCAATATATTGTAAGTTAATTCACTGTGCACTGTGAATTAATGTCTGGGGCACCTGTAAATTACACTTGGGGAGACATAAATAACACAGCCATATTAACAATAACTTGCTGTATTAAATCCACAATAGAATGACCTAAACCTATGCATAATGTGTTTATGCTGACACAAAACATTTCTGATCCACTGTGCCCCAGCTTCCCCTACAGTTGGTGTGAACTTGAAGTGAAATGCCTCTGAAAGGTGTTGAGGTGCTACAGGCGAGCACGTATAAGCATTGAATAAAGTGGTTGCAATCTGCTTTTTCAGTGCTTCATTTTCAAAAAGGCACACAGATGGATCTTGCGTGTTCTTTGGTGCAAGGATGAGCTTCATTTCTTTGTTGCATATTTTTCTCCACATCTGGTAAGAAATGGTAAATGGACTGCATTTATATAGCGCTTTTCCATCTGCATCAGACAGCAAAAAGCTTTGCAATAATGCCTCACATTCACCCTAATGCCAGGGTGCTGCCATACAAGGTGCTCACTACACACTGGGAGCAACTAGGGGATTAAAGACCTTGCCCAAGGGCCCTTAGTGATTTTCCCATGAGGCTGGGATTGAACCAAGGATCCTGGTCTCAAGCCCAATGCTTAACCACTAAGCACCTCTCCTGAAGAAGTCAGTGAATATCCACCACTTTCATAAGAGAAATGGAGACCTCAGTAGAGGTCAGTTGGCTGGTCCTCAATTTCATTGAAAAGCCTTTTGTTGCTTCTTTTTCTTCTTCTTTAGGTTTACCCCAGCAGCCCATCTATCTCCTTCTCACCCTGTAAAGTGTATCTAATTGAATGACACCAACCACCTGCATGTCCTCCCTCAACACATCCATAAACCTCCTCTTCAGCTTCCCTCTTTTCCTCCTCCCTGGTGGCTCCATCCTCAGCATCCTTCTTTCTATATAGCTTGGGTCCCTCATCTGCACACATTGAAACCATCTCAATCTCACCTCTCTTTGTCTCCAGACCATCCTACCTGCACTGTCCCTCTGATATGCTCATTCTTAGTCCTGTCCATCCTTGTCACACCTAAGGAAGATCATAGGATTTTTAGCTGCATGTCCAGATCTGCAATCTGCCTTTTTGTTAGCACCACGACTTCTAAGCTGTACAAGACAGTTGTCCTTCACCATTGCAACCAAGGAAGGGTTCAGAGCCAATCCTTGATGTTTTCCCACCTCTACATTAAATCTGTCATTCCAACAGTGCACCTCACCGGTATTGCATCATATTCTTCATTACTTTTGACTGTTGACACCAATATTTTAAACTCATATACTTTCACCACGGCAGCATGGTGCCTTAGTGGTTAGCACTGTTGCCTCACAGCGAGAAGGTCATGGGTTTGATTCCTGCCTGTGGCCTTTCTGTGTGGAGTTTGCATGTTGTCCCCATGTTTGCGTGGGTTTCCTCCGGGTGCTCCGGTTTCCTCCAACATCCAAAGACATGGGGGTTAGGTGGATTGGAATCCTTAAACTGTCCGTAGGTGTGCGAGTGGGTGTGAATGTGTTTCTTTGTCTGTTTGTGGCCCTGTGACAGACTGGCGTCCTGTTCTGGGTGTACCCCGCCTCGCACTCTATGACTGCTGGGGTAGGCTCCAGCCTCCGCGACCCTTAATTGCACTAAGCGGTTGAGGATGAGTGTGTGTGTGTGAGTGTGTGTATACCTTCACCACCTCTATGCTTGTGAGCTCATGATTTCACAATCTTCCTCTCACATGCAAATACTCCATCTTCCTCTGACTGACTATCATTCTCCTTCTCTCCAGAGCATATCGCCACCTTTACAGGCCTGTCTAATCTACTCTCTCATCTCACTACATATCACAATGTCATAAACAAACATCAACAAGCAAACATCATAGTCCATGCAGGCTCCTGTCTGATCTCGTCTGTCAACCTGCCCATCACCAGTGCAACCAAGAAAGGGTTCAGAGCCAATCCTTGATGTTTTCCCACCTCTGTCATTCCTACTGCGCACCTCACCGGTATCACACTGATGTTGTATATATCCTGCACCATCCTCAAAATACTTATCTGCAACTTCAGACTTCCTTATACAATGCCATAAGTCTTCTTTTGGAACCCTGTTGTAAACGTTCTCTGAATCTGCTCATACACAGTGCATCTCATGCTGGCCTTTTGTATGTTTCTTCATCAACACTCTCAGAGCAAACATTGCATATGTAGTGCTGTTTCACAGCATGAAACCATATTGTCGATCAGAATTCTTCACTTGTTTTTCATCTTCACCTACTCTTTCCCATAGATTTATGGCGTGCCTAATTAGGTTTATGTCTGATTCTTAAAAACATGTACCAGTACAGTTCTTCTCAACTCTTGAGGTATCCTTTCACTGTCCAAAATTTGATGAAATTATGTTGTTCCTTGCCATCTCAAGTAAGCATTTTCATGCCTCAACCCCGTTTTTTCATCTGGACAAACTGCCTTTCCACTGTTTATACTCTTCATAGCTGTCTTGACTTCAGCCTTTCTTTTGACTTTCAGATTTATTCTCTAAGCTCCTCAAAATACTCCTTCTACCTTCTTAACACACACACACACACACACACACACACACACACACACACACACACACACACACACACACACACACACACACACACACACACACACACACACACACACACACACACTCCTCACTTGTCAGTACATTTCCACCTCCATCCTTAGTCATCCTAACCTGCTACAGATCCGTTTCTCCTTTCGTGTTCAATTTCATGTGCAGCACCCTTTATGCCATTTACTTAGCCTGTGTCACCTCTGTGTTCACCTTACACCACATCCCTTTGTATTTCTTCGTACTTGTATTATCATTCCAACTTCTTTCTTTAATTTCCACCATCATATCCTTGCTTCTTTTCTCACTCTCTTCCTATTCTTCACCTCCAATGTCATCCGACAAACCCCCATCCAGTGGTGTCTAGCTACACACTCCTCTGCCACCACTTCACAATGTCCAGTGTATTTTTGGTTGGATCTTTTACATAGGATGTAGTCCACCTTTGTGCACCTTACTTCACTCTTATATGTGACACTTTGCTCACCGTTCTTGAAATAAATATTCGCATAGCCATTTCCTCCCTTTTTGCAAAATCCACCACCACCTGCACTTGCATATTCCTCTCCTTGATACCCTATTTACACAATACTTCCTCATCATCTCTTTTGTCTTCACCATCATGTCCACTGGTGTATGTTCCAGTCACCACTCATTCATGCTTGGATACGCTATCTACCATCTTCTTTCACTAACTTCAGAAATCTTCTTTCTCTAACTCACGACCTACCTGTGAGGCATATGCAGAGATGAGATTCATCATCACCTCTTCAATTTCCAACATCACACTCATCACCCTGTCAGACACACTTCACCTCAACACACTCTTAATATGTTCTTTCAGAATGACTCAACACTACTTCTCCTCCTATCCACCCCATGACATTACAATTTTGAACCCACCTACAATGGTCCTGCCTTACTTCTCTCTACTTTGCCACTTGCACAAACAGCAGGCCTAGCTTTTTCCACTCCACTATATTAGTTAACTCTCTCCCTTGACCAGTCATACTGCCAACTTCCCACCTTTCTGACTGCCTCCAGACATGCTCATGTTGTTTTTATCATTATTGTCATTATTGTTGTTGCTGTTGTTGTTCTTCTTCTTCTTCTTCACCCAACAATAGACCAGTTTCTTCCAGCAGCTTTTTTGACAGCAGCAGCAGTATGGAACTACAAGTACAGTGGATGTCCTCTCTGATGCAATGCTAGTCCTTTATCTGGGCTTCATGTCCAGCACTCCCAATCCAATGGTTGTTCTCCCAATGTGGATAAGATTTTGCTATATTTACGATGTATGCCCTTTCTGCTTCTGCCATCCTCAGTTACCTCCAGGTTTGGGACCAGCACTCAGAATACACTAAATGTACTAGGCTAGGCTGAGTTTTGTTTTTTGTTTTTTTCATTTATATTTACAGTAGTGTTCAGAATAATAGTAGTGCTATGTGAGTAAAAAGATTAAGCCAGGTTTTGAGTATATTTCTTATTGTTACATGGGAAACAAGGTACCAGTAGATTTAGTAGATTCTCACAAATCCAACAAGACCAAGCATTCATGATATGCACACTCTTAAGGCTATGAAATTGGGCTATTAGTAAAAAAAAGTAGAAAAGGGGGTGTTCACAATAATAGTAGCATCTGCTGTTGACACTACAAACTCAAAACTTTTATGTTCAAACTGCTTTTTTAGCAATCCTGTGAATCACAAAACTAGTATTTAGTTGTATAACCACAGTTTTTCATGATTTTTTCACATCTGCGAGGCATTAATTTTGTTGGTTTGGAACCAAGATTTTGTTCATATACTAGTGTGCTTGGGGTCATTGTCTTATCGAAACACCCATTTCAAGGGCATGTCCTCTTCAGCATAAGGCAACATGACTTCTTCAAGTATTTTGATATATCCAAACTGATCCATGATACCTGGTATGCGATATATAGGCCCAACACCATAGCAGGAGAAACATGTCCATATCATTATGCTTGCACAACCACGCTTCACTGTCTTCACTGTGAACTGTGGCTTGAATTCAGAGTTTGGGGGTCATCTCACAAACTGTCTGCGGCCCTTGGACCCAAAAAGAACAATTTTACTCTTATCAGTCCACAAAATATTCCTCCATTTCTCTTTAGGCCAGTTGTTATGTTCTTTGGCAAATTGTAACCTCTTCTGCACATGTCTTTTATTTAACAGCGGGACTTTGCTGGGATTCTTGCAAATAAATTAGCTTCACACAGGTGTCTTCTAACTGTCACAGCACTTACAGGTAACTCCAGACTGTCTTTGATCATCCTGGAGCTGATCTTCTATCCATTTTGATGGTTGTTTTCCATTTTCTTCCACGCATCTCTGATTATTTTGTCCATTTTAAAGCATTGGAGATCATTGCAGATGAACAGCCTATAATTTTTTGCACCTGCGTATAAGTTATAAGGTATAAGTTTTCCCCTCTCCAATCAACTTTGTAATCAAACTACGCTGTTCTTCTGAACAATGTCTTGAACGTCCCATTTTCCTCAGGCTTTCAAACAGAAAAGCATGTTCAACAGGTGCTGGCTTCATTCTTAAATAGGGGACACCTGATTCACACCTGTTTGTTCCACAAAACTGACAAACTCACTGACTGAATGCCACACTACTATTATTGTGAACACCCCCTTTTCTACTTTTTTACTAATAGTCCAATTTCATAGCCTTAAGAGTGTGCATATCATGAATGCTTGGTCTTGTTGGATTTGTGAGAATCTACTGAATCTACTGGTACCTTGTTTCCCATGTGACAATAAGAAATATACTCAAAACCTGGATTGTGTTGTGTGGGCCGCCAGAAGAGGAGGTACTGCTGGCCCACCACCAGAGGGCGCCCTGCCTGAAGTGCGGGCTTCAGGCACGAGAGGGCGCTGCTGCCATGGACACAGCCGGGGGTGACAGCTGTCGCTCATTACCTCTTGACAGCTGTCACCCATCTACTCAACATCATCTCACTCCATAAAGACCAGACATCATCTCCACCTCGTTGCCGAGATATCATACTTCGCCAGCAGTACCAGATCCGACAGTCGGGGACGGTGATCACCTGGGAATTCGGGACTTGGCGGCTCCAGTATTCACCAGGTTCTGGGGCGGCGGAAATCGTGTGGTTCCGGCTCTTCTCAGGACAGACGTCTGCTATCCTCAAGCCTGCCCACACGTCACCTCTGTGTATTGACTGTTATGATATTCTGTGATTGTCTGTATGTTCGTTGTGCACATTCACAACATTAAATTGTTACTTTTTGGCTCATCTATTGACCGTTCATTTGCGCCCCCTGTTGTGGGTCCGTGTCACTACACTTTCCCAACAGGATATCTCGGCCAGCGTCATGGACTCCGAGGGGCGTCACCCGGCTGTTGAACGACCAATGGGAGAGCAGGGAGCGCAGGCGTCTGCAGGAGACGTGATTGGTGAGCTGCAGCACATTCTCACCGCCTTTACGGCTCGGTTGGATCAAATGACTGAGCAAAATATCCTCCTGAACCGCAGGGTGGAGGCTCTCTCCGCACAGATGGCGGCGAGCGCTCAGGGCGCTGCTGCGGCTTGTCCTCCTGCCGACCCTGTGCAGGATATAAACGTTCCAGTGGTGGTTCAACAACCCCTCCCACCATCCCCTGAAGCATACATAAGCCCTCCTGAGCCGTACGGAGGTTGTGCGGAGACGTGCGCGGACTTTCTTATGCAGTGTTCGCTCGTCTTCGCACAACGTCCCGTCATGTACGCGTCAGATGCTAGTAAAATAGCTTATGTGATTGCTCTGCTTCGGGGTAAAGCACGCGCCTGGGCTACGGCGCTCTGGGAACAGAACTCACGGTTGTTATCAGCATACACTGGGTTTGTGGGGGAGTTCAGAACAGTGTTTGATCACCCTAACAGAGGAGAGACCGCTTCAACTGTGCTGCTGTCAATGAGACAGGGACGCGAGAGCGCAGCCGCTTATGCAGTCAACTTCCGCATCGCGGCTGCGAGGTCCGGCTGGAATAACGTTGCGCTCCGCGCCGCCTTCGTAAACGGACTGTCGTTGGTTCTGAAGGAGCAGCTGGTAGCTAAGGAGGAACCGCGGGATTTAGATGGGCTTATCGATCTCATTATACGGTTAGACAATCGGTTGGAGGAACGCCGTCGGGAGCGAGGCGAAGGACGTGACCGGATACGCGCCGCCCCTCTACCTTCCGGGTTCGATAAGGCACCGCCCTCCCCACGCTCCACAGCCGCAGCGCTTTGTGGGGCAACAGCTCCCCCTGCTGACGTTGTTAGGGAAACGCACAGGGCCAAAATGGGGAGGCTGATCCGTGGAGAGTGTTTTCTCTGCAGCTCAACTGAGCACACACAGAGAAACTGCCCCAAACGGCCAAAACGACAACAACCGCCCTTAGAGACTGGGCTAAGGAGGGGTCAAACCATTCAAGTGAGACACACACAAATTGCCACACGACTCCCAGTCACAATCCTGAGCGGGGATTTAACCCTTCAAGCCCGAGCACTGGTGGACACGGGGTCAGAAGGGAATCTGCTAGACAGCAGATGGGCAAGGGAGGTAGGGCTCCCTCTGGTGGCGCTTCCTTTGCCATTGCAGGTGCGGGCACTAGATGGCACCCTCCTCCCTTTACTCACACACAAGACACAACCAGTAACTCTGGTAGTGTCTGGAAACCATCGGGAGGAGATTGAGTTTTTTGTGACTCCTTCTACCTCCTGCGTGATTTTGGGCATCCCATGGATGTTGAAGCACAATCCCCGGATTGATTGGCCGTCTGGCGTGGTGGTTCAGTGGAGCGAAACCTGCCATCGGGGGTGGTTAGGATCCTCGGTTCCTCCCGGTTCACAGGCTAAGGAGGAGGTCAAAGTCCCTCCCAATCTGACGGCAGTGCCGGTTGAGTACCACGATCTTGCTGACGTCTTCAGCAAGGATCTGGCACTCACCCTTCCCCCGCACCGTCCGTACGATTGTGCCATTGATTTGGTTCCAGGCGCTGAGTTCCCGTCCAGCAGGCTGTACAACCTCTCACAACCTGAGCGCGAATCAATGGAGACCTACATCCGGGACTCATTAGCTGCCGGGCTGATCCGGAACTCTACCTCCCCGATGGGGGCAGGTTTCTTTTTTGTGGGCAAGAAAGATGGCGGACTTCGTCCATGTATTGATTACAGGGGGCTGAATGAGATTACGGTTCGCAACCGATACCCGTTGCCATTGTTAGATTCCGTGTTCACCCCCCTGCATGGAGCCAAAATCTTTACTAAGCTGGATCTTAGGAATGCGTATCACCTGGTTCGGATCCGGAAGGGAGACGAATGGAAGACGGCATTTAACCCCCCCCGTTAGGTCACTTTGAGTACCTGGTCATGCCGTTCGGCCTCACCAACGCCCCCGCGACGTTCCAAGCCATGGTTAACGACGTCTTGCGGGACTTCCTGCACCGATTCGTCTTCGTATATCTGGACGATATTCTCATCTTTTCTCTGGATCCTGAGACCCATGTCCAGCATGTACGTCAGGTCCTGCAGCGGTTGTTAGAGAACCGACTGTTTGTGAAGGGCGAGAAGTGCGAGTTTCACCGCGCGTCTTTGTCCTTCCTGGGGTTTATAATCTCCTCCAACTCCGTCACCCCTGATCCGGCCAAGGTTGCGGCGGTGAGAGATTGGCCCCAACCAACAAGCCGTAGGAAGCTGCAACAGTTCCTCGGCTTTGCTAATTTCTATAGGAGGTTCATTAAGGGCTACAGTCAGGTAGTTAGCCCCCTGACAACCCTGACCTCTCCAAAAGTCCCCTTCACCTGGTCGGATCGGTGCGAAGCCGCGTTCAAGGAGTTGAAACGACGGTTCTCTACTGCGCCAGTTTTGGTGCAGCCTGACCCTAGCCGCCAGTTCATGGTTGAAGTGGACGCCTCTGACTCAGGGATAGGAGCCGTGCTGTCCCAGAGCGGAGAGACCGATAAGGTTTTTCACCCGTGTGCCTACCTTTCCCGCAGGTTGACCCCGGCTGAACGGAACTATGACGTCGGCAATCGAGAACTCCTTGCGGTGAAAGAGGATCTTGAGGAGTGGAGACACCTGTTGGAGGGAGCGTCTGTGCCGTTCACGGTTTTCACTGACCATCGGAACCTGGAGTATATCAGGACCGCCAAGCGGCTGAACCCCAGGCAAGCCCGCTGGTCACTGTTCTTCGGGCGTTTCGACTTCCGGATCACCTATCGCCCCGGGACCAAGAACCAGAGATCGGATGCCTTGTCCCGGGTACACGAAGACAAAGTCAAAACAGAGCTGTCGGATCCACCGGAGCCCATCATTCCGGAGTCCACTATCGTGGCCACCCTCACCTGGGACGTGGAGAAGACCGTCCGGGAGGCCCTGGCACGGAGCCCGGACCCTGGAACCGGTCCGAAGAACCGTCAGTACGTCCCTTCAGAGGCCAGGGCTGCAGTCTTGGACTTCTGTCACGGTTCCAAGCTCTCCTGTCATCCAGGGGTGCGAAGGACCGTGGCAGTTGTCCGGCAGTGCTTCTGGTGGGCGTCTATGGAGGCCGACGTCCGGGAATATATCCAGGCCTGCACCACCTGTGCCAGGGGCAAGGCAGTACATAAGAAGGCCCAAGGACTCCTCCAGCCGCTGCCGGTGCCTCATCGCCCCTGGTCCCACATCGGCCTGGATTTCGTCATGGGCCTCCCGCCGTCCCAGGGCAACACCACCATCTTCACGATAGTGGACCGATTCTCCAAGGCGGCCCACTTCGTGGCCCTCCCGAAGCTCCCAACAGCCCAGGAGACAGCAGACCTCCTGGTCCACCACGTCGTCCGTCTGCATGGGATACCCTCCGACATCGTCTCTGATCGTGGTCCCCAGTTCTCCTCACACGTCTGGAGGAGCTTCTGCAGGGAACTGGGGGCCACCGTGAGCCTCTCGTCCGGGTACCATCCACAGACGAACGGACAGGCAGAGCGGGCCAACCAGGACTTGGAACAGACCCTCCGCTGCGTCACATCCGCGCACCCGATGGCCTGGAGTAACCATCTGGCCTGGATCGAGTATGCGCATAACAGCCAGGTGTCTTCTGCCACCGGGCTCTCCCCATTTGAGGTGTGTTTGGGGTATCAGCCCCCGTTGTTTCCCGTGGTGGAGGGAGAGGTCGGTGTGCCCTCGGTCCAGGCCCACCTGCGGAAGTGCCGTCGGGTGTGGCGCTCCGCCCGTTCTGCCTTGTTGAAGGCCCGGACGAGGGCGAAGACCCATGCAGACCGCTGGCGATCCCCGGCCCCTGCTTACCAGCCCGGGCAGGAGGTGTGGCTTTCCACGAAGGACATCCCCCTCCAGGTGGACTCCCCAAAACTTCAGGACAGGTACACTGGCCCCTTCAGGATCCTCAAAGTCCTCAGTCCTGCCGCAGTGAAGCTCCAACTCCCGGCTTCACTGCGGATCCATCCGGTTTTCCACGTGTCCCGCATCAAACCTCACCACACCTCACCCCTCTGTGCTCCCGGACCGGCGCCGCCTCCTGCTCGGATCATCGACGGGGAGCCGGCTTGGACGGTGCGCCAGCTCCTGGACGTCCGTCGGATGGGTCGGGGGTTCCAGTACTTGGTGGACTGGGAGGGGTATGGACCCGAAGAACGCTCCTGGGTGAAGAGGAGCTTCATCCTGGATCCGGCCCTCCTGGCCGACTTGTACCGCCGACACCCCGACAAACCTGGTCGGGCGCCAGGAGGCGCCCGTTGAGGGGGGGGTCCTGTTGTGTGGGCCGCCAGAAGAGGAGGTACTGCTGGCCCACCACCAGAGGGCGCCCTGCCTGAAGTGCGGGCTTCAGGCACGAGAGGGCGCTGCCGCCATGGACACAGCCGGGGGTGACAGCTGTCGCTCATTACCTCTTGACAGCTGTCACCCATCTACTCAACATCATCTCACTCCATAAAGACCAGACGTCATCTCCACCTCGTTGCCGAGATATCATACTTCGCCAGCAGTACCAGATCCGACAGTCGGGGATGGTGATCACCTGGGAATTCGGGACTTGGCGGCTCCAGTATTCACCAGGTTCTGGGGCGGCGGAAATCGTGTGGTTCCGGCTCTTTTCAGGACAGACGTCTTCTATCCTCGAGCCTGCCCACACGTCACCTCTGTGTATTGACTGTTATGATATTCTGTGATTGTCTGTATGTTCGTTGTGCACATTCACAACATTAAATTGTTACTTTTTGGCTCATCTATTGACCGTTCATTTGCGCCCCCTGTTGTGGGTCCGTGTCACTACACTTTCCCAACAGATTGATCTTTTTAGTCACATAGCACTACTATTATTCTGAACACTACTGTATATAGCGCCGAATCACCACAAAGTTGCCTCAAGGCACTTCACACAAGTAAGGTTTAACCTTAGTAACCCCCAGAGCAACAGTGGTAAGGAAAACTCCCTCTCAGGTAGAAACCTCAAGCAGACCTGACTCAAAGGGGTGACCCTCTGCTTGAACCATGCTACAGACATAAATTACAGAACAATTCACAGAAACAATTCACAAAACAAATATACAGGAAATGTTGTTGGTGCACGGGACAAGAGGGTTTCCAGCACAAATACAATTCCCATCTTTGGATGGAGCTGCACCTTAAACAGAAAGAAAAAACAGAACCACACATCAGAAAGACAATAAATACAGTATAATTTGTCAGCATTAAACAACAAGAAAAAACAAGAAATACTAAGGTGACCGCCGGCCAATAGCCCTAAGCTTCACTAAAAGACACAGTATTTAGGTAAAGTTGAGGCTGCGGCCCACTCAGTTTCCCAATAAAATGAATTAAAAGAGTATGAGTTAAAAGCCTTTTGTTGCTATTGGTTTAATTTAGGGCACCAGCCTTGCTTTTACTGATAATTCCATAATATAATGATGAGATGTACTTATTGAAAACAGCAGTTTTAGCACTGTCTGTTGGGCAGTGACACAGAGTGGGTCTTATCATAGAGGTTCTTGCATCTTCATCTATGGTCAGTTACACAGCCTTTTTATGAAACTTTCTACTTTTCAATGTAGATAGTAATTTTGTTTTATATTGTTGAGGGAGCATAAGAATTCTTCTCTCCTTGAGGTGAAACTTCCAACAAATAGGTCAACAATGTTCCCACTCCTGGAAATACTAATTTCCAATAGCTGTGGTAGAAAGTGTCATAAATATTGCTGTAAGTGAATAAATTCTTGTATTGCAATAGTTTATGGAACAGGTTAAGAAGTTGTCATCATCGAAAATGTTATTATTGTTACTGATTTTTGATGTAATTCAAACAGACAACACCACCAAAATTGGTGTATTTGCGTTATTTCTGAGCACATTTTAGATTCTGAACTTAAAAATGAAGGGTGCCAATAATTCTAACTATGGAGTGTAATAAACTTACTGACCTTATGCCAACAGTTAAAAAAAAAAAAAAACTATGTAAATACACCATCCTGAAAATATTTGTGTAGAAAATGAGACCTTGAGATAGCATGAAATAAATATCCTGTAAAAATATTTTTCTTGTCGCAGCTGCTGTCAAGGTTCATAGAACATCAAGGACACAGAGAATATGTTCTGTGCTGTCACATCACTTTTTTTTTTCCTTTTTTGCACTCATTGGAAATGTGTTGACAAAATGTTAACATTGTATTTCATGAATTTTGGAAAAGATGGTGTGAAGTCATGCCAGCACAATTTCTTGTAGAGTGATTGTGAGACATCGAAGAACATGTCTGTGTGCTTGCTCTAGGGGTTCGTAAGGTTAGACCTTACTTCTGTGGAGCATGTTGAGGCAGCTTTGTTGTGATTTGGTGCAATATAAATGAAATAAATGGACTGTGGAGATAATGAGAAACTGGAACAAAGCTAACGTGTTTTGCAAGCTTTCTCACCTGAGAGAAAAAATATCATTGTTTCACTGACTTTTTGGGGGGTGGCGGGGTGTTGGTTTGGTTTGAAATTTTAGTTATACGTGTTTCTAATGATGATGCCAAAGAACAAAACATTTATAAATATATTAATGTCATTCCACAACTCAAAGAACTTATGATTGACAAAGAACATATGACAGGGTTTCAAGAGAAGAGTTGAGAAATTGTATGAGGAAGTCAATGTAGACAAAGTGACAGTCATTAGATATGCAGTAGGACTGAAATATGCATTCAAGGTGGAGGTAGTATTGTGAGAGAATGTAGCTACACAGCATAGGATGGTGGTTTGTAGGATGACTTTAGAATTAAAGAAGAGAGTGAGAGTTCAACAAATGATCAGATGATGGAAACTGAAGGAGTAAAACCTCGGTCCCACCAAATAATAAGGTATGAATAACCAGCCATGCATGAGTGTGTCAGCGATTATTTGAAGAATGCCGTCACATATCTGCTACTAAGGTGCCTCTATGTGCCTCTCTGTACTTCACATGTGCCACGTATCAGCCTGTAGTGAGCCACGACCGACCTGTCATTTGACCCCATCCAGCCACAAATGGCTTGTGTTACCACATATGTTCCACATCAAGCCACACATGTGATCCATGTAGCACCACGTAACGTGACGTTAGTGCACGTTTAGGTATGGGTTTGGTCCAAACCTCCAGCCATCCCACACTTGGTCCCTTTCAAGTGTGGGTTTTCAGTTGACAGCATCCATTCGATATTTTGTCACATTTTTTAAACGCAGTCCATAAAAAGACATGCCTGTACAATCTGGCCGGTGTGCGCATCCCCCCCCCCCCCAAAAACAAAAAACACAAAACACATCCACAACCACACCAGCTAGAACCGAACCACGGGTTCCTGGACAGTCGCCTCTGTGCTTCTTCTCACTGGTTTTATTTCTTCCTCCCACTTACAGTCATTTTGACACCGTGTTCCAACTTTTAACTTTGTGTTTGTCCATTAATGTCTGCAAAATTGCTCTTTTGCGACCTCACGTTCTGTTGAGTGCAAGTCATTGCGTCAGCACACACAGAGCAGGCCTCATCTGATCCATTATAACAAGATGTTAAATCTATCATAAACATACTTTTACAGCTGCTAATAAAGATGGAATGACTATGCAACTATTTTACCATGCTATTAGAATAAAAACATTACAAATAATTACCTTTTAGGCTGTTCGAAATATGTTCTCCACCTCAGTGCACAAGACAGAGAGAGGAAAAAAGCTGCAAATGAAACTTCTTCTCTCATTCCAGAAGCAATTGGAGGTGTTTTCAACATATACAGCATCTGGCACACAAAGCAGGTAAGATTGTAGTGTGCAAGAGGGCTGAGCCAAAATAGCCTGTCCAAAATAGCCTGTCCTGTCCTTGTACCTGCCAGATGCTCAGATAATGGGCTTTTCTTTTTTTTTTTTTTTTGAGGGGAGCACGAGGAACTACCTGCAGTCAGCCAGTTTTACAGTTTTTTTCTTTTAATTGTTCACATGTGTGAGATCGTCTATGAGTAGACTGGAGATGTCCGGACTTTTTACTGGATGTGGACATGTCCTGTCTCTGGCAATCAGTCTGTGAGCAGGACGTTTATGGACTTTATTTAAACACAGTTATAAGAGAATTTAAGAGTGAGTAGCTGCAGCTCTTTCAGCGTGTAGTTTCACTGCATTGTTATCAAGCAAAAGTTATATTGTGAGGGTTTGGCTTCCAGTCACATTGAGTACCGTTGCTTTGCCCTGACTTGCATTGAAACCACTTCCTTTCTGCATCCTGTGCTTGACGCAGAAAAAATTAAACATGTTTAATTTTTGGAGTCCAATTCGCTTTGTCCTTTTGCATCCATCACTGTGTTCTGGAGTTGAGCTACATCGTCTCGGCACTAGGGTGCATCCACTTGGTGTTGTCATGACGCCGCACAATGCACCTCGAAGTGGGCCCAGTGTGAAAGGGGCTTAAGAGCCTCTCAGAGCCACTATTCTCCCATGACTGTTGAATAAATGGACTCATACCAAAAAAACATGCTACATGGCTCATTATTCATCCTTCATTATTTGGTGTGACCAGGGCTTAAGACTGTTCTGTGAAATTCATTGAGCAGGTGAGACTTGATGGAGGGGAAGCAATGTTGGACAACTGGAAAAGTACTGCAGATGTGGTGAGGGAGACAGCTAGGAAGATGCTGGGTACTGGGGAGGTGATGGTCTAGTGGTTAAAAGGTTGGGCTTGAGACCAGAGCATCATCTATTCAAATTCCAGCCTCATGGGAAAATCACTAAGGGCCCTTGGGCAAGGTCCTTAATCCTCTAGGTGCTCCCGGTATGTAGTGACCAAGTTGTTTGGCAGCATCCTCATGTTGGGGTGAATGTGAGGCATTATTTGTAAAGCGCTTTGAGCATCTGATGCAGATGGAAAAGTGCTATTTAAATGCAGTCCATTTACCATTTTTGTGCAAATATTTAGTCATTTTGAAATGGATGCCTGCAGCACGTTTCATAAACGCTCGGACAGTGGTATGTTTACCACTGTTACATCACCTTTCCTTCTAACAACACTCAATAAGCATTTGGGAACTGAGGACACTAATTGTTGAAGCTTTGTAGGTGGAATTCTTTCCCATTCTTGCTTGATGTACGACTTCAATTGTTCAACAGTCTGGGTTCTCCATTGTTGTATTTTGTGCTTCATAATGCACCACACATTTTTAATGGGATACAGGTCTGGACTGCAGGCAGGCCAGTCTAGTGCACGCACTCTTTTACTACGAAGCCACACTGTTGTAACACATGCAGAATATGGCTTGGCATTGTCTTGCTGAAATAAGCAGGGTCATCCCTGAAAAAGGACATAATAACTACAGACCCATCACACTGACCTCTGTGGTGATGAAGACCTTTGAGGGCCTTGTCCTGACACACCTCAAGGCCATCTCACTCCTGGATCTGCTGCAGATGACTTACAGAGCCATCAGGTCTGTAAACAACGCTGCCAACATGGCCCTCCACTTCATCCTCCAGCATCTGGACTCCCTAGGAACTATTACCTCCATACAGTTCTTTTTTATTCACTCCATTAAGGTCCATAAACAAACTATTTCTCAGGTTAAATTTTTTCAAAGTTGTGATGGAGTTAGAGGCCTGGATTCTTATGGATGTCTCTCATGCAAGAGTTACACCAAGTAAAGCCCCGTTTACACATAGATGGTAAACTCTCGTGGAAGCGTCCCGGCAGAGATTTTGCCCCCTCCGGGCCGTTTTAGGGATCAAATGCCGTAGTTAATGCCAGCGCACGGGGGCGTGGTTTGGTTCCGGCTTCACCGGGAATCGTCGAAAAAATTATTCAACATGTCGAATAATTCCGGGAGCGCTCCCGGAGAAGTGGCCTGACGACGGAGATGACGGAGACAACGTGAACAACGGCGTTTGATACTTTTTAATCGCCGTCATCCCGCCCCTTCCTGTAGTGCTGCAGTTTACACCGCCGTAATTGGCGGCCGGCATTGTATCCCTAACCAACGGCGTGTAAAACGACGATAGAGCCCACATCAGCGTCCTCAAAGGTGTTTTAACCGGCGACAGAGGCAGGCAAAACAGCGGCACTAGTGGACAGTACGCTGTTCTAAACGCCACCTCCCGGTTAATGGTGTTCCAAACGGCCGATAGGCGGCGGTCAGTATAAAAACGCTAGCACGCTGCATGCAGGTCTCTCACTCGCGGCCAGCTCCTGATATTTTTGCAGAGAAGCTCCAGTATACCTCCTAAAATAAATTTGGCAGCGGCAATGACTTACCAAGAGGTCTGGTTCAGAAGCATAGAGTAGTCCTGTGGTGCAGACGAGCAACATGTTGAGGAGGGGGGAAAAAGAGAGAAAAGAAAAGGCTGAGAGATGAGCTCCCTGTCACTCCCTCCCCCTGCACTGACAGCTGCTTCAGCCTATTATACTCTGGGGGCAGTGCCTATAAGCAAAAGTTCCTGGAGTAACGCAGGATTCGCCTGGATAAATCCAGCGGTACACAGGGCATTATCGGCGGCAGCAGAACACCGCCGTTCTCACACGCGTCTTAACGTGCGATTGTAAAGGATAGAACTGAGAATTAACCCCCTTTGCCTGACGTGTGCCGGATGCTACAGCATCAAAACTCCGCTTTATTCGGCGGATTTAGCTGCGTTTTATCCGCGTATTTGCGGCTAGTACGGCGCTCAAAACACCGGCGAAATGCTCCGCCCCTTTCCACCGTGAAAACAGCTGGAACTACCGCGAACTTCGGTCTACGTACTACCCGTGGACAAAACCGTCTATGTGTAACCTGGGCTTAAGAATCATGAACAAAAGAAGCAAGTAGTTTTATTAAAAGAAATGGGTGGACTTTGTTTGTGCAACACCTAGCCTTATTGGCTCCCTGTAGACAGAGGGGGCAGTCCTGTGCATGCCTGAAGCCCATGCATGCACTGCCATTGTTGAAACCTGACTCTCTTTGTGTGCTGGTTGTTAATCGATTTAGATCCAGTTCACATGAACATTGAACAAGACCATGGGAACCCAAAAGAAGTATAACCATTTAAGAAAGGCAACTACTTAATACTAAAACAAAAACAAAATAGAAAAACACACAGATATATCTAACAGAACTTACGCCAAGATTATGTTTGCGGACTTCAGTTCTGCTTTCAATGATCATCTTAGTCCTGCTGCAGGACAAGCTGTCTCAGCTTGATGTGCCTGACTCCACCTGTAGGTCGGTCATGGACTTCCTGAACAACAGGAGGCAGCATGTGAAGCTGGGAGGACATGTCTTCAACAAATGGCCCATCAGCAATGGATTTCCTCAAGGCTGTGTTCTTTCTCCTCTACTCATCTCCCTATACACCAACAGCTGTACCTCCAGTCACCAATCTGTGGTGCTCCTGAAGTTCACTGATGATATGACCCTCAATGGACTCATTTCTGATGGGGAGGAGTCTGCCTGCAGATGGGACATTGATCACCTGGTGTTCTGGTGCACACAGAACAATCTGGATCTTAACCCCCTCAAAGCAGTGGAGATGGTTGTTGACTTCAGAAAGAACCCAGTCCTGGCCACCCCAGTCACCCTGTGTAACTCCCCGGTCACCATTATGGATTCTTTCTGCTTCCTGGGGATCACCAACACCCAGGACCTCAAGTGAAAGCTGAACGTCAACTGTGTCATGAAGACAGCACAGCAGAGGATATACTTTCTGCGGCAACTGAGAAAGTTCAACCTGCCAAAAACAGTGATGGTGAGCTTCTACACTCCCATCACTGAGTCCATCCTCTGCTCTTTCATTGCTGTGTGGTATGCTGCTGCCACTGCTAAGGACAGGAGCAGACTGCAGCATATCATCGATGCAGCAGAGAAGGTGATCGACTGTATACCTCCAGGGCCCTGAGGAGAGCAGGGAAGAGTATGGCTGATCCCTCCCACTGAGGATGCAAACTTTTTTGTTTGGCTGAAGTTCATCAGGACAAAAACCTCAAGACACAAAAAAGGCTTCTTTCTATTCACAGCTGGCCTTATAAATAATGTCAGAGACCACCACTTATTCTGCCTTCCTCCCCCATTACCATAAAGCTCAGATCGGTCATCTCTCCATTGAAAGGTAGTATACATCTGTACTCTAATCATGTGTACTTGCATTGTCCAATTCCATTATAGCTTATTTATTTAACAGTGAATAGAGTTTTGTCTGTTTGACTCTTTTGACTTCTTATAGAAGTGTTAATTGCTTCATATTGTTTATGCACCAATAGCACCAGATGAAAATCCTTCTATTTGCAAACTTACTTGGTAAAAAATTTGATTCTGATATATATATATATATATATATATATATATATATATATACGAGGTCTGTGAGAAAAGTAACGGACCTTATTATTTTTTTCAAAAACTATATGAATTTGAATCACATGTGATTACATCAAACATGCTTGAACCCTCGTGGGCATGCGAGAGTTTTTTCACGCCTGTTGGTTACGTCATTTGCCTGTGGGCAGTCTTTGAGTGAGGAGTGGCCCACCCTCTCGTCGATTTTTTTCATTGTTTAGGAATGGCTCAGAGACTGCTGCTTTGTTTGATAAAAATGTTTTCAAAAACTGTAAGGCACAACTGAGTGGACACCATTCGATAAATTCAACTGGTTTTCGGTGAAAATTTTAACGGCTGATGAGAGATTTTGGAGTTTTACTGTCGCAGAAAGGACGGCCCACGGTACCTGACGGCGATCTGCGCTCCGAGGCGGCATCGTCTCGCTGTTTCAAGCTGAAAACTTCCTAATTTCCGGCTCTGTGGACCCAAGACGTCGTGAGATAACAGAGAACTTTCAGAAGAATTCGGGATCAGGAGTTTATCCAGACATTCCACTGTTAAAGGAGATTTTGTAATGAAAGAACGTGCGGGCAGATTCGCATGTCGGGCCGGACCCGACCGCGGGGGGTCGCCACAGGAAAAACACCTCCGTTGGAAACCTTAACGGACAAGTTGGAACATGCCCAGCTGTTAAACAATTTCTCAGATACTCCCTTGTTGAAAGCCATCAAAAGCGGCCTGAATTTTACAAATGGTTTTCAACACGGAGGTGTTTTTCCTGTGGCGGCGCGAACAGATTTGGGGTGTCGTCACGGACCCGACTCGGCAAATTTGTCCGCACGTTCTTTTATTACAAAATCTCCTTTAACAGTGGAATGTCCACATAAACTCCTCATGCCGGCCTCTTCTGAAACTTCTCTGTTCTCTGACGACGTCCTGGGTGAACAGAGCTTTAAATTAGGATGTTTTCAGCTCGAAACAGCCAGACAGTCGCCACCTCCGACCACGCCGCACCGATCTGCTTCATGGGCTGTGCTTAAAGTGAAAGAAACTCCACAATCTCTCATCAGCCGTTAAACTTTTCACCGAAAACCAGCTGAATTTCTCGAATAGTGTCCACACGGATATTCCTCACCGGTCCTGAAAAAATTTGATAAAGCAACGCGCGCCATCTCCCTGCAGTGTCTCAGAGATTCCGACAGGAGGGGGAGTCCACACCTCACTCAAAGCCTGCCCACAGGCGAATGACGTCACCGACAGGCATGACAAAACTCATGCATGCGCACGAGGGTTCAAGTTTGTTTGACGTAAAAACATATGAATCAAATCCATTTATTTTTTGAAAAAAAATAAAAAGGACAGCACAAACACTGCTTTGGCTTCAAAGTTTTACCACGATGGAGCATGATCAAACAAGTTTCAAGTTGTTGTCACAATGAATACCCCATTTAAAGAAGTTTGAAGCTGTTAATTCACTTCAATTTAATTCAGTTTATTTTATTTATATAGTGCCAAATTACAATAATACTGACTCAAGACACTTCACACGGGTAAGGTCTAACTTTACCAAGCCCCCTGAGCAAGCACACAGGCGACAGTAGTAAGGAAATCTCCATCTCATGATAATGAGGAAGAAACCTCAAGTAGACCAGGCTCAGAGGGGCACTGCTAAGGCCATTCTAACAGTTACAAGGCTTTCATAAATGTTACTTTTTTTTTTTTTTTGCAACAGAATACACAGAAAACAGGGGGTATTTAGTTTTGTGAAATAACTGCATCTAAGGCATTAATTCTGCATTTGATACTGTGGATCATCATATTCTACTTGATAGGCTGGAAAATTACTTTGGGATTACTGGGAGTGCCCTTGAATGGTTGGCATCATACTTGACCAGTCGTTCTCACTGTGTTTTGTACTGTAACACTACCTCTATTCTTAGTGACATGAAATTTGGGGTTCCACAGGGGTCTGTCTAAGGCCCCCTGCTTTTCTCCCTTTATACAGCACCCCTTTGGCACATATTGCGGTGTTTTGGGATTACCTTTCACTGCTATGCTGATGATACTCAGTTATACATGCTGGTATATGCTGGTAATCTCATCCATCCATCCATTTTCTTCCGCTTCATCCGAGGTTGGGTTGCGGGGGCAGCAGCTCAAGCAAAGCCGCCCAGACCTCCCTATCCACAAACACCTCCTCCAGCTCCTCCGGGGGAACCCCAAGGCATTCCCAAGCCAGCTGCGAGACGTAGTCCCTCCATCGTGTCCTGGGTCTTCCCCGGAGCCTCCTCTTGATGGGACGTGCCCGGAACACCTCTCCACCGAGGCGTCCAGGGGGCATCCAAAAAAGATGCCCGAGCCACCTCAGCTGGCTCTTTTCATTGTAGAGGAGCAGCAGCTCGACTCCGAGCTCTTCCCGAGTGACCGAGCTCCTCACCATATCTCGAAGGCAGCGCCCAGCCACCCTGCGGAGGAAACTCATCTCAGCCACTTGTATTTGCGATCTTGTTCTTTCGGTCATGAGCCAAATCTCATGACCATAGGTGAGGCTCGGAACGTAGATTGATCGGTAAATCGAGAGCTTTGCCCCCCTGTTCAGCTCTCTCTTCACGAAGACGGTCCGATACAGGGACTCCATCACTGCAGATGCTGCACCGATCCATCTGTTGATCTCACACTCCATCCATCCCTCTCTCGTGAACAAGACCCCGAGATACATAAAATCCTCCACTTGAGGCAAGGACACTCCACCGACCTGAAGAGGGCAAAGCATCTTTTTTTCCGGTTGAGAACCATGCTCTTGGATTTGGAGGTGCTGTTCTTCATCGCGGATGCTTCACACTTGGCTGCAACCCGCTCCAGTGCACGTTGAAGGTCCTGATTTAATGAAGCCATCAGAACTACATCATCCGCAAACAGCAGAGACGAGATTGTGTGGTTCCCAAACCTGACCCCCTCTACACTGTGAATGCACCAAGAAATTATGTCCATAAAGGTAATGAACATAACCGGTGACAAAGGGCAGCCCTGGTGGAGGCCAACGTGCACTAGAAACAGGCTTGTCTTACAACCGGCAATGCGAACCAAGCTCCTGCTGCGGTCGTACAGGGACCGGATAGCCCTTAACAAAGCAGGGCGCCTTGAGGGACATGGTTGAATCCCTTCTCCAGATCCACAAAACACATGTGGACTGGTTGGGTGAACTCCCATGAACCCTTGACCACCCGATGGAGGGTGTAAAGCTGGTCCAGTGTGCTGCGACCAGGATGAAAACCACACTGCTCCTCCTGAATCAGAGGTTCTATTCCAGTACTCTGGAATAGACCTTACCAGGGAGGCTGAGGAGTGTGATCCCCCTGTAGTTGGAACACACCCTCCGTTCCCCCTTCTTAAACAGAGGCACCACCACCCCGGTCTGCCAATCCAGAGGCACTGTCCCCGACTGCCACGCGATGTTGCAGAGACGTGTCAAACAAGACAGTCCCACAACATCCAGAGACTTAAGGTACTCTGGACAGATTTCATCCACCCCGGGAGCATTTGCCACCGAGGAGCTTTCTGACCACCTCGGTGACTTCGGCCTGGGTGATGGATGAGTCTGCCTCTGAGTCCCCAGTCTCTGCTTCCTCTTCGGAAGACGTGACAATGGGATTCAGGAGATCCTCAAAGTATTTTTTCCACCGCTTGACAACATCCTCAGGTCAGGGTCAACAGCTCCCCAGCTGCACTGTAGACAGTGTTGGTGGGAGAGCTGCTTCCACGTCCGGAGCATTGGACGGTTTTGCCAGAATTTCTTCAAGGCCGACCGATCATCCTCCTCCATGGCCACCCCAAACTCCTCCCAGACCCGAGTTTTTGCCTCGGCGACCACACAGGCTGCAGCACACTTGGCCTGCTGGTACCTGTCAGCTGCCTCCAGAGTCCCACCTACCAACAAAGACAAGTAAGACTCCTTCTTCAGCTTGACGGAATCCCTTACTTCCGCCATCCACCACCGGGTTCGGGGATTGCCACCGTGACAGGAACCACATCATTGACCTCTGAGTCAGGGTGTCCTGGTGCCACGTGCACTTATGGACACCCTTGTGCTTGAACATGGTGTTTGTGATGGACAAACTGAGGCTAGCACAGAAGTCCAACAACTGAACACCACTCGTGATCAGATCGGGGAGGCCGTGCTTCCTGATCACCCGCCTCCAGGTCTCGCTGTCGCCACCCACGTGGGCGTTGAAGTCCCCCAGGAGAACAATGGAGTCCCCACTCGGAGCACTATCTAGTACCCCTCCCACGGGCTCCAAGAAAGTCGGGTACTCTGCACTGTTGCTCGGCCCGTAGGCCGAAACAACTGTGAGAGACCTGTCCCCGACCCAAAGGTGTAGGGACATGACCCTCTCGTTTACCGGGGTGAACTCCAACACATGGTGACTGAGCTGGGAAGCAATGAGCAATGCTACCCCCACCCGCCGCCTCTCCCCGTGCGCAATGCCAGAAAAGTGGGTAGCGGTACCAGAGACCAAGATATGCATGGAGCTGAGCCCGACTATATCTAGTCGGTACCTCTCAGCCTCCCTCACAAGCTCAGGCTCCTTCCTGAGGATGGGGGTGGAGCTGGTAATCTCATTCATATAAAATCCTTAGAAGATTGCCTTGCATCAATGAAAAGTTAGATGTCTCAAAACTTCCTACTTTTAAACTCCGATAAGACTGAAATGATGGTTGTTGGTCCAGTGAGACATCAGCATCAATTTGAGCAGTTAATGCTTAGCCTAGGCTCGTTTGTCATACATCACACTGACAAAGTCAGGAACCTCGAGGTACTTTTAGATCCTACATTGTCCTTTGACCTCCACATTAGAAATATTACGAGGACTGCTTTCTTCCACCTGTGAAATATAGCGAAGATTCATCCCATCCTGTCTATGGCTGATGCTGAGACCCTGATCCATGCATTTATCTCTTCTAGATTGGATTACTGCAATGTTCTATTTTCTGGTTTACCACAGTCCAGCTTTATGGCTCTCCAAATGGTTCAAAATGCTGAAGCCAGACTTTTGACACAAAGCAGAAAGTTTGACCACATTACACCCATTTTGGCATCCCTTCACTAGCTTCCTGTCCTAGTGTGATGAGTTTTTAAGGTTTTGCTACTAGTCTATAAAATTGTACACGGACTGGCACCTCCCTAGCTAGCTGACCTCATTAAACCTTATGTAAATTGTACACAGACTGGCACCTCCCTACCTAGCTGACCCAATTAAACCTTATGTACCGGCCCGGGCCTTGCATTCTCAGGGTGCAGGACTACTTTGTGTCCCTAGGGTGAATAAGAAGTTTGTGGGTCATAGAACTTTCTCTTATCGTGCCCCTAGTAAAAGGAGTGTGCCGCAGCCTCAACTTTACTGGGTCTTTTGGTGAAGATTAGGGTTAGTGGCCGGCGATCACCTTAGTATTTCCTGTTTTCTTGTTGTTTAATGCTGGCAAATTATACTCTATTTCTTGGCTTTCTGGTGCATGATTCTATTTTTTCTCTCTGTTTAAGGTGAAGCTCCATCCAGAGATGGGAGTTGTATTTGTGCTGGAGACCCTCCTGTCCCTGTGCACCAACAGCATTCCTGTATATTCATTTTGTGAATTGTTCTGTAATTTCTGTCTGTAGCATTGCCCAAGCAGAGGGTCACCCCTTTGAATCTGGTCTGCTTTAGGTTTCTTCCTCAGAGGGAGTTTTTCCTTACCACTGCTGCTCTGGGGGTTAGTAAGGTTAACCCTTACTTGTGTGAGGTGCCTTGAGGCAACTCTGTTCTGATTTGGCGCCATATAAATGAAAATAAATTGAAATTGAAAAAAAAAATTAAATTAATTCACCAAATTAAATCAACAGAGAAGCATAGGGATTATGCAGGTGGTCACTGGCAGCTAACCCTGTGCTTCATTACAACAGACCTATAATTTAGATGTTGTGAGGCTGAGACCTCTTCTGCGGCTATTATTATAAATTAAAAGGAGAAGAAACATAATTCCATACTACACCAGTATGCTAGCCATACTAGAGGGAAAATAGATGTGTCTTTAATCTGGACTTCAATGTCTCTACCAATTATGACCATTTTATCTATGCAGGGAGATCATTCTACAAGACAGGCACACAGTAAGAGAAGGATCTGTGGCCTGCCGACTTTTTTAACCTTACAGACAGACACAAAGTACTCCTCCGTCCTGAGAATGCAGAGCACTGGCTGGTATGTAATATGCAATTAGGTTAGCTAGGCAGGAGGTGCTAGTCCATGCATAATTTTATGTTAGCAGCAGAACCTTAAAAATCAAACCTCAAAGAGACAGGAAGTCAAAGAATGGAGGCCAAAATTGGTGTAATGTGGTTGAACTTTCTGCTTCTTTTCAGAATTCTGGCAGCAGCATTTTGAACAAACTGGAGACCCCTAATGCTGGACTGGGGTAAGACAGAGAATAGGGCATTACAATAATCCAGTCTAGAGGAGAGAAATGCATAGAGCAGAGTCTCTGCATCAGCTGTAGACAGGATGGGATGAATCCTCACTATGTTACAAGATTGAAGAAAGCAGGTCCTGGTGATTCCTGTAATGTGTACTTCAAAGGACAATGTGGGATCAAAAAATCACACCAAGGTTCCTCAAGTTGTCGCTATGATGTATCACACACAAGTCTAGGTTAAGTGTTAGCTGGTGTCTATTGCTCACCATAGACACCAGTCTATGAATGAAACCAAAATCGCCATCACTGCAGTCTTCCTCCCCAATTTAAAGGTACGCAGTAAAATCAGCAGTGTTAAATTAACACTGACAGTGAACATATGGCCCCACTCTGGCCAAGTAGACCATGTGTATTTATACACATATGTATTTAAAAAATAATGCTACTTTTGATCTTATTCTTTAAGATTGGGCTGACAGTTGTTACACCCCAATTATCTGCTTTCTTACTTAAATTATTTTTTTTTGGCACTGTGAAAACTTTTAAAAAGTTGCTAAATCCAGTGACCTATTCGCTAATTGACAACACTGGCAGCAGTGGGGAAAGACAGAACTCCACTGTCTCGTATTTTAGATTTTGCAACATATTGTGTTTCCACTGTGTGAACACAATGCGTATCATATTCTCTCCATTTGCGGAATGAAGGTGACAGACAATGAAAGGCTGGTTTGCACAGGCAGAAACAGAAACACAATCCAGGAATGTCTGACCTGCTGAAAGACACAAAATGAATGCAAGACCCAGACAGCATGCTAAGATATTGTATTGAACTGCACTAAAAGCAAGTTGCTTTTGCCCTCATACCTGCAGCACATTAAGTTGAATGTAAATGCGACAATAAACATGATTTAACATGATCACGTCTTTGCTCTCCATGTCAGTGAAGCATATGGTGTAAGAGAAGGCAGTGAGACGTGCAGATGTGGGATGTGGACCATCATGTTCTATCTTTCCATGCTCACTGACATGGCACAGGAGCATAATCAGACTGACATTACATCCATCCCCAGATGTTCCTTTCACTGGCCCCTACATCTCTTTCAGCTTGTTAACTCCATCCCCTTAACAGAAAGTCTGAAAAGCAGAAAGAGCTGCTGATTTCAGTGGTGAGCTGCCTTATCGTCTCGGCTCAATCGCTCTAAACTTACACGGTGAAAAGATTGCATCTGCTGCGTGTTTTAGCTTGCACATCAGATCTTAATCTGAATGCCTGTTTATTGTAAATTGAGTCAGGCAAAAAAGCACTCGTGTGAATCTTACATGCAACACAGTGCACTCACAACACTGTTGTTTACCTTCAAAAGCACATGCATAAAGGATTCTTTGTTGTGAAGTCCCATTCTCAATTTTATGACATGCATCCTGGAAAGTCCTGGTGTGAAACTTTGCCCATAACTTGGCAAGCATTTCAGTTTTTGGGAGGGTGTCAGAGATGAACTGGGATGTTTCAACATTGTGTCATGGTGTTGTTTTAACCATGGCAGGATATTTGATTCTTTTTTTTTTTAATTCACTCGCCTTTGTAGAGCCCAAAAGGTTCTTGTACTTGCTGTGACATCACAAGTATGTTTTCCAGAATTGTCAAGGTTTTGGTGAAGTAACGGTGTACAAAGGTTATTTTTTCACATCACATGGTACGGCATCTGGAAAGTATTCACAGTGCTGCACTTTTTATGTTACAGCCTCATTCCAAAATGGATGAAATTCATTTTTTTCAACAAAATTCTACACACAATACCCCAAAATGAGAATGTGAAAAAAAAGTTTGAGATTTTTGCTAATTTATATATATATATATATATATATATATATATATATATATATATATATATATATATATATATATATATATATATAAAAACTTGAGAAATCACGGGTACATAAGTATTCACAACCTTTGCCATGAAGCTGAAAATTGAGCTCAGGTGCATCCTGTTTCTACTGATCATCCTCGAGATGTTTCTCCAGCTTAATTGGAGTCCACCTGGGGTAAATTTGGTTGACTGAACATGATTTGGAAAGACACACACCTGTCTACATATAAGGTCCCACAGTTGACAGTACATGTCGAGCACAAACCAAGCATGAAGTCAAAGGAATTGTCTGTAGACCTCAGAGACAGGATTGTCTTGAGGCACCAATCTGAAGAAAGGGTACAGAAACATACTGCTGCTTTGAAGGTCCTACTGAGCACAGTGGCCTTCATCATCCTTAAATGGAACAAGTTCTTATCCAACCAGGATTCTTCCTAGAGGTGGCCGGCCATCTAAATTGAGCAATCTGGGGAGAAGAGCCTTAGTCATGGAAGTGACCAAGAAACCAATTGTCTCTCTGGGAGACTAGTCAGGATTGAGGGAAAGATGAATGCACAGTGAATGCAATGTACAGAGACATCCTGGATGAAAACCTGCTCCAGAGCACTCTTGACCTCAGACTGGAGTGACGGTTCATTTTTCAGCAGAACAATGACCCTAAGCACACAACCAAGGTGTCAAAGGAGTGGCTTCAGGACAACTCTGTGAATGCCCTTGAGAGGCCAGGCCACAGCCCAGACCTGAATCCAACTGAACATCTCTGGAGAGATCTGAAAATGGCTGTGCACCAAAGCTACCCATCCATCCTGATGGAGCTTGAAAGGTGCTGCAAAGGGGAATGGCCAAACTGCCCAAAGATAGGTGCACCAAGCTTGTGGCATCATTTTCCAAAAGACTTGAGGCTGTAATTGATGCCAAAGGTGCATCAACAAACTATTGAGCAAAGGGTGTGAATACTTATGGTCACGTGATTTCTTAGGTTTTTTTTTTAATTTTTAATAACTTTGCAAATATTAAAAAAAAATGTCATTATGGGTTATTGTGAGTAGAATTTTGAGGGGAAAAAAGAGTTTTCTCCATTTTGGAAAAAGGCTGTAACATAAAATGTGGAAAAAGTGAAGCGCTGTGAATATTTTCCAGACGCACTGTACAACACACATAAATCATATTTGTCAGCAATCTTCATATAACACTGTGTCACACTTGCAGACCGTGCATGGTCTTGTGGTACCTTCCAAAATTAAAGCTATATAGTGAGTTTGTTCTGGGAGAAGTTGTAGGCAACATGAAGGAAAAAGTATGCAAAGTTCAAACTTCATGCTGCATGTGATGGAAACTGGGAATTTAGAATTTGTAACTTGCAACAAGGAAACATACATCAAATAAGCTACAATATGCAATGTTAAAAAAAATCAACATGTACAATATTATAATGCAGTATAACTGATAAATATACTCATTTAAACTTTTAATTTTGCTTCACAATTTGTTAATACTGGCCTAAGCAATGGGTCACCCCTTTGAGTCTGGTTTGCCTTGAGGTTTCTTCCTCAATATCATCAGAGGGAAGCTCAGAACTACACAGGGAGGACCTGGTCAAATGACCTAAGAGAGCTGGGACCACAGTCACAAAGATTACATTATTAACACATGATGCTGTCACGGGTTTAAAATCCTGCAGGGCGAGCAAGTCCCCCCGGCTCAAGCCAGCACATGTCCAGGCCCATTTGAAGTTCACCAGTGACCATCTGGATGATCCAGAGGAGGCATGGGAGAAGGTCAAGTGGTCCAGATGAGACCAAAATAGAGCTTTTGGAATCAACTCCACTTACCATGTTTAGAGGATGAGAACAACCCCAAGAAAACCTTCCCAACCATGAAGCATGGGGGTGGAAACATCATACTCTGGGGGTGCTCTTCTGCAAAGGGGACAGGATGACTGAACAATATTGAATGGAGGATGGATGAGGTCATGTATTGCGAGATTTTGGCAAACAACCTCCTTCCCTCAGTAAGAGCATTGAAGATGGGTCATGGCTGGGTCTTCCAGCATAACAATGACCCCAAACACACAGCCAGAGCAACTAAGGAGGGGCTCCGTAAGAAGCATTTCAAGGTCCTGGAGTGGCCTGGTCAGTCTCCAGACCTGAACTCAATAGAAAATCTTTGGAGTGAGCTGAAACTCCAAACCTGAAAGATTTGGAAAAGATCTGTATGGAGGAGTGGACCAAAATCCCTGTTTCAGTGTGTGAAAACATGGTCAAGAACTACAGGAAACGTCTGACCTCTGTAATGGCAGACAAATGTTTCTGTACCATTTGTTAAGCTCTGTTTTTCTAGGGGGTCAAATACTTATTTTATGCAATAAAATGCAAATTAATTATTTAAAAATGATACAATGTGATTTACTGGATTTTTTTTTTTTTTTTTTTTTTTGGATTCTGTCTCTCACAGTTGAAGTGTACCTACGATAAAAATGACAGACCTCTCCATTCTTTGTAGGTGGGAAAACCTGCAAAACTGACAGGGGGTCAAATACTTATTTTCCCCACTGTATGCTGTGCTCTATATTACAAATGAATGCCAAAAAAAAAAAAAAAAAAATGAAAAGAAAAGAAAAGAAAAAGCTGGCCTACACAATCAATGTTTGCAGGATCCATTTGTTTATAATTGACATGATTTGTTGCATTTACCATTCCAAATTTTTCAATTCACTGCATTGTAATAGTCCCCCCAATTAATAGAACTTATGGGCTCTCAGTATAATATACACAATACATAATGTTCATATTAAAATCAGTGTTGAACTTTTAATTGATGTTATACACAAAAACAATCAAAGTTAATTTTACTCCAAAAGGACAATAAACACAGAAAACAACAAGCTCAGTTTGTTGAGTTGTTTGTATTTCTTCTTTTTTTTTTAATCACTAAAGAACTATACAAATTGCATGTTTTTTTGTTTGTTTTTTGCTCTTTGTGCCAGTGGCAACAACCAATGTCCACTCACCCATCCCTCAGCCGCTACCGGACAAATTAATGAGAACATTTCAAAAGGACACAAAATTTTGACTGCTCATTGAATAATAGAAACAAAAAAGAAACATGCTCATAGGTCTTAAGTGAAGAACGTGAAAGAGGCAGGCATGTCAGCACTTTTTGTAAGCGGATCATAACATCTTGTTGCGGCTTGCCAACATCACAGCGCCTGAGGTGATATGAGCATGTCATGAGAGACGTTGAAAGTGGCTCACTTGTGTAATTAGATCTATATGGCACAGAATCTAGAAGTGCTGTGAGGTACAAAACAGGCATCTGGAACTGTGTAAGAATCATGGAATAAAGTCAGTTTTGTCACTTTCAGACATACATCATTTTGGAGAGTTGCATGAAAAAGTCGCTGAAATGACAAAATATCATTCAGATCCAGTTCTGCTTTTTCCTGATTAAAATAAACTGGAAATTTCCTGACAAGGTGTATCGCATCAAATGTGACTGAGCGCTTAAACAACACTGACATTTTGGAATGAAAGGCTCAGCTGGCCTTTTCATTCCAAGAAACAGACTGACACACAGCAACACAGGTCTGTGCCTGGGGTATAGCAGCATCAGTTACCTATTGCCTAACTTACTCTATGTTACATCAGTGTACATTTGAAAGGGCTTTGACTCATCTCTTTATTGGTCTTGATGTATATCTCCACAGGCAAAATGTTATTTGATCGGAGGTAACAGCTGATTTTCATCAGCTCAAGGCCCTCTGACAACTTGCACGACTTTGATCAGTGCACTTGCACGCACTCTCCCATGCACAAGAGTAATGCTATTTCCAACCCTGTCTCACGGCAAGTCGTGATTCAGGAGCACAAATATACATAATCTATTGGTTTGTGATATTGTGATGAAAAGCGCCTCATTTTCGTCACAGCAGCACAAATTCATTCTCATTCATTCCGTGATGGCTGCACAAACTTAAAAGTGAAGCGGGGGGTCAGGGGTGGTTATGGTTAGGGTGGGGGGAAGGAGTAGGATTAGGTTATGGTTAAGGTTCGGGTTGAGGGTTGGAATAGGGTTAGTAATATTGAGTTAAAAAAGCCCCGTCATGAAAATTTGACATCATTTCGTGCCGGGAGAATTAAAAAAAAAAAAAAAAAAACGTGAGACTGTGCTGCTATTTCATCCTGGTTCTTTCTGTAACACTGCCCTCACAAAGTACAAACTCGAACTATTCTGCTCTTTTAAATTTATTCAAAGACATGATGAAAAATCTCAGGCCTGGATTCTGCAGGAACTTTTCTCACAAACGAGATCCGTCCCTACAGAAACTTGAAAAATGGACACAAACACTTTTTATACAGAATTACATATGCGTGACATAGGTGGACCTTATTTTACAAAATCCTTCTCTTATTGGCCACCGTGAGCATTCGAGGGAAGTCCAACCCCTGCCCGAGACCCGCATAACGAGAGACATATGATTTATAATTTTGTCCTAAATGGTAGAAACTGGTTAACTCCGGTTCTACCTGCACATACCAAAAGAACAAAGGAAAGTAAGAATAAGAGTGAAAACTAAGACTACAATCCTAAGTAAAATAATTACTTTAATACCAGTATAGGTACAGAAAACAAAAAGAAAACGCAATTAAACACACAAATATATCGAACAGTTAACTCGTCTCAAACTCGTTGTGAACTGTTGTAAACTGTGCACAGCTTCGTGCAAATGCACAAAGAAAATTTTGAAATGTTCAAAATCCTCATCATGCAATAATTACGTGAACTTCACGTCAGTATTACGCAAACAATTCAACACTGCCTCTGAGCACGAGTGAATGCGTCAGAGCGCAGCTTGTCTGAACAATTATAATGAGATGCTAAATCTATCATAAATGTACTTTTACAGCTGCACACAAGAAGGGATGAGCATGCAACTGTTTTGCCAAGCCATTACAATATAAACATGACAAATAATTACCTTTTAAGATGGTTCCAAATGCTTTCTCCACCTCATTGTGTGTGCGCGCAAGAGAGAGAAAAGCTGCAGCTGGGACAGCCCTCTGTGATTCTGGAAGTGATTAGAGGCGTTTTCAACATCAACTCGCAGAGAAAATGATTACTACACTACGAAATAATTATGTTATATATGCAGCATCCAGCAATCAATGCGTGGCTGCCAGTGGATCAAAGTGCGGCGTCCAGCTGGGAACACTGCGGGTGGGATCATCATGACGATGTGCATGCAAGCACGTGGATCAAAGTCATCCAAGTGTCAGGGCACCTTCAGGATGCAGTCCCTAATTATTAAGAACTTTAGCTTAAATATCTTAAACTGATGAGTTCTTCAAAATAACCCGCTTCAATGGATTACAAGTTTTTTGGAAACTAGAACTCAGAATATTGTATACAATTCACCATCTTCAGATAAGCAGATAAGCAGTCAGTTATATGTGGAGTGCCTCAAGGCTCGACTGAGCAAAGGGCAACATGGTGGCTAAAACCCCAGTTACACAGGGACGAGGTCATGTGTGGCAATTAAATCGCGTCAAACGCCAGATGTCGCCGAGTAGCAGCACAGCTGCCACCAGGACCTTGTTAGTCTTAATCAGTATCTGCTCACAAACTGCCTTGATCGCATTTGGTCGCAGTGAAGTGTGAAGCTACACCTGACTTCAGCAGAAGATTTGCCAAGGCTAGAAAACGCTCAAATACCATATAGGCGACACACACATCTCACAAACCACCCCATGACCACCCAATGGGCAAACAATGAATATGACATTTCACAGTGGCAACAGTAGATTGTCAAGTGTCACATGAGTTTGGACATGAACTCAGAAAAAAAATAGCAACATAATTTCACATATCACAGCCAACATGTGCAATCATTGAAGCTGTGCTGTCATTTTTAAGAATAAAGTTCATGTTCTAAAGCACTGTTATAATGTGCAAAATGAGTTCCTTGTCACCTGATGTCTGTGAAGTTCATCAGAAAGTTTTCTATGTGTTTAAATCTGAGCAGAGATCAGGCAGACAGCTTTGTCTTATAGTTTTTCTGTGCCTGATGGTTCATTCTGGGCTTCTGAAAGCTCCTGTGTCAATTCAGCACAGGCACACAGATGCTCAGATCTCACAGAATGTGCATGTCACATCAGGCACATCAGACAAGTAATCTGCACTCTGATTACTTCTATGATGACAACCTGTATCACTAATTAACTAACAAGCTGTCACCATGGAAAACAAAATGAGCTAAATATTAAATGAATCCTTTTTCCACATTTATGTACATGCACAATCAGTTTGGATTCACCTTTGTCCTTTTTTTCCAGGAATTGCACAATCCAGAATTTGACTCACAGAGATCGGTGTAGAGTGCTGGTTGCAATAGAACAAAAAAGTGAGTTTTTTAAAAGAGAACAGTCATGTGATTTATTTATTTATTTTTTTTTTTCTGTCCCTGCAATGGTATTTTTTTAAGTCTTGTTTTATTTTCCAGGGCACAATTGTTTTCCAGACATAAAAAGTCCAGTGAAAGCTGTTAATAATCCTGTCCACCATTCTCTCTCTCTGTCTCTCTGTCTCTCTCTGTCTCTGTCTCTCTCTCTCTCTCAGTGCACACAAACAGTGAGGAAATATGATGGCAAACCACTCAAAATCCAGCATATATGTCAAAAAAGCGGCATAAGTGGAAATGTGATGTCATCTGTGGTGTACAAACTCCACATGAGACATCAACACCACACAAGGGTTAAACAGAAAGGTGTTTTTGTGCCCTCTCTATGGATCGGGCATGTTTTAAGCTGCACAAGGGATGCACAACTGCCGCCTTCTTATCATATCATCTAATCCCATCCCACTTGGTCCTTTCTGTATGGAGTTTGCAAAAGACAGGTTAGGTGAATTGGAAACTTTAAATTGGTTCTAGTTGTGAATCTGTCAACAGTGGAGTAGAAAGTATTTAGTCAGTCCCTGATTGTGCAAATTCTTCTACTTAGAAAGATGAGAGTCATTCTCAAGAAGTCTTGTATAATGGCACTACCTCTGACTTTGCTGACATGAGATTTGGGGTTCCACAGGGATCTGTTTTAGGTCCCTTGCTTTTCTCCCTGTATGTGGCACCCCTTGGGCGTATACTGCGGAGTTTTGGGATTGCCTTCATTGTTATGCTGATGATACTCAGTTGTACATGCCAATAACTGCGGGAAATCTCACTCCCATAAATTCCATGGAGGACTATCTTCTATCAGTGAGAAGTTGGATGTCTAGTAACTTCCTACTTTTAAACTTTGATAAGACTGAAATGATGGTTCTTGGTCCAGCGAGACATCGCATCAGTCTGACCAGCTGGCGCTCAGCCTGGGTTCGTGTGTCATACATCATACGGACAAAATGAGGAACCTTGGGGTAATTTTTGATCCCACGTTGTCTTTTGACCTCAACATCAGGGATGTTACTAGGACTGCTTTTTTCCATCTGAGAAATATAGCGAGGATCCGCCCCATCAAATCAAATCAAATCAATTTTATTTATATAGCGCCAAATCACAACAAACAGTTGCCCCAAGGTGCTTTATACTGTAAGGCAAAAGCCATACAATAATTACAGAAAAACCCCAATGGTCAAAACGACCCCCTATGAGCAAGCACTTGGGAAGTGGGAAGGAAAAACTCCCTTTTTAACAGGAAGAAACCTCCAGCAGAACCAAGCTCAGGGAGGGGCAGTCTTCTGCTGGGACTGGTTAGGGCTGAGGAGAGAGAATCAGAAAAAGACATAGCTGTGGAAGACAGCAGAGATCAATCACTAATGATTAAATGCAGAGTGGTGCATACAGACCAAAAAGAGGTGAAAAAAAGAAACACTAAGTGCATCATGGGAAACCCCCAGCAGTCTAAGTCTGTAGCAGCATAACTAAGGGATGGTTCAGGGTAACCTGATCCAGCCCTAACTATAAGCTTTAGCAAAAAGGAAAGTTTTAAGCTTAATCTTAAAGTAGATCTGCATTGAAATAAATGTGGTCAGATTTCAGAAAGAAATAGCTGATATGTATTTATAAGACCCTTGTGAATGCAGTAAAGTAAGCCCAAATTTGTAATTCAGCGGATAAATCTTTGTTTAAAAATGACAAATTTGCAGCTAAAATTTAGCCCTCTGTGAAAACAGTTTGTACAGCCGTATCATTTCCATGACATCAGGGACAGATGACGCGCTCCAGCCTGTCACTCCGATCCCGCATTGAATTGATTTTATCTGTTAGTAATGTTACTTAAACACGTCCTGGTTTCAACATCCAAAAAGTAAGCTGCAATGAATGTGAGATACAGATCTGTGTGCTCAGATCAGCAATGACATTGACAGCGGGCGCCATTCTTCCTCTCCCGCTCTCTGCCTCCACTACGCTCGCTGCTTTAATGCGAAGCGGCTGGTACACCTGTTGCTGCAAGGACAGACTTCTTGCGGCAAAATCCACAGCACCGCACGTCTTGGCAATCGGAGCCCCAGAGCTCCATGGATGCTGAATGAATGAATGAATGAATGAATGAATGAATGAATGAAAACTGTTTATTTCGAACATTTGATACAACAACAATTACAAGATAGATCAGTAAAGACAACAACAAAAAAGTTCCTACTGTGTACCCACATGTCCGAAAAGGGGTAGGTGAAGCATCAGCTTATTTATCCCTACCCCTTCTTCCCCACAACCAGTAATACTCTTTGCCACATATACACATAGATTCCTACACACCTAAACCGATATCAATATATATATATATATACATATATATACACATACACATACATACATATATACATACACACATCAACATACATACACATATATACACATATACATATATACACATATATATACACAAACATAAATATACACCTACACATACGTACTTACATACAAAATACTATATATTTACAAGCCGAAGCAAAAAACAAAAACACCCTAACCCTCATTACCCTTCCTCCTCCCTATACCCAGAAAAAACATATTTTTGTACCGCTGTTTGAACTGGTTCATGCTTGACATTGCTTGAGCCCCACTCCCAATCTGTTCCACATCCTCACCCCACAGACAGAAATACAGAAACCTTTTAATGTTGTTCGTGCCAACTGATGCTTTAAATTAAATTTCCCCCTCAGACTGTAATCCCCTGATCTGTTAAAAACATATTTTTAATATTTGCTGGAAGTAAATTGTTTATTGCTTTATACACAATTTGTACTGTTGAAAATGAACCAAGTCTGTGAATTTTAAGAATTTGGATTGTAAAAATAGTGGATTTGTATGATCTCTATAGCCAGTATTATGAATAATTCTTATAGCTCTTTCTGCATTACTGATAGTGATTGTGTTGTACCTTTATAAGTATTACCCCATACCTCTGCACAGTACTGTAAATATGGTAAAACCAGTGAGCAGTAAAGAATGCGGAGTGAGTTGTGGTCCAGAATAGTTTCGCTTTGTTTAGAACTGAAATGCTTCTTGACAGTTTACTTTGTATATGTTTTATATGAGTCTTCCAGTTTATCTTATCATCTATTATCACCCCCAGAAACTTATTTTCATGTACCCTTTCAATATCTACCCCCTCGACTTGTAACTGAACCTGTATGTCTGTATTACAATAGCCAAATAACATGTATTTGTTTTACTTAAGTTTAATGATAATTTGTTTCTGTCAAACCATATTTTCAATTTTCCCATTTCTATACTGATCCTCCTCAGTAACTCCTGCAAATCCCCCCCTGAACAAAAAATGCTTGTGTCATCTGCAAATAATACTAATTTTAATATTTTGGAAACATTGACAATATCATTTATATAAATTAGAAACAGTTTTGGACCCAATACTGACCCCTGTGGGACGCCACAAGCATTGTCCAAGCATGATGATGTATATTCCCCCCAACTTCACAAACTGTTTTCTGTTACTTAAGTAGCTTCTCACCCAGTGCAGACACCAACCCCCTAATCCCATACTGTTCAAGTTTATTGATTAATATGTCATGATTAATTGTATCAAAAGCCTTTTTAAGGTCTATAAATATTCCAACTGAATGTAATTTGTGGTCTATGGCGTTTGTAATCTCCTCAACTGATTCTATTAATGCAAGTGATGTTGAACTATGTGCTCTGAATCCATATTGACTATCAGTAAGTAATTTATGGTTATTTATGAATTTGTCTAATCTATTATTGAATAACTTTTCTAATAATTTGGAAAATTGTGGAAGCAAAGAAACAGGTCTATAATTTGTGAAGTGGTGTCTATCCCCAGTCTTATACAGCGGCACAACCTTAGCTATTTTCATTTGATTGGGAAATTTACCGGTTTGAAATGATAAGTTACAGATGTATGTTAATGGTTCTACAATCCATTCAATGACCTGTTTTACCACCACCATATCAATTTCATTTAAATCGGTAGATGTTTATATTTACAATTATTCACAATGTCTATAATTTCATTTCCATCCACTGCTGTGAGGAACATTGAACAGGGATTTCTTTCTATGAGATTATTATCCCAATCCTCAGGTTGGGAATCGGGAATTTTTTCTGCCAAGCTTGGTCCAATATTTACAAAAAAATTATTAAAACCGTTGACTACCTCATCCTTATTTTCCTTCTTGACATTATATCAATGAAATACTGAGGGTAACTCTGTTTTTATTACCATTTTTGATAATGCTATTTAATATATCCCATATTCCTTTAATATTGTTTTTTGTTATTATATAATATATTACTATAATATTCCTTCCTACATACCCGTATAATATTAGTTAATGTATTTTTGTATTTCTTATATCTATTTTCTGCCTCTTTACTCTTTAGTTTTATGAATTCTCTATACAGTGTATTTTCTTATTACATGCATTTCGTAACCCTTTCGTCATCCATGGTCGAGCTTGGATTTTTTGTTTTCTGTAGTCTTGTTTAATTGGACAATTTTTATCATATAATGATGTAAATATTTGTAAAAAGTTTCATATGCACTATCAACATCACTTTCACTGTATACCTTTTCCCAGTTTTGCTCCTGTAAATCCTTCTTTAGTGTGTTCATGTTTTCCTCTGTCCGCACTCGCCTGTATTTTATTTTCTCCTCTGGCTGATTCCGCCGATGGTTTCTATTATAAACGATGAAAACTGGTAGATGATCACTAATGTCATTGATTAATAATCCACTCACAGTGTTATTCTCAATATCATTGCTGAATATATTATCAATTAAGGTGGCACTATGGGATGTAATTCTGCTTGGCCTGGTGATTTTTGGATATAAACTCATACTGTACATTATACTGATAAATTCATCTGTTATTTTATGCTTATTTGGATTGAGCAGATCAATATTTAAGTCACCACAAATGAACACAGTTTTTTGATTAGTTTTTGAGAACATTTTTCCCATACAGTCAGTGTATGTTTCAATACTAGATCCTGGTGCTCTATATATACAGCTGACTAATACATTTTTGCTTTTTTCTTCACATATTTCAATAGTTATACATTCTAATAAGTTATCAATCACAGTTGTCATATTGTCTACTATTTTATAATCCATGTTCTTATCCACATACACAGCCACTCCTCCTCCACTCTTATTTTTTCTGTTTACACAATTACATTCATATCCATCCAGTTCAAATCCATTCCTTTATCTTCATTGATCCATGTTTCTGATATAGCAATTATGTTAAATATTTTTTAAACTGACTTAAATATTCTTTAATGTTGTTAAAGTTTGCATATAGACTTCTGCTGTTGAAATGGATTATTGATAATTTGTTATCCGTTTTAATGATCCGATTAAACTGTTCATCTGTATAATAGCAACAACTGTCATTGATATTTGAGAAGAAATTATTGTCCGGGTCTATATCGTGCTCCAAGTCCAGTACATTGTGGTCTGTGTATTTAAATGTTCTCAGTTCTACTTTTCCATGATCAGCAATCCTTTGAGTTATATCCTTCTTGTCTCCAGATGTAGATGAATAGGTAGTAGATGAATAGGTTCCTCTGGTCTGTGTCATGGTGTTGTGATGTGTTTGTGTCCTCATACCTTATTGGTCATATTTGTCCAGATCCTCGCTTTAAGAAACACTATTGTTCATATTTGTCCAGCTCCTCGATGTTCCTTATTGCCATGACTTTTGCTTGTTCTGGTGATCCGTTCAGTTTGATGAATATTTTACAGTTTGAAGTCCATGTGTGCTGGATTTTTCCCTGTTTCTTCAAGAAGCGTGCTTTCCTGGCGATGTCGGCATTCCGTTTGGTGAGATGTTCATTGATGAATACGTTTGTCCCTTTCAGTTTTCTTCCTTGTTTTAACAGTGCTGTTTTGTGTTTTCTGTTGATGAATCTCATGATGACGGTTCGTTTATCACCGTCATTTCTCTGGGGCAGAGGGTGGCACGCTTCAATGTTATTTAAATCCATTTCTATACCTTTAGATAGGAGGAAATCAGCAACCTGTTTTTCCACAGAGCTGACCTCCTGTTCACTGGGCTCCCCTCCGCTCTCATCTGTTACCCGCCCGTGCGTAGGACCGTGGTTTGATATGAAGACCGGTGATGATGACGTCGTTAATTCTGGTGTACTGCTCCAATTCAGCCACTCTATTTTCCAGCTGCACCAGATGCCGGTCTTTCTCGGCGTTCTGGAGCCGTAATGCCTTCACCTCCTCCACCAGATCCATAATTGATTTCTGTTGCTGCTTCACAACAGAAATTTCCTCTGATAGAAAGTCCAGAGATTTTTTAATATCGTCACCTTCCTCCGCTGTCAGAACCTTCTTAGGCCCCATGGTCGGCTTATGAGCAGCTTGTCGATCGCCGATGTTAATAGCCTGCGTTGTTTGTCACCGGGATGGATCTGCACTGCGCTGGTGCCGCGCGGCCTTGGTGTTTCCGCACTGATGGATCCGCGGTGGCTGCACGAGGCCTCGGGGAAGCGGCACTCGTGACGCGCGGCTCTAATGACGCAGCGCGCGGCCTCAGTCAATTCACCACATTGGGCGGGCCTCGGACGTTGTTGCTGTCCAGTCGCGGGGCTAAGTTGCCGGTTGAGGTGGTATTCCCACTGTCCGGGTTGGCAAACACCGGCGTGGCAGATGGCAACTACAAACACCACCTCTGAAAACTCAGGTACAAACTTTTTGCAGCTCACTCTGACGACACGCAGCTCTGACTGACTGTGACTGAGAGAGGTTTAGATATTTTTAATGACTGGGATTCTTTGCGGGTCTCGCCTCCATATCCCGCGATGGTACCGGAGGCGAAAGACAGTAGATTTTCATTGCGACACCACTCAATCAAACAGGCTTATGAAAAAGTCCCCCAAAATAATTTTCAAGCACAAATAAAAGAAATGTGTACTCACCAAACGTGCCGCAAGACAATATGAAGTTTTAAAAAAAGTAGATCCTTCCGTATAAGACAAGAAAAAGGTGCAGATGCAAACTGACGTAAATCCACAAATTACAATTGGCGCAATGCATGCTGGGAGAGGGTCTTGTCCATGATGTCTCGGCAGCGTCCATGATGAGAGGGACAATTTGTGGAGGGCTAAATGTTAGCTGTAAATGTGTCATTTTCAAATGAAGATTTCTCCGTTGAATGACAGATCTGGGCTTGCAGATTTACTTTACTACATTCAGAAGGATCTCATGTGTAAATGTAAGTCATTTTTTGTTCAAAAAAATCTGACTGCATTTTTTTTCAATGCAGGTCTCCTTTAAAAGTAGAGAGGGTGTCTGTCTCCATAATCCGAATTGGGAGCTGGTTCCATAGGAGAGGAGCCTGAAAGCTAAAGGCTCTGCCTCCCATTCTACTCTTACAAACCCTAGGAACTACAAGTAAGCCTGCAGTCCGAGAGCGAAGCACTCTATTGGGGTGATATGGTACTATGAGGTCCCTAAGATAAGATGGGACCTGATTATTCAAAACCTTATAAGTAAGAAGAAGAATTTTAAATTCTATTCTGGACTTAACAGGGAGCCAATGAAGAGAAACCAATATGGGTGAAATATGCTCTCTCCTTCTAGTCCCTGTCAGTACTCTAGCTGCAGCCTTTTGAATTAACTGAAGGCTTTTCAGGGAACTTTTAGGACAACCTGATAATAATGAATTACACTAGTCCAACCTAGAAGAAATAAATGCATGAATTAGCTTTTCAGCATCACTCTGAGACAAGACCTTTCTAATTTTAGAGATATTGCGCAAATGCAAGAAAGCAGTCCTACATATTTGCTTAATATGCGCAGGACATATCCTGATCAAAACTGACTCCAAGATTTCTCACAGTCTTACTGCAGGTCAGGGTAATGCCATCCAGAGTAAGGATCTGGTTAGACACCATGTTTCTAAGATTTGTGGGGCCAAGTAGAATAACTTCTGTTTTATCTGAATTTAAAAGCAGGAAATTAGAGGTCATCCATGTCTTTATATCTGAAAGACATTCCTGCAGTTTAACTAATTGGTGTGTGTCCTCTGGCTTCATGGATAGATAAAGCTGGGTATCATCTGCGTAACAATGAAAATTTAAGCAATGCTTTCTAATAATACTGCCTAAGGCAGGGGTAGGCAACCTGTTCCAGAAAGAGCCATGAGGGTGCAGGTTTTCTTTGCAGCCACTGACTCCACCAGGTGATTTCACTGATTAACTGATTCCATCTGCTCAAAGTGATATTAATCAGTAAAATCACCTGGTGGAGTCAGTGGCTGCAAAGAAAACCTGCACCCTCATGGCTCTTTCTGGAACAGGTTGCCTACCCCTGGCCTAAGGGAAGCATGTATAAAGTGAATAAAATCGGTCCTAGCACAGAACCTTGTGGAACTCCATAATTAACCTTAGTCCGTGAAGAAGACTCCCCATTTACATGAACAAATTGTAATCTATTATATAAATATGATTCAAACCACTGCAGCACAGTGCCTTTAATACCTATGGCATGCTCTAATCTCTGTAATAAAATTTTATGGTCAACAGTATCAAAAGCTAGACTGAGGTCTAACAGGACAAGCACAGAGAGGAGTCCACTGTCTGAAGCCATAAGAAGATCATTTGTAACCTTCACTAATGCTGTTTCTGTACGATGATGAATTCTAAAACCTGATTAAAACTCTTCAAATAGACCATTCTTCTGCAGATGATCAGTTAGCTGTTTTACAACTACCCTTTCAAGAATTTTTGAGAGAAGAGGAAGGTTGGAGATTGGCCTGTAATTAGCTAAGATAGCTGGGTCAAGTGATTGCTTTTTAAGTAATGGTTTAATTACTACCACCTTAAAAGCCTGTGGTACATAGCCAACTAATAAAGATAGATTGATCATATTTAAGATCGAAGCATTAATTAATGGTAGGGCTTCCTTGAGCAGCCTGGTAGGAATGGGGTCTAATAGACATGTTGATGGTTTGGAGGAAGTGACTAATGAAAGTAACTCAGACAGAACCAATGTCCATCCTGTCCATGGCTGATGTTGAGACTCTGATTCATGCATTTGTTTCTTCTAGACTAGATTATTGTAATGTTCTATTTTCAGGGTTACCACAGTCCAGCAGTAGGGGTCTTCAGCTAGTTCAGAATGCTGCTGCCAGACTTCTGACACGTAGCAGAAGGTCTGAACATATCACACCCATTTTGGCATCTTTGCATTGGCTCCCTGTCTCTGTGAGAGCAGATTTTAAGGTTTTGCTATTGACTTATAAGGTTGTTCATGAACTGGCGCCATCTTATTTGGCTGATCTGGTGGAGCTCTACGTGCCGGCCCGGGCTTTGCAGTCGCAGGATGCGGGACTTCTCTGTGTTCCCAGGGTGAAGAAGTCAGCAGGTCAAAGAGCCTTTTTGTATCATACACCCACCCTGTGGAACAGTCTTCCTGCAACAGTGAGGCAGTCTGAGTCCATGGACATTTTTAGGTCAAGACTCAAAACCTATTTTTATTCTCTTTCTTATGGATAGTTTTTATTTTTATTTGTTTTATTCTTTTGCTTCTGTTTTTATTTATGTATTTGATTTTTTTTTTTTCATTTTTAATTATTTATTCAATTTTATGTTGACTTGTTTTATGTAAGGCGCATTGAGACGGCTTTTGCTATGATTTGGCACATTATAAGCTAATTAAATTAAATTAAATTAAATTAATGAGAGAGGTCTGTAATTTTCAACATAGGTACACTTCAACTGTGAGAGACAAAATGAGAAAAAAAAAATCCAGGAAATCACATTGTAGGATTTTTAAAGAATTTATTTGTAAATTACCGTATTTTCCGGACTATAAGTCACACCGGAGTATAAGTCGCACCAGCCACTTTATCCATTATAAAGAAAAATAAACCATAAATAAGGTCCACTGGACTATAAGTCCCATGGACATACAGGTATGTTAACATGAAAAGTTCAGATGATAATATTGTGACGGCTACCGTTTTCGGATGCATATTTCACCAGTCGCAACTTGTAATCTGCAGAGTATGATTTTCTTTTTGGTGGCATTTTTTCGGGCCTTCTCCGTTGTCTTGTTATGTTATCAGTAACGTTAAAATTTTTATTTTTCTATGGTAGTCAGAAGTCGCAGGAACAGTCACACAAGCCTCGAGTGCCCTCTCGTGAACTGCATTTTACCTACAGATATGTTTGTATTTTGCGGACCACATTGCGAGCCGAACCGTGCAGCACCTACCTGCGCAGCTCATGACCACCCAGCGGTGTCGATCCAGCTCATTCCAAGTGGAGACGCTAATCCTCCGCCGTCGCTCAGTGCTCCCATGCAGCTCTCAGCGTCAACTCTGCTCACACTGATATCCAAGGGTTGAAGCTGTCTTGTTAGCCGTCCCGGAATAAACACCATGTTCGTCTGCTTCAAACGCTTTTCACAATCATCGACGCCAGCTCCTTCCAAGTGCACACGCTAATCCTCCGCCGTCGCTCACCCAATGCTCCCACGCAGCTCTCAGCGTCAACTTAAACACTCTGCTCACATTGATATCCAAGGGTTGAAGCTGTTCTGTTCGCCAAGCCGGAATAACAGCAAGCACCGTGTTCGTCAGCTTCACACGCTGTGGGTGAGGTGAGGAATACGCATCCAAAGTTCTGTTCTCTGATTGGTTATCGCGACCAGCGTGAACTATAGGATGGCCGTCATACTACAGTGCCCATGATGCATTGCATTTCCTTTTCCGGTGGCCATTTTAAAACATAGATCGACTCTGTCACGTAAAATTGTTTTGTTACAGTAAATTAATTGAGATCCTACCGGTATATTTTTCATTTATAAGTCGCACCGGAGTATAGGTCGCACCCCCGGCCAAAACATGTAAAAAAGTGCGACTTATAGTCCGGAAAATACGGTATGCTGGAAAATAAGTATATGGTCAATAATAAAAGCTCAACTCAATACTTTGTAACATAATCTTTGTTGGCAATGACATAGGTCAAATGTTTTTTTCAGGTGTGAACACACTGTAGCTGGTATTTTGGCCCATTCCTCCATGCAGATCTCCTCTAGAGCAGTGATGTCGCTGGGCAACATGGACTTTCAACTCCCTCCACAAATTTTCTATGGGGTTGAGGTCTGGAGATGGGCTTGGCCACTCCAGTACCTTGAAATGCTTTTTACGGAGCCACTCCTTCGTTGCCCAAGTGGGTGTGTTGGGATCATTGTCATGCTGGAAGACCCAACCACATTACATCTTCAATGGTCTCACTGATGGAAGTATGTTTTGGCTCAAAATCTCACAATACATGGCCCTATTCATTTTTCCCTTAACACGGATCAGTCGTCCTGTCCCATTTGCACAAAAACAGCCCCAAAGCATGATGTTTCCACCCCCATGCTTCACAGGAGATATGGTGTTCTTGGAATGCAACTCAACATTCTACTTCCTCCAAACACGATGAGTTGAATTTTACCAAAATGTTCTATTTTGGTTTCATCTGATCACATGATATTCTCCCAGTCCTCTTCTGGATCATCCATACGCTCTCTGACAAACTTTAGACGGGCCTGGACATGTACTGTCTTAAGCAGGGGGACACTGCAGGATTTGAGTTCCTCTCTGCATAGTGTGTAGCCTTTGTTACTTTGGTCCCAGCTCTCTGCAGGTCATTCATCAGGTCCCTCCTTGTAGTTTTGGGATTTTTGTTCACCGTTCTCATGATCATTTTGACCCCATGGGATGACATCTTGCGTGAAGCCCCAGATCGAGGGAGATTATCAGTGGTCTTGTATGTCTTCCATTTTCTTACAATTGCTCACACAGTTGATTTATTCACACCAACCTGTTTAACTATTGTAGATTCACTCTTCCCAGCCTGGTGCACATCTACAATTTTCTTCCTGGTGTTCTCTGGCAACTCTTTGGTCTTGGCCATGGTTGGGTTTGGAGTCTGACTGTTTGAGGCTGTGGATAGGTGTCTTTTATACAGATAACGAGTTCAAACAGGTGCCATTAATACAGGTAACAGGTGGAGGACAGAAGAGCTTCTTAAAGAATAAGTTACAGGTCTGTGAGAGCCAGAAATCTTGCTTGTCTGTGGGTGACCAAATACTTATTTTCCACCATAATTTACAAATAAATTCTTTAAAAATCCTACAATGTGATTTTCTGAATTATTTTTTTGTATCATTTTGTCTCTCATAATTGAAGTGTACCTATGATGAAAATTACAGACCTCTCTCATCTTTCTAAGCAGGAGAACTTGCACAATCAGGGACTGACTAAATACTTTTTTACCCCACTGTATATATGGCCCTGTGATAGACTGGCATTGTCTGTAGGGTATACCCTGTCTTACACCATATAACTGCTGGGATCACCACTGGGGTGGTGGTGGTGTGGGGGGGGGGGTGATCCCAGCAGTCATAGGGACCCTTGAATCATTAAGAGGGTACAGAAAATGAATGGATGAAAACATCTGCCCTTGTGCAGCTGTTATGAAGGAGGAAACCAGCTCTGCAGAACAAAACTGTTTTATTTATTTATTTATTTATTTATTTATTTATTTTTTACCAGCCTGTAAACATATTTATTGCTAACCTAAAGTTGGGGATTTGAACATGGGGGTCTATGGGGAGTAACTCACTGTTGGATGCAGCCTCAAATGGCCATTCAAAGAATGGCAAGCTCTGCCACTTCTGTGTTTGCTTCATTTAACAGAACTGGAGGTTGCTGCTTGGTCAGAAATGATGTGAGGAATTTGTGCATAAGAATTTAGATATCAAGAGAATACAAATGTGACATCAAGCTGTGACCGTAAATACTGCTAAGGAACTTTGACCCAAAGCTACATTTGAGAATGAAACCAGGCTAGTTACTTTCACAGGCTTTTCTTGAAAATGTAGTACTTCATGGTGTTCATCATATCTCACATTTAAACTGGTTTTCATGGATGTTTGACAAAGCAAAAGTGATGTTTAAATGTTGATATTTTTTGCACTAACCAGAACCCAAACCCATTTTAAAGTTAAGGCTTGATAGACTTCAATTTGTCGTCTTCTCTTTTTGTTGTCAACCCTCATAGGAAACACATCTGCTTCCAGCTGGATCCTTCACTTACTGGTGATCTGTGGTTGGCTCCACACCCCAAAAACAGATGTCCTACAGGTTGCCCTGCTCTGAATGGAGCCTATTGTTGGGATTAAAACTGAGCAAGTGTCCACTCTGGGATCAAGGGTCAGGTTTGTCAAAAGGCATCAGATTCCACAAGCCTTGACCTTTTAAATGAGTGCTAGGTGATACAATACATGGGTCAGCAGTCACATGTTAAAATCAGGCCCAAATGTTGACAACGACTCTGTAACCCCTGCTCTCTCAACCCAAGCCCTGCGGTGAGCCAGACTCTGTCCCCCTGAGGCTTGTGGGTAATCAAGGAAGACAATGAAGCTTCAAGGCTGGCCTCCTTTGACCATTGTTAGGAGCTTTAAATCAACCAGGTGTTTGTGTTCACTAGTTATTTTGAGAAATGTTGAATGTGAAAAGCAATATAAGGTAGAAATGTATATGTGAGTTATCTCTCACTTTTTTCTCTCTTTCCTCAATTGCTTTCTAACTGGAAAAAGTAAGAAATCCCATAAAAAAATGAAAAGGACACAGGGCACCTGTCATGATCTGGCCCGTTTGGGCCAGCTGTTCTGATTCTGGACTTCGTTTTTTCCTCTTTCATGTTCTGAGCCTTTTGTCTTTTAGTCATGTATAGTCCCGGTTAGGTTATGTCTGATCTTGCTTCATGTTCATGTCAGGTTATCATCAGTTTTGTTTCTGTTATCCTGGTATTTGTCATTCATGTTCACTTAGTCACTTCAGTCCTAGTTTGTTTCTGTTCATTTATGCTTTGGTCTACAGTTCGGTTTATCACATTTTTGGCATTTTGCTTTTGTCACAGGTATTGGTCATTATTTATCTCTGATTATGTTCCATTTATTGTTTATCTGTTAAGTCCTTTTATTTATATCTTATAGTCACTGGCTGTCATTCTGTTCATTATTCAGTCTTAGTTTATACTGTCATCTCACCATTTTTTATTGCATTCACTTTTATATTTTGATCCATCTCACTCAGGTTATAGTTAAGATAAATGATTTCTTTGTTTACTGCCATCTTAGTTCTGTCAGGAATGGTTTATATGATTCTGTTTTAGCTCTGTTCATTGTTCTACGTTTCTTTCATGCCAGCCCAAATATGTTCCCACTCCATATCACTGCACCAGCCATTGTGTTTTTGTCCACACTTTGTTTGTTTGCTTTGTATTTTCACTCACTCCCGCTCTTGCACTTGCTCACGTGTCTTTGTTACTTTCATCACTCCACTGTGTTTTCCTGCCTTTACTCTCTTGCACTTACCTTTGTCTTCCCTGGTCACGCCCCCTTCCAGAACCTTCCCTGACACCTGTGTCTTGTTCCACTAATTACATCACCAGTTATTTAAGCCCTCACAGTCCCTTGCTCGATTGTTGAATGATTTCACTTTCCAGCACTCACGTCCTTGCCTTGTTTTGCCTTGTATTCAGCCTGCCGGTATCTGACTTTGTTTTGCTCTCGACCTTGTACTTGTCTTTGCCTCTGATTACCTCCACGCCGTGTTTTTTGACCACAGCCTGTTTTTTGGACCAAGCCTCAGCCTCACGTCTGTCTGTACCTTTGCCATCGCTACTGGACCTCCTGTGTACAGAATCCTAGCTTGTAATTAAACCTTTTTCTTACACCAGTCTGTTTGTGAGTGTTTTGCATTTGTGTCCTGCTCGGTTTGTGCCATGCCTGACAGCACCAGCAGGAGAACAAAAAATGAATTCAAACCAAGCTTTTCTAAATCTTAAAAAAAGCTTTTCCAAACCTTAAAAACTGCATATATCTAGATATTGACATTTTATAATGTTGGTGATATTACAAAATTTCTGTAAGGACTATTACCATGCAATACATCTGAAAGTAACCAGATCTAACTTCTAAACATGCCTTGACACTTGCACAAATATAATCCACGCACTCGTAGGCAATCTGCCGTGCCAGAAAATAAACTCGTTTTTAAACCATTGTAAACTGTGCGCAGGTTCATGCAAGTGCGCAAAGAAAATTTTGAAATGTTAAAAATCTCTGTCACACATTAATTATGTGAACTTCATGTGAGCATTGCGCAAACAATTGAAAAACACAGTGTGAGTGAGTGTGAGGGATTGTGTCAGTGCGTTGCATCATACCACAGCTCATCCAAATGATTATAATGAGATGTTAAATCTATCATAAACATACTTTTACAACTACACAAGAAGGAATGAACATGCAACTGTTTTATCAAGCTATTACAATATAAATATTATAAATATTTACCTTTTAGACAATTCCAAATGCATTCTCCACCTCATAAAGCACACGAGAGAGAGAGAGAGAAACCTGCAGCTGTAAGGGTCCTCACTTATTCAGGAAGTGATTAGAGATGTTTTCATCAGCCAAACTCTGAGAGAAAATGATTAATCCATGACGAAATAATTATTTTATACATGCAGCGTCCAGTGGCACAAAGCACTGCATCCAGCTGGGAACACAGCAGGTGGTATTGTCACGGCGAAGTGCGCGGGAGTGTGGAGCCAAAATGCGTGCAAGTGTCAAGGCACCTTAAGACTGACGTAGGGATGATATAAGAAAATGTGTCTTAAAAAATACACCCAACTGGCCAATCTTCAGACTTTATTGTACTGCAAAGGGCCAACGATTGCAAAGAGGGTTGAGTGAGTTCACATTAAATATTTAACACTGGGCACATTTGCCCCTTTCACTGTCATGGATTATTTCCAAATATAATATAATATAACATATCTTGAAGTAATCAAGGTTAGTGTGATAATAATAACAAAACGCAAATTCCTTTAAAATGCCACTTTTATTTTTTTTCCACGTGTATAATTCACACACCTGTGACCCTCAGCCCACTCAATAACCTGGGACATCAGAAAACCTTGCAGTGGTCGGCTGCCAGTGTGGATGGCAGCAGAAACAAACCTCCATGAGCACAAATGCCCAATCAAGGCATTTTTTGATTGATCTGATATTAAATTTTTGGAGAAAAAAAACTTACTGTACCAACATTAAGAATCAGCTTAGATTGAAAAAAAAAAGGTTGATTAATTAGCAATTAATCACAATTAATCATGTTAACTATGGACAAGCTGCCATGATGATGAACGTGTAAGAAATAAAGCCTTTCTTGGCTTCTTCTTACAACTGCTAGCTCGTTGTTGCCTCAGTAGGGGGCAGTATATGTGTTGTAGTGCCGTAAAGCAGTTCTTGTTTCTTGCAAGATCCAAGACTCTCATTCATAGGACACTGGATGGGCATAGCTGTCACACCATGACAGTTTAGCCAGCATATACTGACAGCCCCATTTTCACTGAGTGGTCCGGGTCAACACGGCACAGTATGGTACAGGTCGAAACGGTTAAGTCTGGCTTGGCTTTTGTTTGCACAGTCAGCACAAAATTTAATTTCAATTCAATTTATGAAAGCGCCAAATCACAACAACATCGCCCCAAGGTGCTTCACACAAAATAGTTCAGAAACAGTTTAAAATGAATCAAAAGCAAGTTTAAAAACACAATTAAAAGCAAAAATTAAAACATTTAAAAGGAATTAAAAGAAAAAGCAGAATAACACACAATATTAACCAAAGCACTGATAGAAAAAAATGTGTCTTCAGTATACTGGACTGATACTGGACTGCAACCCTGAAAACAGGACATTACAGTAATCCAATCTGCTTTCAGTTTGATAGCCGCTGTTCACATTCACTGTACATGATAATAATTCATAATTATTATCACAAGTGTGCCACATACATTTCAACAGTTCCTTTGCGATCCGGAGTGGAGGGTGGGTGTGGACATTGTTATACGTGGCACATGCAGGACATACTGGCAGGCTTTGCTGTGCCAGATTCATCTTGAGGTTCCCTCGTATGTGCTCAAATCATTTCGGATCCTGTTTTCCACCATCAGCATATGTAAATTGTGATCAGAAGGTCCTCAGACTGCAGATAGACCACGATCGGATAGGTGTCCTATCTCGACGGTGCCTGGAGGGTTTTGAACATGTGCATCACACCGTTAGCCGATTTTAACCAACTGTGTGGACTTCCGCAGATGGCTGTCTGAACGTTTTGTAACTGAAATCCGACACTTTTCGGATGTGCATCAATTCATCATTCTGACATCATTCTGACATCATTCTGACGCCATTCTGCGTGATTCTGGCTATGAGTGACAGGGGTATAAGACTTTATATTCACTCATTGTGCAAATGGTTTTAATATTTTTAACAGTCTGAACTGTTCACATGACTGCAGCTTTCAGTTGTTCAGCCAATCAATGGAGAGCGTCCATGGACGTACTTCGATTTATGAATAACTTACAACTGACTTGTGTCAACAATCACATAAATTACCTCAAAACTTATGGACCACCTATACCGGGACGTATGCACCATACATACACTGTCATGTGTGAAAAATATTGTGCATGCCCAAAATGTTTTAACAAACTCACCGTACTATGACATATCAGTGTGCTGCAACTCATCTTAACATATACAAAACTTACCCATAACTTATAAGATGTACGCCAGTGTATTTTTCATACATCAGCATATGCTGGCTAAATCATCAAGGTGTGACAGGCCAGTTAAGTTCAAAGGCTGATTTTCTGCTACAAGATACATGGTGGGTGGGTGCGGGGTGGGGATGGGGGGGCATTCTTCCCAAGACAAGTAATTTAGACATCACAATTACTCACAAATTGTACATTTAAGGTAACAATGTTGCATAGTTTCTCTTTAAGGACACTGAGGTGATGTACAGTAGTGTTCAGAATAATAGTAGGCTATGTGACTAAAAAGATTAATCCAGGTTTTGAGTATATTTCTTATTGTTACTTGGGAAACAAGGTACCAGTAGATTCAGTAGATTCTCACAAATCCAACAAGACCAAGCATTCATGATATGCACACTCTTAAGGCTATGAAATTGGGCTGTTAGTAAAAAAAAAAGTAGAAAAGGGGGTGTTCACAATAATAGTAACTGTGGCATTCAGTCAGTGAGTTCGTCAATTTTGTAGAACAAACAGGTGTGAATTAGGTGTCCCCTATTTAAGGATGAAACCAGCACCTGTTGAACATGCTTTTCTCTTTGAAAGCCTGAGTAAATGGAACGTTCAAGACATTGTTCAGAAGAACAGAGTAGTTTGATTAAAAAGTTGAATGGAGAGGGGAAAACTTATACGCAGGTGCAAAAAATTATAAGCTGTTCATCTACAATGATCTCCAATGCTTTAAAATGGACAAAAAAAAAAAAAAACAGACGCGTGGAAGAAAACAGAAAACTACCATCAAAATGGATAGAAGAATAACCAGAATGGCAAAGGCTAACCCATTGATCAGCTCCAGGATGATCAAAGACGGTCTGGAGTTACCTGTAAGTGCTGTGACAGTTAGAAGACACCTGTGTGAAGCTAATTTATTTGCAAGAATCCCCCACAAAGTCCCTCTGTTAAATAAAAGACATGTGCAGAAGAGGTTACAAATTGCCAAAGAACACATCAACTGGCCTAAAGAGAAATGGAGGAATATTTTGTGGAGTGATGAGAGTAAAATTGTTCTTTTTGGGTCCAAGGGCAGTTGTGAGACGGTTTGTGAGACGACCCCCAAACTCTGAATTCAATCCACAGTTCACAGTGAAGACAGTGAAGCATGGTGGTGCAAGCATCATGATATGGGCATGTTTCTCCTACTATGGTGTTGGGCCTATGTATCGCATACCAGGTATCATCAATCAGTTTGGATATGTCAAAATACTTGAAGAGGTCATGTTGCCTTATGCTGAAGAGGACATGCCCTTGAAATGGGTATTTCAACAAGACAATGACCCCAAACACTCTAGTAAATGAGCAAAATCATGGTTCCAAACCAACAAAATTAATGCCTCGCAGATGTGAAGAAATCATGAAAAACTGTGGTTATACAACTAAATACTAGTTTAGTGATTCACAGGACTTATTAAAAAAAAAGCAGTTTGAACATAATAGTTTTGAGTTTGTAGTGTCAACAGCAGATGCTACTATTATTGTGAACACCCAGTTTTCTACTTTTTTTTACTAATAGCCCAATTTCATAGTCTTAAGAGTGTGCATATCATGAATGCTTGGTCTTGTTGGATTTGTGAGAATCTACTGAATCTACTGGTACCTTGTTTCCCATGTAACAATAAGAAATATACTCAAAACCTGGATTAATCTTTTTAGTCACATAGCACTTATTATTATTCTGAACACTACTGTATGATGAATATATTGTGAAAAATTAACCCTGTGACAAATGTTTTGTGTAGACAACATACTGATGTGGAGCAGATGTTTTGATGAGTTCAAAATTGCCCCCAAAATGTTGATCCCGCCCCCACACCAGCCCCACTCCCACCACACTCAAAGTCATCAACAGCGCCCTCATAAAACCAGATGGATCCACTTTATTTGTCAAACTGATTGCCTCCACTCAGCTTTATCTGCAGTAATATGGTCAACATGAGAAAAGCCTTATAAAACCACACCTGACAAATGTGCTGTAGAGCAACGTATAAACAGGTAACATCACACAATGTTGTGTAAATTTTAACAGGAGAACTGATCTTTGTCTGCTTTCCTGCTAATGTCTTTTTTCTGCCTTGTTCCCCATTTCTTAAATTTTTAAACAGAAACGGGCCTGTTTTTAACTGATAGATCCAACAGACATTTTCTCTGGATCCCTTCTTCCACCATTGCACGTGATGTGCTGACACGGCTATGTCCTGCTTTTTGAAGTACCAGGCTTGTTGCTGGGATGCATGTTAGGTAAAGGGCAATGAAAAAAAAAACTTTTCACACTCACACAGTGAGGTCAAACCTGTTTGTGGCTCAAAAAGTCACTGCAGGTGAACACCACCGGTCCGACACAGGTGTATCTTGTGTTGAATTTCAATTGAATGGGTTATGTGACCCAGGTCTCACTGGCTCGGAGTGTCTGCTGTGAGGCACTTGAGACATCATGACCTAGAGGATTGTTTTATTTGTATTTTTTTTTTTCATTCTTGAAATTCAACCATGAAGGCCCTACTACTGCTACTACTACAACCCCTGGCAAAATTATGGAATCACTGGCCTTGGAGGATGTTCATTCAGTTGTTTAATTTTGTAGAAAAAAAGCAGATCACAGACATGACACAAAACTAAAGTCATTTCAAATGGCAACTTTCTGGCTTTAAGAAACACTATAAGAAATCAAGAAAAAAAGATTGTGGCAGTCAGTAACGGTTACTTTTTTAGACCAAGCAGAGGAAAAAAATATGGAATCACTCAATTCTGAGGAAAAAATTATGGAATCACCCTGTAAATTTTCATCCCCAAAACTAACACCTGCATCAAATCAGATCTGCTTGTTAGTCTGCATCTAAAAAGGAGTGATCACACATTTGAGAGCTGTTGCACCAAGTGGACTGACATGAATCATGGCTCCAACACGAGAGATGTCAATTGAAACAAGGGAGAGGATTATCAAACTCTAAAAGAGGGTAAATCATCACGCAATGTTGCAAAAGATGTTGGTTGTTCACAGTCAGCTGTGTCTAAACTCTGGACCAAATACAAACATGGGAAGGTTGTTAAAGGCAAACATACTGGTAGACCAAGGAAGACATCAAAGCGTCAAGACAGAAAACTTAAAGCAATATGTCTCAAAAATCGAAAATGCACAATAAAACAAATGAGGGAACGAATGGGAGGAAACTGGAGTCAACGTCTGTGACCGAACTGTAAGAAACCGCCTAAAGGAAATGGGATTTACATACAGAAAAGCTAAACGAAAGGCATCATTAACACCTAAACAGAAAAAAACAAGGTTACAATGGGCTAAGGAAAAGCAATTGTGGACTGTGGATGACTGGATGAAAGTCATATTCGGTGATGAATCTCGAATCTGCATTGGGCAAGGTGATGCTTTTGTTTGGTGCCTTTCCAATGAGATTTATAAAGATGACTGCCTGAAGAGAACATGTAAATTTCCACAGTCATTGATGATATGGGGCTGCATGTCAGGTAAAGGCACTGGGGAGATGGCTGTCATTACATCATCAATAAATGCACAAGTTTATGTTGATATTTTGGACAATTGAAAGGATGTTTGGGGATGATGAAATCATTTTTCAAGATGATAATGCATCTTGCCATAGAGCAAAAACTGCAAAAACATTCCTTGCAAAAAGACACATTGGGTCAATGTCATGGCATAGGGTCAATGTCAATGAGCAGATCTGATTTGATGCAGGTGTTAATTTGGGGGATGAAAATTTACAGGGTGATTCCATAATTTTTTCCTCAGAATTGAGTGATTCCATATTTTTTTCCTCTGCTTGGTCTAAAAAAGTAACCGTTACTGACTGCCACAATCTTTTTTTCTTGATTTCTTATAGTGTTTCTTAAAGCCAGAAAGTTGCCATTTGAAATGACTTTAGTTTTGTGTCATGTCTGTGATCTGCTTTTTTTCTACAAAATTAAACAACTGAATGAACATCCTCTGAGGCCGGTGATTCCATAATTTTGCTAGGGGTTGTACTACTACAATTACTAATTTTGTTCTGTCAGTGTTTTAAGTTTTAAGTATATCTGGCTTTTGATTCATTATTTTTATTGTTTTTGTTGGTGTAGTTTTATGCTCTTTGTCTGCCTTTTGTTTCAGTAGTTAGCAGGAGATCTCAAAGAACATTAACAAATTTTTTTAAAGAAGAGTTGATTATATGTATTCTATGAATGGGCACCCGTAGATATCTAATGGCCCCTTCACACATAGTACGAATAAGTACAATTCAGGTTGAATCATGGCAAAACAGCTCGTATGAGTGAACCATGCAAACATCGAGCCAACGGGCAGGCGTGCATGATCCCGGTGCAACGGTTTATGCATGTGACGTTATCTTTTGAGCAGGAACACAGTGCGAGCAGCTGCACCACATCACACCACTGATGTGGAGAAAAATTAAATAAGAAACCAGCTGTATAATTAATGAATATCACTGGGTTGATATACACATAATACAAGTACATAAAAGGACATGCAATACAGAACCCCATGGTTAAATAACCCTGGTTAAAAAAAAAATGTCACTCACAGGATTTGAACCCATAAGTTCTAATTACAAGATGGAAGCTTTACCACTGTGCTACAATCACTGGCCTGTAATCAGTGTGGAAAAATGCCTGAAATCAAGAAAGACATGGAGGAGGTGTACTGTGTCTGGCCGCTGCAGCCCAGTGCAAATGCGAAAGATATTTTATATATTTCCACATGAGGACAGCAGGCAGAGACATGCACCTCATGGAGGAATGTTGTAAGTTCATGTCCTTCCAAACACGGAATGTGTTCTCAAGCTGGGACATCTAGGAGCAGAGATCTTTACAGCCTTGGCTGTGAGCAGATATGCCCCTGTCCCTTCAGCGCCCAGACCAACGTGTCACTCTGTCTTATGTGGTCATTCATTTTCATTATCATTATGTAATTGCGTATGTTGGCATTGTTGTAAATATATAACTGTCCTGGCAGTGGTTTCTGTGTTCTTTGAGCTGCCGTCCAGCTGTCAGTGTGCTGTGATCAGCTGACAGGCTCCTCCCCATGCTGTGTGTGATCAGACCTCGCTGTCCAGCCCCCATGTGATCAGATCTGTACATACAGTGAGGAAAATAAGTATTTGAACACCCTGCGATTTTGCAAGTTCTCCCACTTAGAAATCATGGAGGGTTCCTGAAATTTTCATCTTAGGTGCATGTCCACTGTGAGAGACATAATCTAAAAAAAAAACCTACCAACAGCAAGAATTCTGGCTCACAGAGACCTGTTAATTTTTCTTTAAGAAGTCCTCTTATTCTGCACTCTTTACCTGTATTAATTGCACCTGTTTGAACTTGTTACCTGTATAAAAGACACCTGTTCACGCACTTAATCAATCACACTCCAACCTGTCCACCATAGCCAAGACCAAAGAGCTGTCTAAGGACACCAGGGACAAAACTGTAGACCTGCACAAGGCTGGGATGGACTACAGGACAACAGGCAAGTAGCTTGGTAGAAGACAACAACTGTTATGATTATTTATTAGAAAGTAAAAGAAACACAAGAAGACTGTCAATGTCCCTCGGTCTGGGATTCCATGCAAGATCTCACTTTGTGGGGTAAGGATGATTCTGAGAAAGCTCAGAACTACACAGGAGGACCTGGTCAATGACCTGAAGAGAGCTAGGACCACAGTCAAAAAGATTACATTAGTAACACATGATGCTGTCATGGTTTAAAATCCTGCAAAGCAGCAAGGTCCCCCTGTTCAAGCCAGCACATGTCCAGGCCCGTTTGAAGTTCACCAGTGACCATCTGGATGATCCAGAGGAGGCCTGGGAGAAGGTCATGTGGTCAGATGAGACCAGAATAGAGCTTTTTGAAATCAGCTCCACTTACCATGTTTACAGGATGAGAACAACCCCAAGAAAACCATCCCAACAGTGAAGCATGGGGGTGGAAACATCATACTCTGGGGGTGCTCTTCTGCAAAGGGGACAGGATGACTGCACCATATTGAAGGGAGGATGGATGGGGTCATGTATTGTGAGATTTTTGCAAACAACCTCCTTCCCTCAGTAAGAGCATTGAAGATGGGTCATGGCTGTGTCTTCCAGCATGACAAAGACCCCAAACACACAGCCAGGGCGACTAAGGAGGGGCTCCGTAAGAAGCATTTAAAGGTCCTGGAGTGGCCTGGCCAGTCTCCAGACCTGAAGTCAATAGAAAATCTTTGGAGGGAGCTGAAACTCCAAACCTGAAAGATTTAGAGAAGATCTGTATGGAGGAGTGGACCAAAATCCCTGCTGCAGTGTGTGCAAACCTGGTGAAAAACTACAGGAAACGTTTGACCTCTGTAATTGCAAACAAAGGCTACTGTACCAAATATTAACTTTGATTTTCACAGGTGTTCAAATACTTATTTGCAGCAGTAACATACAAATAAATTATTTAAAAAATCATACATTGTGATTTCCGGACTTTTTTTTTTAGATTATGTCTCTCACAGTGGTCGTGCACCTAAGATGAAAATTTCAGACCCCTCCATGATTTCTAAGTGGGAGAACTTGCAAAATTGCAGAGTGTTCAAATACTTATGTTCCTCACTGTATATAAGTATTTTATGCAAGGGGGCCTGACACACACGCACACGTGTGAGACACATGCACCACATTTGTGAGGCTTTTTGCAATTCCACAGTCATGGGGCACTTAGACAAATTTCACATCCTCCTCGACAGTGATCATCTGCTGACTGTTTTCGTGATGATAGTGTGAATGGCCACACATTTTCTAAGTGTAAAACAAGCGGTGTTAGATGTTCGTGTGTGTCAGTTGGAATTTGGCCAACACCTGCCACAAGAGGGTTCGGTGGGCTCTCACAGTGCACACTCTGTCTTTCAGCCACTGGTGTGCGCAAATAGTTGCAGCAACAGGTATACGAGGCATTGGAAGGAGCTACGATTTTACACGCTTTGTATACGATTCCTGCTTCATGCGCACTTCATGCGCAATTCCACCACATTCGCACTATGTGTGAAGAGGCCCTAAAACTGACTAGGTTTTGGAATGGTTTGGTCAAAGCTCAAAAGTCAAGGTCATTACTTAAGTACATATGTGTTCATACATGTCAACTTACCAATTTTTTTATAATCCAAATATTAAACACTGAACAAGTCCTGAACAGCAATAAACACAAAAAATGGTTTCATACTGTATAGTGAAATAAAATCTTCCACTATGATCACATGCAAGCCACTACATAACTGTCTCACCTCAGCGTCTAGTCAAATTGATTCTTGGACAATAAGAAGACATAGTGGGTAAAATAAAATGTGGAAAGAACGTCATTTCACCAAAAAGCACCTATGACCAGGTGCTCCTCGCAGGATGTCTTACAGAGTGAAAATAATTATGAGAAGAACCAAGGACAGCTTCAGAAAGACCTAGAATTAGCAGGTACAGTTGTTTCAAAGAAAACAGTAAGTATTTCACTCAACTGCTATGACTTGTATGTATACTCACCACACAAAACTCCACTGCTGAAGTAAAAGTATGTTGAAGCTCATTTTTATTGTTGTTTATGCAAAAATAACACCAGAATAACACTAGATTCCTTGTATGTGAGAACTTACCTCACAATAAATGTGATTCTGATTCTGATTTAAAGTCTGCTGTCCAACATTTAGGGCCCCTTCTCACGTAACACGAATGAAGCCGACTGGTGCATGAAGGAGAAATTGCATGCCACTCATGAAAAATCGGAGCCACCTGAAATGCCTCGTATAGCTATCGCCACAACCATTCACACACACAAGCGGCTGAAAGACAGCGAATGCCATGCGAGTGCCAATTCTACCCTTCTCTCAGCAGGAGTTGGCCAAACACCAGGTGCCACACACAAACATCTAACACCGCTCACCGGGCAAGGCTATTTGGGCTCCTGGCATGATAGTAGACAGCAGTCAACCACATTCGAGCCGTCTGTGAAAAGTGTCTAAGTGCCACACGAGTGTGGCGTAACCTAGCAACACACCTGTGGCTTGCCAGATTGTAAGCTCCCCTCTCAACACATGTGGTGTGCGTGTGTTGTGCACCACAAAACTGTCATCGTGGTATTGTGCCCGCCTGTCCGAGCATGCGTCCTTACCAACAGCAGGTGAAAAGTTTCATGGCTCCCCATTTGATTTTTGGTTTGCGGATTTTCTTCTGGTTTCTGCGTCTTTCGTGTTATGTGTGAAGGGGCCCTTAGACAAGCTTGTCAAATATTGAGAATATAGTCAGAAGAGACCAAAACTGAACTCTTTGGATGCCATAATACACACCACAAATGGCACTGCACAGCACCCCAAAATCACCACACCAACAGTGAAGGTGGGAACATCATGGTGTGGGGCTGTTTTTCAGCATCCAGCTCGGGCAAACTTATATAATTGAAGAGAGGATGAATGGAAAAGTGTACCGAGACATTCTTGATAAAAATCTGCCAGGATGATGAAGATGAAATGAGGGTGGACATTTCAGCAAGGCAATGATCCCAAAGGCACAGCCAAGGAAAGTTCAACTGGTTTAAGAGAATGAAAATAAAGCCCAGCCAATCACCTGACTTGAATCTTATAAACATCTATGAAAATAAATAAAGATCAGAATTTGTGAAATAGGTCCATGAGATCTTCAAGATTTGTAGACTGTTTGTGTGGAATCATGGGCCACAATCACACCTGAGCAATGCATGTGACTAGTTTCTCCATACAGTAGACACTTTGAAGCTGTCATTACCAACAGGTGAACACTTTCGAGCTCCAATCCAGTCAAAGAGAGGTCAGTGTGTCATGTCTGACCCGAACAACACAAATGGCGTGTGAGTGTGTCGTGCCCCCTCCCAGGCAACAGAATAGCATGCGAGTGTGTCGTCGTCACCCACTCCACACCATGATCCAACATTGTGGAAGCATGGCTGAGGTGGCAAAGGCTCGAACAGTGGCTATAGTGCGATCGCTGTCCAGCACAACATCTGGACAGCTGCCATGACCATGATGGAACAGCTAACAGGTGTGAAACACCCATCATGGCATATCCAGCATGTCCTGCTGGAGGTGGAATGACCAGCCAGCAGCATGCCCACACCACCACAACAGAGTTAAAAATAAAACCCAGCAGCATGTTACAGCACCAGTGCACTATCTGACAAACAGCCATGTCACGTAACATGCGATTACTAATGATCACAGCCCAGGAGTGCCCACAGAGGTAATCAGATGATGCCACCATACGTGAGTGCACTGAAGCCGTCAGATGATCACACGCACATTCACCAAGGTGATCATCATGTCACAGCTGACCACTGTGTCATCGCTACTCACAGCTGGAGAACACATATCTTGCCATGAAGAACATCACCTTGCAACACGCCACTGCGATGCACATGTGTGCGCAGGCTCTCCTGACATGGTAACCATAAAAATCACGTCACTTTTGCAACGCGTTCAGCTATGGCTCAGTGCGCACTCCAGACACAATCAGCCAGGCTGATCATGTGAACGGCCAGCTGGTGATCCAAGTGTCACATTCACTATGTGAGTTATAGTCCACATGATGCGGTGTATTTCAGCGCACTGGACAGCTGGATGTGCAGAGCCAGCTGATGTGTTCATGATGTGAGCGCATCAATTCATTCATGTCGGTTCATTAATTTGTTGTTTATGTCCATGGCCATGGTTCATGAGCATAAAAGAACAGAAGGACGATAATTCTTGTATTGTCTGCTCTTTATATCAAGATTTAAATATTTGAACAGACAAAATGAAATCCATTCATTTCGTCATTTCCAACACAGCCTGTCAACTCATCAGGCATCAATTGCACATCATTACCAGTAACATGACTGTCTTACATTTAAACAGTACATTCATTGTTCTTATAATGTTCTGTGCTCTCTCATTATTTGGTCCTTACACATTTTAATTGATTTATGTACAACATTTAATTGCTTCCGCTGCTGTGTGAGCGCGATGTCGTATCACACCTCTCGTGGTCGTACTTTGTTCGTGTGCATCCACACGAGCGTGCATAAAACTGTCACCGTGTGATCGTACATGATCCATTAGCAGCTGTCGACTGTCTGTCCCTCCCAGCAGTGACTGGAATTTTTCGATGTTCGCTAATTAGATTTCGGCCTCATTTGCTCAACTTCGTGTTATGTGTGAAGGGGCTATAACCACTCATCACTTTACCAGGTACAATCTTCCAGAAACAGAATGATTTGTGGACTCCACTGGTTTCTTATTTTCCAGGAAAGAGTTTCAGCATTGTCATATCCACTTCATAATGTGTGTCACCCTTCCGTGAAAGGATGCAGCTGAATTACTCCCTTGGAGTGCTGAAACAAGAGATCTTGCTTAGGGCCCCTTCACACATAGTACAAATAAGTACAAATCAGGGTGAATGATGGCGGAACAGCTTGTATGAGTGAACCATGAAAACATTGAGCTGATGGGCAGGCATGACCAATCCCACTGCGATGGTTTTGTGCATGCGACCATCGCAGCAGGAACACAGTGGCTGGCACTGGAGCATGTGTAACCACATCGCGCAGCTGCTGTGAAAAAAAAAAAAAGAAAAAACATGCCACCCACAGGATTTGAACCTGCAACTTACAAAAGCTCTGTTTACCAGACAGAAACTTTACCACTGTGCTACAGCCACTGTTTTATAATGGGAGAGTGAAATGGCTAAAATCAAGAAAAGTATTTTTTTAAAAAGAGAAAAAAGCGCAGTGACAACTGACCAAACGACATTTGTTACAGCATATTTCTGCTGATACATGACTGAAAGTGGAGTATTTGTCGCACTGCTGGCTTATCATATAGTCCTGTGGGGTGCCCCTCACAGGACATGTGTGTCAGACAGACGTGACATTCAGATTACCTGCTGCATGTCCACATGAACTGATGGTCCGTTTCAGATGGGACAGCCTGTCAATGCGTGCGCTGTGCACGCTCTCCAGCCCGTCGCAAAAGCAATATATGTTTTTATGTATTTCCACATGAGGACAACAAGCACACACACTTGCGTGTCTGTCAAAACACGGTACATGTTCTGCAGCTGTGACATCTAGGACCAGAGATGTCAACAACTGCTGCTGTTTGCAGCCTGCCACGCCCCCTGTCTGGTCAGCGCACAGACCAAGGTGTCACTCTGTGATCAGATGATAGGTGCATCGCCTGCGGGGGTGGTGGGGGGAGACCACATGCACACCATGTGTTGGGGAGTGGGGGGAGCACGAAAAAAATGCACGTGTTGTGGGGGAAGCTGACACGCTGGCATGCCACATGTGTACTTGACAACTTCACAGTCTGCACAAATTTCACCGCCAGCTTGAAAGTCATCACCTGCTGACTGTTGGTGATAACACCGCGAATGGCCACACATTTTGTAAGTGACAAGCGAGCAGTGTTAGATGTTTGTGTGGCCGACTCCTGCCACGAGAGGGATTGAATGGGCTCTCAGAGGGTGCACTCTGTCTTTCAGCCACTGGTGTGCACAAATACTTGTAGCAACAGGTGTACAAGGCATTGGAGCTAGCTCCAATTTTACATGTATTGCATATGATTCCTGCTTCATGCGAGATTCGGCCACATTCATACTATGTGTGAAGGGGCCGTTATTGTCATTCATTACAGAGTAATTTACCACGACTGGATTACCGAATCCACTGCCGTCGCTAAAAGGGAACTTGCAGGCTGTAGGACCTATAGACTTACACGCAATTAAATATCTTACCTGACAGATTAAGTAGGACATTGAAGTCAAATAATTTGATCACATTTTAATTATTGCATGAGGAAGGAAATTTTCCACTCAAAGAAGAATGCTGAACTCCATACAGAAATCTGTTGTTGTTCTTATTTACATATTTTAGACACAGAATCCATTGAATTCTTTCTGCCTGTACAAACACACTTGTCGGAGTTACTTGCACACAACCAATGTCATGGCTAAACTCAAATAATACTTTTTCACAATCTTGTTTTAGTCTCATCCTGGCGACCCTGAGTAAAACAAGGGAGAAGCTGAAGGGACTTACTTACTTCTGACTGAATACTTCTTGCCATTATTGAATTTCTGTTTTATTTTCTATATGCTGCACTGTTTTTATATCCTCATTCTGGCTTTTGAACACATTTGAGACTCATAGTATTCTGCCATATTACTGCTTTAATAATTTGATATTCATTGGCAATATTTTATTAAATAAGAAATCCACATCTAAATCTTAAAAAAAAAGTCCACTTCCAGCATACATTGACTGTTTCGCTTTTATTTTCTTTATTTCTCTCTTTCTTTCTTGTAAATAATGTGGCTCTGCATTGCCAAAGGTTTCCTTGTAAGCTGGTTTTGAAAATGAATGCCTTTATATTTTGGTTTGGAGCCACTGACTAATTTACTATGTAATTACATGCTGTGCAAAAGCCTCTGTGTCCACTCAGGACCGTTTGGGAGTCTATGTAGCATTGCAGTTACAACCAGAGCCTTGACCAAATCAAAATTCAAACCCACTCTCTAATCAAAAACCTGGACAACGTAGAGCCATATGCAAAGCTTTATGTCTGCTGTTAGCTAAATACCTTAATGGCAACAACTAGAGTGGAATTTCTGACTTTCAGCTTAGCCACTCTTTTTTATGTTGTTGTTGAATCACTGCAGACGAACACCCTGTTTAAACATTGCAGTGCTCCAATGAGGAAAGCCCAATCATTACAACTGGCAGTGGGATGAAAAACAATACCTGAGATGTGAAATCACCATTGTCACTTATATGAAGCAACAATATAAATGATATATGATCCATGCATCCATTTCCTATACCTACTTACTCCAATTAAGGGTGACAGGGATAGGCTGGAGCCTATCCCAGCAGTCATAGGACGTGAGGTGGGGTACACCCTGGACAAGACACCAGTCTCTATGCAAGGTTGGGTAGGATTACTTTGAAAGAATACATGTGGATTACATGTATGTATGTACATACATTTGGATTACTTGTAATCTGATTACTTTTGTATTACATTTCAAATTAATCCTACCCAACCTTGTCTATATGATATCAAATTTGATATATATATATATATATATATATATATATATATATATATATATATATATATATATAGGCCAAGCGTGCCGCAGCCCGTGCGGTCACAGAGGCAAAAACTCGGGTCTGGGAGGAGTTCGGGTAGGCCATGGAGGAGGACTATTGATCGGCCTCGAAGAGATTCTGGCAAACTGTCCGGCACCTCAGGAGGTGGGAGCAGCTCTCCCCCAGCACTGTTTACGATGCGGGTGGGGAGCTGTTCACCCTGACTGGGGATGTTGTCGGGCAGTGTAAGGAATACTTCGAGGATCTTCTCAATCCCATTGTCATGTCTTCCGAAGAAGAAGCAGAGACTGGGGACTCAGAGGCGGACTCATCCATTACCCGACCGAATTCGACCGATGATTGAACCTCGGATTCAGGAGGAGCAGTGTGGTTTTTGTCCTGGTCGCAGCACACTGGACCAGCTCTACACTCCATCGGGTGCTTGAGGGTTCATGGGAGTTCGCCCAACCAGTCCACGTGTTTTGTGGATCTGGAGAAGGCATTCGACCGTGTCCCTTGGGGCACCCTGTGGGGGGGTGCTCCGGGAGTACGAGGTCTGGGGTCCTTTGCTAAGGGCTATCCGGTCCCTGTACGACTGCAGCAGGAGCTTGGTTCGCATTGCCGGTAGTAAGTCACAACCTGTTTCCAGTACACGTTGGCCTCCGCCAGGGCTGCCCTTTGTCACCAGTTCTGTTCATTATTTTTATGGACAGAATTTCTAGGCACAGCCAGGGTGTAGAGGGGGTCTGGTTTGGGAACCACAGAATCTCGTCTCTGCTGTTTGCGGAGGGTGTGGTTCTGTTGGCTTCGTCAAATCAGGACCTTCAGCATGCACTGGGGCGGTTTGCAGCTGAGTGTGAAGCGTCCGGGATGAAAATCAGCACCTCCAAATCCGAGGCCATGGTTCTCGACCGGAAAAAGGTGCTTTGCCCTCTTCAGGTCGGTGGAGTGTCCTTGCCTCAAGTGGAGGAGTTTAAATATCTCGGGGTCTTGTTCACGAGTGAGGGACAGATGGAGCGTGAGATCGATAGACGGATCGGTGCAGCATCTGCAGTGATGCGGTCGCTGTATCGGACCGTCGTGGTGAAGAGAGCTGAGTAGGGGGGCAAAGCTCTCGATTTACTGATCGATCTACGTTCTGATCCTCAGCTATGGTCATGAGATTTGGCTCATGACCGAAAGAACGAGATTGCGAGTACAAGCGACCGAGATGAGTTTCCTTCGCAGGGTGGCTGGGCGCTCCCTTAGAGATAGGGTGAGGAGCTTGGTCACTCGGGAGGAGCTCGGAGTCGAGCCGCTGCTCCTCCACATCGAAAGGAGGCAGTTGAGGTGGCTCGGGCATCTTTTCCGGATACCCCCTGGACGTCTCGCTGGAGATGTGTTCCGGGCATGTCCCATTGGGAGGAGGCCCCGGGGAAGACACAGGACACGCTGGAGGGACGACATCTCTCGGCTGGCTTGGGAACACCTTGGGGTTCCCCTGGAGGAGCTGGGGGAGGTGTGTGGATCGGGAGGTCTGGGCGGCTGTGCTTGAGCTGCTGCCCCCGTGACCCAACTTTGGATAAAGCGGAAGAAAATGGATGGATGGATGGAGATATATATATATATATATATATATATATATATATATATATATATATATATATATATATATATACTCACATGCTAGCACATTGCCTGTGGGGATCCATGGTCTCTACATTGGGTAGTGTTTATAAAATAGGTAGCTGACATTTTGCAAGGGTGGTAATAAACTATGAAAAGTTACTATGAGTTGGAGTGGCATGTGAGTCCAGAATGTTTTTAGAATCTTAGACCGTAGCCCTCAACAGTTTTAAGATTTGATTTCCTGTTAATTATGTAATATTTTTATTGTCAATTTACTGTCTTACTGTATTTATAAATTGCTTTTGTTATCATATACACACGATTATTATTGTTATTTTATTTTTACTTCTATTTTGTCATTTGATTTTTAAATGGACCACAATGGAAATAATTGTTTTCACTTTCTTGTGTCACCCACATATTTTTAACATATTTACAATTGTATTATGTAGTTACTAAATACAATCACGCACACACACACGTTTTAATATATAGATGATTTACCGCCCCTTGCTGGATTTGCGTGTGAGTCCAGAATGTAAACATTAATGTCCATTGTTCAGTGTTGTCGCTTCTCTAAAAATATTAGTCCTATCAACATTTGGTTTTGGCACCATTCATCCTTGACCCATAATACACAAACATACCAAATGGCAAATGTCAGCTCTCCCCAATTTGTGAGTGATCAAAATTACACGTATGCATGCAAAGCTTTTTGTCTCATCTGCATTCTGCTGTAAGCAGGTGCTTTTAATCTGACAAATAGAGACTGTGGTGGAAGTCATTATAAGCACTACACGTTTCATTTATGGTACTGGGAGCGTGACACTTAAGTCACTCATGGTAACAGCAACATAACACTTAACTAAACTGACTAAGCCAATTGAACTACAAAAACACAATAAATCATTAACAACACTGTTAAACTAACATGAACCATTATAACAATATTTAAAACTCCAAACTCCCATGGTACATTGCAGCACAATGTCATTGTTTACCGGTTAGCTAAAATCGCTAATTTCTCCAAAAGAATATTCACCCTATCAACTTTCTGTTTCCGCAGTGTTCATCCTTGACCCAAGATACATAAGTGTACCAAATGGCAAATGTCAGCTCTCCTCGGTTTTGCCATGATCGAAGCTACATGCATGCACATACATGCATGTGGCTACATATATGTATTAGATGGAAATCTTGCACATAATTGAATTGAGTTCATCCAATGAGCCATGTGTTCCTTCTGACTTAAGTGTGTCCTTCAAAACTGATATATATATATGCAGTGGTGGGCACAGATAACCAAAAAATTAACTTCAGTAACAGATAATCAGATAACTGAAAAGTTATCTGATTATTAGTTATCTGATATTATCTCCTCCACGTCGAAAGGAGTCAGTTGAGGTGGCTCGGGCATCTTTTCCGGATGCCCCCTGGACGCCTCGCTGGAGAGGTGTCCCGGGCACGTCCCACTGGGAGGAGGCCCCGGGGAAGACCCAGGACATGCTGGAGGGACTACATCTCTCGGCTGGCTTGGGAACGCCTTGGGGTTCCCCCAGAGGAGCTGGGGGAGGTGTGTGTGGATCGGGAGGTCTGGGCGGCTTTGCTTGAGCTGCTGCCCCCGCGACCCGACTCCGGATAAAGTGGAAGAAAATGGATGGAAAATGGATGGATGAAAAGTTATCTTCGATACAGATAAAACAATAAACCACCCACCCATCGGAAGTTACAGATAACTGATAAATTCCAATATTGTCTCTGGTACATTTACAACTACTAAGAAAACAAATTTAAGTTTTAATGCCACAATAGCTTCTAGTAATATTAAAAGCAACAACGGACCCAAACGATGAGACCACACTTTTGTCTTTGAACGTTCTGCCCCTGCTGGAAACACTTGTTTACTACAGAGCTCCCAGCACAGAGGAACTCTGAGAGCAGCCATAAAGCCAACTCTCTATCAATCACAACACTCCGGTCAGGCGGAGGTCTTGAAAAATAAAGTCATGCTGACTTATGGTTTTGATTTATAAATAACATTAATGCCGATAGAATAACTCCATTAATGTCAAGTCCGTCATTTGTACAAAGTTAAAATATAGCATATATCTTTTAATGTTGAATAATGCACTAATTCTGAGGTTTTGTAACAACCACAGACAGATCGCAAAGGATTCTGGGTAAAAGTGCCTCTGCTAAACACTGATTGGTTCAGTCATTCATTATGTAAACAACACGTTAATGTGACATCTGTCATGTGTTGGTGTTTACAGATAAATGTGCTTTTGTAAAATATTCCATTTTTTTATTTGTAAAAACAGGCATTTTATGGAGCCCTGGAAGTGTCATCGCAAAATGTTTTGCATGTGGAGAGAATGTGCGCATGTTTTATGATGTTGTAAAACGTGCTTTACACTGTGCGAGATGATTTTTCATGCAGGAATTTTTTGGACCAAGTTTCAGGTTAATTGTGGAGTAATAAACTGTGTTTAACATCTCAGGACCACTTCCTGATCGCCGATCGTATGGTCCAATGAAAATGAAAACTGTTACAAGCATCTAACTGCTCGCACTGTGCCTGTGCAAACACCGCAGAGCTGTCTTGTAATGTTATTTATTTATTTATTTATTTATTTTTTGCTGTTTTGTTTTGTTTTTTAAACTTCATTTGTAAAAAAAAAAGAAAGCCATTTGCAAAGCCAAAAATTTGATTTGGTGCCCAGACGCTTAGTACTTAGGGCGTATACTACCATGAACACTACTGACCAGTAGATGGCAGTAGAGGCCTTGAAAACAAAATTCCAGATTATCCCTGTCTGCTACATTTAAAATGCGTGGAATTTAACAAACGCAAATACAATAACATCTGTAAACCCAGAGAATATATTACGAGAGTTTTAGGCACTAGAGTTTAATGCTGTTGTCCCTGGAGCCTGAACAGTGTGTCTAAAATGCAATTGTCCTGTCGTGATCGTACTGAGATTACATCATCCTACCCATAATGCACTGCTGGGCTCAGCATGTGCTCACAAAACCTTAAAAATTAGCATATTACTTTAAAACTAAAACATATATCTGATATTTTCACTTTATAAAACTTCAGACATGACGGCAATTTTAAATAACTTGTCCAAAATTAGTTTGGTTAAAATTTTAACCATAAGTTAAAAATGTATGCCTCTGGATGACTTAGGTGATATTGCCAGCATGTCATTATAGTGTTAAAGAAGGTGGGGGTTTTTTGTTTGTTTTTTTTTTACATTTCTCCTTTGTCTACAGAGGATAGAGACACTTTTCATAGAAGCAGCTCTCTTCTATTAGCAGAGAGTATAGCTCTCCATTTACACAACTTTTAACAGGTAGGGGCTGAACTGATTTTAAAATGCTTGTTACTGTTCAGCTTTGTTTACTTTGTTTATTGGTCTAAAAGTTATCGGACAAAAATTAATCGGAAGATAATTGGTCTGATAATGTCCACAAATACAGCAAGTGTTGGTAAAAATGATAAGCTGTCTATGGGAGAAACACAAGCCATTTTGAAGCTCAGAAAAGAGGGAAAATCAATCTGTGGTGTTGCACAAACACTGGCAAGACAATAATTTGAACTGTTCTGAACAGGAAAGAAACCACTGGTGTGCTGAGCAACAGACCAAGAAAAACAACAGCTGATGACAAAAATGTTGTGAGCTATAAAGGAAAAACTCTGAAACAACACAGTGACGTTACGATTGACCTCAAAAATCCACCATTCGAAGAAGAATACCAGAACTGAAATACAGAGGCCATACTACAAACTACAAACCATTCATTTGCACTAAGAATCAGAAAGCCAAATTATTATAACTGTTATATTCTAAATAAACACAGAGATAAGCCACAACAGGTCTGGAATAGTGTTTTTATGAACTGACAAACTCAATTTTAAGGCCTATCAATGGAATAGAAAGGCCAAAATATGGGCAGCAAATGATCTGCTCAGGATCCAGAAAATACAACCCCTGGCAAAAATTATGGAATCACCGGCCTCGGAGGATGTTCATTCAGTTGTTTAATTTTGTAGAAAAAAAGCAGATCACAGACATGACACAAAACTAAAGTCATTTCAAATGGCAACTTTCTGGCTTTAAGAAACACTATAAGAAATCAAGAAAAAAAGATTGTGGCAGTCAGTAACGGTTACTTTTTTAGACCAAGCAGAGGAAAAAAATATGGAATCACTCAATTCTGAGGAAAAAATTATGGAATCACCCTGTAAATTTTCATCCCCAAAACTAACACCTGCATCATATCAGATCTGCTTGTTAGTCTGCATCTAAAAAGGAGTGAACACACCTTGGAGAGCTGTTGCACCAAGTGGACTGACATGAATCATGGCTCCAACACGAGAGATGTCAATTGAAACAAAGGAGAGGATTATCAAACTCTTAAAAGAGAGTAAATCATCACGCAATGTTGCAAAAGATGTTGGTTGTTCACAGTCAGCTGTGTCTAAACTCTGGACCAAATACAAACAACATGGGAAGGTTGTTAAAGGCAAACATACTGGTAGACCAAGGAAGACATCAAAGCGTCAAGACAGAAAACTTAAAGCAATATGTCTCAAAAATTGAAAAATGTATAACAAAACAAATGAGGAACGAATGGGAGGAAACTGGAGTCAACGTCTGTGACCGAACTGTAAGAAACCCCCTAAAGGAAATGGGATTTACATACAGAAAAGCTAAACAAAAGGCATCATTAACACCTAAACAGAAAAAACAAGGTTACAATGGGCTAAGGAAAAGCAATTGTGGACTGTGGATGACTGGATGAAAGTCATATTCAGTGATGAATCTCGAATCTGCATTGGGCAAGGTGATGATGCTGGAACTTTTGTTTGGTGCCTTTCCAATGAGATTTATAAAGATGACTGCCTGAAGAGAACATGTAAATTTCCACAGTCATTGGTGATATGGGGCTGCATGTCAGGTAAAGGCACTGGGGAGATGGCTGTCATTACATCATCAATAAATGCACAAGTTTATGTTGATATTTTGGACAATTGAAAGGATGTTTGGGGATGATGAAATCATTTTTCAAGATGATAATGCATCTTGCCATAGAACAAAAACTGCAAAAACATTCCTTGCAAAAAGACACATAGGGTCAATGTCAATGAGCAGATCTGATTTGATGCAGGTGTTAATTTGGGGGATGAAAATTTACAGGGTGATTCCATAATTTTTTCCTCAGAATTGAGTGATTCCATATTTTTTTTCCTCTGCTTGGTCTAAAAAAGTAACCGTTACTGACTGCCACAATCTTTTTTTCTTGATTTCTTATAGTGTTTCTTAAAGCCAGAAAGTTGCCATTTGAAATGACTTTAGTTTTGTGTCATGTCTGTGATCTGCTTTTTTTCTACAAAATTAAACAACTGAGTGAACATCCTCTGAGGCTGGTGATTCCATAATTTTTGCCAGGGGTTGTACAAGCTCCTTTTTGAAACACAGCAAAGCAGGTGGCTCTGTGAGATTGGAGTTGGACTACCAAGATTGAAATCAGAATTTGATTGCAGGTGTGTGCTTCAGGCTACCTGCATGAATCCTTGGATAAGACATTTCATCTGGATCATCCCAATCTTCTCATTTGCTAAAGGGTATTAGCAATGGCTGTAAAAGTAAACTGCATCACCAGAAAAGATATTCATTATGATGTGGATGACAATTTGTGGCCCAACAGACAGGAACATCAGGAGGTGTAGGAAGACTGCAGTGTAATTCCTACAGCACTGCATATATAGTTTTACCAAAGGAGACTGTCCTATGTTCACATTTCTACTTTTGTTTACAGTGCTGTCTTTTCCATCTGTATCACAATGACATAGTCTGTCAGCAAATTACAGTGCAAACAGTAAAATTGTAAATGTGAATCTTGTCCAGTCTCCCACATACACTAAGGTCTAACTTACAATTTACAATAATTGTCATCAAACCTTTAGCCATAGTTTACATTACAACATCCCTCCAGAGTAGACTGTTATATTCACAACATGACAAAGCAATTTGACTGTCTTATCGGTACACAATGACACAAGGACGTGGCATTCTGATGGCAATGACATGTTCAGTAACACAGATTTTTACTTTTGAGAGATGAATTAAGGAATGTCCTCTGGCGTGCCATGTGCTGGGCAGCTGGACATGCCGAGTCGGCTCATGTGTTCACGTGAGGGCATGGCTTTATGTCAATACATTTCTTCCTTGTTTAGATCCATGGTCATGGTTCCTGCACATAAAGGAACTGAAGGAGGGTTGTACAACATGTGATTGCTGTGAGCACGATGTGGTATCACACCTCTCACGTGCTCACACTATGTCCGTGCGTGTGCACATGAGCGTGCATGAAACCATCGCTGCGGGATCATTCACTCTTGAAATTTGGAAATGCCTCAACATGTATGAGGGGCAACTGAGACGTTTTGAGCCTGATCCAGAAAAAGTGGGGTATGGTTCTGAGGAACCAGTATTTCTCGAGAACATGTAAAGTACTGACTCACTGGGTGCAATGATGAGAAATGTTGGTTTCTCAGAATGCAAAAAAAATGGAGAACCATATCCTACTTTTTCTGGGTCAGGCTCAAAACCTCTCAGTTGCCCCTCATACCTTGTAAAGTGCAATGAGTGATAGATAGATAGACTGATCCCATTGGCACCCCACCAACCAACATAATATCTATCTATCTATCTATCTATCTATCTATCTATCTATCTATCTATCTATCTATCTATCTATCTATCTATCTATCTATCTATCTATCTATCTATCTATCTATCTATCTATCTATCTATCTATCTATCTATCTATCTATCTATCTATCTATCTATCTATCTATCTATCTATCTATCTATCTATCTATCTAGCTATTCAAATTTATTTGGCTTATTTTTAGTTTGGCTGTTCTTGCAGTGTGGACAGATACTGTACATAACACTCTCACTTTTCCACTGTGACCTTGTCACATATCTACAATGACCCTGGCATGTCATGTCAGTATGTTTCATAAGCTCTCAGGTTCTGTGGTACAGACGCTGCCAGTTTGTCTCCGACCATCCAAAATGCCATTCATTACCACATGTTGGCAGATACCTGAGAACCTGAGATGCCCAGTATCAGTGCTTCACTCTTGCTGCACCATGCCCCAATGACAGGATGAGATGGCACGCAGACAGTACTGAGGGGATCACAGGCTACTGATATATTTTATTTTGTTTGAATGATAATTTATTGCATAAATTAGAATGGTACTTTAACATCAATGCATCAACCAACTACTACACTCAAAAAACTGATGCATTGGATGAACTCAATTCAATTATGAGCAGGATTTACATCTAATACAACCCCTGGCAAAAATTATGGAATCACCGGCCTCGGAGGATGTTCATTCAGTTGTTTAATTTTGTAGGAAAAAAGCAGATCACAGACATGACACAAAACTAAAGTCATTTCAAATGGCAACTTTCTGGCTTTAAGAGACACTATAAATCATCAAGAAAAAAAGATTGTGGCAGTCAGTAACGGTTACTTTTTTAGACCAAGCAGAGGAAAAAAATATGGAATCACTCAATTCTGAGGAAAAAATTATGGAATCACCCTGTAAATTTTCATCCCCAAAACTAACACCTGCATCATATCAGATCTGCTCATTAGTCTGCATCTAAAAAGGAGTGAACACACCTTGGAGAGCTGTTGCACCAAGTGGACTGACATGAATCATGGCTCCAACACGAGAGATGTCAATTGAAACAAAGGAGAGGATTATCAAACTCTTAAAAGAGAGTAAATCATCACGCAATGTTGCAAAAGATGTTGGTTGTTCACAGTCAGCTGTGTCTAAACTCTGGACCAAATACAAACAACATGGGAAGGTTGTTAAAGGCAAACATACTGGTAGACCAAGGAAGACATCAAAGCATCAAGACAGAAAACTTAAAGCAATATGTCTCAATAATCGAAAAATGTACAACAAAACAAATGAGGAACGAATGGGAGGAAACTGGAGTCAACATCTGTGACCGAACTGTAAGAAACCGCCTAAAGGAAATGGGATTTACATACAGAAAAGCTAAACGAAAGGCATCATTAACACCTAAACATAAAAAAACAAGGTTACAATGGGCTAAGGAAAAGCAATTGTGGACTGTGGATGACTGTATGAAAGTCATATTCAGTGATGAATCTCAAATCTGCATTGGGCAAGGTGATGATGCTGGAACTTTTGTTTGGTGCCTTTCCAATGAGATTTATAAAGATGACTGCCTGAAGAGAACATGTAAATTTCCACAGTCATTGATGATATGGGGCTGCATGTCAGGTAAAGGCACTGGGGAGATGGCTGTCATTACATCATCAATAAATGCACAAGTTTATGTTGATATTTTGGACAATTGAAAGGATGTTTGGGGATGATGAAATCGTTTTTCAAGATGATAATGCATCTTACCATAGAACAAAAACTGCAAAAACATTCCTTGCAAAAAGACACATAGGGTCAATGTCATGGCATAGGGTCAATGTCAATGAGCAGATCTGATTTGATGCAGGTGTTAATTTGGGGGATGAAAATTTACAGGGTGATTCCATAATTTTTTCCTCAGAATTGAGTGATTCCATATTTTTTTCCTCTGCTTGGTCTAAAAAAGTAACCGTTACTGACTGCCACAATCTTTTTTTCTTGATTTCTTATAGTGTTTCTTAAAGCCAGAAAGTTGCCATTTGAAATGACTTTAGTTTTGTGTCATGTCTGTGATCTGCTTTTTTTCTACAAAACTAAACAACTGAATGAACATCCTCTGAGGCCGGTGATTCCATAACTTTTGCCAGGGGTTGTATATGTAGCTCCAACTCAAATAAAGTGCATCCATGCAGGATCATTTTATTTAATTTAGTTGGGGCTACATATATTTATTAGATGGAAATCCTGCCCATAATCGAATTGAGTTCATCTAATGAGTCATTTCTTTGAGTGATATCACTCAAACCTAACTCTAACTGACTGGATTCCAACTAATAAATATAGGTACTCCCAACTAAATTAAATTACATTATCTTGCATGGATGCGTTTTATTTGAGTTGGGGCTACCTATATTTATTAGATGGAAATCCTGCACATAATTGAATTGAGTTCATCCAATGAGCCCTTTTTTGAGTGTATAAGCAAATTGCTTTGACTTAACTCTTTTGACTCAGGGTCACCACAGAAGATCTGTAATGGATCTGCATGTTATGTGTGATCTATCATATGTGAGAATATGTTGAATTTGCAATGACAAAAGTCTTGATTTTTGGCTTTGTGCTTTACTGATAAATGAGTATTAGGGTTGTTTGCTTTGTACACTGAAAAGTCTTGGAGTTGCATAATTTAAATATGTACACTGGTTGCATATGACCAGAATGTGCCAAAATAACACTGTTTACTCATCTTTCTCCATTAGAAAAATGAGAAAACAGTGTTATTTGTGCACATGCTGGTCATATGCAACCAGTGTTCTGAGTCTTTTTTTCACTTTTCATTGTTTTGAAAAGAATGAAAAGCTGTTCATATTTAGTTTTTATAAATAAATATAGATAATTGTGATAAACTAGCATCCTGTCCAGAGGGTCCCGCTTCTCGCCCTGTGCTTACCGAGACAGGCTCCAGTCCCTGGTGACTCTTGAGTGGAGGAAGCAGGTAGAAAAAAAAAATGAAAGAATGAATGAATATAAATAACTCAAAACACTTCATATTAAAGCATGTCTTTAATTGATCAAATTACATAGCTTATTTGAGGTTGTCACCGCCAATGCATGAGAAGCCCATGCAGCATTTAACAAGGTTTAAACAACCATTTTATCATTAAGTAAAAACAGTCGGTCATTGTTTTTGTGTTGTCATGTACTGAGCAGTTCATCTACAAGGAAAGCAAATTTTTATTTTGTGGTGTTTGTAACTCAATAATTGATTCATTTCTTTTATGAAAACATAAATCTTGCATTGGTTTTTGTTGGAATAGCAATGTCTCAACATTGGAAATGAGATTTTCTGATGACTCAGTGGTGAAGAAAAAAATCCAATTTAACTCCCGATCTTGATAGCTTATAGCATACGAGACTGGCACGTTATGTTATCAAAGTCTTCCAATGAAAATTCAAAAGGGCCCAAATGTTTTGCACAGTACTGTATGTTTATGTGGCTGTTTTGCACCCCATACTGATTTTGATAAATGGTCCCAGCACAGACAGAGAGAAAGAGAGAGAAAGAGAAATGTAATGCTGATTGTAGACTTATAGCATCAGCTAAATAATACAAATGAAAAACTGATGGCATTTAAAAGTGTTTACAGAATACTTGAGGAATATTTAACTTACAAATTCAAATATTTGCATGTATGATTGTTCACATTTGACCTGACCAGCCACGTTCACACACAAACACGCTCATATTTACTGTACACATAAGAAATTTTCTTTTGTTTGCTTGATTGCGTAAGGAGGCCGTACAATTACAAGGTTAAACGATATAGAAATATGTAAGAGTGCAAAGTGGAATGTAGCCTTAATAAATCATTCTTCAGGCTGAAAGAGTGAGACAGCGAGAGGGAGAAACCACAAATACATCACCTTTTAACAAAACCCAGCGCTGGCCATTTTAAGGTAAACGTTTGGCAGGGACCCAGGCAAAACCACAAAGTAAAACCATCTCATTGCTCTCACATTCACCCCCACTCCCCGGTTCTTTTCTTGACAGCTTCATCTGTGCTTGAAAGAGTTTACTTTGCAAATACTTTCAGTCTACATACATTATTAGAGTATAAAATTTGCGTTTAATAACTAGCTTATCGCAATCTGCACTTTCCATCACAGCGCTCCGATAAGCCTTAACATCATCTCAAGTTACATGATCGTGCAGGTTTTCTCATGGTCCTATGGCGGGAAATTTGATATTATTGGAAAGCGGGAGAGCGCTCATCACCACAGAGTTCAAGGCACTGTTGACAAAACCGCTATAGCAACACTGTCAGCGAGGCAAACACAATCCAAGTGGGACAACGTTAAAGCTTTTCTCACTATTTGGTAAATTTGAAATGTTGTACATGCCTCTGAATGACAAAAAAAGGGGTATGATTTCCAATAATAAACCACAGTTGTGAAATTAGTTTTTTCTTTTTCTGAAATGAGCTTTGAAAATGGTTTTGTTCAGCCAATGCACACATACAGTTGAAACCACCAAGGTTTCTTTCCACTCATTTACAGCATGAGTTATGAAATGTGCGCACTAATGTGGATTTGAAAAATTTCAAGGCTGATATTGATATCAGTGTTTTTGAACTGGACCTGTCACTGGACAATATTTAGCACCGACATTCAATACACTGTAATAAAACTTGACCTCACATTAATATTTGTGCTCCTGACAGTGAAATAAACTTTAAAATGACATACAACAGCAGAAACACAATTATTTTGGGTTCAGCAACAGATTGTGATTATAAAATTAGTAGGAGGCCAATTTACTATTTGTATCATAATAGAGAAGCAATTCCAAAGTACAAAAACCAAAAGTATTATTTTCAAATGTCAGATTGACCCACTGAACATTGATATCCTATAATTTTCTTTTTCTTTGTTCAGTTGTGTATACTGTGTGTGTGTGTGTGTGTGTGTGTGTGTGTGTGTGTGTGTGTGTGTGTGTGTGTGTGTGTGTGTGTGTGTGTGTGTGTGTGTGTGTGTTGGGGGAGCGGTGTTTATGGAACTTTATGACAAAAAAAATCATACAGAAGCCCAAAATTATGACAGGAAAAAAAATATGATTTTAGATATAAAGTTGAAATTTGTCTTTATAATTCATCATCAACAAAAAAAATAAATAAATAAATTCTGATGTTCAAAGTCACAATATAACTTATAATGTCAAAAGTATGATTTTGTAAGTCATAGTTATGATTTAGTTTAAAAGTTAGAATGATAATTGAACACTAATGTCAGACGTTTTACACCGGAAACCCTTCCTGATGCAACTCCAGGTTCACCTGGAGAAACACACATAGATGTGGTGTTCCAAAAAGGTCTCCATTCCAAGTCCTAACCAGGACTCACACTGCTTATCTTCTGAGATCTGACAGGATCAGGCTTACACAGAGCAGACTGGCTGTGCAGGATTGTCTGGAAGTATGACATGCAATTTCTAATTTCTGTTTTAGAACATAACAGCTGTAAAGATTCAGAGTTTTACTTTCTGAATTAGTAACCTTCATACTAACAACCACACCTGCTCCTAATCCATCCTCAATTAAGCATCCATTAACCACCCAGCAGGTGGCAGACACATGTATGGGATATTTCATGAGCAAACCAGTGCTGCTTTTGTAATTGATATATTGCAGCCATTCCAGTGCTGAAGAATGCTGTTCCTCTCCTTCCCGCTCTCTGTCTTCCTGTTACTTCTCCTCCCCCCGAGTGAGGAGTTGTACAGTCTGATGGCCTGAGGGACAAAGGAGTTTTTCAGTCTGTTGATTCTGCACTTGGGAATAGACTTATGCCGAGCACAGACAGATGGATGGATGGATGCAAGGCCTTGGCAATACTCAGTGTCCAAAAAATCATAAGTAGTTTGGGATCATTTAAAACTTTATTAAATAATTGAAAATCATACATTTTAATTTCATTATTAAAATGTCCTCTCATGGCCCACCTGTAGTTAGTCCACAGCCCACCAGGGTGCTGTGACCACAACTTTGGGAATCGCTGATCTAGTAAGTCACATTTTAACAAATTTTGAGGGGTTTAATCCACATTATATATCATTTGATCTTCTTTGATTTACAAGATGGCAGCAATGGGTAGGGGTGAAGACCAAGCGGTTAGTGCACTTGGTTTCAGTGCAGAAGGTTCCAGGATCAAGCCCTGCCACATTTCTCCATATAATGTGGAGTTGCGTGAGGAAGGGCATCCGGTGTAAAACTTATGCCAATTCAACATGCAGAACAGCTGAAGGGACTTATTTTTACAAGATGACAGCATTTATTGTTTTTGAGTTATCATGTTAAGAACCTGGAGGGGGTGAACTCTATATAGTCACTCTTTACATTCTACGGGGTGCACCCTGTATTCTGTGTGATTTTTTTTTTTTTAATAGATACAGTGATTTGGGGGCTTATATTAAAACATGCAGATTGGCACAGGTTACTTCCTGGAATCATGCTGGCTGATCTTAACACTCGTACACAACACCTTTCTGTGTGTCCTTCAGAATGGGAGTATTTATGTCTCCATGAGTATTTGTGTACCAAGCACTGTTTTGGAACAAGAAAAATTATGACCTCCTTCTGTGAAGGCATAGCAAAGCATGAAGATCAGTGGACCAAGTGCATTGACATTAAAGGAGACTATGTTAAAAAAAAAAATGCAAGAACAGTCTTACTTCTGTGACATTTTCAGGGTGAGGCCGAGGTCTTTTTGAAGTACCCTCATATCTCATCACATAAACACAAATGCACCTTCTTTCTCATCCATGCATAAGCATGTAATTAAATACATAAGTGCACACAGATACATGCTTCATTCTCACCACACATGTAAGAGCTAAACATGCTGGAAACAGACTATGAGCATTTAGTTGAAAACAATATGAAGCAGATGTGACCGCTGTGTTGTCAGACAATGTCTGTCTGGACTATTTACCTTCAAACTCTTATCCTGACCTTCCTGATGCATACAGACAACAGAGGAAAATAAGTCTTAACTAAACAGGAAAAACACATAAATCATATTCTTGTGCTTTTAAACAGCTTGCACAAAAGTGTCATATGGTATGACTCAGATATCAGATTTTATTAAAAGTGTTTGTCATAGTTCCACTCCCTTATGATCACCGAAAAATGGGAAACATTACAAATGTGAAAATCCATCTATAAAGCAAGAAATGTCTGTGTGTCATGAGCTGAGTAGGCGTGGCACAGAAGGAGGTTGAACACAAATGCAGACTGAAAATACTGAGGTATACATTAAAGGCTTTATGTCAGAAATCAGGCTGGGTTCAGTTCACAAAAAGGCCGTCTGAAAAGCAGCGGTACAGGCAGGGGTCAGGCAGAGGTGTAGTCAACAACAAGGACAGTTCCAAAATACCAGGAGACACAATACATGGGCTGAGGCAGGAGCAAGGTCAAAAAACAAAGCACAGTCAAAAATGGCAAGGCAAATACAGAGCAAAAAGCAAAGGCTGGAACGTGGACAAGAAATCACAACAAACTAGCAGGGAGTGGAGAAAGTGAGGGGCTTAAATAACAGGTGCAGTAATTAGGGAAACAAGGCACAGGTGTGGGGGAAGGTTCTGGAAGGGGTGTGGTCAGATAAGACAGAGGTGAGACAGGAGTCAAGAGAGTGCAGGAAGACAGAGCAGACAGAATTACAATGAAGGTGAGAGAAGCTGATGCAAGATAGTGCAGGAAGACAAATGCAAAGTGAACAGGATCTGACAAGATGGTGAACCTAACCACAGTGATCAAAATAAAACACCAACACAAAAGATGAACAAAACCCAAGTCCCAATAAACAAGAAATAAAATAAAGAAAACCCGACATGAAGGAACAAAGAATTAAACCATGAAACATATGTAAGAGCTGAAAAGAGCTAAACAAGAAAATAAAGACCAAGACCAAACCAGAATGGAACTATGTGGAACAATAAACAGATAATTTAACATAAGACAAAAGAAAAGCAAACAGGAAATAAAATTAATGAATATACAAAGGTAGGAATGAAACTAGACACATGACTAAAGTAAGATAAACAGGAAATAACTGAAACAGAAAATAAAACACTGACAAAAGTATAACACACAGGAACAACATAATCAAAACCAAAGTATGACAAGACTAGATTAATAACTAAAATAAAACGACCAGATAAAACAATAGGGGACAAAACATGACTGGGCCAGACTGGGGCCAAAATCTGACAGTGTGTGGGTATGTGGCTCGCATATCTCTCTGACTGTTTGTCAGATCGACCTCAGCTTTCGGATATGGTGATGATGTGTATTCTTTATTATCAAAATTTTGAGGATTAATTTAAAAAATCTTTAAGCCCCCGTCACACATAGCCCGATCTCCAAATATCTGGATGGCAAACACGGGACAAGAGCACTAAGTTCCTCACGCGCGTGTGCACTCTGTGCACACACATGGGGCTGCAATTATCACTCAGCCGTGTGTGTGTATGCATAATGCTGCATGGGCCACTAACAGCACACGCAGGATGCATGTTCGCCCGTGTGCCACTAGACAGTTTCGCTCAAATTTTGCTGCCATTGGGCCATGCAGTCCCTTGCTTCAGACGAAGCGCCTTTCCAGGGAACCTTCTTTTTACTTTTTTGCACACTTCAGGAGCACAATGTGACTCTGAACACCACGATGGTTGGATTATCACATGGGATTAATATTTTTTTATTTTGGGTGAGAGGATTTTAACCACAGGCTGCTGTCTCGGCTTCATGTCCACGTCGACACAGTGATACACTCCTGGACCGTTGTTGGAGGTGAGATTCATGTTTATTAATGGTGTAACAGCCTGGCACAACTTCCATATAATATCTCCTACAGAGTTAAAAGGTGATCATTTATTACAGCGTGAGGTCCATTCAGCTCTGAGCCTGATGTGTGCAATGACGCGTTACTGCACGCCATGCAGAGGCACAGTTGCCCGTGTTATGATGGAGACAATAGTTCACATTATTTAAGTGGCCGAAGGGAAGGAATGGACAAATATCTGTACTGTAAGGTCTATTGTGGATATAACAGCCTGTTCAGATTTGCAGCTGCATGTGCACAGTAGCATATGGAGCTTTCGGTTTGATAGCCACTGTTCACATTCTCTGTACATGATAATAATTCAGAATTATTATCATGATGAAGCGAGCCACATACATTACAATAATTCCTTTGTGCTCGGGGGGTGGACATTATGATACGTGGCATGCGCAGGTCATACCGACAGGCTTTGCGATGCCAGATCTATCTCAAGGTTCAATCATATGCACACATTTCAGATCCCATTTTGCCACCATCGGAATATGTAAATTGCAGTCAGATGGTCATCAAATTGCAAATGGATCGCTGTCGGCTAGGTGTCCTATCTCGACCACACCTGGAGAATTTTAAACATGTGCATCACATTCGGGGTCGCAGGCCAATTTTGAACAACTTTGTCGACTTCCGCAGATGGCTGTCAGAACATTTTGTAACTGAAATCTGACATTTTTCGGATGTGTGGCGATTCATAATTTTGACGCCACTCTGCATGATGCCACTCCTATGTGTGACAGGGGTATTATTTTGACATGGAACCTTTATTGTGACATTGTAACTTTATTATTTCCAAGATGGCACCCTCCATGGCGTATCTGTCCTGCAAAACCGCCATTTTGTTTCCATGTTCTGTTTTTTTTATATAAAACCACTAACTACTGTATATATCAACAGGCACAGCCAATCCCATACATATATATATATATATATATATATACAGTGAGGAAAATAAATATTTGAACACCCTGCGGTTTTGCAAGTTCTCCCACTTAGAAATCATGGAGGGGTCTGGAATTTTTATCTTAGGTGCATGTCCACTGTGAGAGACATAATGTAAAAAAAAAAAAAAAATCTGGAAATCACAATGTATGATTTTTTAATAATTTATTTGTATGTTACTGCTGCAAATAAGTATTTGAACACCTACCAACCAGCAAGAATTCTGGCTCACACAGACCTGTTAATTTTTCTTTAAGAAGCCCCCTTATTCTGCACTCTTTACCTGTATTATTTGCACCTGTTTGAACTTGTTACCTGTATAAAAGACACCTGTTCACACACTCAATCACACTCCAACCTGTCCACCATAGCAAAGAGCTGTCTAAGGACACCAGGGACAAAACTGTAGACCTGCACAAGGCTGAGCTGGACTACAGGACAACAGGCAAGCTGCTTGGTAGAAGACAATTGTTATGATTATTTATTAGAAAGTGGAAGAAACACAAGATGACTGTCAATCTCCCTCGGCCTGGGATTCCATGCAAGATCTCCCTTTGTGGGGTAAAGATGATTCTGAGAAAGCTCAGAACTACACAGGAGGACCTGGTCACTGACCTGAAGAGAGCTGGGACCACAGTCACAAAGATTACATTAGTAACACATGATGCTGTCATGGTTTAAAATCCTGCAGGGCAACATGTCCTCCTGCTCAAGCCAGCACATGTCCAGGCCCGTTTGAAGTTCACCAGTGACCATCTGGATGATCCAAAGGAGGCATGGGAGAAGGTCGTGTGGTCAGATGAGACCAAAATAGAGCTTTTTGGAATCAACTGTTGTGTGGGCCGCAGAAGAGGAGGTACTGCTGGCCCACCACCAGAGGACGCCCTGCCTGAAGTGCGGGCTTCAGGCACGAGAGGGCGCTGCCGCCACGGACACAGCCGGGGGTGACAGCTGTCACTCATTATCTCTTGACAGCTGTCACCCATCTACACTTCCATCATCCCACTCCATAAAGACTGGACGTCATGTCCACCTCGTTGCCGAGATATCGTCTACCTTAGGAGGTAACCTTCTCAGCCTGCATATCCAGATAAGTGGTTACTCAGACACTGCACGAGTGTGTGTTAGAGGTGGAGGTGGAATTCCCACCGTTGTTGTTACTGCGTGTTCACACACCCACATCTGATTGTCTCTGCTCCTCGCCAGCAGTACCAGATCCGACACGCGGAGACAGTGGCCACCTGGGGTGTTCGGGATTTGGCGGCTCCAATATTCTCCAGGTTCGGTGGCGGAGGAAATCGTGTGGCTCCGGTTCTTCTCAGGACAGACGTCCTCTATCCTCAAGCCTGCCCACACGTCACCTTTGCTAATTGACTATTGTACATATTCTGTAATCTGCTGTGTTTGGTTGTGCTTTTCACAACAGTAAAGTGTTCATATTTGACTCTTTCATTGTCCGTTCATTTACGCCCCCTGTTGTGGGTCCGTGTCACTACACTTTCACAACAGGATATCTCGGCCAGCGTCATGGACTCCGAGGGGCGTCACCCAGCCATTGAACGGCCAATGGGAGAGCAGGGTGCACAGGCGTCTGCAGGAGGCGTGATTGGTGAGTTGCAGCACATCCTCGCCGCCTTTACGGCTCGGTTGGATCAGATGACCGAGCCAAACATCCTCCTGAACCGCAGGGTGGAGGCTCTCTCCGCACAGGTGGCAGTGAGCGCTCAGGGCGCTGCTGCAGGTCCTCCTCCTGCCGACCCTGTGCAGGATATGAATGCTCCAGTGGTCATTCAACAACCCCTCCCACCATCCCCTGAAGCATACATAAGCCCCCCACAGCCATACGGAGGTTGTGTGGAGACGTGCGCGGACTTTCTCATGCAGTGTTCGCTCGTCTTTGCACAACGTCCCGTCATGTACGCGTCTGATGCTAGTAAAGTAGCTTATGTAATTAATCTGCTTCGAGGAGAGGCACGCGCTTGGGCTACGGCGCTTTGGGAGCAAAATTCACGGCTCCTTCATACGTACACTGGGTTTGTGAGGGAGTTCAAAACCGTGTTTGATCACCCTAACAGGGGAGAGACCGCTTCAACTGTGCTGCTGTCAATGAGACAGGGACGCCGGCGCGCAGCTGCTTATGCAGTCGACTTCCGCATTGCGGCTGCGAGGTCCGGCTGGAATAACGCTGCGCTCCGCGCCGCCTTCATAAACGGACTGTCGTCGGTCCTGAAGGAGCACCTGGTGGCCAAGGACGAACCGCGGGATTTGGATGGACTTATTGATCTCGTTATACGGTTAGACAAGCGGTTAGAGGAATGCCGTCGGGAGCGAGACGAAGGACGTGGCCGGGCACGCGCCGTCCCTCTCCCTTCCGGGTCTGAAAAGGTTCCGCCCTCCCCATGCTCCACAGCCGCAGCGCTCCGTGGGGCAACAGCACCCCCTGCTGGTGTTGCTAGGGAAACGTGCATGGCCAATATAAGATCAAATGACAGAATGAGGAGGCTGGTCCACGGGGAGTGTTTTTTCTGCAGCTCTAAAGGAGCATATACAGAGAAACCGCCCCAAACGGCCAAAACGACAACACTCGCCTTTAGAGACTGGGCTAAAGGGGGGTCATAACATGCACGTGGGACACACACGTATTGCCACACGACTCCCAGTTACAATCCTGAGTGGGGATTTAACCCTTCAAGCCCCAGCACTGGTGGACACGGGGTCAGAAGGGAATCTGCTGGATAGCAGATGGCTAGGGAAGCAGGGCTCCCTCTGGTGGCGCTTCCTTCACCATTGCAGGTGCGGGCACTAGATGGCACCCTTCTCCCTTTAATCACGCACAAGACACAACCAGTAACTCTGGTAGTGTCTGGGAATCATCGGGAGGAGATCGAGTTTTTTGTGACTCCTTCTACCTCCCGCGTGATTTTGGGCTTCCCTTGGATATTGAAACACAATCCCCGGATTGATTGGCCGTCTGGGGTGGTGGTTCAGTGGAGCGAAACCTGCCATCGGGTGTGTTTAGGATCCTCGGTTCCTCACCCTTCCTCTGCACCGTCCGTACGATTGTGCCATTGATTTGATACCAGGCGTGGAGTTCCCGTCCAGCAGGCTGTACAACCTCTCACGACCTGAACGCGAATCAATGGAGACCTACATCCGGGACTCATTAGCTGCCGGGTTGATCCAAAATTCCACCTCCCCGATGGGTGCAGGTTTCTTTTTTGTGGGCACGAAAGATGGCGGACTCCGTCCATGCATCGATTACAGGGGGCTGAATGAGATTACGGTTCGCAATCGATACCCGTTGCCCTTGTTGGATTCTGTGTTCACCCCCCTGCATGGAGCCAAAATCTTTACAAAATTGGATGTTCGGAATGCGTATCACCTGGTTCGGGTCCGGAAGGGAGACGAATGGAAGATGGCATTTAACACCCCGTTAGGTCACTTTGAGTACCTGGTCATGCCATTCGGCCTCACTAACGCCACCACAACGTTCCAAGCTTTGGTAAACGATGTCTTGCGGGACTTCCTGCACCGATTCGTCTTCGTATATCTGGACGATATTCTCATCTTTTCCCCGGACCCTGAGACTCATGTCCAGCATGTACGTCAGGTCCTGCAGCGGTTGTTGGAGAACCGGCTGTTTGTGAAGGGCGAGAAGTGTGAGTTTCACCGCACTTCTTTGTCCTTCCTGGGGTTTATCATCTCCTCTAACTCCGTCGCCCCTGATCCGGCCAAGGTTGCGGTGGTGAGAGATTGGCCCCAACCTACAAGCCGGAGGAAGCTGCAACAGTTCCTCGGCTTTGCAAATTTCTACAGGAGGTTCATAAAGGGCTATAGCCAGGTAGTTAGCCCCCTGACAGCCCTGACCTCTCCTAAAGTCCCCTTCACCTGGTCGGATTGGTGCGAAGCCGCATTCAAGGAGTTGAAACGACGGTTCTTGACTGCACCAGTGCTGGTGCAGCCCGACCTTAGCCGCCAGTTTGTGGTCGAAGTGGATGCCTCTGACTCAGGGATAGGAGCCGTGCTATCCCAGAGCGGAGAGACCGATAAGGTCCTTCACCCGTGTGCCTATTTTTCCCGCAGGTTGACCCCAGCTGAATGGAACTATGACGTCGGCAATCGAGAACTCCTTGCGGTGAAAGAGGCTCTTGAGGAGTGGAGACACCTGTTGGCGGGAGCGTCTGTGCCGTTCACGGTTTTCACTGACCATCGGAACCTGGAGTATATCAGGACCGCCAGGTGGCTGAACCCCAGGCAAGCCCGCTGGTCACTGTTCTTCGGGCGTTTTGACTTCCGGATCACCTACCACCCCGGGACCAAGAACCAGAGATCCGATGCCTTGTCCCGGGTGCATGAAGATGAAGTCAAGACTGAGCTGTCGGATCCACCGGAGCCCATCATTCCGGAGTCCACTATCATAGCCACCCTCACCTGGGACGTGGAGAAGACCGTCCGGGAGGCCCTGGCACGGAGCCCGGACCCCGGAACAGGGCCGAAGGACAGACTCTACGTCCCACCAGAGGCAAGAGCTGCTGTCTTGGATTTCTGTCATGGTTCTAAGCTCTCCTGTCATCCGGGGGTGCGAAGGACCGTGGCAGTGGTCCGGCAGCGCTTCTGGTGGGCGTCCCTGGAGGCCGACATCTGGGAATATATCCAGGCCTGCACCACCTGTGCCAGGGGCAAGGCAGACCACCAGAAGGCACAGGGACTTCTTCAGCCACTTCCTGTGCCTCATCGCCCCTGGTCCCACATCGGTCTGGATTTTGTCACGGGCCTCCCGCCGTCCCAGGGCATGACAACCATCTTCACGATAGTGGACCGATTCTCCAAGGCGGCCCACTTCTTGGCCCTCCCGAAGCTCCCCACGGCCCAGGAGACTGCATACCTCCTGGTCCACCACGTCGTCCATCTGCATGGGATACCTACCGACATCGTCTCTGATCGTGGTCCCCAGTTTTCCTCACATGTCTGGAGGAGCTTCTGCCGGGAACTGGGGGCCACTGTGAGCCTCTCGTCCGGGTATCACCCGCAGACCAATGGACAGGCAGAACGGGCCAATCAGGAATTGGAGCAAGCCCTGCGCTGTGTGATGTCCGCCCACCCGACGGCCTGGAGTGAACATCTGGCCTGGATCGAGTACACACATAACAGCCAGGTGTCCTCTGCCACCGGCCTCTCCCCATTTGAGGTGTGTTTGGGGTATCAGCCCTCGTTGTTTCCCGTGGTGGAGGGAGAGGTCGGTGTGCCCTCGGTCCAGGCCCACCTGCGGAAGTGCCGTCGGGTGTGGCGCTCCGCTCGTTCTGCCTTGTTAAAGGCCCGGACGAGGGCGAAGACCCATGCAGACCGCCGGCGGTCCCCGGCCCCTGCTTACCAGCCCGGGCAGGAGGTGTGGCTATCCACAAAGGACATCCCCCTCCAGGTGGACTCTCCAAAGCTCAAGGACAGGTACATTGGACCGTATGAAATCCTCAAAATCCTCAGTCCTGCCGCAGTGAAGCTGGGAGTCAGAGCTTCACTGCGGATCCACCCGGTTTTTCACGTGTCAAGAATCAAACCCCACCACACCTCACCCCTCTGTTCTCACGGACCGGCGCCGCCTCCTGCCCGGATCATCGACGGGGAGCCAGCTTGGACCGTGCGCCGGCTCCTGGATGTCCTTCGGATGGGCCGGGGGTTCCAGTATTTGGTGGACTGGGAGGGGTATGGACCCGAAGAACGCTCCTGGGTGAAGAGGAGCTTCATCCTGGACCCGGCCCTCCTGGCCGATTTCTACCGCCGTCACCCGGACAAGCCTGGTCGGGCGCCAGGAGGCGCCCGTTGAGGGGGGGGGGTCCTGTTGTGTGGGCCGCCAGAAGAGGAGGTACTGCTGGCCCACCACCAGAGGGCGCCCTGCCTGAAGTGCGGGCTTCAGGCACGAGAGGGCGCTGCCGCCACGGACACAGCCGGGGGTGACAGCTGTCACTCATTATCTCTTGACAGCTGTCACCCATCTACACTTCATCATCCCACTCCATAAAGACCGGACGTCATCTCCACCTCGTTGCCGAGATATCGTCTACCTTAGGAGGTAACCTTCTCAGCCTGCATATCCAGATAAGTGGTTACTCAGACACTGCACGAGTGTGTGTTAGAGGTGGAGGTGGAATTCCCACTGTTGTTTTACTGGGTATTCACACACCCACATCTGATTGTCTCTGCTCCTCGCCAGCAGTACCAGATCCGACACGCGGAGACAGTGGCCACCTGGGGTGTTCGGGATTTGGCGGCTCCAGTATTCTCCAGGTTCGGTGGCGGAGGAAATCGTGTGGTTCCGGTTCTTCTCAGGACAGACGTCCTCTATCCTCAAGCCTGCCCACACGTCACCTTTGCTAATTGACTATTGTACATATTCTATAATCTGCTGTGTTTGGTTGTGCTTTTCACAACAGTAAAGTGTTCATATTTGACTCTTTCATTGTCCGTTCATTTACGCCCCCTGTTGTGGGTCCATGTCACTACACTTTCACAACATCAACTCCACTTACCATGTTTAGAGGATGAGAACAACCCCAAGAAAACCATCTCAAACGTGAAGCATGGGGGTGGAAACATCATACTCTGGGGGTGCTCTTCTGCAAAGGGGACAGGACGACTACACCGTATTGAAGGGAGGATGGATGGGGTCATGTATTGCAAGATTTTGGCAAACAACCTCCTTCCCTCAGTAAGAGCATTGAAGATGGGTCATAGCTGGGTCTTCCAGCATGACAGTGACCCCAAACACACAGCCAGGGCAACTAAGGAGGGGCTCCATAAGAAGCATTTCAAGGTCCTGGAGTGGCCTGGCCAGTCTCCAGACCTGAACTCAATAGAAAATCTTTGGAGTGAGCTGAAACTCCAAACCTGAAAGATTTGGAGAAGATCTGTATGTAGGAGTGGACCAAAATCCCTGCTGCAGTGTGTGAAAACTTGGTCAAGAACTACAGGAAATGTTTGACCTCTGTAATTGCAAACAAAGGCTACTGTACCAAACATTAACATTGATTTTCACAGGTGTTCGAATACTTGTTTGCCACAGTAACATACAAATAAATTATTTAAAAAATCATACATTGTGATTTATGGAATTTTTTTTTTTTTAGATTATGTCTCTCACAATGGACATGCACCTAAGATGAACATTTCAGACTCCTCCATGATTTCTAAGTGGGAGAACTTGCAAAATCACAGGGTGTTCAAATACTTATTTTCCTCACTGTAGATAGATAGATAGATAGATAGATAGATAGATAGATAGATAGATAGATAGATAGATAGATAGATAGATAGATAGATAGATAGATAGATAGATAGATAGATAGATAGATAGATAGATAGATAGATAGATAGATAGATAGATAGATAGATAGATTCATTTTGACACAAAACACGCTCCTCTCAAAACATGACCCTTTGGAGAATAACAAATTAACCCCTCCTCTTCTTCGGTGATGTATAATGGCAGCCAGCATCCTTGTTGCATTGCTGCTACCTTCTGCATCAGTCTGTTATAGCAGTACTAAATCTTCTCGATGTCTCAGTGTCTTTCAAGTATTTAAAAAGCCAACGCTTCCCCCTCTCACTTGACCTTATAGCTAAAATAGGTTTATTCAACAATTTATTTCCTTCAGTTTTTACTCTTTAATAGATAAACCATTCAAATATGATGACATAAAGTTTGTAAAAAAAACATTTTGAGGGAAAATTAAAGCAATGTGCTAAATACTGTAGAGGTATATTATAATTGATTTTTTTATTATTAAGTCCACCAAGGACATAATAAAATCACCTGCGTTTATTTGCCTGACTGTGAGCAGGATTATTTCAAAACTACTGCATGGATTTTGATGAAATTTCCACAACAGATTAGGCCAAGGAAGAACCCATTAAAATTTGGAGTTGATCCAGATTCTGGATCAAGTTTCATTTTGTATATGCTTTGAAGGATTACTGTTAGCATGATTACGTCAAAACTACTGCATGAATTTTGACAAAAGATTTTTAACACAGATACATATTAGGCCATTAAAGACTGCATTAAATTTTAGAGGTGATCTGGATCCAAATCCGGACTCTGGATCAAGATTTCACTTTATATATGCTTTAAAGGATTATGTCAAACCTACTTCACATATTCTCACCAAATTGTCACCATGGATACATACTAGGCCATGGAAGACTCCATTAAATTTTGGAAGTAATCTGGATCCGAATCTGGATTCTGGATCAAGATTTCACTTTATATAGGCTTTTAAGGATTACGTCAATACTAGTTCACAGATTCTCGCAACATTTGCACCACATAGAGATATTAGAGATATTAGATATTAGAGCATGGAACATCATGGTGATACGAATCCCGATTGGCAGATGTCAGAAATCTTGGATTGCTCTTGTTATTGATATTTTGTAGCTGGAATTCATACATATCCCACACATTTTCCACCAGTAGGCAGTGATGATGTCACTGACAAGATTAGTGGAGTACCTGGGCTAAGATCCAACCCCAACCTTACCACCAACAATTACCTGCCTTTGCCTATTTTATGGTCACTCTAAGTTATTCCTGTCAGTTTTACCTCTGTGTAATCTAACGGTGTTTACATGTTGTTGTCTTACTTTGATGATCTCTCTAATTCTAGTTCTAATTTCCAGGTTGCTGACCTCCTCATTCATATATACACACATTTCTGGGTTTAATTTATTTGCTCCTTTAAAAGCTCTGTGAAAACATCTCCTAGTTGCCAGATTGTACTAGGTATTTCTCTGGGTCTAGCATTCTGAGTATCTGTGATACTGACTTTACTGTCATTCTGCACTTTTGATTTTGCCTCCTCTCTTGTGATCTAGTTACAGTGTTTTTGGAACTCCACAGTATTAAACCTTGCTGCCATTCCAGACTCCTGTTTTCACCTGCTATATGGACTCTGTGGTATGAAATTTCCTGATTATTAAACTCATTTTCAGTTTTGGACATCTCTGCTGCCTAACCCCTATAGACTGCTATCATGAATTACACTTTTTCCCCCTCTGAGAGGTTGGGGCTGTTTTGAACTGATTACAGTGTACCAGACTGAAGCCAATATAACCAGCTCTTCTGCCTGCTGTTTGCTACTGTAAATAGTAAGTACATTTTGGTGACACAGAAAACCTGTGCATCCTGCATTGTGGTTCTCTGCACTGGGATGCTTACCATGATTTATTACAAGTGGAAGCTCTGCATGACACTCACATTGTGCTGTCTGACCCTTTGCTCAGAGTAGAAGATAGCACACTTCATCTTCACAGAAGTGTCACCCACATATTTGAACCAGTTGTTTGGTACAGTCTCCTGTGTGGAGTTGAGGGTTTACTTCTCCACTTCTTCCACTTACAGGTTGGCAATGGTATTATAGATAGTTTTCTTCTCTTTTACTGCCGTGATCCTG